>NC_042625.1:15326447-16740784 GCF_901001135.1 Rhinatrema bivittatum | reverse complement strand
TTAGTATCCTTTGAAAATACCTCTCTCTGAACCATGCGCTGCCGAGTGTCTGTCGGCTTTCCCCTTTGTTCTAGTTTAAAAGCTGCTCTATCTCCTTTTTAAAGGTTAGTGCCAGCAGTCTGGTTCCACCCTGGTTAAGGTGGAGCCCATCCCTTCGGAAGAGACTCCTCCTTCCCCAAAAAGTTCCCCAGTTCCTAATAAAACTGAATCCCTCTTCCTTGCACCATAGTCTCATCCACGCATTGAGACTCTGGAGCTCTGCCTGTCTCTGGTGACCTGCGCATGGAACAGGGAGCATTTCAGAGAATGCTACCCTGGAGGTTCTGGATTTAAGCTTTCTACCTAAGAGCCTAAATTTGGCTTCCAGAACTTCCCTCCCACATTTTCCTATGTCGTTGGTGCCCACAAACAGTCTAACTTCAGTTAGTCAGCCAGAGTGACTCACTGCTCTCTTGATTAACAAATGTTGGTCCCTATTCAAACCCAATCACACTTCCTCAACACCTTTCCAAGGTGAGTAACTGAGCTGAACTATTCAACTTTTTTACTTAGGTATACACTGCTCCTAGCTTATTTCTAGCTTCTGGCTACTTTTTTTTTGGGGGGGGGGGGTTTGTGGGGGGTTTTTCAATACAAACACTCAGTTTGTATTATTTATTTATTTATTTATTTTGAATTTTTATATACCGATATTCCTATAAAGGATATAGATCACACCGGTTTACAAAGAACTTAACTTTCGCTAGGAGGCGATACAATAAACGGTGCATATAAACCATTGAACATTTTAGAAACAATTGGAATTAAGGAACAACAGCAAGCCTATAGCCACAATAAATAAATTGTGAGTCAATCATAAATAAAATAAATAAATAAGATAAAAAAAAAATAAAAAATAAAATAAAATAATAATAATAATAAAATGAATAGTTAAAGTCTTGTATTCATGTTTTAGGATCTGCATCTAGGAGAACCAAGGTTTTCAGGGAAAGTTTGATTAAACAGCCAAGTTTTTAAGTCCTTCTTGAAGGTCAGGAGACACTGTTCTTGACGGAGGTCAGGTGGAAGAGTGTTCCAAAGCGTCGGCCCAGTGTTTGTATTAAATACAAACACTCAGTTCTTTAAAAGTCTGCAGCCATTAGTGTTGGTCACTATTATGTATTTACAATGCTCATAAACTGCTTCCAAAAGGGCCAGATTTTCTAACCTACGCGTGGGCGTAGATTTGTGTGCGCAACCCAGCGTGCACAAATCTATGCCCAATTTTATAACATGCACGTGCAGCAGCACACATGTTATAAAATCCGGGGTCGGCGTGCGCAAGGTGGTGCACACTTGTGCACCTTGCGCACGCCGAGCCCTAGGGGAGCCACGATGGCTTTCCCTGTTCCCTCCGAGGCCGCTCCAAAATCGGAGCGGCCTCGGAGGGAACTTTCCTTTCGCCCCTCCCCCCACCTTCCCCTCCTTCCCCTATCTAACCCGCTCCCCAGCCTACCTAAATCCCCCCCCCACCTTTATTATTTAAGTTGCGCCTGCCTCTGGACAGGCGTAGGTTGCACGCACCAGCCAAGTGCTGGTGCACAATCCCCTGGCCTAGCAGGCCTTCGAAGGCCTCTGGCTACGCCCCCAACCCGCCCCAGACCGCCCATGCCCCACTCCTTTTTTCGAGCCCCGGGACATGCGCACATCGCCGAGCCTATGCAAAATAGGCTCGGCGTGCGCAGGAACGGGTTTTCGGGGTTACACGCGAAAATCCGCCCTTATATTGCCAAAAGCACATCATGGCAAGTTGAATTTCTATTTTTTTGGGTATGACTGAACAAATTCTGAGTTCAATATTCAGGGAGCAGAGAAGTTATCCAAATAAAGTTATCCAGAATAGTTTAGCTGAATATTCAATGGCATTTTATTTGGATAAAGTTATCCAGGGTAGTTTGCTGCTCACAAAGGGCCAGATTTTCTGAACTACGCACGGACATAGATTTGTGCATGCAACCCGGCGCGCATAAATCTATGCCCGATTTTATAATATGCGCGCGCAGCTGCACGCATGTTATAAAATCCGGGGTCGGCACGTGCATGGGGCTGTACACTTGTGCACATTGCGCGCGCCGAGCCCTAGGGGAGCCCCAATTTATTTATTTATTTATTTGTAGAGTTTTATATACCGTTATTCGGTAGAGCCATCATAACGGTTTACAAAATATGCAATTATCATACAAAATGCAATTATCATACAATCAAATGGAGTTAACATAGTAGTTGGGAACAGTAGAGTTTCATTAATATCCTTTGAAGATACCTCCCTCTGAACCATAAGCTGCTGAGCAACTGTCGGCTTTCCCCCTTGTTCTAGTTTAAAAGCTGCTCTGTCTCCTTTCTAAAGGTTAGCGCCCACAGCCTAGTTCCACACTGGTTAACATGGAGCCTATCCTCTCAGAAAAGAATCCCCCTTTCCCAAAAGGTTGCCCAGTTCCTTACAAAACTGAATTCCTCTTCCCTGCACCATAGTCTCATCCATACATTGAGACTCTGGAGCTCTGCCTGCTTCTGGGGACCTGTGCGTGGAACAGGGAGCATTTCAGATATTGTTACCCTAAAGGTTCTGTATTTCAGCTTTCTACCTAAAATCCTAAATTTGGCTTCAAGAACCTCCCACATTTTCCTATGTCATTGGTTCCCACATGTACCATGACAGCCAGGTCCTCCCCAGTACTGTCTAAAATCCTATCTAGGTGACGCGTGAGGTCTTCCACCTTTGCATCAGGCAGGCTAACCACATTCCTAATAATTGAATCACCAACTACGACTGCCAACCTAACCCTTCCTGCCTGAGCAGTAGCCCAGGGAGACATGTCCTCAGTGAGAGAGGACAACACATCACCTGGAGAGCAGGTCCTTGCTACAACATCAATTCCTGTTATTAATGTGTCAGGCCTTTACTTGTTGCCGATTGGTCTCTTCACTGTCACATGTCAGTGAAAGGACCAATCACTTTTCAGAAGACTGTCCTGAAAGGGAATTGGTCCTTTTACTGACAAATGTTAGTGAAAAGGACCAAGTGGGAACAGCCCTGGAAGTACAGAAAAGCACTGCTTTTCTGCACACTTTTTTTGGCTGCTCAGAAATTAATGCAGCGCGTTTTGGACGCACTAACCCCCGTTTTGCATCAGGAGTTATGGCTGTGTATTCAAAACGCGTGTCCAACAGTGCGTTGAGCCATGCGCTGCGGCCAGCGCACCATACTACATCTGCCGGATAGTGCTAATACCTCCATTGAGGAGGCATCTATAGATTGATTTTTAGCTGATATCTCCTTTCCTGTATTAACTGATGCCCAATGACTTTACTTAGAGAAGGAGATTTCTCAAATGGAGGTGGCCCTGGCGATAAAGCAGTTAAAAGGCAGCAAGTCACCAGGACTGCTTTTACCACAAGTTTCATCGATACTTGTTCCTCCCTTAATGAAAATGTTTTGTTTTCTACGTGGCGATTGTTCTCTTCTGCAGAACTCCAATTTAGCTGGTATTACCATCATGGTTAAACCAGGCAGAGACCCTATTGTAGGATCTTATCGCCTTATATCTCTTATTAATATTGATTTAAAACTTCTTGCAAAAATTTTAGCAGATAGGCTAAATAGTTTTATATTCTGTGTTATTCACCTGGACCAGGCTGGTTTCATCCCTGGATGGATGGTCTATGATAACGTCCGCAAAATTGTAGATTCTATATGGTGGGCCAGTCGACAACAATTCCCATTTTTACTTCTCTGTTGATGCGGAAAAGGCATTTGATCTAGTTCATTGGCCCTTTTTGTTCAAAGTTCTAGCAAAGATGCAATTTGGGTCTTTTTTCATTACCTAACTCAATAAATTATATGATGCCCTAAAGACTGCATCAAGGTTAATAGAGGTTACTCAGACCCTTTTCCCATCTGCTGTGATCACAGGCAGGGTTGCCCATTATCTCCACTACTTTTTGCTTTGTTTTTAGAGCCTTTTGCTCAGTGTATTAGGGATAATCCTAAAATCTCTGGGAGTATGGTTGGGGAATATTCTTCCAAATTATCTTTATTTGCTGATGATATTTTATTTACTCTGGCTGACCCATCCACAAAGATATCTTACTTTCGCTCAGTGTCGGGCTTTAAAATTAATTGGGATAAATCTGAGATATTGAACATTTCCTTACCTGCCCTTCGAGCAGAGATGTTACAAAAGACTTTCCCTTTTAGATGGGCTTCTCAAAAAATTAAATACTTAGGGGGGTATAGTGGCAGTAATACAGATCTGTTTCATCTGAACTATCCTCCTCTTCTGGCTTGCCTATATAAAGACATGGAAGAATGGGACCACTATCATATTTCTTGGCTTGGTAGAATCGCCACAGTAAAAATGAACCTGTTGCCCAGACTCAGTTACCTTTTCCAGACCCTATCATTGAATGTCCCTGTTGTGTTGTTAAAATGCTGGCAAAGAAGGATAATGCAATTTATTTTGAAGGGCAAACATCTAGAATAATGCAAAGGATACTTTTTCAAACTAAATCGCAGGGTGGTTTAGGGGTCCTTAACCTTATTTTGTATCATGCGGCGTCACAGCTCAGGACCATTGTAGATTGGCACAAGTGTGCTCCACAAAAACCTTTTGTACAACTGGAGAGGCAGTTGTTGGGGATATGCCTCTTTCATTCTTGGTCAGGCAACCTAAGAAATCTTGGAAACCTATTAATGGGGGGAGTTAGGGGGGGGAGTCAGGGGGTGGCTGGGGCTCAGGGGGAGGATAGCCTGGCCTGTTGAGAGGATGGAGTCCTGGAGGGGGAGGAGTTAGGGGGTCAGTTAGGGGGTCAGTCAGCCCCTGGGGCTGCTCAGGAGCTGTCTGCACGGGAGATCGGCATCCATGGACGCGGCCAGGGCAGGTGAGCGGGGGCTGGCGGAAAGTTTGCTTGGTCTTGTCCCGGGGAGATAGGGGGTCAGGCAGTGAAGCGGGGCTGGCTGGGGCTGCTCCGTGGCCCGTGAAATTTCATCTCGGCTTACCTGATGCTCCACACTAACGCAGGGGTAAGGGTAGGCGGTAAATTAGTAGGTTAAACGTGCGGCAAAACTGCAGGTTAAAAAAGCGATAATCGGGCCGCGCGTTACTGTATAGGAGGGAATAGCTAATCCGATCGTTTACATCTCATATACATGCCGCGGGCGGAAAGGGTTACCCGTTGATTTAAAGAGGCGGTAAGGATGGGTTAAAGGGGATAGTGAATCGCGGGTTGGACTAACGCGGCCAAATTGTGAGTAGAAAGCGGGTTAGAAGCAGGGTAACTGCGGCCGCACTTTACTGTATTGGCCTGAAAATAATTTAGATTTTAGAAAAAGGAAAACAATAGCTTGCTTTTCAACAGGAAGAAGGTTAATAAGATCTCTATATCTGTTTTTCTGCCCTCCTAAAAATCTTTTTTGTTTAATGTCATATCAACACCTGGCTAGTCTCTCTTCCTGCCTCCTCCTTAATCTCTAGTGGTCATTTCTCCATTCTTCCCTCCTGGACCATGGAAGTCCTCTATCCTTCCCTCTCTCTACCTCTGTCCAGCATGATTCCTGGGGGTTCTGTCCTTTTCTCCCCTGGTAGTCTGCCATCCATTCTCACTCCCTTTAACAGGGTCAATCATTGATTCCTTTCTCTCTCTTTATCCTCCATTTCTTCCTTCATTCCTTCTCCCCTCTGTCTTTCCTGTTATAATGTCAACTCCAGTCACATTTCCTCCTTTCTTCCTTTGAGCCATTCTATTCATTTTCCTGGTGCAACTCTCCTCTCTCTCTCTCTCTGTCAGGCCATGGCAGAGCACCTGGCAGTAGTGGGAAATGTTTCTCGCTGCTGTCATAACCCAGCTTTCCTCTGCTTTCCTTAGTATGCAGCAGAGGCTGCAAAGGTTCTGACAGCTGTAATTGGCCCCTCTCTTTCCCACATCCTCACGAATTGCAGCAGTGGGATTTATGATTCTCAAGGACTGCAATTGGTGCCAAATTTTCCCACCTCTGCTAAACATGTGGCAGTGTGGTTTTAGGCTTCTAATGGGTGTGAACAGCCTCTCTCTGTCCCTTCTCCTTCTGGTCTGCAGTGACACGGGGTGAAGTTTTCACGGCCATAATAGGCCCTACTCTCACTCTGCAGGACTGTGGCAGCAGCTCAACTCATTTTCTCCCTAGTTAAACTTTCTTGCATTCTTCTGGAGGACCCCCTGTGATGGTCTCGTGGACCCCAGGTTGGGAACAACTGATATAAGATCCTTCTTAATAAATATAGAGCCCTATATAGGAAGGCTAAAAAAAATGTTGTTGGTACATTAGAAGCATCTTTAAACCAACCTTTACAGTTGTTTTACATGGTAAAGCAGTTAAATGTTAAACCTGCTGTAGCCAAAACTTGTCTCCTAGGCTGTAATGCCTCAGCATCTTACTTTAATGGTAAGATTGTAGATATTACAAAGGAGCTGGAGGTGTTTGTTGATCTAAGGGTCAGGGAGAAAAGTTGAGGCAATGACAAACTAGACTAGTTTTCGCTCTGTCACATTGCCTGAGCTGAATATTAGCAATTAATCAACTTCGTAGTTTGTTCTCCCCTTTAGATCCCTGTCCTTTTGTATTAGTTAAGAATATGAAGGGCAGTGCCTCCTGAATTATTCAAATGTCGATTAATAAATCTTTGGAAGAAGGAAATTCCCAGTTGTCTCAAAAAGGATTCAGTTAGGCTTATATTAAAGGACATAATGCTCCCTCGGATGAGTTTTCTAATTATTGGCCAATTTCCAACTTGCCACTCTTTACTAAATTATTGGAGAAATGCGTACTGTCTCAACTGGAAGATTTTTTTTAAATGTGAATGCGATATTAGATAGTAAAAAATGTGGGCTTTGGCAAGGGAATTACTTTCATTAATGGATTCTTTAGCATGGAGAAAGGCTGCAGAGGCATACTTGTTCATTTGGATATTTCTGCCACCTTTAACACAGTCAGACATGATTAATTAGTCAGTTGCGTTTTTTAGCTTGGAAAGTATTGTCTTGGATTAGTTCCTTTCTTCAAGAAAGAGAACAGCAGGTGGGGGTGGGTGATAACATCTCCTCATGGCAGGCTGTTAGTTCAGTGGCTCAACAAGGATCTGCCATGCCGTCCACATTATTTAATGTGCACATGGCCCCCATTGAAACAATTTTTTAGGAATTTGGGGGTGTATTATTCTTTCTATGCAGACGACATTCAATTTTTTATACCCAGGTCTCCTCCTAAAGAATGTTTTTGATCTTGTATGTTAAAAGTGATTCAATGGCTCAAAATGCAAGGGTTATTGTTGAATCTTTGATTGATCCAAATATTGTGGCTTGGTAATCAGACCCCTTTGCAACATAGTATGTCATTATACAGTGGACCCTTGACTTACGAACTCAATTCGTTCCAGAGGGCTGGTTGTAACTCAAGTTGGTTGTAAGTCAAGACTATTTTTTCCATAAGAAATGGAAATACCCATAATGCATTCCGAACCTCCCAAAGCACCCCTTACCTAACATTTTCATAATAAAAAAGAGTTGTATAATGTGCGTAATAACCAGAAACACCTATAATTTTCCTAGTGTACTCACCAAAAAGTTATAAAATGTGCCTAGCCTACCAGAAACAACAATTTCATAGTACTCTCACCATTCAAGTTGACATCTTTGGCTTGCAGGAAGGGAGGAGGGGAAGGATTCCCCCCTCCCCACCCCCCTCAGAGCACACTCATTTCCCCCTCCCTGCATACTCATCCCTTCCCTCCTGATACCTTCTGTAGCTAGCTGAGTGCTACACTCCCTTTCTGCTGCTGCACAGAAGCTTCCTTGGTCACCAGTGATGCTGTTGCTTGCTGCAATGCCGTGCCGGGTCTGCCTATGTGCTCCTGTGAACATTTGCAGCTCTGGGTGTGCCTGAGATGGACAGGCCTCATTATCAGCAGCAGCCAATCACTGCAACAGCAGAGCAGAAGTCCCACCTACCAAGCCCAAAAAAACGCGATTGACAAGAAAAACGCCCAATTAGAAGCAAGCACACGCACGAGCGGATACACATGGCCTTGGCCGGCATTCAAGTTGTAACTCAAGACTTTGGTTTTAACTCAAAACTAAAATTTTGGTTGTAACCCAAGTTGTTTGTAAGTCAAGCCGGTTGTAACTCGAGGGTCCACTGTAGTTTAACAAAGTAGTTTTGCCAGTTTTACATGAGGTTAAGATTCTTGGGGTTATGTTACATTCTGCCTTAACCATGAAATCACACATTCGCAGGGTGGCCAAGGTAGCTTTTTATAAGCTAAGATTTTTAAGCCCAACGAGATATCTACTTCCCTCAGAGTTATTTTGGACTGTACTTCACTCAATAATTTTGAGTCAAAATGATCATCGTAATAACCTATGGGTAGCTTTACCTAGTAGTAATTGGTTTCATAGTTTGCAGCTTGTACAACAAGTAGCAGCAAGGATTTTGAGTGGGGTTGGATTTTATGATCATATTACTACTGTATTGCAAGAGCTGCATTGGTTACCCATAAAATGAAAGGCACAATTTAAATTGTTGACACTAATCCATAGACTCATAGGCTGAATCACCTTGTTCATTTGCTCAAAAAAACAGAGTGGTATATTCCATGTCGTTCATTGCTCTCTGTAGGTGTGCATTTATTAGCTGTTCTTTCAACAGGATTTTATTCTTTAACAAACATGATTTAAGGCTTTTTCATATTCAAAACCTAGTCTTTGGAATGATTTTCCTTTAGAACTTCAAGAACAAATTGATATGAAGGCTTTTTTGAGGAATGTTAAGACTTGTTATTTTAAAGAAACTTTTAATTGTATGTTTTATTGTATTGTTCTTTTATATATTTTATGGATATATACATTTCTAATCCACCCTGGTCACTATTTAGATGTAAGTGGCAGAAAAAAAGAATTGTGAAATAAATAAATAAAATAAGAGATATCTGGAGAGTTCTACACCCTACAGAGAGAGACTGTGGCTGAGGATGCTGTGGAAAGAGCATTAACAACCCCTTGGGGAGGGGGGATGTTTAGGGGCATGGGAGACCGAGTCATCACATAATGGTTCCACTTTGTGGCCCGACTCGAGACTGCAGATACACTGAAAGATGAATTTTCAAAAGTTGCACAGATAAATTATCTGCAGATACAAGTATAAAGCAGCATATATTTATGTATATGCTATTTTATATTGCTCAAAATACATGGGTAAGTAAGCGTCCATGAGTAAATTTGCACATGTAAAAAAGGGGGCAGTCAGGGGTGTTCTGGGGAGAGACTGACACTTACATGAATAAGCTGCTTTTTTATAAGTAATTTGCACATGTAAATTTGGCAGCTTACTTGCATATATTTACACCTGCTTTATATCTGGAGTAAGTAATCATAAATGCTTAAAAATGAAATACTGATTGTGTGGGTGAAATGGGGAAGTTCAGACTGAAGAGCCAGAAGAGTCTCAATGACTGATAGACTAACTGGTAAAATTTGCAATTTCATTGCCAAGCGCATGTTAGAAAATCTCTCGACTTATATGCTTAAAAGCCGACTAAATGCATGTAAGTTACACAGGTAAAAGTCTCCGCACGCATATTTTTAAAGTTAGATGTAGAAATGCACAAATATAGCAGTAATGCACTTTTTAGCCAGATAAATTCCAATTAATCCAGCTAAATCTTGAAATTGATACTTATCCAGACAATTTCTGAGTTATCCGGCTAAGTAGCAGCAAAGCCACTACTCAGCAGCATAGCCAGAACTGATTTTTGGGTGGGCACAAGGTTAACATGGATGGGCTTGTAGGTATGCAGGTCTGAGACCTACTAGTTGTATTCTTATTGATGAATAATGCTGTAATCCAGACCATTTTGGGGGTTACTAATAGGTCTTGTAAAATTCTAGTGCAGTGAGGGAAATTCTAGTGCAGTGAGGAGCACCCATTCATGGACTGCCCTCCCATTGGCGGAGCTGTGGAAAGGCTTTATAGCAGAGCTCTGCAATTGGCTCTGGGGGCAGTATAGTTTGGAAGTCAGAGAGAGAGGTTGTATTATCCTAAATTGGATTTTGGGCCTACTTGGAGCCTCAGAAACCACCTCGAGACCCCTCCACGAAAGGTCAAGGGGGCTCCACTGCTGAGGGGCAGAGTGGCTGCTCCTGGACTAATTTTGGGGATTTTGAACCTGGAGCCCTGCTGAAGGCCTGGGCCTTTCCAAAGCCCAGGGAATAGGGAACCCTGGGCTGAAGACACCCAGTGTTTAGGGATGATATGCCCAACAAAGGTGGTGACCCGTGATAGCAGATTCCTGCAGTTATCTCATTTGGAAAAGAAGATTTGTTTTCCCAACATCTGGGAGGAAGTGTTTTTCTGCTCCTATTCCTGCCCATCAAGGGGGGGACTGGCAAGAACTGCAGTCCACAAGGATTCCTACCACCAGAAGATGAATCTAATAACTGAGAGTAAAAGATCCACATCCAAAGGAGGTCACCCATCTGGCATCCACAAAGAGCCCTGAAGGATAGAGACATTAACTCTGTGCCAAGATAGATTTTTGTGCCAGCAGGAGGAGTTTTCCAAACATCCAAGGAGGCCTAGCCCAGAAGGACCACTGCACAATCTAATCCAGAAGTATGGATGGATTCCTGGCCTAATAAAGACCAATGCACAGATAGAGGAGAAAAAAATCTGTAATTAAGAGAGAAACTGCAGAGACTGTGGTGTGTGATTTACCAGAAACTGTGCCATTCAATGAAACGGTATCAGTAAAGTATTGTTTTGGACACTGCCTACATATCCAAGGGAGGTTTGTTTGGCACACAACACACAGCTCACAGCAGAATGAAGGAACTCGGCTCCATCACAGCTCACCAGTCTCCCCATACTGGGTCTGGAGAGGACTCCTTTCCACCTCTGGTCCGAAGGACCTACACCTTGGGATGGGAGGACAAGTAAAAGCTAGTCAGGCTCCCTGCCCCAAAGAACTTACAAATAACCTTATGTCCCCCTCTGTACTTGACCTGTACATTAAGGAAGGGTTACAGTGCCATATACAGCAGCCTACAATGGCTTTCTAAGTAGTTTGCAACAGTCATTATGCATCATGCATGAAACTTTAAAACATTTTACCCCAATTATTTCAAGTGCTTGGCAGCATTAACAATTCCTTATTAATTTGTATTAATTTATTTTGTATTTATTGCAGTTTATAAATACACAAGTATAGCTTGTAAAAAGCAAAGAAACAAACAGATTCAATCATGTAATAAAACAAAAATCGATGTATTCTTTCATTAATCCTCTTTGCAGAAAGCCAGAAATCATCATGACTACAATAAAATATCATTATTCATCAGAAAAGGTGCAGAGCAGAGCTAGGACAATTCACATTACAATCAACATGAAAAAAATATATTCAAATTCTGGTGTCACCTCAGCAAAATATCCCTCCACTGCTAAACATAAGTGGCCGAATTTTAAAACGGCCACACACAAAAATATCGGCACTTAAGTGCGTGGCCGGGCCCCTACGAGCATCACATGCATTTTCAAGGCCCGGCCACTCGCTTAAGTGCCGATACACAAACAATGCCGGGCCCTATAAAAGGGGAGGGCCGGAGGCATGTTCTGGGTGGGGCGGTCCGGAGGCTGGGTGGGGCGGTCCGGAGGCTGGCTGGGATAGCGGCCATTAACCACTATCCCAGGGACGCGCGCGCCGGCAGTCGACCAGTGGGCATAAACTACTTCTGTTCCAGGGGAGCAATAAGTAGTAAAACAAAAAATAAGTCCATAGGAAGGGTTTAGGGGGAGGAGAGGAGAGGGGAAGGGACCGAGTTTGGAGAGGGGGGGTAGGGAACCATGCACACCTTTTAAAATCTACCCCTTTGTGAAGTAACACAAACTCCTGCAAAAAAAAGAGGTATCTAGAACCTTGCCCTACCATACAGTCACAGCACTGACTCTCAGGACTCAAATAACAGTAACTTTATAAAAAAGCAGCAATGCAAATACTACACCAGGCCCTAGAACATTACTATATCACCTACTGGAATAACAGAACAAGTTGGACTACTACTACAGAGAAACTATACACTAGCAGAAATACTGCACTTCAGTCACACACAGGCAAAACAGAGATTTATCCTTACCTTATATAAAAATAAGAGACTACAAATTAGAAACAAACATGCAGACAAAACCAAAATAGAAAGCCTGAGAAACTAGACTCTGAATAGTGGAATAATGAGCAAAATACATGTGACAAAGTACTACAATGCAGGTACCTGTTCCCATGAGCTGGTGTGTGTACATGAGTTGAGCAGCACAAGGACTTCTTAGCGCCACAGAACTGTTGTGCTGTTTCATAAGTACTGGCAGTCCCCTACTCAGTAGATAGAAATAAAACTCATGTGAACTGCCATGAACTGTCTGTGAGTGGAATGGACCTGTTTCACTACTCTCTGAAGCCTCCCCCTTTCCCTCCTGATAATCAAGCTGTTCCAGATTACAAGGAAAGAGTTGGAGGGAGCTATGATCCTCACCCAGGATTGATTGATTGATTGATTGATTTAATTCTTTTCTATACCGGTACTAGTGGTTACATCATACCGGTTTACATCCGAACTGAAGGTAGAAAGTACATAAAACAGGGACAGGGGATGGGACTACATAGTCCCATCCCCTGTCCCTGTCCCTTCCGGCTACCCTTCTATCCAAAAGTTCCTTTTGGGTCGAACGAGGGTCCCGGAGCGAACCCGCAGGGAATCACGTGACGCCGCGTCACTCCGACGTGACGCCGACGTCACGTGCTCCTTGCAAAGGAGTTCAGAAATGGCGTCCTGACCCCGCTGGACCACCAGGGAGTTTTGGTAAGTCTTTGGGGGGGGGGATTAAGGAGGGTGAGGGGTTTAAATTTTTATTTGCACATATGGACATAGACTCAACTTATGGAATTCTCCATATGTCCATATTGACCGCAAATGACCCCCCCCCCCTTTCGACTTATGGACTTATGAACATAAACTTTTGGTCTGCACATCCCTACTGCTCTCTACATTAATGGTGGGGGTGGAAGGGAAATAGAACCAAAAGGTTACTAAGAGCCAAGAGAAACAAGTATGAGAAGAAAAAAAGTGTGAAGCTTGCTGGGCAGACTGGATGGGCCGTTTGGTCATCTTCTGCCGTCATTTCTATGTTTCTATGTAACTCCACTGAGTAAAATGCTGCTGTGCATTGTAATTTATAGATTATTTTCCTTTTACAGGGTAGCGAATTCAAGAGAAAATATTTTCCCCTTTTGCTGAAGTTCCCTCTAGCACCAAAACCCCAACCCTTTATAATTTGGAAGACATATGCCTAAACTTGCAGTTTGAGACAACTGTGAAATAGTGATCAGGGTTTCCGCACCGAGCCACTTCTAGCTCTCATCCAAAGAAAGGAGTCACATGCGGCCTGGCTTCCACCAGTTTGAAGCTGTTTGTTATTTTCCTGGCCACCTCCTCTCAGAACGACATTGATTGTAACTCAAAGCACACAGGCATCATAAAGAAGACTCTTTCTAGCTCACCAACACTTCCCTCTCTAACCATAGGATCAGGTACCCTTGAAGCCTGCCTGTTCCAGCAGCACAGCAGTTCCTCCACAGCCCTTTTCCTCCCCCCTGATTGTGCCAGTAGTCTTGCCTGAAATTCTTTTCCCGGGTCTCCTTTCATCTCTTCTGCCAGGTCCTCCAATCCCCACCCAACAGCTTTCTTTCATACCTTCTGACAATCCTTTATCTCTCCAGAACCCTGGAGATGCAGGGGACACAGCTCTGACTCTCCCTTTCCAGTTCTCCTCCCTAGAAATACCAATAGCATTCTCTCTCTTTTTAAACATTTTTTGGCTTTACAGCCTTTCTTTACCCTGTTGGCTTTCTCTGTGGGGTATGTCGACCCTCTCAGAACAGTGCATTGAGGGTTTGGCTCAATGTTACAGAACAGGATCAATAATGGAGAATTAATCGGAACTGTCATTTACTGCTATAGCTGAGTATGTGCTGTTTATGTTAGCATGATTTTCCTTGAAAGATTAAGCCAAGATAATAAAGAGACTTTGGGGATTTTGCATTCTGAAGTTTGGATCAGATAATTATTTCTTTCTTGCTATATTCAAACCAGTGGATATTTGTCCCAGTGGCAAGATGCTTGACATCTGTGCGAGAATACCAGCAGAAAATTCATTAATCAAAACAGAGATAATTGCAAAATAACATCTTCCTTGGAAGCAACTAAAGAGCATACTTAAGCTTTACCAGTAAGAAAAATAAGCTCAAAAGCAGCATTTTAAGTTCAAGCGTTATAAAGTATATGCAGTAGCATTCCCAGATGTAGAATAGATAATTTTTATGAATTGGCATGACTGTTTTCCTCATGAATAGAAAATACTTTCTAACATAATGGGCCCAATATTCAGTGCCACTTAGCTGGTTAAGTGGTGCTGTTTGAATATTTGATCCATGCTCAGCAGCGGCCACTTAGCTGGCTGTTTATCTGGCTAAAATGTTAAGCTGACTAAGGGCCTCATTTTCCAAGGAGTTACTGCATGTGATAATTTTGCAAACCGCAGGCCTGTTTCAGTATGATGCAGGCTGGGGGGGGGGGAGGGGGAGAGGGAGAGAGACTTGCCATAGTGCCTCCTCCCTAGACAGGTATTTGTATCCCTATGGAAGGCCCACCTAGTAACTCGAGGTGAGGTTTAAGTATTAGTGTAGGGGGTTAGGGGCCACTTTCACATTCAACGTGAGACGTACGAACAGGTCTCTTGTGAAGATTTGATGACCCATCAAGCTAGGTTGAGAGAACATTGCCCAAATCTCATCTTGGAGTGAGTTTCCTCACTCCGAAGGCCAGCAAATCTTCACAAGAGACCACTGTTCTGTTCGTACGTCTCACGTTGAATGTGAAAGTGGCCCCTAACCCCCTACACTAATACTTAAACCTCACCTCGAGTTACTGGGTGGGCCTCCCATAGGGATACAAATACCTATCTAGGGAGGAGGCACTTCGGCAAGGTGCTCTCTCTCTCTCTCGCTCTCTCTCTCTCTCGCTCTCTCTCTCTCTCTCCTCCCCCCCCCTCCCTCCCTCCTGAGCCTGCATCATACTGAAACAGGCCTGTCAGAAGACATCGTGAACCGCAATGTAGCCCAAATTGGGATAATAGTGCAACTTGCGATAACACATGCTTATTAGCATAAGTTACACCCCTTTTTGGTATCACATGCGATACCAATGCGATATTGGAAAATGAGGCCCTAAGTGAGGTGCAGGATGGGGGAATTCTGGGGCACAGTCACTTATCTGGCTTAGCCATATTAACACTAATTCTAAGCGTTATCTGGCTTAGGGACTGATTTACTACGCATTTTTCCCATAGACAAAGAATGGAAGAAAAGCCTTAGTAAATGACCCCCTTATTTAGCCATATAAGTTTAAGACAGCTTTTTGGCTGTACTATAGTTAGCCAGCTAAACTTATCTGGCTAACTATGACAGCTGAGTATTTTCAGCAGCATGGCCACGCTGCTAAATATCTCTGCCAAGTTAGCAAGATAAGTTTATTCAGGTAACTTGATAAGCCGGATAGTGGATGAATATTGATTCCAATATGTATTTTATATGCTGTATTTTATTGCTTTCTTTTTGAAGCACCTAAGAATAGATTTAATTTATGATACACCAGATAAATATTGGGATTTATTTTTCAAAATGGTTATGTGGCAATGTTTGTAAGTCCAAAGCTGTGTGTCTAGTATGCAATTCCTAAAAAAGTAGAGAATTTTTAATAGGATTTTAAAAATCCAAAAGAGAAGTTAATTTGCAGAGGTAGGTGGTTATGAGATGAGCACCTATTCGAACACCTTTATATTAACAAATGTTGAGCACATATGAAGATGAAATTCAAGAGAACAGAATATTTACTCAAGTCTAAAATTTCCATTACAATATTTTAAAAGATTTTGACCACCACCAATTTCTATTTTCATAGAAAATTACCGCTTAGACCCACTCCCATTGTATAAGTGAAATATAAACTATTTTAAATAAATAAATTAATGAATTAAATAGATAAAATAATCGTTACCAAAATTAATGGTGTATTTCATATTAATCCTCACAGTCAGCAGTATTTCAAAGTATGAATTATGCAGAAAAGGTACCACAGAAAAAATACCTGTAGTCCAAAAATAATCAAACTATAGCCCTGTTGGAACGCGTAGAAGTGTACCTGGTGCCCGAAGGAACCAAAGGCTGGGTCCCCTTTGCCGTACAAGTGTTAGCAATGTGCACAGCATGCTCAGCATACCAACATCACAGAGCAATTATTATATACAAACAAAGCCATTTTCCAGTACCTGCTGAGTGAGTGAGTTTAGTCAGTGACGTTTAGCTGTATGTTCAGCTGAACCTAACCAATTACATTAGTAGCTGAAAATGTTTCTAAATCTAGCCAAACAAAATTTGCCAGCTTTTTTTCTACTCATTTAGCTGGGTAATTGAATCGGTAATTACTGAGAGCCAGTACTAACCGGCCAACTTCCATCCCCTGACCTAGCCATGCCTCTGGCCCCACTCCTTTATTTAACTGGCAACATTTATGTGCATTGTAAATTTAAAGGTGAATTTTCAACATATGATAACGGTGACTTTCAAAAGGGCACATGGGCGCACATTGACGCACGTGTCAGCATGTGCCCAGAGATACGGCAATTTTACATGTGTGCACATACCCTTTAAACCCCTCAGGGATGGCAGGTTTTTTTATACTTACACCTCCTCCACAGCAGAAATACCATTTCATGGCACTGGACCTGAGCGCCCGTCCAGACGTGTAAGTATTTGCGCGCACATCTCTTGGCCCTGTCCCGGAATACCCAAACCCCTCTCACACCACGCCCCTTTATGAATTGAAGTGAAATATTCGCACCTCGGAAGAGGCACATGCATGACAGCTTTAAAAATCCACTGGGCACGTGCATGTCCTACATACCTCTCACATCTCCCGATTCTGACATTCGCTGGACTTTTCAAATGCACCTCCTAGCATGTAAAAATTAGCATATATGCATGTAAGTAGCCTCTGTACGCATATTCCATATTTAATAAAAGTAGAATATATGCGCATATATTCACTTTTGAGCACACACGTATGCATGTAAATAAGGGGTGGTGTAGGATGTTCCAGGGCAGGGCCTGTAAGTTTCTATTTTAAAAGACACCTACGCATGAATATTTGCAAACTTACTTGCATATTTCTACATCAGCTAATTATCTGGCGTGATAGTAAACATGTTTATTGTGTGCCATTGGCCGGGGTGGGAGGTCTGGGTGAACTGGGCGGAGTTCAGGCTAAGAACCAGGAGGGACGCAATGACCTGGAAAAGGAGTGGGTGAACTGACGGGCTAATTGGTAAACTGGTAATTTCCTTGATATGCACATGGTTTATAATTGGCCAACTTGCGCGCATATATCTTGATATATGCAAGTCCTATTTTCTTTTCACATGTAAAATATATGTCCATATAATTTTAAAATAGGGAGGAAAAGTGCATGCTTTCAATGCATTGAAACGCGTGGTTTCGATGCATTGCATGTATTCGCACATAAGCATACATACGCATGTTTGTTGCAGGTAAAGATCATGTATTTTATAATATGCACATGTGTGATATGCACAGGTTACAAAATACCATGATAAAAGTACAAGTGGCCAAAAACACATCTATATGCCGCCACTCACAGTTGTTAGAAAGTTATCCTCATTGCTAGTTAAATTCAATCAGTCATAGGGGAGAAATTTTTAACCAGCTAATTCCCAAAGTTAACACTTTTGAAAATTCACTCCTTAAAGGAGAATTTTCAAAGATCTATGTGCAGCCCCATATATGCGCATATGGATTCATGGAGATCAAATATATAGGGTGATTCATAAAGCCGCATTAGGGCTATAACTCAGACAGCATATATTGTGTGATAAACCCTCTATATCGAGTGGTATAGCCCTATCGAAGTGATATTGCATGATATTTGTGATATTGTGCATATTTTAGACCAGATGCCCTCCCCTATTACAATAAGCTGCCATGCATGATATTTGCATGCATGAATGTTGCAAATCCATGCAAAGCAGCTCATGTACACCTAATCATATTTAAATAAAATAATGCAGCTGACAGAAATTTGTCGGACATGTTATTTTATCTACAACTTTTGAGGAATCGCTAATCTACTGCTGGAGCACTGAGTCCCTAACATGGGTGCTGATGATCCCGTGGTAGATTTAAAGGGCCTTACAGCTGAAATATAAAATGATCCAAAAAGTAAAAAAATGGGACTGGGAGGTCTAAATTGACCGACCCTCTCCCCAAATTAAAAAAAAACCATAACATTGGTAGTACAGAGGTTCCCCCTGCCACACCCCATTACCTAAAAGAAGGCATCAGTGATCTTTACAAGAGGCCGGAGAGCCCCCTAGCTCCAGCCGGTGCCATTTTTCAAAATGGCACTGACCAGGCCTTATCCCATCACATGTCAGGGGCAAAGTCCAAGGGGACCACTACACTACCAACATTTTATTTTGGGGTCTTGGGGTGGGGGGGGCATCACCATACAACCAGTGAGGTTTTTTATGAGTTAGGGGATGGGGGAGGGCACATGACCTCTATTATTTTCATGGAAGGCGGAATGAGGTAAAGAGACCTAACATTTTGGGGAGGTTCTGCTATATGAATGGGGTTGGGCAGTTGGGATCATCATTGCACAAACCATTTAATCTTTTTTTTTACTTCTTCTAGCAGGGCTGCCTCAATTTGGCAGCCCTCGAGTGGGAAGGAGGGTCATGTTAGACCCCGGTCACAATTTTGTTTTTTAACTTTTCGGGCCAATTTGGATTTGGGCCACAGGGCGCTTGAAGACTATTGTGGTCCTTTGTCTTGGGCACCGTCATCACAATTTACCAAGGCCTATGCTGTTTTGTTTTGTCTCGCAGAGTTTTATCGTGTCACAAAACGCAGGTGACACTGCCATGATATTTTTAGCGGAGGGACAAAATATCACAAGAATGGTCCCTCCCCCGCAATATTGGGCCCTGTAAGACAGTCTACAGGGAACTCCTTCAGATCACCTTAAGGGACCGGCCACAGATATCTGGCCCAATCCTCCTTAAGCTCTGACCCAGCAAGAGATTCTAGTCCCAGGGAGGATCTCTTCGGCCTAGCATAAGAAGACAGGGCCCAGAAGGGTTAGAGATGCCCCAGAGAGCAGGCAGGAAAGCAGCCTACACTAAAATCTGCAATGTGTGATCTCTCTGTGCTACCTGAACTTTAAAGTGAGCTGCATCATTTTGTTTGTTTTGCTTTGCACTTTGTTCACAAACAGAAAACAGTCAGATTCAACCTTATTCCAAGCTGCTGTCACCCAAGTTACCACAGGTCGTGGCAACCAGGGCCATGCAAGGGGATTAGGCGCCCCTAGGCACCATCTGCCTTGCGCTGCCCCCCCCCCCCCCCCAGTCACACTGACACCCCCCACCGCGCCCTCGGTTGCAGCCCCTTTTTTTAAATTCCTGCTGCTGTGCAGTGGGCTCCAGCCTGTGCTTCCCGCTTAGGCAAGAGTCCCACAGTTGCCACCAGGGCCGGCGGAAGCACTAGGCAAACTAGGCCTGGGCCTAGGATGCCAACCATTAGGGGCGTCACCGCCGCTGCTCACAAGCCAATGAGGCAGGGCTTTAGGCGGCAGAATTTTGAAGGGGAAAAAAGTGCCCCTTCAAAATTCTGTCCAGCCCCCGCCTCACTCTGCCTTCCCCCCTGTCACACCACCCTCCCGACCTCCCGCAAGACTCACGAAAACCCCTGGTGATCAACGGGGAACCTGGGAGCACTGACATAAAGCAGCTGGTAGAGCAAAACAAGATCTTCTCGAACCTACCAGGTTGTACCCACTTGGTCATCATGACGTTATTAGCCTCCTGGATTGTGGTATGGCAACAACCCTATCGGATTCCCGAAGCCAAGCACCACGTCATTGAGACCGAAGTGATGCTCCGGCTTAGGGTTATAGAGGAATCTAACAGTGACTGGTCCTCACCCATAGTGTTGGTGCGAAGCCAAATGGGAGTATAAGGTTCTGCATTGACTTTAAAATGGTCAACGAGGTCTCAAAACTTGATGCGTACCTGATGGTTCAAGGGGATGAACTGATTAAGTAGCTGGGATCAGCCCAGTTTATCTCTAACCTGGACCTTATAAAAGGCTATTGGAAGATACCTCTCGTGCCAGCAGCGAAGGAGAAGATTGCGTTCTCAATGCCAGGGGGACTTTACCAGTTTACCATCCTCCATTTGTATTCCATGGTGCCCCCTCCCCACAACGTTTTAACATTTGGTTGACTGCCTGCTCCGCCCACATCAAGGGTACACAGCAACCTTCTTGGATGATAGATGGCCACAGCTATTTGGCACTTAAGGTGGTCTGAAGGAGTTTCCTATAGACTCCTTCACATACCCTCTCCTTCAGCTCGGCCTTACCGGGATGAGCACTTGCCTCTACCAGGGACACCTCCCTAGACAGGAAAATTCACACTGGCATTTTCCCTTTCTGCCCTATGTCGGATCTTATAGTTGAAGGGCTGTAGGGCCAGGAGCCATCTCATCACCCTCATATAGGACTCCTTATTTCTATTTATCCATAGTTACATTTGGAACTGCCTTCTTGACTGTAGAGTAATGCCTCTCCTGAGGCATCAGATTCCAACTAATCTATGCCACAGGATGTTCTTGATCATCCTTTTCTTGGACCAAGACTGCTTGGTTCTTGTCCCAACCCAGCAAGAGATTTTGAGCCCAGGAAGGATTCCCTTCAGCCCAGAAGGGTTAGAGATGCCCCAGGGAGCAGGCAGAAAATCTGCCTACACTAAAATCTGCTTTGTATGATGTCTCTCTGCTAAATAAACTTTAAAATGAGCTGCATCATTTGTTTGTTTTGCTTTGCACTTCGTTTTTTGCTGTAAATAAAATGCACAAAAAGGAAACAGCTAGAGTCTGCCTCCTTATTCTTTCTGGCTGTTTCCAAGTCACTATCGCCCAAGTTACCACAGGTCCCTACTGTGATAAAACATCATGATTTAGTGAATCCAGGCCATAGTATTTTATAAGATGTGTGTATCTGGTCCACGCAGATTATAAAATACGCGTATGTCTGTCTCCCAACAAGACGTAAATATTTGCAATGCACTGAACACGTGTACTTTCATTACATACATATGCATGGGGTTTTTTTACGAGAAAAAACAGAACTTGCTCATATAAATCCTTGATTTATACATGGAAGTATATATATTTTAAAAAATGCACACAAAATTGAAATCATCAGTGTGCTAAAACCTCAACCAGTTCACCCAGTCCAACTCCAGTTCACAGACACCCTCTTAGTACTTCACCCTGAACTCACTCTAGCAGGGCCGGTGCAAACATATTCAGTGCACTAGGCAAACCTTTGGTCATTCATCCCCATTCCCCCAACCTAAGTATGGGTGGCAGTGGTTCCAACACAGTGCTCCCTTCTTAGATGGTATGGGCTCTGGTACAGCATCCATCTAAACCTCACACAGCCAAGATTTTGCGGTCCCCAAAATCTTGGTGCTCTAGGCGAGTGCTTAGTTTGCCTATTGAAAGCACCTGCCCTGCCCCCCAGTTCCCTCAGAGCTCCCAGTCAAAAATAGTAGACAGCAGATGAGTCTGACATCAGTTACACTAATTAGTGGGTGTAAAATAGTGCAAATAAGTTGCCTAATGTATTCATGTAATAAGACACCAATTTGCATGTCTACCTCTTGGTCCAGCCCCAGAATGTATCTAGACCACCCCTTTTCTGCACAAGTAAATGTGTGCACGAAACCAAAAATATGTGCGTACTTTTCATGTTTATAAAATAGCCTGTACGTGAGTACAGGCTACTTACGCATGCATATGCTAATTTTATGCATGTATATCCTTTGAAAATTAACCCAGGAAGCGTAATGCTGGGTCAGAGCAAGATCCATTGAGCCCAGCATTCTGTATCTGACCGTGGCCAGTCCGGATCACAAGCACCTGTCAGTAGTTAGTTTATTTCTCACTCTCAGACTTCAGCGCTGGCTTTCCCAAATCTATCTGGCTGGCTAATAACTGGTTATGGACTTTTCCTTCAGAAACTTGTCCAATCCTCTTTTGATATTGTACAGTCCATACAACATACAAATTGTGGTTAAAAAATAACCTGGTTACTCAGGTTGGAAAAATCCTATCAAATTTTAAAACACAATTATGTTCTTATTGAAACTGAGCATTTAACTTGGAGCAAAAAAAAAAACCAAAACATTTTCCAGATATTCCTATACTCACACAGTTAAGATCTGACAGAAGGCAAACTAGAGGAGTGGAAAAATAAAAACACACTCACACATATAAATCCATTCCTAAACACAAGTGTGAGAAAAAACTAACTTGACAGAGTCAAAAAACATTTGGCATTTTTATAAGTGATGCAGAACCAAAAATACCACAAACCAATTAGGAATTATTACGAAAGGAAAAGGAAGCACATTATGCAAAATATTGATCAGATCAGATCATCTTAGCAGATGCTGTGTATGAATTAATAAGACGTTTAAGGGCTTCAAATCCATCTTTAAAAACTTAGATAAACCACAGAAACAACATTTTTTTTCTTCAATTAAATTGTTGCAACGTTTTTTTAAAAAGCCAGAGAAACACTGTCAGTCAAAACCCCCTTCCTGCTTAGAGGCTATAATATTTGATACAGAATCCGAGGCCTAAATGGTATTACATTGAGACACCCAGGATTTTGATATTTACATCTGGGTGCATAAAGGTTAAAGCACTCCCTGAAGTCTGTCAGCTCAGATGCACATCTAAACCTGGAAGTGCTTGAAACTGTGTTAGCCAAATACAGATTTTAGATATCTGAGGGTGGGGCAACTTTCAAACTCTCCACACTGGGACGAAGTCTATGGGTACTGTTTGCCCATGGACAAAACTCCCCTCGTACCTTTGCCAGGGGTTTGCACCTGCTTTTATGGGTGGGTACTTTTCATGGAGGATTTGAAAATGGAATCCGTGCGTGTTATTTTCTCTCCCTCCCAGCAGGCGTGCCTCCTCTAAATGTGGCTTAAAGTGCACGCTTTGTGGACACTGCATGTACTTTCGGCTGCATTGAAGGAGAGTAATTCTCAGACCACAAGTTTGTGCGAGTAAAATGTGTTGCTTTTTACCCATGTAAAAAGCTTTGAAATTATCCTCCCAACTTTGCATGCAACCTTTGGAAATTATCTTTTTAATTCTGTGCAGGGCTAGCTTTGTCTCTGTCTTTCTCCATTAGCAAAGAGCATGTATTACCTCATCAAATGAAAAAAATACATTTTAAAGGTACATTTTTTAAGCAATAATCTTATAATTGCATCTGTACTACAAGGTTTGCATACAAACAAGATTTGCTTACTGGCATGCTAAATTTCTTTGTGATTTCTAGCAGAGGAGTGGCCTAGTAGGAGTGGAGGAAACATAGAAATGATGGCAGAAAAGGACCAATAGTCCATCCAGTCTGCCCAGCAAGCTTCCCATGGTAGTATCTGCCGCGCCGTGCAGGTTACCCCCACGTATCAGTCAGTGCTGCTTGACGTGCTTTGCTTATGGACTTGGCCGTAGAAGCAGTCCTGTGTTTATTTCTTAATGTCTGTGCATCAGTACCCCAGACTGTAAAAAAGTCATGGCTTGTGTTGGTTGTCTCTTAATCCAAATTCCTCTTTCCTTTCACACATCACCTACTCCTTCGAAGCAGAGATCAATGTTGCAGCTGCATAAAAAGCATTAACATTGGCAGCTTGCACTTCCGTGTCGTTCCCCCCTCCCCACTCCCGGTCCCCCCTCCCATACCACCCAACATACCACACAAACTCCTGTTCTGGTGAAAACAAGGCCGCAGCATTTATTAACATCAATAGAGTAACTTAACATAAAACGTTACCAGTACCCGAGCTGTTGGTGCGTTCAGCCATACTGTAATCCGGGCGTCAAATCCGGCGTCCGCCGTATTAAGCCAGTCCGCCACCATCTTTCCGGCCCCCCGCCGTGCCAGAGCCACGGGGTCATTCCTCCAGGCAGCCCACACCCAACTACATGCACTTTCCTTCACTGAGAACTTGTGGTCCGCCTGACCGTGTCCTCGAGGTCCCCATCTACTCGGGTACCCCCGCCAACATCTAGCTACGATGAATTATACATTATTATCCACCTTTTAGCATCAACTTCACATATTGCTCGTGTTACTTCCTACTTGCCCCTTTCCCTATGACCTTCTCCCCTTCGCTCCTCTGGGTGGGTGGAGAAAACGCGAGCGCTGGCCGGGCAAAGAGGCCAGGCCCAGCACTCGCCGTGGTTTTTGGTGACCCCAGCATCGTGAGATTCGTGAGGCTGATGTCACCACTTGATGATGCACCGGCATCGCCGTGCCATGCGCGTCATCCCCGCCCCTCCCCCGGACCAGGGGAGGGCTCATTTGCCGACTCCGTGCCGCGGGTAAGTCGGGAAGGGTGAGAGTCTGGCAAGTACCATGTTAAGGGGGGGCCCTCCCCGCATGCCGCGAGTCTGCCCTCTTTCAAGGCTTATTGGTTAACGGTAGTGTTATGGGTTGTGGACCCTTGGGCCGGCTGCGACTGAAGATGGTTTACTGTGGAGGATCCACAGGGAACGTCACAGCCGGGAGACGGTGCAGAAGAGATAGTCCGGAGGAGGCTTCACCACTGGAAGCCGAGGTCCCCCCAGGAGGAGCCTGAAGGGACCCGGGCCTTTTGGTCTTAGGTGTGATCCTCTGCGACCAAGGACCAGAAGAGCAGCCCGAGGAGGTGGTCCAATGAAGAGGCGGAGCTCAGGAGGTCAGAAGAGACTTCACCCTTGGAAGCCCGCGGTCCCCCCGGGAGGAGCCCGTGAGGACCCGAGCCACTGGGACTTAGGCGAACCCTCTGGTCGAGTGCAGAACCAGATAACTGCGGAAGCAGCGAGGTCTGAAGACGGAGTCCGGAGACAAGCCAAGGTCGGAAGCCAGAAGTCAGATGCCGAAGACAAACCAGGAATGGAAGCTGGAGCCGGAGTCAATGAACAAAGCAGGGTCAGAAGTCAGAAGTCAGAGTCAAACCAGGAATGGAAGCTGAAACCGGAGTCGAGGGACGAAGCAGGGTCAGACGTCGGAAGCTGAAGACAAGCAGAAGTCCAAAGCAGCAACTAGTAACTCCGAAGAGTGAACCTCATTGCAAGGCGAGGTCTAGGCCAAGCTGCAGGGTTTAAATACCCTGCAGCGTCTGATGTCATCCGAAGGCGTCCTCTGACTTTTCCCACGCTGGCCCCTTTAAAGTCCGAGCCCCTGCGCGCACGCGCGCCTAGGGGGTGGGACCAGATGCGACGTGACGCCGGCGTCTCCCTCGAGGAGGGAGCGCCGCGGCAGAGGCCTGGGCAGGCCAAATCGGGACTACAGCAGCCCGGGCCGGCCTCGAGGTGAGTGAAGGACCCGGGGCACGGCCCAGGGCCGTAACAGGTAGTAATCCCATGCCTTCTGTTAAGGGTAGTAACTGCTGCTCTGTGCAGGTTACCCCCATGCTTATCAGTTCCTCAGACCATAAAAGTCGGGGGACCTCGTTCATTGCTGTGTGAATCCAATTCCCCTTTTCCTCTGCCACTGAAGCAGAGAGCAATGCTGGAGCTGCATGAAAAGTATCAGGGCTTATTGTTTAAGGGTAGTAACTGCCACACCAGCAAGTCACCCCCATGCGCGCTTTCTTCGTTTCCTTTAGGACTTGGTCATAGAAGTAGTCCTGTGCTTTTTCCTTTATGTTTGCACATCAGTATCCCAGACCATGGAAGTTGGGGCCCTTGGTTGTCATCTGAATCCAATTCCTCCTTTCTCACTGCCATGGGGAGCAATTGCATTAAAAGCCTCAAAGCATTTTGGTTGAGGGTAGTAATCTCCATGCCTTCTGCTAAGGATAGTAACAACCATACCAGCAAGTTACCTCCCTGCATGCTTATCTCATTTCCGTCCTCTAGCCTGTAGAGATCCACAATGTTTACCCCATGTTCCTTTGAATTCTTTGACATTTTCTTCGACACCATCTTCAGAAGTGCGTTCCAGGCCTCCACCACCCTCTTCATTAAGAAATAGTAGGAATAGTCTAGTGGTTCACTCCTCCCAGTTAACCCCAACCCTTAAAACCCTGCAGATCTGCCTAGTTTTTATAAGATTTGTGGACTCTTGCTACTGTGGTGAGGTCAACTCAACCTACAGGACAAGCCCCATAGGACCTCACTGACAGCGCTACTTAGGAGAGAGTCTAGATAGGAACTTCACCTACACTAACCCCTTTCCCCTTGGGTTGAGCCTTCAAGTTCCGGGAGCCGGTAGGTCTTAGGCAAGAGTCACTATCAGGCCGATACAGTAAAGTGTGGCTGTAGTTTCCCCGTTTCTAATCTGCTGTGGGCGCACAATTGGGATGCGTAAGGCGATCCCGCGATACAGTATCCGGTTTCACGCATCCTTAGCGCTTCTTGAAACCAACGCGTATCCCTTTCCGCATGCAGCATGTATATGATATGTTAATGAACGGATTAGCTATTTCCTCCGATACTGTAACATGCGCTCCGATAATCTCCTTTCTAACCTGCTATTTTGCCGCGTCTTTAACCTGTTAATTTACCGCCTACCCTTTACCTGGCGTTAGTGTGGTGTTCGATCAGCTTCGTACCGGACTGCGCCATGGACAACCTGTATGTTATTGCTCTGGCACTAATCTTCATTCGGTTGAGAAGGAGATATGCTCGACTGAGAAACGCAGGAAATGCTCGGCAGATCTGAGAGGTGAACAGCGGGGGGGGGGGGCCGCAGCAAGGAGAACCCATCCTACCGGTGAACCCAGCTGAAAAACCGGAGGAGGTACGTGATCTGTTTTTGTATAGCTGTAAAGAACGGCATCCGTGTCTTCTGGCGCCTCTATTGACGCCGGAAGATGGGCGCCGGTAGACATAGGCGTCTGTAAAGGCGGACACGAGAACACCTCAACGGACGCCGGAAGATGGGCGCCCAGAGAGATGGGTGCCCGTGAACATAAGCGTCCATAAAGGCGGAGACGAGACCGCCTCTATGGACGCCGGAAGATGGGCGCCCAGAGAGATGGGCACCAGAAGACACGGACTTATGGAAGTAGCGTATGCATAGGTCTAGGGCCAGGCTAGGGTCAGTGGCATGCGGCAAGTGAGAATGGTCAATGTCCAGGCAAGGGTCAGATCCAGAAGTCAGTCTGAGGGCAGGCTTGGGAGATGAGGAAAAGGACTGATGTCGCAGAGGAGGCAGGAAGGCAAAAGGATGGATAAGACGAGGCTGGACAAGCTGGAAAGGCAAGGCAAGGCAAGGCTGGGCTGGGCTGGAAAGACGAGGCAAGATGCAGGATCAGGAACCAGGAAGCAGCAACACACACACTACACAGCAGGATGCAGGAGACCCCTTGCTGAGGCAGTGAAGCATGGTCTGAGGAGCCCTTAGTGAGGGCAGCATGACATCATGAAGGGGCATCGCAAAGGTTTTCCTTCCACAGGCTCTTTAAGGGGAGGAGCTGTGAATGTGTGCGCACCTTAGGACATCTGAGGCAGGAGCATGTTGGCGGCGTGTGGAGCAGTGTTTGGGAGTGCAGAGGAGATGGCAGCATCCATGCTGTGGGATGGCGGAGATAGAGTCCTGAGCCATGCTGGGCGGCACCAGAGTGAGTACCACGGCTTGCAAGGCCTTCCCAGAAGCCACATTCCTAACAGCACGGCATCCATAGCAAAAGTAAAGTTATGTGGCAGGGGACGTCATCGTATGCCAGGATGCATAAGTGTTTACTTGCACATCTCAGGTTCACGACCTGAAAGGCCCATTCCCCAGCACTTTTGAGATGTTCATGCTGTGGCATTTATGCACATATCTGGGTGCTTTTTAAAATACAGTCGGCATGCACGAATCCAACTTATTCGAAAATCCCCAGATGGATGCGTGGGTTGGGCTTTTAAAACTCGCCTCTTAGATTGTAAGCTGAAAAGCAAAATATAAATAAATTAAGAATGTGCTTGCTAATTTTTTTCATCTTCATTACCTTTTTAGACTTTTAGGAGATTTCTTATTCATTTTTTGTTTTTGGAGGGTTTATTTTTTATTTTTTGTTGTTTTCTAATGTTGTTTTCTTTTTGGGAAATAGTGCACATGATCAGCAAAATAGGGTGCCCTATTTTACTAACAGTGCGTACCAATTTGGAAATAGCGTGTACTATTATAAAAGTGTGCTCTATTTCCTGAAAAAGAAAATTTGACATTTTTCTTTTTTTTAATCAGCTCATTTAAAATGAAATGAAAACAGGCTCATTCATCACATTTTACACTTGTTTCAAATGAATACACATTCCTACTTATGATATCAAGCTCTTATTCTAACTCTTGAAGGTTTTCAAATGTTCAGTTTTTCTTCCATCCCATTACAGTCTTCTTCAGGAAGTACCAGAAAACTGAATTGCATCATTAGATCAGCGGTTCTCAACTAGTATGTCGTCACACTTCCTGGTCCCCCACTGACCCAGCTGCTCCCCCTACCCAAGCGAAATAGGTCCTCCACCCGGGCTTAAAATGCTGATAGCCCAGGCGGAGCGCAGCAGGACAGCTGGTCAGTGGCACCGGCATGCTCTCTTCTTCCCCCCCCCCCCCCCCCCCCCCCCGTGGTGAGCAGCAGGTGCATGCCTGGGAAGAAAAGCCATGCTAGTGCTCTCAATCACATACTCACATGCTCCCTCACCTAAACCAGCTCTCAATCACTCACAGACACACATGCTCTCTCTCTTACTTATACACACAGGCTCTTAATCATACATACACATGATCTCTCTCACATGCAAAGGATCTCAATCACACACACATACTCTTTCACACAGATTTTCAATTGCAAACGTACACATACAGGTTCTCAGTTATACACTTACATTCATGCTATCTCTCACACACAGGTTCTCAATCACACACATACTCTCACATATACAGGCTCTCAATCATTCACATACATGCGTTCTCACTCACACACACAGGATCTCAAACACATATGGTTGCTCATTCACTCACTCAACCCCCCCCCCCCCCCCCCGAACTAGCGGCAGCAGCAGCCTCCTCCACTTCCAACTATAAAGGCAGAAGCAACCTCCTTCACCTTCAGCCCTCGTGGAGAAAGGAGTCCCATCTGCTGTGAGGGTTGACGTTCCTCGTTTGAAAGCCTGTGTGTGTAAGTGAGAAAACACAGACAGCATGTGTGTAAATGTGTAATTAAGAGTCTATATAAGTAAGATAGAGAAAGCATGTGTATATGTGAGCGATTGAGAGCCACTGTGAGAGACAGAGGAGAAAGTTGTAAGCAAATCATCCCTCCTCCTGCTAATTCAAAACAATCTCAGGGCACCTGGATAATGGATATCAAACATTCCCAGATTTGCAGAGCAAAACATTTTTTGAATCCTTATTATTTTTCATTATTGGGCCTTTGTGTCTATTTTGAAATATTTTATTGGTATCTAGAAAATTTTTATATGAGTTTTTAATTATTGGATATTCCATTCATCAGCTGTTTTGAAATAATCTGTTCTTTTTGTTAGTATGGTTTTGCTGCTATTTATTTTATATTTCTTGATTTGTTTTATAAGGACTAGTGATGTTTCTTTTTTTCCTTTGTTACACTGCAGACAGAGACTGTGGCTTGTTGCGGTTTCCTAATAGATGTATTGGTGTCTTAAGGCCTAGTGTAATAATTTCAGTATTGCCTTTTGTTAGGTAAGGTGTTTACTGTTCGAGTACTAGAAATTGGTGCTGTTCTGGTATGGGAGGTTTACTATTTATGCAATCTCTGTTCAGACAGAGTACTTATCTTTCCCTTGTATCATTCTTAACAATAAAAATAATACTGGGCCTTTATTTTTTATTTCCGCCGTGAATTGTAATGAGCAGTATGTCACACATGTGAGCGTGGTCTGTCAGGTGTGTCACGATGGGGAAAAAGGTTGAGAACCACTGATGTAGATGATTAACAACTGCTGCTGTTACTCTGGTTAAGACAATAAGAATATAGCACAGTTCGACTTTCAATCTAATTCATAACTCATACAAAATAGTAAACCAAAAAATATATATACAGCAGGGTAGTGTAGCTAACTGGGCTCTATTTATCAAAGCACATAAAAATCAGTGTGTTAACTAACGCCCAATTTAAATGCATGCATTAATGCTGGTATTAGCGCTATATTCACAAATTGATTATATGCAAAGCATGCTGAGGTGCAATAATCAATACACTCATTAATGCAGGAATTAAAGATATAATTTCGATGCACCTCAAAATACAGTTAGGGGCAGATTTTATAACCAGAGCGCGCGGCCTACATTTGTGCGCACTACCTGGCATGCACAAATGTACGCCCGATTTTATAACATATGCGCGCAGCTGCGCGCATGTTATAAAATCCGGGGTCGGCACGCACAAGGGGGTGCACACTTGTGCACCTTGCGCGCGCAGAACCCTAGGGGAGCCCCGATGGCTTTCCCCGTTCCCAAAATCAGAGCAGCCTCGGAGGGAACTTTCCTTCCACTCCCCCCCACCTTCCCCTCCCTTCCCCTATCTAACCCACCCCCCAGCCCTACCTAAATCCCCATCCCTACCTTTATTTCAGGAGTTACGCCTGCCTCTGGAACGGCCAGCTGCCGGCGCGCCATCCCCCAGCACAGCCGTTGTGCCAGAGGACTCGGGACCGCCCCCGGACCAGCGCCCCAGCCCCGCCCCTTTTTCAAAGCCCCAGGACATGCGCACATCGCTGAGCTTATGCAAAATAGGCTCGGCGTGCACAGGAGCAGGTTTTCGGTGTTACACGCGTAACCCTTTGAAAATCTGCCCCTTAGGTTTCAGGCATAATATTTGTGTTATCTAACATGTGCCAGATTTATCCATGTTAATAGACGAGGTAATTTGCACAGGTTTGTATCTACCTCATTATCAGAAAATTTAGCAGCAAAAACACAAGCATGTTAATGCTGATTTGATGTGTGTTAAAATGCCTGTGTTAATGGAGAAATTTGATCTGTGATAATGCTTGCATTAACACTAATACACTCGAGTAAATAAGACCCAAAGAATCTTAACGCATAATTTCAGGGTGTGTGTTATATGTGCCCAAAATAATGTAGTGTACTCAGGAACTGCTGCATGGGATAAATTCCACTGATGAGCTAAAAATAAGACAGGCTCATTCAATTTTAGAATGGCTGAATTTGCAAGAGGTAAATTCTAGGGTAATGAGCACATTAACATAGTATTTACTAAACTGGGGTAAGTTTGTCATGGATATATTGCTCAGGTAAATTTACCTCCAACTCAGGAGATGTTACTATGCCCTCTGTGGCCATACACCCCCACTACCTGTGGTTCATGGTTTGAGGTATTACTGAGCAGCACCATTACAGGAATTGGATACCAAATTGGCACGAAGTAAAAGGCTTTTCCTCTGCCAGTCTCTCCAAGGGCGGTTGGGTGCATGCAAAAGAAGTGTATGACCATTTGACAGAGAAGCAGATGAAAGAATTCAGACGGGGTTTATGACTTCAGAGGACAGAATTGGAAAAGGGGTACCAAGAAGGGCTGTTGACTTTGGATGTATGAGGAAGAAAAAGATCAGAATGGGGGTGGTGTTTTGAAATGGATTAAGGCAGATGTCTTGCCCCACATCCCCACCCTGGCTAACTGGTCCTTTAATTTGGGCCAATTAATGTGGTAGAATATGAAAATTGTTATGTTTGTGGACCCTTAGGCTGAGGCAGGATTGATGCAACCTGGTGAACCCAGACAAAGCAGAGACCCAGCTGGAGCTCTGCCTTTACCAGCCCACATTCCCCTTGGGTTCAGGCTTTGGGTTCTGGGGCCGGCATGTCTTAGGTTGGTGGAGAGATCCATTGAGATGGCTGGATCAGAGTAGGCGATGGTCAGCGTATCCAGTGGCAGGCAGTGGTCTGGTGTATCCAGGAACAGGCGGTGGTCAGTGATAGGTGGAGATCAAGCATATTCAGGTACAGGTGGTGGTCAGTGGCAGGTGGAGGTCAAGCAGATCCAGAGGCAGGCCAAGCTCAATACCAGGTATTCATCCGAAAGGAATGGTAGGACAGATAGCCAGGGCAGGAATGCAAGGAGAAGAACAGGCAGGCAATGCGGGAGATGCTGAAGAACTAAGGACATGGAATCTGGACTTGAAGTACTGAAGATAAGATGCTAAACTGAAGAACTGAAGACAGGAACGCTGGAACAAGAGATAAGACACTGGAGTAACATGCACTACTGCTGGAGTAGGGAGACGTGCTGCTGAGGCTTTGGTGGAGTGTCAGCAGGAACCTTTTATAAGCCTAAGCGGTGATGTCAACATGAGGCACCTCCAGCTTTTTCCTGCCACGGGCCCTTTAATACAGGTGATGTCGGGCACGTGTGCTCTAGGATGAGCAGGGTTAGGAGATATCAGCGGCATCCTGCAGCATGGACTATCGGTGGTGTCCAGCTGCAGGTCGTCAGAGGCACACTACCATGAAGGGAGCAGGGTCTGTGGAAGGGAAGCGGCGTCCTGCCTCAAGGGTGCCTTGCTGTGGCTGTAGCCTGGCCTGAGAGGTAAGGACAGCGGTTCACAGGGTTAGCTTGTGGACCGCCGATCACAAAAAAATATAATTAGAAGCAGAGTGCAGCTATGATAGAAACAGAAATGACAGCAGAAAAAGATCAATCGGCCCATCTAGTCTGCCCAGCAAGCTTCCACACTTATTTTCCCATATTTATCTGTTTCATTATTTTCCCATGCTTATCTGTTTCACCAACCACCAACTTCAGGGCTCTTGTTGGTAACTGATTCAAATTTCCTGCCATCCCCTGTCATTGATGCAGAGAGTAATGTTGGAGTTGCATCAAGCAAGTTACCCCGATGCTTGTATACCCAGATTGCACAGATTGATGCCTTGTTGGATGATGTCTGAATGTAAATCCTGTTTCCTCACTTCCCCGTACCATTGAAGCAGATAGCAACGCTGTATATGCTTTCAAAGTGATGTATCAGGCTTAATTGGTTTAGGGTATTAACTGCCGTAATAAGCAGCTACCCCCATGATTGTTTACCCAGATTGTGAAGTTCAGTCCTTGTTGGTTGTTGCCTGAATGTAAATTCTGTTTTCCACTTTTTCCCCCTGCCATAGAAGCAGACAGCAGCACTGTATATGTATTCAAAGTGATGTATCAGGCTTCATTGGTTTAGGGTAGTAACTGCCATAATAAGCAAGCTACCCCCATGCTTATTTGTTTACCCACATTATGAAGTTTAGTTCTTGTTGGTTGTTGTCTGAATGCTAATCCTCTTGACCACATTACCCCCTGCTGTAGAAGCAGAGAGGAATACTGTGTATGCATTCAAAGTGATGTATCAGGCTTAATTGGTTTAGGGTAGTAACCGCCGTAATAAGCAAGCTACCCCCACGTTTATTTATTTAAGTTCAGTCCTCTTTGGTTGCTATCTGAATGCAAATCCTCTTTTCCACATTTTCCTTTGCCGTTGAAGCAGAGAGCAATGTTGGGATTGCATTAACTGTGCAAGGGATTTTTTTTTTGAGGAAGGGTAGTAATCACCAGGTAGTAAACATTCCAGCAAGCCACCCCCATGGCTCTACTCTTCATTCCTATCCTCTAGCCTTTATGGATCCACAGTGTTTATCCCACGCTGCTTTGAAATCTTTCACAGTTTTAATCTTCACCACTTCCTCCGGAAGGACATTCCAGGCATTCACCACCATGTCCATGAAGAAATACTTCCTGACATTGGTTCTGAGTCTTCCTCCCTGGAGCTTCAAATCGTGACCCCCTAGTTCTACTGATTTTTTTCCATTGTAAAAGGTTTGATATTGACCATGAATCATTAAAACCTTTCAAGTATCTGAAAGTCTGTATCATATGATAAAAAGACACCTTCCCTCTTTCAGCACAGCTACGCTCTGCATACAATTATTTTAGTAAATCAGGTGTTAACCTCTAAAAATAGCATGCATTTTGAATTCAGGTCCCTAAGACTTGCTTTCCATTTTCTGCTGTTGTCATAAACCTTAATGGACAGCTAGCCTGGCTGTGCCCACATGTATTATGCTGCATGCATGTTCCAATGAACTATCTGCTCTCCCCCTTTCCTTATTTCCTCAAAATATCATATGACAGCAGGGCTATGGCTGTGGTGTTAGGGAACAGGCACTCAGTCAGCTGCTAAGTGATTTAAAATAATAATTAATATGTAAAACTGACAGATGAGAAAAGAAAAATCTGAAGAATCAATAATTCTTTTTTTTTGTTTCACACCAAATGGATGCTAGTAGTTTATTCCTCTGAACCCTATTAATCTATTCTTCTGTGCTATAAATAATCAGCGCTGATTGTGGGGATTGCACCAAAATTCCTTGCATTCTTTTTTCTAAAGCACCTGCTCAGTGTTTCATATCAAGAGCAAGTTTTCACAAAACTTGCAAAGAGCTGTTTACTGCCCTTTATTATAGGTTTGTTACTTTTTAAAAATCCAATCAGCCTTTGTCTTGCGTAAGTCATTAAAATGCTATCCAGATCCTTTTCTAATATTTTTTTGGCCTGACAGAGTACCCTTGCTGCTTTGGGCTTTCAGCTCAATCAGAACCAGCCACTGTTGGGCTCTATGGCACCATGATTCTTTTTTTTGCAATGATCTGGGGTTCCCCCTGTCCCCCTCCTATTTTTATATCTCCTTCTTGACTCGGCCCTGCCACAAGACGTGGCTCCCTCTGGAACATGGCTTACTGGACCCCAAGTCTAGCCTCTAGGTGTCACTATGGAGCGATGGCCGAGGCTGCCTCACCCCTCCCTGTCAGACCCCATGCCCGGGCTATGAACGCTGCTTCTGCAGCATCCCAAGCCCCGCCTCATGGCGGCAGGCAACATTGGCACTGAGCAATGGGATTGGCCACAAATACCCCTTTGTAATAAGGACATGCAAGGTCAGCTGTACCGCAATGCGATACCTGCCGCAATGCTGATGAATCTGAACTTGGGTCTAGGAGAAGAATTCCTCTCAACAAAACCCCAAGTGAAAACGGTTGCACAGATATCGCTGAGGAAGGTAAAGTGGTTTGTAATATCACTGCCAGTGTTTTCCATCCATTTGAATAGATTCCATCACATACTGGGAGGAAAGGATACACCAAAGTGTTTCCACTCTTCCAGACTGTTTTCAACAGTGAATTTGAAGCATTTCAGAGTAATGAGAGGTTTCCATGGTAACTGTTTTACTGTTGCTTGTGACACATGACAAAAATGTACCTTGTTATCTTTGTTGACAATTTTTGCATAGCATTATTATAGTTTGACCTTATGGTAGCACATTACCTATTTAATAGCAATATGTTGTATTTTTTTGGGGAGTTAAAAAATAATCTTAATGACTTAAAGGTGTATGAACAGTTTTTAAAATCTATGGATGGAAAACCATGTTTGGATGTACTACTGACTTCTTCCTAATTTGAATAGTCTTTTGCTATCAAAATAGCTGAGTGCTTGAGATGTCTCACATGGCATAAATATACCCATTAAAACAAAAGGAAACAATACAAGAAGGAATAGGGAACAGAGACTCTCTTAGCCCTGTCCTCTGGGTCCTCCTCTTTTACCCCACCCCTGTGGTTTAGTGCAATATGATGCTAGAAGACGCCATGCTCGCAGCAATTCCGGCTTCAGAAGGTTATTGGCTGGAGGTGGGGGCAGGTATCTCTCCTCCTTGCCCAATTCCCTGGAATTGCTCTCCCTCTCCCCACTCCCCCCCCCCCCCCCCCCAAGTTCCTCCCCTTGGCCAGAAGAGCGCGGAGCTTCGTAGCCCTCACCGTCTCTTCTGCCACGCGGTGCCGCCAGCTCCTGGAAGATCTCGAGAGCTCTGTGCGGTTCGCAGCTTTACTTTCCTCCTGCAGGCTGAGGCCCAAGGATTGGGCATTGAGAAGAGCAAGGCAATGCCCATAATATCAGACTTGGCTTTGCAGTAATCTGGGCTGGCAGAACGTCCCCAGAAGGTTCCACAGCTGAACTGAGTTATTTGCTGACTTTTAGCTCTTGCTTGCAGTGCCACCTGAACAACAGTTTCTGCATAATTTAGTAAATGTGCTTTAAGTGGGAACATCAGATTCATTATTTAGAAACCCATTTAACATAATAAAATGTTTTCTTCAATGTAGTAAATGAAAAAACACAGACTTATTAATTGAATGCATTTCTAGGATTTTATGCATTAGAAACCCTTGATTTAAAAATTTGAATTCTGATAACGTATAAAAGAGTTGCCTATATAATACAAATCGGAGCGGCCTCGGCGCGCGCAAGTTGCATAAATGTGCACCCCCTTGCGCGCGCTGACCCCGGATTTTATAAGATATGTGCGGCCCAGTAGCGTGGGCCCGGAGCAAAATCAGAATCAGCCAGAAATCGGCACAGGAGACAGCAGCATTAGCCTCCCGTGGCCGATGGGATTCTTCTTTCTTGGCCTGCGGGGGCTGGAGGAGGAGGAGGCTGCTGCAGCTACCATTTGTTCTCCGGGGGGGGGGGGGCAGGACATGAGAGACAGAGAGAGAGAGAGACAGCCAGCCAACCTGTCTGTAAATGAGAGAATGTATGTGTGATTGAGAGTGTGCATGTGTAACTGTGACTGCAAGCCTTTGTGTGAGAGCATTTGATTGAGATCATCTATGTAGTGTGTGAGAGAGCATGTGTGTGATTGAGAGAAACTGGTCAGAGAGGTGATGTGTGTATATAGGAGAGACGAAGTGACTGGTCAGGGAGATGCCTGGAGTGTGTGTGTGTGAGAGAGAAAGTGATTGTGGGAATGAGAAGCCTGTGCATGTGGTGAGAGCTAGCATAGGAGTGAGAAACATGGGTGTGTGTGAAACACAGCATGGGAGTAAGAAGCCTGTATATGTAAGATAGAGCATGGGAGTGGGAAGCCTTGTGTGTGCATGAGAGAAACTGTTCAGGAAGGTGACTGGTGTGTGTGTGTGTAAGATAAAGATTGGTCAGGAGATGATTGGTGTGTGAGAGACAGAAACTGGTTTGCGAGTGTGACTGGTATATGTGTGTGTGTGAGAGAGAAAGTGATTATGGGAATGAGAAAGCTGTGCATGTGGAGAGAGCTAGCATAGGAGTAAGAAACCTGGGTGTGTGTGAGACACAGCATGGGAGTGAAGCCTGTATATGTAAGATAGAACATGGAAGTGGGAAGTGTGTGTGTGTGTGTGTGTGTGTGTGTGCATGAGAGAGAGAAACTGATCGGGAAGGTGACTGGTGTGTATGTAAGAGAAAGACTGGTCGGGAGATGATTGGTGTGTGAAAGACAGAAACTGGTCATGAGAGTGTAACTGGTATGTGTGTGTGAGAGAGACAGAGAGACTGGTCGTGAGCACTAAGGAAGAGGACCATGAGTACAGAACTTCAGCCACTACTGCTTCTGGTGTGTGCTACTAGCCTGCATGGAAGAGGAGCAGGAGAGCTGCTGGAGGGGGTTAGTAAAGGTGGCTTTTTAAGTTTATTTTTCTTGATTGACTGCCATTTTAATTACTGAATATTATGTGATGTATCTGCTGTTTTGAAATATTTTATTGGTGTTTGGAGAATTTTAAATAGTTTTTATGAGTTTTTAATTTTGGATATTATTCTGTTCATAGTTGTGAAACATTTATTCTGCTTATTCGTATAGTTTTACAATTATTTCTGTGTTGGGATCTATAGTTGCTTGGCTAGTTCTGTTTTCCTAATAGGAGGTGTATTGGTGTTTAGGGCCTGATTTAATATTTCATTGGTAGGGTTGTTACTATTTGAGTGTATTCCATAATACAAGTGTAACTGTGTGTGGATTAGTTTATGTGCATTACTACAGATCCTGGGAGTATGTTAGGTCAGTTCTGTGTATGTGACCAAGGTGAGGTATTTTACTGTATCAGTCTTATTTGTTGTATTTTCTCAAGAGGACATGCATTAGTGATAAACTGCTGTCTTTTCATAAGTAGGGCTATTGAGCCTGGTAGTTGCAGTTCTGTTACTGAGATGACATTAGAACCAGAATATATTTTTTGTAAGGTGAGTTGTACGGGGAATGTCATAATTCTGCTTTACATCCATAATTGTGGGTCGGGGGGTTCCAGTGGATGCAAACTGTACTTTTACATTTAGCCCTATGATGGTCATGTGTTCAGTGTGTCACACATTTGAAAACCATCTGTCAGGTGTGTCCCGACAGAAAAAAGGTTGAGAACCTCTGGTGTAGATGCCTTGGCAGGGAAAGTTCCTAGGGCAGGCAAAGTACAGTCAAGAGGAAGTCTAGAAGAAGATATGGTTACATGATCGTTCCAGTAGTCAAGTGATAAAAGGGAATTTCTTAGGGATGTGAATCGTTTTAGGACGATTAAAATTATCGTCCGATAATTTTAATATCGTCTTAAACCGTTATGGAACACAATACAATACAGATTCTAACGATTTATCGTTATAAATCGTTAGAATCGTGAGCCGGCACACTAAAACCCCCTAAAACCCACCCCCGACCCTTTAAATTAAATCGCCCACCCTCCCGAACCCCCCCCAAATAACTTAAATAACCTGCGGGTCCAGCGGCGGTCCGGAACGGCAGCGGTCCGGAACGGGCTCCTGCTCTGAATCTTGTCGTCTTCAGCCGGCGCCATTTTCCAAAATGGCGCCGAAAAATGGCGGCGGCCATAGACGAAAAAGATTGGACGGCAGGAGGTCCTTCCGGACCCCCGCTGGACTTTTGGCAAGTCTCGTGGGGGTCAGGAGGCCCCCCACAAGCTGGCCAAAAGTTCCTGGAGGTCCAGCGGGGGTCAGGGAGCGATTTCCCGCCGCGAATCGTTTTCGTACGGAAAATGGCGCCGGCAGGAGATCGACTGCAGGAGGTCGTTCAGCGAGGGTTCCGGCGCCTCGCTGAACGACCTCCTGCAGTCGATCTCCTGCCGGCGCCATTTTCCGTACGGAAAATGGCGCCGGCCATACGCGTATGGCCGGCGCCATTTTCCGTACGAAAACGATTCGCGGCGGGAAATTGCTCCCTGACCCCCGCTGGACCTCCAGGAACTTTTGGCCAGCTTGTGGGGGGCCTCCTGACCCCCACGAGACTTGCCAAAAGTCCAGCGGGGGTCCGGAAGGACCTCCTGCCGTCCAATCTTTTTCGTCTATGGCCGCCGCCATTTTTCGGCGCCATTTTGGAAAATGGCGCCGGCTGAAGACGACAAGATTCAGAGCAGGAGCCCGTTCCGGACCGCTGCCGTTCCGGACCGCCGCTGGACCCGCAGGTTATTTAAGTTATTTGGGGGGGGTTCGGGAGGGTGGGGGATTTAATTTAAAGGGTCGGGGGTGGGTTTTAGGGGGTTTTAATGTGCCGGTTTTTTGATTTTTCGATTTTTCGATTTTTAACGATTTTTCACGATATTTTACCCCCCCAAACGGCAACAATACGATTCCCTCCCCCTCCCAGCCGAAATCGATCGTTAAGACGATCGAGGACACGATTCACATCCCTAGAATTTCTGTCACTGTCAGGTCACAATGGTCATGGTTTTGAAGTGGGTTTAAGGGAAAGGTCTGGCTGGTTTTACTGATGTTTTTAATCGTTTTAAAATGCATTTAGTGACAGTTTACCCCATTATCCATGGTGGGGGAAGAAATTTCTGAATCGGAGATATGGTGGACAATCAAGGCTTATTTACCTGGTCAACGTTCCCACAAATTACAGTTTGGATGGAGAGCAGCATTCCTTGATTAAGTTGCACATTAGTTTAATAAACATTATCACAGTAAGAAATCTCCTTTGCTTCATGATTAGATACATAAGCATGAATTGCACATTATTAGGATACATGGGTGAAAGTAGGAGATTGTCTTCCCTTACAACAAGTATGCCCAAATGGATATCCGTTCTTTCAGATGTCTAGGCTCTGTTCATAGGGAAGGGGTGGGGTAACAGACTGTTCTAGTGCTCTATGTTTATCGTGGATAGATATAAAAAAAAATGAAATTGTTACATATTATGGGTCTGGCACCCTTGAATTTTCTTTTGATTTATAGACCTCCAGATGCTGATAGTTCATTGTTAAATTTACTGATCTGATATCAGAATCAGCACTAAACCTAGATCATTTTAGGGGATTTTAATTTGCAGGTGGATTCTTCCTTTCAAGATATTTCTAAGAGTTGTATAGCTTTTCTTAGTGATATAAGCTATGTTCAGATTGTTGTTGCTCCAGCTCATAGTCAGGGCCAATTTACAGGATAGGATTGTTTTAAACCTATACAACCAATGTCCTGGTTATACCATTTTATAATCCACTGTGAGTTGGATGTGAGACTGTTTGAATTGCTGCCAAAAGACAAGAATTTTCAAAGCTGAATTAAGCGTAAAATTAGCACATATGCATGTAAGTAGTTTGTACTTGTATATATGCTATTTTAGATTCATCTAAAGTACGTACGTATTTTTGGTTTAGTGTGGACATTTGCACATGCAAATAAGAGACAGTCTAGGGGTGTTCCAGGCTGGGCCAAGAGTTAACGTGTCTTAAGTTGCTATTTTATGAGACTTATGAGAGTACATTTGGCAACTTATTTGTGCAATTTTACACTAGCTAATTAACTAGCCCACTTGATATTAGACTTGCCTGTTGTCTGCTATCAGTTGGGTGGGAGATCTAGGTATACTGGATGGATTTCAGGGTGAAGAACTAGGAGGGTCTCAATGACCAGGAGAAAATCTGGGTGAACTGGTTGAGGTATTGGCTGACTGGTGATTTCACCTGCATGCACATATACTGCTGTTCCTGATGAGGAGCAAATCTGTAGATCTCAGGTTTTATAGGGTGAGAGGATGAAGAACCAGAGAGGTCTGAAAGACCTCACTATTAAATGGACAAACTGGTGGACTAACTGCAAAATTGGAATGTGCCTCACGAGAACCTTTTTTAAAATTCGCTGACATATGAGCATTAAAGTCGACATGGTCATATTGAAGACACATGTGTGCTAGCTGAGCTTGAGTAACCTGTTAAAATTAGGAACATACTTGCGCGTGGTTGGTGTATTTTAAAACATACACGTAAGAGTGCACGAATGATTAAAATTCTAGCATATTCTCACTCATGCACCACTATGCACGTGTATGAGCGCACGCATGCTCATTTTAAAATCAACCTTTAAAGTTATAACCTACACTTCAAAATGTTCCACAGATAGAGTTAGTAAGTTCACTTATTCCCAACTTTGAGAATTTGTTTTTGGAAAGCAAGATTCAGAAGTAGAAACCCTATTTAGAGGAAGCATCAACATCCATTATTTGTTCTATCAGTTCCCAAAGAAGAGTTTCATGGTTTCATAATGGTCTTCAACTGATGTGCCATCAGCTATGACAGTTGGAACAAAAGAGCAGAGAATAAAGTATTATGATTCAATATTAGTTTTACACTAAACAATATAAGCAGATGATCTTAGAGGCAAATCTTTTTTTTAAAGCAAAAGCTATCCAAGACTAAGAACTGTCCAAAGCTGATGCTCTATCAGTTGGTTAATCAGCTTATGGGAAATCAAGGGAGTGTTTTATCTAATCCATCCTCTATCACTGCAGATGATTTTGTACATTACTTTGAGGAAAACATACATCAAATCCATTATGCTTTAAGGGACTACCATCTCCCCTTTCCTGTCCAGGGAAGCAGTCTATAGTGCCTAAGAGTATGGATACTTATTTGCAATCAGGTAGACCTAACAATCTTAATTGTAATGAAATCTAAATACCTTCAGTGCTTTAAGCACTATTAACACAGAAGGATTTTTTTTAACCTTTATGGAGATTACAGAGTATGAAGTAGATACAATTTTGAGAAAAATGAAACCATCTTCTAATAGATTACACCCACTTCTAGCAAGAGTGGTTAAACTTTTAGATCAAAAGGCATTGGGGTGATTTTCAAAAGGATTTACTTGCTTAAAACTGGGTTTTATGCACATAAATGAACTTTGAAAGGTGACTTTTCAAAAGGTTGTGAGCATAAAAATCATCATATACCCATGTAAATAGCATATACTTGTAACATACAAACGTAAGTAAGGGTGCATGAGTAAATCCTGAGTGTAAAAATGGAGTGGTCCAGGAGTAATCTCAGGCATAGCCCACATTTACATTTGTGTTGATATTTTATAAGCAATTTACACATGTAGATTTGGCAGCTTACTTGCATATATTTACACCTGCTCCTTAACTGGAGTAAGTGATTGTAAACATCTTAAAAGTGAAATACTGACAAGGTGGGGGTCTGGTTGAAATGGAGGGAGTTTATGCTGAAGATCCAGGATAGTCTTGATGACCTGCAGATGGAGTGGGCAAACTGGTAAACGAATTGGTAACACTTGTAATTTCATTGCCACGCACGTTAGACAATCTCCTGACTTACATGTGTAAAACCAATCTTACAGGGGTAAATACATGTAAATTATGAAGGTAAAATATCCATGCATGTATTTTTAAAATTAGAAATAAAAATACATGAGTATAGAAGTTGTGTGCCACTTATCCAGATAAATTCCTACTTATCTAGATGTCTTAAAAGTGCTACTTATCCAGATAAGTCAGATAGCCAGATAAGTCTGGAAAATGCTACTTATTCAGCTAAGTAACAGACATATAAGTCTCAAATAGAGCTACTTATCTGGATAACTCAGATAGCCACATAAATCTTAAAAACGCTACTTATCCGGCTATGCAAGATAGTCAGATAAGTCTTAAATAGTGCTACTTATCCGGCCAAGTAACTGTATTTGAAATGCATTCATCTATGTTACTTAGCCGGATAAGTAGCACTATTTAAGACTTATACGGCTACATTATTCAGCCAGATAAGTAGCTCTTTTAAGACTTATCGGATACGTGCAATATGAATTTATTTGTTTTTTTACATATGTGCGCAGATTGCTGGGTACATTTGCAGGTATTTTATAACCCATGCATATCATATGTGTACTGGTTATGAAATTCAGGAGATTTCTGCGCACCCATATGCACATGTATATGGGCGCGTGCAGCTATTTTAAACTTATCGTTACAAAATACTACAATATATGCTATTGAATTATCAATAGGCTTTGCACAAGCACGTGCACTATAAAATGTGAATTTTAAAAAATTGCACATGTAAAAGTTAACAGTTACGTGTGTAAAATAGAATATACACAAATATACTGTTAGAAACCAATATACACGCATAAATCAGGGTCCATGAGTAAATTTGTACATGTAAAAAAGGGGCAGGCCAGAAGCTTTCCAGGGTAGAGCCAACATTTTCTCAAGTAAGTAGGTATTTTATGAGCAATTTACTTACATATATTTACTCCTGCTCAATATCTGGAGTAAGTGATTGCAAATATTTTTAAACCCATGACTGGGTTTAAAAATATTTGCAATCACTTACTCCAGATATTGATATAGATATAGACCCACATTTAAACAATGACTGGGTAAGGGTCTGGGTGAAATGGGGGATACAGGCTGAACAGCCAGGAAGGTCTCGATGACCTGCAGAGGGACTGTAAGAACTGGTAGGCCAATTGGTAAAACTGATTATTTCATTGCCATGCGCATGTTAGTAAATCTCATCGTATATAAGCTGACTTACAGGGAGTAAATGTGTCTAATTTACATGTGTAAAATCTACTCGCATATCACCTTAAAACTGGAATTACAAATATGCATGCATTCCAGTTGCATATACTTATCTGGCTAAAATCTGACTTATCTAGATAAGTTGTAGATCTGCTTCTACTTATCCGGATAAGTTCCAAGTTATCCAGATAAATAGTGGCACTTATTCGGATAAATTCCGATTTATCTAAATAGTGACTTTGCTGTTATTTAGCTAGAAAAGTCTGAAAAGCATCTAGGTAGCGATTTTCACACTTATCCGGTTAAGTAAGATAGATGGATAAATCTGAAAAAATAAAAGTGCTGCTTAGCCATATCTCTGCTCTATTGCCACAAGTACATTTACTAAGCATTTTTCTGCAAAGATGCAGAATGGGAGAAAAGGCTTAGTAAATCAGGCCCTTAGATTATAAACCCTCTGGGAATAGGGAAATACCTATAGTATCTGCAATGTAACTCACCTTGACCTACTAAGGAAAAGGAGTAAGCAAAATATATATATGAAAAATGTACAATGGTGATAGTATTCAGGTATGAAAATTCCTTGCCTCAAAGAAGTTATAATCTAAAACAGTTACTTTTAAACAGGCATGCGGGTGCACATGTGCACACGTTCGGCAGCCTACATCCAGGGGCATGGCCATTTTATAACATCACGCATACATGCGCACATCTTATAAAATAGCCTGGCCGCGTGCACAATTTTAAATGAATGCACATCAGTGCACACAAATGCCACTTCTACTGCATAATGAAGGGATTTTAATAGACACACGCACCGACGCCAGTTTTTCCAGTTCATTTCAGTTCGCCCAGGTAAGGGATAGGACTTCCAAACCTCCCTAGTTTAATAGCCTCCCATGTCCCCCGTTAGCCCCGACCTTTAAAACCCCTACCGATTTATTTTTCTTTATTTTATTACTTACATGTCCTCCAGAGCAGAAGTAAAGTTATGTAGCAGGGATCCCAGCGAGCGCCTGTGCACGTATGTATTTACACGCAAATTTGGTGATGCAAGAACTCCCATGCCCCGCCCACACCACATTCCGCCCCTTTTTTGCTTGTAGCGGGAGATACAAGCGTACACAGGTGCCTTTTAAAAACCATTCGGCGTGCGCTGGCCTGACATATTCACATATCTCACGATTTTGGCACACACTGGGCTTTTACTATTCACTGGCACATACAGTGATTGGCTTGGTGAGAGAAGTAGGATTCGAATGCTAGTTTCACTGGTTCCATTGCTTTAACAAGTCGGCCACTCTTCTGTTTTCATGAAAGTACTAACTGAAACTCTGTCAGTTTAGGCACCTATAGGAAGGCTGCAAGCTCTGAGAAATCAGTACTATTTATATGTGGAAATTTAAATATCTCCCTATACACATATAAACTGACTTCTCCCATTACAGTAAATGAAAGAGTCAGTGCATATCCATTCATTGCTCTGGCAGTAATTGGTAATTCTGGAACTCGAGTCATTTTATTTTTCTATCCTAATGCTAGTTCAAGCTAAATATTATACTCCAAACACACAAGAGGTATTGACAACATTTTTTTTAAATATATATCTTAGGAGAAAAAAAAAATTAAGTTTTTATTTAAAACATTTACAGCATTCTCACCTATGGCTTAAAGTCACAGCAAATGCTCAGAGTTAGGGGCCTAGATCTACCTAACTGATAAATGTTCCTTCCCTTGAGCACCAAAATTTAAGAACCTATTTTCACCCTGCCAAATTCTGGTCAGGCCCAGGGGTCAGGGTTAGAGGAAGAAAGTTACTGTAGGTGGCTAGCCCCGATTTTCAGTGCTAGCCACCTAACTTGAATGGCTAAATCTAGATGCTTCCATAACAGGCATAAATCTGGCTGGCCAAAGCTTTTACTTCTCCCACACAAAGGTAAAAGTGGATGAAAAGGCCAACAGCCCTTGTGACCTACCGCTTCCTTCCACCCAAATGTAAAAGGTTGGTGGAGGGACTGACATGGCCCTGCAAGCCCTCTTCCTCCCGCCAGGCTGAGCGGAAGGTGGATATGGCACCTCCTCCCAGCTTGTCATCCAGCCTTGCACTGCTATACAGTCAGCTCTAGAATTTATTTACAACTGTTCACCATGATTAATCCAAACAAACAATTAAGGCACACAGTGACACCTCCAAAAGCACACTATTTTAGGGCTGGCCCTAGAAACTAATCTTCGACCAAGGTGGCTATCAGAAGTCACCTTCTTTTACTGTCTTCCACCGTCCTGGCTGTAGGTTCATGTAGGCTCCACCTCATCTGATGAAAACTGGGAATAGCCAGACTCCTCTCCTTTATGTAGTCCCATTAGAGTAGGTGCCATCCTGGCCACAGAAGCCCAAAATTGCCAGATATCTTCTATTGTTGAGGGAAGCAGGAAGTAGACTGCCTTGGTCTGAATGAGTTCCTGCCTTCCCAGCCCCCCATCCTTAACATACATTACAAGTTACATAAGTACATAAGTAAATAATATTTTCCATACTGGGTCAGACCAAAGGTCCATCAAGCCAACGGCTTTTTCTTTTGTGGCCCCCTCTTCCTTTGGAATAGTCTTCCAGGGAGTTTGTGGCTACAATCAGATTATAAATGTTTTAGGAAGGCGTTAAAGCCACATTTGTTCAGTGAGGCTTTTGATTAGATTGTGTTCGTGATTGATTATGCTTTTATTTGATGTTATATTATTTTATTAATAATATTGTTTTATTGTGAATGTAGAATCGTTTTTTATTATGTTGTAATCTGCCTTGAACAGTATATCTGTTGAGGGGGTGGAATATAAATTTTTGTAAATAAACAAGTGCATCACTATGTACTTGTCCACATTAAATTTCATTTGCATGCCCAGTCTCACAGTTTTGCAATGTCTTCTTACAATTTTTAACAATCCTCTTGTGATTTAACAACTTTGAATAATTTTGTGACATTGGAATATTTTATCACCTCACTCCTTGTTCCTATTTCCAGGTTGTTTATAAATATATTAAAAAGCAGTGGTCCTAGACAGAGCCCTGGGGCACTCCACTATTCACCTTTCTCCATTGGGAAAATTTACCATTTAGCCCTATTCTCTGTTCTTTATCTTTTAACCAGTTGTCAATCCTCAATAGGACATTGCCCCCATCCCATGACTTTTTAATTTCCTAAGAAATCTCTCATGAGGGACTTTGTCAAATGCTTTCTGGAAATCCAGGTATACTATATCAACTGGTTCACCTTTAACCACATGCTTATTTAAGCCCTCAATATATGTAGCAAATTTGTGAGCAAGACTTCATGTTGGCTTTGTCCCATTAACTATGTTTATCTACATGTTCAGCAATTTTGTTTTTTTATAGTTTCTACCATTTTGCATGGCACAGACTTCAGACTCACTAGTCTGTAGTTTCCTAGGTCCCTTTTTAAAAATTGGCGTTACATTGGCAACCCTCCAGTCTTCAGGTACCATAGACTATTTTAATTATAGTTTATAAATTACTAATAGCAATTCCACAATTTTTTTCAGTTCTTTCAGCATTCTGGGATGTATACCATCTGGCCTAGGTGATTTGCTACTTTAGTTTGTCAATTTGCCCTACATCTTTCAGGTACACTGAGATTTGTTTAAGTTCTGCTGAATCATCACCTTTGAATATCATTTTGTTGCGCCCGTCGGTCGCAGACGACTGCGCCCTCTGTTGTTTAACTTTTTTCTGCCTGACTCAGTCCATTTTGGTAAGATGGCTGCCTCCGCTTCTCCACACCGAACCCTCTGGCATTCCCTGTCTGGCATGGGCAATTGCGTTCGCCATCTTTCTCCAGGAGTCACCTAGGGCACATGCGCGCAGCCCCGTCCTTTACGTGTGTCATGGCGGGAACCTCTGGGGCATCCCCACTGCATGATGTCACTAGCTCTGGTATTTAAACTCCATTCACGATTCCTAATATGAGTTAGCAAAGAATCCTCCATGCTGATCTCTCCATGTTACCAGACGCTCCCGATCTGTGTACGCTCGCTACAGGACGACTTAGATACCCGCTCCATGGGGGCCTTGCCTTGCTCCTCTTTACCCTCTGGGGTTATCTGCTACCAACAAGGACACTTAAGGTACCCACTCTTCAGGACCCTTGCCTTGCTCCTATATACCCTTCGGGGTTGCCTACCTTTTACCAGGACGCCTAAGGTACCCGCGTCTCGGCGGCCTTGTTCGTCCGAGACCTCTGCTCCTTGGGGCTCTCCCCTACTACAACTACCAGCATCAGAGTGAGTACTGCCACTCCAGTTCTGTCTTTGCTTGTCTTATCTCTCCATAGATTCTCGACCTACCCTGCACTGCAGGACTGGTGAGACTGTGGAACTGCCTTTTCCACCCTACAGACGGAACATTACCATCTGGTTTCCTCTTTCCTAGCTGGAATCATCAGCCGAACCTCGGGTTACCATCTACGTTGCAGTACAATAAAGCTATATCTCTGTGTCCATCTGCCTAGAGCTAGCCTATCGCTGCAAGTCCCCACAGGGCGGAGCCCTGTGGGAGGTGTCATCTCTTACAGCGACCAAGGGCCAACGCTTCAATGTCCAAAGTACAACACATTTCTGGCATGGGTATCTCTCTTACATCTTCCTCAGTGAAGGCCGAAGCAAATAATTCATTTAATCTCTCTGCTATGGTTTTGTCATCCCTAAGTAATGACAAAGCCATAGCAGAAAGACTATATGCCTATATGTTATCATATGCTACAGGCTACCAGAGTAAAATGCACTTGCTAGAGCCTCTTTATAAAAACAGGAGGCATTTTCAAATACTATTATGAACAGAGTCCAAAGGCTGACAAGCAAGGGAAACCACAAGAGAGGTACTAGGCTAGGGTGAGTCTAGTAACACAGCACTGACAATGAAGCAGTCTATCAGGACAGCCAGGGTTGTCAAGGTCTACAGGTCACTCCCAGTTTGTTTGAGGACTTGTAGGGCTTCTCTCAGGCACCTCCTGCCAATATGCAGCATTATGGGATCTGCAATGAAATAAATCATCTACAGAGCACTGCCTTCAGAAGCCACCACCACATATAGTAAGAATCCCCTTTCACCCCAACACTATTCTAGCAAAGTTGCTGGCTCTCCATTTATACTCTAGCCGTACATCCTCTCCATCTTCGTGCCAGCACTGACACCAGAGATAATCCTTCAAGACTCAGATAATAACATTTTAATAATTTGGTGGGGAGATAATTTTAATTTGCATGCAAAGAGAATCTGACGGTAACATTAACACATATAGTGCATAAGCATTAGCTAATGCTCCTATTAATGTGCATTTAATGAAGGTGTTAAAATTAATGCCCTTTAGTACATAGGTCCCTATATGTTGAAAGCCTTTCTAATGACAGTAAATCTGACCTGCAAGGATAGTTTTAAATCTGTTAACTTTTCAAATCTGTTTTCAAAAGTGGGCAAAACAAATTCTTGAGCAACTGATCCAGCTGTGCACTTATCTCAGCCATTTGCCACTTAAGCTTTGCTAAGTGAGCAATTTCTACATTCAGATAAGCATGCACACTTATTTAATAGTGCACTTAAAAAAATATAAGTGTACACATTACCAAAGTAACCACATACTCCAGGCAGTTGTTTAAGCATAACCCCAATTATCCTGAGGTTACAAAATAAATAACATTGAAGTCCTATCAACCATAAATTGTTTTATCCTATAGAAAGATATTTTAATTTCCAAAGGAAAAAAATTCAAGCATCATTGAAGTACCAAACTGTTCTCTAAAAGGACAGTGTTGTAAATCAATGTGTCGCCTTGGTGTCTACACCAAATAATCTCCATCACATCACAGGGTTATAGAAATATGTTTAATGCAGAGAGTAACATCACAATTAAGATGATCATAGAAAATGTTAATATGCAAGCAAGGTGACATTGCTAGTTTATGAGATTTTCAATGATAATCTCTTTCACTTGATGTTTTATCTCAAACTGTAATGAACAGCAGTAAAATGTATGCACTTGTAAATGGTTGAGCACATTAATGCTGTCTGTACAAGTTATTGCTCAGGTTGGCTCTCAGAGATAGGTACTGCAGCAGATTTTGCTCAGTTGAGAAAAAGCAAATAACTATGGACCAGATTGCTTTTAATGGGTTTTGATTCTTCTTCTTGAGTATAGTGCAATAAAAGTAACTTAAATGTCCACCAAGAAATAGCTTCTGATTAAGCTAAATGCAATACCCTTAGTCCTTTGTAAAATTTGTATAATATGGGGTCAGTAGTTTGATCTGTATGACCGCAGTCACAAACAAAGCTGACTTCAAGCTTCCATTATTCTGGGTCACCCGGGCCTGAATCGTGCAAATCTGTATCACTGTTTTCTAAGTAAACCAAAACCAAAAATGTCCTTCATTTGATCATTAGGCATTTCTTGGGAAAGTTGTTACTAGCCTGTTCCTGCCTCTGTCTGTCCCACACAGCAAAGCCTGTCGCAATAAGCTTTTGCACTGTAAAATAAAATGGTTTATGAGAGCACAGTCATCCAGATGTACATCTTCAATACTTTTCAGGATGACAAATCTGGGGAAAGGGGGTACTACAGTCAACAGATTTAAGTCAGTGGTATAGGCTTCCAGTTTCTACATGTATCACATTGTTCAGGATGACATCTATGCTATTTGGATGACTGCTGGTTTTCCACACTAGCGCATAATATTCAGTAAAGGATACGTTAAATCAACTGTTGCACAGGGCCTAATTTGGGTAGAGAGAATCAGGGCAATTGTCTTGGGTTCCAGCACCACATAGGACCCCCCTTGGCAAAGCTAGATGATGATCTAAGGCAGCGATTTAGGGTATTTGGTACTGGCTGGGCCCACTTCTTGTGTAATGGTGACTCATTAAAAGACAGGAAATGGGGTAGGACTAAATGGTCAGTTTTCCAAATGGAGAAAGGTCATTAGTGGAGTACCACAGGTACCACAGGTACAGATATAAAGCAATGACGGTGGTCTTCTCCGGGTTAGAATGAAGGCACCATTCTCTGAAATATTCTTCCAAGCCTTTCAGTTCCTGGGTGAGTGACCTTCCAATTCTGTTAAGGTCATCATCTTGCAATGCAAGAACAATGGGTTTTGATAATTTCATGCCCCGGACAAAACCTTTTAAGTGTAGGTAACATATAACTGGATTTCTGACACTGGACGTGATGTCCTGATGCCTTTCCTTCAGGATACATTCCAGGACTGCTCCTGCATACTCCTCCATCCTCATCATTCACTAAAGCCCACCTCCTTCTTGAAACCTGGCAGTGCTGATGCAAGATTTTTCATTTACTACCCTAATAAAGACTTGGCCGCCTCCTCTCCAAGTAACTGATTCTTTCCCATTTTCTAACAATTGAAAACTCATCTTTTCTGACATTTCCCATTAACCGCATGAAAATCTTTACAGTCTATAATTCAAAGTTTAGATTATCACATTGTGTCTCCTCACTTTCTTTTTACCCTCTGCCCAACATTTACAGTATTTCCCACAGTGACTGTAAAGCATTTTATCATACAGTTTTATGAGTCAACATATAAAATAGTTGTTGTTGTATGTCAAGTATACAGAATGATTTAGGTGCATTTGCCATTCCTTTTATTTACCCAAACACCATTACAATACCTTAACATGGAGCAAAACAATTTATCGGCCCACAGGATACTACAGTCCATTGAGAACTGGGTATCCGCTGGCTCCTTCGACAAGTAGATCATAAAAGCAGCAGCTCTCAATGCATACCATAGGATTACTTCAGACCAACAGCATTGTTTCCTTCTCCCTACTTCCTATGGCTCCACTACTCCTCCTATTTCTGATGCTTAGCCTCCCCAATCTTATTTCCTACTGGAAAGTATTGCAAGCATCAAATCCACAGTCTACATTCTCCACTTCTCCAACTATTCTCTCTTCTGCCCGGTCTAATGATCTTGAGCTACAAAATATTCTAATTTTCCTTCAGCCTTCAACTCTTTCCCTGAGAGCATCTTATGCTTGTCACTGTCGTTGCACCTCTGCATCTTTTCCTACTCTTCTCCTCCTTCTTTCAGCTGGAGACATTAATCACAATCCTGTCCCTCAAAGGAAACTATCTTACCATCACACCTCCAACCTTTTCTCCATCTCCCTCCTTCCTGCCTCTTCTCCCTTTCTCAAGCTCCCTGTGGAATACCTGTTCTATTTCTTGAAAGTTTTCCTCCATTCATGACCGCTTTATCCCTCATTCCCTCCATCTTCTTGCTTTGACCAAGACTTGGCTTTTTCCAGAGGACTCTGCTTCTGTTGCTACTCCTGTCATGGAGGTTATCATTTCTCCCAAATACCAAGCGCAGGAGGCCATGGTGGCAGGGTTGAGAAGATGCTCTCTTCCTCCTACAGGTTTCAACCCCTTCTTCAATCTCAAGCCCATTCCTTTTCTTTGTGAGAGGTCTACTTTATCTGACTTTCCACTATACTGCAGGAGCTGTCATCTATTGTTCATCTGATGGCCCCCCTCCACCTTCCTTTCTGATGTTGACTCCTGGCTTTCTTTCTTTCTCAAACCGTGTTCAAACTGTATGCCATGATTTTTTTTTCCCCTATCACTTCTTCATTTTCTGCTGCATTTCACAAATGTTTGCTCTGTTTTTCACAGATCAGTGATTGGTTATGTAACAGCCTTGTACTCAATCTTAGTAAAAATGAGATACTTTTTCTTTCATGGACTGAGATTGATTCTATCCCCATCCACTGGTCCTCTCTGTGCCCACAAATAGTCACTGGTTCATAGCTGTTTCTTTAAACTCTGAATGTTTCACACTATTAAATAATTCTTAAACACCTCTGATATCTTTCTTGTCACACAGGCTTTAATTATATCATTTCTAGACTACTGCAATTCTTTCTACCAAGGATTACCTCAGTCTACATTGCAGGCCTTACAGGCCATCAAGAACTCTGCAGCCAGTTTGGTCTCTAGGACTCCTTTACATGTTCATATCTCTCCGATTCTATTAGAGCTTCACTGATTGTCCATATGCTGATGCATTAGAATTAAAATCCTGACAATATTTAAATCTATTAAAAGCCTTGCACCTAGTGGTTTTCTCAAATCTGTCATCTACTGCCCCACCCGTTCCTTTCGATCCACACCAAAAGATCTGCTGGTTGTCCCTGATTTTAAAAAGATCCAATTAGCCCAATGTCATGACCACGTGTTTAGTGTTGCAGGCTATCAGCTATGAAACGAACTCCCAGGTCCTTAAGGCAGAAAATGACCGATTGCACTTCAGAAAACTTCTGAACTCACATCTGTTTTCTTCTGCATTTCCAGTCTAATTTACCTTTTTGGTCACTTCCATGCTTGATCACGGTAATACATGTGGTTGAGAATAAGCCATCGTACCTTGCATGTATGTTTTTATCCTGTCTTATTTAACTGTAACATCTTAATATTGTATTGTTATGTTTCTTTTAATTCTGTGTGTGTTTATTGTAATTTGCTGAGATCTGTGGATTTTCAGGCTATAAATTTTATAAATAAATACATAAAGGAACTTGGGGGGGGGTCAAGTCCCTTTTCGCGTGTGATAGCTAGATCGGGGCGGAGTCAGGGTGGAGTTGGCCCCCGGAAGAGGAGGAGGAGTTGGGGCGTCATTGGGGCAGACGTGGCAGAAACTTTGCTGGTGGCGAAAAATAGGTGCAATCGCTGCCGGCTTTCGCAGGCCCGCCCCCCCCCCCCCCCCCCCCCTGCCCTGTTACCACCAGATTCTCTAAGGTCTGTGACCTTAGAAAATCCAGGCCTTACTTGGAAGGACATCTGAATTCAAGAAAAGACTTTAGAAAAGTCACAAACGTATTAAAAGGAACTTGTACTATCTTAAGAATTAAATACACAGTTGTAAAGACATTTAATTCATCATTGCATCTTCAGAAAAAAAGTTGGAAACCACCAAATTATTCTCATTTGTCTTAATAAGTAGTGACCTTGCTATTTTCAAAGGTTAAGATTATCAGTGCTGTGTACAAGAGACTATTATGGGATAAGTAAAGAGCAATGTGAGGGCCCTGAAAGGAAACTTACCCCCTCACAGGAAACCTTGGAAAATAAATTAATATAATAGCTGCAGTGTCCAAGGAAATATGTGTGAGATATGGCCTTGTTATCCAAGTTATGCCTTAACAGGCGGTTACAGTTCTTGTGTATTTTTATGCTGCATTATATACTGTTTATTTATTTATGCAAATTTTTCTATACCGTTACCCGGAACACGAAGTTCCATCTTTACGGTTTACAATCAATTAAGAACAGAATAAAACAATAAAATCATTTAAAAGATAAAATAAAATAGTAAAATTATTAAAAAACATAAATTATCATTAGTATAGCTAAGAATATAAAAGAAATCAGTCACAAAGTATAGCTAAGAATATAAAAGAAATCAGTTGAAAGACTGCAGACTTAAATATCAATCTGTTACTTCCATAAGCTTGTAAAAAGCACCATGTTTTTAAGTCTTTCTTAAAGTTCTTTAGATTGACCTGCAGTCTTAGTTCTAATGGCAAACTATTCCAAAGTTTCGGACCTGCAACAGAAATAGCCCTTTCTCGTACTTCACTCAAATGTGCTGATCTAACAGTAGGTATCGTTAATAATCCTTTATTAGTTGATCTTAACTCCCGTTGAGGTACACGTAGCTTAATAGTCACATTCAGCCAGTCTGTTTTTACTGTATTTATACGCTGTATTTTGATTGCTGTATTTGCTTGATGTGAACTGTCTTGGGTTGAACTTGTTTCAAGGAAAGCGGTTTAAAAGCGTAACATAGCATGACATGACAAGCTAGCTCTCTGAATTTGATAGATTTTCATGAGTACAGATGTATATCTCGCTCTACAAATAATTTCATAAGAGTTCTAAATTGCTTTCCTTTTTTGAGAACATTTTCCCTATAGGCTTTAATCTGTTTCTATGACTGGTCAAAATTTAGCCAAAGAATTGCAAAACCACAAAATTTCATTAATATAATATGTAGGTGAATTAGGGAAACATAAGAGGTAATTTCCAAAATGTTTTATGTGCATAAATGGGCTTTTGAAAAGTGCTTCTTTTACATGTGTAATTCTTAAAAATTCACTCCATAGGGCTGAATTTTCAAAAGATTTTACATGCATAAATGGACTTTGAAAATTGCTATAATTTATGTATGACTCATTGAAAATTCATTAAGCCAATTTTCCTGTAAATTGATTGTATAAAAATTAATCTCCCTCAATATAGCTACATGTACACGTTTGACAAAGCGTTTACTTTTATCTGCTTTGAGATTCCCAGAAGTGTTTGGGGGTCAGAGAGGACTATAACACCTAGATTGAATTTTCAACTCTACACACTTTAGTTTCCAAAGAAAAGTACCCGCAGAAAAAGCAGGTGCAAAGTCTGTGGGGGTAATTTTCGAAAGGATTTCCGTGTTTAAAACTGGGTTTTAGGCGCTTAAGTAGACTTTTGAAAATTGCTACAATACATGCTATTGAATTATCAATACACTTTACGTGTGTAAGTGCACTTCGAGCGCGCAAATGGGCTTTTGAAAATTATAAACCACAATTAAAGTGTTAACTCTCTTTATGAATTCCAGCTGAGATGAGATGTCCACTACAAAATTTAGCCATTTAATTTTACCTCTGAAGAAGCTGTATAGCGAAACACCGGCCGTGTTGGGTATATGATCAGTTAACACTTGGGACTGTTTTTTGATTTATTTTTTTTTCAATTCTTTATTTATTCATTTTCAAAAAATTACAAACAAAAGAATATAAAACAATTACCAAGTATTAATCACATCATTTTAACCAGGAAAGAACTTCTAGTAAATTATATATTCATATCATACTCAAGAGAATAAAAAGAAAAATGATTGTACACATTCCTTGTTGCAAATTAGTCATAAAGTAATAGGGAGATCCAATACTTTATTTAGGACAATTATATAAAGCAAAATAATTCCTTCCAAGAAAGTAGGGAGGACTATAATCCCCTTACTTTATCACTAGACAGTTAGGTAAGGCTAGTTTCTGCTGTACGGCTATCTATTAGTTGTCTTAATTGGGCCGGGTCAAAAAAAATATACTTATTATTATCTACTTTCAAATTAGATTTACAAGGATAATGAATATTCATTTGAAACCCCCTCCCCCCCCCCCATATTTCTAACCTCCTGACTCATATTCAAAAAATTTTTATTTTTTTTTCCTTCGAATCTGCGTTTCTTTTCTCAGATCAGGATTTATCAAGATCTTCTGACCTAAATATTGCTTATTATGTTTGCCAATGATAGAGATACAGTGCTTTTTTATTTTAATTGCTTAAAAAAAGGCTTTAAAAAATTCTTTGTTACTTATATTTGAAAAGGTGGATGACTGATAGGTCCAGGCGGTCCTAGCACTGCAGTGCATGACACGCCGTCAGGCTTGCTGACACCTCTTTTGAAAATGATCCCAAACTGAGTACGACTTTAAAGTGAAAGTGCAGATGTAATTTCCCTTTGAAACTTGGGACAAAGTCCATGGACTTTGCCCTGATGTAGCCATTTTGATAATTGCCTTCTTTATAGTAGGTTGTTAGAAATTTTGGCAAAACAAAACAAAGGCAAAAGGGGATATTACTTTTAGCATAGGCTATTAAATAAATTAAATAAATATTTAATATTTTTGTACTTCTGCATCAAGATGTATAGTTTGCCATCTTCTAGAAAATGTTATCCTATTGTATCATCAACTCATATAAAATCTGCAAACGGTAGGAGCATTTTATACCCATTCTAAAATTAATCTCTCTCTCTCTCCATTTATATATAGATGTATAAAAAGGCTTATGTCAGTCAGTCAGTGGGTTGAGTCAGTCATGTTGGTCATATTGTCTGTGATGACCAGACTCTCACGCTCCCACACATGCAGACAGGCAGGGATAAGCACACATAGGCTCCCACAAGCAAGCATGCACAAATGTGCACATGTAAGCTCACATTAGCATGCAGAGGCGCACTCAAGTACTCAGCACATACAAGCTCATAAAAGCACACAAAGGCTCCCACATGCACAGGCTTGTGCAAGCATACACACACACACACACACAGAGAGGAGAAGGACCCCCCCCCCCCCCCCCCCCCGATAAGCACAGGCAGATATGCACAAACAGGAACAAACACAGACTCCCCATTCCCTCCCACATGTGGTATTCTGTTTGGCCAGCCGCTGGGTAAACCCCTGACCGGCCACACTCACCAACGGTCCCAGCTCCCAATACAATTCCAATACCGACTCAATGCCACCATGCTCCTTCCCTCCCTGGGGGCCTCCCTAGATGTATCCCTTGATTCTTAAAGGGTCCGAGGAGGGAAAAGCCCTGAGGCACCCTTTGATGCCATCAACAGGCCCTGACTATATAAGGGTGAAGCTGCAGCATTTACCAGCTGTTGGTACAGGACTTGTAGGTTCGCCTACGAGGCTGTGTCAACTACACCACAGCACTAGGGGGCTCACACTCACGCCACTTATCTCATGTAGGCAACCATACAGACAGGCAGAGGCATACACACTGAGACACACACACAGGTACAGGCCCCCCCACACACCTGCATAGGCTGTTAAAGACCAGATTATCCAAGCAACCCCTGGCACTTTTCGCTAATACTGAAATAATTTTCAACAGCTAGTATTAAACACTGGAGCTCTTTGGGGGTTTAAATTTCCTGAAGTAATAAACCAACAATTTCAGGTAAAGTTTTGGAAATGTTCAAACTTACAAACAGATTTAGAAAGGATAATGGGGTAGATTTTAAAAGCAGCGCGTGTGGCGCGCACACATGTACGCCCAATTTTATAACATGCACGTGTTTTCTTTTTGTTTCAAAACTTACATCAGCCCTGCAATCCCTGTCACAGCGGCTAATATGGCTGCTGTGCCGGGAGCCTGATTTCTTAGCCTTCTGGAATTCAGATGCTTGCTTTGTTCCACACGAAATCTCAAACACCACAGGGGGCTAATTTTTCAGTTCCCCACAGAATATCCAGGGACCAGCAGGGCACAGGGGTATTTGTGTAATCGTTTACTTTGCTGAGGCAAAAGTACAAGGGACAAAATACCTGCAGGGATTTCAAAATAAAATCCCTGTTCAATACCACATTTACTTACTCTTTCAATTATTCTTACAGTAAACTTGTTGGGCTCATAAAAGGTGCCAGATCGACAGCATCATATGTTTTTGATCTATAGGATAGGTACAGAAGTGATAGGGCAGATTTCTCTCACTCTTCCTTACCAAATCTCTGCTGGAAAGATGTTCCATTCAAGTCAATTACAGGGGCTGTCAATGTGCACTGTCAGCCAATCTCAGTTACACATCTCAGTACCACTGACCCCATTCTACTGCAAACAGGTCCAAGACAATTAACATATTTTATCGGGATCAGTGAAGATCAAATAGCCATTAGATGACAACAACTTTCTGTCATACTGGGCAATTTGTAAAGGTATTTCCCTAAGTAAAACAGTTGTTTTACATGAGTTACTTTTGGTGGCTCATGGGTTGGCCCCATGAGCCACTGCACTCACCCTAAAGGCTGACAATCTCTTCCCGCGATGAGGACACCACCCACAGATGAACACTGCTGACAGTGCCAATGAGGCCTAGATGTTGCCATAATTAAACTCCTCCCAAAGCTGTCTGCGCGCTAATACTTAAAGGGCCCTCAGCGCCCTTTGATGACGCCTCAGCAACGGGCCTCCTGCCTAGTGAAATGTATGTTGCTCTTGCTGTTTTTCCTGTGCCTTAGTAGTTTTCTCTATTCCTGTGTCCAGCCTCAGCTTGCCCAGCCTATCTCGTCCAGCCTTGCCTTGCCCAGCCGTATCTCCTCATCCCAGTCTCATCCAGTGACTCTCATCCACCCCTGACCTGATCTCCTGATATTGACTTTGTTTGCCTGCCACCTGGACCTGATCTCTTGCATTGGACCTGTCTCCACTTGTCTGCCACCTGTCTCCAGTATCTCTAGTCTACTGCATTTCCTGACCCCAGCATGCTCTTGGACTCTTGTTCTCTCTACCTAAGTCCTGCTGGCTGCCAGATCCCAAGGGATTAAACTATGGGGGAGGCAGCTGTTATAGATGAAACTCCAGCCTGTCCCACTTCAGGGCGCGCTCGCCAGTGAAGGCCATGTAGAGTTGCCTACGAGGCAGCATCAACTATGCTACAGCACCAAAGGCTCACTTCCACACCACTTATCACGGCATGGTAGTAGATTCTGAAAATTGCCTACCCTCTCTGCACATAAAAACAGGAGTGTAGTGCCCAGAGAAGAGGCATTCCTGGGGGTGGGTTAGCACTTAATACAGGTATGCGCAGTTACACAAATATGCACACATGCACTGGAAAAATAACCCACACAAACAACATGGGCAGGTCTGCATGCATAAGTAAACCTTGTTTTACACTTCTGCACACAGTTTGAAAATTGTTCCACATCTAAACCAGACTTGCATATTTTTGTCTCTATAGAGCATCTTCTTACAGCAGTATTAACTGGAGACTGTGAGATCATGGAGAACATTGGTCACAAAAATTTAGGCTGTATGTGCCAGGTTATAAAAAATATATTACAGCAGTAATTTTTAAAAGAATTTATGCATATAAACCCTGGTTTTATGTGCATAAATGGCCTTTTGAAATCTGCCTGAGGAGGTTGAGCATGTAAAAGTGCACATAAAAGCCATTTTGTGCACACTACAAAGAGGCAATGGGAGGGGGGAGTTGGAGTAGAGGCAGAACATTGTTGAAAGTATGTGCGTAAATATGCATGCACAAAGTAAACTTTGTGTCTATATAGTGGCACACACTGGCAAATTTTCAAAGTGGATTTATGCACATACAACTGCTTTGAAAATTTGGGTTGAAGTCTGCTGGTAAAAAGCACCTGCAGTCTTCAGCCTATTCAGGGTGTTTGAGAATGACTTCTCCCCAAACTTATCAACTAAAGAACTAGAACCATCAAATTAGTGAAAATGTTTTGAAGTAGTCAAACTATTCTTATTTTTCCTATCTCTTTTCCACCTCTAAAGGCTACTGAATGCATCGTCTTGATAACTTTCCCCTTTTTCATATAGATATCTATCTGTTTAATTAGCCTTGAAGATTATTTCTAGAATAAAGGAGATGGTGCAAATGCATAATGGATTTCAAACTGTCATACCCCAACAAGAAGATGTGTACTCAGTCAGTACTATGAACTGAACCTCTAGGATTGCGTCCCCGCAAGCTAATAAATGAGATCTATGAGGCACCCTACACATGAATAATGTAACGCAGCACAGTGGCTCAGGGCAAACCTGAAGACTTCCATTCATTTTCCTTTCTACCACCCACTGTGCAACCTTGAGCACTTCTGTTAATTTCCTGTGCTGAAAATTAGACTGCATCCTTTTGTTATGCAAGGACATTGGTATCATTCAACTAATCCTGGATAGTGCTGCATAGCCCGGATAGATATAGTATACAGAACACCACAGAGCAGCAAAAGGAAGAAGCCTCATGCTCCCTCCCTCTTATTCTCTGCAAGGCCAAGCCCTCCCCTTGATTCAAGCCCAGAAAGGCCACGCCCTCCCCTTGATAACGCCTCATGGAACCTTCCTATACTCCCTTTATACTGCCCACTCTGCCCCCTACCCCCACACCAATACTAACACTGCCACCACCAGCAATCATTCAGAAATCTGAGGCAGTCGGAGGTTGGGCCCAGCACTATGTTGCACACTGCAGCTTCGGACCCAGCCAGGCTGCCTTGCTTAATATTCTGTGGTGTGAGGCTCTCTTGTTTAAAGCTAGCCCTTTGTTTGTTAAATATCAGTTCCCAATATTTTACCAGAAAGTTATGTGAAAAATTAAACAGAATTCTCTAAAATATGCCAGAGAAATATCAGCAAAGTGATTTTCCCAACATGTGGCAAAGCTGAACTGCTTGATTGTAACAGCACTACTGATGGCATCACACTTTGATTTGCATTGCATGCGTGTAAAGAAAACAAAGATTTCCTCTGTAGGCAAGTGTTATGCTAATTTTTTGAGAAACTGGTGACTCAATTTCACATGTTGAATAGGACTCCAAAATTCTTTAAGGGGGTAAACACTCATAAACCTACTTCAGAGAAGAAAGGTAAAAAGGTCCATATTCAATAGGCCAGCGAGTGACAACGTTATCTGGGTGAAGTTATCCAGTTGATTAGCTGAATACTCAATGGGAGAAGTGTCCTACTCAACTTGGCTAAATATACTTTGGTACATTTTATTTATTTTTATTTCTTTAAACAAGCTTATATTCCTCAACCTCCAGAAACATTGTTTGATGCAGATAACATAAAAACAGACACAAACACATAAATATGACAACTTTAAAACAGTAAATAAAACAATCGATTAGACAAAAAACAATCACCTACCCAGATAACTTTAATGCTACCCAGCTATATTCAGAATACAGCCGAGTAAGTTAAAAAAAAAAAAAAAAAAAGCACAAGTCAGCAGTGGCCTAACCTCCCCTCCCCCAAAAAAAAATATAAAGAAATCTTGGAGCCTCTCTGGTTCAATCCCCCTACCCAAGTTTAAAACAATGTTAATATGCTGATGATGATCTTCCATTCCTCTTCAGCAAAAGAGTAGGGAACTACTCTTCCACTTCCCATCCCACCTCCAACCCACAAAAGGCATCAAACACGATGCTTAAAATAATCCACATTTCACGCTCAAGAGCAACCATCCTTCTCATCATTTGCTAGTCTAAAAAGGTGTCTTGAAAGACACTGGCACATAAAACATATATTTGCTAAGACCTAATAATTATAAGACTATTGAAAATAAATGTGTATATGTTCTTAATTGACTGTCCTTCAAATGAGTTTGAAATGAATTTATAATTGAGTTTGGAGTTCTAGTAACCATATCAGTCCTGGGGAAAACTATTCTTTGCAGGTTGTGATAACTTTTATTATATCAACATAATAATTATCCAACGCTGAATTTCTCTAAGTTTTTGGGACACAAGTATCCCCATATTGGTGACACCTGCACAGGGACTGGGACCCTGGGTTAGGTTGTAAATAAAATGAATGCTCTACCCATATTCATTGTATATCCTGTAATGCAGGTGAACGGAAATATTTCGGTGATCTACATTGGCACCTTCCACACTCACTGAAGCCATCAAATCAAAAATAAAAGGACAAAATAAAGGAAGCCCTTTCTTAAAAGTTCAAGATAGCAGATATAAACAGACATCCTGTCCTTGTGCATGGGAAGAAACAAGCCAGGAACAGTACATTACATTTATCACGAAGGTTCAAGTATTTACAAACTAGATAAAGATGCCAAATCCCTGAATGATAACAGGATTTTTCTCAGATTAAAAGTCAACAGCAAATGTATTCAGCTTAAACAGAAAAGGATATTGCGGGTGGTATATTATATGGCACAATACTAACCTGAAATCCATTAAAGGAATGAATGAATCACAAAAACTGAACAATTTGGGGTAGATTTTATAAATGTACGCACGGGCGTACTTTTGTTCGTGCACCAGGCACGAACAAAAGTACGCTGGATTTTATAAGATACGCGCGTAGCCGCGCATATCTTATAAAATCTGGGGTCGGCGCGCGCAAGGGGGTGCACATTTGTGCAACCTGCACGCGCCGAGCCCAGCGCGCGCTGCCTGTTCCCTCCGAGGCCGCTCCGAAATCGGAGCGGCCTCGGAGGGAGGCCCCTACCTTTGTTGGCAGATTTACGCCTGCGGAAAGCAGGTGTAAATCTGCGCGCGCCAGCGGGCTGCTGGTGCGCCATCACCCGACCCGGGGGCTGGTCCGGAGGCCTCGACCACGCCCCCGGGCCGGCGCCACGCCCCTGGGCCCACCCCCGAAATGCCGCGTCACTCGCGGCCCGCCCCCGAAACGCCGCGTTGCTCATGGCACGCCCCCGACACGCCCCTCCAAGCAAGCCCCGGGACTTGCGCGCCGCCGAGCCTATGCAAAATAGGCTCGGCGCGCGCAGGGGGGATTTGGGGTAGGTTTTCAGGGGGTACGCGCGTACCCCTTTGAAAATCTACCCCTTTATGATTAAATAATGACTTACGACATTATAGAACAACTGGTTTTACTATCTTCTCTTCTATCAATAGGAAGCTAAAATACTGCCCAGTGTGTTGTGGCGATCAAAAAAGCAAAATGTTAGGAATTATTAGGAAGGGAATGGAAATTAAAATGGAGGATGAGGATGTCATAATGTCTCTGTATCGCTCCATGGTGAGGCCGCACCTTGAATACTGTGTGCAATTCCGGTCACCGCATCTCAAAAAGGATATAGTTGCACTGGAGAAAGTACAGAGAAGGGCGACCAAAATGATAAAGGGGATGGAATGGCTGCTCTATGAGGAAAGGCTAAAGAAGTTAGGGCTGTTCAGTTTGGAGAAGAGACGACTGAGGGGGGGATATGATAGAAGTCTACAAAATCATGAAAGGACTTGAACAAGTTAATGTAAATTGGTTATTTACTCTCTCAGGTAATAGAAGAACCAGGGGGCACTCCATGAAGTTAGCAAGTAGCTCATTTAAAACGAATCAAAGAAAATTCTTTTTCACTCTGTGCATAGTTAAGCTCTGGAATTCATTACTAGGGGATGTGGTTTCAGCAGTTAGTGTTACTGGGTTTAAAAAGGTTTGGATAACTTCCTAGAGGTTAAATCCATAAACTGCTATTACAGTAATTAATAAGCAATAGTAGCTTGTGATCTATCTAATGCTTGGGTACTTGCCAGGTTCTTGTGGCCTGAATTGGCCACTGTTGGAAACAGGATGCTGGGCTTGATGGACCCTTGGTCTCACCCAGAATAGCATTTCTTATGTTCTTATCTCAAATGGATTTTTTTACAGCAAATTTGCACGTACAAAGCTGGGGACTTCTTCCATATCTAAGCTAGAAGAATAATTTTATCCATGAGCTTAGTTTGTGGAACTACAGACATTTCTTGGAGATCACCCAATATAACAGGTATTAGCTGGCAGCTGTAAGTCCCCAGTATCTAACTTATTTCTGGTAACAAATGGACCTAGACAGTAGGTGTTGCAGGCCTCTGCTGGCCCCCATGCCTCCTGGAAATTGAAACTGAACTTGAATTTTGTATTTATAAATGCCAGATTTAGACTCTACACAATGCTGGAAAAGCTGCCTGAGTCTCACAAATCCAACCTCATATATGTAAGTGTTTAGAAATAAGGACAACGTTAGTGGACAAAGATGACTTGGATCCATCCAGCCTACTCATTCTCTCTCTCTCTGTGACTCACCAGCCATACATGGTCTCAATGCTCTGAGCAGCGCTCACTTCATGGAGATCCTGTCATGCCTCAGTCCCAGGTTGCCACTTTTGCCCCACAACCCTTCACCTTTCCTGTGTTTTAAGACAAGAAAGGTCAGAAAAAGTCCTGCTGATGTCTGTTGATAGTATGCATGCAAAATGCTTATAATCAAAAAGATTTTAAAACATGTATATCCCAGAATCTCTAATAATACCCTGCCACAGGTCCCCATACTATATATCCTGGACCCAACTTGTACATTTTAAGCTATTATAAGCCTAAATGAGTGTTGTGGATCATACAACTCAGACACTTAACTGTCTCTACTGGTTCTTAGTGGACTGTAATTTAGAGCCCTATTGCTTGAATACAGAATTATAAAGTATTCTGCTTGCTCTTAAAAATGTTTTAATCTTTTTATTGGACAGACAGCTCTGTCATTGAGAAGTCCTCTACTTCCATCTTCAGACATTCTTACTGAAAAACAAAAACAACTCCAAAGGTGAAGAGTGATGGTTGAACTTTATCATTCTCAAAAAAAAGTAAAAGCTTCAGAGGGTTTCTTTTACTTCTTGTTTCTAAATGTGCCAAAATCCCAATGAGAATCTCTCATTAGCATACAGAACTGACATGGACACCAAGAAAATCCCACTTGTATCCTGGCCCAGTTTTTTTTTTATTCATTTAAAAAAAAGTAACAAATCAATCATCTGCTCAGGATACAATGGTTGCTGTTATTTTACATGGAATAACTGCTTTCTTTCTTTTTGTGCCAAGCCAAACCAAAGTGGGCCCTTGAGTTACAACCAATATTCAAGTTAGGGGGAGAGAGAGAGAGAGAGAGAGAGAGAGACTAGCATAATGCCCTCATACTAGGTAGGTATTTATACCTCTATATGAGGCCCACCTAGCTACTCGAGGTGAGGTGTAGGTATTAGTGTAGGGATTAGGGGCCACTTTGACATGCAGGATGTGACGTACAAACAGAACAGTGCTCTCTTGTGAAGATTTGATGACCTTCAGAGTGAGGAAACTCACCCAAAGATGAGATTTGTGCAATGTTCTCTCAACCTAGCTTGATGTTACCCAGGTAGAGAGCCCATATGCAGATATCATAAAGGAACTGGTGGAGGAGGTAAAATTGTTGTTTCTGGCAGGCTAGGCACATTTTATAACTTTTATAAAATGGTGAGTACACTAGCAAATTATTGGTGTTTCTGGTAATTACAGACATTATACAACCATTTTTTATTATAGAACTGGTTAGGTAAGGGGTGCTTTTGGAAGGTTTGGTACGCATTATGGGGTAGATTTTCAAAGGGTTACATGCGTAACCCCCGCAAACCTATCCCTGCGCGCACTGAGCCTATTTTGCATAGGCTCGGTGGCGCGCGCAAGCCCCGGGACGTGTGTATGTCCTGGGGCTACGGAAAATGGGGGGTGGGGCCGTGGTCCGGAGGCGTGGCCGAGTGCCCCTACACAGCGGCCTGTGTTGGGGTCTGGCGCACCGGCAGCGCACGCAAGTTACGCCTGCCAGAGGCAGGAGTAATTCTACGAAACAAGGTAGGGGGGGATTTAGGTAGGGCTGGGGGGTGGGATAGATAGGGGAAGGGAGGAAAAGGTGGGGGGGGGACAAAAAAAAAGTTCCCTCCAAGGGAATGGGGAAAGCCATCGGGCCTCCCCTAGGGCTCGGTACATGCAAGGTGCACAAGTGTGCACCCCCTTGCGCGTGCTGACCCTGGATTTTGTAACATGCGTGTGCAGCAGCGCGCGCATGTTACAAAATCGGGTGTACATTTGTGCTCGCCGGGTAGCGCTCACAAATGTACCCCCGCGCGCAAAATTTAAAATCAGCCCCTATGGGTATTTCCATTATTTTCTATGGAAAAAATAGTCTTGACTTACAATCAACTTGAGTTACAACCAGCCCTCTGGAACCAATTGAGTTCGTAAGTCAAGGGTCCACTGTACTTGCAATCAAGCACTCCATGAAGGAGACGACAGGCACAGAGCACACGGGGTGTCTGTTTGGGCTTCCACTTCCCCAAATCAGTGGAATTGATAAATAGGTTTTATCAGGAATGTATCAGGAATTCAGGAAAAAAAGGGTAAGGCATACCAGAATTTCTTGTGGCTTCTAAGCAGAAGTCCTAAAAGTATCACCCAAGGATACTAGGAAGAGAGTATGAGTTTGTCTGTCATTCATGACATACTGAGCTTCCTTTGTACTTTGGTGTGTAAGCAAGGACCAGGATGTGCATGGAAACAAAATTATTTTGGTTTTTGTTCCATTTTACCATTTTGTTTCAGTTTTGGTGCATGCCTTTTTTTTTTTTTGCAGTGTGCACTAATTTTTACGATGTGTGCTATTTTTTGAATAGCATGCACTAAAACAACATAAACAACATAAATGATATTTCATTCAGATTTTATGTCGTTTTGAATGGGGAAACACCACAAAATAATATAACAAATATTGTTAACGTTTTTATGTCATTTTAAAATGGCAGCTCATCCCTAACAAGGACCACAAGTTGTGAGTCTGAAACTCAGCAGGGACAACCACTGACATGCATATTTTTGGAAAATTTAAGCTATGTGCACAGATTCATAACAAGCCCCTGAAACACCTCCCTCTTATGTAGCCACATTTATGTGCACTATGAATTTAGGCACATAGTTTTACTTCGCAGAAAATCCACTTAAGAGCATTCAACCAGCACAGACATGTAATTCATTATTTTATGTATGTAGGTCCCAATCAAGCTTGGGAAAACTTACCCCTACATGGAATTAGATCCCATTTTGGCAGATTTATGACAAATAAATCCAAACACATAGGGGCGGATTTTAAAAGGAGCGCGAATAGCCTACTTTTGTTTGCGCTCCAGGCGCAAACAAAAGTACGCTGGATTTTAGTAGATACGCGCGGAGCCGCGCATATCTGCTAAAAACCTGGATCGGTGCGCGCAAGGCTATGGATTTTGTATAGCCGGCGCGCGCCGAGCCGCACAGCCTACCCCCGTTCCCTCCAAGGCCGCTCCGAAATCGGAGCGGCCTTGGAGGGAATCCTCTAACGCCCTCCCCTCACCTTCCCCTCCCTTCCCCTACCTAACCCACCCGCCCGGCCCTGTCTAAACCCCCCCCTTACCTTTGTCGGGGGATTTACGCCTCCCTCCGGGAGGCGTAAATCCCCGCGCGCCAGCGGGCCTCTTGCGCGCCGGGCCGCGACCTGGGGGCGGGTACGGAGGGCGCGGCCATGCCTCCGGACCGCCCAGGGCCATAGCCACGCCCCCATACCCGCCCCCAAAACGCTGCCGACACGCCCCCGAAATGCCGCGACGACCGGGCCCGCCCCCGACACGCCCCCGACACGCCCCCCTCGGAGAACCCCGGGACTTACGCGAGTCCCGGGGCTCTGCGCGTGCCGGTAAGCCTATGTAAAATAGGCTTCCCAGCGCGCAGGGCCCTGCTCGCCTAAATCCGCCCGGTTTTGGGCGGATTTAGGCGAGCAGGGCTCTTAAAATCCGCCCCATAGAATGCAACTGCATTCGAAGAAGAAGTTCCCTTCGCACTGCAACACCTGAATCAATTCAACTATTTCTTAAACCTAGTGATAAAATTAGCGTTCTATGTAGTATATGTTTACCATGGATTTATGCTTTGGCTGCCTCACCTCATCCAGCTGAGTCATTAACAGCAAAAGCCTACTCCAGTGGGCATCATTGCTTATTAAAAATATCAGCAAAGTATACTTCATCCAAGTTACAGCCATTCAAATACCACAAAGATATAATGCACAAAAAAACAGGCATTTTTCAGTCGAAAGAGTGCAGATAAAGATCAATAAACCTTTTTATTGGACTAATTTAATACATTTCTTCAATAGTTTTTGGGGCTAGCACACCCTTCTTCAGATCAAAGCTTTCACCTGCTTATTTTCTTTTGACCTGATGAAGCTCCAGAAAGCTTGTCAAGAAACAGTACCATTAGTCCAATGAAAAGGCATCGCATTATATTTTTTGTTTATTGACTTTTATTTCCTCGTATTCAGGTGGGTTAGCATCGCAATCACACTACTTTATCAGTGGATAGGAACAAATGGTCAGGATACGAGGCTCAGAGGAGACAGATTCAAGAGTAGCATCAGAAAATATTTCTTCACAGAAAGGATGGGCCTCCCAGGAGAGGAAAGAACAAAATTCAAGAAGGCATGGGATAAGCACAAAAAATCCTTAGTGATGTAAGAGAAGACAAAGATTAATTTGGAGACCATGGCAGTGCAACAGGAATTAAATTGGGCTCCACATTCTTCACCATCATATTCTGTTTCCAAGCTGTTTTAATCTATATATGAATAGAGCATTATTGTAATGAGGCATTGTGCTAATGGAATATTGATCGCAAATTTGACCTAAGTAGGGGAGAAATAGTACATATAAATATAATATAGCTATTGGGGAAACTCAGACGACAGCACAAGCCATTTCTCTGGAAGTAGAGAGGTATGAGAGTAGTGGTTAGTGAATTAACTTCTGCAGCATTGCTATTTCTGGCACCGCAGGATCAGGTTACAACTCTGTCATATGGTATCTCAGTTCCCCAGGCTATGCAGCATGCATCTTACTGGGGTAACAATTTGCCCTCTCAGAATTAAGGCTTTTTATATCTCATCATGGAGTCCTAATAATATGGCCTTCATTTCATGGTTTGCCAAGGAAGAGATAATGTAAATGTCTCCTTCTTGATAGTTTAATTGTAACTTAGTCAAATTTCCAGAAGCATAAAAAAGTAGCATAATAACACACTGTATATTTAAAATGGAGTTGATACATGCATTCAGTAATAACTTTGGAATACTCTGAATTGACAACTCAGAAAGTTCTTTTCTAAAAAAAAAAAATAATAATAATAATAATTAACCTTAAGCAATGAAATAAATGTAAAAGTAACAAGACGGCTGATTTTCATTTCTTAGCCTATAAACTGCTGTTGTAAGTAATTTCTGTTGCAAGTACCCATAAAGAGGAACAGTTAGCCAAATGGCATTAGTCACCGGCAATTCTGCTTCTAGTATCAGACCTTTAGACAAATCATTTTGCTTTCTTCTGCCTACCAGCCATATACAATCCAACTATACTAAGGGAGAAGAAAAAACTGATACTTCACGCATATCCAGCATAGCTCCCTGCTTCAACGGCAGGGGAGAAGAAAAAAGGGTTCACACTCACAAAGCGGGGAGTAGCTGGCTTGTTACTGCGGTTACTACCCCAAACCAAATGTGCCTGATACTTCACTTTCGATGCATATCCAGCATGGCTCTCTGCTTCAACAGCATGGGAGAAGAATAAACTGATACCTCAAGCATATCCAGCATAGCTCCCTGCTTCAACGGCAGGGGAGAAGATAAACAACCAATAAGGGCTGTATAACATAGTCTGAGTAAAACAAATAAGCATGGGTGTAGCTTGCTTATTGCGGCGGTTACTACCCCTACTACCCCTAACTTATCAGCTAGATATTCACTTGGATGCAGCTCCATCACTGCTTTCTACATTAATGGTGGGGGTGGAAAGGAAATAGAACCAAGAGCTAAGAAAAACAGATAAGTATGAGAGAAAAAAGTGTGTGAAGCTTGCTGGGCAGACTGGATGGGCCATTTGGTCTTCTTCTGCCGTCATTTCTATGTTTCTATGTTTCTAACGACGCTATTGCTGCTATTACTACTACTACAAGTAATAATATTCCTTCTTCATTTTCCTATGCTCTCACATGCCTTTCCATGCCAAAAGCATCTGTGCATACATTTCACATATGCCATGTAATTTACATGTAGGTATAATTCAAGTATTATGACTGTAAAATGGATTTAAATACTGGAAGCCAAAGAAGATTTCATTGCTACAAAATATCAGCCAAAAATCTGCTCCAGGGAACAATAGAACTTTCATTTTTAGCTTTACACTCCAACATGTGCCTGGAGATCTTCAACAGATATGTTGTTACTACTTTCATCAGTAGCCAGGGCAGCTCAAGGCAATCCGCAGCCTGGGGCAAGGGGATCCTCCATCCCCCAAGTTACAGCACAGTTCAAATCATCAAGAGGGCCAAGGGTGAGTTCCCTTGGAGTCTGCCCTTTCGAAATGCCACAGAATGGCGAAAGCAGAGGTCAGAGTTCCCAGAGGAGTAGCGGATAGTGATAATAATTCTAGAAACTGGGCCGAGCTGTTACCATGGGCTGAATTCGCCATTAATTCACATCCAGCATCATCCACTGGATCAACACCATTTGAAGTGGTATATGGATGTTTACCTTCACCGCCACTTCCACTGTAGCTCTCAGTGTCGTCCCCAGCAGCTCAATCCACTGCTGATGATATCCATCAATTATGGACTCACTAAAGATATGCTAATCAAAGCGGGTGATCGAGCAAAGAAGTCCTACGACGCTCACCATTCTAAAGCGCCTGTGTTTCAACCTGGTGACAAAGTCTGGCTATCAACTAAACATCTGAGACTAAAGTTACCCTCCACTCGATTTGCTCCTCGCTACGTTGGACCGTTTCCAATCATCCAATGTCTTGGCAACATTACATACAGTCTGAAGCTACCGCCTGTATTGAAAATCCACAACGCATTCCATGTTTCACTTCTGAAACCACTCATTCTCAGTGAGTTCTCATCCAAGTTCTCCTGAACCAACTTCTATCAACACAGAAGAAGACCTTGAATATAAGGTTGAAGCTATTCTAGATGTAAGAAGACGTGGCAAAACTTGGGAATACCTTCTGTCTTGGGAAGGTTATGGCCCCGAAGAAAATTCTTGGGAGCCGATGGCTAATATCCTGGATAAAGAGATGCTTCTTCAGTTTCACCAGATGCATCCTCAAAAACCAAAACCTGGTACAAGAGTTGGAGTCCACCCTTTGAAGAGGGGTACTGTTGCGACCGTCAGTCTTTGACGGCGTTGCCCCGCCGACCTCTCACTACTTGCAGCTCCTCCCGCTCACCTCGGACTACTGGCTGCCGCAGTGTCTGTTTGCCATCCTCTCTGGCATCCCCAGACCGGCTTTGGTGCTGCCTCCCGCCATGCTCCTCCAAGGTACCTTAGGGCGTGCGCGTGCACACGCCGCCCTCATCTTTATTTCCACATTGGCGTGAACCTCAGAGGCGTCCCCCTGATATGACATCACGCTGCCCGGATATTTAAGCCTACAGTATTTGCTAGCTCATCGTGTTAGCAACGGTAACTCTACGGATGGGATTTGCTCTCCGTACCGAAGCTGCTCTGCCACTCCAGCGCTATCTGGAACTCTTACACCCTTTGGGTTTTGCTATCGGGGTACCCGCTCCTCAGGGCCTCTTCTGCTTCTTTCAGGTACTTGCTCCTGGAGGGCCCATGTTCCCTGAGTTGCTGCCTGCATCTTCAAACCTTTCTACTTGGAAGACTTCACTAACAGTTTCCATCTGTGAGTACAACTACCATCTGTTCCACAGAACTGCTTCACTGGAACCAGGTACTCGCTCCTCGAGGGCCTGCCCTCTGTTCTGGTGCCAGACCTCTCGTCTAGTGGAATCTCTGTTACAGCTATGTGAGTACAATACAACTGAGTCTCTCTGCTCTAAGGGATCAGGTACTCGCTTCTCGAGGGCCTGCTCTCCCTGTCTCGGAACTTCTCCTAATTCTACCTGGGACTCTGAATGCTTCTCATTGTGTACTCATAACTCTCAGTCTGTTTCCACTACAGCACAGCCAGCAGAGGATTCGCTGTTCCAGCATTCTGTGGGAGACCTGCCCAGCCAGGCTCAACATCCACTACTCACTACTGCCACCTGTGGTGGTTTCCAAAACTGTTTAATAAAAGATTCAAATCTGTGTTTGTGTGTCCAGAATCTAGCCTGACACTGTGGTCCCTCACGGGACTGCCCCCCCGTGGGCGTGGTCAGCTGCCTCAGTGTCCAAGGATCCACCCAAACATCAATAACCATAACAGAACCTCAAACTGCAGTAAATGAAATGATCACCTAAAATACATAAGGTCAGTTGATAAGCACACAGTACGTGTCAGGAGATCCAAGCAGATCCTGACAGGGGATTTTGGATCCACAAATACAAAATGGATGTACATGTACATCCTGGAAAGTAGGATTCATTAGTTCTGTGTGGGACATCTTATTCTGAACCAAATTTTTTTATGTATTAAATAGGTCTCTTACAAAGAGGGGCTCTAAGTATCAATAAAATGTCCTCTGCACTTAATAGCTTTCTATTGTGCAGGATAATGGGCCTGTTTACATTTTCTGCAAGCCATGCTTTTTTTTTTTTTTAAAGGAGTCTTCAAGTCCTAGTGAGCACTGTGCATGACGGTTGAGCATACAAATCTAGATGACCAGAGTGAATCTAATAGAAAATAAGAACACAAAGCACTAGCAGGATTACTCAAAAGTTATATGATACTCAATGATGACACAGTTGAAACACTCTGGGATACATATTCATACAGCCTTCTTATATCAACAAAACAAGTTGAATAAGCGAGAATTTCACATTACATTATTCATGCTGTCTGCACTGCTATAAAACAGCATTAATTTATTAAACATATTTAAGCTAGCCTTCCAGCCTCAGTTAATTGAATCTGTCAATGGAAAACTCAACAGTGAAAAGGCTTTTAAACTAATTTCTCCATTAAACGCACGAATAATGGTTTACCTGCAATATTCTGCTCAATAAACTCACACATAATGACCACTTTAGAGTACAGCAGCTTAAAAATACCAGATAACTACTCAACTAAAATACATGTTAACCTTAGGGATCTTAAAAGTTAGAGGAAGAACAGCTACAAATGTGTTTCTATTTTTAAATTGCAATAAAAAATATATTGGAATGAAACAAGTTAGCCTGGAAGGGATTTAATGATTTTGTTCTCTTATGACTGGACAGCAAATGTGACTCTCATAAATGAAAATCTGCCCCTCAGATCATGAAATTACAGATTGGGGTCTTTTTAACTCTATATTACCTAGCTAAAATGTAGAGTGTCTGCTAAAATATTTCCTTATTGTTATGGAACACTGAAGAGGTAATGCCCTCAATGTATTTCTGCAGGGGATTAATAAACCTTAATGGAACATACCACAGTTATAACGCAAAAATATGAAACAAGCCCAAGAAAACATTCACAAAGATCTACTTACATGTATGTGGCATGGTACGTAAGTACCTTTGTACCTGCACAACTTTAAGGAGACACTACCCAGCAAGTTACTCCTGGAAAATTTGCAGACACTTAGGTCGGTACATAAGGCCCTGTCCATTTTATCCCAGTTAATCTGCATATGGAGTTGGGTAGAGGACACCACGCGTATATATATACTCCCCCATTCCGACCAATCTACATCCTCGGGATTCTAGTAATCACATTAGAGTGGACAGTCAACTAACTACTATATTTAGCCTCTATGCACAGGGCATAGAGGAATCTAGCCAACTGATACCTAGTTCCCTTAATATTAATACTTTTCTTCATTCTAGAGAAAGTAACGTTTTTGATATGTGAATTTTGCGTATAACATATTTATTTTATTTAAATATCTCAATAGTTTATTTTAGGTGGTAAATGTTCATTTTCCAGGTCTATAACCTGCACTGGGCACAGTGTCACTGAGAGGTGCACCACAGTATAAACTGCCATGTTGTCAACTAATCTGATGTCTTTCGCCATCCTGTATTGTATGTGTGTGTGTCATGTGCCCATGTTTTAAATTGCTCTCTAGCTTGAGCACATTGTGGTAACACAGATAAGAAAACTAAGAGGTAAATTTTAAAAGCCCAATGTGCACCAAAATCGGGAGATATGAGTACAATTCAGGCTTGGGCGCTCCCAGAGAATTTTAAAAGCCACCCAGATGCGTGCGTGTCTCCTGCTGCGTACACATCTCAAAAGTTTTCAAAAAGGGGCGGGGTGTGGGCATGGTCTGGGCATTTCAGGGCATGGCCATGAGATGTGCGTGTAAATAATACTCGCCTGGGCACGCGCCCAGTTCCTCTGCCGCATAAGTTTACTCCTGCTAGAAACAAGGTGAAAGTTTTAAAAAAAATAAAAAAACTAGCCATACCTGAGAGATTTAAGGGTCTGAGGTAACAACGGGGAGGGGTTGGAGGCCCTGTTAACTGAGCGAACTGGTGAACAAACTGGAGAAACTGGCAATGGCATGGACGCATGCCCCTTTTAAAATTCCCCAACTTGTGCGGTAGAAGCAGGATTTGCGCAATTAGACGTGTGCCTATTTAAAATTAGGCACACATTGCATGCATCCAGGCTATTTTACAACATGCGCACATATACATATGTGTGCGCAAATGTTAAAATCGCCGCATCCCTGGGCATGCGCCAGCGCACACGCAGCAATGTGTGCCCATGCACCAGTATGAAAATTACTGTCCAAATGAATAAACATGTAGCTACTGTATCAAATTATGGCTTCTCCATTCATTTATACGGATTTCCATTTTGTTCACATTAGGTTTTTCAGGTCAACTTTTCCATGGAAAAGGAGAATTGCAAGAACCCAAATGTTCTGAGAGGAGAGTTGGAAAGCAAAAAATCAAATTTGATTGATGAGATGAATGTAAGCTGGGGAAAGCAGACATTTCCATAGTGCAGGGAAACATGTTACGCTTTTAACAATGATCTACTTAGCTCATTTTAGCCATGTGAAAATTAACCTCCTGCATGATGGGGCTGGCCTTAAACCTTTTCCATGCCATGCAAAGAAAGAAGTAGGTCACAGTTCCTAATTTTCCCATTATACTGAATTCATTATGGAGGTTAACGCTACATAAAAGAACTCTACTGGCACTTACATGCAGATACCCACTGACTACAGTAGCTACTACGCTTCTTGAAATTACTTTTTTACCTCAGGTACTGCAAGGTAACAATGGATTAGGATGGTAATGTCTGTCCTATGCCGAGACTATCAGACATTATGATTATCCTTTTTTTTTTTTTTAAATATTAGATATTAAGAGATTCCCCCTGAGCTTTACATTCTACTGCAGTGGCTACTGAGGATTCAAATTTCTCAAGTCAAAACTGGACTAAACTAAAGAATAGACTAATTAATAACTTTCTAAATCTTGAATGTATTCTGTGATGTGGTGCCAAGCACTTCTAAGCTGTATTTGTGTAGAAGACATGCCAAGATGGTCTGGTAAAATAAATGCCTCAAATGGACTGTCCAGATAAAGAAACTTTGGTTTATATTTAGAATTAATGATTCTTTATACGCTGTAAACTCCACATTTTTCCATGCTGACAGCACCCTACTTTCTCTTTACTACGACATGACAAGCCAGAGCAGACATGGCTGGGCACGGTTGTGTCAATTAATGTTAAAATGCTAATTAAAGTGCTGCACTACAGCAACACTTGAGAGGCCACACTCCAGTATTTGCATAATTAGTCATAATTAGTTTTCATTCTTCACAAATTTCTTTTCTCTGTTCAATTGTGCCAAAGGATTGCCAGTGATAATTTACTAAAAATCATTATCAGGTTATTCTTAATAATTACAATGTTTTTCTTTCTATTCATAGGGACAGAAACTGGTGCGCGGGCACACATGCGCATGCGTGCATCGGCCCACGCCCAGGGTCACAGCTTTTTTTTATAACTTGCACGCGTATATGCGCGCATGTTATGAAACAGTCTGGCTGTGCGTGCATTTGCGCCAAATTTTAAGTGGGCGTGCGCAAGGGCTCGCAAATCCTGCTTCTACCACGTAAACCGGGGGATTTTAAAAGGGGTGTGCACCAACGCTGCTCCCAGTTTTACCAGTTTATCACCAGTTCACTCAGTTAAGAGACAGGTCCTCTAGATCCACCCCCCATTTAACCCTGACCCTTAAAACCTCACAGATCTGCCTAGTTTTCTTTACATTGTAACTTACACGTCATCCATAGCAGAAGTAAAATTACGCGGCAGGGGGCCTCGGCACGCACACATCTCAGGTTCAAATCCCTAAATGTCCATGCTCCACCCCTTTTCGAAAACTTTCGAGATGTTCGTGCCGTGGGAGATATGCACGTATTTCTCGCCGGCCTTTAAAAATCTACTCGGCACACGCGAGCCCGACTTATTTGCCCACCCCCCCCCCCTCCTCGATTGATGCATGTGTTTTTAAAATTCACCTTTTAAAGCATCTGCTTAGCAAAACCATAGTATTTCAGAAGTTCTGCATGCTGCCTTCAACCCTTTAAGCTGAATCTTCTCAGAGGGCTAGGTTAGACGTGCCTGCTATAAAGTTAACCTAAATCCAGCTGGGTTCTCTCGCCCACTCCCCCCAAAAAGAATTTGAAATTAAGAATATTTACCGTTGGTGGTATAAGAATTTAAAGGAAAAATAGCTTGGCGGGGAGATTGAGAGGAGAGCCGGGAGCCAATGGTGCAAATCCCCTCCTCCACCCATCTACCATTGCTGTGGTGCTGACATCGGAGAGAGTTCCTGGGGCCAGCCTATAACATCCGGTGAGCAGAGGCATCCTGAGGATGATTGAGATGAGAGCCAGGAGCCGGTGGTGCAATTCCCCTCCCATGCCCACCTACCATCGTTGTGGCTTGAACCTGCCACCTCTATAAGCAGTAGCAGCTATAGCCACTTTTGCACACATCAGCTCGCCGGGTGCTGACCCCGCTTTGTGTGAGCTGAGTGGTTCCGATGCTCAGTTAGTAGGCAATGTACTTTCTACTGTTGATTTACCTCAGAACATGAATTTGCTACAGGTTTCTGGGGTTAGTGAGACACTTCCCTTGGTAGAGGATGCTCTCTTACCAGATGTTTTGACTTTTTCAGTTACCTATGGATCCTTCTGATGTTAGGGGCATTAGCCTGTTGGACATCTGGCGGGTGGTTAATCATGTTGATCTCTATTTGCTTCAATGTCCCAGCTATCTAAAATCACCAAAGGTACTAGAATCAAACTACAAGAGCAGGATTCATGGCTGAAAGCACTAGATTTCACTCTAATGTGAAATCTCAACAGAGTATGTTACAAGTTTCTAATATTGCACACATTAAAGATAGTATAATAGTACACGCTCACCTAGAAAATTTTGAAAACCAGTTTAGGGGGGAAAATTTGAGATTTTTAAATTTTCCTCAGACAAGATTACTTTCAGCTACTGAATTATTTAAAAAGTATTTAGTAGATATAATGCTTATTCCTGAAAATAAATGCCCTCAGTTATCTAATATATATTACCTTCCTAAAGGTAAGGGAGTAGCAACAGTAGAAGAAGGTGTTGTGGACTCTCTAGTGGTAGAGAGTCCCAACCTTTCAGATTTCCTTGAATCTTCAGTTGACGATATTTTCTCTAGGGCTACCCTCTTTGTTTCTTTTGTATTGGAGCAGGATAAAAATCGTATTTTTTGCAAACTTTATATCTATAAAGATAGGCTGTTTTGTGGCCAGCGAATCAATATCTTCTGATGTTTCTAGGGTAACACAAGCCCGTCAGAAGCAATTTCTATAGCTAAAAAGCAGAATTATTTCTGTGCTACTTTATTCCTTATGTACCTATGTACATTTGATTACCTTTCAAGGGACAAGACTTGTGTTTACTCATCCTTTACATCTTCAGACTTTTATTAGGGATAAGACAGCTGGGTAGATGTTTTTTTGGGATAAAAGATGTAGTTTACTCTGATTCATATTATTTGTATTAATGTGTTTCTGATTCCCCCTCTTAACGTGGACTGGAACATGTATATTATGTTTTTGTTGTATTGAAGAGTTTTCTATTTTTTTTCCTAAGCTATTTTATTTGTTCCTTATTGTTATTTCATTTTGTTAATGAAATCTCTAATAAAAAATAAATGGAAAAAAATACCTTATCATTCCCAAGCTACAACACAAAAATACGTTATTAATAAACCATAAAATTAGTTAAAAACAATTAGGGGTAGTTTTTAAAAATCTTACGCGCATAAATCCCGGGGATTTATGCGCGTAGGTGGCCTCATGCGCGCTGGGCCTATTTTCAAAGGCCTGAATACGCGTGTAAAGCCCCGAGACGCATGTAAGTCCTGGGGCCTCTGGAAAGGGGTGGGGGCGGGGCAGTCTGGGGTGGGGTGGGGCTAGAGGCCCCCGGCACAGCAGCCATTTGCCGCTGTATTGGGGGGGGTCACGTGCCGGCAGGGTGCCAGCACAAGTAACTTGCTCCAGCCCCAAGGCAGGAGCAAATAGTAAGACAACGATTTGGGGAGGTTAGGATAGGGCTAGGGGGCAGGAAGGTTAGGGGAAGGGGTAGGAAGGTTAGAATAGGGGGTTGGGAGGGAACTGGGGAAGTCGCAAGCGTCGGCACGCACAAGTTGCACAAATGTGCACCCCCTTGCGCACGTGGATCCCCGATTTTATAACAAACAAGCCTTCCCTGACTCAAACTAATGACTTCACCTTCTACATATTTAAAACAAGCAGCTCATCTCTGTCTCCTTGTACATAGTTTTTAGCCATTACTATTCTCTTTCCTTTTATCTCCATCTTCTCCCAGTTCATCATTCCTTGTTAATTGTAACTGCTTTTTCCTGCACGATAGTTCTAGTTGATGTATTTATTCACTCCTGTTCATATGTAAACCAGCATGATGTGATTTTTATCATGAATGCCGGTATATAAAAACCTTAAATAAAATAAATAAATAAACATGTGCACACTGGGTAGCGTGCACGCTAGTTTTGAAAATCTACCCCTTAGTGTGGTTTCGGTTACATAATCTGGATATGCATACCATTATAGATCTGCAACACTGATTATTCCACATAATTTAGCTTTCTGATTTGCTAAAAGTATTTTTGTTTTGCACTTTGTGGTGTCTGTTTTATTTGCTTTATTGTGCGTAGTGGATATTTTTGTGGCTCTCCTCCATAGTCATGAATACCCACTCTCGCACTGTTGATACTATAAAATGGAAAATATCTTCAAACACAATAATCTCCAAATCTATTTTCCTAGTGTAATCCTTGTCCTCTTCCGGTCTTGGCACGGGAGCATAGGGGGAGGACCACGGCCCATGCAAGGCCCCACAGGGAGGAATAACAAGTTTTCAAGGCCCTTAGGATTTTGTGCTCTCATCTGCACCCCAGTCAGTCACATCAAAAGCCACTCCCAGGCTCTTGCTCCAAATAAAGTCTTTTCTGCAAACTGGTGGCAGGCAAACAAAAAGAGTCCAGCAGTATACTAGAGGATAGTGCATCACAGTGTACACAAAGTCCAAAAGTACAAAAAGACAAATCTCAGTCTCTTCCACTCTACACACTCCCCCAAACAGGACAGCCATTTGGGACAGGCACCCCTTCCACCCTGAGCCCTCCTGGTACCTGCTTGATATCTGTAATCTTCTTCTCTCACTCTCTCCCTCAGCTCTGGAGTCTCGGGCTGATTGTAACTAAATCAGTCTCTGACTCAGGTGAACTTTCCCAGGCAGGCTGTCCTTCCTCTGACATCACCACCAGTACAGTTGTCTCCAGCTTTCAGGACCCTTTCTTCAACTTCTTCCCTTCCAGGAACCTCTCTCCTAGAATCCCTTGCCTCCACCTCTCCTTTTAGCCTCTTCTGAAGGGAAAGGCTCCTGGTGTTACTCCATGAAGAGATAGTGCCACTCCAACAGAACTCCAGAGCTTAGAATCCTCTCCTCAACTCAAATCCCAACCATCCCTGTTAAGGGATTGGGTCTTCTCCAGTGTCCTCCAAGAGGAGATACACCTGCTCCCTCAGCCCTGAGCTATGGCTGATTCTCTACTCCCCTATTTCACATAGATACAACAGTTTTGTTAACCCCTTGATCCCTCCCAATGGGGAGTGATGCACTACCCTAACATACCTATTATACAGTGACCTCACACATATGGGGCAGGATCTAGCCAGAGACCTTTGACCCACAATGCTGGAAGGGTGACCTACTGAGCCTACAATTGCTATTCCACTAAAGGGCACACTATCCACAGGAGCAGAATTTGACACCCTGTTACGCTAGAACTACCTGGATAATGTCCAAGTGACTTCAAAATCCAAAACCAAATTCTGACTTTTTCCAGAGGAAAGCCATTTTTGGAGATAAAAATGGCTTTTTGAAAATCGCCTGCTCTATATTGAGATAAAAGTGTGCACAGTGGCGAGAGGTAATCCCAGGGGTGGGGTTGGAACTACACACATACTTTCTTTTTCAAAAATATGCATGCAATTTTTCTCCAGAAAACTATCCGCACAAGTTAGCAAGCAAGACTGTGTGTAGGTAGTTTTCCTGGGGTCAATTTCAAAGTGAAAGGATGCACATACTTTTACCTTGAAAATTAGAGCAAACTCTACAGGTAAAAATCATCCACAGATTTTGCACTTGTCTGGACACTTAAAATTTCCCCCTGTGGTAACCTGAGCGATAGTGGCTTGGGAACTGCCAGGAGGAAAAAGGAGGAAGACTCTGGCTGTTTCCATTATGTGCAATTTATTTACAGAGCAAAGCAAATCAAAACAAAAATGCAGCTCACCTTAAGTTCAGGTAACACACAGACATCAAGCATAGCAAGTCTTGGCATACAGTGGGCTCCTATCTGCTCCCCAGCGCCTCACTAACCCTTCTAGGCTCTGAGTTCTTGTACACTGTCGAGGGCTCCTCCCTTCACCCAGGATTCCTTGTGGGTCTGGATCTTAAGGATCTTAAGAATGCTTTGACTGTTTTAGTATTAAATATAATGATTGAAGGTGCTTTCACTATCAGTGAAAGACAGCTGTGCCCCGTCTCTTAAGGTGGTCTGAGGGGGTTTCCTATAGACTCCCTCACACTCCCATAATGAGGAACCTAGCAAATTCAGTTATAGAATTGTGTGTGGGAAAGATGAGTAGATGCAAAGTGCATTCTCTATGTGTGGTTGCTTTAAAGTCTAAACATTTCCCAAAGTCACGTGGGTACTATGAGTAACACAGTAGTTGGATAAATTAGACATTAGCATGTTATTTCTAGGACTATACAGAGGACTTGGATAATATGCCATTACTGTTAGTGAAAGCATCTTCAATCATTATAATTAATACTAAAACAGTCAAAGCATTCTCCAATCTAACATGGGAAATATGTCAAACAACTTTGTAGTTGGATAATTTGAACATTAGCAAGGTATTTTTAGCACTATGAAGAGCACTTGGAAAAATGTCCATTTGTTGTACAGTACCTGAATATAATCTGCTTTGAAGTATCACAAATCATTATTATTAATTAAAAAATCAAGAATTTTACCATTTCTGGTGGAATATATAAGTAAACAAACAAAGCCCAGATCTTTTCGAAATCTGAGGAAAATTATCTAAACAATCACACAAAAACTTAACCTCAGTAGAACATAATTTTTCTTTTAAACAGGTAAAGTTTGTAGGACCTTCATGACCTCAGTTTGCAATCATCACAAACTGTCAGACCTCTGGTCCACTTTATTCTTTAATATTTTCCAGACTCACTTCGGAATAATAATTTTTATACAAGATTTTTTGATTTTTTCTAAAAAGTCATGAATGTCCTCGGGGCAAACTAGATCTTTTCCTATTTAATTCATAAGGGAAGAGAACTTTTGATATCAAACACTTAGCTTCAATGTCCAATCCGTACATCACCCCGACATGGCCATGTTTCGATTGTTCTCTGCCTCAGGGGGTCTTCATATCCAGATCTATCCAGATCTATCGGATGTCAAAAATTCAGATGCAGTGACTGAGAGCAACTCTAATTTGGATATGAAGACCCCCCTGAGGCAGAGAACAATCGAAACATGGCCATGTCGGGGTGATGTACGGATTGGACATTGAAGCTAAGTGTTTGATAGCAAAAGCTCTCTTCCCTTATGAATTAAATAGGAAAAGATCTAGTTTGCCCTGAGGACATTCATGACTTTTTAGAAAAAATCAAAAGATCTTGTATAAAAAGTATTACTCCGAAGTGAGTCTGGAAAATATTAAAGAATAAAGTGGACCAGAGGTCTGTACAGTTTGTGATGATTGCAAACTGAGGTCATGAAGGTCCTACAAACTTTACCTGTTTGAAAGAAAAATTATGTTCTACTGAGGTTAAGTTTTTGTGTGATGGAATATATAAGTAACCATTGGATTAAGTTTCAAAAAGAATGTTTTTGGCTAATGTATATAATAAACCAACATACTTTAAATTATACTATTCATACTCTTAACATGCAAAAATCACTATAATAAATTATCAAAATATATGAAAAATACAATCATAAAACACCCTTTCAAACAGCAAAGCACAAAAAGCCACAAGACGCTACTGGGACTCAGAACTACTATAAAAACCAAAGACTCAAAAAACACACACAAAACATCCCACATATTCTAAAACCATATGCCTTCCCATTTTTACAGTGCAGTGCAGCAATATAATATAATCCACCTCTCGTACCCCACCAACAGCACTATAAAGATCATCAACCATAAATCATACAAACACCACTCTTAAATAATATATCATAGTATATAAATAAATCTCCCGAGACACAACTAAAAAATTTTCTACAAATGTTCTTAATTTGAAAACAATCTATTTTCTTCACAAGCTGCTGGGTAGACAAGACATCAATCAGCTGCCAGTCTTCTTATTATATAAACAATTAATGGCTGGCAAAAACCATTGGGACAGTCAATCAAATCCCAAAGAATGTGGCATGACAATCTTTGCAAAAAGATCCTTTCAAATGAATATCAAATAATGGACAAGCAATGGATTCATTTCTCCATGCATCAGCATTTTAAAGTTCCACAACGCTCGACATGTTTCGCTCTTCTGGAAGTATAGCTCGCACATTAAGAAAATGTCTTCTACAAACAGACATTAACAGTCTGTTTGTAGAAGTTGTATATAGTGATGTAAGTTTCCGTCATTGATACTTTATATAAGATCAGTCCACAGGATTGACAACACATTAAATGGGATTTTAAAAACCATGCTATCAAAAGCAAGATCCTAATGAAACAGAAAGAGAACAAACTGTATTGGGAAGAGGCTCATCAAATAATGAGTCAAGAATTTTGAAGAGATTGTAAAAATACAGCAACATACCTAAATTTGCTTTTAATTGATATGCCCATTAAACATAACCTTAAATCGGTACACACATATTCAAGATAACTTTCAAAACTGCTTGTGTGTGCCCATAAACACATGTATATGGGTGCATGCAGAGTTACTAAAGTATTTTATAACCTGTGTGGAAAGGATATGCAAAGGGTTATAAAATACAAATACATATGCGTGCACAAATGCTTGTGTATGCAAAAACCACAAGCTGTGCATGTTTAACTTATGGGTAAAAGCCGATTTATCCATCTAATTAATGGCACATAGCAAATCCAAAAAGCACTACCTAGGTGGACAAAATTTCAGACTTATCTAGCTATGAAGGCCTGCTGCTACTTAGCTGAATAAGAACATGCCATACTGGGTCAGACCAAGGGTCCATCAAGCCCAGCATCCTGTTTCCAGCAGTGGCCAATCCAGGCTAAAAGTACCTGGCAAGTACCCAAAAACTAAGTCTATCCCATGCTATTGATGCTAGTAATAGTAGTGGCTATTTTCTAAGTCAACTTGATTACTAGCAGGTAATGGACTTCTCCAAGAATTTATCCAAACCATTTTTAAATCCAGCTACACTAAATGCACTAACCACATCCCCTGGCAACAAATTTCAGAGTTTAATTGTGCGCTGAGTGAAAAAGAACTTTATTCGATTAATTTTAAATGTGCTACATGCTAACTTCATGGAGTGCCCCCTAGTCCTTCTATTATCCGAAAGAGTAAATAACCAATTCACATTTACCCATTCTAGACCTCTCATGATTTTAAATCATATCCGCCCTCAGCCGTCTCTTCTCTAAACTGAACAGTCCTAACCTCTTTAGTCTTTCCTCATAGGGGAGCTGTTCCATCCCCTTTATCATTTTGGTTGCCCTTCTCTGTACCTTCTCCATCGCAACTATATCTTTTTTGAGATGTGGCAACCAAAATTGTACACAGTATTCAGGGTGGGGTCTCACCATGGAGCGATACAGAGGCATTATGAAATTTTCTGTTTTATTCACCATTCCCTTCCTAATAATTCCTAACATTCTGTTTGCTTTTTTGACTGCCGCAGCACACTGAGCCGACGATTTCAATGTATTATCCACTATGACACCTAGATCTCTTTCCTGGATGGCAGTTCCTAATATGGAACCTAACATCGTGTAACTATAGCATGGGTTATTTTTCCCTATATGCATCACCTTGCACTTATCCACATTAAATTTCATCTGCTATTTGGATGCCCAATTTTCTAGTCTCCTGCAATGTATCACAATCTGCTTGTGATTTAACTACTCTGAATAATTTTGTATCATCTGCAAATCTGATTACCTCACTCGTCGATTCCTTTCCAAATCATTTATAAATATATTGAACAGTAAGGGTCCCAATACAGATCCCTGAGGCACTCCACTGCCCACTCCCTTCCACTGAGAAAATTGACCATTTAATCCTACTCTCTTTTTCCTGTCTTTTAACCAGCTTGTAATACATGAAAGGACATCGCCTCCTATCTCATGACTTTTTACTTTTCCTAGAAGCCTCTCAAATACCTTTGTCAAACGCCTTCTGAAAATCCAAATATACTACATCTACCGGTTCACCTTTATCTACATGTTTATTAACCCCTTCAAAAAAGTGAAGCAGATTTGTGAGGCAAGACTTGCCCTGGGTAAAGCCATGCTGACTTTGTTCCATTAAACCATGCCTTTCTATTTGTTCTGGGATTTAGATCTTTAGAACACTTTCCACTATTTTTCCTGGCACTGAAGTCAGGCTAACTGGTCTGCAGTTTCCCGATTGCCCCTGGAGCCCTTTTTAAATCAGAATATAGCTGGACAAGTGCTGCAACTGTTGCTCTGGAGGTGAATCCTTGGGCTGAAGTGGGATTGATGCAACCCGCAATGTCCCCCACCACCAGCAGGTGGAGTGAGCTGAAGCTAGAGGCCACTGGAGCTCACATATACCAGCCCACGTTCCCCTCGGATTGAGCCTTTGGGTGCCAGAGCCGGCAGGAAGCGGGCCTCGAGATAGAGCAACAAAGGTGAACAGTTCAGTTCAGAGACAGCAGCCAGCAGGTGGCGTAGTATTATCCTGGTCCCAGTACAGGAACCCAAGCACCAAGGAACAGGCTTGACTAGGGGTGCTTGAGTAGAGAAAGGCTGAAGCCTTGGGAGACCAAGTCCAGAGGATAGGAACAGAGGCATCACTGTCAAACTCGGATGAGAACTGGCGGCAATAGGGAGTTGTAGCAAGCGAGGTAAACTCTGGACACAAGAGAGTCTATAGTGTAGTCATACATAGCAATGGTCAAGGCACGGAGAAGACAGGCGTGGTCAGACGAAGTAGTGGTCAAGGCACGGAGAAGGCAGGCGTGGTCACACATAGCAGGGGTCAAGGCACGGAGAAGGCAGGCGTGGTCACACATAGCAGGGGTCAAGGCACGGAGAAGGCAGGAGTGGTCACACATAGCAGGGGTCAAGGCACTGAGAAGGCAGGCGTGATCAAACGTAGCAATGGCACAGAGAAGGCAGGCGTGGTCACACGTAGCAAGGGTCAAGGCACGGAGAAGGCAGGCGTGGTCACACGTAGCAGGGGTCAAGGCACGGAGAAGGCAGGCGTGGTCAGATGTAGCAATGGTCAAGGCATGGAGAAGGCATGCAAGGTCAAACATAGCAATGGTCAAGGCATGGAGGCAACGAGCACTCAGAACCAAACAGGGAACCGAGGAGACCTGTTGCAAAGGCAAAGCATCTGTGTAAGGGTTGAGCTTTTATATGCTGAAGGTTCTGACGTCAGCATCCGGGTCTGCAGCCAGGTTCCTGATGTGCGCATGCCTAGGGAGGGGCGCGGCACTGCTAGCACCCGGGTTGGAAGTCCCGGGAAGTGGAGCAGAGCCGGAGGCAGTGGCAGGAGCCCGAGGTCGGAGTCGGCAGCCCACTGCCACAAGCGACGGGGGAGCTGGAGCCTGGCAATTGCTTGGAGAGGTGAGAGGGCCACACTGCAGGGCTCCCGCGGATGGCGAGCGTAAAAGCAACTTATCCAAATAAGTTTAAATTTGTCAGTCAAAGTAGCAGGAAAGGTACTACTTAGCTGAATAAACTGGAATTAGCCAGATAACTATGTGCAAATCATATCCCACATATTTATACTTACAGTTTTAAAAGGACACACATGTAGATTTTAATCATGTTAATTTGACACTTATAAATTGGCTTTTACATGCATAAGTCAGGGCATTTTATAACATGCATGCAGCAATGAAATTACCAGTTTTACCAATTATGTTGCAGTCTGGGAAGCTGCAGTCCAGGTGTGAACCCTTGAGCCGAACTACCCTGAAGGCAGAGTAGGTCGGGAGGCGGAGCCACAGGCAAAGGTCGTCACCCGGGAACCAGGAACCCCCCAGGAGGAGCCCGTAGGGTCCTAGAACCTTGGGACTTAGGAGCACAGCACAGTCTCTATTGCAAGGATGCCTGGGCAATGGTAAATCACTGAGTCCAGTAAACAGGGGCCTGGAAGGCCCGGTGAAGGCAGAGCGGTCAGAGAGAGTCCCTGGCCTGTTGAAAGGAAACAGTCTGAGCACAGGCCCGGGGTCTGTAGTAAACCGTGGAGTGGAGCAGGTAGGAGACGGGATCGGAGTCTGTAGCGTGTAGTGGGCTGACCAGTAGAAGGCAGGACTTGAGTCTGTAGTGTGCAACGGAACTGGAACAGGAGGAGAGCAGGAATGGAGACGAACCCAAGTCGAGCTGGTAGCAGAAGAAGCGGTCTCTGGAGTAGCGGAGGTCAGAGGCTGGCGGCAGGCAGAAGCGAAGTCGGGCACAAGCGGAGGTCAAGGCAGGCGGCAGGCAGAAGCGAAGTCGGGCACAAGCTGAGGTCAAGGCAGGCGGCAGGCAGAAGCGAAGTCAGGAACAAGCTGATGTCAACCGGAATGCAGGACAGCAGAAGCGCAACTAAGAACTACTAACAGTAGCGACCCTCGTTGCAAGGCAATGAGAAGGCAGGTGAACGCTGGTTAAATCGGGCTTGGGGCGTGGCATCATTAACCCAGGCGGGGCCAGACTTCCGGCGGCCATGCGTCCAAAATGCGCATCCTTGCGCGCGCGCGTGGCAGCAGTGAGCTGATCAAACAATGGCGGGCGCCCTGGAGGCCCAGTGAAGCCGCGGACGTGGCGTACCCCCCCATCGGAGGTGAGTCCCAAGCATAACAGATAGGGGGGAAGCGGTAGAGACCGCAACAAATTAGTCTACCAATTCGCCCAGTCTATCTACAGCTCATGAAGACCTTCCTGACTCTTCAGCCTGAAGTCCCCCTATTGCACCCAGAACCTGTACCCAGTCATTTTTTTCACTAACGATGTTTATGATCACTTACACAAGATATTGAGCAGAAGAAGATATACACAAGAAAAAGACGTATGCTCATCACTTTGGCAGATTTAAAATAGAAATTTCTTTGTGTAACTGTTGGTCCCACAACAGAACATAGAAACATAGAAACATAGAAATGACGGCAGAAGAAGACCAAATGGCCCATCAAGTCTGCCCAGCAAGCTTCCCTCATTTCTTCTCTCATACTTATCTGTTTCTCTTAGCTCTTGGTTCTAATTCCCTTCCACCCCCGCCATTAATGTAGAGAGCGGTGATGGAGCTGCATCCAAGTGAAATATCTAGCTTGATTAGTTAGAGGTAGTAGGGGTAGTAACCGCTGCAATAAGCAAGCTACACCCATGCTTATTTGTTTTTACCCAGATTATGTTATACAGCCCTTATTGGTTGTTTATCTTCTCCCCTGCCGTTGAAGCAGGGAGCTATGCTGGATATGCGTGAGGTATCAGTTTTTTCTTCTCCCCTGCCGTTGAAGCAGAGAGCTATGCTGGATATGCTTCGAAAGTGAAGTATCAGGCACATTTGGTTTGGGGTAGTAACCGCCGTAACAAGCCAGCTACTCCCCGCTTTGTGAGTGTGAATCCTTTTTTCTTCTCCCCTGCCGTTGAAGTTATGCTGGATATGCGTGAAGTATCAGTTTTTCTTTTCCCCTGCCGTTGAAGCAGAGAGCTATGCTGGAAATTCGTGATGTATCAGTCTTTCTCCCATGCCGTTGAAGCAGAGAGCCATGCTGGATATGCTTCGAGAGTGAAGTATCAGGTACATTTGGTTTGGGGTAGTAACCGCCGTAACAAGCCAGCTACTCCCCGCTTTGTGAGTGCGAACCCTTTTTTCTTCTCCCCTGCCGTTTAAGCAGAGAGCTCTGCTGGATGTGTGAAGTAACAGTTTTTCTTTTCCCCTGCTGTTGAAGCAGAGAACTATGCTGGATATGCATTGAAAGTGAAGTATAAGAATGGAGTGATCAAGCTAGTTGAAAGGCATCAGGAATAGAGGAAGGTGGAGGTAGTAATTTGGATATTTGGTTTGGGGTAGTAACCGCCGTAACAAGCCAGCTACTCCCGTCTTTGTGAGTGCAAATCCTTTTTTCCACAATTCCTCTTCTGTTGAAGCTTAGAGTGATGTTGGAGTCACAGTAACCATGTGTATGTTTATTGAATAAGGGTATTGTCTCCAGGCAGTAGCCATCATTCTGGCGAGTCACCCACTCTTCATTGGCGGCCTCTTGACTTTATGGATCCACAGTGTTTATCCCACGCCCCTTTGAAGTCCTTCACAGTTCTGGTCTTCACCACTTCCTCCGGAAGGGCATTCCAGGCATCCACCACCCTCTCCGTGAAGAAATACTTCCTGACATTGGTTCTGAATCTTCCTCCCTGGAGCTTCAAATCGTGACCCCTGGTTCTGCTGATTTTTTTCTTATGGTAAAGGTTTGTTGTTGCCTTTGGATCATTAAAACCTTTCAAGTATCTGAAAGTCTGTATCATATCACCTCTGCTCCTCCTTTCCTCCAGGGTGTACATATTTAGATTCTTCAATCTCTCCTCGTACGTCATGCGATGAAGATCCTCCACCTTCCTGGTCGCCCTTCTCTGTACCGCTTCCATCTTGTCTTTGTCTTTTTGTAGATACGGTCTCCAGAACTGAACACAGTACTCCAGGTGAGGCCTCACCAAGGACCTGTACAAGGGAATAATCACTTCCCTTTTCTTACTCGATATTCCTCTCTCTATGCAGCCCAGCATTCTTCTGGCTTTTGCTATCGCCTTGTCGCATTGTTTCGCAGACTTCATATCATTAGACACTATCACCCCATGGTCCCTCTCCTGCTCCGTGCACGTCAGCCTTTCCCCCCCCCATCGAATACAGTTCATTCGGATTTCCGCTCCCCATATGCATGACTTTGCACTTCTTGGCATTGAATCTCAGCTGCCATATCTTCGACCACTCTTCCAGTTTCCTTAGATCCCGTCTCATTCTCTCCACTCCTTCCGGCATGTCCACTCTGTTGCAGATCTTAGTGTCATCCGCAAAAAGACAAACCTTACCTTCTATCCTGTCCGCAATGTCGCTCACAAAGATATTGAACAGGACCGGTCCCAACACCGATCCCTGGCAAGCCCCTTTCTTAGGACCCAATCCAGTAAAGTGCGGCCGCGGTTACCCCGCTCCTAACCCGCTTTCTACTCACTTTTCGGCCGTGTTAGCGCTTCCTGCGATCCACAATCCCCTTTAACCTACTCTTACCGCGTCTTTAAATCCCCGGGTAACCCCTTCCGCACGCGGCATGTATATTACATGTAAATGATCGAATTAGCTATTCCCTCCCATACAGTAACGTGCGCCCCGACTATCGCTTTTTTACCCTGCCGTTTTGCTGCGCGTTTAACCTGCTAACTTACCGCCTACCCTTACCCCTGCATTAGAGGCAGGGGTAAGGGTAGGCGGCAAACTTACTCCCAGCCCCCGCTCACCTGCCCTGGCCGCAGCCATGGGTGCTGGTCTCCGGGGCAGTCCCAGTCCTCTCCCCCCTCCTCCCGAAGCAACAAAAGCGAAAAAAAGCGAAAAAAAAAAGTTGCAAGAGAGAGAGGGGAGAGAGGACGGGCAATCCTACGCTCGGGATTGCCCGTCCTCTCTCCCCTCCTCCTGAGGCAAGGTGCGAAAAGCAGTCTTGCTCCGGGAGGAGGGGAGAGAAGACTGGCAGTGTAAAGCGACGAAGCGACTTACTTTTTTCGCAGCCCTCCTCTGGAGACGGACATCAGCGAGGACGACCGCGGCTCCCCTGCTTCCAGCTGCCCGCGAAGATGGATGCATCGCACGGGCGAAAGCGGCCCCTGTTCGTGCAATTGGGCCACTCAAGATGTGACGTCACGACGTTTGGCGTCACGGCATGTGACGTCACGTCTTGAGCGGCCCAATTGCACGCACAGGGGCCGCTTTCACCCGTGCAATGCGTTCGTCTTCGCGGGCAGCTGGAGGCAGGGGAGCCGCGGTCGTCCTCGCCGATGTCCGTCTCCGGAGGGGGGCTGCAAAAAAAGTAAGTCGCTTCGTTGCTTTACGCTGCCAGTCCTCTCTCCCCTCCTCCCGAAGCAAGGCTGCTTTTCGCGCCTTGCTTCGGGAGGAGGGGAGAGGGGACTGGCAATCCCGAGCGTAGGATTGCCCGTCCTCTCTCCCCTCTCTCTTGCTACTTTTTTTTTTTCGATTTTTTCCGCTTTCGTTGCTTGCTTCGGGAGGAGGGGAGAGAGGGCTGACAATCCCGAGCGTCGGAGAACTGTCCACTTCCTGGTACCTGTCATTTCAAATGTCATTTGAAATGACATTTGAAATGACAGACCAGCGTGTGCGTGAAGCGTTAGGCCCGCGCACTCAGGTTACTGTATAGGCGCTGTATAGCGCTCTATACAGAAAAATGGGTTGCGCGGGCCTAACGCTTCACGGACGCTTCTTAGACGCAGCTTGCATTTGCAAGCTATTTACATATAGGATCGAGAGGTAGGTGAGCTGGACTGTGCGTGCAGCAACCGCGGGTGCGCCGGGGACTAACACAGCTCTTCCTACCACTCGTTACTGGATTGACCTGTTACATTGCAAAGTTATTCACTAACCCCGATTTATGTGTGTTGCAGTTTTGAAAATAGCATGTATTCACGTATGTGCTATTTTATGTGCAGAATGTTTGAAAATTCACCTGAATACGGTTTTCCCTGCTATAAGAAATTATATTGGTTCTAATAGGCTTATGATCTTGAACAGGTATCCACATTGGTAGTTCCATCTATACAGTACTCTCATGAAATGCAGCAAGCCACAATAGCTTTAAGGGAGATCTGCTATCAGATCAAGATGTAATCATATGGCTTGTAAAAAACAATAAAGTGGATGAGTAGCCTAATGGTTAGAGCAGTAGGCTACAAACCAGATGACCAGGGGTCAAGTCCCATTGTCACACCTTATGACCTTGGGCAAGTCACTTTACCCTCAGGTACAAATTTAGATTGTAAATCCTCTGGGGATAGGGAAATACCTAATCTGAATGTAATCTGCTTTGAAGTGCTGAAAAAAGTGTGAAAAGCGGAATATAAAAATCAAAATAAATATCTATGCAGTCACATTCATTTTAGCCTTTTCCAAGATTCTCTCTAATAAGTCATCTGTTTTGTTCATCAGTGGTGGCACTGATAATTATCAGGGAAAGACCCTGACAAGGGCTTGAACTGGGGTCAGCCCTGGAGTTCACGATGGGAGTCCTAACCTTGCAATCAGCCAGGAACCAGAAGCAAGCATAAGCAGCAGAGAAGAAGACTGCTTCAGATAGCCCACAAGATCACTAGGCTTCATGGATTGTTTGGTGCTCAGTCAAAAAGAGTTTCTAAGAAGCAAAAGGTTTATGCAGAAACCTGAGGCTAATTAGCCTGCTTACTATCAAGCCACCTTCAAGTAGGATCCTTAAGCCCAATAATGAAATGCTACTTAGCCAGATAAATCAGTTAACCAGCTAAGTGGCGGGGGAGCCTTTGGGGAGGCCTAGCTTGATGGTACCCTGTTATAGAGTCTATCAAGCTAGGGTGAGAGAGCATAGTAGAAATTTCATCTTTGTGAGACTTTCCTCACTCCAAATGAAGTTAAATCTTCACCAAGGTATACTATGCTGTTTGTACGTCTCACTCTGCATGATAAACTGGCCCCTAAATCACCACCAATACTTCACCTTGAGCTATTTAATAACCCTCCTATTAGCATATAAATACTTGACTATTACAAAGGCCCTACTGGCATATAAATTACTACAAAGGCCTTGAAGATAGTCTCTATCTCTCTCTACTGCATCACACAATACTACTGATGCAAAGTGGTATGTTATCACATGGTGCGGTAATTCTAAAATTTCCATAAACATACCTCTTTTTCTTAACATTATCAATACATTATTATCACATTTTGATGAATCTAGGAGAACTCCTATAATCTGATAAAGAATTACTAAATTATCAGTTTCTTATCCCAGCCAGACTATATTAGCCCTGGGGAGGGTGGGTAGAGGGGTAGTTGATATTATTAGCTACTATAATTTTAGTTTACGTGGACTTATAGGGATCTTGTCAGATCCTCTGTATACTTATGTAAGAGGGTTTTTTTAATCCTCTCTTTTTGCACTACTAACAATCAATATCTAATAATCCACACTTTCTGCCCTTCAGTGCCTCAATCTGAGTAATCCCCTTAAAGGCACACCAGCAATGCAATATACAAAACGTTTTTGTTAAATTTTAGTGATTTAAGGCAGTAATTTGTACTTAGCTTTGAGAGCCCTTCTGGACAGGAAATACCTGAAAAGATATCGGCACTAGCCCCTGCTATTTACAAGACTATCTGGCTGCTATTGATTAGGATCAGCCTCACCCCAAGAAAACCAGCCTTCGGTTAGATGAAGAGCTTTTCTGTTTTTTTATCCTGTTTTGGAACTGCTAACAATCAGTATCTAATAATCCATACTTTCTGCGCTTCAGTGCTTCAATCTGAACAATCCCCTCAACTAACTTAATGAAAGAGATATTACATGAAAACTTTGCAAAGTCATAAATCAAAATGCGCTTATGTCAAACGTTTTGCTTGCTAGGAAAATTCTTTCCAACAGCAGGATATTTACTTGCCAAAAATGTTTGCACTGGACACAATGAGGTCCATATTCAGTAAGTCAACGAGCAGACAACCTATCCAGCTAAAGTTAGCCAGCTAACTTGTCCATACAGCTGAATTTATTTTCCTAAAGTTATTCAGTTACTTGTAGCCAGATAACTTACAAACCTAACCAGCTATGGTTGAATATAAGCGATTAGGTTTTTAAGTTATGCAGCCTTGCTACTTAACTGGATTATCTTCAAAGGATTTTTCATTTGCACTTTATTTACCAGCTAATTTAGAAATAATCTACTTCTTCCATAAGGAATTCATTGGCAAGCTCAATACCAGGACAGGGATGAGAAGAATCTTGTGTCTCAAACTGAAACAAGTTTCTATTGAGATTTATTGGTCTTAATGTACTTACAGATCAAGCCAAATGTTTATTAAACCAATACAATAAGCAACATTTTGAGAAATGTTAATAGAAAATAGCCATATTGTTCTTTAATCCTGCCATTTCATAATACTTTTTAATGTCACATTTCCATTTTCCACCATCACCTGCTCTTTTCTTTTTCTCCTCTGGCCCAAGATTTTTTAATCTGCCTTTTCCCTTTTTCTCCTCACCTGCCTCCTGGAGTTCAGTTACATGTTTAATTTTTGGAGAGTGAAAGATTCTGTGTAATCCGATGTAGTCTGAAATTGCTAGATGCACTAGCAATCAGTTTACAATTCTTAAAACTATTGAAATTCATTTCCATTTTTTTTATTATTCTTATTTTAGGATGATATAGGACTTTGAAAGATACAGGGTTTAGAGAGGCAGGGGGAGGAGAAAAAAAAAGTGCAAACTACCCAGCTTAGAGGAATTCATGATTTGGAAATAGATGTAATTAGAGGCAACTATTTAGTGCCTTCAGGAAGTCTCATCATATACTGGAAGCATCTGCCCACTTTACTCCTCCCCACCAGTAAGAATTCCATACCCAAGAGATGGCACTGGCTGTTGGCTTCATCTAGATATTATTATATATATATATATATATATATATATATTACTAGTCTGACACTGAACTCTAATTTCTAAGAATATAGTGCATAGATTTGAATGCGAGCAACCTCTCAACTGATAGGATCAGTGGTTTTCAAAGGCATTCTCTGTTCTACATACTATGCGGTGAATTTCAAAGGAGTTACGCGCATAAATGATTCATACTATCGTAGCAATTTTCAAAAGCCACTTACTCAAGTAAAAACATAAGAAGTGGCCATACTGGGTCAGACCAAGGAGTCATCAAGCCCAGCATCCTGTTTCCAACAGCAGCCAATCCAGGTTGCAAGTACCTGGCAAGTACCCAAACATAACGCAGATCCCATATAACTAATGCCAGAAATAGCAGTGGCTATTCCCTAAAAGAAAGATTTTAAAAGCCTTGCATGTGCAAAAATGGCCATTTACAGGTGTAAGTGGCCCAAGCAGGAGCTACACGAATCTTAAATAGCCAGGAAGGGTGCGTGTACATTGATGTGCATGCCCAGAAAAAGTGGGCAGAAAAGGGGTAGGGCATGGGCATGAAAGAGAAAGAGAGAAAAACTCTTTATAGGGCTCAGGCTGATACTCTATATATGGACCCTTGTTAAGGGGGCACTTTGATTTGGGGTTTCGGAAGGAGGGTTGGGGTTAGGGGGGTGTTGTTACAGACACATTCAAAGGTATCCATTATAAAATTGACCTCATTAAATAATTTTTGACCTTATAAGTGTTCTCTTAACTCCTGTGCCTAACAAGGAGCAGTAGCAAAGTGGTGCACGTATGTATGTGCATACAGCTCCAGACATGCACATGTGAAGAGTATTTTATAACCTACATGCATAGCACATATTTTTGTGTGTGGCGGGATATGTACGTTTATGGGCGCGCGCACGGCCCTTTCAAAATCTACCTTTAAGTCTACTTGATTAATAGCAGTTAATGGACTACTCCAGGAACTTATCCAAACCTTTTTTAAACCCAGCTACACTAACTGCCTTAACCACATCCTCTAGAAACAAATTCCAGAGATTAACTGTATGTTGAGTGAAAAAGAATTTTCTCCGATTTGTTTTAAATGTGCTACTTGCTAACTTCATGGAGTATCCCCTAATCCTTCTATTATCTTAAAAAGTAAATAATCAATTCACATTTATCCGTTCTAGTCCTCTCATGATTTTATAGATCTCTATCATATCCTCCCTCAGCATCTCTTCTCCAAGCTGAACAGCCCTAACCTCTTTAGTCTTTCCTCATAGGGAAGCTGATCCATCCCCTTTATTATTTTGGTTGCCCTTCTCTACACCTTCTCCAGTGTAACTATATCTTTTTTGAGATGCGGCGACCAGAAATGTACACAGTATTCAAGGTGCGGTCTCACCATGGAGCGATACAGAGCTATTATGATATTTTCTGTTTTATTCACCATTCCCTTCCTAATAATTCCTAACATTATGTTGCTTTTTTGGCTGCCACATTTGCTTGAGTAAAACTCAGTTTTACACATGTAAATGCTTTTTAAATCAGGCCCTATTTGTGCAAAAGTAGCACAATCCTGATATATGGTGCCATCTGATTAGACATGAGTATTATTACATTGTATTGCATTTGTGGGTATTCCCTACAATATTGCTTGATGGGGACTCTACAGCATTCTAAGCATTTGCCTTGTCTAGGACATGCCACAAAGACAAAATCCAATCCTGTAAAACCATTGCTCAGACCACCAAGGGGGGGGGGGGATTTTCAAAGCCATTTCTTTGGATAAAACAGTGCTTTACCCGTGGAAATACCTTCCTGTATGCACTTAGGTCTTCCCACAGTCCAGCAGAGGTGTTCCAGTTTGTTACAGACTTACTGCCAAGATTTATGCTGGATACAGGCAGCCCTGTAACTAGTCCTGCTAAACGTCTTTAAAAAGTTTTAGCAGCAAACCAATTTGAATTTATTCTGTTGAGAAGCAAATCTGTCTTTTTCTTTGCTGCACACCTTTTTCCTGTGGAATATAGTCCATGGGGCCCACTGAAAGAAGTCATCATCAGTTCTACAGACAAGAGGGCCTTGATGATGTAGCAAAAGCAAGTTAATTTATTTTCTGATTTATGCTTTTTCACAAGCCAATTCCCATGCACAGCAGCCCAGCTGCATAAGTCATCATCTAATGGAACCTAGTTTTGAAAGTTCTCCAGTGTTAACTTAATGATATATTTGCTAAGAACTGGAAAGCACTGCCTTACAAAGTCATATGATTCACCTGCAACTAGGTCTCATGTTCTAGCTCAAATTCATAACAATGATTTTGTGATATAAATATCGCGGGGAGGAGGCATGATCAGAGTACTTTTGCACCACAATATTGAACTGATACTTTTCAGTCCAAAATATTACCCTAAGAAGAAGTATAAATCCCTGATGGGATGAGGTCACACTCTCTTGGATTGAGCTTCTTGCACAACAAAAATTGCCCTTTTCAAATATTTGCTTAACTAGGATTGTGTATCTCTTCAGTTAGTGCCCCACCTCATTAGGCACCCTCTCTTGTCTCAATTGCACTGGAACAAATTCCCACCAGAGAGTCACAATGGCCCCCTTTCTCCAAAAGTCCTGACTGAGATTTAAGAACCCCAGATAGCCTTTCTAATCATGACCCCGCCCTCTCATTTCCTGTTGGGCCCTTTAGATGGAGAAGCAGGGAGAGCCCCTTCTAAGCATGTGGAAGCGGGGAGGTGGTTACCATAGCCCCCTTCCAACCTGCTCCGCTGTAGCAGAAACAAACCCCAGCACTGGGCTCCCCTCCCAATCCTCCCCCGCTCCATCCAGCAGGAGGAGCGGCGGCACTCAATACTGTGCGCGTGTCCTTTGCCACATGGACCAGCAGCCTCTGAAACAAAGCGATTTATGCTTGTACGTCAGCATATTTTAAAACATGTGCATGTAATTGAAAATAAGCAATTACTCCATCAAGACCCTCCTGGTTCTTCAGCCTGAACTCCCACCCAGCCAGTACTACACAATAAACAAGTCTAATACCAATTACCCCAGATAATTAACAGGTGTAAAATTATGCAAGTTGTCAAATGGACTGAATGTGCATGTCTTTTAAAATACAACTTGTGCACGTAACTGTTGGCCCCACCCCTTTTTCCATGTGTATAAGTACAGTATGCGCATACTTTCAACTTTTATAAAATAATGATTATGCACTTAGGCAGATTTATTTTATTTTAAATTATTTATTAATCATATTTACTGCTTATATCTCCTAAAACAATTTACATTAGTTAACAATAAACATTAAAATATATATATATATGTCTCTATATATGCTAATTTTGACAGATGTAATTCTTTGAAAATTCATCCCATGTGTGTAAATTCACATGCCCCCAAGTTATGCCTTGCAGGGGTAACTTTGTGTGGGTGAGTTTATGCGCATTATTTCACATGTCACTTTAAAAATTAGTACATTCTAACAGCTGCCATTAAGTTTCGGTTACATTTAATCATCAAAATACGCATAAATGTTTAGTGATGTAGGTTCTGGCCAGGTGTACCTGGAAGGTACTTTTACAGGTAAAAAATCTCATTTCCTGTGTTTTATTATTACGTTCGTTGTGTGCTAAGGGGTAGATTTTATAAACGTATGCGTGTGCGCACTTTTGTTCGCGCACTAGGTGCGAACAAAAGTACGCCGAATTTTATAAGATGCGCGCGAAACCGCGCGCATCTTATAAAACCGGGGGCTGGTCTGGAGGCCTCGACCCCTGCCCCCAGGCCCCAGGGCAGGAGGCCCTGCCCCGAAATTCACGCCGCCCACCTGACACGCCCCCTTTGCGATGCCCCGGGACTTACATGAGTCCCGGGGCTTGCGTGCGCCGCCGAACCTATGCAAAATAGGATCGGCGCGCACAAGGGGCTTTTTTAAGGGTTACGCGCATAACTTATGCGCGTAACCCTTTTAAAATCCAGCCCCAAATTTGTTAAAATATTGTAATGCACATTTTTGAGAATAGTGCTGTGTGCCGGTGCTCTTCTGTGTATTCCAGTATATTTTCTATTCTCCGGTGCAGTGGTCAAAGTTATTAACATCAAAATGCCTAGTACGAGCTGCTTTGCATGGATTTACAAAATTCATGCAAGCAAACTGCATGCAAAGCAGTTCATTGTAATAGGGGAGAGAATCTGGGCAGGGCCATGCAAATTAAGAAAATAGAAGTTGCCATACTGGTTCAGACCAAGGGTCCATCAAGCCCAGCATCCTGTTTCCAACAGTGGACAATCCAGGCTACAGTACCCAAACATTAAATAGATCCCATGCAGCCAATGCCGGTAATAAGCAACGATTAAGTCAACTTTATTAATGCAGTATATGGACATCTCCTCCAGGAACTTGTCCAAATCTTTTTGAAACCCAGCTACACTAACTGCACTAACCACATCCTCTGGCAACAAATTCCAGAGCTTAATTGTGCATTGAGTGAAAAAGAATTTTGTCCGATTTGTTTTAAATGTTACTTGCTAACTCTATGGAATGCCCACTAGTCCTTCTATTATCTGCAAGAGTAAACAACCGATTCATGTTTACCTGTACTAGTCCTCTCATGAATTTGTAGACCTCCATCATATCCTCCCTCAGCTGTCTTTTCTCCAACCTGAACAGGCCTAACCTCTTTAGCCTTTCCTCATATGGGAGCTGTTCTATCCCCTTTATTATTTTAGTTGCTCTTCTCTGTACCTTCTCCAATGCATCTATATCTTTTCTGAGATGCAGCAACCAAAATTTAACACAATGTTCAAGGTGTGGTCTCATCATGGAGAGATATATTCTCCATTTTATTCACCATTCCCTTCCTGATAATTCCTAATGGTCTGTTTGCTTTTTTGACCACTGCAGCACATTGAACCAACGATTACAAAGTATTATCCACTATGGTGCCTAGATCCTTTTCCTGAATGTTAACTCTTAACATAAAACCTAACTTTGTTTAACTACAGCATGGGTTATTTTTCCCTATATTCAACACCTTAAACTTGTCCATTAAATTTCAGCTGCTACTTGGATGCCCAATCTTCCAGTCTTGCAAGGTCCTCCTGCAATTTATCATTATCTATTTGTGACTGAATAATTTTGAGTCATCTGCTAATTTAATCACCTCATTTATCATTCCCCTTTCCAGATCATTTATAAATATATTAAAAAGCACCGGTCCAAAAACAGATCCCTGAGACACTCCACTGTTTACCTCTATTCTCTGACCATTTAATCGTATTCTATGTTTCCTTTCTTTTAATCAGTTTGCAATCCACAAAAGTACATTGCCTTCTATCCCATGACATTTTAGTTTTCTTAGAAGCCTTTCATAAGGGACTTTATCAAACGCCTTCTTAAAATCAAATGCATTACATCTACTGGATCTTTATCCACATGTTTATAACCCCTTCAAAAAAATGTAGCAGATTTGTAAGGCAAGACTTCCCTTGGGTAAATCCATTGTTGCGCTTGGAGGTGGACCCTTGTCCTGAAGCAGTGGAGAATGGCTCCCTGGTAGGGACCAGGAAGCACTTGCCCCCAGGGGGGCGGAGCATAGGAGGAGACAGAGGCTAGGATGAGCTTCACCACTGGAAGCCCACAGTCCCCCCGGGTTGAGCCCGTAGGGACCTGGGCTGCTTGGACTTAGGTGGGCCTTGCAGGGTCTCCTGGAGAGGTAGTAGAGAGGCGTGCCCACGAACAGCAAGGGAGCGCGGTCGGACACTAGGCTGTAGGTCTGGAGGAGCAAGGAAAGCCAGAACTGCGTAGGCGATGACAAGGCAAGGGACAGAGCCAGAATCAGGAGACGTGGTCAATGGCAGCCGGGGTCAGAATCCGAGGATCAGTCTGAGGAGTAGTCAACGAAGCAGGGGTCAGGTTCCAGAGGTCAGACGAGGTCACAAGGCAGGCAGAGGTCAGGATCCAGGCAGCGAACAGAGTGGTCGAGGCAGGCCGAGGTCAGTACCAGAGAGACAGTCTGAGGGTACTACCTGGGGAGACAGGACAGACAGACCATGGAACAGAAGTATGCTGTACAAGGCTGGAACAGTAGGACGCTGGAACAAGACTGTGAACGCGGAGGCAAACTAGTACACTTACAGTGCCGACCCAGTTGCCAAGGCAAGGAAGTTCAGGCAGGGACTTCCTTATATCATACGTTCCATCAGGACGTGCCACGGAGCTAGGACCCGCCCCTGGCTCTACAAGAGGCCGGGCAGTCCGCGCGCACATAGGGGCGTGGCCAATGCCACTGGGAACGCCAAACTCTGGCGTGAGGCCTGGTGCGCAGTGGAAGGCCCGGAGACCACCATCGCAGGACGCCGAGGCCTGGAGGAGCTCGCGGCTGCCACTGGGGAGGCCAACCCATGACTTGCAGAGGAGCTAGTGAGGTGAGCAAGTCCATGCTCGGGTCAGCGCGGAAAGGGCGCACAACATCCAAGCTAGATGTGTCCCATTAAACCATATCTATCTATAAATTTTGTGATTTTATTCTTTAGAAGCTTCCACAATTTTTCCCTGTACTCAGGTCAGGCTCACTGGTCTATAGTTTCCTGGATCACCCCTGGAGCCCTTTTTAAATATCAGGGTTACATTGAACACTTTCTAGTTTTCAGGTACAATGGACAATTTTAGGTTACAAATTACTAGTAATAGATCTGAAATTTCATTTTTTAGTTCTTTCAGAACCTTGGGGCGTATATCATCTGGTCTAGGCGATTTGCTACTCTTCAGTTTTCAATATAGCCTACTACATCTTCCAGGTTCACTGTGATTTTGTTCAGTTCATCTGAATCATCACCATTGAAAAACATCTCTGGAACGAGTATCTCCCCAACATCTTCATTTGTAAGCACCAAAGCAAAGAATTTATTTTTAATCTCCATGATGGCCCCTTTAACCCTTCAGTCATCTAAGGGTTCCATCGACTCCCTCACAGGCTTACTGATTCGGATATATTTTTTCAAGTTTTTATTATGAGTTTTTGCCTTTATGATCTTCTTTTCACGTTCTCTCTTAGCCTCTCTTGTCAATGTTTTACACTTAACTTGCCAACGCTTATGCTTCCTTTTCTTCAGATGGTTACATTTTTGGCTAAAATAACCTCTTTCACGTTACCTTTTAATCAAACTGGCAGTCATTTGGCCTTCCTTCCACCTTTCTTAATGCATGGAATACATCTGGACTGCACATATATCGCACAATTTCACCACGATAGGGCTATGTTGTGTGATAAACAGAGTATATCACACAATATGTTGCATCAGAGGTGGACCCTTGGGCCGAGGTGGGTTTGACGCAACCCATAGGCAAGGACCAACAGGTCCCCACCGTCAGCAGGTGGAGTAGGCTGAAGGCAGATGCCACTGGAGCTTCACCTATACCAGCCCTCATTCCCTGCGGGTTGAGCCTTTGGGTGCCGGGGCCGGCAGGACGTAGGTGGATCTCGAGGATGAGTAGCAGAGGTTGGTTCAGCCCAGAGACTGCAGACGATAGGTGGCATAGTCCTACTCTAGACTGGGTAAGGTACTGGAACTCGGGTGCCAATGGAACAAAGGCTGACTGAGGGTGCTCGAGTAAAGATAGGCCGAAGCCTAATAAGTCCACATCCAGGGAGTAGGCTAGAAGAGGCGTCAATGACAGGCTTGGATCAGGGCCGGCGGAAATGTGGAAGTTGAGGCAAGCAATGCTGAGATCTGATCACGGAGAAGTCAATAGCATTGGTCAATCAAAGCAATGGTCTGATCACAGAGAAGTCAAAAGCATTGGTCAATCAAAGCAATGGTCAAGGTCTGGAGATAGGCTGTAGCGTAGTCAGGCATAGCAGAAGTCTGGGTCTGGAGTTAGGCTGTAGCATAGTCAGGCGCAGCAGAGGTTTGGGTCTGGAGATAGGCTGTAGCATTGTCAGACGTAGCAGAGGTCTGAGTCTGGAGATAGACTGAAGCATAGTCAAGCAAAGCGAAGTCGATATCCGTATAGTCAATCCAAGGCAGGAACGAAGAGAACAGGAACCAGGAACAACAAGGGTCAGGAGAAGAGAGTAGAGATGAATCTCTCACAACAACGAGTACTTGAGTAGCGAGGAGACCTGTTGCAAAGGCAATGCTATGGAGCAAGGCCTAAGCTTAAATACACTGAGGAGTTTATATTCATCCGGGGCTGTGGCCAGGTTCACGCCGCAGGCCCTTCATAAGGGTCAGCGATGCGCACACGCCTAGAAAGGGGCACGGCGCCGGTAGTGGCATCTCTCCGCGGGCCACGTGGAGAGGTCTGACGAGCAATGGCATCTTGACCTGAAATGCTGGGGACAATAGTGGAGCCGGAGGCAGCCTGAGGTCGGAGCTGGTGGGCCACCACCACTAGCGAGGAGGAACCAGAAGCTGGAGTCTGTGTAAGAAGGTGAGAGGGCAGTGCCGCGGGTCTGCCACAGACGGCATGAGTAACACAATATACATTAATCTTCCAGTTAGATTTAAAGCCCTCCTGGGATAGGGAAATACCTACAGTACCTGAATGTAATATGTTTTGAAATGCTGAAAAGTGGAATACAAATCAAATAAAAAAAAAAAAGCTGTTAGTGTAGCTAGGTTCAAAAAAGGTTTGGACAAGTTCTTGGAGAAGCCCATAAACTGTTATTAACCAGGTAGATTTGGGGAAAGCCACTTATCATTGAAAGTTAGAAGCATGGAATCTACCTACTGTTTGGGATCTTGCCAGGTACTTTGGTCACTGTAGGAAACAGGATCCTGGGCTTGATGGATCCTCAGTCTTACCCAGTATGGCAGTCTGTTCTTATGCCGCCCAGACAGTAAGCCTATTTACTTAGCTCTTAAAGTAAATAAGCTTTTAAACAGAGCAATACTCCCTGTAGCAAAGTTGCACATTTAACCGGTTTCCACTGTGATCAGCACAAATGGCAGCATTTAATAATAAGAAACCTACAGCGCACAGGAATAAATGATTGAAGTACCTTTCTGCTCTAACAGGGATCTGCTGCTGTTTGAAGGTTGATATATTGTAAATTACTAAAAGCACTGTGGGGAATCCTGCATTGTCTTTATAATTGCCTCTCTCAGAAAACATCATTAGTAGTTTATTTAAAAATATAGTATGGGGGGGGGTATTATTATTATTTTTAACCAATCACAGTTCTTAGAAAGGCAGAGCAGGCTGCTGAAAATTTAAGATAAATATCCTCTTACCCCTTCCTCCTTTCTTCATTTACTTGCAGTGGAGCTGCCAGGGACTGGCTAGGGATGTGCACAGGTCCTAGGTGGGAGGGAGGGTGCTAGCATACCACAGGACACATCCTATTGCTTCCAGTCTGCTTCCATGCCCACTGTGTCCTTATCTCCCACCACCCCCCAGGAGGATGCAGCCACCTCGCACATTCTGAACTTCTTGAGCCTTGCTCAGTGCCTGCTATATGGCTCAGGTGAGGATAATACAGATGGGGGCAAACCAAACCAGGGTGACTTGGATTGCAGAGTCCAACTGCTCTGCTGTACCACTAGTCTGTTATTCAGATTTTCATAGCAATCAATTTTCTATTACCAAAATATACGCCAGTCCTTCATTGATATGGCCATTGCACGAATTTAGATCAACTTTGCAGCTTAGCTATATGCTTGTTGTCAGGTTTTATTGCTTCCTATAATTGTTGTCACAATGAAGTCTGACATGTTCAATTAAGATCAATTGTTGAAAACAGAAAACAAGGCTCCGTCACAAAGAGATGTATGAAATGTAGGCTGGTAGAATTAATGCAGGTCTTCCTGCTTTTACTTTCTGGATGAAAAAGAGGGTTGAGTGGCATTTTTTCAGCTGCGATTGTCATCACGGAAATGAGATTTTTGTCCATATTATGGTGAGGCTCGTTTGAATTTATTTCCTGTAGCAACTACTGCATTTATTATTTTATCCCATTTAAGCCATAACACTGCAGTACAATCAGATACAGGATACTGGATATCAATAACTAGAGTATCAGCTGCATTTGAGCTTTTTAACTGTTAAATCCATAGACTTGACTCAGTTCATACATATGTCTATATTTATATTTTCTTATTTCACCTAACTTTCTTGCCTTCCTGGGCGATTCATTCTCTCCTACTCTAGCAACAGAAAGAATCTTCTGGATGTCCATATAGGATACGAAGTTTCATTCATGGCTAATTATTTATTTATTTTATTTTATTTATTTAAATTCTTTTGCTATACCGATACTCAAGACGCGGTCTTATCGTACCGGTTTACAATATAACATGGGGAAACCAATTAACTGTATAGACGGTAAAGTTACATTAAACAAGGAGCGAAAAACATGGGAGCTGGAAGACAGGAAAGATTTTAAACGCTAACAACTGGAGAGAGATAATTATCACCTTCCATTGGCTAGGGGCAGCTCCCCATCCCTCCCTTCTGTATATAACTCCCCCTTCCATTACATCCAAAGTGCTTGCAATATTTCCCCAACATATCCTGACCCCCAACCTAGCACAAGACCCACACGTGTATCATGTACTATATTACTGCCTGGCTGCACATTTTATCCTTTGCACTATTTTGCAGTGAAAAAGTTTCTTAATTTTATTAACAATAGCTTAAAGCTGAAAAAATGTCAACCTAATTGGCATATAGTGCATAAGTGACAGCAGCAGTAGTAATTCATTTTCTTCAATTTTTTTGTTTCATAAATTACATATAATTCCTCCCCCCCCCAACATCAAATCATGTGAGCACAAAAAATAAGGTAATAATGAGTGTGACAGGAATAAGTAATTAACTTTCCACATCAGTGTCTGCCCCTTTCTCACACCATGTAAACAATACAGTGCCAGTGGATTTTATCAAAACCTGTAAAGCTGATCAGCCTTCTTTAAAGCTGGACATCTGGAGATAAAGGCAACTTTAATGAGAGGCCGGCCGGACCTAGTGTCCGGTAGGCCAAGGTATTGCGGGCCCAGGCACGCTCAGAGAGCTGGCCCGGGTCCGTGGAGGCACTTCGAGGGAAGGCGGGGAGTAGAGAGTAGCTGGGTCAGGCGAGGGTCAAGAGGAAGGGAGGGGGCACAGTCAGGAGGGACGCAGATTCCACCCGCGAGGCGGACAACGATTGGGGGTGTTAGGGAGCTGCTGCTGTGCTGGCCGGCCAGGATTGGTCGGCGAGCATTTGATTGCAGCCAATAGGCGGAGACTCGGGGCAGCGCGGCGTTGGCTCGGCACTTCGTCGCGTCTGCCCCGGGAGCCGGCCAGCCGCTTTCCCTCCCACCCGCCCTTTCTGTTATTATGGTTGTATATTGTGGGGATTTGTTTGTCGCAGCGGTGGGGGAGTGGCGTGTGCGGATGGCTCAAGCCAATACAGCTTATACATTGGTTATCTGCCAAGATGGATTTCTGTGGCAATTTGAGAATGGTTGACAACTGGGTAGTTGTCGGTTGCGGGCTCCTTGCTGGTAGGCGGCGGGGGTCTCCTGGCAGGCCTGGCTCCTTGCTGGTTGGCGTCGGTGGCCCACCGGGTTGGTTCCTTGCTGGCAGGTGGTGGGGTCTGAACTCGGTGTGGGTCTGAAGGACGAGCCGTGTGGCTGGTGCTGATCGTCTTGCTGGAGGAGCAGCGGACGGTTAAGGAGGTTTTGTTGTTTGAAATTGTAATGTTGATTGAGCAGCTCAGGCCTCCATATTGTTATTAAAGCTGCGGCCCTGTTAACCCAAAAACCTGCTGTCTGTTGTAATAATTTGGAATGTAAAAGGACGGATGCGAGCGAGTGATGTCCTGGATTACTCATTTGTAATGCCCGCATTACAAATGAGTTTATCTGTTGGCCACAATAAGACTGATCTGTCACTGCTAAAGTTATATCTGTTCTACTTTCTTCCTAAAGATCACTTTCATTTGCACATTCATAACTACGCAGTACAAAAGCATTAGGAATTCATTTTAATCTTTCAGGTGCTGACCTCACGAAACAGTGCCCAAGCAGTCAACTGAGAACGTCTACCCCTGAAAGACTCACCTGTTTTCCATTCAATTGTAATTACTTTTGTAACTGGAGGCCTACTTCAATACTAAGTAAAACAATAGTTATACTGTAATGGCTTTAGTGCAGGCATCAATTTAAGAGAGCTGGATGACAAATACAGATTTAATGGGTTCATGTATTGAAAAAATATATCCCTCTTTTTTTTTTTAGATGTGAAGTTGGGTGAACAGTTTTCTGCTGAGTTGGCAAGCAAGATTGGCAAGGACAACACAGCAGGCAATGTTACCACAGCTCAAAGTGTTGACCGATCAAGAGAAGATTTGCTTAACATTGAAACAGAAAAAATATCCATAACTGATAAAGGTGTTTCACAAATGCCAACATATACTCCTGATATAACAGAAAAAACAACATTATCAATAAGGAAGAAGCCTCCTTCATTAAAGCAAGTGAATACAGCAAGAAAACATTTAAGACCCAAAATGACACCAGCAGTGCTTCAAAAGCCATCCCTTGTGTCAACTCAGACAAGCTCCACTTCTCTACCCTATGGTGAAAGGCCACAAGCTCTGGGAGGTGTGATCACGCTACCTACCGAAGAAAAGCCAGCAGCCTCTGAGTTACCATTCTGGTTGGTTAAAAAAGGCCAGGGTGCTACAATAACGCACGTACCTTTTCAGGTTTCTCCTTACGTGGGTCTGCTCCTTTCCCCACGTGATATCCAGGAGAACCCAGACACAACAGAGCAGGAGTCCATGCCTGATATCACTGGAGCTCAGCGAGGTCATTTCATCGCCCCTGTGGTGAATCCGACTAATACTGTGGAGACTGATTGGAATGCATCTGAAGGAAATCAAGAGATGACCACCTCCACTATAATAACAACAACAGTGATCACCACCGAACAAACGCCAGGTAAAGTTACTTCATCTATCTATGTTAACATACTGAAATTGATTGATAAAATCTAAAAGATGCAATGCTCGAACCAGTACAGTATCTACAATATGAATGTTAATTTAAGGGCAGATTTTCAAAGCCCTACGTGTGTAAAATCTGGCATTTACACGTGTGGCTGGGTCTTTTGAGCACCAGGCGAATTTTCGAAGAGGCCCGCCCTCGCGAGTTAATGCCAGTACGCAAATAAATGCCGGGTCTCCTCAAAGGGGCAGACCGGGGGGGTGGGGAGCGGCGAGCAGGGACGCACATGTTAGAAAATTGACACGTCCATGTGTGCACACGCATGCACAGTGGAAAATCTACTCCTTAGCGTGCAGATTTGAAGGTGGTAAAAAATGTGCCATTTTGGTACAGTTGAAATTTTCCAAGGTGTAATTAAGTGACATTTAAAAAAAAATGTATTGAAAGTTGGATTGAATGCTAGCATTTTTTTTTTTAGATGTTTAGTTTGTTAGCTTTTTGTTTTTGTGATTATTATTTTTTATAATTTAGGTTGAGTTTTTTATATTTTTTTATTTTTTTGAGGGGAAATATATGTATGGGTAGATGTGCAATATGTTGTAATGGTATATATACAGGTAGCTGTGCAATATGCTGTTATTGTTAATCAGTAATTTGTTGTGCAATAATGTGTGTCGTCTTTATGAGATTTTTTTTTCTATTAAAAATGTTTTCATTTTTCTAAAAATGTATAAAACCTTTCCATGAAAAGTATGTATTGGGTCCTTTTGGATATATTTATTTGTAATTGTGACATTCCATTTAAATGAGAATGTTCTAGAATTTATGGTGTATTTTGTTATTTTATTTATGCAGCACCTAAAATTACATTTTCAAGTATATAATCACTATGGTGCAAAGGTTTGGAGCTTCTCCTTGGCATTAAAACGTCTTTTGAATGTATTCACAAAGCTCAATGTTATTAATCTTTTAAATAGGGGGATATGATAGCTTGGGGAAGTCTTTGCCTTTAGGGAGGTGTGATAAAGAACAGAAAACTAACTAGCTTACAACACAAAAGCCCTTTCATTCTTAAGATAAACAGAAAGACAGCAAAAAACCTCTTGCCTCAGCAGTGTTACACAAAAGTCATGCATTTAAACTTACAGGATTCTGACATTATTCCTGGAGCTTCCTTCTCTCCTTCTTGGCCCCTTTGCTCCTTCCTGAGTCTGAGTGTTTACTCAAGCCCTGTGGCCTGAATTCCCACTCTAGATACTTAAGGCAGACTGGGCCAGAAAACTGGTCCAGTCCTTTAAGGTGTGTGTTAAGGTTCTAGTCTATACACTCCTTCACAGGGGAAGATATATATATACGGCCAATATTCTGCACCATTTCTCATTTAAAATTGGACTCAGCTGGACAAATGGCAGGATTTTAAAATCCCTGCTGGCTGATCACCTTCATGTTATCCAGCTAAGTAGTTAGCTGGAAACAATTTAGCAGTATAACTTGGAGACATCCTGGGGATATTTCTAGGCAGAGTTAATTTAGCCGGATAAGTTATTTCACTAGCTACTATATTCAGAATTAGCTAGATAACTTATCCGGCTAAATCTGGTCGCCATAGTGCCATCCTAAAGTTAGCTAGATAAACTTATCCATTTATTTTTAAAATTGTTGGAAATATTGAGCAGCGCTGCCACACTGCTGTATATCCTGACAAAGTCAGATAAGTTTATCTGGTGAAGGTGGAGATTCACTAAGCTGCAATGTTTTATCACAGGAGGGGCCCAATATCGTGGGTGGGCATTCTCGTGATATTGTTCCCCTTCCCCAAGAAAATATTGCATGTCAGGGTTATGGCACTGACTGGGTCCAGGGGTAAGGCTGCCCCTGACCCATCTTTGGTGGAATGGCACTTTGCGAGGTAATGGAGTTTGGGGGATAGGGGGGTTAAAATTAGGGTCCATGATGAGGCCACCAATAATTGTTTTTGGCCATTTAAGAGGGGATTGGGGGGTATTGGAAGACAAATCTTTTGTTGAAAAGGGGGGTGGGAGATTGATGGTGGGCCCCTACCAGCTTTCATTTATATTAGAAACAGGAGGACAAGGGGGAGCTATCTATGGTATTTGGGTGAGGGGTTTGCAAGACATAATGAGCTGGGTGGAGGCAGGGTGTGTCATTGCACGGCTGTTTTTACTTATTTTATTTTACATTTGATTGGCGGCCCCAGAGGTGAATGGTGGAGGGATTCTCAAAAGACACCCAGTTACTTTTTTGGCTTTTTAGGGTGCTCACTTCTAGGGCCGCACAGCTCTTTAAATATACTGCGGGACCATTGGGACCCACATTAGAGTCTCAGTTCTCCCACAGTAGATTATTGTTTTTCAGAAAGGTGTAGCTAAAATAATGTGGCTGACAAATTTCTAAGTCAGCCGTGTTATTTTGTTTACATAGGATTACTTATGCATGAGCTGTTTTGCATGGATTTGCAAAATTCATGCATGTAAATGCTACGCTAAGCAGCTCATTATAATGGGAAGAGAATCTGGTGAAATTTATGCTAGATATCGTGAATATCGTGTGATATTGACTCAATAGGGCTATATCATGTAATATAAGCTGTTTAACATATGTTATAGCCCTAACACAGCTTGATGAATCTTCCCCTAACTTTACTAGCTGGACAATGTTGGAAAATGGATGCCATATGTATTCATAAATTGGTTTGGATTTATACAAATGTTCAAAGATTCCAAGCACTAAAAGCCAGTGCGACACTCCCAATATTTTTAATATCAGTGCGATTCTGTAAATATTCACAAGTGAACCAGGAAAGAAAGATCCAAACAGGGTGAATATAGAGACTTAACTCTAACTGCACATAGATTGGATTAATTCTTCTTGAGCTGCAAGTAGCTCCAATAGCCAAACCAGTTCATGGCTGGTCCTGATTCATTCTGATTAACTCTTCCTGCTTCAGAAAGGAATCCCAATTTAATCAACATCGGCTCCCACATCTATAGTATTTTCTAGACTTAAACCATTACATTTCTCAAGGATTTAGAATAAATGTACTAGTGAAACATGATATTTCATGCCTACTATGGACTCTATAGAGGTCAATATTGAAAAGGATTTGGCTGGGTAACTTTTAAATTTGCCTAAATAAACCCTAACTGGTGGATTTTAAAAGACCTATGTGCGACAAAGCCAGGAGATACAAGGGTGTCTCAGGCCAGCGCACGCAACACAAATTTTCAGAAGCACCTGTATATGCGCATATCTCCCAGTACACACACAAATCCAAACGTTTAAAAAAGAGGAAGGATAGGGGCAATGTCTGGTCAGGGCGTGGGCATGTCAGGGGAAGAATCAGAGATGTGCACATAAATACGAGGGGTCCCCACTTCGTAACTTTACTTCTGCTATTGCTAGCATATAAGTCCGGAAAGAAAAAAATCAGGGCTCGTCAGCGGGGTTTTGGGGTCGGGTCTAACAGGGGAGAAGGAAGCCTTTAAAACTAGGAAGGTTAGGAAGTCCTATACCTACACTGGGTGAACTGAGAAAAGGGTAAGTAGCCTCGGCGCGCACCCCTTATAAAATTCCCCCACAACGCAGTAGACACAGCATTTACATGCACATCTCTATATAGAATTGAGTGCATATGTACATGCATTCAGCCAATGTTATAACATATGCGCATATTGTGCGTATGTTATAAAATTGCCATGTCCATATGTGTGAGCCGGCATACACGTGCATATATATTGTGCTGCGAGCGAGGCATGTCTCGGTAGCGAGAATGCGGATTCTCTCACAGCACAAGCGGAGATGAGTGTTGGAGAGGTACCCACGTGTGAGATGCGGTGTTTTTCATTGCAATATCAGGTTCCAAAGGGTTTCTTTATTAGCAGCATAGGCACACTAAACAGCAGGAAATATCCAAGAACTTGGTACATTCGCACCTTGCTGCTTGCTCAAAGCTGGAAATGGGCCGCGCAGAGCTCTCACTACTTTGTGGCCCAGTTCTTTGGACTATGTTCGTCCAGATGGCCTTGCACTTACAGTCTTTGGAGCTTAGCGTGTCAGCGAACTGCAAAGCATCGGCAGAATGTGTTATAGCTGCAGTTGGAGGACGTCAGCGTCATGAACAGTCCAGGACGGATTGAGGTGCATGCAGTAGGCTCATCATTATCAATTTGACCAGGTTAGGGGGCAGACTGCCCAGTACCCCCTCCAGTGAAGGTGGTCATACACAAGGGCTCTGGATTATCCTGCCGCAGCAGGCCCGGGGATTGGGCCTTGACATATCAGCGGTTGGACATGTCTTTGAGGGGGGTGGATGGTCCTGCTATGTGGCGGACTGCCCAGGACCCCTCTGGTGGAGATGGTCATAAGGAGTACTCGTGGAGAGTGAGACTGTTTGAGGGGCATGAAGCCTTATGGCCACTCCTCAGCACTTGGGCCATGGGCTCTAATGTCAGGCCTGGGGATCAAGGATCAGGGATCAGGCCTGATGGATAAATGGCTGGACACATCTGTGAGGGGCCCTGGAGGGTCCTGCTTTGTGGTGGATTTTGCCCAGGACCCCTTGGCGCTTGGACCATGGGCTCTGTCAGGCCTGGGGATCAGGCTTGATGGATAAATGGCTGGAGACATCTGTGAGGGGCCCTGGAGCATACTGCTTTGTGGCAGACTGCCCAGGACCCCTCTGCACTTGTCCAATGGGTGCTGAGGTCAAACCCGGGGATTGGGCCTGACGAATAAATAGCTGGACACGTCTGTAAGGAACCCTGGATGGTCATGTTGTGTGGACGACTGCCTGGGACCCCGCTGGTGAAGGCGGTCATAGTGGGGCCACTCCTCGATGCTTGGGTTGTCAGAGAAGAATGGACAATAGAATGGGCAATCAAAAGGCTGGGTCAAGGAGGCATGTGTTGGCACCAGCTCTAGCCCATGCCGCAGTTGGGAAGAGTGAGCCCAACACCACCTGACCTTATCATCATACGCTTTGATGGCAACGATTCAGGTAATGGTGTTGGCATCAATCACGGAAGACTGAGCCACTTTGCCTCATTGTGGCCACCCCTCAAGATTCTGCTGGCCAGAAACCATACCTCAACAGAGCATTAAATGCACTGGGTGGGGAAGGTACCCTGCCAAAGCCATACAACGCCAGGGTGGTTATCACTGGTGACATGGTCGCTACCATTTGTGACAGGAATGGGTGGACGGACATTGGTGCAGAATTATATGCCCATGCTTCGGACAGAGTACATTTGTCGAACTTGGGAAACGATCTATTCCTTCAATCTATGCCAAGGCTATTCACCCATCTGATGCAGTAGTGACGGGAGTGCCCATCACGCGCAGGCAGAAGGTACTTCCATGCCTGCATGTGCCAGGCCCCTAAGGCAGTGGCAACCAAGTCCAGGAAAGCATTTGTAAATGCAGAGGCATTAGAAGTAAGCTGGGAAGTACCAATATGTACCGTGGGGAGGGGCTCTGGCAAGGCTTGTTTTATGGCAGCTGGGCCGAGATCCCCTTCGGCAGATGGGCTTTGGCAGGGGGCTTGCTTTGTGGTGGCCTGAGCTGGGGAACCCATCCGGTGCTTGGCGGTCATAATGCCTGTTCTGGGGGCCCGCTTTGGACCAGGACCCCACGACTCCATGTGGGTAGAGATTAAAGTATCGGCACCTGCCCAGCTGCAATTTCTGTAAACATTATGGACCGGACTTGGTGCCTGATTAGACTCCCATTTTAGGGATTCTAATAAAAGACTGTGGCCTTTGCATCCAAATTACGTGTCGCATTTTCCTTGTATGCAATTGTTGATGAACCAAAATTGAGTACAAAGTGCTTTTAAATGGAAATCAAGGTATGCCTGATTTGAAAATCATGGGGCAAGCATGACGGTGCCATGTAAGTCTCTCATTTTCACATGGCAGCACAGAGGCACATCCACGGCAGGCTGCAGATAAGGTCTGCTTTGAGTGAATTAAAACTTTTTAAGCTTGACCTATTTTAATGTTCTTTTAAAATTTGCAGAAATATTCTGTTTCTTTAATATTTTGGCATCTGTAGAAAGTGCCTTAGAATTAATAGCAATAGTGGGTATAAAAGCAGGCACAGATTTCACTGACTGGAATAGTGCAGCAATGTTTGAGAAGCTTTGAAAACCGATGCATTACCATGGCAAAACAAAAATCCTCGTTATGAATAATGATTTTTATATTAAAGCCAAAGTGAAACTTGGCAACACTGCAACCAATATTGCATGCTCGAATCCATAAGTACCATTGTAGTGATTAAGTTTTAAAAGTCGTATTGGCAGAGATTAATATGCTCTCACTTTCAGTCCTGTGCAGTGTGAATCTCTTCGATCCCGAGGGTTATATTGATTCTACAGACTACCCCCCACTACCACTGCATAACTTCCTGGAATGCACTTACAATGTGACCGTCTACACTGGATATGGAGTGGAGCTCCAGGTAAGAAGCTTTTGTGGATACGTCAGTTCTGGAAACTGCTTAATGCATAACTCTGTTAGAAACTACTTAATACATAACCCTGTTATAAACTGCTTAATGTATAACTCTGTTATATACTACTTAATGCATAACTCTGTTATAAACTAGCTGACTCCTGTTGAAAATTCAGCAGAGGTTATGTTGGATTGGATATGCTCAGCTTTCTCGCTCCCCAGTCTGAGCCTAGCACTTTCTTCCACCCACCCCTTTACTGCAGCACTTTTGTCCCCCTGCCCCCACCCCTGGCACTCGCAAACCGCCCTGATCCGAGCAATCTTGCTATTTCCCCCTCCTGTCCATCTGCCTGCTTCCCTCTGGTCCTGCAGCCCTTTTTCCAAGGCTTATCCATCACTGTGGCTCCAGTTTCCCTGCAGCACAGCAAAACATCCATTTGTATGTTCTGACTTACATGTGAGGTTTAGCGTCTACCGTCCAATACAGATTCCAAGCTACATGCATAGGTCGGCACATAAACCCATAGGCTCTAAGCCATGTGTGTGTGCTCCTCGGCAGCTACTGGGGGTGAGCATGTGCCAGATAGACACCACTTCTGGAGGCACACAGATTTTTTCTGCCTTATTACACCATTCACGTACCTTTAATTTTTATTCCATTTAATAGCATATATGAAAGCATTGAAAGGAAAAAAACAACCTCCAGAAATGTGCATTTTCACCTTTTCCAGCACACAGGGCAAGAGGCATTTGCAGACAGCCAACACACGTACTTGGCCAAGCGTACGCATGCATACATGCCGGAGGGCGTTAACTTATGCCCCTACACTTACAGGCAACATTTTGTGCTGACTCTGTCCCTGAAGTGCCTCTCCCTCAGCGAGTGTAAAAGTGCCCTGTGAAGCCGGGTCACACCTACATCCTTCCACATGCACTGAGCCCGGGGTCCATTTTAGAACAGCCAGGGCTTGCAAAATTATCCCCATGACAAATTCTTTGAAGCACAAGTTTAAAAAACTGCCACCCACAAGCATTTAAAGTGAAACAGCTATTATAATTTGAATGGTAACAAGATTATACATTTAAAAATACATCCAAGACGAGCAGTTATCATTACTGAAATGGCCTGTGTTCTTTTGCCTCACAAGCATCAAGAAACCTATAATACTATCTATTTTCACTTGAGAAAGCAATGCTCAATGAGGTGTAGTAGTGTATGCATTGCATTTTGTCCACAGAGCACTTCCAGTGTTGTGCATGCTCTGGAAATCTGTATAATTAATGACCAAAGATGATCAATAAAGTTACTGCATCACATGGAAAAGAAGAAGCTGGTTCAGCACTTGCAAGATAAGTTAGTGAATTAAAGGCCACTGTGCCCCCAGGAGAAAAGCATCAGCAAGACAAAAACTACAATATTTCATAGACTCTAGGCTCTAGTCTTATTATGTTTGAACATGAATGCATAAAAGCTTTCTGCTTATTTGGAGGCAAGTCACGTTCAAACCTACTATCTGCGCTACTAAGACATTCAACACTGAGACAATGTCAGATACGATTATATAATGCCAAAAGGTTAATATAGCACCTTAGGTGTCCATTTTCAGCCACTGACCAGCCAGCAAAGGTAGCTAGATAAGTTTATCTGGCTAACTTTGTTAGGATATTCAGCAGCATGGTAGCACCACTGACTATGTCTGACTATCTCAAAGGTAACTTTAGAAATGCTCTAAGACCCGACCAGAGTTAACCGGATAAGTTATCCAGCTAATTCTAAATATCAGGGGATTTTCAAAGTCAAAACAAAGACAAATGGTGCTGAATATCAACCTCTAAATGCTCTTTCCTGCTTCGGAGCAAAGAGGTCAATATTCACTAAGCTGGAGAGGAAAAGTTATCCAGATAAATCTAACCGGATAACCTTTAGCTGAATATTCAGCAGAACTTACCAGATAAGTGTTCCACTGAATATATGTAGCCATAACATTACCCAAAGTTATCTGGATAACTTTGCCACTCAGCAGCTTTCTGAATATAAAAAACCCAACAACAACTAGAAGCCAAACGGATGCTCCCCCGACCAACATATCTTTTAAAACTGAAACATGGGCAGAGCTAGTCCTTCCTCTCTCTCTCTCTCTCCCCCACCCCCTGCCCCACAATTCCTTTAAAAATTGTCAGGCTGTGCATCAGTGATTGCTCATCCCCACCCCCAATCTCTTACCTTTAAAAAATTGTGGCCGAAAATTTCCACCTCTCCATCCTACCTCCATTCTCCCAAAAATATCCCCATAGCAGAGCGAGACGGTCTTATTCCCACTCACTCTGCTGAATCCTCAATGCCATAGCTCTGATAGCCACCAGCACTTAGTATTCTTATTCATTTTGCTCCTGGGTGAAGCAGCCAATCCTGTTCAGAAATCCGTACTGAATGGGTATTGTCCAATTCCCTATCAGTGAGTGCTCAACAGAGATTGGTCTCTTCAATGACAGGGAGGAACAGGAATCCGTCTCTTCCCTATCGGTGAGTACTAAATGAGATTGGGCTCTTTTCCGAAGGAGGATTGGTTGCTTCACCCAGGAGTGAAGTGCATATGTTAATACTAAGTGCTGTTAGCTGTCAGATCGACTAACATTTAGTAATCAGTGGAGTGGAAGAAAGTCTCTCTTCCACCTGCTTTGCTTTGGGGATACATTTAGGGCTTTGGGGGTGGCAGGATGGAGGTTTTTGGTCACCATTTTTCTTAAAGGTAAGAGGGGGGTGTGAAGGTCTGTGTGCAGTTCTTATCTCCTGCCAGCAGGGGCCCTCAGTGGGCCACATATACTTGCTGCACAGGCCTCCAGTCTTTATGTGTTCTGGCACTGTCATAGTTATAAGCCAGCCTCATAGTCAGTGCCTTGCCTTAGCTTGCTCCAAGTTCTGGACATAGTTGTATTCTTGCGTGTGTTCTAATCTTAGCCTTTCTGGCCCTGATCTAAAGACTTCAAGTCTTAATCTGTTTTCCTGTTCTTCTTTGTTTGGTCCTAGTCTTCTCTTCTATTTCCCTGTTGCCTATTTTAATGGGTGCCTTTCTGTACCCTTATTTGATTTCACAGCTCAGTCCTGCTCATGTTCCAGTCCTGAGTGTGAGAACCTTCTGTTTATATCTTGCTGGCCACCAGCACCCAAGAGCTCAACCCGAAGGGAAAATGGCTGGTATAGGCAGAAGAAACCGTGTTCCTGTCCTGTTTCTGCCAGCCTTTCCAGCGTTCAGCCCCACTACTATCCCTAGGGTCAGAATACCAGCACCATGCTGTGACAGGGGACAGGGAGGGATCAATGCCAATTGGTCCAACAATTTTTCAAGACATTGGGTGGTGGGGGGATTGACCGATGCTCAGTCACTAGTTTTGTTTTTTTAGTTATCCGACTTTAGGACAGTATTTTTTTTTCCAGCCAGAGTTAGCCAGATAGCTTTATCTGGCTAGCACTAACCGGATAAATTTTAGTAATTACTGCACAGCGCCCCACACCTCATGCTCTCCCTTTTTATCTGATGAAAATTTAGTGCTAGGCAGAATTTGAAATGCCATGTTTTGTCCAGCTTTCCTCAAAAAATAGTCAGACACTTTCATTATCAATCTCTTAACATCTCTTTATCCATTTCCAGGCAATTACAATGAATAATTTGAAAAAAAAATGAAGCCACAATGTACATTGCTACTTAACTACCAAAATATGTTTTTGTGTAGTTGTGGCCAGAGAATGTTCACCAAGGGGGTAATTTTCAAAGGAGTTACGCGCATAAATGTAACTACTATTGTAGCAATTTTCAAAAGCCATTTACTCACATAAAGTGCACTTATGCGAATAAATCCTATGGATGATTCAATGGCATATATTGTAGCAATTTTCAAAAGCCCACTTACTCGAGTAAAGTGCATTTACATGCGTAAAACCCAGATTTACGCATGTAAATGCTTTTTAAAATCCGCCCCCATCTGAATAAAGATTCATAACAAATATATAAACGTCTGAAAAATCTATTTGTACTTGCTATTTAAGGGGGTGAATTTTGAAATGGTTTCAGCATGTAAGTAGCATGTCTATGCATTAAGTAATATTTTGCAAAAACCTGAAGTATACCCATACCAGCATGTCATGCGGAAATGTCGATGGGAAAAAAATAGGCATTCCAGAGAGGAATCAGAAGTTTGCACACAAGTTGGCATCGTGTACGCAGCATACATGCATCCATTACCAAACACTGCATGCTTTTACACCTGCTAATTAAATTGTGAAAGTAAAATTGCAGGTCTTTTGGCTGGAGTTTTTGGGTGGGCAGTCTGGATTAAGTAGTGTGAGGTGGGGCATTCAGAGTGAAGTGCTGAAGAGTCTAGATGAACTGGAGGAGCTGTCAACGGACTGGCCATTAAAAGTATGCCTGCGAGTATTTTCATAAGCGGAGTATGCGCGTACTTTATTGTTGCGGTCCTGGTCGCGGGGTTCGTGACCGGGTCCTTACCTCCGCGGCACCTGGGGAACCGGCGACGGGCTCCGGCGTCTTCTTGGGCCTACTTGGCCTCTCCGCGACAGCGTCTCCACGAGGGAGATGCCACCGAACTACAAATCTTGGCTCGGCCCCTGTTAGGTGCGCGCGCGCGAGGGGGAGCAATTTAAAGGGGCCTTGGCGCGAAATCGCGGTCAGGCCCCGGAGATGACGTCAGACGCCGGCAAGGATTTAAACCCGGCGTCTGACTTGCACCGAGGTTGACTCCTTGAGAGTAACAAGTTGTCATTCCTGCTCTTTCTGTTCCTGCTTTGTTCCAGCTTCCGTTCCAGATCCAGCTACCACTCCTGCTCCAGTCTCTGCTCCTGCTCCAGCCTCCGCTCCTGATCCAATCCCATATTCAGATTGTCTTCTGGTTTCTGACCCTGGTCCGTCTCCTGGTACTCCTTGACCGCCACCAGCCTAGAACTTGGATCTGCTTCCACTACTGTCCTGCCTCTCCGGGAGACCCCTCCTAAGTCCCTGTGGTCCGGGTTCTCACGGGCTCCTTCCGGGAGGACCTCGGGCTTCCAGGGTGAAGTCTCGGCTAGGTCTCCCAGCTCCGTGCCACCCCTCCAGCCTTCTCGTCTCTGCGAAGTTCACGTGCTATTCATCCATCTCTCCGCACGGCCGGACCAAGGGTCCACCACACCGGTCGCAACAGTTTGCAAGGCCATGGACCCAGCAGACATCTCAGGCTTTCAAGCCATTCCAGGCATGGCCCAATGGTTACAGCAGCAACAGCATTGCCTTGACGTCCTTGCTGCCACCGTTGAGCGCTTGGCGAATCGTTTGGATTCAACACCTCCTGAGCCGCCCTTCGTGCAACCCTCCGCTCCTGTGGTGAGTGTGACTGCACCTACTCAGCTGCCCGCACCTTCTCGCTATTCGGGAGATGCCAAGAGCTGCCGGGGGTTTTTGAATTAATGCTACATAAGGTTCTCTCTTCTACCGAGTCAGTTCCCCTCAGACTCCGTAAAGATAGCTATATCCTGTCTTTACTGGATGGAAAGGCGCTGAGCTGGGCCTTGCCCACGTGGGAGCGCAGTGATCCATTGCTAAATAATTTACAACAATTTGTAACTAATTTCAAGCAAGCATTCGATGAACCTGCATGTTTGTGTTCAGCTACATCTGAACTTCTGCAATTACGGCAGGGATCTCGGTCTTTGGCAGTCTATGCAATCGAATTCCGCACCACCTTGGAGGTGGGATGGTGAGACGACAGTCTGTGGGGAGTCTTCCTGGAGGGTCTTTCTGCTCGTACCAAGGACGAGTTGGCTGCCAGGGACATTCCAGATGATCTCAATGTGCTAATAGACTTGGCGGGGCGTATTGACCGTCGCCTTCAGGAAAGGGCGAGGGAGGGACGACCGCCTCATCGACCAATATCATTGGCTCCTGCCTTCTTGATCCTGGAAAAAGCAGTACACCTGGTAGTATTGGGATTAACATGGTTACAACTACATTCTCCAGTTATCCATTGGGACACACTACAAATTGCTCAATGGAGTTCCTTTTGCTTTATTAACTGCCTCAAGGTTCCGTGCTCTTCTCGAGTGTCTCTGCTGAACACTGCCGTCTTGCCTCCTACGCTGTATGCTGAGTTTGCAGATGTCTTCTCCAAGAAGAAAGCAGAGATCTTGCCACAGCATCGTCCATTCGACTGTGCGATTGACCTACTACCAGGAACCATGCCACCCCGTGGGAGGGTCTAAATCTTATCTCTGCCAGAGACACGAGCTATGTCTGAATATATTTCCGAAAACCTCGCCAAGGGATTCATCAGACCCTCCAAATCTCCTGCTGGGGCAGGATTTTTCTTTATAGGGAAAAAGTATGGCACCCTAAGCCCATGCATAAATTACAGAGGGCTGAATGCCATTACCAAGCGGGATCGTTATCCTCTTCTGCTGATCCCTGAGCTCCTGGACAGATTACAATGAGCCAAGATTTTCACCAAACGTGACCTTCGGGGTGCTTACAGTCTGGTTCAGATTCGCCCTGGAGATGAATGGAAGATTGCCTTCAATACTAGGGACGGGCATTATGAGTACTTGGTAATGCCATTTGGACTCTGTAACGCCCCAGCAGTCTTACAAAATCTTATGAACGAAGTTCTTCGCAAGATGTTGCATTCTTCGGTCATAGTGTACTTGGACGATGTCCTGATTTACTCCTGGGATTTGGAGTCCCATTGACATGTCAAACAAGTTCTAAAGGTCAACCATCTATATGCGAAACTAGAAAAGTGCATGTTCGAACGGGAGTCCCTTCCTTTCCTGGGATACATTGTCTCATCTACAGGATTTCATATGGATCCAAAAAAGATGTCAGCCATTAAAGACTGGCCTTGTCCAATAGGAATAAAAGCCTTACAGCGCTTCCTCGGATTCGCAAATTTCTACAGACAATTCATTCCTCATTATTCGCTTAGGGTGGTGCCACTTACTGCCCTTACTAAGAAAGGGGCCGATGCTAAGATGTGGCCAGAAGCAGCCTGTCAAGCTTTTGAGGATCTAAAGAAGGCTTTCTTACTAGACACGTGTCTACACCACCAGGATCCGCAATGCCCCTTTATTGTGGAAGTGGACACCTCTAACATAGCAATAGGGGCAGTCAACACTCCAGTTCTGGGAGAGTACTCAAATGCTCCTATTTCTCCAAGAAATTTTCCGCAGCTGAGTACAATTACAGTATGGGAAACAAGGAACTCTTAGCTATTAAGTTGGCATTTGAGGAATGGAGACAATGGTTGGAAGGGGCAATCCATCCCATCACAGTTTACACGGATCATAAGAATCTGGAGTTCTTGTGTCAAGCACAACGTCTAAACCACAGACAAGCTCGTTGGTCTCTTTTCTTCAATCACTTTAACTTCACCCTTCGCTACCGACCCGCCTCCAAGAACATCCGAGCAGATGCTTTGTCTCATACCACGGATCTGGAGGGAGAGGGAGAACTTCCTCAGTACATCTTGGATCCAGCAAGAATCAACCTATCTAGACTTGTCGTAGGCCCGCTGGGAAGGATGGTGGTCCCACGACGCCTTCGGAAGAGAGTTTTGGTATGGGGTCATGACTCCCTCACTAGCAGCCATGCGGGGCGGGAGAGGACACTGGAGCTCCTCAATCGGTACTATTGGTGGCCTAACATGAGGCACGATGTGCGTACATATGTTAGTTCTTGCCCCACCTGCGCTAAACAAAAACCCCAAACAGGTCAGCCGTGGGGTTTTCTGCAATCATTGCCTATACCCATAGAACCCTGGACTCATATAGCCACGGATTTTGTGGTGGATTTACCCTCTAGACAGTCATTTGGGTCATAGTGGATCATTTCTCCAAGATGGCTCATTTCGTTTCACTTCCCAAGTTACCATCTGCACCGGAGCTAGCTCAACTCTTCACACAGCACATCTTTCGAGTTCATGGACTGCCGCAAAATATTGTCTCTACCCGGGGTCTTCAATTTACAACCCGGTACTGGAGGGCATTATGTAAGAAATGTGGAATTCAGCTCAATTTGTCCACGGCCTTCCATCCTCAAAGTAATGGACAAACCGAACGCATGAATCGTTCTTTAAAGATATTCCTTCGTATCTTTGCTATGGAGAGACAAAACAACTGGGTCATGTTACTACCTTGGGCCGAATTCTCATATAATAATCATAATCATTCGGTCACCGGGAAGTCGCCCTTTCAAGTAGTGTACGGTAAGCAACTCAAACCACCACTACCTTTGCCAGTAACTGTTCCCCCGCCAGCAGCTCAATTATCTGCTCAACAGTTGCAAAGACTCTGGAGCTCCATTCAAGACAAGCTGTCGAGGTCAGCAAGGGCTACGCAAAGGTGTGCCAATCGGCATCGACGACCTGCACCAGTGTTCCTACCAGGCGATGGGGTCTGCCTAAGCACCAAAAATATACATCTTCAAGTTCCGTCCCGGAAACTAGCACCTAAGTACTGTGGTCCTTTCCGAATCGCTGAAAGAATAGGGCTGGTCTCGTACTGCCTACGTCTTCCCACAACCCTCGCATTCACAATGTGTTTCATGTCTCTTTACTTAAACCAGTAATTCTTTCCAGATTTCATCGTAGGCCACCAGATCCTTCCGAGACTCCAGCCGATGGGGAGCTGACATATCAGGTTCGAGAGGTCTTGGATGTGCATTTTCATCATCGTCGATGGGAGTACTTACTCGCCTGGGAAGGATGCGGTCCTGAGGACAACACCTGGGAGCCCGCCCGTAACATCTTGGACAAATCCCTCCTGCACCAGTTCCATTTGGACCATCCTTTTAAACCTGGTCCCTTGAGGATGGGGCGTAAGAAGGGGGGTACTGTTGCGGTCCTGGTCACGGGGTTACGACCGGGTCCTTACCTCCGCGGCACCCAGGGAACCGGCGACGGGCTCCGGTGTCTTCTTGGGCCTACTTGGCCTCTCTGCGACAGCGTCTCCACGAGGGAGATGCCACCGAGCTGCAAATCTTGCTCTGCCCCTCTTAGGCGCATGTGTGCGCAAGGGGGAGCTATTTAAAGGGGCCTTGGCGAGAAATCGCAGCCAGGCCCCGGAGATGACGTCAGACGCCGTCAAGGATTTAAACCCGGCGTCTGACTAGGGAACCTTGCCTTGCACCGAGGTTGACTCCTTGAGAGTAACAAGTTGCCGTTCCTGCTCTTTCTGTTCCTGCTTTGTTCCAGCTTCCGTTCCAGATCCAGCTACCACTCCTGCTCCAGTCTCTGCTCCTGATCCAGCCTCCTCTCCTGATCCAGTCCCATCTTCGGATTGTCTTCTGGTTTCTGACCCTGGTCCGTCTCCTGGTACTCCTTGACCACCGCCAGCCTAGAACTTGGATCTGCTTCCGCTACTGTCCTGCCGCTCCGGGAGAACCCTCCTAAGTCCCAGCGGTCCAGGTTCTCACGGGCTCCTCCCGGGGGGACCTCAGGCTTCCAGGGTGAAGTCTCGGCCAGGTCTCCTGGCTCCGTGCCGCCCTCCAGCCTTCTCGTCTCTGCGGAGTTCACGTGCCATTCATCCATCTCTCCACACAGCCAGACCAAGGGTCCACCACACCAGTCGCAACACTTTATAACATACCTGCCTCCACGCACAACTAAGGATTATTATGTGCACACAGCACAACTGTTTCACATGTAAAATATATGTGAATACTTCTATAAAATGGATATTGAAAGTATGTGATGCCCTGCACTTCAAAATGGATGCAACTTTGGGGACAGAGAAGTGCACCACCCAGCTTATCAAATGCTGCTGTAACTTTAAACGCTGACTTACGCACACTGTTGAAAACTACCTTGCCTAGTTATTAGTGGGCACATTAATAATCTATAAAGAGCCTTCAGCATCCTTTTAAGAATTCGCTTTTCCCTTCCAAAACTGAGGACTCTTCAAGATGAACTACGCTTGTTGTTCTTTTTGTTCTGTTTGATGACATTGCAGGTTATTTATGGTCAAGAGGGACAAAAGTATCCACATTAATTTGAGTACAGTGACAACAGGAGGAAAATGTATGTCCTTACTGTTTGAAAGAAGAACCACAAATTAAATCTTCAGATGGTTTGAAACATATTACCAAGGCTGGACTTCCCCTCTGATGTGTATTTGTTTTTACTAGCTCTGCTGTCCAAAATAAATCAATGCTGTGTCTTTCATAATGATTTATTACCATAGGAACAACAGGCAAGGAGCACAGAGCACCCTAAGATTTGCTCTAGCAAAAACATTTTTTCCTGTCAAACAGTCACAAAGCAGTACTGGCTCATAAGCTGGTTACTGGCTCTAAGCAAGGCTGGGTAAATGTTCACAGAAATTTTCACAATTTTGCCAATTCTTGTAAAAACATAGTGGACATGTTTTTATTCACCAGAAGCAGTCAAGACACATCTGTATACTAATTGAGATTCCGTCCAATTAATATGGATTCATCTTGAAACTACCAATCCCAGATCTGAAGTAGTCCAATTTTCCTTGGATCCATATTATCTATGACAATTGTTTCACTACAGAATAATGGATTGAACAGAATAGGTTAATCGTTAAATTAAAAACCACTAATCAATGAAATAGTTGCAAAAATCATTACTGATGAACATTGACTCCTGTTCCCCTCCCTCTCACCACATATCGCCCCACCCCCGCCCACCACCACTACCACCATCATATTTCTCAATCAATAGCTCAGTACACAACTGTTCAGAGTTGAATAAGATGGTCACAAGTTTATTAGATCATCTGACAGGAGAATCTAACTGGGTGCTTCTAGATTGCTTAGCTTTCAACCTGACTCTCTCACCCACTAAGGGAGAGGCCATCTGGGATCACCAATTCACTGACCAAGTGAAGCCCAGGATCCACCAAAGATTGCAAAGTCCCAAGTGTAACTTGCCCCAGGGGCCATCTGACTGCCACCATGCCTTGCGAGGGGTCCACCTTCAACAGTTATGGATTCTGGCTAAACCAGGCATGGACCAGGCTTGCACCATCGTATCTGATCCATAGCTGGGTTATCCCGAGCAACATAACACAGGCCAGGGCATCAGTCATAATCATATAATGCGAGCCCTTTCAGGGAAATAAATGAATATTCCTAACCCTCGTTTCAGTACTCCTGTCCTTCATGCACTTGAATATGCGTATAAGGGCATAAAAACTACTAGCCAATTTAATAGTTGCAGAAATCATTGCAGATGATCAATTATTGGTTTCAATAAGGTAGTCCTCAACACTGGACCAGTAGATGACTTGAAAAAATGTAAACAATGGGTGTGATAGTGTAGAGTATGAATATATTATTTCTACTAGGAACAGGATGCAGCCTGAGTTACCTCCAGCTGCCAAGTGCAGATCAGAGTTGGGAATAACCCATGATGTAATCTAGCTTTCCACTATATTGTTTCTAATTATGTTACCAAATGAGCAATAGCAATTTAAGCTCTGCTGCAGTATGCACATTAGAACTCTGTAACTTCAGTTGTACTATTTCCAAGGAAAGTGTTAGAATGCCAAACAGGGAGACCAAGATTTTATTAAAGAAAAAAACTGAACCAGAAACAAAGTTCAAAGAGTGCTAAACTACAGCATTTCAGGATTAATTATATACTATAGTACCTCGCTAATCAGCTACTCGACATATCTAGGGTTTTTTTTATATGAAGAACTGAGATCTTGCTATTCAGAAAACATTTGCTTTCTGCCTCAAGAACAATAACATTGTAGCATTTTAAATGAAATATCAAGATATAAATTGTACTTCTACTCCTATAACCTTCAATATTCCACCTAATAATAGAACTGGAAAGGCCCTGAGGTGCAGTATTACTCAGGATAGATGGACAGTCAGAATCTAATGAAATTGTCATCTATGTAACTGTATAAAAATAAATATTGTGCTATAAATGCTGAATATAAAAATCAATAAAAATTGGAATTAAAAAAGAAATACTTTCTCAATTTTAACATTTTTTAAACAAATTATTATTTAAAGATAACCTTCAAACTGTCTGAAAAGACAGCCAAAGCAGCTAGTCTAATGCAAGCAGTTACCTAATTGGCCACTTATGAGATAGTGTCTCCATGTTTTGCACATACCATGACAGGAATGATCTCAATCTCTCAAATTTACTGCTAGTGCTCTTCTTAAAACTTGCCAAGAGCAGCTTTCTTCCAGATCTCATAATATGTATTGTATAGGCAACATAGGGTGTGCTTGGAAGTTCTTTTTAATCAGGCTGGTGGCATCCAATAGAACTGGAGCAATTTCTGCATCTTTCTGCCACCTGCTCTTGGTCTCTGATTGCATCTCTTGGAAACTGAGGATCTTCTCTTTCTCCATATATTGTGGAGAGTTCTATTAGCAATGCCATTCTTGTGGTTTTCTCCTTTTCCACAACGAATCATTTTCTTGTGTCAAGCTGTTTATTTTATTTATTTATGTATTTATATTTTGCAGATTACATTCAGGTACTGTAGGTATTTTGCTATTCCCAGAGGGCTTATAATCTGTTTGTGGAGGGTAAAGTGACTTGCCCAAGGTAACAAGGAGCAAGAGTGGGACTTGAACCACTAGGCTACTCCTCCACTCCTTTACCAGTAGGAATGAGAATACCCTACCTGATCACAACTTCTTCATTCTTTGCACTTCTATCAAGGTCGTGATCCTAGTGTTTTTCTGGTACAGCGATGACATAGTATTTACAGTTTTCAGTGAATGAACCATGCCACCTTATTGTGCCTTACACCTTATGTGTAAGAGTTTCCAGTTCTGTTTCACACAAACTGCACTTGTCTGTTTTACCATAGTCCACTATTCTGAACTGCAATTATCAAGCTCTCATCTTTAGGTTTAAGTTTGCCTCTCCCTTGCAATTCCTGTATAATGTTTTGATCCACATCTGATCTTGCGGGTATAGCAGTGAACCCTTGGGCTGGCCTGGCAGAGTGAGCTGGTAGGAGAGGTCAGCACTATGCGGCGAGAAAGTAGGCCGGTGGGCAGAATCAGGACACACGGTGGTCGGCACTCTGCGGCGAGAAGGTAGACCGGTGGACGGAGTCAGGACACCCGGAGATCCTGGAGTCTTCACCCTGGAAGCCAGCGGACCCCCCAAGAGGAGCTCGTGAGGTCTCTGGCCGCTGGGACTTAGGAGACCAAGTGCGTAGAAGACGATGACCTCACCCTGGAAGCCTGAGGACCCCCAGAGAGGATCTCGTGAGGTCCCAGACCGCTGGGACTTAGGAGAACAAGTGTGTAGAAGACGATGACTTCCTCCTGGAAGCCTGAGGATCCCCCGAGAGGAGCTCGTGAGGACCCAGCCCGCTGAGACTTAGGAGATCAAGAGCATAGAAGACGATGAGACAATCCGAGGTCGGGGCAGGCTGCAGGAACGGAACCAGGAACAAGCCGGAGTCAAAACCAGAGAGTCCAACCAGAGGAATCAAGGACGGAGGATGCCGGAGACGGAGAAGCTGGAACTGGAGCAGGAGATGAAGGCTGGAGCGGGAAAACCAGGAGCAGGAGCGGAGTTGGGATACCAGGAGCTGAAGCAGAAACGACGGGAGCAGGAACAGAAATCTGAAGATCAGGAACTGGAGCAAGAAGAGCAGGAACACGAATGCAACTAGCACTCACCAGGAAAACCTAGTTGCAAGGCACTGAATAGGAGCAGACGCTGGCTTAAATACTAGCCGGCGTCTGACATCATTTCAGTGGGCGGGACGCGGTCTGGCGGGACAAGCCCTTTAAATTGGGCTTCCCCACGCGCGTTGCCTAGAGAGGGAGGAGCCGGAATCAGAGGCTCGGCGGTGTCTCCCTCGTGGAAACGCCGCCGCGAGAAGGCCCAAGGAAGCTCAGCAAGCTGTGCATCTTGCTGCTGAACACCTGGGGAGCCCGGACAGGCCCGAACCTCCCGCCGCTGCCCCCGGAGAGAGCCAGGTAAGGACCCGGTTGCAAGGCTTGCGACCGGGACCGCAACATCTGATTAAGAACATAAGAACATTGAACATAAGAACATAAGAACATAAGAACATTGAACATAAGAACATTGAACATAAGAACATTGAAGGAAAAAGCTTCATTGATAAGTGTACACTAATCTCACACCAGAAGATCCACACAGCAGAGCGACCATTCGTATGTGGTAAAACCTTCTGATAGAAGAAAACACCAGAATATACTCGCTGATGAGAAACCGTTCTCATGTGGTGAAAGTAATAAAAGCTTCAGTTAGAAGCACAATCTCACAGGAGCTATGAAAATCCATAAAGCATTGTGAGAGAAGATCAGTAAAGAGTACTATAGAAGAGTGACTCTGATACTGTAGAGTGCTTTAACAGCACGGAATAAGATACAATCTATTAACCAGCCTGCAATCCCTGCATTATCATACAGTTTTGGAACAGGAGACTGGCCTCATAAATACCTTGAAGAATTGGATGAAAAAACAAGAAACCTCCTCCACACCCATCAGGTAATTTATAGGAACCAGTGCATGCTAAGATTGTACATCCCTGGAGCTGAAGGTCGTCATGTAACTAGACAATCCTTAGCAAAGTCACTGTTACTGTACAGCTATTGTTATGGAGTTATATTTTCCGCCTCTAGCGCATTCTTCTCCTCTACCCATTACCCCTGTTTTATTGTAACTTTCCTACAACTTGTTTATGCTTATTTATGTTAAGGTTAAAGTTTCTTATCACACTGTTCATTGTAAACCGATTTCATATGATATTTTTCATGAAGGTCGGTATAAAAAAAGTTTAAATAAATAAATAAATAAGAACATGCCTTCCTGGGTCAGACAAAGGGTCCATCAAGCCCAGCATCCTGTTTCCAACAGTGGCCAATCCAGGCCATAAGAACCTGGCAAGTACTCAAACACTGTCTATTCCATGATACTGTTGCTAGTAATAGCAGTGGCTATTTTCTAAGTCAACTTAATTAATAGCAGGTAATGGAGTTCTCCTCCAAGAACTTATCCAATCCCTTTTTAAACACAGCTACACTAACTACATCCTCTAGCAACAAATTCCAGAGTTTAATTGTGCGTTGAGTAAAAAAGAACTTTCTCCGATTAGTTTTAAATGTGCCACATGCTAACTTCATGGAGTGCCCACTAGTCCTTCTATTATCCGAAAGAGTAAATAACCGATTCACATCTACCCATTCTAGACCTCTCATGATTTTAACACCTCTATCATATCCCCCCTTCTCCAAACTGAACAGTCCTAATCACTTTAGTCTTTCCTCATAGGGGAACTGTTCCAACCCCTTTATCATTTTGGTCGCCCTTCTCTGTACCTTGTCCATCGCAACTATATCTTTTTTGAGATGCGGCGACCAGAATTGTACACAGTATTCAAGGTGCAGTCTCACCATGGAGCGACACAGAGGCATTATGACATTTTCCATTTTATTCAGCATTCCCGTTCTAATAATTCCCAACATTCTGTTTGCTTTTCTGACTCCTGCAGCACACTGAACCAACGATTTCAATGTGAGATCCACTATGATGCCTAGATCTCTTTCTTGAGTGGTAGCTCCTAATATGGAACCTAACATTGTGTAACTATAGCATGGGTTATTTTCCCCTATATGCATCACCTTGCACTTATTCACATTAAATTTCATCTGCCATTAGGATGCCCAATCTTCCAGTCTTACAAGGTCTTCCTGCAATTTATCACAATCTGATTGTGATTTAACTACTCTGAATAATTTTGTATCATCTGCAAATTTAATTACTTCACTTGTTGTATTTCTTTCCAGATCATTTATAAATATATTGAAAGTAAGGGTCCCAATACAGATCCCTGAGGCATTCCACTGCCCACTCCCTTCCACTGAGAAAATTGTCCATTTAATCCTACTCTCTTTTTCCTGTCTTTTAGCCAGTTTGCAATCCACGAAAGAACATCGCCACCTATCCCATGTCTTTTTACTTTTCCTAGAAGCCTCTGATGAGGAACTTTAAGAACATAAGAACATGCCATACTGGGTCAGACCAAGGGTCCATCAAGCCCAACATCCTGTTTCCAACAGTGGCCAATCCAGGCCATAAGAACCTGGCAAGTACCCAAAAACTAAGTTTATTCCATGTTACCATTGCTAATGGCAGTGGCTATTTTCTAAGTGAACTTAATAGCATAATAGCATAATTTTAAACATCTCTATCATATCTCCCCCTCAGCCGCCTCTTCACCAAGCTGAAAAGTCCTAACCTCTTTAGTCTTTCCTCATAGGGGAGCTGTTCCATTCCCCTTATCATTTTGGTAGCCCTTCTCTGTACCTTCTCCATCGCAATTATATCTTTTCTGAGATGCGGCAACCCAGAATTGTACACAGTATTCAAGATGCGGTCTCACCATGGAGCGATACAGAGGCATTATGACATTTTCCGTTTTATTCACCATTCCCTTTCTAATAATTCCTAACATTCTATTTGCTTTTTTGACTGCTGCAGCACACTGAGCCAACGATCTGAAAGTATTATCCACTATGATGCCTAGATCTTTTTCATGGGTGGTAGCTCCTAATGTGGAACCTAACATCATGTAACTACAGCAAGAGTTATTTTTCCCTATATGCAACACCTTGCACTTGTCCACATTAAATTTCATCTGCCATTTGGATGCCCAATCTTCCAGTCTTGCAAAGTCCTCCTGTAATGTATCACAGTCTGCTTGTGATTTAACTACTCTGAATAATTTTGTATCATCCGCAAATTTGATAACCTCACTCGTCGTATTCCTTTCCAGATTATTTATATATATATATATAATATATTGAAAAGTACCGGTCCAAGTACAGATCCCTGAGGCACTCCACTGTTTACCCTTTTCCACTGAGAAAATTGACCATTTAATCCTACTCTCTGTTTCCTGTCTTTTAACCAGTTTGTAATCCACGCCATTTTGAATACTGGCAGCCAAAGGCCCGAGTGCAGGAGATCGCTCCAGGACCCCCACTGGACCACCAGGTACCCTTGGCAAGTCTTGGGGAGGTCTGGAGTCGTGTCCCCCCCCCCCCCCAAGACTTGCCAAAAGTCCCTGGAGGTCCAGCGGGGGTCGGGACCCAAATCCATTGCATCCGCTCTCGGGGACCCCGACTCATTCACTAGCCACATATGCATTCGCTCCAGGACCCCCGCTGGTGCCGGCCGTATTATATATGTTCGTATTAAAGATTAAGAACTGTATAGATCTTATCATTGATCTTAGCTTTCAAAAGAATGTACCTTCCCTCCACATCTCTCACCACTTAAAGAACGTCTGCTACCAACGTCTTAGCCATCAGTATCCCCACCCTGCTATATTTATTATGAACGGTAGCCGCCGCATGAAAAACTTGCGGGTACTCCTTAGAAGGCAGTAACCGCTCATACCGCTTTCTGATATGGGTTTCTTGGCTAAATATGATGTCTGCCTGCATAGCTTTCATGTCCTGCAAGAACACGTGTCTTTTGGTGTAGGTATTCAACCCTTTCACATTGAGAGATATAATTTTTAAGGACCCCATTATGTCATCTCAGTACCCTCTGCTTCGCCTCCCATCCCCCATAATCAGGATCTATTGTCATCCACATTGAACCATCACCACATCTCGCCCTTCCCTGCATCCGTTCCCTTAAGTACCGACCTATGTGTGCTCTGTCCCCCCTCCCCCCTCCTCTTCATTCCGGGATGGAATCTCCATTTCCCCCTGTATCCACCGCAGTTCCCGGGTCCTCCTCGCTCTCGCGGGCAGGCGCCATTTTGTCTCCTTCCCCGAGGATTGCTGCCACTGCCGCCGACGCGAACGAGAAACAATTTAGATTGGGGTTTTTTCTTGGTGTTGTCATCTGTGCTGGTGCTGTGGGATCCCCAGAGCGCTGCGCTCTGGGGATCCCAAATCTGCTGATATTATGCCATCTGACTCTACGATGGAGGAGAATCCTTACCGGAGGGGGTGCGAGCTAGGATCTCAAGCGGCCATCTTAGCTGGTGACGTCACGCTCTCAGTTTCACCGTTATTTGGTTCAATCCATCTGAATCATTACCCATGAAATTCTTCTCCAGTACAGGTATTTCCCCAACATCCTCTTCAGTAAATATCGAAGTTTAATCTTTCCGCAATGGCCTTATCTTCTCTAAGTGCCCCTTTAACCCCTCGATCATTTAACGGTCCAACTGACTCCCTCACAGGCTTTCTACTTCGGATATATTTTTTAAAGTTTTTACTGTGAGGTTTTGCCTCTACGGCTGAAATAATTCTTTGTATTTCCTGCTGTATTTGTGCTTTAGTTAATTGTTTTTCCTGGTCCCATTCTTTAAAAAGTTTTTTCTTGTTTTGCAAATTCTGTTGCCTCTTTCCCTATATTTGTTAATAGATTCTCACGCATTCCTTCTGCTCATCGGAAAGCTTGTCCATGCTTTAGAATGGAGACTAATTTTGGTCGTTCACTTTCATACTTCAGTACATTTTGAGTATTTGAATCTGTTGATTCAGTTACATTTATGTGATGACTGCTATTATTCACAGTGGGTTCTGCCTCTCTCTCTCCTGTTGGGAAACTCACGGCCGTGGTCTGCCGTCGCTCATTGCTCCATTCCTGGACTCCCCGGGGCAATGAGGATGCCGCCGACCGCCATGTCTCCTCCGGGCCTCCCTAGGCACGCGTGCGCGCTACATGGCCCCTCTTAAGGACGCTAGGGAAGGGACCTCAGGGGCGTCCCCCCTTGATTACATCACTAACCCTGGACTCTTAAGCTCCATCAGGGGGCCTGGCCCTAATCGACTTGGCAACGAGTTCCTTCCTTGCTGAATCCTGCTGATCTCTCTAAGGATATCGGTTCCTGATCCTTCATAAGAACATAAGAAATTGCCATGCTGGGTCAGACCAAGGGTCCATCAAGTCCAGCATCCTGTTTCCAACAGGGGCCAAACCAGGCCACAAGAACCTGGCAATTACCCAAACACTAAGAAGATCCCATGCTACTTATGCAATTACTAGCAGTGACTACTCCCTAAGTAAACTCGATTAATAGCAGTTAATGGACTTCTCCTCCAAGAACTTATCCAAACCTTTTTTTGAACCCAGCTACACTAACTGCACTAACCATATACGAACATAAGAACATAAGAAAATGCCATACTGGGTCAGACCAAGGGTCCATCAAGCCCAGCATCCTGTTTCCAACAGTGGCCAATCCAGGCCATAAGAACCTGGCAATTACCCAAAAATTAAGTCTATTCCATGTTACCATTGCTAATGGCAGTGGTAACATTTTCTAAGTGAACTTAATAGCAGGTAATGGACTTCTCCTCCAAAAACTTATCCAATCCTTTATTAAACACAGCTATACTAACTGCACTAACCACATCCTCTGGCAACAAATTCCAGAGTTTAATTGTGCGTTGAGTAAAAAAGAACTTTCTCCGATTAGTTTTAAATGTGCCCCATGCTAACTTCATGGAGTGCCCCCTAGTCTTTCTACTATCCGAAAGAGTAAATAACCGATTCACATCTACCCGTTCTAGACCTCTCATGATTTTAAACACCTCTATCATATCCCCCCTCAGTCGTCTCTTCTCCAAGCTGAAAAGTCCTAACCTCTTTAGTCTTTCCTCATAGGGGAGCTGTTCCATTCCCCTTATCATTTTGGTAGCCCTTCTCTGTACCTTCTCCATCGCAATTATATCTTTTTTGAGATGCGGCGACCAGAATTGTACAAAGTATTCAAGGTGTGGTCTCACCATGGAGCGATACAGAGGCATTATGACATTTTCCGTTTTATTCACCATTCCCTTTCTAATAATTCCCTCTGGAAACAAATTCCAGAGCTTTATTGTGCGTTGAGTCACTTCTTGGGAACACGCTCCTCGAGGGCCCTGCTCCTGTCTCCGGCTATCCGCTCCTCGGAGGGCCCAGGGCCTTGGACTTTGCCTACTAGCTTTCCCGCTCCTCAGGATTACTCCTGGAACCTCTCCTCTCTGAGAAGACTCTATGTAATTGTACCCCGCCCTGGGGGCCACTACCATCCTACCCTGATTCGTGGAGACCTACGGAGGTGTATCCCGCTCTGCAGGCCATTGCCTTCCTACTCTGCTTTGTGGGACCATTGGAGGTGTACCCCATCCTGTGGGCCATTGCCTCACTACTCCGCTTCGTGGAGATCTACGGAGATGTAACCTGCTCTGCGGGCCATTGCTTTTCTTTGTGACTGTGTTGCGCCCCCGTTCCTCAGGGCAGTGAGTAGTTTATCGTGTGACTGTGCCGCGCTTCCCCACTCCTCGGGGTAGCACCTTGAGTTCCTTCGGGACTTCACCTCGCTCCCCGCTCCTCGGGGTAGCTCTCTCTCACTCATCGCCAGGAAAACCTATGTCATACCTCCCGTGCTGACACTCTCTGTGGCTCAGCCCCTGGGGACGCTCTCTCTCTGCCCTCCTTAGCTTCCATCTCTGTGCCTTAGGGGTCTGCCCAGCTCCTCACCACTAGGGGGAACTATCCTGGCAATTGTATCCACATCCTTCTCTGTACTTTCTGGGCTGTGTCTCCTATTGCTGCTGGCCTCGCCTCCCGACATGAGGCCCCGTGGGTGGTACCAGCTCTCATCTCGGGCCAAGAGTCCACTAACCCACAAGATCTAACAATGTATTTATTTAGTGAATTTAGTTCACGCCTTTTCATTATAGCTCAAAGCAAGTTAAATCTAGGTACAATAGCTATTTTCCCTGTCACCAGAGGGCTTACAATCTAAGGCCTAGATTCATCAAATCATGATGTTTTTTCACAGGAGGGGTCCCATTACCATTTGGGGGTATCACCACAATAGTGGACCCATCCCCCCAAAACGCATCACGGCTGTATGGTGCGTTCTTTTATATCACTGCCAAATACCAACACAAAAGAATGCTGTGAGCAACCTTTTAACACAATGGTGGCCCCAACCTCACAGGATTGCCATCTTCTTAAAGGGCCGCTGGCCCCAAATAAAAAAAAAAGTGACCAAATGAGGAGGTTGAGCAAGGGTCAGTGCTGACCCCTATTTCAACCTGGGGCCGCTAGTTGAGGCAGCCCTGACTCTCCAAAAATGAAAAATAAATGCAAATATGTGCATGGCACCAACGACATCTTCCCCCAAAGTCTAACCCCACCCCCTAGCTCCCCCAAAGTGTCAAGCCAATCACCCCAGCCCCCCTGGAGGCTCAAGCCCCCACCCCACCCTGCTCCCCTTACCTTATCCTGGATCCCGTGTCAAGGATGGGTGCATCCTCGCACCCATCCCAGTCAGTGCCATTTTCCAAAATGGTGTCGACCTGAACTTGCTCCAACCATGGGACTGGAGTAAGGCTTCAAGCTATCTAAAAATAGCAGGAGCTTTAATCCTAGTGTCTCTAGGATTAAAGCTAAATTCAAAGCTTTAAATTCATACGATCATATTTCTGTCTACATCTTTTGCTATAAACAACTTGTTAAGAAGGCATGTTATTGATCAGTAATTTTGGAGATGTTACTTGCATCTCCCTGTGGAAGAATGTTCTTCCTGTGATTAGTCAGTATGGTCTTAATTATGGCTGTCCGATCAATTGATTTTTGTAATTTGCAAGGTCTGGATGGAGGGATGTTAAATGTTTGAGCCAAAAGTTGCACACTCCATCAGGGCCAAGTATCTTCCAATTTGGGGATCTCTTTAGTATTTTTCCTGCTATTCAGACTATTCCATAATTTTAATGTTTGCCTTTTCTATGTTCCTCTATATGCTTGATAGCCATTCTGCTTCCTTATTGTACACTATCGGCCAAATTTTCAAAGGCCTACGTGCGTAAAATCTGGATTTTACGTGCATGACTGGGCCTTTCATGCGCTGTGCGCATTTTCAAACGGGCCCAGCCATGCACGTAAACCCCGGTACGTGCACAAGTGCAGGGCCTCTTCGAAGGGGCGGGGGCCAGGGTAGCGCCATTGTATGCTGTCCTGGGGAAGCGCACACCGGCAGCCAGCCAACGCACATAATTCTGCTCCCGAGGAGCAGTAAGTAAAACAATAAAAAAAATTCAGGGTAGCTAGATATGCATTAGGGGTGGGGTGGAGAGGGAAAACGGATGGAAGGTTCAGTAGGGAGATAGGGAAGTTCCCTTCCAGTCCGCTCCTTAATTGGAGCAGACTAAGAGGGAACTGGGGGAGACCCAACTGTATCACCGTGGGTATTCATGCAAAATCCGCCCCCCCCCCCCCCCTGTGCACACCGCCTGCACATGCGTACATGGATTATAAAATCCGCACATCCATGTGTGCGTGACAGGAACCATTCGCACATGGACGCACATGTGAACCTTTTAAAATTTACCCCTATGGCTTTCTCATATAAATTTCTCCAGAACTTTTCTGTTTCAGTTTTATTTAGCAGTGTTTTAACTGCATTAATGGTCTTTCCCATATCCCTGTCTCTCATTTCTGTTTTCAATTTATCTCCACAGTTTCTTTGCTTTTTCCATTTTCAATGTGTTATCAGAGTATATGAATTTAATGCCTTCTTCCATTAGTGCAGCATGATGCAGCTTGAGGTTTTGAAATTTTCTCATTTTTTATATTCTTGATTCTTTGAAATACTCATCAACAGGTACAAAAAAAAACCAACTTAGATTGTAAGCCCTCTGGGGATAGAGAAATACCTACAGTACCTGAATGTAAACCGGTGTGATATCTCAATTGAGATCGAATGTCGGTATATAAAAATAATAAATAAAAAAAGAATAATAATAAATAAATAACTGCACAAAGTGATTTTATTTTTTCCTCTCTATTTCTTTGACAAGGAGGAGGAATTGTCTTTCTCCTTTTCTTCTGGCCTTGTGTCCTTGTTAATAGGATTCTCTCAGGAAGGATTTTTGCTGCACAATATTGTATCTGATTTATTTCTGTGATATAAATAGATGGTTTATTTATGCAGATTAAGGCGTTGCAGATTTTACTTATCATGCTTTTAACTTTCGGCATCATGTTTAACTAAGGTAGCCTTTCCTTCTCCTGGACATCATCAAACTTGTCCATCTCCATATATGCCAGAAACTCAACCGAAAAATCCTGCATCTTGTGATCTCTCTTCTGACTTTTCTCTTCACTCTGCTTCCTGGCTTGTCTTACACTGCTATTGTCCTTCTGCGTTGCACTCTTAGCTTTTAGGATATGTAGGTATGTGGGCCCTGGGCCGAGGTGAGAGATGGTACCTCCCCCACAGGGAGCCTCACCTTCAGGAGGCGAGTTCTCAGGTGACGTCAAACACAGCTATAGATTAGAGTCTTTATTAAGAAATAGAGAGGCACTGCCCGTGGAGCGGGGAGGCAGGAGAAAGTCACAGAGTCTGTTTTGTAGGGTATACCCAAAGGGTATATACCTCTGTAGTGAAGATACGGCAATGGTCCGTAGAGCGGGATACACTGGAGGCTCCTCAGTAGAGATGATACGGTAGTGGCCTATGGAGCAGGGTACCCCAGTGAGGGTTCCTCAGTAGAGCTGATACGGTAGTGGTCTGCAGCGCAGGGTACACCGATGAGGGTTCCTCACTTAGCGATGTCACAGTAATGGTCCACAGCACGGGGTACACCGATGAGGGTTCCTCACTAAAGATGGTATGGTAGTGGTCCGCAGCGTGGGGTACTCCGATGAGGGGTCCTCACTAGAGATAGTACGGTAGTGGTCCGCAGCGCGGGGTACACCAATGAGGGTTCCTCACTAGAGATGGTACTGTGGTGGTCCACAGAGCAGAGGGTACTCACAGTAGTGAAAGTTCCAAGAGAAGCCCCGGGGAACGGGGCAGGTAGCAGTGCAAGGCATTAGGCCCTCCGAGGAGCAGATAGCCAGAGACAAGGAAAGGGCCCCTGAGGAGTGGGTACCCAGAGCATCTCACGTCGAAACGGCAGAAACAGGAACGGGAAGTCCGTAGTGAGCGAAGCGGATTCAACAATGAGGAAACTCATTGCCATGTCATCGGTAGGTAGGGCGAGTCGGCTTAAGTGTCCTGGTGGAATGTCGTCATCCGGAAGGGATGCCCCCGAGATTCCCGCCATGACGTGCTTAAGACTGGCCCGTGCACGAGCGTGCACCTACGGGATTCCAAGGGCAAGATGGCGGTCGTCAGCGTCCGTGCCGTCCAGGGAGGCCTGGGAGTGGTAGGCAGACTGGCAATAGCTGGTGGAGGCCGCAAGTCTACCCAACAAAGTCAATGTTGTAAAGAAAGAGGTGAGCAAGAGCGGTCATAGCCGTCTGCGACCGACGGGCGTAACATTAGCATTTACCGGGGTCTCACCCATCACCTCCTCCAAATACTCCATGTCTGTTCCAGAATCTTTCTTCTGGTGCTCCTTTCTGAATCTTCTTTTTCTCTTTCTACATCAGTCCTCACTTATATATTCTTCTTTGGTTATTACAATTAGAGATCTTAAATTTACATCCACTGCTTTTACAACATTTCCTTTGATAGTTTCCTCTTATAATTTTTGGCATGATCTTTGTGAACCCTCTTGATTTAAATATAGGGTTTGTGGCATAAAAATAGCAGTACACTATCTCCATATTATCTTTAAGGGGTCACATAAGCATATCTAGTCCTCTGACTTCTGTAGTCCATCTCCTGCTGCAGTGGATCCATGAGCATAACCGTGCTGCTGAAAATAACCAGATAAGCTATATATGGATAAGTTTAGACCTGTTATTGAGCATGTCTAACTTATTCGGTTAACTTAACTGGATAAAGATGAATATAGGCACTTATCCGGTTAAGAAAACTGGAAAAGTTGCCTCGCTTTGATCTGCTCATTACCCACCCCACTTAACTAGCTAAACAGTGCCTGCTGAACATAGCAGGATATACTAAAGTTACAAATTAAAGACAGACTGGCATGATGCAAATCAGGATAAACTTTTGGGCGCCAATATTCAAATGGTACTTAGCTGGATAAGTTCAGCAGCCTCGATCCACCCATTGCCCGCCCCACTTATCCGGCTATGTTCTGCAGCCACCACAAGGTGGATAAGTGGGGCAGGCAGTGGGCAGATCGAGACGAGGCAACATCCGGTTTTCTTAACCGGATAAGGGCCTATATTCATCTTTATCCGGTTAAGTTAACCGAATAAGTTAGACATGCTCATTAGCCTGCTGCCTAATTGGTTTCTGTCCCAGGGCCCCACCTAAATTCTGCAAGCCACCAGAACCCAAGGGCTAAACCCAAGGGGAAGGGGGCTAATATAGATGAAGCTCCAATCTGACCCGTTATCGAGTCTGTTCACCAAGCTGCCGTGTAGGCCTCGTAGGTTAACTATGCTGCAGCACGGAGAGCTCGCACACCCGCCTCTCCTTACAACAGACAGGTGTGGGCCTTTCCAAATCCTGTCAAATCAATTGAATTTACCACAGGTGGACTCCAATCAAGCTGGAGAAACATCTCAAGGATGATCAAAGGAAGCAGGAAGCACCTGAGCTCAACTAGGTGTCATAACAAAGTGTGTGAATACTTTGTAAATGTGATACTTCAGTTTGTTTATTTTTTTAATTACTTTGCACAACTTTCTACCAACCTGATTTCACTTTGCCATTATGGGGTATTTTGCATATAGGGGCAGATTTTTAAAAATGTACGTGTGCGCGTACTTTTGTTCGCGCAACAGGTGCAAACAAAAGTACGCCAGATTTTAAAAGATACGCGCGTAGCCGCGCGTATCTTTTAAAATCCGGGGTTGGCGTGCACAAGGCTGTGTAAAATCGGCAGCCCGCGTGCGCCAAGCCTCGCAGCCTGCCTCCGTTCCCTCTGAGGCCACTCCGAAATCGGCCTCACAGGGAACTTTCTTTCCGGCGCCCCCCACCTTCCCTTTCCTTCCCTTAACTAACCCGCCCCCCGGCTCTAATTCCCCCCCTACCTTTATTTCAAAAGTTACGCCTGCCCAAGGCAGGGGTACGTCCCTGGGCCGAAACCACGCCCACAGCCCCACCCCCGGAACGCCCCTAAGGACGCGCTGGCCGCGACACGCCCTGACACGCCGTCCCGGGGCTTGCGCGCGCCGCTGAGCCTATGCAACATAGGCTCGGCGCGCGCAGGGGGTGGAAGGGGCAGCTTTTCGGGGGTTATGTGCGTATCTTACGCATGTACCCCTTTGAAAATCTGCCCCATTTTGAGGAGGTAAAAAATGCATATTATCCATTTTAGAAGAAAACTGTAATGTAACAAAATATGAAAAAAGTGAAGGGGTTGAATACTTCCTGAATACACTGTATAATGGGATAACTTAGATAACCGGTTCTCTTTGAGTATTGGGCCCTTGGGATCTATAAAGCCAGCAGATGGAAGAATTTTGGGCAGAATAAGTTGGATACGTATCTTTGAATTCCACTTTGTACACCTTAGATAACTGAATCTCTTTGTTCCCCATAAAAAATGAATTGTGTTTGAGACATAAATAATAGCTAAAATGACATATTGAGGAGATTGTCTTATTTTAATATTTGCTAATGTTATAAAAGCTCTTGGGACTGTTATACTTTTTGAATAAGGATCAAATAAGTTGTAGGTAATACCTTTTAATTGGATTAATTTACTACATTTGTGACTAGCTTTTGAGAGCTGTGCTCCCTTCAAGTCAGTGAAAAATGAGCTAAGGATGTCATCTGAATATGTGAGATAAAAGTGTACATACAGGAGACAATTTGCAAACAGCCTCCATAGCTGTAATGCCTACGGGTACTGTATGGGTAGTTTTCCTATGAAAATTTCCAACAAGTTGCAGGAGTAAAAGGTACCCCATGGACTTTCCACCTGCTGTGCAGGCAAAGTTTTCATACATAACACTGTGCATAAATTTGAACATCAGATCTATGAGTGCTATTTTCCCTAACCCTAAGAAGTACCATCCTCTCAACCCCACCCCCGCTCACTGTTTGATTTGAAATCTGTGAGCAGTAGCGTTAAACCATCAAGGCTTCAAGCCTGCCTACTGTCTCCATATGCACCTCTCATATTCATTTGGAATTAAATTGCATTACAAGTGAATGCATATGAGAGATGCACAAATGGACAGTAGCTAGGGTTGAAACCTTGAGGAATAGCGTTACTGTTCACATGTTTCCAACTTGTGCTAATTCAGTCCACTTCATGTGTAGGATAATTCCAAGCAATCGAAGTACAGATTTAACACAATCATCATCATGCAGCAAAGACCATACTTAAAAAAATACTTACAAACTAAAATCAAACAACAATACATATAACAATTTAAAAAATGTTATGTATTGAGTTAGAAAAAATGTACAATGTTCCAGTGGCAAAAGCAGTCTAAATATGATTAGGTGGTTAACATGTATTAACTGTGCTATTAACACTATCATAAGCAGCAAACATGCATTAATGCAAAACTATGCTAATGAGGTAAGATGTAAATGTATGCAAAATAGCTCCTTACCTATGAGCACATGTTGTGTTCCGCACCCACGGTCGTCCGCGGGCGCACCCCCCTACCTGACCGCAGCGGGGACCCGCCGCAGCAAGCATCAGGAAGAAAACCGTGGCCCAGTGCCGTTGTTCCCGCGAGTCGGCGCAGGCCCCTGAGGTGACCCTGCTCCTCCTGCGCGGCATCAGCAGCTTCTCCCCCGCGGCCGGAATCCAAGATGGCCACCGCCATCTTAGGCGCGAGGCTGCGCCTCCTCACTAGACTTAAAGGGACCTGATCCCTTTAACTACTTCCAGCTGTCTTCAATGAGCCAAAGCAGAGGAAGTATAAAAGGAGGCTTCCTCTGCTCATTCCTCGACTTGGCAACTTTTGGGTTAGTCAGGTCTGCTTGCTTCGGTGAGTTCTTCTACGTCGGATCCTTGTTCCTGTCTTGTCTTGGTGTTCCTGACTTCGGATCGGCTAGCGGTGATTCCTGGTGTTTGACTTCGGACTGGCAAGCGATGTGTGACTTCGGACTGGCAAGTGGTGATCCCTCGGTGTGTGACCTTGGACTGGTAAGCGACGACCCTCTGGCACTTGACCTTGGACTTCTTCTTGACCATCGTCTCCAAGGGCCCGCCTAAGGGCTCCTCCCGGGGGGACCATGGGCTTCCAGGGGTGAAGCTCCAGTCAGCCCTTGCACCGCTCGACTTCTTGACCTCTCAAAGGTCCACTTAAGTCCCAGTGGTCTGGGTCCCTACTGGCTCCTCCTGGGGGGACCGCGGGCTTCCAGTGGCAAAGACACAGGTCCTTTCCTCGACGTCACGACTCTTCGTCTGCCTCTACAGTCGCCTCTGTCTCCAGTGCCGAGGGTCAGCTGGTCACATCTTCTGTTCCTGCCTCGCCACCCGACGGGAGAACCTACGGATCTTCCTCCTAAGGTATACCATCCTCCCGTCGGCCCAAGGGTTCACAAGCCTGAGTATAACAGCACAGCAAAAAAGTATGCCTGTTACAAAGCACAACATCTAATGTAGATGCATTAAAAACATAACTACATCTCATTAAGTTGTCGTAAAGTTTTTGCAATACCATCAGTATTAGCTTGCATACTTTAGTGTTTGTGATTCTTTAGAACATCAGCTCCCTTGTTTTTTGACCTTGGGGCCCATTTTCAGCTGCTGTGCGGCTCGGCTAGTTAACCGGATATATTCAGCGGCACAACGGCTATCTTAAAGTTAAGCGGCTAGCTCCAAATATTGCATAAATTATGTGGCTAACTGCTCCACCCAGAAACACCTCCTGCCTGTCCCCAGAACGCCCCTGACTTATGCGGTTAAATTCATTATGTGGCTAGAATTTAGCTGCATACAGTGATGAATATTGCCGGGTAGCCATTTAGATGGTTAATGTTTCAGTTATCTGTCTAAATGCCTTTTGAATTTTGACCTCCTTGTTTCTGAGTATCTAAAAATGGGCTAACACAGCAACCACACTACTTATTCATACATTAGAGAAATCTGCCTGAAAAATCTTTAAAAAAATATTGTAACAAAAATTTAACTTCTATATCCTTGGGTGTTAATCCTTTGCTGCAGGTGTTCTCAGTGTGGATTATTATTATTTGCCTTGATTGACTGCCATTCAGTAAGCACACCATTATAGCAGTTAAAAAAAAAAAAAAAAAAAAACAGTTCAGTGTAGTATAAAATAAATTCTGTTAGCACAGTGGATCATTTCTACTGATGCTGCTAAAATGAGAATTCAAGGGACCTGCTAGTCTAGCTTATAAATATGTCAGGGGAATAAAAGTAGGCTGTTGATAGCTTAAGCTTTTGTGCCCGATTCTTCAGGTCAGTGTGTCATCAAAGTTTTAAATTACCATATAATTAGCCGCAAAAAGAAAACACTGAAATCTAATTTACTTCTAAAACGAGAAACTGACAGATGAAAAATAAGACACACTCTTGCTTAATTAACTCATTTTTCTGTTTTTGTTCATCAGTTATTGATGGAATCATGCAATCAGCGTGAAGTGTAATATTTTCGGAGTCACTTGTTTTTTCTGTGTCTGAATTGCCCAGCTTATCAGGGATATGCTACCAATTTCTTATCAAGGGGCTTGTGCCACTGCCAATTTCTTATCAAGGGGCTCTCTCCACCTCTGCTCCATTGGGTTGAGAACACTCTTCTCATACATAAATTTAGCAAAGGCTCCTACAATACTGCTAGCTAGTGATGTAAAAAGAAGATCATGGTATTGCATATGTGGTATATTGCACTCACTCTCTACTTTCTCATGTCAAGAAGCCAGAATCCGGTTCATTACTGACCCAACAGGAAACAATTCAGCTGCAAAGCATGGAACCTGACCCGAGCCTACCCCAAGAAGATGATGGCCGCTACAGGGCTGGGCTACACAGGGTGGCTAGCAGGCTGCTAATGGCAGCAGAAATCCTTCCCCCTGCCAGCAGCCCACATAGTTGGGTGAGGGAAAAATTATTGGAGGCAGACAGGCAGCCTGCATGCCTAGTTAGGCCATTTGCTGCTGCCGTGACCCATCATCTTCTCTCTCGACTCCAGGTAGAAAGAGCTTCCCACTCACCATGCTCTATCTCTCAATATTTGCCTCCCAGAGAGGCAGCATCATCTGGTAAGTCAGCCAAGTTCTCCTCTTATTTCTCTAACTCATAGTACCTGAATGCAATCCACTTTGAAGTGCCTGAATATAAATAAAATAATAATAATAGTATTAGTAACCCTCTCCCATGTGCTCACTATGAAGGTGGAGGGCTATGGCTGTAGGTTAATTTTGAGCAGGGAGAGAAAGGTTATCTTCTAGGCTCTTTGGGGTTTATTCTCTTGGACTTGAATAGAATAGTCTCCAAACAAATTAATGATCCAATTAAAAATTGTATTGCAACAAAAATTCTTCTACTGTGATATTCTGACTGACAGTGCATTAGTGATAAATCTGTTTCTTCCAGTTGTACACTCACAAGTTACACAGTCAGGATCCCCTTACCTCTGTTGCAAAATCTCCTAATGAGGAGACACTGGGAATTCCTATGACTCTTAAGACACCCTTGGTACCTGGAAGCTAATGATTCTGCAGCTTTTTAGAAGAACTCTCTTCTCTTTTCTTTCTTGCATTTGTTTGGAATTGACTCCACTTCTCCCCATTTGTGGATATCTGATTAGGAAAGTCATCATAAAACTCCTTCTTTGTGAAGAATCACAGCGGATTGCTGTGTGAATTCCAGATCCCTTTTAGCAACCCAAACTGTTGAGCTCAGAGACAGGAATCTATCTTTCCCTGAGGAAATCCTATGAGTAAGAGCTAACTTCCTCCACCTGGTAAAATCTCACTAATTACAAATGGAAAGATTTAGACTTACTTTCCCCTCCTCAAATCTTTTGGGCATGAACGAGAGCCTACTGTTCCCTTTGTGCAACTACTCCCCTGCACACAACAGTTCCTAGCTGTCTTTGTGCTTCTATGCTTATTTTAACTCTTCTGAAAACTCTTGAGGTCTGTATATACATTCCCAAGCACAATCCATTCTGGCAACCTCTGAAAGTGTTGCGCATACAAATGGATCATACCACTTTCTTACTACACCAAAATATGTCCTTTATAATGGAACACATTTAAGTAGGGAATCTAAAGGGCTCCCTAAGGCCTAGATTCATCAAAATGCTATGCATTTTGCATGAATAACGCCCGTGATAAGGAAAGGGGTATGGCTATAATACGGCACTGTGCGCTAAAATCTGCTCCTAGAGAGAGAGAGAGAGAGAGAGAGACAAAGACAGAGAGACACTCTTTATAAGGCTCTCATAGTAGTCAACTATTTATACCACTATAGGAGAGTAATCTAATAACTCGAGGTGAGGTTTTGGTGATGGACTAGGGTCTTGGGGCCAGTTTTACATGCACAGTCAGACGTACGAACAACACAGTACACATCAGTGAAGATTGAATGTGATTTGGAATGAGGAAAGATACACAAAGATGAGATTTCTACTATGTTCTCTCACCCTAGCTGTATCGTTGTTCGTACGTCTGACTGTGCATGTAAAACTGGTCGCAAAACCCTAGTCTACCACCAAAACTTCACATTGAGTTATTAGATTACCCTCTTATAGTGGTATAAATAGATGACAATTATGTGTGCCACTCCAGAGGCTCTCTCTCTACATGCTGCACTCTCCTCTCCCTCTTCCTTTTTCCCTGTTCAAATTCCATTTCAGTCATATCGCACAGCTTAACACCAGGAAAAAAGGTGTAGTTATTTCCGTCGTTAAAAACGTGCGAAAATGCCCCTCATTTTCATAAACCCTGCCCAAACTCCTCCCCTTTGAATAAATTTTGAAAATTTGCATTCGCATCATGCGAAGCAATAAATAACGCATGCGTTATGGCATTATCGCAGGCGTTAGGGCCCTAATGCCCGCGATAAAGGCCTAACGCATTTTGATGAATGACTGTATATTTCTGTCACAGCTTAGAGATGTTTTGGTTTATCTGGTTGAAGTACATGTAGCATGTGGTAAGGGTGCTGGGACTCAAGTCAGCCTAGCAAGCTACTTCTGGTCCATTATCACCCAGGACAGAATTGTTTTGTTTATATAGGTACCTAGTGGTGGAATGGGGTCTATCAACTTTTCGGCTTCAGTGACTGGGATGAGGCCATACCCTTCCCCACCATGAGTCAAAAAGGCAGAATCACTGTGAGGTTGGGTTATTCACTCTTCAAAAGATGGGATGAGGTCTTCACCTATCCGATAGTGGCGCAGACTCATAGTAAACACAATACGATGACGCAAAAGGTATGGCTTCTGATGACCACTCACCATCCAGACATCAGAGGGGTTAGGATTCTATGATCTGTTCCTAAAGCAGATAAGTATTACTAAGTTCCCTGCAGATGTCATAGTAATGGCAATCATGTTGACAATTTTTATATATACCCCCGCGGATCAGGTTTAGGTTTTTGGTTGCTACATAGATACATATTGTAAAGGTTTGGGGCCGGATTTTAAAAGGGTTACATGCGCCGGGCCTATTTTAAAAAGGCTCGGCGACGAGCATAAGCCCCAGTATGCATGTAAGTCCTGGGGCTTGCAAAAAGGGGTGAGGAGGGGGCAGGGCACAGGTGGGGCGGTCCGGGGCGGGGCGGTGTCAGTCTCCCGGCATAGCAGCCATATTTGCCGCTGTGCCAGGGATCACGCGCCGGCAGTTGGCCAGCGCACGCAGCTTACTTCAGCCCCAGGGCTAAAGTAAGTTTTGTGATTAAAAAAAGAAATCATCAAAGGTAGGGGGGAAAGGGCGGGGGAGGTAGGGGAAGGAAGTTGGGGTGGGGGGGTTAGAAAGTTCTCTCCGAGGCTGCTCCGATTTTGGAGCGGCCTCAGAGGGAACGGGGGAAGGCAAGTGCGGCTTGGCGCGAACACAAGGTGCTGTTGCGTTCGTGCCTCTTCTCTCCCCTCGTTCCACCCTCTCTACCTTGGAAGCAACGCCCTTCGGCTCTGATGGACAGATGCAGCCGTGGCTTCTCCCTCCCTCTTGGTCCCTGTGTCCCCGGCTGGCTTGACGCTACGGATCCGCCATGTTCCTGATGACGTAAGGGCGCGCGCTCCAGACTTGTACCAGCAAGGGCGCGAACCTCAGGGGCATCCCCCCGTAGTGTCATCATCCATTTCCACTTTAAAAGGTCTTTGTTTGCTAACCTCTAACGAGTTAGCAAGGAACTCCAACAGGACTTGCTTCGGCAGTCCACACTACTTGCAACAACGAGTCAGCCAGGGGAATCCTTCTCCACTGCTCGGCCTTTTCAAACTTACCAGGAGTACCCGCTCCACGGGGGCTCCGCTCTCTCTTCTTGATTTCAGATTGCCAAGACGGGATCCGGTATTCGCTCCTCGAGGGCCTACATTCCTGAAGACTCCCCATTGCCTGGAAGCAATCACGGACGTGAACACAGTGAGTTCTACTGTACATAGGAATCGGTACTCGCTCCACGAGGGCCTACATTCCTATAACTGAAGACTCCCTTCCGTCCAAGACGTTATCGCAGGTACAGAGATCAAGAGTTGCATTGGTAAGATTACAGATAGGAACCGGTACTCGCTCCATGAGGGCCCATGTTCCTAGAATCTTTTACAGACACTCTTCTATTCTAGAAGCCATTTCATATACAGCTATTGTGAGTTCTTATTACAGACTGTTTGGAACCAGTGCTCATCTACGGCTCCTGTTCCTGAATGTACTGAAGACTCTCTGTGGCATAGAGACCATTGCAGACATCTACTATTGTAAGTGTACCATCTTGTATCCAGTATACCCTGTCTACTCACTACTTCTAGTCTCTCTCTACAGCTCAGCAACCCAGACATTATATTCCAGTATCAGAAGGACTTCAGCCTTGCCGAACACATCGACTCACTACTGCCACCACTGGTGGTCCAGCTTCCAGTCTAATAAAGAACTATTTGTGTTATTTCATATTCTAGCCTAGCCGGTGGTTCCTCTCAGGATCTCCTCCTGGGGGCGCTGTCATCTGCCATCGGCCCAGAGATTCACCATTTCCTCCAAGTGGTCATTCCTTACACTATTGCCACTCTGTGGGAGCCAACCACTACAGACCACTACCACCGCTTACAGAAGTATTATATAGATAGCTAACCTCTCTTTCTATGGGACTTGCCAGCAGCCTATATATAACAGATTGCTACTCCGTAGCAGAGGCATGATATATTGCTATCTCAGTAGCGAAGTACAATATACCTATTATTAGCCCATCTCTTCAATAGAATATCATTGAACAAGATTGTCAACTCCTCTTCCCTGAGAGAGTTGTTCCATAACAGCTTGCTACCTCCTTCCTTACAGGAGCATCTAACAGCAGTTCGCTAACAGATCTACAGATAGCTAACTCCTCCCTTCTGGAGAAGCAGGTCATGTCAGATCGCTATCTCCTCCCCCTTTCAGGAGAACAGCAGAACAGCTAACTCCGCCCTCCTGGCAGGGTGAGCGATAACAGATTGCTAACTCCTCCCCTCTGGAGGAAGAGAGTGTAACAGGTGCACAATTGTGCTCCCCCTTGCACGCGCCAACCCCTGATTTTATAACTTGCATGCACCTGCGCGCGCAATTTATAAAATCCAGCATGCGCCTGCGCGCGCAATTTATAAAATCCAGCGTACATGTGTGCGCGCCAGGTAGTGCTCGCACATGTACGCCGCGCGCACTCCTTTTAATGATTTTGATATTTTTATATGGAACTGTTTTTGATATTCATGTCATATTGTTAGTTGGTAGAATTCTGTTTTATGCATTTTCAATACACATGCAAAGGTTTTTCATTAAAATCATTGTGTATATCGTTGCTTTAAGGTCATTGTGTATATCGTTGCTTTAAGATCCCAGATTTCGCTAGCCAATAACAAGCACTGTCTGATAGGTGGATTTAAAGATTACATAATTGTTGTTTTCCTTGCTTTTTTTTTAGTTTTGTTGATCATTCTGTTATAATTGTTATTTCAGTGCCAGGAAAAATCATGGAAACTGTTATAAAGAATAAAATCACAAAACATTTAGATAGACATGGTTTAATGTGACACTGCCAACATGGATTTACTCAAGGGAAGTCTTGCCTCACAAATCTATGTTTTTTTTGAAGGGGTGAATAAACATGTGGACAAAGGTGGACCGGTAGATCTTCTTCGATACTCTTATGTATGCCAAAAGGGAAAGTGTGCCTGGTTTAGGCCAGTATTTTTAAATGGGTGGAGTAAGCAACTGCAGAAGGGCATTACCCTGAAAATGGAACCTCTTACTCTGTCCCCATGGCGCAAGCATTGCTCAGCCTCAGCAGCAGTGACCTATCGGACCCACTCCTTTAAAAGTGCAGGGGCAGGCTGGTGGTGTTTGAAGTCCTGTAAAATAAAATCATTGCCAGGTTTCCCCTGCACCTTTAAAGGGGTGCATTTGAAGGGAAACTGCCACTCAAGCTCAGCTGTCCTTGGAGACAGAGCCACAAGGACAAGGGAGGAGGTGTCCCTTTCACTGCACTACATCTTCATAGCAGGAGTCTCCCCAGCTCCCACATCACTGGAGAGGGAATTTTTCCTTGCACCTAGCAGTGCCTGTGAGTTAAATCCAACCCTGCGCCTTTCCAAATTAACCATCACACTCCCATACTATACTGATTTGACATTACCGCCTTCTCAAGTTTCCCCACACTGACTCTCCCTTATCTCCTCTTTGTCTTGTTCTTTTATTATTTGTGATTATCTTACTTTTATCTTATATTAATGTCTACTCATTTTTTATTTTAAATTTCATTTTAAAATAGTTTTATTCATTTGTTAGTTTATTTATTTATATTTATCTCTATGTAGTCATTGTAAACCACCTCGAACTTTGGAGGGTGCGGTATAGAAGTATTTTAAATAAATAAATAAATAAAAAGATGATTATGAAAATCTGTAGTAGAATAGATGTGAGGTGGTATGGTGTTGGGGGGGGAGGCTTATTAGGGATTTTAAATGACAGTATAAGATATACATCGTGGGGATTTTATATGGTTGGTTGGGTACATTGTTAAACATCACTACAAGCATGTTTGAGATGCCATAAATAAATACCAATGTAATATAATATAATATAATATGCCTGGGAAATCAACAAGATAAAAGAAGATTTTAACACGCTGAAAGAATGGTCAAGGGTCTCATGTTAATACCTCTCACTCCCCTCCCTAAAGAAACACACAAGATGCAAAATCATGCATTTATAGTGCAGAAATCAAAGGTCCAAATCCCATTTAAGAGGAGAAAAATCAGCAGTCACCAAACCGGGTACAGCTCCTGAGCAGGCAGGCAGGCATGCAGAGGGATATTATTAGAATCACTGCCGCTAAGCAATATCTCTTCTGGGAAAGTAATGCAAATATTGCAATTACTTAGAAACGATTAGATGAGCACAGATAGCTTGTTAAATGAAAGATTCCTATAAGAACAGTATATAAAAAGTCTCTAACTGCCCTTGAAACATGTTTAGAACAAAAAATTAGCTGCCGAAAACCTGATCATCCTCAAAATATCATTTGGTTATTTTTTGTTTAATTAATTTTTTTTTTTTTAACAATCACACGCCTTTGCTCAACATGTCATGATTTGTTTTTAATTAAAATATATTGACTTCAAATCTGTGTAATTAAGAATTTGCATTTAAATTAGCAATAATTCAGAAGCACATGTTAAAATCAGCTCATCATGATGCTAGCAACAAAAGAGTTGTTGATCTTGTACTGTTTGTCTGCTGTAATGGTGCTGTGAAATAACGACAAATTCAAGGACTGCATGTGTGATCGGGCTTGGTTTTTCTGCCTCTGAAGGGCACTTGCTGTCATTGAGCCTGATAAGAAGAGCTCCTAGTTTCCTGTGGCAGCTCTTTAGGTGGATTCTGTGGCATATATACTTATATTTGCATAGATTTACATATAAAAGTGTACACTTAGGGGAGGATTTTAAGAGCCCTGCTCGCCTAAATCCGCCCAAATCCGGGCGGATTTAGGCGAGCAGGGCCCTGCACGCCGGTGAGCCTATTTTGCATAGGCCTACCGGCGTGCGCAGAGCCCCGGGACTCGCGTAAGTCCTGGGGTTTTCTGAGGGGGGCGTGTCGGGGGCGTGTCGGGGGCGGGCCCGAACCGCGCTGCGTTTTTGGGGCGTGTCGGGAGCGTTCCGGGGGCGTGGTTACAGCCCGGGGCGGTCCGGGGGCGTGGCCGTGCCCTCCGGACCCGCCCCCAGGTTGCTTCCCGGCGCGCTAGCGGCCCGCTGGCGCGTGGGGATTTACGTCTCCCTCCGGGAGGCGTAAATCCCCCGACAAAGGTAAGGGGGGGGGTTTAGACAGGGCCAGGCGGGTGGGTTAGGTAGGGGAAGGGAGGGGAAGGTGAGGGGAGGGCAAAAGAAAGTTCCCTCCGAGGCCGCTCCGATTTCGGAGCGGCCTCGGAGGGAATGGGGGTAGGCTGCGCGGCTCGGCGCGCGCCAGCTATACAGAATCGATAGCCTTGCGCGCGCCGATCCAGGATTTTAGCGGCTACGCGCGTATCTACTAAAATCCCGCGTACTTTTGCTTGCGCCTGATGCGCCAGCAAAAGTACGCCTATTCGCGCGGTCTGAAAATCTACCCCTTAGTATTCTTTGTGTGAGGGGGTGTACAATTTTGATCTGCACTTAAGACGGAGACTTTCAAAACTGCGCGCAAGCATAAGAACATAAGAACATAAGAAATTGCCATGCTGGATCAGACCAAGGGTCCCATCCAGCCCAGCATCCTGTTTCCAACAGAGGCCAAACCAGGCCACAAGAACCTGGCAATTACCCAAACACTAAGAAGATCCCATGCTACTGAGGCAATTAATATCAGTGGCTATTCCCTAAGTAAACTTGATTAATAGCAGTTAATGGACTTCTCCTCCAAGAACTTATCCAAATCTTTTTTGAACCCAGCTACATTAACTGCACTAATCACAACCTCTGGCAACAAATTCCAGAGCTTTATTGTGCATTGAGTGAAAAAGAATTTTCTCTGATTAGTCTTAAATGTGCTACTTGCTAACTTCATGGAATGCCCCCTAGTCCTTCTATTATTAAGTGTAAATAACCGAGTCACATCTACTCATTCAAGACCTCTCATGATCTTAAAGACCTCTATCATATCCCCCCTCAGCTGTCTCTTCTCCAAGCTGAACAGCCCTAACCTCTTCAGCCTTTTCTGATAGGGGAACTGTTTCATCCCCTTTATCATTTTGGTTGCCCTTCTCTGTACCTTCTCCATCGCAACTATATCTTTTTTGAGATGCGGCGACCAGAATTGTACACAGTATTCAAGGTGCAGTCTCAACATGGAGCAATATAGAGGCATTATGCCATTTTCCGTTCTATTAACCATTCCCTTCCTAATAATTCCTAATATTCTGTTTGCTTTTTTGACTGCTGCAGCACACTGAGCAGACGATTTTAAAGTAGTATCTACTATGATGCCCTCCCCCCTCCCCTCAGTCACTCCCTACTCCCTCCCCTTAGTCACTCCCCCTCTCTCAATCCCCTCCCCTCCCCTCTCAGCTTATTCACAACCCCTTCGGATGGCGCAGACGGAAGATCTCCGGGGGAGGTCCCTCCCTCGTGCGCTCCTCGCCGCCGCCGCTACTGCTCCTGCTCCTCGCCGCGCCATTTTTGTTACAGGCAAACGCTGACCGACGTGCTGCCCACGCATGCGCAGTAGAGTTGCTCTCTACTGCGCACTTGCAGCACGTCAAGCTCTCTACTGCGCACTTGCAGCACGTCAAGCTCTACTGTGCACTTGCAGCACGTCATGCTCTCTACTGCGCACTTGCAGCACGTCAAGCTTCATTTATCTAGTAGATTGAAAAGCACCGGTCCAAGTACAGATCTCTGAGGCACTCCACTGTTTACCCTTTTCCACTGAGAAAAGTGACCATTTAATCCTACTCTCTGTTTCCTGTCTTTTAACCAGTTTGTAATCCACGAAAGGACATCGCCTCCTATCCCATGACTTTTTAGTTTTCGTAGAAGCCTCTCATGAGGGACTTTGTCAAATGCCTTCTGAAAATCCAAATACACTACATCTACCGGTTCACCTTTATCCACATGTTTATTAACCCCTTCAAAAAAATGAAGCAGATTTGTTAGGCAAGACTTCCCTTGGGTAAATCCATGTTGACTGTGTTCCATTAAATCATGTCTTTCTATATGCTCTACGATTTTGGTGTTGAGAATAGTTTCCACTATTTTTCCCGGCACTGAAGTCAGGCTCACTGGTCTATAGTTATCCGGATCGCCTCTGGAGCCTTTTTTAAATATTGGGGTTACATTGGCCACCCTCCAGTCTTCAGGTACAATGGATGATTTTAATGATAGGTTACAAATTATAACTAATAGATCAGAAATTTCATTTTTTAGTTCCTTCAGTACCCTAGGATGCATACCTTCTGGTCCAGGTAATTTTCTACTCTTTAGTTTGTCAATCTGGCCTACTACACCTTCCAGGTTCACAGTGATTTTGTTCAGTCCATCTGACTCATCACCCCTGAAAACCATCTCCGGAACTGGTATCTCCCCAACATCCTCATTAGTAAACATGGAGGCAAAGAATTCATTTAGTCTTTCTGCAATGGCCTTATCTTCCCTAAGAGCCCCTTTAATCCCTCTGTCATCTAATGGTCCAACCGACTCCCTCACAGGTTTCTTGCTTTGGATATATTTTTAAAAGTTTTTATTATGAGTTTTTGCCTCTATGGCCAACTTCATTTCAAATTCTCTCTTCGCCTGTCTTATCAATGTTTTACACTTAAATTGACAATGCTTATGTTTTATCCTATTTTCTTCAGATGGATCGTTCTTCCAATTTTTGAAGGATTTTTTTTGGATAAAATAGCCCCTTTCACCTCACCTTTTAACCATGACGGTAATCGTTTTGTCTTCCTTCCACCTTTCTTAATGCGTGGAATACATATGGACTGCGCCTCTAGGATTGTATTTTTAAACAATGTCCAAGCCTGTTGAACACTTTTAACCTTTGCAGCAGCACCTTTCAGTTTTTTTCTAACTATTTTCCTCATTTTATCAAAGTTTCCCTTTTGAAAATTTAGTGTTAGAGCTGCAGATTTACTTATTGTCCCCCTTCCTGTTATTAGTTTAAATTTGATCATGTTATGATCACTGTTGCCAAGTGGCTCCACCACCATTACCTCTTTCACCAAATCCTGCATTCCACTAAGAAAGGAAGACAATACAACATGCTTTTTGTAACCTGCTTACCTAAATGCAGGGACCAAATGTTTGACTGTACTGCGACTGCTTGACTGAAATATGTGTCTGCTCCAAGACTGAAGAAAACCAGCACACGAAGAGTTAATTTGTTCAAGGGCTGGTGATGTAATGTAGACCCAAGAGCCTGCTCTGTTTTCTTCAGAACCCAGCTGACTTTTTTCATCCAGACTCATAAGTGAAAAGTGGGAAAGTTTATTTTTTCTAAGATAAGGCTGACATCATTAACTGTTCTTTATCCCAGGGAATCTATCCAGAAAATCTTAAACTGGCCTCCATCAAACCACTCCTAAAGAAACCAAATCTGGATCTTAAAGATCCTAATAGCTTCCGCCCGATCTCCAACCTTCCATTTATAGCCAAGGTCATGGAAAAATTAGTCAATACACAACTATCTGAATACATTGAAGACCACAAAATTCTGTTCCCTACCCAATATGGATTCCGAAAAGCAGTAAGCACAGAATCCCTACTCATATCCCTGACAGACCACCTCATCATGGGCCTCGATAAAGGTCACTCCTTCTTACTGATTCTCCTGGGCCTCTCAGCTGCATTTGACACTGTTAACCACTCCATCCTCCTAAACCAGCTGTCAAACATCGGCATAACAGGAACTGCATTGGCCTGGTTCAAAACATTCCTTGATAACTGAGGCTACAAGGTTAAAATCCACAATAAAGAATCACACAGTCATCATTCCTTCCTAGGAGTTCCCCAGGGTTCTTCCCTATCCCCCACGCTCTTCAACATTTACCTTCTTCCACTATGCAAGCTGTTAACCAAAATAACCTAAAACACTTCATATATGCCGACGATGTCCAGATCGTGATCCCCCTTAAAGAATCCATTACTAAAACACTTGAATTTTGGGAAAACTGCCTTCAAGAAATCAACGGCCTCCTCACTAGCTTAAACTTAATTCTAAACTCTTCTAAGACCGAACTCCTTCTCATCTCCCCAGAAAACAGTACTTTCACTATGAACACACCAGCCAACCTTCACATCACCCAAACAAAAGACTTAGGAGTTATTATCGATAATCGGCTAAACCTAAAATCATTTATCAACCAAACAACTAAGGACTGTTTTCATAAACTACATATCCTGAAAAGAATAAAACCACTCTTTCATTTTCAAGATTACAGAACGGTTCTGCAAGCTATAATCTTCTCTAAGATAGACTACTGCAACACTATCTTATTAGGTCTCCCCTCATCTCACACCAAACCTCTTCAGATGGTCCAAAATGCGGCAGCCAGAATACTGACAAACACGAGGAGAAGAGACCACATTTCTCCCATCCTTAAAGACCTACACTGGCTGCCAATCCATTACAGAATCATTCATAAGTCCATTACCACTATCTATAAAGCCATCCATCACCATGCTCCACTCAACCTACAAATCCCATTCAGAAAACATACCTCCTCCAGACCCATTAGAGAAGCTTACAGAGAATCACTACATGTACCCCATGCCAAAACCTCTCAACATATAACATTTAGAGACCGGGCTTTCTCTACAGCAGGACCATCACTATGAAACTCCATTCCACCGGATCTTCATCAAGAACCATGCCTTCTAACATTCAGAAAAAGGCTTAAGACGTGGTTGTTTAAACAAGCCTTTCCAGACCCCAACTGAATCTCAATGCAACGACAACCACAGTCAGACATTCCTAGAACATTGTAAATAACTGCTCTTTCTGTTAAACTCCTTTAGACTTTCCTCCACCCAGTTTGAATATCCTTGTTTTATTGTAACTTTTGAGTTTCTCTTCACTTGTTACAGTTTTTTCATTTTACACCTCCTGTTAAATGTAAACCAGCATGATGTGATTCTTATCTTGAATGCTGGTACAGAAAAACGCTAAATAAATAAATAAAATAAATTAAATAAATAAATAAGATGCCCCCCCCCCCCCCCTCCGTTGGTACCAGTAACCCAATTATTGGGGGGGTCTCAAAGTCTTGTGTTGCCATATAATTTATTTTGTTCTTTTAGAGAGCAATAATCTTAGGCAAGGAAATGAGGTCTTTGTTTACTGTCCATCCTGTATGCAGGGAAACACATGCTGTAAGTAAAGCCTACCTTTAAAAAAATCTGTCATTTGTGAGAAGAGACACACATCAGATTTAAAAACTGAGATGACATAGTATTTCTGAGAGATTGCATCAACTTGCATTATCCAGAAGTCCTTTTTTATTTTAATAAGGGAATAATAATTTAGATGTATTTTTCCTACAGGAATTCATGTTAACCCTATCACACACTGCTGCAAAATGTTTAAATTACCGTGCATCATTGATATTACCTGAACCAAGAAGGATAAGCATACTGACCCACTTTTTAAAACACTGGAACGCTAGACAAGAACTTGAGACTGACGTGCCTTGCAAACTGAATCCCTATTCCCTCAGGAAGATGATGCCGGCAAAACAAACACTGCCGAAATAGCGACTGTCTGTTATTCTACAGGTCAACTCACATAAGCCAGCAAGATCAGCAATGAGCATTGGTTTCATTCTCTCCACTGGAGACCATAGTTTGACAAATGAAAAATAATAAGCTAGGTGGCTAGTACAGATACTAGTATGATTAATATTTCTCATTAATCACACTAGCACCGGCGGTTATGTTTGCATAATAACTGTGGGATTAACGGTGGCTTTTCATTCTGGGGTTTCCATCTCTGCTGCCTGTAAAATTCCTTGTCACAGCTCATCTGTACCAATGTCAAATGTAGCACGTGAGTCATTCTTAGAGTTGTTAATATCTTTATGGTTTTAAAAAGCAGTACCAAGAGGCTGCAGTGGTTTTCCAGAATCACTTAGCTTAATTAAAATAAAAATGTAGGATTGGCTGGAAATTGTATTAATAAATTTGCACCACAGGTTATAAGCCAGTCCAATGGCTGTGCTGTGCCCCTGAGTTTGATTCCTGAATGGGGTCTTCTGCTTCCCAGTTCAGCTGAGGCTGGGGATGCTTCTGAGGAGGGGGGAGAGTTCCTGAGAGTCCTCCTGCATGGTTGCTGGCCAAGGGCTGTAGCTACGAATGAAGGGTCATGGTGCCCAATCCCAGTCCTGGTTCCTACTGAACTGGAAAGAAGGAGCAATCTTCTGGGTATAAAAAATAGAATAAAATAATCCAAACTAATCGCGCATCCAGTTTCCGAGCCCGTGGCTGTCAGCGGGCTCAAGAACCGATGCTGGCAAAATTGAGCGTTGGCTGTCAAACCCGCTGACAGCCGCCGCTCCTGTCCAAAAAGAGGCGCTAGGGACGCGCTAGTGTCCCTAGCGCCTCTTTTTATCGCCGGGCCTAATTTAAATAAATTAACTTACTGTATCGCGCGTTTTTTACTGTATCGGCCCGATTGTAAGGAATGAAGAATTGTACATCGTCAGCATAAATTCTAAAATCCACTCCCAGAACAGAGAGAAAACAACAGTGGAAAGTGAGCAGCCTTATGGAACCACAGAGGGAATAAAGTACCAATTTGAATTTATGCACCAATGTTTATTTGTTGAGGACATTTTGAAAAATAAGAAGTGAAATTCCAATGGCTTCTAAGTTTGTGAGTAGAACAGAATGATCCAAAATATTGAAGGCTGTCTCTATATCTAATAGAAATAAGATGTAGTCAGTTTTGGAGTCAAAACTTCTTATAATTGTGTCAAAAGATGAAAGTAATAACATTTCCATGCTATGACCTTTCCCAAAACCATGTTGATTCGGATGTAAAACGGAATTCTCATTTATCTAATCTGTCAGCTGGAATAGAACAACTGATTCTATAATTTCTGCTAAGGTTGTAAGAGAGGCAACTGAGCAAAAGTTAGAAAAATCAAGGCTGGATTTTAAAAGGCCTGCGCAAGTAAAACCTGGGGTTTATGCGCGTGGCCGGGCCTTGCACGTGCCGCGCAAATTTTCAAAGGGGCCCGGCCATGCGCGTAAACCCTGGCATGCGCACAAGTGCCGGGACTCTTCAAAGGGGCAGGTCGGGACAGCGCACAATGGTGCTGTCCCGGCACGCACTACTTACTTCAGCTCTGGCCCTGAAATAAGTTGAAAAACAAAAAAAAAGGATAGATAGGTAGGGTTTAGGGGCTGGGGAGGAGAGGGGAAGAGGTGGGAGTTTAGGTAGGAGGGTAGGGAACTGGAGAAGACCCAATTGCGTCACCACGTGTAATTTGTAAAAGTTCACCCCCCACCCCATGAGCATGCAGATTGTAAAATCCGGGACACATGTTATAAAACTAGCACTTCCGTGTGCGTGCGCACGCATCTTTTTAAAATCCACTCCTCAGTCAAGTCAATGGTTTTCTTTTTCAGAATAGGTACTTGCGCACGCTGGTGTCCTCTACCACATAACTTTATTTCTGCTATGGATGATGTGCAAGTTCTAAAGTAAAGATAAATAGATCAGTGAGGTTTGGAAGTGCTATTTCTTACCTGGGTAAACTGAGAACAAACTGGTAAAACTGGTAATGGCACGCATGTCTTTTTAAATCCTCCCACTTGCTTAGTATAAGCGGCATTTGTGTGCACAGGCGCATGTCCATTTAAAAATGTGCATACATGTGTGCATGGTCAAGCTATTTTATTCCATGTGTGCATAAAACAAGAATATGTTATAAAATGGCCACATCCTTGAATGCGGACCAATGAACGCATATGTGCGCCCACACCTATTTAAAAGTTACTGTCAGAGATCACAGCAGATATTTGACATAAGAACATAAGAAATTGCCATGCTGGGTCAGACCAAAGGACCATCATGCCCAGCATCCTGTTTCCAACAGAGGCCAAAACCAGGCCACAAGAACCTGGCAAGTACCCAAACACTAAGAAGATCCCATGCTACTGAGACAATTAATAGCAGTGGCTATTCCCTAAGTAAACTTGATTAATAGCAGTTAATGGACTTCTCCTCCAAGAACTTATCCAAATCTTTTTTGAACCCAGCTACATTAACTGCACTAATCACAACCTCTGGCAACAAATTCCAGAGCTTTATTGTGCGTTGAGTGAAAAAGAATTTTCTCTGATTAGTCTTAAATGTGCTACTTGCTAACTTCATGGAATGCCCCCTAGTCCTTCTATTATTAGAAAGTGTAAATAACCGAGTCACATCTACTCATTCAAGACCTCTCATGATCTTAAAGACCTCTATCATAGCCCCCCTCAGCCGTCTCTTCTCCAAGCTGAACAGCCCTAACCTCTTCAGCCTTTTCTCATAGGGGAACTGTTTCATCCCCTTTATCATTTTGGTTGCCCTTCTCTGTACCTTCTCCATCACAACTATATCTTTTTTGAGATGCGGCGACCAGAATTGTACACAGTATTCAAGGTGCAGTCTCAACATGAAGCAATATAGAGGCATTATGCCATTTTCCGTTCTATTAACCATTCCCTTCCTAATAATTCTTAATATTCTGTTTGCTTTTTTGACTGCTGCAGCACACTGAGCAGACGATTTTAAAGTATTATCCACTATGATGCCCTCCCCCCTCCCCTCAGTCACTCCCTAGTCCCTCCCCTTAGTCACTCCCCCTCTCTCAATCCCCTCCCCTCCCAGCTTATTCACAACCCCTTCGGATGGCGCAGACGGAAGATCTCCGGGGGAGGTCCCTCCCTCGCGCGCTCCTCGCTGCCGCTGCTACTGCTCCTGCTCCTCGCCGCCGCCACCGCTACTGCTCCTCGCTGCGCCATTTTTGTTACAGGCAAACGCTGACAGACGTGCTGCCCACGCATGCGCGGTAGAGTTGCTCTCTACTGCGCATTTGCAGCACGTCGGTCAAGCTTCATTTATCTAGTAGATTGAAAAGCACCGGTCCAAGTACAGATCTCTGAGGCACTCCACTGTTTACCCTTTTCCACTGAGAAAAGTGACCATTTAATCCTACTCTCTGTTTCCTCTCTTTTAACCAGTTTGTAATCCACGAAAGGACATCGCCTCCTATCCCATGACTTTTTAGTTTTCGTAGAAGCCTCTCATGAGGGACTTTGTCAAATGCCTTCTGAAAATCCAAATACACTACCATCCACCGGTTCACCTTTATCCACATGTTTATTAACCCCTTCAAAAAAATGAAGCAGATTTGTTAGGCAAGACTTCCCTTGGGTAAATCCATGTTGACTGTGTCCCATTAAATCATGTCTTTCTATATGCTCTACGATTTTGGTGTTGAGAATAGTTTCCACTATTTTTCCCGGCACTGAAGTCAGGCTCACTGGTCTATAACCCGGATCGCCCCTGGAGCCTTTTTTAAATATTGGGGTTACATTGGCCACCCTCCAGTCTTCAGGTACAATGGATGATTTTAATGATAGGTTACAAATTTTAACTAATAGATCAGAAATTTCATTTTTGAGTTCCTTCAGAACCCTAGGATGCATACCATCCGGTCCAGGTGATTTGCTACTCTTTAGTTTGTCAATCTGGCCTACTACATCTTCCAGGTTCACAGTGATTTCGTTCAGTACATCTGACTCATCACCCCTGAAAACCATCTCCGGAACTGGTATCTCACCAACATCCTCATTAGTAAACACAGAGGCAAAGAATTCATTTAGGGGTAGATTTTCAAAGGGATACGCGCGTACCCCCCCCCCCCGAAAACCTACCCCAAACCCCCCCCCCGCGCGTGCCGAGCCTATTTTGCATAGGCTCGGCAGCGCACATAAGCCCCAGGACACGCATAAGTCCCGGGGCTTGCATGGAGGGGCGTGTTGGGGGCGTGCCGGGAGTGACGCAGCGTTTCGGGGGCATGTTGGGAGTGATGCGGCGTTTCGGGGGCATGGTTCCGGCCTGGGGGCGTTCTGTGGGCATGACAGCGGCCCCTGGACCAGCCCCCGGACCGGAACATGGAGCACGGCAGCCGGCCTCGGCGTGCGCAAAGTTACGCCTGCTTTGAGCAGGCATAACTTTCATGATAGAGGTAGGGGGGAGGTTTAGATAGGGCTGGGGGGGTGGGTTAGGTAGCGGAAGTGAGGGGAAGGCGAAGGAAAGTTCCCTCCGAGGCCACTCCGATTTCAGAGTGGCCTCGGAGGGAATGGAGGCAGGCTGCGTGGCTCAGCGCGCGCAGGCTACCGATTTTGGGCAGCCTTGCGCGTGCCGACCCCGGATTTTAATGGCTACGCGCGTATCTATTGAAATCCCGCGTACTCTTGTTCGCACCTGGTGCGCGAATAAAAGTACGCGTGTGCGCAGATTTATAAAATCTGCCCCTTAGTCTTTCTGCAATGGCCTTATCTTCCCTAAGAGTGCTGCTGTGCCGAATCTTGATGACAAAACCACTGGAACTGTCAAGGTATCTGTATCCATGGACAGCGAACAAACTGAACAGAGGCCACATGGTTCATAGCAATGACAGAAATGTCTGCATGAACCAAATTATCTCTTAGCTTTGAATCATATGTGAAAGCAAAACATGGAAATTATTGAAAAATAGGATGCATTTTCGCTACACATTCTAGTGTCAACAAACTGAGGCACATACTGCTTGCAATATCGGGAAAAAGGGCAAAATACATGTCAAACAAGATGATAATTGAATTTGAGCTGCCAATAATGAACATTCCCAATGATAAAACATAGCTCTAAAATAAGCCTTCTGAACACATGTATGGGTATCCCCATGATAAAAAAAACAATTTTGTGACCAACCTAGCCTGTATTTTCAAGTAAACTAAAGAAAAAGATACCTAATGAAGTAGAAAAAACTGACCTGCAGGCTCGATTTTGATGTTTAGGATGTGCACCATCATATCGCAGAAAATTGTTATTGTCTGTAAGTTTACGGTGCAAAGAGTTCTCAAAACTCAATCGGTTTTCCTAATGGTTAGATCTAAAAAAGAGATCCGAGAGTCTTGTAAATTGTAGTAAACCGGATTAGGATCAAGAATATTCAGCCACCACAAACTGCATCCTAGTACCTTTCCACAGGAAAAACCTCATCAATGTATTGTTTCCATACAATCAGATTTTGTACAAAAGGATGATGAGCCTGCCATGTTGATTTTAAAAAATACCCTGACGCAGGGTTTATCCAAAACATTAGTTGATATCAGGGTTTGGGATTTACTACCTCAAGTAAATGCTAGGACTGTTTCTATTGTGAAGGTAATGTTCTGTTCTATATAACCATTATTTTAACTGCAATTGAAAAATGTGGATATAAAAAAAAACACAGTGCCATTATTGAATGACTTTTTGGGTACATGACAGAAAGAGATCTGGGTAGCTTGTGGCCATATTGCAGCTTAAAAATTTCCTGGTTTGCTGACACCCATTCTTAATTATACATAGAAGTTGAACAGGGATAAATTACTACTTACCTGACAATTTCCTTTCCTCTAGTAAGGGCAGGTCAATCCCCACGAGTGGGTTATGCACCTCTGCCAGCAAATGGAGGCGGAGCAAAAGCTGACTTCACGGCCATATAGTCCCACCCCAATTTCAGCCATCCAATATTCTTTGGAAAAGCCAAACTGTGGAAAAACTGATTATTCTTGACTATTAACAATCAACAATTCATTTTTCACAACCAACAGGAACACTGCGCTCTGCCAAAAGTAGGAACATATCAAGTAAACTAAGGGCTAGAGAAATCACTTACTAGTTTTCAGCGAAGAGCAGGAATCATATCTGCATAGCTCACCCAAAGAAAGGCTAACCTCAGATCTAAACTTTGGCAAGCCGAGGGCAGGTTGGGGATTGATCTGCCCTTACTAGAGGAAAGGACATTATCAGGTAAGTAGTAATTTTTCCTTCCTTGGCATTCGGGCAGGTCAATCCCCATGAGTGGGATGTACCAAAGCTAATCTCAGAAAAGGCAGGAGGCTGCCAGAGGTCCAGACAATACCGCCCGTGCAAATGCAGCATCCTCCCTAGCCCAAATAACCAAGCAGTAATACTTGGAGAAGGTGTGCAAAGATGACCGTGTTACCACTTGGCAAATTTCAGCAGGTGACAACAAATGAAGCTCCACCCAAGATACTGCCCTCCTAGAATGTGGTCTAATCTGTTTCAGTAAGATCACGTCAACAGCCACATAGGCTGTTGTAATGACTTCCTTAACCCAGTGGGCAATTGTTGCCCTCATCGCTGGTGCTCCCTGCTTATCTCCACCATGGAGCTCAAACAGGCGATCAGACTTCTGAACAGCTTTAGTCATCTCCAAGTACCGCAGTAAATGATGATGTCCAAGGAATACAAAAGACAGTATTCAGCTTCATCTCTGTCCCTGTCCAAGGCAGGCAGAGAAATGGACTGATTCAAATGAAACTCCAAAACTACTTTATGAAAAAAAGATAGTCCGAAGTTGAACTGTATCTGGAGTCATGAGGAGAAAAGGCTCATGGCAGAAAAGAGCCTGCAGCTCAGAGACCTGACGTGCTGAACAGATTGCTACCAGAAAAACTGTCTACAATGTAAGCAGCCACAAGGAAAGAGTGCACAGCAGTCAAAAAGTCAGACATGCCAAAAACTCGAGGACCAAGTTAAGGTCCCACAGAGGTACCAGAAGCTGCAATGGGGGGCGAAGATGCTTAACTCCCTACAAGACATGGAACACGTCCAGATGGGAAGACAAAGGCCCTCCATTAACTCTCCACCTATAACAAGCTAGGGCTGCAACTTGAACCTTCAAGTTGGTGTTATAGTTTAAGGCCCATCCTTTTATAGGATGGCCCTTAAACAAGCCATCCTATAAAAATTCCAAAAATCAAAGGAATATCTACCTTGAGCAGTTGAGTACCTTGCTCAGAACATGAGGACTCAAAGACCTTTCAAACTCTAACACAGGCTAGAGAAGTAGAAAATTTCCGGGCCTGGAGAAGAGTGGAAATTACAGCAGGCGAAAAACTCTGCTTCAACAACCAAGCCCTTTCAATGGCCAAACCGTAAGACAGAATCGAACTGGATCCTCATGCTGAATGGGCCCCTAACGTAACAGATCTGTCCAAGATGGCAGCCTGAGGGGACTGCCCACCAGAAGTCTCTGGAGATCAGCATACCACGGCCTTCAAGCTTAATCCGAAGCCACTAAAAAAATGATGTTGGTTTGACTTGCAATCTTCTGGACAAGCCTGCCTATCAGTGTCCAGGGCAGAAATGCATACATAAGGGTGCCGCATGGCCAGTCTTGAACAAAAGTGCCGATGCCCATCATGTTTGGGTCCCAATTACGACTAAAAAAGCGTGGAACCTTTGCGTTGTTGAAGGTCGCCAAAAGATTTATTTATTTATTTTATTTATTTAAACAATTTTATATACCGACAACCGTTTGCACATCGTGTCGGTTTACAGGTAACTTAAAACCAATGTATATATAGGCATTGCCTTTACAAGGAACAGAGAACAATAGAACGCAATAACAAAGCAAAAACTAGATAAATTAGAAGGAGGGATTCAAAAGGGAGTGACATAAATTGGGGGCGGAGAAGGAGTAAAACAATGACACAAAGGGAAATGTTATGTACAAAGTTCAGCGAAACATTTGTTATATATAAGATCTTATATATATTCTTTATATATAAGATCTTATATATATTCGTTATATATAAGATCTAGATCCAGTTGGCCCCAGCAGTTCACCAGGAGCTGAAAAGTTTCATCCACCAGCTCCCATTCTCCTGGGTCCAAGTTTCTCCTGCTGAGGACATTGGCTCTGTTATTGTCCTTTCCAGCAATTTGAAAGGCAGATATGCTTAGGAGATGCCGCTCTACTCACACCATGAGTGCATGTATGTCCTTCGACACCTGATGACACTTGGTTCCACTCTGATGATTGATTTAAGCCACCATTGTCGCATTATTGAACATTATCCAGACCACCAGAGCCTCTAGCCACTCAGCGAACCACAGGCATGCCAACCGAACCACTTGTGCCTCCAGTCTGTTGATGTCCACTGCTGCTCTGCTGCATTCCAGTGCCCTTGTACCACCAACTCCTGACAGTGAGCCCCCCATCCCTGGAGGCTTGCATCTGTCAAGAGTACCAACCAAGCCGGCATTGTCAGAGAAATTTCCTTCCTGAGATGATCCACCTGTAACCACCAGTCCAAGTGGGATCTCACCTCTAATGGGAGGAGCAGCCTCATCGCATAGTCCTGAGAATGCAGACTCCATCAGGAGACCAATGTGTGTTGAAGAGGGCGTATATGTGCCCTCACCCAAGGAACCATTTCTAATTCGGCAGCCATCAACCCCAGAAACTGAAGATAAGACCACATGGTCAGACAAACAGAGTTCAAACTTGCAGCATCAACGTGTGGATCTGAGACTCCAGCAGAAATACTCTGCCTTGTATCAAATCAAACCCGAACATACTCCAGGGTCTGAGACAGCTGCAAATTTCTCTTGGCCAGATTCACCACCCAGCCTATTTCTTGTAGCAAGGAAATCACTGGGTGGGAAGCAGAAGACTCTCTTCTACTGTCTTGGCTCAGATAGGGGAAAACTAGAATGCCCTCCTTGCGGAGGGCTGCCACTATCACCACCATGAGCTTGGAAAAGATTCTGGGTGCTGTGGCTAGCCCAAAAGGCAAAGCCTGAAACAGGTAATGATCATCCAGGATAGCAAATCACAGGAAATGCTGATGTTCCTGATGGATGGGAATCTGTAGTTACGCCTTTGTCAGATCCAGAGATGTGAAGTACTCCCCTACTTGAAATGCCATTATGACAGAGCGCACAGTTTCCATCCTGAAATGCATAACTTATAAATGTCGGTTGACATCCCTGAGATCCAGTATGGGCCGAAATGACCCTTCCTTTTCAGGTATGACAAAATAAATGGAATAACGGCACATATTTCATTGCGATTCAGGAATAGGAATCATTGCTTTTAGGTTCAACAACTGTTGTAATGTTACTTTCACTTCTACCATCTTCTGAGGGGAGTTGCATGGAGAAACCATGAAGGCATCCAGAGGAATGCGAAGGAATTCTAGAGCATACCTGTCCTGAAACACTTCGAGAATCCACTGATATGAAATAATCTGGACCCACCTGTGATAAAAAAAAAACGGGATAGGCGACCACATATCTCCTGCACCAACAGGTGAACCCACAAACCTTCATTGGGAAGACCGAGGGGTTCCACATCTGCATCCTTTCGAGGTTCTCAAGGGCAAAAGGACTGGGACATGTGGAATGGACAGGGCCTCTGGGAAGAACCTCCCCTATAACACCGAAAATACCGGTAGTCTCGAGAGCAGCCACTCACTCGAAAAGACCGAGCAACAGGTTTCTTGTCCTCCGGCAATCAAGGGACCTGGTTCTCTCCCCATTTACTTGCCATTTTTCCCAATTCACTGCCAAACAAAAGCAAGCCCTTAAAGGGCAGCTTGGTAAGATTGGACTTTGAAATAGTATCCACCAACCAGTTGCACAGCTATAGCTGCTGCCTGGCCGCAATAACCGAAGCAGCTCCTCTGGCGATGTGCAAACCAAGTCACAGTCTGCGGCAGCTAAGAAGGCGGCCCCCAGTTCTACCACAGGTCCAAGATCAGACCCAGCGCCACCAGATTCTTGACAAAGATGCAAGGTAGCCTGAGTTACCAAGGCGCAACAAGAAGCAATTTGCAAGTATAGGGGCAGATTTTACAATCTACGCCTGATTTTATAACATATGTGCACTGCCGCGCACATGTTACAAAATCCAGGGTCGGCGCGCGCAAGGGTGTGCACAATTGTGCAACTTGCATGCACCAATCCATGCAGCCTGCCTCCATTCCCTCTGAGGCCGTTCCGAAATTGGAGCGGCCTCGAAGGGAACTTTCCTACTGCTTCCCCCCACCTTTCCCTCCCTTCCCCTATCTAACCCAGCCCTACCTAAATCCCCCCCCCCCCACCTTTATTTGAGAATTTACGCCTGCCTCTGTGGTCCCTCAGCACGGCGGCTGTTCCGGAGGCCTCATCCCGCCCCCGGGCCGGCGCCCCACCCCCGGAACGCCCCTTTTTCGAAGCCCTGGGACATATGCGTTCCCAGGGCTTGCTCAGCACGCCCAGGGGCAGGCTGGGGCAGCTTTTCGGGGGTTACGCGCGTAACCCTTTGAAAATCTGCCCCTTATTGTCACTGCCTCAAAGGCTTGCTTTAGGATAGCCTCAATCCTCGGATCCTGAGAATCCTTTAATGCCGCACCTCCCTCTACTGGGATGGTGGTACGTTTCATGACAGAACACACCAAGGCATCCACCCTAGGGAAATGTAACTGCTCTCTGGCCTGTGGATCTAAGGGGTTATAAACCCGCCAAGATGTGTCCTCCTTTAAAAGACACCTCTGGCACACTCCATTCCAGATCAATCAACTCCTGTATTGCATCCAGGAGGGGAAAGAAACAAGAAGCCTTGCATATGGTGACAAAATAGGATCCTTCTTCTGCATCCCCAAGGCAACAGGCGCTGCCACTCCGAGGGTCTTCAAAGTCTAAGAGATCAAATCCAGCAACTCATCTCTATGAAAGAAATGAAGAAGAGTTCTATATAGCTCCAAATCTGGGGGAATGTTAATTTCCTCACCAAGACAGCCACCACCATCATCATCGGTATCATCTTGATTCACCTGTCACACCACACTGCACCACAGCATTTGACTTTGGAGATAGGTGGGGGAGCACTTGGAGCACATGGAACTACCTTAGTAGGTACTGCTGATTCAGAAGACCAGTCCTGTAGAAATGTCTGCAATCTCTGGAAGCATTCTACCTAGGAAAAGGAGAACAGGTCCATTCCAGGTCCCATAGGCCCGAACCTGATTTCCTGAGCATTAGTGTCCCCTTACGTCTCAGCCCATGGATCACTCATGGGAGGGAACACCCCCGTCATGTCTCCCTTGGTCCCAATCCCCTCAGACCGAGGAGATGGACCATCGCTGGCAAAATCAGAAGGAGTTAAATCTCCCTGAGCATCCAGGCAGTGCTATCACAAGCTTAAAGATAGCTCCAGCTGAATGGCCCTGATGTGGCATGCAACAAAAACAGAAACGTGCTTAGGCTTCTTCACCGCGGGCGCCATGGTTGTAAGCATGCAGACCGGTAAAGGCTCACGCCTAGATTACCCATGCATATAAAGCCACACCCAAAATAAACACACAAAAAAATGTGTGTCCAAGTACAAGTGCTTATGCTGCTCGTCCAACTGGATGCCCAGAATCGACACGAAGAAAGACACCTAAGCTGGATGCATAAGATGTGCGTCCAGAAGGAAGAACACCCAAACTAGATGCACAGGAGAGAATGGACACACAAATGAATGTGCTGGCATGCACCAATGGCCCGCATGAAAAAACGTGCAAAACTACTTTGCAGCCTACCATGCACCAAAATAGGAGAAGCCTGGAAGCGGGGCCTAGCCAAATTGCTGCTCAACCCGCTGAACATCACAGAACTCCCTAGAGATGTAAGTGGGCCAGCTGAATGCTGAAGAAACAGACCCTTTCTCATTTCTTCCTCCTTTCTCTGTTTTTGGGGGGTTTTTTAAGTAAAAAACTTTTACCTAAACTCAGCCCTCCCTGGCTGAGAGCAGGAACAGGTCCTAGCTATGGGGGAGATGGCAAAAGCCTTTACCACGAGCCTCTCTTGGCCTGCAACAGCTAAATTAAATTTAGATCCATGCCACTGAAGGCTATCGGACTGAAGGCACTCTACTAAGGGAAGGACGACATGGTGTCACCTCAGGATGCAAGCAGTGCTACATAGACATCTTGCCTTTCCGATATCTCCTTTACAACTTCTTTCTTCTTTTTCTTTTTTTTTACTCACAGGTATTCCCCCGAAGGGAAATGCATGTCCACCATCTGCTGGAGATGAAGAATACTGGCAAGCTGATGTCGGGGCAGGATTATATGGCTGTGACATCAGCTTTTGCTCTATCTCCATCTGCTGGCAGAGGTGTATAACCTACTCGTGGGGACTGACCTACCCAAATACTGAGGAATGACTGTTTATTAGCATATTAGAACATAAGAAAATGCCATACTGGGTCAGACCAAGGGTCCATCAAGCCCAGCATCCTGTTTCCAACAGAGGCCAATCCAGGCCATAAGAACCTGGCAAGTACCCAAAAACTAAGTCTATTCCATGTTAACATTGCTAATGGCAGTGGCTATTCTTTAAGTGAACTTAATAGCAGGTAATGGACTTCTCCTCCAAGAACTTATCCAATCCTTTTTTAAACACAGCTACACTAACTGCACTAACCACATCCTCTGGCAACAAATTCCAGAATTTAATTGTGCGTTGAGTGAGAAATAACTTTCTCTGATTAGTTTTAAACGTGCCCCATGCTAACTTCATGGAGTGCCCCCTAGTCTTTCTACTATCCGAAAGAGTAAATAACCGATTCACATCTACCCGTTCTAGACCTCTCATGATTTTAAACACCGCTATCCATATCCCCCCTCAGTCGTCTCTTCTCCAAGCTGAAAAGTCCTAACCTCTTTAGTCTTTCCTCATAGGGGAGTTGTTCCATTCCCCTTATCATTTTGGTAGCCCTTCTCTGTACCTTCTCCATCGCAATTATATCTTTTTTGAGATGCAGCAACCAGAATTGTACACAATATTCAAGGTGCGGTCTCACCATGGAGCGATACAGAGGCATTATGACATTTTCCGTTTTATTCACCATTCCCTTTCTAATAATTCCCAACATTGTTTGCTTTTTTGACTGCCGCAGCACACTGAACCGACGATTTCAATGTGTTATCCACTATGACACCTAGATCTCTTTCTTGGGTTGTAGCACCTAATACGGAACCCAACATTGTGTAATTATAGCATGGGTTATTTTTCCCTATATGCATCACCTTGCACTTATCCACATTAAATTTCATCTGCCATTTGGATGCCCAATTTTCCAGTCTCACAAGGTCTTCCTGCAATTTATCACAATCCACTTGTGATTTAACTACTCTGAACAATTTTGTGTCATCTGCAAATTTGATTATCTCACTCGTCGTATTTCTTTCCAGATCATTTATAAATATATTGAAAAGTAAGGGTCCCAATACAGATCCCTGAGGCACTCCACTGTCCACTCCCTTCCACTGAGAAAATTGTCCATTTAATCCTACTCTCTGTTTCCTGTCTTTCAGCCAGTTTGCAATCCACGAAAGAACATCGCCACCTATCCCATGACTTTTTACTTTTCCTAGAAGCCTCTCATGAGGAACTTTGTCAAACGCCTTCTGAAAATCCAAGTATACTATATCTACCGGTTCACCTTTATCCACATGTTTATCAACTCCTTCAAAAAAGTGAAGCAGATTTGTGAGGCAAGACTTGCCCTGGGTAAAGTCATGCTGACTTTGTTCCATTAAACCATGTCTTTCTATATGTTCTGTGATTTTGATGTTTAGAACACTTTCCACTATTTTTACTGGCACTGAAGTCAGGCTAACCGGTCTGTAGTTTCCCGGATCACCCCTGGAGCCCTTTTTAAATATTGGGGTTACATTTGCTATCCTCCAGTCTTCAGGTACAATGGATGATTTTAATGATAAGTTACAAATTTAATAATTTTTCTGTTATTCTTCTATTTTTGTTCAAACTCCATTTGAAAGCCAAGAGAGATGTAAGGTGATATGCAGTGTAGAGAATTGGTTCCTACTGACTAAAGGCAATAGCGACCGCATTTGCTAATCACACTGCCAATGGGAGAAGTTTCTTTAGGGACTTTAGGAGAAATAGCTCATAAGAACATAAGAATATGCCATACTGTGTCAGACCGAGGATCCATCAAGCCCAACATCCTGTTTCCAACAGTGGCCAATCCAGGATACAAGTGCCCAAACATTAAATAGATCCCATGCTACTAATGCCAGTAATAAGCAGTGGCTCTACAGAAAGAGATTGTAATGGTCTATCTCTATCACTGGAAAGAGATTTCTCTATTTCTCTCCCCTAGCTTTCTGTTCATTTTTCTTTGTGGTTTCATTTCTTGGTCCATCCTGCTGAGTCTATAGGAAACTCCCTCAGACTACCTTAAGGGACTGGGCACAGCTGTCTCGTCCAATCTTCCTTAAGATCCAGACCCTCAAGGAATCCAAAATAAAGGAAGGAGCCCCTCACCAGAATATAAGGGTTAGAGGGGCCCCAGAGAGCTCATTCTGCTATGTTTGACGTTTGTGTGCTACCTAAACTTAAGGTGAGCTGCTTTTGATTTTGTTTTTCACTGTAAAATAATTGCACATACAGGAAACAGCCAGAGTCTGCCTCTTTATTCCTCCTGGCTGTTTCCCAAGCCGCTATCACCCAAGTTATTTATTTATTTATTTATTTACTTACAAGTTTATATACCATGGTTTGGTTTAAAAAGTAATACATAATATCATAAAAGACAAAAAACGAAAAAACTGTCATGTTTCTTTCATTTTTCGTTTGTGCCCAATGCACATGCCATATCCTCCCTAGACATCTCTATCCACCCTTGATTTTTAGACCATGTAAAAGGAGTGGTGTGGCTACAAACTGTAATAATGAAAGAAATAAACTAAAAAATACAGTTCTATTAATTTTGAAGGATGTGGGAATGACATAATTATCTGGATTACTGGGCAGGTTGGGGGAAAAGATCGCTGCCTCTCAGATTTGACCAAAATTGAGCAAGGAGTCATCGTACTACTCTTATTACTTTCCCACTACTACCTGCAGGCACCGCTCATAAGATGTCTGTGCAGTGATTTAAATAAATTCTGAAACTCTCCTAAATCCTTGAAAATCCATGATGCTTGAAGAGAGACAAATTAAAATTTAAAGTTCTGCATTACTTTAAAAGCAATACATTTGCTTATTTGTGCAGAGTCCATCCTACCTGCAGCCAAAGACATAGAGGAAAGAAGCTTGAGCGAGAGGGGGAGCTTGAATATATATGTGTGAGGGTTGCGAGACAGAGAGGGAGCCTGTGTGAGAGGGTATGTGTGTGCGACAGAGAGAGGGAGCCTGTGTGAGAGGGTATGTGTGTGCGACAAGAGAGAGGGAGCCTGTGTGAGAGGGTATGTGTGTGCGATAGAGAGAGGGAGCCTGTGTGAGATGATATGTGTGTGCGAGACAGAGAGGGAGCCTGTGTGAGAAGGTATGTGTGTGCGACAAGAGAGAGGGAGCCTGTGTGAGAGGGTATGTGCGTGCGATAAAGAGAGGGAGCCTGTGTGAGAGGGTATGTGTGTGCGATAGAGAGAGGGAGCCTGTGTGAGAGGGTATGTGTGTGCGATAGAGAGAGGGGGCCTGTGTGAGAGGGTATGTGTGTGCGATAGAGAGAGGGAGCCTGTGTGAGAGGGTATGTGTGTGCGATAGAGAGAGGAAGCCTGTGAGGCAGGGGGGTATGAGAAAAGGACCAAATATTAGAGAGGTCAGGTGGGCCGTGAGTAGAGCCCAACCCGCTTGCAGCCAAAGATACACAGAGAAGTGGCCTTGAAGAAAGAGGGAGGCTTGGTGAGGAGGTGTGCATGTGCGAAAGAGAGCTTATATGAGGGGAGGTGCAAGAGAGAGAGGGAGCCTATGTGAGGGGGATTATCTGTGAGATGGACAGAGGGAGCCTGTATGAGGGGCTGTATGAAAGAGGGCTCAAATTCTGGGAGTGGAGGGCTGGGATATGGCGATAGAGTGAAAGGGGTTGAGCCTGGAGGGGGAGGGGAGAGGATAGTGGAGAGGGAAGGGAGCAGGGGCCTGAGAGTGAAAGTGGCCAGGGGAGCATAGAGAATGGAAGGGACACTCTTACAGTGAACTAAGGGAATTCTGCTCAAAGTACTTAAAACTCTGAATTTTTGAGTAATAACTTTTCTGCATATTTTTAATTAATTACTCAGACTTTGATGTATAATCTGTTATTTTGACCAATATAATTTTTATTTTTTCTGGGCAGAATTCCCACAGGAATAAGAAGAATGTAAGATGTTTGCTACAGCAAAGATTTCTGAATGAATCATGTTCACACTTATCTCATTTCTGCTTCTGCTTTGGAAACACTTGGAATTCTTTTTTGTAGATTCTAGAGAGACGCAGACATATAATTTTATTTCATATTGTATAAAGACAATGACAAACAACCAGTGTCAACCAAAAGCCAGAGAACAGGGATATATAAACAGATATGGCATGCCTCACGTTCTACAGATTCATGTTTTAAAAATACATTTTGCTATGATTCTTTTCTCGATTATTTACCTTAAAAGGTTTTCAGAAGGGAAAGACAATAATCATTTCTGATCAAGGGCAAACTTCTATGTTAAGTTCAATACCAGAACAAACCGGCTGTCAAGTCCCTCAATTTCAGATGAAATACAATGGAATATCTTCAAATAATGTCATCTTGGAAGGGGGGGGGGGGAGCGGAATCGGGGCATCAACCCCATACCCCGGACTGTTGAAGACCTTGTATCATTGTGATAGCCTCGCCCACGATGAGAGATTTCTAGGTCATTCCTCCCTTGCCATGCAGTCTGAGGCCAAATAAAAAGTCAGGATACCACAGCACTCTTCTGATCTGAAATGCGCGAGACTGAAGAAATTTATTTATTTATTTATTTAACATTTTTCTATACCGACCTTCATGGTTAAATACCATATCAGGACGGTTTACATCAAACAGGGGTAAAATAACTAGATAAAGGAAGAAAAAACAAAGTTACATTACAACGAGGACTGTGAACTTGGAAGCTTAGGAAGCTAGAAGAGAAATATAAAGTTAAGTTAAAGGGAGAGAAACAAATTCCGGACTAGAGGTAGTCCAGACTAGAGATAGTCCACATGTTAGAGTCGGTATCCATGCTGTCAAGGTATTCAGAGGATGCTGGTCATTCTTCTCCACCTCACTACAGCCAAGGAGGTGAGATGTAGCACTGTGCCCCTCTGTGGCCCAGTCAGCAACAGAGCAAGCTAACAGGTCCAGTGTCTCTAACCTACTCCTATTGCCGCTGGCTCCTTTCCCTCCTGCAACAGTCCAACAGCTACTCTGATTGGCTGGGAGAGAATGGAGCCAGTGGCTGAAGCAGCAGCAGCTGGAAGTGTCAGAGAGGAAAATGAGGGATGAGGTTGGGGAAAGAATGTGGGGCTGAGAAGTAAGTCTGTGATGGGGATGAGAGTTGGGGGGGGGAGGAGAATGGGGCTAGGGAATGAGGTTGGGAGGGTGAATCAGTGCAACTAACTGCGAATCACTTCAGGAAGTGCCTACAGACCTCAGTTACGGAGGGCCCCGAACCTCCAAGTGGATATACCACTAACTTTGGATCAGGCAGGAACCAATCCAGCTGATTCACCCTTGGCTCTGCACCCCTAAAGGGTCAGCCCTGCCTTCAAGCAGTCATCTGCTGTAATTCTTGCATTTGTTGTGCAGGCTTTTAGTTTGAAAGTTCCCTGGTCTATTGATTTAAATTGTTGGCAGCCTTATCTAGAGTTAGACGTAGTCAAAAGCTCTGGATAAGAAATTTGCATAGCACCAATGAGTACATTGAAGAAGAGGTCTATGTGGTCTGACCAGTTCATGTACATCATCATCTTTTCTACAATTCTTATGATAGTCGAAGTCAAGTTATCAGAAAGAATCCTGATGTGTTTTTGTTTCCCAGAATCATTTTGGCTACTAGGAATCCTTGTTTATGGACGCTGCAAGTTAAGCATATGACTCAGAAGGGATGAACCATCTCAATGAAATGAAAACTCAAAGTCCATATTCAAAAGATTGCCCAGGTTACTTTGGGAGTAACCCAGACAAATCTTTGGTTTCAAACATTTCCCCTACTCTCCATTTAAATTTTGTCCAGGTAACTCATCACTCGCAAAAATATGTAGCCGATTAACAAAGAGGAGTTGTTGCAGAATTTCAGAGGCACACCTTAACTTTAGCTGGATAGGGCCAATATTTGGTGCTAAACAGATAAAGTTATCCAAGTAAGCCCAGCCATACCGGAGAGCAGTCCTACGGTTATATAGATGACTTTAGCCAGGAATATTCAGGGGACTGCTTGGTTATGTTCCACTGAATATCCAAGTAACTTCCCAGATAACTTTCCCTAGATAAGAACAAAAGAATTATCATATTGGGTCAAACCAAGGGTTCATCAAGGCCAGTATTCTGTTTTCAACAGTGGCCAATCCAAGCAAGATAACAATAAATAAATAGATCCCATGCTGCTGACGCACAGTGATAAGTACTGGCTATACCCAAAGTCTACTTGGTTAATAACAATTTATGGACTTTTCCTCCAGAAACTTCTCCCAATCTTTTTTAAACTCAGTTATGCTAACTGCCTTAACCACATCCTCCAACAAAGAATTTCAGAGCTTAATTGTGATTTGAGTGAAAAAGAAGTTTCCCCAGATAAGTTTCCTGCTTCCCAGCTTTCTCAATATGGACCACAAAGTATGTGTGTGACACCCAAATCCTACCCATAACAATCCTTAAACTTCCACTGTTCTCCAGCTATCAGAACATAAAATTGATATGAGAACCCCAGCTTTCTAGGAATTGCTTAGGGGAAAGCCAGGCTCAGCCAGAAGGTGCAACATAATGAGAACTTCTTGGAAATGAGAAAGGAAACAAAGCAAGTTCCCCAAGAGATGGCCAGGAGGGCACAAAAAAGAAAAAAATCATGAGGAAGAGAGCAGCCAAAGAGCACTATTAATGATCCGAACTGCAAGGACTGTTTTGCCTTTAGCTGACAGCTGAATGGAGATCAATATCAAAAAAGTAAAATAAGGCAGGCAGTATGAATACAGAATTTGTACAGGGGAGGATGTGCAAATTGATTTTTGTAGGAAAATGTGTTTATATTTATACACACACAAGTATCTGTCTCAAATATCTGTTTTTATTCTTCATTTTGTATACTGACATTATACTACAGTGTCTTCAGTCATTAAAAGGCATCCTTAAACATAAAATATTAAAACAAACAATTCCAACACATCAAGGAGCAAAGCATTCTGTGGTTAGTGAACTTAAATATTGCACAGCACCGATACACAGGTATCCGCAGAAGGAGAAGCTAGGTGAGTCCCTGTGATTAGGGATGTGCAGTCATTTGAAATGACAGACATTGTCAACAATATTTTGTGCCATCTTCTAAATTGTTTTCTGTTGCTTTACATGGGTTATTTTTAAATAGCAAGAACTGAAACCAACCAAAAAAGAATAAAAACAAACTGAAACAATCAAAATATGAAAAGAAACATGAAACAAAAAGAAAATGAAAAAGTGGCATCGATTTGCCTGTCCATCGCACATAAACACAATGAAATTGTGTGGTGAAGGTCTGAAATAAAAAAAAAAGAGCTGAGCTGTGCTGCTGTAACAGTTCTAAATGTTTTTTTCTATGTTTATTTTTATGTCGTTTTTTAATAAATCCCAAAATAATGTGTGGCACTACAGTATAGACTGTTCAATACATATAACTGCTACATTATGGGGTAGATTTTAAAAAAGAGCGCAATCGCGTACTTTTGTTCGCGCAGCAGGTGTAAACAAAAGTACGCTGGATTTTATAAGATACGCGCATAGCCGTGCGTATCTTATAAAATCCTGGATCGGCACGCACAAAGCTGCCGATTTTGGGCAGCCTGCGCGCGCCAAGCCGCGCAGCCTGCCTCCGTTCCCTCCGAGGCCGCTCTGAAATCGGACCAGCCTTGGAGGGAACTTTCTTTCGCCCTCCCCTCACCTTCCCCTCTCTTCCCCTACCCAACCCACCCCCCCGGCCCTATCTAAACCCCCCCCCTTACCTTTGTCCCTCGATTTACGCCTGCTAGAAGCAGATGTAAATCTATGCGCGCCAGCAGACTGCTGGCGCGCCGTCATCCAACCCGGGGACTGGTCCGGAGGCCTCGAACACGCCCCCCCGGGCCGGCACCACGCCCCTGGTCCCGCCCCCGAAACGCCGCGTCATTTGGCCCCGCCCTGACAAGCCCCCGACACGCCCCCTTAAAAAAATCCCGGGACTTACGGGCGTCCCGGGGCTCTGCGCGCCCCGGCGGCCTATGCAAAATAGGCGCGCCAGCGCACGAGGGCCCTGCTCACGTAAATCCAGGCGGATTTACACGAGCAGGGCATTTAAAATCCACCCGTATATGTTTAAGGGCCAACAGGAAAGAACACTTTTTTAACAATATACGCTTATTCTGAAAGATTTATTTATTTATTTATTTATGAACTTTTCTTTACCGACATTTGTAGAAGCACATCATGCCGGTTTACAATGAACTGAAAGGAGGAAATTACAATAAATGAGGGGAAGGGGGGTGGGCAGGCAGGAAAAGGGAGAGGGGGAAAGGAGAAGGTAAATGCAGAAATGCAGAAGGAAATGATAGGAAAGGAGAGAGGCAATAATATAACTGAGTATATAGGAACTGTGTACAAGCTGTATACAATACAAGATACAAACAGTATCTTACAGTAAGATAACTGTATAAGATACAATACAGTATCTTGTAAAATACAATACAAGATACAAACAGTATCTTACAGTTATAAGTTCCTAGATATGTTTATCACCTTTTTACTACCATATATCTTCAATTCTAAGATGCACTTTTTTCCCTCACACAAACATCTCTAAAAACAGGGTGAGGCAGATTTTCAAAGGGGTAGGCACGTAAGATACGCATGTACCCCCCCCCCCCCGAAAACCTGCCCCAAGTTCCCCCTGCGCGCCCCAAGCCTATGTTGAATAGGCTTGGCGGCGCGCGCAAGCCCCAGGACGCGCGTAGATCCGGGGGCTTTCCTGGGGGGTGTATTGGGGGCATGTCGGGGGCGTGTCGCAGCGGCGCGTCATCCGTGGGCGTGGCCGAGGCCTCCGAAACTGCTCCCGGGCCGGGGAATCGCGCAGCCGGCGTGCGCGAGTTACACCTGCCCGAAGGTAGGGGGGGTTTAGATAGGGCTGGGGGTATGGATTAGGTAGGGGAAGGGAGGGGAAGGTGCGGGGGGGTGGAAGGAAAGTTCCCTCAGAGGCCGCACCGATTTCGGAGCAGCTTCGGAGGAAACGGAGGCAGGCTGCACGGCTCGGCGCATGCAGGCTGCCGATTTTGCACAGCCTTGCGCGCGCCAACCCCGGATTTTAAAGGATACGTGCGGCTACACGCGTATCTATTAAAATCCTGCGTACTCTTGTTCGCGCCTGGTGCGTACTTTATTAAAATCTACCCCGGTATGTTTTTGAATTGTGGGTGCATCTTAGAATTACAGGGGGATTTTTCAGATTTTTCCATGCTTTGCAGACAGCACTACACGTTTTGTTTTTACGTGGAAACCTCACTTCCAAGTTTGACTATTATCGCTCTACTTCGCTCTCACTATTCCATTCTGCACTTTCCAAGCAAGGAGCCACCGTTATTTCATTATAGTGGAGCTCGCTCAGCAACAACTAGGAAGTCTCGGTAGTTTGAAACCACCTCGTAAAAAGCTGAGTAATTGAATTTCTTTCATTTTGATCCCTCATTTCACATCAAATGTCAAAAAGATTGCACTACGAATCCACATTGAAATGAAAAGTTGTGTATGGAACATGGAAATAGAGCTGCTAGTCGACATTTTGACATTAGTGAAGCAAATGTTTGTCGTCGGAGAAATGATCGCAATTCCATATTTTCGTGCAAAGCAACAACCAAATGCTTTACAGGCCCTAAGAAAGGAAGATTTCCACGTCAATGAAGCTGTGATATGTCTTGTAATGCAGATATGCGTAAAAGGATTGCCCATCATTCAACAAGTCATGCAATTGAAAACCGTAGAAATCGCCAAGTCCCCCAGAATAGAGGAAACAATTTTTAAAAGCAGTCGGGGCTGGTATGACAGACTCATTGTTGTAGTGGGTTATTGTTAAGACGCCAAACATCTATCTGTCAAAACATTCCTGCAGACTTTGAACAGAATTTGATTAACTTTCAGTGACACTTGATCAAATTAAGGGAAAAAAGAAAATATGAGTTCAGTCAAATTGGAAATGCTGATGAAACACGGGTCTTCTTTGATATGCCTTGAAATTACACGGTCGATGCTAAAGATGCTAAATAAGTCGAGATTATAAGTACTGGCTACAAAAAACAGCATATCACTGTGATGTCCTGCTTCACCGCTGATGGTCATATGTTGCCACCATATTTAATTTTAAATCAAAAAAACCATACCAAAGAATGAAATTTTCCCCAAAGACGTTATTGTGCGTGCACAAAAAAATGGATGGATGATGGCAGTGCTTATGGAAGGAAGACTGGCTAAGTGTTGTGTGGAATAGTCGTCCTGGAAGTCTTTTTAACCCACCTAACATTTATTTTTATTTATTTATTTAACAGCTTTTTTATACTGATATTCATGGGTACATCATATCAGTTTACAAGGAACTAAGAGAAATACAGAGAACAGGGAGGGGGAGAGGGAGAAAAAGCACTAACATGCTAGTACTTGATGCATTTATGGGACATTTGTCTGACCAGGTGAAAAATAAAATCATGCAAAAACGTGGTGACTTGGTTGAGAGTCCTGGTGGCATGACTAGCCAACTACAGCCACTTAACATTTCAGTCAACAAACCATTTAAGGATTACTTGAGAAAGTAATATGAATCCTGGCTGATAACTGACAACCTTCCGCTGACACCTTCCGGAAAAATTAAGAAAGCACCGGCATCAAAATTGGCAGAATGAGTATCAACAGTTTGGAAGCTAATCCCAGAAAGAACAGTGAACTCATTTTTAAAATGTTGCATCACCAATGCTCTCAATGGCTCAGAAGATGATATATTATGGGATAATGAAGATAAAGAGGTCTCAGAAGAAAATGACTGATGAATCTGTCTTGTATATGGATTCGGAAGGATGAAATTAATAAAATGCATGTGGTAGAATTTTGTATTTTTGTTTTTGTGACATTGTTTATGATTAGTGCATTTCACTATTGTTTTTGCTAGTAAATTGAATTTTATTATAGCAAAAATATTTGTTATATATATTTTATTTTATTCTTATAATCATTCTTAGAAATATAATTCTAAAAAATTCTATGAAATTCCTAAGCCAGTATTAAATGTGAGGAACTCGCCTTCTTCATCCACAAAAAAATAGCGAACATCCTCCTCTGATTCCCCGTCACCTCCCCTCCCATGCCCCCCCCCCCCCAACTAATGCTACCCTAGACTCCCTTGACCTTACATCTTCCAAGGAAATTGAATCTATCCTTAAAAAGATTAAACTCGCTTCCCACCCCTCTGACACCATCCCCACCAAAGCACTCCTAACCATTCCTAATACTATTGCCAAACCCCTGGCAGACATCATCAATTGCTCCCTCTCCATCAGCTCAGTTCCTGACACCTTAAAGCATGCAGTTTTCAAACCCCTTCTCAAAAAACCCTCTCTGGACCCCAAGGACCCAGCTAACTATCACCCCATTTCAGACCTTCCTTTCATCACTAAAATCAAGGAAAAGGTGGTCAACTCCCAGCTTATGGACTACCTAGAAAGCAACAATATCCTTCATCCCTCTCAATTTGGTTTTCGTAAAAACGTGAGTACCGAAACACTCTTACTCTCCCTCATTGACGCCCTCCTCATTGGCCTAGATCAAAGTCATTGCTACATCCTTGCCCTCCTTGACATATCCTCAGCGTCTGACACGATAAGCCACAACCTCCTCCACTCCTGCCTATCTGACATTGGCATCTCAGGCGCAGCCCTCCTTTGGTTCAAATCCTACCTGGCCAACAGACAATTCTCTGTAAAATTAGGCAACTCAGAATCTACACATTTCTGCCTCACCCAAGGAGTTCCTCAAGGCTCCTCCCTTTCATCCACCCTTTTTAATATATACCTCCTGCACCTCTGCCAGCTACTATCTGACCTCGGCCTCAAATTCTACATCTACGCAGATGATGTTCAAATCACCATACCAATACAAGAAACTATCTCCAAAACACTAAAATTCTGGGAGAAATGCCTCACTTCCATTAACTCCCTACTCACTAAACTCCACCTTGCCCTCAACACCACTAAGACAGAACTGCTCTTTATTTCCAACCACCATATTCTCAAGCCCTCTCTCTTAAGCGACCCAGCTTTCAGCTCTATCACCTCACAGCCTTTCGTAGGTGATCTTGGTGTTCTAATTGATCAGCACTTAACTTAAAAAAACACATCAACTCTGTCCTTTACTTAAAAAAACACATCAACTCAAATCTTTTCTCCACACCCATGATCTCCGTACAGTCATATATGCGACCCTCTCTTCTAAACTGGACTACTACCATTCCCTATATCTAGGCCTCCCCTACTCCACAATCAAACCGCTTCAAATGTTGCAGAATGCCGTTGCTAGAACCAACATGAATGCCCGCAAATACGACCACATAACCCCCATCCTTAAAGACCTACACTGGCTCCCTATCCTCTCACGCAACCTCTACAAGACTCTTACCACTATTCACAAATCCATTTACAAACATAACTCGAGCTGGCTTGACAAGCCCCTCCGATTCATACCATGCTCCCGCCCTACCAGAGCAACTCTTAAAGCCACTCTTCACATCCCATCCCTCAAGAACGCTCACCTTACCTTTACAAGGGATCGTGCCCTCTCAATTGCTGGCCCCACCCGCTGGAATGCACTACCCACGAACCTCCGCCTTGAGCCTTGCACCATTAAATTCAAGAAAAAGCTAAAGACCTGGCTTTTCAAACAGGCTTACCCAGACTAGGTCCATGCTCATTAATTCATTACTACAAACTTATGCCTCTAAGTTATTAATTTTTTAAGTTTTTATGTTAACATGTTATCTCTCCAGTTTTTTCCTGTTCTCCTATTTAGTTTCCTCCCCTCCCGCTCTTCCCTGTTCTTTGTACTTTCCATCTACTGTTTGATGTAAGCCGATATAATGTACCCACTAATGTCAGTATAAAAAAAGCCTATAAATAAATAAGAAATTTTAAAAGATATTCTGAGAAATTTATTTTTTTCTCTAAGCAAAGCTTTTTTAATTGCTGGTGGTACTGAAAATAGTGTGTGTCTTACAATCAAAGGCGTCTTACAATCAAAGAAATACGATAATAGTGTTTTCTGGTTTACTTGAAGCTGTTTATGGTTTCTTATTGGGTAGGTGGATATGGGCTGCATTTGCACCCCTTACATACATCATTCTTGGTGGTTCAAATGCACTCCTTAACAATATTAAGGGCCGGATTTTAAAAAGGTTACGCGCACCAGGCCTATTTTCAAAAGGCCCAGTGACACGCATAAAGCCCCGGGACACATGTAAGTTCCAGGGCTTTACTAAAGGGGTGGGGCAGGGGCCAGGGTGGGGGCAGGCTCCCGGCATAGCGGCCATATTTGCCACTGTGCCGGGGATCGCGCGCTGGCAGTTGGCTAGCAGGTGCAAAAGGTAAAATAAAGGTATGGGGGGATTAGAGTAGGGCTGGGGGGGGGAATGGTTAGAGGAAGGGGTGGGAAGGTCAGGCCAGGGGGAAGGGAAGTTCAGAGCGGCCTGGTAGGGAACGGGGTAGGCAGCGCGGCTCGGCGCATGCAAGGTGCACAATTGTGCACCCCCTTGCGCCCGCTGACCCAGGATTTTATAACATGCGCACGCCTGCGCATGTTATAAAATCAGGCGTACATGTGCGTGTGCCGGGTAGCGCACGCACATGTACGCCTGCACGCAACCTTTTAAAATCTACCCCAATGTGTTGTAAAGTCACAACCATGGGTCAAGGATAAGAATCCAGAGATTTTGAGATGCAGTGAACAATCAGGAACAAGTCTTCCTGCCGAGCTCCATGATGAGTGCTATTCATACACACATACATAATTAACAAGAAACAGGAAAAGCAGGGAGAGATCAATTCGGAAATAAGCAATAATAGGAACAGAAAGATCCACAGGAGCAACAGGTGGAAAGAGGTTTTGAAAGACCACCAACTGATTTATATAGGTGGGAGAAGGCAGTATAATGACTTTGGCATTGTAGCATATGGCTTTTTACAAGATCCAAGAATACAATTCTTATGATCCTCCTAGTCTGTTGCATCATAGCTACTTAGGCTGAAAAGGACTGCAGTGTTACAAATCACAAGAGGAATCAGGTGGGAGGAAGTGGACTATACATGAAAGATGCACTGTTATTATTAGTGATGATGGGAAACTACAGAAAATTGCATGCTCATTAAATTGGGATTTTGGCAAAATATTACAATTTTAAAGGTGCATTTTCAAAAACTGCATGCATAAAAAATAGCACTTGCATTTCTATAAAAGCATATACACTAGTATTTTCTATTTTAGCAACATCAACATGCACATGGAAATCTGGGTCAGTGAGTAAATTTACATGTGTAAAAAAGGGGCAGGCCAGGGGCATTCCAGGAAGGGGCCAACATTTATGCCAGTAAGTTGCTATTTTATGAGCAATTTATGCATATAAATTTGGTACCTTAAAGGGAGATTTAAAAAGCCTGGCATGCGCCAAAATCGGGAGATATGCACAAAAGTTGAGCTTGCACACATCCACAGACTTTTAAAAGCCGCCCAGATGCACACATATCTCCCGCTGCACACACCTCAAAAGTTTTCAAAAAGGGGCGTAGCATAGTCTGGGCATTTTGGGGGATGGCCAAGACATGTGCGCGTAATTATGTGCCTGGGCACTCACCTAGATCCTCTGGAAGTTTAAAAAAAATAAAAACTAGCCATACCTGAGGGGTTTTAAGAGTCGGGTAAGTGGGGGGAGTGTAAACTATTCAACCAGGGGGGTCCTGGAGGACCTAGCTGTTAACTGGTGAAACTGGCAATAGCATGGATGCACGCCCCTTTTAAAATTCCCCAACTTACAAAGTAGAAGCGGGATTTACACGCATGGGCGCACATGTGCACGCAGCCAGGCTATTTTCTAACAGGTGCAAGCTATAAAATGATCGTATACATGGGTGCGCTCCAATCCTCATGCCAAAAATGTGCCCGCATGCCGGTTTGAAAGTTACCGTTCTTGTCTTAAATATTTACTCCTGCTCAGTATAAGTGACTGGGTGGGGGTCTGGGTGAAACAGGAGGACTTCAGGCTGGTTTTCAGAAGCTGCAAATGGACTGAGCGAACTGGTAGACTAACTGGTAAAACTGGTTAGTTCATTGCCACGTGCATGTTAGAAAATCCCCCAACTTCCGCATGTAAAAGCCTACTTACAGGGTGGGAGATAAATGCATCAAAATAATGCATGTAAAATCTACTCATGTATCCCTTTAAAATTTCAGCAAAAGAAGCAGAGCGTGAGAAAATTGAGTAGTCCTTACAAATTTTTAACAAAATGTCTTAATCTTTATTGTTGCATAGAAACTCCACATTCTTCAGTAAAATAGTCAGCTTAGAAAAGGTTAGTCCCCTGACACGGTCACCTTGTTTCGCCCCACAGGCTGCATTGGGAGGGACAGTAGACCATGATTTAAAAAGCTAAAAGAGAATAAATGTAGCAAAAGGTAAGGACTAGTTGGATAACAAACTAGAATACATACTGCAAAACAAAAGTAAGAACATACCTTTTTAACAATGCATTTTATTTTTTGGGAGTTCGTTCTGAGATAACTCATATTAGAGCATTTAAAATGATAAGAATTGGTGCCAAAAAATGTAGCCAATTATACAGCTCACAGAAGCGAGATTTAGCCAGAGCTTAACTTGACATCACAATGTAAAGGCATCAACTCCAAAGCGATCTTGAATAGAAAACCTATTATCATTCCGCCCACAAAGAGAACTCAAAACCAGCCATCATATATGGCAATTGTAATATGAACAGATTAAAGAAGACTGAGAGAGATATACTGTAAACAAAAAATTAATTAGAACAGGCTAAGGAACAAAAGAGATCACCACCACACAAAGGGGCAGGTAAAGCATCAAGTACAAAAACTTTTAAGTCACAGAGTGGGGTGTAGATAACCAATGTAAAGCAAGTGGTGCTTTTGCCCACGCAGAATGGATGCATGAGCGATGTTCAATTATGCGGGTTCTGACCATTCGTGTGTTTTTTCCAACATAGAGTTTTTGACAAGGGCAATGATAACACTACGAAGGAGGAGTTTGCGATACAAGCTAAAGACATGATTCACTTTTTGAAGCAGGGTTATCCATATCGGTACTCAAACTGGCATTTATGCGAGCACTCTATGCCAATCGAGATTTCCTCCTCAGTCCTCCATCACATCCACCCTCAGATAGTATCAATTGTATATTACCTTTCTCTGCTCGAGTCAAAGAGATTAGTTCTATTATTAAACATCATTGGTGAATGCTTTCACCTCTCAAGGTTTTTAATAACTCCTTGAGATTTACTTTTTGCAGGGGTAGAAATTTATGAGACTTTTGGTCCACTCTGATTTACGAACATGTTTTGCACTTACATCTCCATCAGGTCATCGTCCTTGCGACTCCTGTTCATTTTGTGCACATTCACTCACCTTATCGATCTTCCGGCACCCATCCACAAAGGTGGAATATACTCTTCATCATTCAACAACTTGTATGTCGATGGGAGTTATTTATGTTATCATATGCCCTTGTCAAAAACTCTATGTTAGAAAAACCACACAAATGGTCAGAACCCGCATAATTGAACATCGCTCATGCATCCATTCTGCGTCGGCAGAAGCACCACTTGTTTTACATTGGTTATCTACACCCCACTCTGCCTGTGACTTAAAATGCTTTGTACTTGATGCTTTACCTGCACCTTTGTAAGGTGGTGATCTCTCTAAAGCGTTGAACCATAAGGAACGAAAATGGATATTTACTCTTAAGACATTAGCTCCAGGTGGTTTGAACTCATAGAATGGGTACATTTTTTATGTCTAATTGTTTATACAGAATTGGCAAGGAGTTGCACACTTTGGAGTCGTCCATGACTATAGTATCCTATATTCTGAAACCAGTTGCACTTACAGTAAAGGTAACGGAGGACTCTGTTTTTGTTTTTGTTCCTTAGCCTGTTTTAAATTTTTTTTTTTTTTACAGTATATCTGTGTTGGTCTTCTTTAATCTTCTGCTTATATTACAATTGCTGTATATGATGGCTGGTTTTGAGTTCTCTGTGGGCGGAAGGATAATAGGTTTTCTATTCAAGATCACATTGGGGTCGTCAAGTTAAGCTCTGATTGGCTAAATCTTGCTTCTATGAGCAGTCTCTAATTGGCTACGTTCTTTGGTGCCAATTCTTAGCGTTTTAAATGCTCTAATATGAATTATCTCTGAATGAACTCCCGAAAAATAGAATGCGCTGTTAAAAAAGGTATGTTCTTACTTTTGTTTTGCTGTATGTATCCTAGTTTGTTTTCCATCTAGTCCTTACCTTTTGCTACAATTATTCTCTTTTAGCTTTTTAATCGTGGTCTACCGTCCCTCCCGATGCAGCCTATGGTGACCGTGTCGGGGGACACTAACCTTTTCTAAGCTATTTTGCTGAAGATTGTGGAGTTTCTATGCAACAATAAAGATTAAGACATTTTGCTAAAAGTTTGTAAGGACTACTCAATTTTTTCACGCTCTGCTTCTTTTGCTTATGTATTATAGAGCATGTATTTAACCTCTGCTGCTTCTGTGGCTTTCCCTTTAAAATTTTACATTACAAAATGCAGGTATATTTTTTGTGAACACTTATCCTGCTAAAATCTAACTTATCCAGCTAAGTAGCACCTTTCCTGCTACTTAGATGAACATATTCAAACTTATCCAGATAAGTAGCGGCACTGATCCAAGTGCTACTTAGTCAGATAGGTCTGAAAAGTGCTATATAAGATAGCTGGATAAGTCTAAAACAAGTGCAACTTAGATTGATAAGTCTTAAAACACTACCTATTTATTTATGTTTTTAAAGGAGGTTTATATACCGCTTTTACAACAAATTTTGTTCAAAACATTTTACATCTTTCAATATACATAGTTAAAATAACATAAAATCACATACCATAAATCATTAAAATAAAATAGGGGAAATAAAAAGGAACATAATCATGGTCAGAGGCCTGGTAAAGAGCAATAGAGAGCAATCCAAAGGCCACTGAGTATAGATATATTTTTAAGTATTTTTAAATTCATTGTGTGATGTAATCTGCCTTAAGTGATCTGGAATATCTGACTAAGCCTGATACCTGGATAAATTTTAAAGCACTAGTTATCTGGCTATATGATATAGCCAAATATGTAGTGCTTTTCAGACGTATCCATAGTTTTTACATATGTGAACATGTTTGCCTGCATATGTACTTATATTTTAAAACATGTGCATACCATTTACATGCAGGTTATAAAATACTGTTGCAACTTTGCATGCACCAATATACATGCATATATATATGGGTGAGAGGGCAGCATTTGAAAGTTATTCTCATTACATTTTTCCTAGATATAGTGCTAATTTAATTCCAGGTTGGATTTTCCAATGAGTAAAGTAATCATATGAAAGTCTGTTGGGATTCCTTTTTCATGGTATATGTATTGCTTCCATTGTACGGCTGTATGCATTTGCAGAATAACACAGTTTCTACTGCACAAAGAAATGTTACGTTTAAGAAAAATATTTGTTAAAGTTTTACGGGAAATTGGTTGAACCTGAATCAGGGTCTTGAGTGGACTGGGTTGATTGACGGACCTTGAGTAGTCTGACCTACTTATTTTAAGCATAGGATTCTGCATTCAAGACTTGAATTTAATTGCCTAAATTTATTTATGTACTTTTCTACACACCATCTATTCAAGTAGAGGTTATAAGGGCTTATTCAATAATCTATAGCGGGCATGTTAAGGACATCTTAGCACACTAAGCAGGAAGACCTCACAGTCACCATGCACATTAAAGTGGTTTGAGAAGATGTTAGCATGAGCAGTAAAAATTTGGGAACCCACACATGCAAGTAAGAAATACAGAGTGTTTGATAAATAATGTGGTATACTCACCCTCCACACTATTTACCAAGCACTCAATAAATGGCGGCTACTTAACATCTGCTAAAACGTGGTGATAATTACCTACCATGCACACACTGCTGTCTGTCCTAGACTGGCTAGCAGTAGGGTTTTCCTCCTTCTTACTCTCCTGCAGCAATATTCAGACCCCACCACGGCATCCCTCGTCCATCCACCCATGACAAGGACAGACCTCTGAGTCATCCCCATCCCCATGCTTATTTTATTATATTTATTTAAAATATTTTATATTCCACAACTTCCTATGCATGTTCAATGCAGATTACAGAATAAAACAGACATAATTAAATCACATAAAACAATTAAAATATGGGCAATCTTATAATAAACAAATACAACCCAATTAACTGGCCCCATAAATTTCCAGATGAAACAGTGCCTTCCCTTGTTTTCTAAAAACTGTGTTATCCCTCTCATTATGCAGAGACAAAGGCAGCAGCATCACTAGAAAAGGCTGGTGCACACATTACTTGTAATCTACAATCTCCTAATGAGGGTAACACTAACACATTTGTTCAGGAAGAGCAGCGCAAACGCTGCAGATTATATCTCTGTAATTTCCCAGCTAAGGATCAAGGGAATTCCTCAAACAACAGCTTGTGCACTAGGATCAATACCTTAAACTGTAGCTTCTTTTGGATCGGTAAGCAATAGAGAGCCCACATTACTGGTGTTCTGTGCTATGAGTTGTACCTGTAAGTAAACGAGCGGCAGAGTGTTGGATCAGTCGCAAGGCTCTAACATATTTTACAGGGATGCCCATATATAAGCTGTTGCAATAATCCAAATGCCCATTAAAAAAAAGCTTGGAGCAGCATTCTAAACAGGTCGACAGAAAGAATCTGCTTAAAAAGCTTTAATAATTTAAGCTTAAAATAAGAAGACTTGCTTAATTTGACCTTTCAGGGTTAGCTGAGAGCCTAAAGAGACGATGTTAACAATAGAGCCTTTATAATTCAAGGTTAGCAGAGGGTCAGAGAACCACCTTCCTATCCATAAAACTGAAGTTTTGGCCACATTAAGGATTAACCCGTTTTCTTTCAGCCTGCCTCCATGCAGGTACTGAACAAATTGACAATTTAGTCCCATTCACGGGAATACAGAACTGGATATCATCTGCACAGCTGAAGTAAAACACTCCTAACTCTCGCAAGGCAGAACAAAGTGGCAGCAAATAAATATTAAATATTACAGGGGATAGGGAAGAAGTCTGTGGGACACCACACGTAAGGGGTATCCAGCCAGAACAATTGCCCCCCATTTGCACTCATTGTTCCCTATCCTGTGACCTAAAATATCAAATGCTGATGTAAGGTTAAGTTGAACAAAGATCCCCGAATTCCATGAATCTAGCTCTCTGCACAAATAATCTAATAAGAATACTAGGGTTTCCGTACCATGAATAGCCCGAAAACCAAATTGGCTATCATCCAAAATCTGACTATCCTGAAGAAATTCCTCCAGCTGTTTGACAGGATCTTTCCCGTAGCTGAGAGATTTGAACGTAGGCTCTAGTTTGTGATCAGGGCTGGGGACTGACTTGCATCTTTTTGGACAAAACTTTCCCAAAGCAAAGGACATCCCCACTGCTGTGTCAGCAGCCCCCCCCCCCCCCTCCCCTTCTATGGAAGCACTGGATCCCTCGCTTCCTTAGCTCCCCAAGCCCCTCTAAAACCCCTCCAGAAGGTGAACTGGAGTATCCATGGTCTTCACAGCCAGGGAGGGGAGACAAAGCCCACCTGCCCACAGTACTCCTTCTTGGTAGATAGCACCTTATGATTTAAAAAACGACACAAAATGAGACAATGCTGCCCTTTCATGCTTCAAAACAAAAGCCCATTCCTATTATCTGCCTTCATATTCTACGTTTCAGGAGGCCCAGCCGATTGCGGCAGGCACCTCATAGCTGGGCAGTCGACGGGGGAAGGGTGTGGAGCATGCAGCCAATAGGGCTCCCTGGTTGATTAGATGCCAGTGGGTCCCTCCTTCATGGGACGGCAGGTTGGAGGGCTGCTGCCTCACTGGGGGGTAACAGCGTGCAGTTTTTGCCAGTGGGGGTGTAGGCCAGTCATATAAAAGGTTAGCGGTAAGTTTGCATTAAGTATTTTTGCATGTTTATGTTTACGTTCATGCTTGTATGGCTGTGGCATTATGGACATTGTATTGCGTCATTGCTGGCAATGGGGCAGGTTCAGGGTGGAGGGTGGGATTCCAGGAAGCTACAGCATGCTCAAGTTACGTGTTTCAGTGGGTAACCTAAATGGGCAAATGTGTGGCTAGAGGCTTCTATCTGCCATCAGGTTCTCTGCGTTTCAGAAGCAATAGCTTTATTCTCCCTCGTCTTCAGACTACCACGCAGGCTTTTTAATCTCACACTAATTATTTTGCCTATCCAAATGCTCACAGCTTCACTAATTACTGCACCAATTAAGTTATTAATTACAAAGATTGTCATAGTCAGGTGCTAAAATGTTGAAATACAGATATTGCACCAGAGGAATACAGTAACCCATTTAGGTGCTGGCAATTAGTTAATTTTTTTTAAATGATTTGAATTTAATTCCAAACACTTACGGATCCAAACCTTCTCATGAATACACATAACAGGGATATCTCTAGAAAACCCTGGACAAAATATAAATCTTCATGGTCCTGATCAAATAATGAAAAGCAGAACTCGTTCTTGTGTGCTGTGGGTTTCCAAATTACACCTATTTGATTTATTGCAGTCACCTTGAGTCGCTTCAGACATCTTTTAAAATTAAATTTTCTGCTGATCCTCTTGCAGGGCTGGCGTTTGCAGTCCAAATTTTCCACACTTTCCACAATGACATGTCTTCCTTCCTCCCCCCTCCCCACCTCCTGTCCTTCATTCATTATTGCAGAATCGTTCTTCATTTTTTAAGCTTTCAATTACTATCTCAGCTCGAGTGCATATTCCCTCTAAGGCAGGGGGTCCTAATCATTTAGGCCATGTGGACCCTTTATCAACCTCCAAAATATTCAGAAACTCCCCAGTCCATCCCCCCAAACAAGTCTCACTAATCTCCCTCTCTTCCCTAGCCAAGCCCCATCAGTGACAGTGTCTCTTCTTTCTCTTTACCCACCAGTATCTCTCTTCCTCCCCAATCTGACCTAGCAGTGTTTCTCTTTCTCCACCCTGCCCATTCCCCAGGCCCTTTCTCTCCCCGTTAGCTTGCCCCCACCAGTCTCACTCTCTCCCCAGCCTGCCCCACTAGTCTCTCTCTCCTACCCTATCTTATCCATACTAGTCTTTCTCCTAACCAGCCTATCCCCAGCGTCTCTCTTTCCTCCAAGTCTAACACACCAATCTTTCTTTCTGTCCCCAGCTGTCCCTACCAGTTTTTCTCTCTGCCCCCCCCCCCCCCCCCCAGGCTTCACCCACCAGCATGTCTCTCCATCCCTCTAGGACTACATTATCCGGATCCTCTTTTCCCTTTTTTGATGGGTTGACTTCTTCTGCGTTTTCCACTCTGTCACACTCCCATTCTGTCTCGATGGGAAAAACATCTTAGTAAATCAGGCCCTAAGTTAGTACCGGTATAAAGATAACATATGCCACTTGTTTGTTGACCTTTTTATTTTTGTGTATTGTTTCTTTTTGAAAATGAAGAAATAAATGAATGGTTTATATGTTTAGATTTATATTCTATCTTTCAGAAACTTCAAAATGGATTACATTCAGGTCCTGTAGGTATTTTCCTGTCCCCAGAGGGCTCACAATCTAAGTTTGTATCTGAAGCAATGGAGGATGAAGTGACTTGCCCAAGGTCACAAAAAGCAGTGGCAGGATTGGAACCCGGGCTTCTCACCTGCTGCTCTAACCATTAGCCCACTCCTCCACTCCCATACTGGTTAAAGGTCAATGCTTTTCACAAAATGCGCAGAAACTCCAGGTTCCAAGGGGCTAAAATCAGGTTCTCTGTGGTAGGCAGTGTAATGTGAAGGTCATCTTCTGTAATCATTTTTTAATCACAGCACTGGCTCTTGAATCTTTACAACATACATTAGATACACAGACTTTGTCTTCCTCATAGCTCCATTGTCCTCAGAAACTCTAGGAGTTGGAGACCAGACAGACAAGATGATTAATCCCTTATAAACGTCACCTCAGATGAGTTTCATCTCATATCACAATGGCAAAGTGTCAAGACATACTGAAATATGAAAACTGACAGCAGAGACATGTCCACGGTACTGTGCTTGTTTGATCAGGTTGCAATATACCACTCTGATTAACTGCATTTTATGATCTGGAAACTCTGCTAGCTTCTATAAATACTGTGCAATAAAAACATTTTCCTTTTCTCTTGCCATTGTCAAGACATAATTGTTTTAAAACAACCTTCCCCTAGGCTTAGTCTGTCTTTCTTACTTTAATCCATTTTATTTATGTTATAAAATGCCTGGGATATGTTCTTCCCTGCACAGTAGCACAATAACACTCGCAAGCAAGACAAGCTCTTCAAGGTATCATAACTTAAGCCCAAATTCACTAAGCTTTATTCCCAGAGACAAAGAATGAAATAAAAACTTTAGTGACTCAGATCCTTTGTGAACAATCTCTTCTTGAGTTGCCATTACTTTGCTGATGTGACAGCAGGTTCAAAGTATCCATAGCCTTTGAGTTGGGTGGGCGGGTTTGAAAATTTGCCCCCCCCCAGGGACAGACTTCCCAATAGGCACAGTAAACTACTTCCTGGGGCAGTCACCCTACAACCAGAAGCCATCCCAGATCCCAGACTCTGGGAGTGGTATTCCTGCAAGGCTGCATCCTTATTTTAAGCCAATCAGCTCATGCAACATCAAGATGGCTCCTGCAAGCCTGCTGCAACTCGCGATTTTCAAGGGGAACCCTCTGCCCAGCTGGAAGGGAGGCAGCCAGCTGTCCCAATGCCTATAGTCAGCCATAGCATTAAATCTGCCACTACCATAACCATGGGATTTATCTAGCACAGAAAAGGGTACTAAAATGATCAAGGATACTTGGAACAGACTTCCAGCAGAGATGATACCAAAATAGTGACAAGCGTGCCTGGGATTAACAGAAAATGTGGCAGGGCAATGAAGGGGCAGTCATGAAATCAAACAGGGCCTATATCAGCACAGCACCCAGATACTAATGAGCAGAGTGGACCAAGGAGTCCTTATATGCTGCCGTCTTCCAGAAATAATGACAGGCCTACTGTACAACAGCCCCCAATTAGTCAAAAATGTCTTTCATTATAGTAACGAATTAGAACATCCACTTTACAATCAGTGGAGTACACTGCTTATTTTCACTTTCCAGCTTGAAGTCTTAATTGCTTCTGCCAAACAAATGGCATTTCTATGCCCAGAGAAAGTGTTGAATCAGGTAAATTGTTTCAGCTTCAAAGTGGAGCTTAAAATAACTGCTAACCTCCTCAGGAAGAAAGCTTGTGAAAGGTATGGCGCAAGTCTGAGAATGGTTGTGTTGTTATTTAGTTGAGCAGGATCAATGGTCACCACCATGCCATAGCTACGTCTTTCTTGCTCTCTGTGTTGTCCTCTGGGAACTATTCGAAATATATTTGCAGAACAGGTCAGTCAAGAAGAGGATGACATATTCATTTACAGCAGCAAGTCCCAGAGCAAAAACTGCATGCAGTGTCAGATTGTAAAACAGCTTTTAACAAATCAATGGAAGTCATTTCCATCTTGCATTTTGGTGATAAAAAAAGACTTTGATTGTTTAAAACAGTACCACATAGCAGCCAAGGACTACTCTCCAAAAGGCCCAATTTACATTTAGTTTTGCCAAAATTGAGCAATTGCACCCAGGGATTGGGTTCATTTGTTTACATAGCATGCTCAGGTTTCCAAACCCACTATAACGAGAGCAGGCACCGTGATGACCCGCCTGCTTTGTGCTGTTGTCACTCGACACAATGGGACCCCCAGTTCTCTGCTTCCCTACAAAACTAGAATCGGATCTAAACAGAGAGAGTTTAGAAACAATGCTTAAAGCACCCAGTGCCTAGCCGCCATGCTCCTCAGGCATGTAGGGACTAGCCAGTAACCTTAAAAAGGAATGTATGGGACTGTGAACCAAACTGAGTGCAGGCCGAGCAACATAAAATGGAAGCAAAGTAACATGCGATGGGCCCTACAGTTTTAAAACAGATGCCAAGGAGACTGCACTAAGAAGAATACTGCTATTGTTCTTCATATAGAATAATCTGTCTTCACCTTACAATTTAGCTAGTATAAGCCAATCACAAACTTGCTGAGCTTTGTGGGCTTGACAACTTTGTAACCAGTGGAATGGCCCATTTCAGTTGACCAGATGTCTTCTAGCAAATACTGTCATTCATGTGAAATCTGCGAGCACGTACCAGCTAGGAAGAAGCAGTATCAGAAACCCAACAATCCTGTTCCAGTAGGCTGTGGTAATATCCAATCACAACAGCAACTCTTGGACCCTCTGCATATGTATGAAGTCCCGATGAAATCTAGATGAAGAAGCCTTAAAAGTGGCTGAATGAAAAAGAGAGACTTCTGAGTTTCTAGCTTTGGTTCCCAACTTAAACTTTGAGCCTGAGCTGTCTGTTTAGCCCAGCCCTGCTTCACTAACGGAAAGAGTATTTTAAAACTCATCTTGCAGACTCCTTAAATCGGTCATGTTAATTGTTCTCATTCACACATAAGATGATTGTAGGAAACAATTCCTCAAAACTCCTTGTGGGTGTTTTACTGCTCAAGAGTTTGCTGATGCTTGTGTAAAAAAGATCTCGGGTCTTTCTGACCAGCTAAAGAATAACTGGAATCAATCTGCTCCAACTTCTATTCCTAATATGGATTTTGTCCCTTTGGGTGAGTCTCCCAAGATTATTTGGAACAGATTTGAAATGCTAGGTCAGAATGAAGTAGAAGGGGTTATGAATATGTTAAAGAATTCTAAATGTTCACTTGATCAATGCCCATTTTCCACTATCTTTGTATTATTAGACCTTAGAACATAACATAAGAACATGCCATACTGAGTCAGACCAAGGGTCCATCAAGCCCAGCATCCTGTTTCCAACAGTGGCCAATCCAGGCCATAAGAACCTGGCAATTACCCAAACACCAAGAAGATCCCATGCTACTAATGCAATTAATAGCAGTGGCTATTCCCTAAGTAAACTTGATTAATAGCCGTTAATGGACTTCTCCTCCAAGAACTTATCCAAACCTTTTTTGAACCCAGCTACTCTAACTGCACATCCTCTGGCAACACATTCCAGAGCTTAATTGTGCATTGAGTGAAAAAGAATTCTCTCCGATTAGTCTTAAATGTGCTACTTGCTAACTTCATGGAATGCCCCCTAGTCCTTCTATTATTAGAAAGTGTAAATAACCGAGTCACATCTACTCATTCAAGATCTCTCATGATCTTAAAGACCTCTATCATATCCCCCCTCAGCCGTCTCTTCTCCAAGCTGAACAGCCCTAACCTCTTCAGCCTTTCCTCATAGGGGAACTGTTCCATCCCCTTTATCATTTTGGTTGCCCTTCTCTGTACCTTCTCCATCGCAACTATATCTTTTTTGAGATGCGGTGACTAGAATTGTACACAGTATTCAAGGTACGGTCTCACCATGGAGCGATACAGAGGCATTATGATATTTTCCGTTTTATTAACCATTCCCTTCCTAATAATTCCTAACATTGTTTGCTTTTTTGACTGCTGCAGCACACTGAGCCGACGATTTTAAAGTATTATCCACTATGATGCCTAGATCTTTTTCCTGGGTGGTAGATCCTAATATGGAACCTAACATCATGTAACTACAGCAAGGGTTATTTTTCCCTATATGTAACACCTTGCACTTATCCACATTAAATTTCATCTGCCATTTGGATGCCCAATTTTCCAGTCTCACAAGGTCCTCCTGCAATTTATCACAATCTGCTTGTGATTTAGCTACTCTGAATAATTTTGATTCATCTGCAAATTTGATTATCTCACTCGTCATATTCCTCTCCAGATCATTTATAAATATATTGAAAAGCATGGGTCCCAGTACAGATCCCCAAGGCACTCCAATGTCCACCCCCCTCCACTGAGAAAATTGGCCATTTAATCCTGCTCTCGGTTTCCTATCTTTTAACCAGTTTGTAATCCACGAAAGGACATCGCCAGTCCCCATGACTTTTTACTTTTCCTAGAAGCCTCTCATAAGAAACTTTGTCAAATGCCTTCTGAAAATCCAAATACACTACATCTACCAGTTCACCTTTATCTACATGTTTATTAACCCCTTCAAAAAAGTGAAGCAGATTTGTGAGGCAAGACTTGCCTTGGGTAATTCCATGCTGACTTTGTTCCATTTCCAGTGGTCTTTTGACTAACTTATTCAACAAGTCATTGAGCAAAGGCTTTGTACCATATGTATTAAAACAATCTATTGTATGACTAGTATTTAAGAAAGGGAGTGTGTTGACTGATGACCCGCTGAATTACAGACCCATCTCAAACTTAAATATAATGGGGAAGTCTTTAGAAAAGTTAATATATAGACAGTCTAACAATAATATCCAAAATTGTTTCCAGTGTGGATTTAGGAAAAACCATAGCACAGAAACTTTATTGGTTTCCATACATGATTATGTTCTGTGTAATTTAGATTCTGATGGAGCAGTTATAAGTTGTATTTTTAGATATAACTGCAGCTTATAATATTTATTTATTTAGATTTTTATATTCCACTTTTCGCACTTTTTAAGCATGTTAAGGAGGTGGACCCTTGAGCCGAGACGAGATTGATGCTACCACCAGGAGAGGGCCCCTGTTGGTCCTCGTCGTCAGGAGGTGGTACAGGCGGAGAAGACCCAACTGGAGATTCACCTTTACCAGCCCTCGTTCCCCGCAGGTTGAGCCCTTGGGTGCCGGGGCCAGCAGGACTTAGGTGGGAGTCTCTCAAAGCGTGGAAGCAGAGGAGGAGGCTGAAGCGGCGTTGGGCAGACAGAAGTCGAGACAGGAGGCAGACAGACAGAACCAGGAATAGGCCGGAGGTCAGGACAGGCAGCAAACAAGCGAAGAAACAGGCTAGAGGACAGGGTAGGAAAGGTCAAGCAGAGTTGGGTTACCAAGCAGAGGTCAGGTAGGTAGAGGTCAGGCAGAGTCGGGTTACTAGGCGGGTTCAAAACCAGGAGGACCGTCAGTCTGGAGGGCGAGGATCAGGAGGGCACGGAACAGGAGACAAAGAGCAAGGCAGGAACTCAGGATCAGGAATCAAGGCTGGAACACAGGATCAGGAGTCAAGGCTGGAACACAGGATCAGGAGTCAAGGCTGGAACACAGGATCAGGAGACAATGCAGAACTCGCACTCTGAAGCAGAGCAGGACCCATTGCTGAAGCCAAGTGCTGGAGGCAGGGCCAGGTATATATACCCACCCTGCCTGATGTCATCTTCACAGGCCACGGGGAACTTTCCTGCCACAGGCCATTTAAATTGGGAGCAACGGCACATGCACGCACTTAGGGAGGCGGGCACAGAGACCTGAACGGCGGCATGCCAAGCCGCGAGGGCAGGCCGCAACAGCGGTGGTCGGCGTCAGCTGTGGCGAGCAGCAACAGGGAAGAGCCGGGCCTGGTAGCCTCCCGGCGGAGATGAGTGCGGTGGTCCGTTGGGATAGCCCACGGGCCGCCGAACGTAACAAAGCACTTCAAAGCGGATTACATTCAGGTTCTATAGGTATTTCCCTATGCTTTCCCATAAGATATTGTTACAGGGTTTTAGAGAAATTGGTGTTGAGAGTCAAGCTTATGCATGGTTTACATCATACCTTTCTGATAGGAAGCATCAGGTTAGATTTCAGTCTACCTGTTCAAAATGGTATGAGGTAAAATGCAGAGTCCCACAGGGATCTATTTTATCTGTAGCTCTTCTCAAAGTTACTTGACCCCCTTCTGCTCACTGACTGATCAGTTAGGGGTCAAATTTAGAGTTTATGCAAATGACCTGCAGCTTTATTTTCTCTGGAACTACTTCATATTTCAAAGTGTCTTACTAAGATCAGGAATTGGATGGAAGAAAACAAATGGGCTTTAAATAAAACAAAATAAAGGCTGTATGTTTCCATCAGAAGATCAGACCTTCACCTGGATCTGGTTTCAAATCCAACTATGGTAAATGGAACAATGACTCCAGTGAAATTAGTGACAAGAAATTTAGGGTTTCTTTTTCATTCCCATTTAAATTTATCATCAATTAAAAGCTGTTCTTAAATCTGGTTTGTTTAAGGTGCAGACTCTTTGGCATGTGTGTTATATCTTAGATCGTAACAACGTACGCACTCTAGTTCAGTCGTTTGTATTATCTATAATAGGTTATTGTAACTCATTATACATAGGACCTCCGTTGTCCAGTTTACATGCTTTGAGCATGTTACAAAATTCAGCTGCTCGGTTAGTCATGAGAGGGTTACCATAGGATCATATAAGGCCCCTTCTACAGGAATTACATTGGCTACCTCCTCATCAGCGTTTCTGTTTTAAAATCCTAGTTTTAATTTTTAAAGCAGTTAAATTGGGGGAACCTGCTTATTTAACCAGCCTTCTGGAACATTACAACCTTGAAAGATCTTTTCAATCCCAAGATTTGGGTTTATTAGAAATTCCACCTATAACCCCTCAGACCTGTAACAGTGTGCCGGTCTATCATGGGTGAGGCCATAAATTTATTTATACTCTTCGGGGCAGGAACCCTGACTAGCTCTTGTACCTCCTTTACTTCCCAAGGAGTGGATTCGCTGGACTGGCGTGTTTTTCTTATACATTCCCTTGTGTTTCCCCTGGGGAGGATGCTGATCTCTGGCGTGAGTGCAGTGAATGCAGAATAAATACTCTGGAGTCAGTTAGTGTCCCAAATAAAAAGGCTTTACTGTTAAGCACTGATGGTGAATGTTGCAAAACTCAAACTGCAGCACCACTGCAGTTCCTTTACAGCCTCTTCCCTCTATCTGTGCAGGACTCACTTATATCAGGGCATTGGCGATACACATTCTTCTTGGATTAAGGTAAAGTGGAGCTCCCAGCTGGGCAGGGTCTTTAGGATGGTCAAAACCCTTCCAGGCTGATAAAAATAGCAAAGTCTATGGCACAGAGAGAAAATCCTCTCTTTCTCTCCCCAGGATGGAGAACACCAGATGATGTCCCCAGTGATGTAGTTTCCTTTACTCACGGTTAGCAGATCTTCAGGATCTCCTTGATCTAACAGTCTCTTTAGTACTCTCTCTGGATCCTTAATGTATGGGACCCTCTTTGAAACAAGCAGTTCTCTTGTCTCTAGCAGGAAGGAAGGGGCAGCCAAAAGCCTCCCTCCTGGATCTTCTAACAAAAGGGTCCTTCCCCAAAAAGAAACAGAAACTAACAGCGGAGTCCCCTCCTCACAGCAGATCACCACCACATCAGGGGTGTCCTTTCCCTGTCCCTGGGTGACTCACATGCAGGGTTCCTCAATCCCTGCCATCAAGACAGGCCCGGGTGTCCAGTAAGGCTCCAAATAAAAATCCCTAAACTTAGACCCAGAGGGAACTCAACAGACAGGTTGTGTACTGGAATAGGAAATCCCTCTCAACCCTGGTCAGGGCCAACAGCCTGGGTTAGCCTGCCTTTACTGACTGGGCCTGTAAAACAACAACTCTGTGCTAACCAAGCTGTAGCAAGGGTTCGGTTATATAAGCGGGCTGGCCATTCCAGATCCCGCAGAAGGAGGGGATGTATTTGAATGGATCCTCTCTTCACTCTAACCTCTTCTCTCTCTCTCTCTAGCTGAACAAAGGGCTCAACCAGGTCCTACTGATGATGCGATCAGAGGGTCCGTCACACAACTATCAGGGTAGCTCATTTAAAGAAGATTAGAAGTTCTGCTTTTTCTATCATAAGGCCCACGATTTGGAATTCTCTTCCCAATGCACTGCATGCAATTAATGATTTAAAAACTTTTCCTAAACAGTTGAAAGGCTTCCTGTTTACAGAAACTTTGGGGGATTTCTGACATTTATTTAGTGCTAGGTGTATTATTTGAATGTATTTGATGTTTTATTATTATTTTCAATGAATATTTGTGACTGTTATTAATTGTGAAATTAATGTTTTGTAACCCACCTAGTATGACAGGTTCACTATAAAATAAATAAATAAATCGTCCTGGCATGCACGTTTGTTCCTGCCTCCTAGCTGTGTAAGGTTTACAGAGCTCTCTGTAAGTGCTCCTGCTTTGCTGCCCTGGGACTGTGGTGTTAACCTGTCACTTCTCAGCCAGGGGTACAGATGGGACCCTGAGCTGATTCTCCAGGAGGAGACTAAAAGTGAAGAAGCCTGAAACAGTTCAGATGCCTATGAATGTAAGATTGGCTAGTTACTATTTCTAAACTGGGTAATTAGATGCCAATATGTTTTCAAAGTGCAAGTTGGATAGAGACAGACACGCAATATTTTCATTTTTAACAAGAGTCATTTACTCCTCTAAACCGCACAGTCTAAAACCATCATATATCTTATGCTGCTTTAATAAAATTCTTATCTACCTCAAAAATATTTTCTGACCTCTTCACTTGAACTTGACTTACATTTTATTTGATTTAAACAAATCAGATTATCTAAGATTATTTTACTTATAGCAAGAGACCAGAAATTCTGTTCCTGTGATTTTCTTTAAAGAGAAAGGTTTTGGTAATCAAAAGACAGATCAGAGAATACAGAAAGTGGAACCAAAACATGAAAAAAAGATACTGAATTTCTTTACAACTGTGCTGCAGGGGCAAGAATATGCAAATTGAAACTACCAAGAGTACCATGTAGCCTTATCAGGAACTGGCTCAACAGAATCTTGCTGCTTTAATTTGTATAATCTTAGAGGTGAATTTTAAAATCCCGGCCCTCCAAAGTGGGGAGATGCACGCACAAGTCAGGCTCACGCATGCCCATCAAACTTTAAAAGCTGCTCAGATGCGCACGTTATCTCCCGTTGAGCGCACATCTCAAAAGCTGTCAAAAAGCGGTGGGGCATGGCTGTGGTCTGGGCAATTTGGGGGCGTGGCCATGAGATGTGCGTGTAAATAATTACACGCCTGTGCGAGCACCCAGGTCACCTACCGTTTAAGCTTACTTCTTCAAGGGATGAGGTGCAAGTTTAAAAAAATAAAAAACTAGCCATACCTGAGGGATTTGGGGTCTGGGGAAACTGGGGGGAGTATAAAGCTATTCAACCAGGGAGGTTTGGAGGATCCAGCTATTAACTGGATGGACTGCTGGATGAGCTGGTGAAAATGGCAATGGAGTGGGTGCGCGCCCCTTTTGAAATCCCCCAATTTATGTGGCAGAAGCGTGATTTGCATGCCTACACGTGCACCTGTTTAAAATTAGGCGTGCGTGTGTGTGCGCATGCAGGCTATTTTTATAACATGTGCGTATATGTGCGTGCAAGTTATAAAACTGCCGCGTCCCTGAGCACGCATCGGTGCGTATGTGTATGAAAGTTACCGTCTTAGGCCTGGATTCACCATTCTTCCGTGATAAGAATTTAGAAAATAACCCCCTTAGTGTTGTATCGTAGAGAAAAACAGAAGAATTCCAGCAGGGGCAGAAAATACTAAGGGCCTGATTTTCAAAAACATTTACATGCTTAAAATTCTGTTTTACATGTGTAAATGCACTTTACTTATATATGTAGGTAGCTGAAAATTGCAACAATATACCCCACTGAAGTGTCAATAGGTTTTACCTGCATTAATTACAGTCAAGGTGGGCAAATGGCTTTTGAAAATTGCTATGATAGTATGTTACATTTATATGCGAAACTGCTTTGAAAATTCACCTGTTAGCATTTATTTCCTCTCAGAACATTCACACAGAAGTATATTTAAACATCACTTGTGCAACATTATAATCTGATATGTATTTCATAAGCTTTTGCAGTGATTGGATCTATTCAGCAAGCTTTTCTACTTCTGCCTCCCACCATAGCGCAGAAGTAGAAATATGCAAATTAGAGAGAGAGAAGAAAAACTGAGGAGAGCCTAATCTTGTAGCACCACACCAACACTAATTCTGCAAGCAGAATACTGCTGCATGACACACCAGAGCACCAAATCTGCTAGAAAGAACCAGCCCAAAATACAGGCTATCAAGAGCTTTCTTTTGAAAAAAATGTTTCTACTCCATCATACAATTCCTGAAAGTCGCCTTTAAAACCATTCCTTGCTGCATCAAAAGCTTGTTTCATTTCGCCCGGTTTAATTAGTTCCTTCGCTTTACTCTTGCCCCTGTCGGAGTGTTATTTAAACAATATATCCCGAGCACAGAGGTGTCATTACTTTACAGTTGCCTTGTTGCTACCGTTCTGGATTCTCAGCAGAGCGAGAGCAAGCTGTCATGGGATATATGCTGCTATTATAAAAAGCTGCAGATTTCCGGGGGTCATCTACTGCTGAAAACTCTCGAGGTTAGCTTAAAAACCATGTGTTTTTTCAACTGCTACTGCAGTAGTGCACAGGGCTCCCCCCTATCCCCGTGGCCTGCTTTCCACAGTTGCCCTATCTCTCGCACAAGATACCATGATCAGCCAATAATCCCCATCAGGCTCCAACCACCACTGCCACCACCTCCTCCTGGCCACCAGGCTCCTTTTCGGGGCACTCTTTCTTTCCAGCCCTGTCCAGGACATCCTGTCCCAAGATGCTGCTTCCTCCTGCCTTGTGCTCAGGGACCCCATTTTACTAGACCTTTCTAGCAATTTCATCAAAGGAAAAGGGCATATTTTCTGTTTTTTTAGACTTTTTACCTTTCCTCTGTGTCTAACCTTTCTCTTCACTCCCTGTGTCTCTGCTCTTCTCTCCCCTCTTCTCGCTACTCTTCTTCTGCGCATATCTTTGTTATTCTCTCACCTATGCATCTCTACTCTTCTTACCCCTCATTCCCTGAGATTTTGCTCTTCTCTTTCTCTTTTTTTTTCTTCTCTATCCCATCCCTTCCTGTGTCCCTCCCTCTCCTTTGTATATCTCTACCCTCCTTCCCTTTGTGTTTCTGCTCTTATCTCGTCCTTCCCTCCATCCATGTGTGTCCCACCCATCTCCCAATGTGTCTCTGATTTTCTGTCTCCTCTCTCTTCCTGTGTCTTTCCAAGCCTGTCTCTTCTATCCCCTTCTCTCTCTCTCTCTCTCTCAGGCTCTCCTCCTGCTTCCTGTTCTCTATACAGGACCAAAAAGCTTGCACTCTTGTCTTTTTGAAAGCAGCGCCAAGCCTGGCTCTATAACACGTATATCATGGATTCTCCTCTCATTGGGGCCGATGCAATAAAATCGCGAAGAAAGCAGGCGCTGAACAGTCAGCGCCTGCTCTCTTAACGTGCACAGGCCGCCCCTAAGGGGGGCAACATGCAATATTAAAATTAGGGGGTCGCGTCAGCAAGGAGGCTAGCGCAACCCTGGCGCCTCCTTGCTAACGCGAACCCAATCGGTTTTCGTGACTGCCGTACGCCGGTCACGAAAACCGATGCCGATAAACCCTGTGTCGGTTTTCGTGACCGGCGTACGGCAGTAAGGGAAACCGCTGCCGAGTTTATCGGCGTCGGTTTTCGTGGCTGTTCGCCGGTAAGGTAAACCGACGCCGATAAATGTGGAGTTGGTTTTCGTGATGGGTCTGACTGTCAATTTGTTTGGGTTTTTTTGTTTTATTTCTTTTATTTTTCATGTTTTTTTGATGCGCACAGCTATTAACGCCTGCTCCTGGCAGGCGTTAATAGATGACAGTTAAATGTGCATCCGAGATGCACATTTTTTTTTTTGGCATCGGGAGTGAATGCCTAATAGCCTCATTCACATGTATTTGCACGATGAGCACTATTATATTCGCTCCGCGTTGGACGCACGTTGAATATGCGCTAATCCCCTTATTGCATTAGGGGATTGATTAGCACCTATTCTACCCGCGTCCGACTGCACGTTAACAGTGCGCTCGGCTCAGCGCACCGTATTGCGTTGGCCCCATTCTTTGTCTGGTCAGCTCTCCAGCAAGCTCTTCAGTCAATGGCTACCATAAGTGTTCATTTAAGAGGGCATGTCCTCCTCTTGGGCTTCTTCAGGTGTGTGCTCCAGGTTTTCCTTAGGCAAATGTTCTCTCTTTTTCATGGGAGGGGATTCCTTTTCTGTGCCCATGGATGCAGGCAGCGTGCCCAATCTGTACGGCATCTACAGAGAGGGTTTAGAGAGGTGGAGGGGACTTCAAGACATCTGCCTCTTCCCATGGACTGCCTTGAGTGAAACACCAAACTGGACTGACGTGGAAGCCTGTGTCAAAAAGCTGGCAGAGGAAGGCATGAAAACTGATGACACCGAGTGCTTTCATCAGTGCAGCAATGTACAGAAGCTTGCAGAGATGATGAAGAGTTCCAAAAACTGCTGGCGCGCCCAAAATCCATCAAGTAGTTTGAAAATCCAAAACATATTACGTGTAATTTAAAATTATTGAAGATTGCACATTTCTTCTTTGCTGTCTCCTCTCACAGTGTAAATGCAGAGCGCAGTTTTTCGCCAATGCAAAGCCAGTGGCCAAAAGAAAGGAACAGCCCAAGTGCGGACTCAGCCAAAGGGATCCTGCTTGTGCAGTGCGACTTCAGACACGCTTCTCGCAAAGACTTCCACAGACACTTCATTAAACATGGCTGCGAAAAAATGCACTCGAGATGAATATGCATGGACACAACAAGAAGCAATCCAGGATGAGACTGAGTGAATACATGTAGCTTCTCAACTCACTGGCATATTTTTTTTTAAGTAACACACTGGGATGAACTGCCAGGGTTAAAGGGATCAGGAAGACTCACATATGGATGGGGGGCGATGGGACAATCCCTAAGGGGAAGCCTTAAGGCCAGGTCTTCACCACTCAGCCACCCCTGCGCGCTGCTTGTTGTTAAATTATGTACTGGTCCTCCTTCTCCTCTCCCCCCTCTCCCCTTTGTTATTTTGAAGATAATTGATAGGTTAGGCTAGCTTATTTTTTTGCTTTTGTTAGCACAATGTTCTATTTATTGTTGCTTTTCAAGAATAATACCCTTGATGTGATGCTAGAAATATTTAATAAAAAGCAGGAATTTTGTTTTAATTATGTACAGTTTATTGTACCTATTGGGGGGATTAGATGTGCTGCTCATTATGGGGTCAATTCTTAAGAGTTTCAATGCATAAAATTGGAAGTTACGTGTGTGAATAGCAGGAATGTGCATTAGTATTTTGTAAAAGCCTTCAGTATGCGCATACTAACTGTATCGTATGTAAATGGTAATGGAAATAAATGCGACATTCCAGGACAGGGTTCAGAATTTTGTAAGTGGTGCACGCGCATACGTTACCAAATTTTTCTGTACGCTTTTCTACCCAATTGAGCAATGGAAATGAAATCACACTTGTCTTATCTGCAGCTTTTGGGATGGGAGCTCTGGATTAAGTGGTGGGAGGGTCAGGTGGAAGCTGGGCAGGGTCTAGGGCAGTGGTCTTCAATATTTTGTAAGTGGGGGCCACTTTGGATCCAATGGGACTGGAGTAGAGCCGGACTGGGGAGGGGGGCCGTCTTGCAATGCTGCAGCCAAGCGGGGATGGTGGGAGTCCCCCTCCAATGTCACGGCTGACCAAGGGGGTCCTCCTCACAAGTTCCCAGTGGCCATTGCCACCTCCTCTGTCTGATGTATATTTATGTGTGTGTGTACATATTCCATTGCTGTTGCCTTGCTTTATCTGTTTCATTACCCCTCCACCTTTCTCACCTCATATTACACTGCCTCTGGCTCCCCTTGCCAGCATCTAAGATCCTGGAAAAATGTACTCCGTCTGCAGCTCTGCGCCTCCACGGCTCCCTCTACCTTACTCTTCCTGCTGCTGGCTATGCCATGTTTCCTGCTCCTTCCAATTTCCACGGCCATCCTGTGGTTCTTTGTGCATGGCAGAGCCAGGTCAGAAGAGAGACAGTCTTGGTCTCTACTGCTCCTCTGCAGCTCATTGCAGGTGCTCTTTGCAGCCATGGTTTGCCTCTTCTTCTCCATTACAGCTAATAGCTGGAGCAGGCTGGAGCTGGAGCAGGGGCAGGGCTCTTCTTGATGTCGCAGTCCCAGGCCTTCTCCTGCTCTTTGCCAACTGTGCAGAGGCCTTCAATCATGGATGGAACAGGCACAGGGCATTTTTTTTCCCAGTGGCAGTGGATCAATTGGGAGCCGTCCTAGGGGACCATGGGAGTCGCCACTGGCATCTGGAGCTTGCCTTGAAGAACACTAGTCTAGGAGAACTGGTGACAGTATCGACAAACTGGTGTTTCCATGCACACACACATTTAAGTATTTCGTAAGTGGATTCCGTGCATAATATAATAATAATAAAACACCTGCCTCCGTGCATAATATCCAGTAACTAAGCACCCATTACAATTATTCCATGCATAAAAAAAGTGTGTATACTTTTCTAAAACAAGGGTAGCAGCTATGCGGCTCCCTGCATTATAAAACTGTGTGAGTACTTTCAGGGCAGAGATAAGCAGCTCCTGCCACACAGCTTTTTAAAAAAAGAAAGGCACAGCTTTCCTCATGACCACTTCTGCGTGAATGTGCTGACTTATGCCCTCTTATTTGTAGATGAGACCTTAAGCATAGGTTATGCTTATTTTGTTAAATTAAAAAAAAAAAAGATGGATGCAAATCGTTGAGTGAGTTTCTGGAAGCATCCTATTTTTGGAAAAATGGTAGCCCTACTTCTGTGGCTCTTAAACATTGCTGGAACTGATTCACCTTCAGGATTATTGCTGAAGCAAAGAATCCAGCTCATCCTCCTTAGCACGAGGAACTTTTTTTTTTCTTACTATTGCTCCATCCCCCTCAATTTGAGCCCTGCTGTGCACTGACCCAAATGCTTTTTCTCACCTTATTATTTCAGAGCTTTCGCAGGTGTCCTCTCACACACCAGAGATTTGTACTTCTATTATTGAACCTATGAAATGAACACACAATGTTGCAGAGAGAAAAAAAAAAGTCCCTGCAACAGATTCCCCTGCCCCAGTGGCTCCCGGTGCCTGTGACTTCAGCGGTGGAGTTCTTAGCCTGCTGGGCACGTCTACTGTCAGATGGCAAACCTGCCTACATGACTTGTACTACAAGAGCGCATTACAGTTAGAGGGAAAGCGATTGGAAAGTTGAACTCCACTGAGTGTACCAAATCTTCAAAGGCATTCCATACCTCCAGGACAGTCACCAGGGACAAACTGCACTTGCCATGTACTCCTTCCTGCCTCCACGTCACCCCGCACACCCACCATAAATTCTTTTTATGGTGGGTGTGCATTTTTATGCATGGGAGTGCATTTTCCCCTCTCAAATGTAAACATCACACCCACGCAAGCCCTCTCTCTTTTAACATATACTCACCTTGCCAGGTACAGCCCTCATCTTTTCCCACCTTCCTCTCCTCTTTTCCTACACCTCTCCCAGCAACCCTTCCCCCTACTCTCCTCTCTAACCATTTCCCCCTCCCTTACACCTTTCTGTCTCCCTTCCCCCTCCACTCACCCCTGTTTCTCTCTCCCCTCCCCTTACCTCCCCGACTCACTTCCCTTCTACCCCCCCGCCGCTCATTCCTCCCTTACTCTCCCCTTCACCCAACTACTTTCTTCTCCTTCCTCATCCTTCTCAGTCTCTTCCCCTATTTATACTACTTCCTACAGCAGTGTTCTCTGTAATCTCAATCTGATGCAACCCGAAGATGATATTTCTTCATGCTAGCTCCTGGCTGTCTTCATCCCACACAGCCGTATTGAGAGGTGGGATGATTCACACAGTGGCTTTCTTTGGTCCCCCACAGCAGCATGTTGATCTTGCTGGCAGGGCCTGGGAAGCCCTGCCAGTGTCTGCCACATTATTCCTGACACTAGTTATTTCTCATCTGCAAGCAGGGCCTGAAATACCCCACCAGTCTTACTGCTTCTGCCCTCAACTCCTCCTGCTGTTGGTCCTTCTGCAGGGGAGGGAGTTAAACTTATGTGTTAACTTCCTACACATGGGCAGACAAATTGTCAGGCTTACTACAGTGCTTACTGCAAAGACATCTTTAAAAAAGGCAGAGAAAATGTGCTATTTTAGCAGATTTGCTCCCATCTTGGGACTTATGACAAAACGTATTAAAACTGGAGCCTGGGGTACTTTCTTGTGCCAGATGGAATAGCTTGACGTCCTCCTTCTCCCCCTGCTGCAGGGTGAGGATTCTGAGGCCACATGATTAGCGGGGTTGCCACAGAGTATCCTTACCAGTGGGCTCCCTCCCACTGAATTCCATTAAATTGCCTGCAGCTGGGCTAAAAATAGCTCCTTGCAGTAGTGCTGTGCTGTAATCCAATTGGATGGGAGAGAGACAATCAATCAGATTCCATCTAGTGGGAAAAAGCCAATCAGGAGAGCTGGCGAGGGCATTTAAAGGGAACAGCATTGTAAATAGAGAGGAGATGCCGACTATGAGCTCACCAGTAGTATTAATGCTGACATCTAGTGACCAGATAGCAGAACTGCAGGTTTTCATTGACATGGCTGCTGGTTCACCAGGAGCAGAAAGCCAACTACACTACTTTTGCTGCATATTATTTTGGTACTTTTGTGTTTTGTATGTTGTATGCACTCTCAGTGCTGCAGGTTGGCCACAATTCCAATAGCCAGCAGGATTCTCTGCCACAGAGTTGACTCGCATAGGTATGGTAGGTTATATATTTATTAAAAGTAGAAATTATTTCATGGTTTAACACCTTATGTGATGTCTCTCTGTAGTGATGTGTGTATTTTTGCACAAACATTTCTCCTGCCAGTGTGCTATTTTTATTTATTCTTTTTCAAATATATTTAATGTATAACATTCATTTCATGTATTAATTTTAGTGTTTATTACAGTATTGTGTTACATATTCTGCAGCTGCTGAGCATGCTTCAGTATACATAAACATATGCTTAGATGGAAGATGCCAACTTTCCCCGAGTAAATCCCTGAGACTGAACTGCCCTCCCCCAGCCACTCAGAGCAGAGTTTGATAAGGTGGCTAGATTAGCTGAGGGGAAAGAGGGGCATGCCTGGAGATATTTATTTATTTAAAAGTATTTGTCACCCACCTCTCCAAAGAGCAAGGTGAGCTTGATTTTCAACTCGCCACGCATACTTTCCCATACAGACCCTGCCAGCAATTAAAGCAGAGGCAAAGTCCTCGCAGAAGTGAATTTTCAAAAGGGAATCTAGCGACTTAGTTTGCCATGGAAAATCAGCTATAAGCCCTGCTGGAAATTCCCCCCTTTAAATAAAACACATTTTACAAAAAAATAAGTTGAAGTCTAACTTATTAATGCTCTTTACTTTTTAATGCTTATGCATTTGGTACATTTTGTATTATTTGTCTATAGATAAAATATTGTTTAAGCACGACATAACCCAAAAGCCTATCTGCAGAAATGTGCCCTATCCTTTACTTCGGAGGGAGTGCTTATTGACTGTAAAGAAGCTTTCTAGAGTGTGGGAAGGAAGCACCTATTCCTCCAGAAAGCTTGTCTGCTGGGGGAAAAGGCCATGCTGTCCATGCAGTGTGATAACGATGCACCTGCATTCTGGGGGTGGAGAAATAGTTTACATGCCCTAAATGCAAATGGAAAATGTTGACACCACAAGATCTTTTAAAGCATTGTGCTTTTTGGTAATTTGGGACAAGTACCTGCAATCATTTTCTCCCAAGCCAAGGAGCCTGATGATCAATTATCCTTAGAAGGTGTGTGGTTTTCCTCTTGCAAGATCATCTCTTAATTTCAAATGACTTGTACACCCTTGCAAGGGTCTCTATTGGGAATTCCACAAGAATTGAGGGTGTGGGGGGGGGGGGGGGTTAGTCTGTGCCGTGACCATCAGCAATTTACCAATACATATTTGTAATTTTTGGCAGAGATGTTTGCTGACCAAGGTTTCTTTAATTGGTATGCATGAATTTGGCAGGCACAATGCCTTTTTAGGGATGGTCTCCCTCAGATGTGTTTACTGTTTGTTATTGCTGCTATTTTTTAGTGCCTGTTCACTTTTACAGAATTAAAGGGGGTGGGGAATGCCTAAAGGGGAAAAAATATAAGTTGTGTCATTTCTTTGCTGTTGTCCTGTCACATGCCAGAAACCAGTGTGTGCTAGTGTTTGATTGTATTGTTCTTGCTTATTAATAAAATGATTTAAACTAAGCACGGCATGAAAGATTTTCAATAAATATCAGCTTTTGTATGCACACTGAGTGACGTAAAACGTCTTGCCAAAGAATGCACATGTGCTGCATAATGGCCACAGAATCTTGAAAAAAATTTGCTGCAGAATTTAGCCATTATTTGCTCCAACAAACCATGGGCCTACTTCATGAGAACCTCTAGAATGTCAGTTGACTTCTTACTTGTGATTGTATATTTACCATATATGACGAAACCATGATGGGTCCTAATGTCATTCCAGGGCTGTAGGGCTGCACTTTTAAGAGGTTGCAACGCACTTTAAATTTCAGAAAGTTAATATGTATGTCTTGTCCTATGTTCAACACAGGTGAAGAGCGTGAACCTGTCGGAGGGAGAGCAGCTCTCCATTCGTGGAGTCAGAGAAGACGGCTTGGTGGTCCTAGCCAATGAGACACTTTTGGTGGAGGGTCAGGTGATCCGTAGCCCAACAAATACAATTTCGGTTTACTTCAAGACTTTTCAAGATGATATCATGGGGACATTTCAGCTTCACTATCAGGGTATTTTTTTGTTTTGCTGTTCAAAATAAAACTGGAACATTGAACACTAGATTTCAGTATCAGATCAGTTCTTAAAAATGTCTTTACTTCTAACTTAGAAAATCCTCATATTCAACAAATGAACATAAGAACTGCCGTTAGGTCAGAGCAAGGTTCATCAAGCCTAGTATCCTGTATCCAATCCAGGTCCCAAGTACCTGGCAGATCTCAGAGTAGATCTGATTCCTGCTACTCATTTCTTTAGGCTACCTGGCTAAAAATGAACTTGTCCAAACTTCTTTTAAACCCTGTTATGCAGGTCACCTTGACCATATGCTCTGGCAACAGATTGCACAGCTTGATAGTGCACTAAGTGAAAAAGTACTTTCTATGATCTGTTTTGAATCTGCTCAGTGTTAGTTCATGGAGCGTCTCCTTGTTTTAGTATTTAAAAAGGTAAATAATTGTCCTTTATTTATCACCACCCCACTCATGATTTTATAAACTTCTATTATGTCCCTTCTCAGCTGTCTCTTTTCCAGGCTGAAGAATCCTAGCCTGTGTAGCTTCTCATCATAGGAGAAATGTCCCATCCCCTTTATCATTTTTGTCACCCTCCTCTGTACCTTAGTTCCACTATATCTTTTGTGAGATGGGGAAACCAGAACTGCACACAATACTCAAGGTACAGTTGCACCATGGCTTGATACAGAGGCAATATGATATTTTCCAGTATAGTCTCCATTCCTTTATGGATCATGACTAACATTAGGGATGCGCATTCATTTTGAATGAATGCGCAATCCGCAATGTATAGGTCCCTATTCATTGCATTCGTGGGGGTCCCGAAATGTATGGCGAACCCCCACGAATGCAACGTATCATGAACGAATAAAACCCCCACCCTCCTGACCCCCCCCCCCCAAGACTTGCCAAAAGTCCCTGGTGGTCCAGCGGGGGTCTTGGAGCGATCCCCTGCACTCGGGCCGTCGGCTGTCAGTATTCAAAATGGCGCCGATAGCCTTTGCCCTTACTATGTCACAGGGGTTACTGGTGCCATTAGTCGGCCCCGTGACATAGTAAGGGCAGGCTATCGGCGCCATTTTGAATACTGGCAGCCAACAGCCCGGGAGCGGGAGATCGCTCCAGGACCCCCGCTGGATCACCAGGGACTTTTGGCAAGTCTTGAGGGGGTCAGGAGGGTGTGGGGGGTTGTAGTTAATTAAATTTAAAGGATTGGGATGGGGGGGTTTTCAACTTTCATGGGAAACGAATACCATATGTAACTAATGGACGAATCGGGGTCCCCCAAAAACGGATGTAACGGATTTGGTTCCCGACTAATACAAATACCGAATTGGATGAATCCATCCCTGCTGCACATCCCTAACTAATATTCCATTTACCTTTTTGACTGCTAGTATCCACAGAGCCAATGATTTCAACATAATGTCCACAAGGACTCCAAGGCCCTTTTCCTGGCTAGTGACTCATGTACCTGTAGTTGGGATTATTTTTCTGTATGTTATCATGTTACACTTTTCCACATTAAATTTTATCTGGCATTCATTTGCCCAGTCATCTAGTTTCACAAGATTCATTTGCAGTTCCTCACAATCCTCTGCTAACTTTGAATAATTTTGTGTCATCTACAAATTGACATTCGACATTCCCTTTTCCAGATCATTTATGAATATGTTAAACAGCACAGGTCCTAGTACCGAGCCCTGTGGTACCTTTCTCCATTTGAAAAACTGACCATTTAATCCTCCTCCTCCACCTGGTTTTGATTTTAAGCATTTACAAAATGAAAACATCTCCAAGAAAGTGCATTGAGTGAGCTTTAGGTAACAAAAGTGACTAAAGAAATATGAAAGGGGGAGATGGTGTGATGGGAGTGGTTATCAGCAACATCGCTAAGGCCATCCATATAAAATTAATTTTAATCAGGAAACCTAGCAGATCTGACTTGAAAGACATAGCTGAAGCTCATGCCTCTCATTTTGTGAAAGGTCTATGAGCAGCATAGAGATAAAAAACAAAATATGACTATAAGACCCATCTAGTCTGCCCAATTCCAACCCTGGTGCAATGCAATATATACCCCATTAAATTCCCAACTTTCTTCCACTTCTGTGCCACTAAGGATCCTCCGCACTTACTCTCTGCTTTCTTGAATTATGTTACCACCTTTGGTCTCCACCACCTACACTGATCGGCCGTTCCATTCATCCATCATCCTTTCCATGAAGAAATATGTGCTAAGCTTGCTCCTGAATCTAAACCCCATTGCCTCAAAGACCTATAACCTAATGCCAAATTATTTTTGAAGTTTCTAGCAACAGCCTACGCAAGCTAATAGAATACATTAAAAAAAAAAACTTGTTCTGCTCACATCCTTCTCTCTTTGAAGACAGATTTGGTGCTCTGGCATCATAAAAATAAATGTGTGTTTGCTTCCAGTTTTTAAGCTGAGCTGCAGCTTTCCCCGGAGGCCTGATTACGGAGATGTCACTGTAATGGATCTTCATGCTGGCGGACATGCCCATTTCCACTGTCATCTGGGATATGAACTGCAGGGTTCAAATATGCTTACATGCATCAATGCATCCAAGCCCCACTGGAGCAATAGAGAACCTGTCTGTTCAGGTACTGTACCAATTATTTAAGGACTACAAAGAGTAAAATGCATTCATGCAAATGCGATGTGAAATTAAATAGCAAACATGCATCTTATTTCTGTATTTTCATTCTACTTAATCCCAATCTGTCTCTTGTTGTAATTATATCATTGTGTTTTATGCACTGTGCTAATGATTTTTCGTCACCGCACAGATAGCAAAATAAATGGGTTTCTTAATTTTGTCAGTTATAAGAAGTACAAAGAAGTTGCATCTCACGTTTCTTCTTTTTTTCCCCACCACATTATATGACTTCAGCACCTTGTGGAAAGAAGGTGCAAAATGCCACAGTTGGAAGGGTCTTGTCACCTAATTACCCAGGGAACTACAGTAATAACCTGCATTGCATCTGGACAATTGCTGCTCCAGAGGGCCAAAAGGTGCATTTACATTTTGAGAAACTCTCACTCAATGAAAAAGACAGGTAAGCACTTGGCAACGATGCTTCTCAGAGTAAATTAATACAACAGGCTGACCAAAGTGATCGGTAATTCATTCTCATTTATGCAAGGCGCACGAATATACTGTATATAAGTTAATGCAAATACAGTGTTTATAATCAAAGCCTGGGGGACTAAAAACCACACCTGACAATATAAACTTTAATTTAGATCAACAGTAAAATGAGAATATGAAAGAAATTTAAAAAATGGCAAAAGCAGATTCATTTTGGGGGTTTTTTAGAATATCCAAGAGTAGATCCTGCTTTGGAATTTTCAGATTTTCCTTCAAAAATGAACAATTTCACAAAACCAACACTTCTTCCAAGGGTTATTTTTAAAAAATTAGTAATAAATCCAACCTCTTTCTAAGCCTCTCATATTAACTTCCACTTGAATTAGACAGATATATATATATATATATATATATATCACAGAAGACAGCAGATGATGGGACAGCCATAGTGGCTAATCTAATTGTATGGAGAGATTCTCCTACCATCAATGAACCTCAAGAGCAAACATGGGTAGAACCTCAAGCATTTTATCTCTGTGGAACTTTATACAATAGACAGTGTGGCACCAACCATAAATATGCAAATTAAATTTGATTTATCATGAAGGCTTAAAGGTATCATAACCTTGTCTATGGGACTGACGATGTGCCTGTATTCACAAAATGGTGAAATAAGGTTTCTGGAACAAATGTGATGTCATATGGAGGTTTTGTTTTTAAGCATGCAATGGTTAAGTGATTGCCTGGCATACACTGATGCTGTCACCCATGATCTAAAACAGATGTTCCTTGCAGAAGGTAATGGCATCTGATAGAAATCAAGGGTAAATAGGAGCAACGGAGACTGCAACCAAAGGGGTCTTACAGATAATATCTTAAAAATTATTTTAGGAGACTAATGCCTTTGTTATTATTCTTAACATCATCATCATCAGCTCAACTGCTGCTCCAACTGTAAAATTCCAGCAGGTTCCACCTGTCAGAATGAACAGCTCTTGGATAATTTCTGGTTTTAGGAGAGATGTATTCCTTCCCCAGCCATACTACTAAAAACTCTGGAGTCCACAAGTGATTCCTTACTGATGGATAGCATGTATCCATCAGTAAGGATAAATCAATTAAGAGAAAAAAACTAAAATCTACCATATACAGCAATACCGCTTTGCTCCAATAAAGTTTTAATCAAAAACGTCATGCATTGACAATGTACTTTGAAGTCACAAGTTTGAATTTAAAGGGACCGTCATCACAGAGGTCTTTCCAGCACTCACAGAGGTTACAAATAACATTCTTGGACATGCCCAAGCATAATCATAGGTCCCAAATTTTTATCTACATATTTTTTGTGAATGCCTGTAAACCAAGTGCACACTTTCAACATAAAGCCAAACTTAGCTTTCAAACATTGTAAACAAGTCTCAATACGGTCCTTGTTTCAGATTGTCCCTCTCACGCTCCCCCATCAAAGCAAATGTTTAAGTTCGGCTTTCATTATAATGAGGCACTTCATTTTCAAATCCACACGTTTCTTGCCATTCAAAAAGTTTCCGCAGAAAAAGCAGGTGCAATTTTCAAAGTGAAAGCCCGTGCGTACTTTTAATTTGAAAATTGTGCAAATATCACAGGTAACATACCCACACGCTCTACAGCAATGTGGGCAGTTTGAAAATTGCCCTCAACTTGTAGAAAATGTGTACGCTAAGGGGTTGATATTAAAAGGTGCGCGTGTCCATGTGCACGCGGTTCCCAGTGCATGCACATGGTCGCACGCATGTTATAAAACCCATAGGCCGCGCGCACATGTGCGGGCGGGAGCACGCGGGGGAGGGGGGGCATGAATTTTAGCAAATTACTTGCAATGACACATTCAGGCCTCCCTCAGTTCCCTCCCAGTCCGCTCCAATTAAGGAATGTACTGGGAGGGAACATCCCTACCCCCCTGCCTAACCTTCCTTCCCTTCCCTCTCTCCACCCCAACCCCTACCTCCTACCTAACTAAAAGAATTTTTAAAATTTTTTTACTTACTGCTCTCTCGGAGCAGAAGCAACTTGCATGCGCCAGCCGGCTGCCAGCGCGCGCGTCCCCGGAACAGCGGCTAATGGCTGCTGTCCCGGCCGGGCTCCGCCCCTTTATCAGGGCCCGGCACTTGTGCGTGATTCAGCATTTATGCGCGTGGCCGGGCTCTTTTGAAAGTGCATGCAGCGCGCACAGGGCCCAGCCACGCACATAAGTGCCGAGTTTTACGCGCACGGCCATTTAAGAATTGCCAGTAGTGGCCTGCTTAGGACAAAGCAGTATACTGCTGCCGTCTTTAAGTGAAGAACATCAAAAAGTCTAGTAACGGACAACATAAAGCTTTCTTTTTATGATATCCTAAAAACTGGAAGTAAAAAGCCTGCTTATGACTTGTAATAAAAGCAAAAAAAAAAAAAAAAAAAAGATCTGTTTATAAGAAAAAGCTTAGAACCGGAATAGTAATGAAACAAAGTTTATGAAATGTTTCTTCTTAGTGCACTCCAGCAGCAGCAGCATATTTATAACTTCTATAAAGTGGAATTGACTAAAAGGGGCAATCAATTTAAATAAAATAGAAAGTTATTTTGTTAATACTGTAGTCTGATGTGCCTACAAAGGGGTAGATTTCCCACTATGCATGCGCTTGCGCTGGCGCCACACGGTGGAAAATCCGTGGGCCGCACGCACATGCACGCTGGATTTTATAATCCACGCGTGTATGTGCGGGCAGCACATGCGGGGGGAGGGGGGGGCTTCAGCAATTTCCGCACAGCGACACATTCCGGCCTTCCCCAGTTCCCTCCCACCTAACCTCTCTTCCCCACCCCCTAAACCCTACCTTTTTCGTTTTTTCTTCTTTGTTACACAACTTAATTCAGCTCGGGAGCGGAAGTAAGTTGTGCGCAACGGCAGCCGGGTCTTCGGGATGGCTGACAATGGTGCTATCTCGGCCCGGCCCGCCCCTTTGAGGAGGCCCAGCACTTATTCACGTACCGGGCGTTTACACGCGTGGCTGGGCCTCTCTGAAAATTCACCCGGTGCACACAAGGCCCAGCCACGCGCATAAACACCAGGATTTGTGCGCGCGGACGGTTGAAAATCTACCCTATAGAATTCAGCTAAAGGTATTAACATGGTTTTCATTATTTTCTTAGAAGCTTTAGAAACAGTTTTGTACGCTAGAATACGCCAAATACAACCATATAGATAAGGCAAAAATGCCTTCTATCCTTAGCACCCCTTGTTAAATTATAGAAATAATCTACAAACCACCCTGTTTATAGCAGGGCACTCACTGTGGCCCAGATTTTAAAAAGGTTACATGCGTAAATCCCAGGCATTTACATGCGTGACTGACCTTATGCATGCCGGGCCTATTTTAGAAGGCCTGGTCACACGCGTATGTCCCAGAGCACTGGGGAGTGGGCGGGCAGGGGGGCGGGGAGTGGGTGGGGCAAGGTGAGGCTAGAGGCCCTCAGCACAGTGGGGTAGGGGGGTTAGGTTAGGGTTAGGGGGCAGGAAGGCTAGGGGAAGGGGTAGGAATGTTAGGCCAGGGGGTAGGGAACGGGGGAAGGCCAATGGCATCGGCACGCACAAGTTGCACAATTGTGCACTCCCTTGCTCGCGCCGACCCCTGATTTTATAACATGTGCGTGCACCTGCACGCGCATGTTATAAAACTGCGCGTCCATATGCATGCGCCGGGTAGCACGAGCACATTGACGCAGGCGCAGCTTTATAAAATCTACCCCTGTATGAGTGCAATGTTCCTGATAGAAATCACATGGTACCAAGCAGTAACCAAGCAAACTCAAAATAAAGATTTATTCTAAAATCATGGTACCACAAATATTTAGCAAATTAACATTTCAACTATACTGAAACTGGATTGTGATTGTAATTTTCTGTAAATCACCTTGGGCATAAGCTATGGTAAGGCGTCTGATTAATAAAAATGATGATGAAACTTTCATCAATGCCACAATCATAAAAAGCCATATTCAAATAACTTGCACTAACCCAAGTGTTCTTTTCCTCTATAACCATCCGATTGGCTGAATACTGCCCAATAAGAAAACAGCTTTGTGTGCCATGTCATCAGGACAGTATATAAAGGGGCAGATTTTAAAAGGCCTGTGCGCATAAATCCCGCGGTTTACTCGTGTGGCCGGGCCTTGCGCATGTCACGCAAATTTTCAAAGGGACCCGGCCACGCACGTAAATCCCAGAACACGCACAAGTGCTGGGCTTCTTCAAAGAGGTGGAGCGGGGCGGGCCGGGACGGCGCCATCGTATACTGTCTCGATGACTCGCACGCCGGCACCTAGCCGGCCCATGCAACTTCAGCTCTGTGCAAAACAAAAACAATAGATCGGTAGGGTTTAGGGGGTGGTGAGGAAAGGGGAAGAGGGAATTTAGATAGGGGGGTAGGGAAGTTCCCTCCCAGTCCGCTCCTTAATTGGAGCGGACTGGGAGGGAACTGAGGAAGACCCGATTGCATCACTGTGCGTAATTTGCAAAAGTTCACCCTCCCCATGCGCACGCACGTGGATTGTAAAATCCGGCGCACATGTGCATGCGGCCACCCAATTTTATAACATGCGCACGCCGGCACACGCATGAAATAAAATTGGCGCGTGCATATGCGCGTGCTGGGAACCACGCGCACATGGACGTGTGTGCTTACGTTTAAAAATCTACCCCAAAGTCTAACTGATCCACCCAGTCTGGCTGCAGTGTGCAAACAGACATAAAGAAATTTTTACTAAACTTACCAAAACTATTGAAAATTATATTAGGCATAAAGCTTGGCACCCTTCTTTATGGCAGATCTGCAAATTTCTACATAGAGCCAGTTCAAAAAGGTTTCCATAAACAGTAACTCCAATCAACTGCTATGCCTGAAAAGGCTCCCAAAAGATATAAAACCCTTTTCTCTATTGGTTAATCAATAACCCTCTCTGGGGACCAATAAGGGACTGCTGTAAGCACACTCAGCTCTTGGGAAGGCTCCACAGGGTCGGCAAATTCTGCTGGCAGGGGAAAGGCCCAGAGCACCAAGCCAGGAGGGTGACACTTTACTCCTTTGACTCAACGAGTACACAAGCCCAAAAGGGAAAAGGGAGCACAAAAGCAGCCCTTGCCCGGGGTGCCATTTTGGCCAGTGACTGTCCTAAGCGCAGGGGTAGAAAGAAACTTTCATTTATTGCTTGCCAAGTCCCAGTTTAGACGGTAACTTTTAAACAGCCGCGCGGGCAGACATGTATGCACGTTTGCCGGCTCACGCAAATGGACGCAGCCATTTAACATACACGCGTCTATGTGCATATGATATAAAATCGGCTATACGTGCATTCATGTGCGCGTAATTTTGTATGGGCGTGCGTGCAAATGCCAGCTCTGCCGCATAAGTGGGGGGGTTTCATTAGATATGCGCACCGACGCAATTACCAGTTTTCCCAGTCTGTTCCCAGTTTGCCCAGGTAAAGGCTAAGAGTTCCTAACCCCACTAATTAACTTTCCTCCCTTTTACCCTATTAGCCCTGGCCCTTCAAGTCGTGCTGACGAGCCCTGATTTTTTTATTTTAAAACTTACGCGCCATCCATAGCAGAAGTAAAGTTATGCGGTAGGGGGACCTTGGTGCACATAAATACTTAAGTGCATACTTCAGGTTACAGACCTGCAACACTTGTGTCCCGCCCATGCTCTGCCCAGACCCTGCCCACATCCCACCCCTTTTTGTAAAAACATTTTGTGCATGTATCGGGAGATACACGTGTACTCACACGCTTTTCAAAATCCGCGCAGCGCATGCCGGCCAGACTTCGGCGCGCGTAGGCCTGAACAAATAGCTATTAAAATGTTGTCCATATGATAGTATACAGTGCTATACTGTATTACTCTATGCACTCTAAAATCATTTCATCTTTTCTAGACTTCTTGAGTCTCCAAAGTTGAAATGCCTTTTCAGTCAGTCACCCAAATCTAGCTGATAATGCCAGACTAGAGCTATATTGTTCGTATGAATACAGTAGTTTCTAAATTATTTTTTTTTTTTTTAAATCTCAACTAGAATGACCTCAATGAATATTTAAAAAGGTATTTGCACAGTCTAAGAACAAATTTACATTTGCTTACGGTATATTTTTACTCTGTAAATCAAACTTTGTTAAAAATGTCTAGCACCAAATTTGGGAATAGCATGCTATTATATTCAATCAAACCTTCTAATAAAATAATTGCTCTGCTGAGAGTTTTTTTCATTATATAAGTGTCCATAATGCTAGTAGTGATTACATACAACACATGTTCTACTGCCCCTTACAATACTAATAAAAGCAGAACGAGAGGCTTTATTACAGCATAAAATAATCAGACCGTGAGATCTAGAATAAAGATAATAATATCCATAAACAGGGAAGAATATTACTATTGTAATGTGCTTACTGCAGAAGTATTTCTACAATTATATTAATCTGAAATGAGAATACGCAGAAGAGGTTGATATACTAAAGCCGAAAAATTTATTTGCAAAAGAGTGCTTTGCGTGAAGAATAGCGTGAAACACCCAGGAACATGCAAAAACACTAAACTGTAGGCATTTTGTGTGATTTTCTGTGGAAATGCCACTTTCGTGAAAAAGTTTACAAAACTTTCACAAAATCATGCAAAGCAGCTGGTTAATTTAAAAAAAAAAAAAAGCTTTAGCAGCCCCTTTTCTGTAAAATAAATAAATAAATAATGCAGGTGTAGTTATTTTCAGCCTGGCATAAAGAAAGTAGTGGCTCATGTGAATTGCCACATGGCTTGAACGTGGTCGCATGGCCCATCTCGTCCACCCACTACTATATCCCTGCTGGCCTTCTCCACCTTGATCCCCTTTGCAGGGCATAAATGACAAAACCAAGGCTCTCAATAATCATCACTCACCCAGCTTCCCATATAGGGGCAGGAGCCAATCCTGCTCACTCCTGTCCCACAAGCCCCATTTCCAAAATGGCAGCGACTGACCCTTACAGATCCTTTGCCACATGAGCAAAAGAGCACTAGGAATCAGCCAGTGCCATTCTGGAAATTAGTGCCAATGGGGTTCGCTCCCACCCCTAGAAGACCACCCCTGCTATGGGCTAAGCTTTGTAGAGTTTGGGGAGATCAGGGCCACAAATTCACAATTTTTGCATCATTTGGGGGCCAAGTATGCACAAAGTTCCTGGCCATGGCAATGAGTAGAACATTCTGCATGGAGCTTGTTATAGATACAAAGGTGCTCATTTGCATCCATAGCAAAATATCATAAAACAGCTGCTAACCCACAAAAAATACCATGGGTTAGCACATCGGACCATACATTTTTATTATGCAAATATTTTTTTCTTTAAAATTTTTATGCTTGTGAAAAAAATGTATGATAAATTTAAATGAAAGTGTTTTAAGGCAAAAAAGCTGAAAATGGTAGTTTTTGCTTATGCTATTTTAAGATGGGAATTTGTAAATGCAATGAAATAGGTGAACTTTTCTTATTCATACTTTTTTCTGTTGAATACTGTGCCAAAAAAATGTACGGGAAGAAGGTGTTTTGGTGGAAATTTGGTACAGCTCAGGGAGTTATTTTGTTTGTTTGTTTTTTTTATATATTTTATTGCAAGGGTGTCCTTTAAATAACAACTCGTGTAAACCATTTGCAAACATATGCATTAATAAACGATGAGGCCTATGAACCAAAACTCATGCTAAACATTTTTTATGCATGCATGAGCTATATATATTTAGCAAGGACATTTAAACACCACTTAACAGTGTATATACTAAATTTTAGTCGTGCCTATAGAAAAATATGTCTGCAGAATGATCACACATTACAGGGTTCATGCTAACTGAAAAACATTAGTCTACACACGATGGACTGTGAAATCACCTGAGCTAATTGACCCAAAGTTAGCATGGGGGGATTTCATCCCTCCCAAGATCAGCCTCAACCCCCTGATGTATGATCAAGACCCGCCCACCCTCAAACATCAGGGCCCTAATACCTCAAATCAAGACTCCCCTTCCCAGAACCCAACAGCACACCACCCCCCTCCCACACACACGCTCACCTCTGGGGGGAAGGGGAAGTTGATGTGGGGTGTTGGGGCCTGGATCATGGAGTTGGGTCATGGGTCAGGGAGGATCTTGATTGGGGATGAAATCCTCCATACTAAATAGCCCAAACTGCAAAGGATGATTAGCGCGGGGGTTCTGAGACCACAGCGTGCATGCAAACAAAAACAACTTGTCCAAGGTAGGTGGTAACTTTCTGGCTTTAGTGGGCATGTGTAAAATAGCACGTGGAGGACATTACACCATACAACTCCACATATTCCCACAAAAGCCTAGCTTGCATACAATGTTGCTTAATTAGCATGTACCTGCTAAAGTTTAGCATGCACACTAAGCTGTAATGCATAGGCCCTTTTATAAGTGAATCGTCCACTTCATTTGCTTCCCTTAACAAAACGTATTGTAGAATGCATCAAATGAAGAGTTCCTTTTTCTTCTTTCTTTCTTTCTTTCTTAAAAATGATTGAATGAACAGAGTGGCAGTCTACGCTGGCGAGAGCAATAAGTCAGCAATCCTTTATGATTCCTTCAAAACTGAGAATGTACCCTTTGAAGGAGTAATAAGCGATGGGTCTCTTATTCAAATTGAATTCACCTCTGATGACGCAAAGACAGCTGCAGGATTTAACATTCGTTTTGAAGGTAAATACCTCTTGAATTCCTGTGTTAAGTCAAATACAAATGACTAATCATTTAAGGGTGAATTTTTTAAAACCGGGAGATATACAAGTATGTCCGACTTAAAAGCCGCCCGTGTATGCGTGCATGTCCCGGTACACGCGCAAGTGAGAGAGCCCAAAAAGGGGTATGGCAAGGGTGTGGTCTGGGCGGGGCAAGGGTGGGAGATGGGTGCTCCGGGACTTTAACATGAAACGTGCATGCGCCGGGGGCCCCCTGCTGCATAACTTTATTACTGCTATGGATAGCGTGTAAGTAATAAAACAAAAAACACAGGGTTTTAAGGGTTGGGGCTAGCAGGGGGGAAGGGAAGCTAATATCCTGGGGGGGGGGGGGGGATTGGAAATCCTATCCCTTAACTGCGCGAACTGGGAAAACTAGTAATGGCGACGGTGCGTGTCCCTTATAAAAATTCCCCACTTACGTAGTAGAGACGGCATTTGCACGTGTCCACATAAAATTGTGCGCTCATGTATGTGCGCTCAGCCTATTTCTTATCATACGGTATAAAACGGCCACATCCTCTGGCGCAAGTCAGCATACACGCATACATGTGCGCCCGCGCACCGGTAACAAAGTTACCATCTTTCTTAGTAATAACATTATCTACTGCTTGCAGTAGAAGAAACAAGGAAAAGATGGAGCTATCCCTCTCTACAGGATGGTTACTGGCCCAGTGCTGTCATGTGTAAGGTTAGCAAAATGTCTAAGCTTTGCTGATGTCTTGTTGACTGTTCTACATAAGTTGTATAGATGTTGACAAAAAGGACCACCTGGTTGACCCAATCTGTCCATTTGTATATATCTATTGCACTGCCACAGCTCCTACTTCACCACTGATTCCCTCCCATTTTTTCCCTGCCACCAAGGTCACTTCATATCCATCTCAGGCACCATTTTGGCTCCTACTACCTCTGTTCCAGGTGTCCACTACCTTCTGAGTTAAAAAAAACTATTTTCTCACTTTACTTTTGAGCCTTCCTCCCTGGTTCAGCATCATATGAAAAATCTTTGTCCTTCAGCTTCTCTTTTACGTAAAATATTGCCTTGTGGTATCTTACTGAAGCTGCACTAAATAGTTAAATGGTTGTGTATCTTATTTATTTTTTACTAATCTCATAATTTTCATAGGAACAATGTGTCTTGCAGAGTAAAAACATAAAATACAATCATAAAAACATAAAACAAGCACATAAAATTGCAAAAAATTAAGATATCACCCTTTTTCCATGGAGAATACATCTTTAGTTCTTAAATCTTTCCATGTAAGATTTATAGCACAAGCCATGCACCTCTGAATTAGCTCTACCTTGTCAATACCTTTTGTTAGATTTTTTTTTTCCAGAACGATACAGAAATCAAAGTGTGGTCTCACTAAATACCTGTGGAGATATAGAAACTAAACAAAGCATCATTGTGCTTCCAAGAAGACTGGGGTAACCAACATAGAGGAACCATAGTTAAAAATCAAACTTCCAGATTTTTATTTTTATTTTTTTTACAACAGTCTCATTAACCTTGGTGGCTGAAGGATTATTATAAATCTTGTAAATAAGACATAAAAAGGGTCCTGGGTGCTGGTTTAATCGTCTTATAAGAAGCAAAATTGAAGATTGCAGGGTCTGAAAAATCCTACTATAATTAGTGATGTCCTTTTTTTGTGAGACAATGAAAACAGTAGCTCCTAGGTGAATGCAATCCCAGATACATTTGTAGTTGGTATTTAATATTTAGCATAAAGAGGGGCATAAGATTTGGGGGTTTTTTTTAATAGCAGGTCATGGATATGTACAATTGGGCCTTTAGTGGAGTGGAGGGGGAGGGGTAGAGATACACAACTTTCCGCCCCATTGAATAAACGATATGCCACACAGAAGTTTTATGTTCCCAAGAACTTGCAATTTTTGTTTTGCTGAGAAAGATGTTTATGCAGCTTTAGAAAAGGTCTATTTACAATCAGTATGCCTATCAGAGTGCAACAGCTATTTTCTCCTCTCCTCCTGCTCTGCTGTGCTAGGGCATAGATTTCCCCATGGGGTTAGTTCCAGTTTTGGTCTGGGTATCCCAGTACACAGATGACATCTTTTTATTTAGAGCAGGAAAGATTCCAATAATGTCCAGCCCAAGTGATTAGGTCCAACAGTTTAATGGCTACCACCCCAAAACACCATTTTTTAAGATTTACGGGCGTAACGGCCATTGCCGCTTTGTCGGAGGATCGCGTGCCGGCAGGTTGCTGGCAGGTGCAAAAGGTAAAATAAAACTTTTGGGGGGGGTTAGAGTAAGGCTAGGGGGAGGAAAGGTTAGGGGAAGGAGTGGGAAGGTCAGGTTAGGGGGGAGGGAACGGGGGAAGGCAGCGCGGCCCGGCACACACATGCGTGCGCCTGCGCAAGTTATAAAATCGGGTGTACATGTGCGCGCGCCGGGTAGCGGGTAGCGCACACACCTTTTTAAAATCTACCCCCATGGTTTTTACTCGTTTCCAGTTGGAGCATGATGAAAGGCTAATCAGGGATGCCAATTCCCAGATGAAATCTCCTCAGAGATCCCATGGTAATATGGTCCAAGGTACTGGTAAGACTGGTCCACTGGATCACAAGCAGCCTCTCCCAGTGCCAACCCTGTTGTGTAGGGTTGCAGATAGCAAGATGATCCTGCTCAGAAGAGGGAGTTATGGGATTGTACTGAATCGCCACAGTGCCTGCAGATTCTTCTGGCATCCTGACTCTCCACGAGTTGTTGGCAGCAGATTTCTCTGCCACTCTCCTGGAGAAGTGTCACAGGGATCCTCGTACACCTCCTGCTGGCAGAGGACACGTGTCTTGTAACTAGAGGGTGCACTGGCTTGTACCATTTGATGTGAGGGTGCAGATTTGCTTAAGTTAGGCAAAGGGGCCTTACACATGACAGCATTCAGAGTTTTCCAAAAGCTGAAACATTGTATTGCTATTAACACTGTAGGAATTTCCATCTAGAATATGCACTGTGAAAATGGTCAGATGCCTCACTGCTTTAGCAAGACTTCGTAATATGAAGGAATTCCTTGGTATGGGAATAATTGTATTTGGGCTTCTCAATTCTCCAAGGATAATAGTTTAAGAACATCACATCCTCAGGAAGGAGCTCCATGGTACTTCAGTATCACTTAAAATAATTAACAGAATAGCACTGCCGGGTGTGGGGTAGAACAGTAACCCTCAAGCCAATCCTAGGGATCTGCCAGATCAACCTGGTTTTCAGGGAGTCCACAATGAATAACCATGAGATACGCAGTAGTTGCACATGCTACCGCCACTGCATGCAAATAAATCTCATGCCTATTTATTGTGGATATCCATAGCCAGAACAACAGATTGACCAACTGGGTCTCAAGCTCTGGGGTGAGCACAGTGGCATAGAAAAGAATCCTACCTGTTCGGCCAGGAAAAGATCAAGAAAACACAGGGTGAAACGATGCGGCCACAGAATCATTATGGCAACTCTTGACTGCACAGAACATGGACAGCATAATTTAAAAAACAGGGAGGTTTCTGGCATGATATTCAAACTCATGCTATCAAAATCCACTTCCATCATAAAGGAAAGTAATTATCAAGTAAATTTTAAAAGGCCCGTGCGCGTAAAACTGGGGGTTATGCATGAGGCCGGGCCTTGCGTGCAATGCACGTATTTTACAAAGGGCCCAGTCACGTGCCAAAGTGCCGAACCCAAAGAAAGGGGCAGGCCAGGGGGCACGGTCTGGGCAGGGAGGGGCGGGCCAGGACAGCCTGCTCCAAAGGAGTAGCAGAGGGGAAAAGGGAGGAAGGATAGGGTTTGGGAAGTTCCCTCCGAGTCTGCTCCTTAATTGGAGTGGACTGGGAGGGAACTGGGGACCGGCTGATCATTTTGCCGTGCGTAGGTTATAAAATTCCTCCCCCCCCCCCCCCGCACATGCGACTTTCGGGTTGCCCACATATGCACGCATGGATTTTAAAATCTGGCACGCATATGTGCGCGGCCATCGGATTTTATAACATGTGCACGCATATTATAAAATTGGTGCGCTCCTCCTACAATCTACCTTTAAGTGAACAACTCCTAAACATATATATATATACACACACACACACAAAGATACATATAAATACACTAATATTTTATATCGTAAAGTAGGAAGCAGAGTATAGGATGAGATGGTTTATAATCAGTTAATGGAAAATGCCTCCACAATAGACTCTGCAAGTGGCCCCAGCCCGCTGGATCACCAGTGACGTGCTCTGCCATGCAGAAGGATCGCAGTTTGATCCCAGAGTTAGGTCTTCCACGGCTAGGGGTGCTGTGCAGGCAACATTCACAATCCCCAGGGAAGGGTCATGGGCATTGCTCAGTGGTGACACCTATTGGCCACATTCAGTGTCTCTGATTGCAGGGTCCCAGAAGGAGCCATGGTGCATGATTCCCGGCTAGACTACATATGTTGGAGGGAGAGATAAAATGGGGGGGGGAGGGGAATTCCCAGGTACCAGATCCCAGCCCTGGTTTTGTTTAAGCTAAAAGCCCAAAAGGAGCAGGAGAAAACAGCTGGTGCATAAAAATAGCGTGTTCTGTTAGTACTGCATCTTCTATTAACCTTGCCATTTTTATTCAAGCTTTTGAGCGTGGCCATTGTTATGAGCCATATATTCAGAATGGGAATTTCACAACATCTGACCCAACATACAACATGGGAACCGTCGTGGAGTTTACCTGTGACCCTGGGCACACCTTGGAGCAAGGACCTGCTATCATTGAGTGCATCAACATGCGGGGTCCCTACTGGAATGACACAGAGCCACTGTGCAGAGGTAAACTTTGCCAATGCCACACGTCCGTTATTTGCCCGTATATTTAAAGTAAAAGTTATCAGTGGATTCTCGTTTCTTTTTATTATAACAAACCATATAAATTCTCTGTGACCAAGAAAGCTTATACGTCAGTATCTCAATATCAATTCTGAGCAAAATTTAAATGGGGGCAAATTCCCCTTTAAACTCTTTCTTGCATGCTTTCACGATCCTTTCTTTCCTTGTTGTGCCTCGCACTCTAATCATCTCATCTGTCTCTGTTCTTTTTCTCTGCCTCCCACTGTGCCTTGCTCGATATTTCAGCAATGTGTGGAGGAGAGCTTTCTGCACCTGTAGGACTAATCCTGTCTCCTAACTGGCCAGAGCCTTATGCTGTGGGAGAGGATTGCACTTGGAGGATCCATGTTGGGGATGAAAAGAGGATTTTCCTTGACATTCAGCTGTGAGTACTTAGTGATGAAAACTGCTGGTTTTTCAGAACATCTCTTTACCTCTGAGCCTGCTCTTTCACTGCTGCTCGTTACAGGTTTGCAGCAGTTAAAGTTCAAGGGAGCCCGTTCCCGCTTTCCGCTTAAAGAATTCGTGTAGAATAGGATTGCACTGGGAGGAAGTCTACAATCAGACCAATTTAGAAACAATATCTAGGATGACCATATCAAAAAGGAAAGGTTGAATCCTTTGTTTTTCCCCACTGCATGCACGGAGATGTAGCTTTAAGAGTACTGCATCCCCATGCAAGCAATAAGTAACAGCAGGATTGGCCCGACCTTTCCTTTTCAACACCTGACCACAGTCATCCTACTGTGTGCATGCCATCATGATCATATTATATATTTTGCAAAGAATGTACAGTAGAGTACAGGAACCAGAACCAAACAATGTACTGATGGGCTCACTACTAAGCTTTCATTTCTTTGCTTTCTTACAACAAACATTGGAATTACCGTAATCTGGTAAAATGAATAGCTCATAAAAACAAGGAGGCAAGCTAAAGATGCCCTGGTTGCAGATGATTAGCACCAGACAAAAACATGTACTTCCCAACCACTTTATTTATGGATTAAAGCCATTACTTTGAACATGGAAATTAAAGGTTAACTTTCAAAAGGAGTTCTGTGGGCCAAAATTGTCTTACCTGCATAAGATGGCAGTCTGAAAATTGCCCATCTATGTAGTGCAAGTATTCCAAGGGTGGGGTTATGGTGGTGCAGAAAGCGGTACTCGTAGTTTTGGTTGAAAAAGTATCCACAGAAAACGCAGGTGCAAACCTCTTTAGCTTTCTTTCCCCGGGGCAATTTTCAAAGTAAACACACGCATTCATTTTTCATTTGAAAATTGGAACAAAGACTGTGCATACTTTTTACTTTTCGGCAATGCAGGCAATTTGAAAATTTCCCCTTCATAACTGATATTTGATAAAAAAAATGATAAACTGTACTGGAATAATTCTGAGGTCATTGAGTGAGATCCTATTGCAGCATACAAGTGCGATAATATAGGAAATGAACGGCCTTATAACACAGCAGTCCAGGGTTAGTGCAAGGGAATTAGAAGCTCTAAGCAAAACTTCTGCCTCATATTTAGTCCTCTCCCCACAGCCCCAAAAGCATTCCTCTTTCTCTCCCTCTCCCTCCTCCCCCACCAACTCCAGGAGCATTCTTCTTCCTCTCCCCTGCAACCACTCCAGGACCCCGACTGGGCTGAGAAAGAGGTGAGGAGGGGTTTGCACCGGCTCCTGGTGAGGCGCTGGGAGCGTAGTCGCCGTTTCAGTGCCACCAGGAACCCGGAAATGAAGCCAGGTCGCAGCAACGCTGAAAGCCACCAGCGTGGGAGAGCACCGGCAGAGCAAGCCCCTGCCGCCGCAGCAAAGCTTGGGCCCCAATCGATGCCAGCCCGGGTTAGTCCAGTCTAGCCACTGCCACCCCCGAACAGTTGCCCTCTAGGTGGCCGCCTACTGCTTCCACTGGTACTGCAGAGGTCCAAGGTGCCAGATATATGAAGGGGTTTTTCATACACCTGAGTCTATAGGAAAACTACTTTACTATTTCTGGCCCAGTGAGCCTTTCTCATGTGTGTGAGATGTAACATGTTTGTAACATGGGTTTTCCTCAGTTCTGACAATCTACAGTGTTTTACAATATGGACAACTGCCCAGTGGGAACAAAGCAAACCAAGAAATGTATTTTGAGCTACTGTCTAATCAATATGTAACTCCTGTGCCAAGGGGACACCTTCCCAGCCCCGGGGAGCTTTGGTGTAGCAGTCCTGGAGTGGGGTAACCTCAGTCTCTGGGCATGGGCTGGGGGCAGGATGACCTGTAAGGCCAAACTAGATTGGTCAGTGTTTGAAGTGTTCTAGACAATCCAATGTCCACCCCTTGCTTGTCCTCAAATTAAATAAACATTTATTGTAGTCTAAAGCAATAGAAATAGAACAATCTTCACGTTTACGTCAAAATTCAGAACTTTGTATAACCTATTTGTCATCTTGGTCAGACAACAGAACTCCCCATGCTCCACTGTCTCCAGAACCTTTGAGGCTCCACCTCCATCTCCTCTATTCCTGCACTGCAGGGCAGTCACCCTTGCTGTCTCAGCTCCCTTTATTCCTAAATGCATTTCAGGGCAACTTCTCTCATCACACAGTCTCTTTTCCTTTACTTGCGGAACCAGTGAGGGTCCCAGGTGGAATGTTATCCTCTGTCACAGAAGATGCCACTCTGCACTCACTTCATAAGCAATTCCCATCCAGTCACACAGAAGCAGCATAGAGTCTGTACACCCCCAGTCCTTCGGGCATAGTGTCAGTCCGCAGCACTGTACAGAGTACTGAAATCTCAAGTGGACTGTGATAAATTGCAGGAGGACCTTGTAAGCCTGGAAGATTGGGCTTCCAAATGGCAGATAAAATTTAATGTGGACAAGTGCAAAGGGATTCATACAGGGAAAAATAACCCTTGCTGCAGTTACACAATGTTAGGTTATGCCTAAAATCAGAAGCTCATTGGACTATCAGGCACAGATAAAGCAACATACCTTGTATTGACCTTACTCTCTGATGAATCCAGTCACCCAGTCATTCAAGCAGTTTGGAAAGCCAACAGCATATTCAGATGCATAAAGAGATATGATTAGAGGAAAGAGGAAAGTGATAATACCTCTCCGCAGGTCTCTGATGAGATTCCACCTGCGTTCAGTTCTAGAGCCCACATCTAAAAATTAGGCAAACCAAGGGAGGGCCACCATATACAGAAAGACTGAAGGAGCTAAAGATGTACTCCCTTGAAGAAGGAAAGAGGACATGATACACACATTCAAAAACCGAGCAGGCTTCAATAATGCACAAGAACATAGCATTTTCCATAGAATGAAAAGTTCATATAAAGATGAAGGAAAAACTCCAAGGAATGTAAGAAAATATTTTCTCATTGAGAGGGTGGTGGGCATCTGGAACGGACTTCCAGCAGAGGTGGCGAGCAAAAACAGTGGCAGAATGCAGAATACAAGCATGCACAGGATAGACAGAAAAGGGACTTTAGCAGTCAGAGGAAGGAAGAAAGGAAAAGACCACGCTGAGATAGCACAGTCACAGGCACAAATAGGCAGACTGCGTGGACAGTGGTCTTTTTTTCTACTGACATCTGCTATATTTTTATGGAATTGTTTTTCTCTCCTCTTTCTCCTCTGACTAATTTCTGATTGGAGAAAATAAAAAACCAGCGAGAACCCTCCAATAGCCTAAGTAGATCTCTGACCTTTTTTTTTTTTTTTTTTTTAGTTTATCCAATCAAACGTTATATATGGACAAGAGGAATTTCATATGAATACATTCATCCCACCTAATTCCAGGCTCACTCCAATTTGAGACATTTCAGTAAGCCTGGGAAACCCCTACTTTGAGCCTTATATTGGTTCTGATAGACATCCAAACACCTGCAGAAGGCTAAACCAACATAAAATGAATCTGAAAGCAAAGGCGCCACTGCTATACTTAGCAGTCTGGCTTTTAAGCTGTCTGCAGACTTCAGACTGAGTGAAATGTTTGACAAGGAAATATAAGGGTGTTGTGAATAGTGCTTGATTCAAATTTCCAGAATACAAATGAAAATCTTGGCTTAACTTGATGTTAATGGACATAGGCCAAAAGCACTTGCTAATAACAAAAGTGCTGTCACTTTTGTACCCATCCATCATCCCAATTCATCCCCATCTCTCAGACCAAGTGAATTTCATGCAACAGACGGTGACCGGATGCTGGAACATCTTGGCATATCAAAAGATTCGTAAAATCGTATTCTCTACAACAATACTATTAGAAGCAAAAAATGTTCATATATTATTTTTGTCTATATTTGAACATAGGATTAGTTTTACCCTCTGTCATCAACCCAAAAATGAGATAGAACTCCACAGGACAATTGATCGTATATTATCAGGGAAAGAATATTAGTTAATGATATCTGTAAGTCTTTCAAAAGAAAAAAAAGATCAATGAAATCATCCATTTAGAGCATCAGCTATATATAATCAACTGTAGCACATTATGGATTTCTCTAAATGGCCCACCACAGAAAAATCTCAGCATACACACTGCTGGGAATGCATCTATTACAAAATACTCCTTAGGGGAGACAATGGTGTTTGTCATGCTTTCGGAACATTGTTATACTCTGAGGTGGGGAGAAGGTCAAGATTATCACTTTATATAGACCATTTTGTCCTTGCATAAATTATAATAGAAGCTGTTGCTGCTGCTTCTGTTTTTGACCCAGCAGGCTCTTTTTGTTCCTTTGGGCTTCGAGCTCATTCAGAGGTTCATGGATCTGATACCATGAACCTTAATTTGCAAACACCTAGGGATTTTTTTCCCCTATTTCATATTCCATCCCAGCTTTACTTTAGTCCAGTCATTGCGCGGACCATCTAAAGAGGAAGGCACCCTAGATTCATTTCTATAATAACCTGTGATTGTTAAAAAGCCCATAGCCTAGAGGGTACATGGCTGCTCAGTTAAAAAAGGCAGTAACAAAATGGTGCCCAATGTAGGGGCATAGGGTACTTTTGAAATGACTTTTGTAGTGTACTCAGCCAACCACGTTGTATCACCCTTACTTCAGCAAATCTGGTCCATTTAAGACCACCACACACAACATCGCCTGCTTTGTTGCCAGAGGATGTGGTTAGTGCAGTTAGTGTAGCTGGGTTCAAAAAAGGTTTGGATAAGTTCTTGGAGGAGAAGTCCATTAACGGCTATTAATCAAGTTTACTTAGGGAATAGCCACTGCTATTAATTGCATCAGTAGATGGGATCTTCTTAGTGTTTGGGTAATTGCCAGGTTCTTTTGGCCTGGTTTGACCTCTGTTGGAAACAGGATGCTGGGCTTGATGGACCCTTGGTCTGACCCAGCATGGCAATTTCTTTTGTTCTTATGGAACTCATAACCACTCAGTGCTCCTTACTGCATTAGCCTGTGTAATCTACTATATTATACTGAATAGAATAATATTACCATAACCCACTTTGATCTCTCTGGCTGGAAAAGCGTGTCATAAATAAACAATAATGATGAACTGTTGCAACCCAGCACATGGCACTTAAAATGCTATAGCTGTCTGAAAGAGTGCAGAGAGGTGAAGAAGGCTAGAAAGAATCTTCCAGGAAAGCAGCAGCTGAGTTATGTCTCCCACCTACATCACCTATCTAGTTTTGCCATATCATTGTGTTGACGGAAAGCTTTAGCGGAACAAGCAATAAGGAAAAGATTGCAGAATAAGCAGGGAAACAAAGTTTCCAGTCACAGATGACATAGGGACTATCCAACAATGCTCTGTGGCAGCTGTTATCAGCAAGAGTGACAAGAGAAAACCAGAAGTTGCCACCATGCAGGAAGGATGAGGAAGGATGCCAACCCTGGTAGTACAAAGACCTGGAATACATGCAGGTGAGTCAAGAGGAGTCTCAGACTGCAGGTGCTCTTGGGAACTGTAAGAAACAAGTCACCTATCTTGCAGATGAGATTGTCATCTTGCAGATGTGTGGCCCAGAGAGATATGAGCTGCTGAAGAACCTCAATGATGTGTTAGAGATACAGGAATTACTCCTCCAGCAGGACTCAAACATTATGAGTGACCATTTCTAATCAATTCTGCTAGACTGCCAGACCTGGGTGCATAAGCACCTGGATTTCCACTAGGTCTTCTAAAATTATTTTTGTCAAAGCAGTCTGCCAGACAGACAAAGCTATTTCAGCACCTACTCTTTCTGTTATCTCATTTGCTTGAATAATCAGAGTTTTGTACTTTGTGTAGTTTTACAGTTTAGTAAGATTTCAAGCCCAAGTCATCCATGATGAATGAGGAACACAAGAAGTAATTTGTAACAACACATATACGTTAGCCACAAATACAGTCATACGTTGCACCAGTTTTAGTGGATATATGCACATACATCCACTTTAAAAATTATCCTGCCAAATCTACCCACATACAATTATACCTGCTTAAATGTACACAGAAACTTTTGGGGAAAATTTACATGCATACTAATAAAAATCCAAAACTGTGCATTAAAGTGAAAATTCCTCCCAAACTCCATCTCCAGGAACATCTCAGCTCAGTCCAGGTAAACATAAACCTGAAGAGGACATAAGGACCTCAATATTCAAAGCTGAACAGCTGGATAAGAGTTATCCAGCTAACTTACAAGGGATATTCAGCAGCATGGCAACGCTGCTGAATATCCCAATAGAAATTACCACTTAGTTGAATAACTCATATCTGGCTGTTTAGACCTCCTATTGAGCAGGTCTAACTTATCTGTCTATGAGAGTCGGATGTCCGAATATCAATAGACAGATAAGTAGCTCCTCTCCAATCCGCCCACTGCACATCCATTAGATATCTACTTAGCCAGGTAAGTACTTATTCAGCTAAGTGATAACCACTGAACATAGCCGGATATTCAGCGGCTGCCACTTAGCTGGATAAGTTGCTACTTAGCGCCGAATATCGGGCTCACAAATGTTAGTTTACCCACATATTGGGCAGGAAATTTTTAAAAAGCAAATTTAAAACTGTTTTACCTGTGGAAATGCTTTTGAAAATTACCCTCAATGTTGGGAAGAATATAAGAAGGCTTAATAGATATGTACTTTGGACTCAATTTTCCAAGCAAGTAAAAACTTTCTTTAAAAAAGAAAAGCACTTGAAAATAGCACTCATATTCTCTGGTTTCAATAATAGTCTGGATCTAGTTATCATCAAGCAGTAAGCCATTTTCTAATTTGAAAATAACATAGCTAAACTCACCAATTCACAGGTTCATGGATTAATTAGTGACTGTTTTGTTTTATTATTTTTTAAATCACCTATTGGGTTTTCAGACTGAAATTTCAATGACTGTTCACTGGATCAGATTACGAAATGTTAATCAGGGATAATGCAATTAATGTAAGTTGTTCTGCTGAAAGACATAAATTCACTCTGAATCTAATTTATAGCTCAGACTTGGTTATGAAGTAATTTAAAGAACATTACTTATGACCTTGCTTAAGTAATTCCAAACCACCGTGGGATGTTCAGCTAATTGAGGGCCTAATTTATTAAGCTGTTTTTCCCCATTCTGTGTCTATGGGAAACAAGCTTAGTAAATCAGGCCCTGAGTGACTTGACAGACCTATGGTTCCATTACCTCTTACTTTGCAGCGTGCTGCCATCAGAAACAGCAAATCGATAACAAGAAATGAAGACTATTTAAAAAACAATCATTAAGAAATCAATGATAGGGCTGGCTCAGTGACAAGCGCTGTGCTCTTCCATGCGGAGGATCCACAGTTTGATTCCCGGATCGGGTCTTCCATGGATAGGGATGCTGTAGAAGTAGCATTCACAGCTCCTGGAGGGGAGGGAGTCATGGTCATCGTTAAGGCTGATGCCTAGTGGCTGGATTTGGAGCCCATGAAACAGAATAGGAACAGTGGAAGGGAAAGTCTAATTAAATAAGGGGAAAAAAAAACTCCTCCTGGTAGTTCAGAATGAAGGCTCATGGCATCTGAAACCCAGCACCAGTTCTGATTGAGCTGGAGGAGAAGGAGGAGCTACCGGCCCCCCAGAAAAATCAATAATAAAGTCGCCACAAATTTGAAATTCACAAATGCCTTCTACCAACTTACAGCAAGCAACATGTCAAACATAGCCAGACAAGAGCCATTTACTTTAACATGTTCAATCAACTTTACTGCTCCTAGCCAAGTGTATATAACACTATTTCATGTTGTTTGTGCTAGCCAACAAGCAGCAAGTCCCAACAAGCAGAACTAATCTACTAGAATGTCATAGCTGGAGTTGTACTTGAGAGAAAGATGAAAAAATTAATATTTATCTTTTTTTGTATTCCATTTTGTAAAATGAATAATTCCCTGGGCATTTAACTTCAGTTGGAGGCAATGATCTGGTGACAGACACTCTACTATGAGGACTATCACTTAGCTAACATGCTGGCTCAGTGGTTTTGGCACTCTGAGGTAGCCCACAGGTTGCCACAGTAACTTATGACATGATTCTATTTAAGTCATTGGAGTCACAGTAGGTTAGCTTGAAAGCTCACATAATTGCTCAGGATGATTTGCCAAAATAATATGACTTGTCATTGTACATGCCCTTCAGATGGAAAAATAACTTTTCATTTAACAAAAAAAGAAAGGTACTTCATATTTTCAAAGAATGTTCTCTTTGTTAACCAGCTCGAGCTAGTTTCAGACTTTTCATATTCCTTGAGATGGGATACGGGGAAGCGCAGGAAAAAGCAGCAGAGAGAGAACGAGTACCTAAATAATACTAACCTCCAAGAGATACAACAAATTTACATTAATGCAAATATATTTCCAGCTCTAAAGAGCTAGTAGGCTTGCAATATAACACCATTATAAATCCACATCTGTGCATTCTAAGACAGGCTCATTTTGCTGACCTCTAAACAAGAAGACTGAGATAGAAGAGAGCCAAAGGAAACCAGGAAGATAATGCTTCTACCTGGGACAGGCATGGCTTTGATTCACAGCTGACTCAGCTCTATGGCACGTTTAGACATTTTAAAACATTTTCGGTTGCCAGGATACCCGGTTGTGCAGTAATAACTTGTGAAAAGTCTTCCAAAAATGAAGTTTGTAAAAGGGCAATTTAATAAGTTCCATGCCTTCAATGCATTTTAGCTCATGTTTTAGTGATGGAGAGTATATGGGTTTGTTTGTTTTTGGCTTCCAGCAATTTTCTCCTGCTCCTTTGGACTTCTAGATTAACTGGATTTGCCCAATACTGGACTGCGGTACCATGAACCTCATTCACAACTAAGGAGAAATTACTACTTATCTGATAATTTCCTTTTCCTTAGTACAGACAGGTGAATCCAAAACCAGTAAGTTATGCACCTCTACCAGCAGATGGAGACAGAGCAAAGCTGACATCACAGTATATACACCCTTGCAGTGACATCAGCCCGACAGTATTCTCTTCAAAAGCGGGCTGTGGACAAACTAACCAAAACTTGATTATTAACAGATAACTTCCAGCACTCAGCCAAAAGGAAAACACTGAGCTCAGACAAAGAGTATAATAACACTAATCTAGGGACTAGATTGACACTTACCATAATTCCTGGAACATGCAACCATGCAGGAGGACAATAGCACAACCGTTCAGCAGCCAAGAGTGGGAAGTTGGTGTCACCTGTCTGTACTAAGGAAAAGGAAATTATCAGGTAAGCGGCAATTTCTCCTTTCTTAGCATACAGACAGGTGAATCCAAAACCAGTGGGTTGTACCAAAGCTACTCCCAAACAGGGTGGGAGTAGCTTTGGTACAAAACCTAAGTGCGAAGGCTGTGTCCTCCTGGGCCTGCACATCCAAGCAATAATGCCTGGAAAAGGTGTGTAAAGAGGACCACATCGCAGTTCAGCAAATGTCAACAGGAGACAACAATCAAACCTCTGTCCATGTCACTGCCTGAGCCCTAGTGGAATGAGCCCTAACCTAACCTCAGCATCCACATACACAGCCGTGACAACCTCCTTAAGCCAGCAGGCTATTGTAGCTTGCAATGCTGGATCACCCTGCTTACTCCCACCATGGAGTATAAACATCTGGTCTGTCTTCCTAAGAGGCTCAAAAGCTTCTAAATACCTCAAGATATGCCTCTTGACATCCAAGGGCCATAACAGGCAATTTTCCTCCACATCTTTTTCTCTGTCCAGAGACGGCAGAGAAATAGACTTATTCAAGTGAAAATCTGAGACAACTTTTGGCAAAAAAGATAGAACAATATGCAGCTGTATCGCCCCTGGAGTCATTCGTAGAAATGGCTCCCGACAAGACAAGGCTTGTAGTTCAGATACTTGATGAGCAGAATAAATTGCCAGAAGAAACACCGTTTTTAAGGTCAGTAACCTCAAGGAAAGGTTACGCATCAATTGAAAAGTGGGCCTGCTAAAAAATCCAAAACCAGATTAAGACTCCTCAAGGGCACTGGTAACTGCAAGGGAGGCTGAAGATGCTTCACTCCTTTCAAGGAACGGGCCACATCTGAATGAGCCAACAAGGGCCCACCATTCACCTGACATTGGAAACAGGCAAAAGCCGCCACCTGTACCTTTAATGAATTAAGGGCCAACCCTTTACTCAATCCATTCTGCAAAAATTTCAAAATGAGTGGGATCTTAACCAAATGAGAAAGAACCCCTCGATCTTCACACCAAGCCTCAAACTCTCGCCAAACCTGCACATAGGCTAAGGAAGTGGAGAACTTTCTTGCTCGTAGCAAGGTGGCAATCACCGCAGCAGAATAGCCATGCTTCAGCAACCAAGCTCTCTCAAGGGCCATACCATAAGACAAAACTGATTTGGATCTTCATGAAGAACAGGCCCCTGCTATCCCTGTGTGCTGGAAACCAGAGGAGAGACTCCATCAGGAGCCTTCACAGATCCGCATACCATGGTCTCCTGAGCTAGTCTGGTGCCACCAGAAGCACCATCCCCCTGTGACTCTCGATCCTCCGAATCATTCTACCCAACATGGGCCATGGGGGAAAAGCATCCAGCAGCTTGCCCTCCGGCCACTCCTGTATGACAGCATCAATCCCCAAGGACTTTGGTTCTCTCCTGCGACTGAAGAATTGAAGAACTTTCGCATTGCAAGAAGTCAACAGCAGGTCCAGAAACGGAAGGCCCCCAGCAATCCACTATTAGCTGAAATGCCTCGTTTGACAATTCCCATTCTCCTGGGTCCCGACTCTGTCTGCTAAGAAAATCGTCTCTTACATTGTCTTTTCCTGCAATGTGAGAGGCTGAGATCTCGTGAAGATGCACTTCCGCCTATTCCATAAGTTGGTCTATTTTCTGCAATACTTGCTGGCTCTTGGTTCCTCCCTGCCAATTGATGTACGCCACTGTTGTTGCATTGTCCAATATTATCTGAACTGCTCAACCCTACAATCCATCACCGAATCACAAGTATGCCAACCGTACCGCACATGCTTCCAACCGATTGATGTTCCAGAGAGACTCTTCTGCATTCCAGTGCCCTTGCACTGTCAGTTCCTGAAAGTGAGCTCCTCAACCCTGGAGGTTCATATCTGTCTACTAGCCAATCCAGTGATCTTAGGGAAAGCACAGTTGCTTATCTGTAACAGGTGTTCTCCTAGGACAGCAGGATGTTAGTCCTCACAAATGGGTGGCATCATCAGATGGAGCCTGTCATGGAAAACTTTTGTCAGTTTCTAGAAGCTTTGACTGGCACACTGAGCATGCCCAGCATGCCACTATCCACGCATCCACATGTGGTCCCCCTTCAATTTCATAACATAGAAAAATACGAGCAAAAAAAAAAAAATAAAATAACAAAAACGAAGGAGAAACCAGCTCCGTAGGGTGGCGGGCGGGTTTCCTGAGAATTAACATCCTGCTGTCCTAGGAGAACACCTGTTACAGGTAATCAACTGCTCTTTCTCCTAGGACAAGCAGGATAGTAGTCCTCACAGATAAGTGAATACCAAACTCCAGGCTGTTCCCTGCAACAACTAAGACCAACAGGTACCAAATAAGGTGCCAATGGGCACAATAACTGAGGTACTGTTGGGCGTTAGGGAAACAGCATGGTTTCAACTTCCAGGGCTTTTGGTAGGAAGAGTTGGGTTCAAATCTGGAAGAGGGTGTGCAGGACAGATTGACCAAATCTACCATCTTGTCGACCATCCTTGTCCAAGCAATAATGGGTGGTGAACATGTGTAGGGAGCTCCACATTGCAGCCCTGCAGATTTCGACGACAGGGACCACCTGCAAGTGGGCCACTGACGCTGCCATAGCCCTAACAGAGTGAGCTTAACTCTGCTGTCTAGATGAAGACCTGATTGTCCATAGCAGAATGAGATGCAGTCTGCTAGCCAGTTGGATAATGTCTGTTTGCCCACCCGCAACTCCCATTCTGTTCTTGTCAAAAGATATGAACAGTTGGGTGGACTGCCTATGGCCCGCTGAGCATTCTAAATAGGTCAGAGATCTTTTGCAATCCAACGTATAATAGAGCCCATTCCCCTTGGTGGAAATGGGACCTCAGAAAAAAGGTGGGCAACTCAATTGACTGGCTGATGTGAAAATCAGTCACGACCTTCAGCAGGAACTTGGGATGCGTACGCAGGACCACACAATCATGAAAGAATTTTGTGTAAGGCGGGTAAGTAACCAAGGCCTGAAGCTCGTTTACCTAAGAGCCGAAGTAACCGCCACCAGGAAAAAGACTTTCCAGGTGAAGAATTTCAGCTCACAGGAGCGCATAGGCTCAAAAGGAGGTTGCATGAGTCGCGCCAACACGATGTTGAGATCCAGGACATAACAGGAGGCCGGAGAGGGGCTTTAGCTGAAGCAGGTCCCGCAAAAAGCAACCTATTATGGGCTGAACTGAGATGGGTGCGCCAGCTACCCCACTATGGTAAGCACTGACCGTACTCAAATGGACCCTAACCGAGGTAGTTTTTAGTCCAGTCTCGAAAAGGAGCCACAGGTAATCCAGAAATCTCGGCACTGGGCAAGTGAATGGATCTAAGTCCTGTTCCCCACAACAAGCTGAGAACCTCTTCCTTATAAGACTTCCTGGTGGAAGACTTCCTGGAAGCCACCAGCATCTGGGACACGTTATCAGACAGGTTCACGGCTAAAGGATTAGGCGCTCAACACCCAAGCCTTCAAGGCCAACGCCCAGAGGTTTGGATGACTCAGCATGCCTCAGTCCTGAGTTATCAGGTTGGGCACAGTCCCCAGGCTGATGGGAGTCCTTATCAACAGGTCTTGGAGAAGAGGGAACCAGACTTGCCTGGATCAGTACAGCGCCAATAGAATCATGGTCCCTGGTCCTGCTGAAGCTTCAGGAGAGTCCTCATGAGAAGCGGAATAGGAGGATACACGTAGAGGAGACCTGTGCCCCAATGGAGGGCAAAGGCATTGGAGGCTGGGCATTCGTCCATCCTGAAGAGGGAGCAGAAGTTGCTCACCTTGCAATTGTAGGGGGAGGTGAAGAGATCCACATCCGCAGTTCCCCACTAGCGGAAAATCCGGGCTGCTACTGCCGGATTTAAGGACCACTCATGAGGCTGGAAAGAGCTGCTCAGGTGGCCCACCAGTATGTAGAACGCCCCAGCCAGGTACGTCACTTGTAAGGACATACTCTGCGACAGAGCCCAAGCCCAGATCTGCACCGCCTCCTAACAGAGGAGGTATAATCCTGTGCCTCCCTGCTTGTTGTTGTACTACATTGCTACCTGATTGTCTGTCCAAATCAGGACTGCTTTCTGGAACAGCCGATCCTGAAATGCCCAAAGAGCATAACGGATCACCCAAAGCTCCAGGAAGTTTATCTGGTACAGAGCTTCCTGAGCTGTCCAGTTCCCCTATGTGCGGAGGCCGTCCACATGCGCCCCCCCCCCCCCCCCCCCAGCCATGGGAGGAGGCATTGGTGGTAAGGACTTCTTGAGGTAGCGCAGGTTGAAAAGGAACCCCCTGTTCCAGATTGGGGAGATTCTCCCATCAGAACAGGGAAATCCTCAGGGGCTGCGTGATGGACACGAGTTCCGAGGTTGGGTTGCTTGCTGCCACTGCGAACGCAGAGTCCATTGTGTCCTACGCATGCAGAGGTGGGCCAAGGGGGTGATATGGACAGCTGTCATATGGCCCAGCAATTGAAGCACTAGGAAGATTTTTCTGGCAGAGGAAGGTGGATCAGAAGCACTAGCAGATAGCTGTTGAAGGGTTTCATGTTGATCCTTCATCTGGGCTACCACATCCCTGACCTTATGCCCAAAGAGATTTTCCCCTGTACAAGGGAGGTCAGCCAACTTCTCTTGGACTTCTGGACGAAGGTCAGACGCACAGAACCAGGCCATCCTACGGGCGCTGATGCCCACGGCGGCCACCTGGGCTGTTTCAAAAGCATCATAGGTGGATCACACCTCATGTTTTCCAGCTTCTAGGCCCTTTTGTACTATTGGGTATTCCCATGTCCTGAGGAGAAGATCCTTAAAGATATCATGACTCCTTAGGTGCATCGACAAACTGGAGAACTTCCAGCATCTTATGTCGTGCATCCTCCTCAGTTAGGAGTTGGAAGGGAATAGCTTCGGCCATGGACTTGACAAATTCCACAAAGGAGAAGTCCTCCGGGAGAGACTGACACCTTTCCTCTGGTGGTGAAGGTTCCAAGAGGAGGTTACCAGAGTCTTCAGAAGAAGACTCAGAAAAGTCATTTCCCCATGGATCATACAGGCCCTCCTCCTCTCTTAGGTACCCAAGGGGCCTGCGTGGATGAGGTCTGTCCAAAACTTTTGGTCTGGGCACCGAGGGACCTGAGGGCACCAATGGCACCAAGGGAATAAGTGGCATCGGCAGGCTGCTCAGGTGGCCCACCAGTATGTAGAACCCCCCCAGCCAGGTATGTCACTTGTAGGGACATACCTGGCTGGGGGGGCTGAGCCCAAGCCCAGATCTGCACCGCCTCCTGACAGAGGAGGTATAATCCAGGCACCGAGCCTCCTCCTGACAGATGTCAGTGGGGATGTAGGTGGGGAACACCTAGGACTCCCGGGTCTGCCAGAGGATGGTGCCTCCTCGCCATGGGGCCTCTTCAGTGGCGGCACGACAGCCTCCGGTGCTGCACCAACGGTAACTGGTGGCAATGCTTTCAAGATTTCCCATGGTGCTCATTCTGGTCTTTCCCTGGCCCAAAGGAAGCAGAGGATCCTGATGTCCGAGAGAGCACAGACAGTACCGAGGGCTGATCATTGGCTCCCCAATCCTTGGAAGCAGCAGCCGGGAGTGTCGAGAGGGACAGCATATCCAGCAGTTCCCCCCTACCCCTGGGCGTCGGGGATACCGAAGTCGGTTTAGATGGAGTGGACTTTTTGCCAAAGAGTTTCTCCATTTTGTCAAGATGAGCACGATGACCCTTGGGGGGTCAACTGATCACACAGCTGACATCCTCAGATGACATGCGATGCCCCCAGGCAGAGGCTGCAAGCCTCATGCGGGTCCATGATGGACATGGTCCACGGGCACTGGGGGCATCAGGAAACCTGGACGATGCCATGAAAATGAGCCAGCAAGCAGTCAGTGGTCACAGAGAAGCAAGCCGTCGGGAATCAACCGCAAAAAAGGTTAAATGGTACAACTAACCTGCCACGCCAAGGGGACACCATCCGAAGAAATGTAGAAAAAAATGCTTTAAAAGCTTGTAAAGAGAGCACAAACTAGAGAGCTCCATACACCGTGAGGGGGACCTCGCTTGAACACGTGAATAGTGGCATGCTGGGCATGCTCAATGTGCCAGTCAAAGCTTCTAGAAACTGTCAAAGGTTTTCCGTGCTGGGCTCCATCTGATGATGTCACCCATCTGTGAGGACTACCATCCTGCTTGTCCTAGGAGAAACTCTTTTCCTTAGATGATCTGCTTTTACCACCACTATAGTTTAGAGCAGACTTCCATCGGCAGGCGGAGTTGAATCAGTCTTGAGTCTATGGGTTCCAACGAGACAGCAGAGTGCGCTGAAGAGGATGCATATGCTCCCTGACCCATGGCACTACCTCCAGGGTCGTTGCCATCAATCTGAGCACCTGAAGATAGAACCACACTGTCAGGCGAATTGTGTTTATCAATAGCTGCACCTGTGCCATCAGCTCCTGAATATGGCCCTCCAGCAGGAACACTCTGCCCTGTTTTGTGTCGAACTGAACACTGAGATACTCTAGCGACTGCACTGGATGAAGATTGCTCTTGGCCAGGTTCACTACCCAACCTAGCTCCTACAACAAGGAGATCACCTTATGCAAAACCCGGAGGCTCTCTTCCAGACTCTTGGCCTGAATCGTTCAGTCATCCAAGTAGGGGTACTAGGATCAACTCCACAAGACCTACCAGAGACGCATACAGAGGATCCCTCCATGTACCCCCTACTAAAACCACTAGTCACATTACCTTAAGAGATCGAGCCCTCTCCATAGCTGGCCCACCGTTATGGAACTCCATCCCTCCCAATCTCAGACAGGAGCCTTGCCTCCTAACCTTTAGAAAAAGACTCAAGACTTGGCTGTTTATGCAAGCTTTCCCGGACTTAAATTAATGCAACTCGCTATCAACATATCCAACACAGCAGCTGTACCTCATCTCCTTGTATATAATTTAGTCTCTGCTAAACTATCTTTATTTCCTCTGATCCCAGTTCAATAGTCCTTGTTAATTGTAACTGCTTTCTTCGACACGTTATTTCTGTTTTGATGTATTTATTGCACCCCTGTTTAATTGTAAACCAGCATGATGTGATCGCTTCATGAATGCCGGTATATAAAAACCTTAAATAAATAAATAAAAATCACATCTTTTCTCAACTCCGCCACCAACGCCACCATAACCTTGGAAAAATTTCTGGGCGCTGTGGCCAACCCAAAAGGTAGCATTCAAAACTGATGACATCCCAAAACCGCGAAATGCAGAAATCGTTAATGCTCTAGTCAGATGGGAATATGCAGGTTTGCCTCGGACAGATACAGAGACATCAAGAACTCCCCCGACTGCACTGCATTATCACTGAGCACAAGGTTTCTATGTGAAAACGAGTCACACACAAATGATGTGCGACTCCTTTGAGATCCAGAATGGACTGAAAGGATTCCTTCTTCTTTGGTACAATGAAAACAATAGAATAATGGCCCATATTTTCTTGAGACATGGGCACTGGAACCATATTCCACAGGCTGAGAAGTCCTGACAACGTACACTCCACTGCCTGTCTCTTCTGTGGAGAGTTGCAGAGAGACACCATGAATACGTCCTGAGGAACACTGTGAAACTCCAGCAAAGAGCCATCCCATATCACCTCCAGAACCCACTGGTCTATCGTGATCTTGACCCACCTCCCATAAAAAAAAAAGAGAGAGGCGACTTTCTATCTCCTGATCCCGAAGGAGGGTCGGCACACCTTCATTGGGAAGCTCAGGGTGCTCCACTTCCTGAGCCTACGCCCCATCTGGGCTGCCTAGGACAAAAGGACTGAGATCTACCCAAAGGTCAAGTCCTCTGAAAAGCCACTCCTCTCTAGGGTCAACAATGTCTGAACCCCTTAGGACGACCTCTCACACTGAAGAATCACGGTGCCTGTTTCTTATCCTCTGGCAATCGAGGAACCAGGGACTCACCCTACTTATTGGCCATCTTCTCCAGCTCACTCCCAAATAAGAGCGAGCCTTTAAAAGGCAATTTTGTAAGGTTAAACTTTGAGGTTATATCAGCTGACCAATTTCTCAGCCAGAGCTGATGCCTAGCCGCTACTACTGAAGCCACCCCTCTGGCCAAAGTGTGGACCAAATCGCAGCCTGCATCTGCCAAAAAGCTGGCTGCTGGTTCCAACACTGCCCTGGAATTTACACCAGATACATCGATCTCCTAAGAGAACAGAAAACAAGAGTTAGCAACCAGGGAACAACAGGAAGCTATCTGAAAATTCACTGCCATTGCTTCAAAGGCCTGATTAAGGATAGCCTCAATTCTCCCCCTTCTATGGGAATAGTTCTCCACTTGGGTGACAGCACACACAAACCCATCCACCTTCAGAAAACGTAATTGCTCTTGCACAGCTGGATCCAGGGGGTGCAGGTCTCCCAAGACTCAGCCCCCTTTGAAATTAGCTTCCGGGGTGCTCCATTCAAGATCAATTAATTCTTGAATAGCCTCCATAATAGGAAAGAAACATGAGGCTTTACGCAAAGAAATCAAAATGGGATCTTGACATGGCTCAGACATTGGCTCAGACATGGATTAGGCCCCAGGTACTCCCAGCATCTTCAATATCTAGGAAATCAAAGCTGGTAACTCATCTTTATGAAAGAACTGCAACATAGTTCTATATGGCTCCAATCCCAGAAGAACATCCCCATCCTCCAGGGCAGTGGTTCTCTACCTCTTTTCGTTCGGGGCACACGTGACAGATGGTTCTCACATGCCTGACACATTGAACATGTGACCGTCATGGGGCTAAGAAAGCTTTACTGCTCTAAAGCAGCCTCACAGTTCCCGCTCCTAAACACTGAAAAGAGCTGTCCAGCTCAATTCAGCAAGTTAAGTAAAATAGGAGAGGAAAGTGAGGAAACAATAAGGAGCCAACATGTGAAAGGGAGGGATCTGGACCACCAGATGTGCACTTCACGGTTACTTGTGGAGCGGGTGTACAAAAGGGTCACCAACCACTGCCCGTCCGCCTCGACCAAACAGGGTAGGGGTAACTCACAAGAAACCCCGACCCCTGGGAGGAAGGCTCAGAGCAAAAAACAAAAATAGGACCAAAAAATACTGGAACAAACTGCAGGTTTATGCATCAGTCACCAACTGCTGGAGACAGAGAAATACTGAGGAACTGCAGGTGGCATCAGTGTATATAAAGCAGTGTCAATTTTACTTTCTCTGTCTCCACCTGCTGGCATGGATGAATAAACCCAGGTGTCTGGACTGATCCAGGCACGTACAGGGAATATTTGTTATCCTATTCAAAATTTTTTCAATTCTGGCCTGGATACTCATTTTCAAGTTAAAGTAAATGGTTATTTTGAACACCACCCAGGACACTGTTCGGTTATTTTTATTTTCTATTTGGCCTTTGATGTAAGAATGGACATTGGGTCAATTGCTATTTAACACTTTTGCTGATTTTTACTTCCTTGCTCCTTTCTGGACCCTTGCACATTTGGTGGGCATTCTCCAGCTGAAGTGTGATTTTGGATATTCAAGAGTTAATGACTGTGCCAGGGGCCCAGGAAGATAATTTTCCCCCTCCCTCACCACCAGACAAACTCTGGAACCTATAGCACCGCTGAATGAGGTAAACAGCACAAACAGGGGAAGGACTACAGTTGTATTTTTTTATTTATTTTATTTTATTTGATTTATATTCTGCTTTTTGCACTTTTTTCAGCGCTTCAAAGTGGATTACAATCAGGTACTGTAAGCTCATGCCACCCCCACCCAACATGCAAAAAGAAACCATGCTCCCTCATTCCTCGCTGCCAGCCCCATCCACAAAGTCCCTTCTCCCTTAACATCAGGACCTCCCAGGTCTCAAATGGGGCAGCAGCAATACCCATTCGTTGCTGCCCCACCAGCACCATCATCCAAAATGGTGCCAACAGACCCAAAATTCCCCTTTGTCCCCCATAAGCAGAGATATTTTTATCCTGCAAGAATACGTAATTTTGTGCAATAACTTCCTGCATAAATTTAAAGTAATTTATCTGTAGACTTTACAATAGTTTTCAAAGGAAAGGTACATGTTTACGTCCCCTTTAAAAATGATCCCATCAAAACTACTCACATGTTTATAACTGATGATGTATACGCAAAGATTTTTTTTTTTAGGGAAAATACGCACACACTTTTAAAAAAGTCAACGTATGACTGTAAGTGCGAATTCTTCCCCACCTGTCCCAGGGAATGCCTCTGGGTAAAAGTATGTACATACAGACTAATTATGCAGATACTTTAATCCACATATTGGGCATACAATTTTATAAAAGGCCTTCATTTACACATTTAAAACACTGTTTTACCCATGAAAGTGGCTTTAAAAATTACCTTCCTAATGCTCTCTCTCATTTTATGTTTGTTTTAATTACATCTTTATTTATTTGCTTATTTTAAAAAGCTTATATCCTGCACATATCTATACTCTTAAGGTAGTTATCAAAAAAATAACATTTATTATAAAAGTTCAATAAATGTCTAAAACAACAAAAACATAGAACATTTTCACTATTAAATGACAAAATACGTATGATAACATTTCCATAAATTATAGATATTATTAGTAGCATGACAAGCATTCTAAAGTGTTACCTTGGTAGAAGTCCAGATGGTCATTCAGAAAAGGCCTGCTTGAACAGGCATTGGGCGGGACAGGTAGTTAAGCATAAATGTTCAGGTAAAGAGTTCCAAAAAATGGACCTGGCAATACAGAGAGCCTGGTCTTTCCCAGAAGCACACCGTGCAGTGGTGGCACCTCCAATAAACTTATTTGCCGAATGTAAAGTTCTGCCTTTGTGATAGATACGTAATAAAGGGTTTGGACTGGGTATGTCGTGAGTATTTGTCTTGTGGATTATAGTTATCTTAAAGAATTCTGTATTGAATAGGGAGCCAGTGTAGGGTTTGCAACCCCAGGGTGATGTGCTATCTAAAACCTCTGCCAGTTATGACACGAGCAGCCGAATTCGGCACTGCTTGTAACAGTTAAAGTACTGTATTAAGTAAACTAAGATATAAGGCATTGCAATAATCTAAACTGGTGTTGACCAATGTCTGAGAAACAAACCGGAAATCCTTTGGTGATAACAGTAGTTTCAGATATAGCAGAGAAGGGCGACCAAAACGATAAGGGGCATGGAACGGCTGCCCTATGAGGAAAGGCTAAAGAAGTTGGGGCTGTTCAGCTTGGAGAAGAGACGACTGAGGGGCAATATGACAGTCTACAAAATTATGAACAAGTTAATGTAAATCGGCTATTTATTCTCGCAGATAATAGAAGGACCAGGGGGCACTCCATGAAATTATCAAGTTGCTCATTTAAAATCAAAGAAAATTCTTTTTCACTCAGTGCATAGTTAAGCTCTGGAATTCATTGCCAGAGGATGTGGTTACAGCAGTTAGTGCTACTGGGTTTAAAAAAGGTTTGGATAACTTTCTAAAGGTTAAATCCATAAACTGCTATGACGGTAATTAATAGGCAATGGTAGCTTCTGATCTATCTAATGTTTGGGTACTTGCCAAGTACTTGTGACTCGGACTGGCCACTGTTGGAAACAGGATACTGGGCTTGATGGACCCTTGGTCTCACCCAGAATGGCATATCTTATGTTCATACAAATCTTATGTGAGACCACATGTTCAAGTCATCATCAAGGGTAACACCAAGATCATGATCATACTGAACAATTGGTAAGGTGTTACCATCAAACATTAAACTAGTTGGGGGGGCGGGGGGGGGTTACCAGAGGAGTTCTGCTCAGGATTAATAATTCTAGCAATAATCTATTGTGAAACAACTATTGCTTGTTAGCATTCAAACAGATTATTGCAAACATCAGGGTATATTTCCAAGATGAATGTACTGGTATAAAAAACTGAATGTCATCTGCGTATATTTATATCTTTACAGTTTCTTGTCTGTTTTCAGGCTAGAATTGGCATTTCAGCTAGATCAAACTGGAGAGGCTATTCCAGTCCAGGATTTGTCTCATTGCATGCATGGAGATGTAATCCTATTTTTCATAGGGAAATCAAAACTACATCTGCAGTCATGCAATGGAGCAAGGCCCAGCCTTTTGAGTGAGGGTGAGGCAGCAATCCTATTTAGAGATATTTCTGTAGCCATAATATTATGTAAGAGATTCTTGTCAGGCTTTGATACTGAGCATTTGTTTGAATTGTCATGGTTCATTTCAAAAAGAACAAAAAGCAAATTCAATTTCAATGGTTTCCATTCCGTTTGTTTTAAAATGACACTGTGAAAGAAATATATTGTTAATTTATTCCATATAAAATGGTACCGGCCAGGCCCAGACCAGGCCTTTGCCATTTTGAACAGAAAAAATGGCGCCTTGGTCTGTTTGCGCCATTTCTAAGCTGCCTCTGGTGGGGCAGGCGTGACCGGGAATTGCTCCTGCCCAAGAAAAAGAAAAATATGGTAAGAGGGTTTGGGTGTGGGGAGGGGCTCTTCCCTCTGACAGTGATCAAGGTTTTTGTTTTTTCTTTCTTTTTTAAAAAAATGTGTTACTTTTTTTTTTTTTTTTTTAAATAAATGAGAAGAAACAACAAAATGAAAAAAAGGTCTGTGCCCACCCTTCCTTGATATGTAAAATGGTACAGGGGGCTGAAGAAATAAAACACAGTTTTGTTCCTGATAAGGACAAATGAAAGGAGAATAACTAAAATCCCTATGTGCCAAAATTAACTTTTGTCAAACCACAGCAGTCAAAAGAAAGCATCTCCCATTTTAGAATCTATACTTATCAGAGCTGACAAGTGGGTCTGATAAATTGAAACTTACTGTATGCTCCAATTTATTGTGGCATTTGTAATCCTGCCTCTTCTATTTCAAATCAAGAATACAGGCACCAAAATACATCTCACTGGGGTATCAAAAAGTCAGGCCTCTCCCACCAGAAACTGGGTAATTTGGCAGATCTGACATGAAGTCTACATTTCAAGGCAGGCAGATTTTCCCCACTTCCAATGCTACCAGTAATTTCTCTGATCCAAACAAAATGAGAAGGTTTGGAGCTATTGTGCTAATTATAGACTAATTGCAGACCAGTTATACATAATCCACTGCAGCTGCAAAATCGAAGGCTAAGGAACCATCAAAAAAAGAAAAAAGATTAGATAGAAGACAGATAAAAAAAAGGTCATTACCAGCCCAACCAGGCGTTACCCATGCTAGAAAGATGTCATTAAGCTGGGGGAGGGGCCATCTCCTTCTGTTCCTCCTTCCTTCCTTGTAACAATGCCTATTTACAATTTCAGCATGGTAGGATGTATACGAAACGTGGACTGCAGCTCCATTGACAGCTTTGGCTAGTGACTATTTCTGCATTAAGACGTTTCTTTAAGCTGCATTCTAAGAAGGTGGTTTCATAGAAATATTATGTATTATTTACATATGTTGCATAACTCTGAAAATTTGACTTATTTGTTATTCCTGGAGATGTTTCTCTTCTTTATTTCAGCTTTTATATACAATTCTGACTGGCAATTTTGCAGCCTTGTATTGGTCTTTTTCGTCCATTTCCCAGATTACACCTGTCTCGGTTTGTGAGAATGCTCCTCTACTGCTGCCCATGACACTGATGGTACCTAGAGTGGCTTCATCATCCTAGGTCTGCTGAACAAGCTGATGCCGTCTTTTGTTCTGCACTTCACTGCATGCAGACATTTATAATTGTTATTTACCCATTGACTTCACTAAGCAAATCAGAACTAGAAATCCATGCCTGCAGTGGACACAAGCCATGACTCAATCAGTTTGTTCAGTTGACATGGGGTGAAGTGGCAACCCGGTGTCACCATGCACAAGAAGTCAGAGCAAACTGAAAAACTGTATTGTTTCAGGGCAGGCGGAATCAAGCATTCCTATTCCCAGCAACTGCTATAGAGAAATCTTGGGAAAAAAATCAAAAGAAAATTATCTGCAAAGCTGAGAAATACTTTGATTAGGTAGCGACAGCTATTCATGACCAAGATTTCAACCTTCCATATATCAGTTATGGTGCCAAAAGAAATACTATTGCCAGTGATCAGCCAGAGATGGACATTCAAACATACCTCCTTCACTTCCCTGCAGGGATAGCTCCAATTGCATTGCATCCAGCACTAGAGTTAAGCCTCTGGCTGCCCCCTCCCCCCTCTGAATTTGTACCTGTGGGGCCTCCTCTAAAGTCGTGCGTTGGAGCTGGCCCAGTGGGGAAGGAGGGTGGGAATCCATCCACAGTGACACACTGGCTGGCCATCAGGACCGAATTTCACGTTGGTGCCCACAGGCACCCGCTTTAAAGCTGTGTGGCACACTGCCCTAAAGCAAGTGGGAGCAGGTTCCTCTTTGGCCTGGATATTTGGTGCCTTCAAAATGTGATGCCCATAGGCAGTTGCCTATCCCTAAATCCCAGCCTGCTGGTGTGGCTGCATAAAAGTGATAGGGAAGACTTCTGCTAGCAGGGCAGCCACACCTCTGGGGCTGTCATCCCAGGCAGTCACCTACTCTACAAATTGGGAAGTCTGACCCTGATTGCCTCACAAGAGTTTTAGATTCTTGGAAGCTGAGGTCAGCATGCTACCTCCAACTCATTTCTCTTTAAATGCTAATGGTTTTCTTTTCATGAAACCCATGCACCAAAAAAAACTGCAAAACATATATGAGAGAGCTAAATCACAGGGTATACAGTTTGTGTAATGCTTTCTTTTTAAATTAACATATTACTGAGAGAGTTACGGTATTTATTGATAATTCAGACAGGCCACCTGTCCCAGACTTTTAGCAGTCTCCATCCAAGTGTCTTCTCATTATGCGCACGCAGACTCCGCTCTTGTTTATTAAACTAAAAATAATTCCCCTAAGCCCATGGGAAGGAATTTTGCTTGTGGACAAGATAAAAAAATTAAGAACCAACTATGCAATATCTTCCTTTCTGGCTTTACTTGAAACAAGATTAACTCATGACTGGCTTTCCCTTCACAGTTTAAATCTGAGCAATAATGACATTTTAACTGTTTATGACGGCGATGAGATCACATCTAGAATTCTGGGACAGTACATTGGAAGCAGCGGTCCTCAGAAACTCTATTCCTCAACCCCAGATCTTACCATCCAGTTCCACTCTGACCCAGCAGGGTTCGTCTTTGGAAAAGGCCATGGATTTATTGTGAACTACATAGGTAAGCTCTTTTCAATTGGTCATCTTAATAAAAAAATAAAAAAAAGCAATTCTACCATTGTCAAAGATTTGCAGTAACCTACGATCTGCATGCTATATGGTTTGACTACCTATTTCAGGAATATCATTAAAAGCATTAAGGAAAATACATACAGGCCGATATAATAAAGTGCGCTCAGCTGAGCACACAATTTAACCTGGGTTGGACGCGCGTTTTGGATGCGCGTCCACAACCCCTTATACAATAAGAGGTTTAGTGCGTCCAGAACGTGTGTCCAAACCCCCCGAATCTAATAGCGCTCATCACATGCAAATGCATGTTGATGAGGCTATTAGCTCGGGATATAGTAAATTAAAATGAGCGCAAGATCCACACATTTTACGCTCAGAAATTAGCACCTGTCCAAGAGCATTAATTTCTGAGCAGCCCAAAAAAGTGTACAGAAAAGCAGAAAATACTGCTTTTCTGTACATCCTCCGACGTAATATCGTGGCGATGCATGAGATACATGAGAATGTTTTAAAAAAATATATAGTGTGCCAGTGGTCAGATTAGGAAAAGGGACGCTCAATTAACTGGAGCATCACCTATACCAGCCCTCGTTCCCCTCAGGTTGAGCCTTTGGGTGCCGGGGCCAGCAGGACTTAAATGAGCCTCAGTGTTAAGGATGGAAGGTAGTTCAGCCCAGAGACAGCAGCTGGTAGATGGCGTAGTCCTATCCTGGACTGGATTCGGTACGGGAACTTGGGTGCCAATGGAACAATAGGTAGCTGGTGGCGCCCAAGCAAAGAGAGGCCTGAGCCTCTTAAGTCCACGTCCAGAGAGTAGGCAAGGAGAGGCGTCACTGACAGGCTAGGTTCAGAGCCGGTGGCAATTAGAAGTTGTGGTAAGCGGTGTATATTCTGGAAACAGGAGAGTCTGTAGCATAGTCGTTCAAAGCAAGAGTCAGGGCACGGAGAAGGCAGACGTAATCAATCAAGGCAATGGTCTAGGCATGGAGAAGGCAGGCGTAGTCAGGCGTGCAAAGGTCCGGGGTTGGAGAGAAACTGAAGAATAGTCAAGCGTAGCAGAGATCCGGGGCTGGAGAGAAGCTGAAGAGTAGTCAGGTGTAGCGGAGGTCCGGGGCTGGAGAGAAACTGAAGAGTAGTCAGGCGCAGCGGTGGTCAAATCCAAGAATCAGTCCAACGTATAGACAAACAGGAACATGGAGAACAGGAACCAGGAATCACAGGAAACAGGAAGACCACAAACACACAATTCGGGGATCAGCAACAAGTACTCAGAATACGAAGAGACCTATTGCAAAGGCAACGCTACTGAGCGAGGCCTGAGCCTTTATACGCTGAAGAGTCTGACGTCAGCATCCAGGTCTGCAACCAGGTTCCCGCCACAGGCCCTTTAAAAGAACTAGGCCCGCCGAGCAGGGACATCTTGGCTGGCAACACCGGGTAGCAAGGCAGGACCAGAGGCACTGGAGGGAACCTGAGGACAGGGCTGGCAGCCCCTTGCCGCCAGAGAAGAGGAGCCAGGCCCTGGAATCCGTCTGAGAAGGTGAGAGGGCTGTGCTGTGGGGTTGCCGCAGGCAGCGCGTAACATTTTAGCCAAAAGATCATTCAAAAATTGGAAGTAGGATCCATCAGAAGAAAATAGGATAAAGCATAAGCATTGACAAGTTAAATGTAAGATATTGATGACAGGCTAAGAGAGAATTTGAAAAGAAGTTGGCAATAGAGGCAAAAACTTATAATAAAAACTTTCTAGAATACACCCGAAACTGAAAGCATGTGAGGGAGTCAGTTGGACCATTAGATGATTGAGGAGTTAGAGGCACTTAGGGAAGATAAGGCCATTGTGGAAAGACTAAACACATTCAGAATGTTAAGGAGATACCCGTTCGGAGCAGTTTTCAAGAGTGACAATTCAGATGAACTGAAGCAAATCATGGTGAATCTGGAAAATGTAGTAGGATAATTGACAAACTGCAGAGTAGTAAATCTCCTGGACTGGATGGTACACACCCAGGGTTCTGAAAGATCTAAAAAATGAAATTTCAGAGCTCTTACAATTAATTTGTAATCTATCATTAATCTATCAAAATCATCAGAAGGTATTTGACAAAGTCCCTCATGAGAGGCTTCTAAGAAAACTAAAAAGTCATGGGATAGGAGGCGATGTCCTTTCGTCAATTACAAACTGGTTAAAAGATAGGAAACAGAGAGAAGGATTAAATGGTCATTTTTCTCAGTGGAAAAGGGTAAATATGATAGAGGGGGGGATATGATAGAGGTCTTTAAGATCATGAGAGGTCTTGATCGAGTAGATGTGAATCGGTTATTTACACTTTCAAATAATAGAAGGACTAGGGGGCATTCCATGAAGTTAGCAAGTAGCACATTTAAGACTAATTGGAGAAAATTCTTTTTCACTTAACGCACAATTAAGCTCTGGAATTTGTTGCCAGAGGATGTGGTTAGTGCAGTTAGTGTAGCTGGGTTCAAAAAAGGTTTGGATAAGTTCTTGGAGGAGAAGTCCATTAACTGCTATTAATCAAGTTTACTTAAGGGCGGATTTTAAGAGCCCTGCTCGCGTAAATCCTGGCGGATTTACGCGAGCAGGGCCTTGCGCGCCGGTGCGCCTATGTTCCATAGGCCTACCAACGCGCGCAGAGCCCCAGGACTCGCGTAAGTCCCGGGGTTTTTCGAGGGGGCGTGTCAGGGGCGTGTCAGGGGCGGGGCCGATCGGTGCGGCGTTTTCGGGGCGGGACGCGGCGTTTCGGGGGCGGGCCCGGGGGCATGGCCGCGCCCTCCGGAACTGCCCCCAGGTCCCGTCTCGGCGCGCTAGAGGCCCGCTGGCGCGCGGGGATTTACTTCTCCCTCCGGGAGGCGTAAATCCCCCGACAAAGGTGGGGGGGGGTCTAGATAGGGCCGGGGGGGGTGGGTTAGATAGAGGAAGGGAGGGGAAGGTGAGGGGAGGGCAAAAGCAAGTTCCCTCTGAGGCCGCTCCGATTTCGGAGCGGCCTCGGAGGGAACGGCGGCAGGCTGCGCGGCTCGGCGCGCGCCGGCTACACGAAATCGGCAGCCTTGCGCGCGCCGATCCAGGATTTTAGCGGCTACGTGCGTATCTACCAAAATCCAGCATACTTTTGTTTGCGCCTGATGCGCCAACAAAAGTACACTAAGGCGCGCTTTTTGAAAATCTACCCCATAGGGAATAGCCACTGCTATTTATTGCATCAGAAGCATGGGATCTTCTTAATGTTTGGGTAATTGCCAGGTTCTTGTGGCCTGGTTTGGCCTCTATTGGAAACAGGATGCTGGGTTTGATGGACCCTTGGTCTGACCCAGCATGACAATTGCTTATGTTCTTACCTAAGACTGGAAGGTGGCCAATGTAACCCCGATATTCAAAAAGGTGATCCGGGAACAATAGACCGGTAAAAGCCTGACTTCAGTGCCAGGAAAAATTATGGAAATTGTTATAAAGAAAAAATCACAAAACATTTAGCTAGACATAGTTAAATTACACAGCCAGCATGGATTTACCCAAGGGAAGTCTTGCCTCACAAGTCTTGCCTCACAAATACTTCACTTTCAATGCATATCCAGCATAGTTCTCTGCTTCAACAGCAGGGGAAAAGAAAAACTGTTACTTCACACATCCAGCAGAGCTCTCTGCTTAAACGGCAGGGGAGAAGAAAAAAGGGTTCGCACTCACAAAGCGGGGAGTAGCTGGCTTGTTACGGCGGTTACTACCCCAAACCAAATGTACCTGATACTTCACTCTCGACGCATATCCAGCATGGCTCTCTACTTCAACGGCATGGGAGAAAGACTGATACATCACGAATTTCCAGCATAGCTCTCTGCTTCAACGGCAGGGGAAAAGAAAAACTGATACTTCACGCATATCCAGCATAACTTCAACGGCAGGGGAGAAGAAAAAAGGATTCACACTCACAAAGCGGGGAGTAGCTGGCTTGTCACGGCGGTTACTACCCCAAACCAAATGTGCCTGATACTTCACTTTCGATGCATATCCAGCATAGCTCTCTGCTTCAACGGCAGGGGAGAAGAAAAAAACTGATACCTCACGCATATCCAGCATAGCTCCCTGCTTCAACGGCAGGGGAGAAGATAAACAACCAATAAGGGCTGTATAACATAATCTGGGTAAAACCAAATAAGCATGGGTGTAGCTTGCTTATTGCGGCGGTTACTACTCCTACTACCTCTAACTAATCAAGCTAGATATTTCACTTGGATGCAGCTCCTCCACCGCTCTCTACATTAATGGCAGGGGTGGAAGGGAATTAGAACCAAGAGCTAAGAGAAACAGATAAGTATGGGAGAAGAAATGAGGGAAGCTTGCTGGGCAGACTGGATGGGCCATTTGGTCTTCTTCTGCCGTCATTTCTATGTTTCTATCTATGTTTCTATAATCTCCATTTTTGTGAAGGGGTGAATTAAGAACTCCCGTCAGAGAGTTAAGAACTCCCGTCAGAGAATTAAGAACTCCCGTCAGAGTAATCAACAACCTTTGACAACTCAATAATGTTCTCTCTTTTTTAATGAGGCAGGTTTATTTACCTTGGTTCTATTTACCTTGGTCATTCTTTTGTTATCTCAGTGTTAATCTCTCTTTTGCCTTCTCTTCATTCCAAGTTGCATTTTATCCCTGTTTTATTGTAACTGCTACCTTATTCTTCTATCACATGTTAATGTTTTTAAGTTATTAAGTATTTATTCTGTTGTCACACCTTGTTATTTGTAAACCGGCATGATGCGACTCCCATCGCGAATGCCGGTATATAAGAAATTTAAATAAAATAAATAATTAACATGTGGACAAAGGTGAACCTGTAGATGTAGTGTTTTTGGATTTTCTGAAGGCGTTCGACAAAGTCCCTCATGAGAGACTTCTAAGAAAGCTAAAAAAGACATGGGATAGGAGGCAATGTTCTTTTGTGGATTCAAACTGGTTAAAAGACAGAAAACAGAGAGTAGGATTAAATGGTCTGTTTTCACAGAGGTTAATAGGTAAACAGTGGAGTGCCTCAGGGATCTGTACTTGGACAGGTGCTTTTTAATATATTTATAAATGATCTGGTAATGGGTTCAACGAGAGAGGTGATCAAATTTGCGAATGACACAAAATTATGCAGAGTAGTTAAATCTTAAGCGGATTGTGATAAATTGTAGGAGGACCTTTCAAGACTGGAAGATTGGGTTTCCAAATGGCAGATGAAATTTAATGTAAACAAGTGTAAGAGGATGCATATAGGGAAAAATAGCTGTAGTTACATGATGTTAGGTTCCATCATAGCAGTTACCACCCAGGAAAGAAATCCAGGCATCTGCAGAGAAGGGTGACCAAAAAATCGTAAGTGGCATGGAACAGCTCCCCTATGAGGAAAGGCTACAGAGTTTAGGGTTCTTCAATTTGGAGATCACTGAGGGGGGATATGACAGAGGTCTACAAAATCATGAAAGGACTTGAACAGGTTAATGTACATTAGTTATTTACTCTCTCAGATAATAGAAGAACTAGGGGGCACTCCAAGAAGTTAGCAAGTAACTCATTTAAAACAAATTGAAGAAAATTTGTTTTCATTCAACACACAGTTAAGCTCTGGAATTCATTGCCAGAGGATGTGGTTTCGGCAGTTAGTATAATTGTGTTTAAAAAAGGTTTCGATAAGTTCCTAGAAGAAAAATTGATAAACTGCTATCAATCAATAAGTAATAGTAGCTTGAGATCTATTTATTGTTTGAGTACTTGCCAGGTACTTGTGACTTGGATTGGCCACTGTTGGAAGGATGCTGGGCTTGATGGATCCTTAGTCTGACCCAATATGGCATATCTTACATAAGATCTGTTATGTTTAAGGAAGGATGTAAACCCCTGGGCTGAGATGAGCGATGTCTCCGCCCACAGGGAGGAGCCCTGTGAGCCTCACCGTCAGCAGGCACAGTCTCAGTGACGTGGGACACAGCTAGGAATGAAGACTTTATTAAATAGGAAGGATTAGTTTCCACAGAAATGGAAATGTTTGTACAGTCCTGAGCAATAAGAATTACCCAGATTGAGACACAGCTGAGAAGATCCAGTAGTGGCCCGCGGCATGGGGTACTCCGGGGATCCCCTCTGATGAGCGTAGGCAACTTCAGGAATACAGATCCGGTAGTGGCCCGCAGAGCGAGGTATGCTGAGGATGTCTGTACAGTTAGATGTTGAAGAACTGGTAGCGATGCCGGAACCTGGAAGTGGCTCCTGTAGATGGTATGTAGGTATTCTGTAGAGCAGGAAGGTGAATGACTCCCACAGAAGGAAGGCAGTAGTGGCCCGAGGATCGGGGTACGCCACGTGGAATCTTCATTGCAGTCTGTATAGTAGAAGTCAGTAGAGGTACTCACAGTAGGAGGTTCCTGGAGCGAGATAAGCAGGTTCAGTAGCAGTCAGGCAGGAAGGCCCTCCGAGGAGTGGATAGCCGGGAACGCAGGGAAGCCCCCGAGGAGCACACTAAAACAATTCCTCTGTGCTTATGTCAACTCCAGAGAAAGTGACTGGTCAAAATTGCTCCCCTGGGCCCAATTCGCTCTGAACTCACATCAGTCCGCTTCAACTGGGTCATCTCCTTTTCAACTAGTTTACAGACGTCAGCCGTTACCTCTACTACCTATGCCATTATCTGTAGCCTCTCCTGCAGTCCAGGCATCGGCGCAAGAATGACATCAGTTGTGGGAACACACAAAAGAACTTCTCCAGAAGGCCAAGAAGTTCTATGATGCCCATCACAGAGCCGCACCGCAGTTACAACCCGGCGATAAGGTATGGAACAGTAAGTCTCTGAAGTGGAGAATTCAGCAAGACGGAACTCCTTACTAACTCAAGGAAGGCAAGGGCAAGTCGGATTAAATACACTGGCGGGTTGACGGCATTGGGCGGGGACGCCCCCGAGGTTCCCGCCATGACGTGTTCAAATGAGGCCCTTGCGCATGCGCGCATGTCTAGGTAACTCCGGGTCCAAGATGGCTGTCGGCAGCACCCACACTGTCCCGGGAACGCTGGAGAGGTCGGCGTGGGCTGGTAGAGACTGCCATTCTTCCCAGACTTGATGGAGCGGGGAAAAAAAGAGGTGAGCATGAGAGGTCCCAGCCGTCTGCAACCGACAGGCGTAACAGTATCCCCTTCTTAGGGCCCCTCCCAGGGGGTTTCGGCTTCCTGGGATGTGTCTTGTGGAACTGTTGGATCAAGTCTTTGTTGAGGATGTTACATGCAGGCTCCCAACTATTTTCCTCAGGACCAAAACCTTCCCAGGAAATAAGATATTCCCATCGTCTGTCGTGTTTTCTTACTTCTACTTGATATGTGATGTCTTCTTCAGCAGAGAGAGGCTATGGCTCCAGTGTTTTCCTGGAGAACTTTGACAGAATGAGTGGCTTCAGAAGGGAGATATGGAATGCATTATGTATTCGAAGTGCTGGTGGTAGCTTCGAACTGTACGTGACTGGACCCAGGCGGTGGAGAACTGGAAAAGGTCCTATGTACTTTGGTGCAAACCGGACCGATGGCAGTTTAAGGCGGATGAAGCGGGTACTAAGCCATACCTTATCGCTGGGTTGTAACTGCGGTGCGGCTCTGTGATGGGCATCATAGAACTTCTTGGCCTTCTGGAGAAGTTCTTTTGTGTGTTCCCACAACTGATGTAATTCTTGCGCCGATGCCTGGACTGCAGCAGGGGCTACAGATAATGGCATAGGTAATGGTGGTAACGGCTGACGTCCGTAAACTAGTTGAAAAAGAGATGACCCAGTTGAAGCGGACTGATGTGAGTTCAGAGCGAATTGGGCCCAGGGGAGCAATTTTGACCAGTCGCTTTCTCTGGAGTTGATATAAGCACAGAGGAATTGTTTTAGTGTGCGGTTCATTCTCTCCATCTGTCCGTTGGCTTGCGGGTGGTAAGCTGACGTAAGATCTAATGAGATGTCAAATTTCTTGAACAGCGATCGCCAGAACTTAGTGGTAAACTGAACCCCTCTGTCCAAGAGGATATGCTTAGGCATGCCATGTAGACAGAAGATATGCCGGATGAACAACCTTACTAGCCCTGGAGCTAGCTCCAGGGCAGATAGTAAGCCGGGCAGTGCCACAAAATGTGCCATTTTAGAAAAGCAGTCAATGGTAATCCAGATAGTATTATTTCCGTTGGACAAAGGCAAATCAACGATAAAGTCCGTGGAAATGTGTGTCCATGGTTCACTAGGAGCGGTTGGTTGGAGAAGTCCCCAGGGATGGCCAGCTGGAGGTTTCTGTCTTGCACATGTAGGACACGACTCTATGTAGCACCGTACATCTTCCTTCATAGAAGGCCACCAATAATACCTCTGTAAGGTGATGAGTGTTCTGGACTGTCCAGGGTGAGAGTCATGAGCCCATCTGAGGATCTTCTTCCTGAGGGAGTGAGGTACCACTGTCTTCCCGGCAGGAACCGTGAGGGTAGCTGCAAGAAGTACCTTGGTAGGGTCAATGATATGTCGTGGTGTGTCCGGGATGTCTTCTGGAAGAAGGAACAGGAGAGTGCATCTGCCCTTGTATTCTTATCCGCTGGACGATATTTCAGTAAGAAATCAATTTGATTAAAAAATAGGGACCAGCGCGCTTGCCTATGGTTCAATCGTTGCACATGAAGGTATTCAAGATTTTTATGGTCAGTGTCTAGGTAACTCCAGGTCCAAGATGGCGGTCAGCAGCGCCCACGCTGTCCCAGGAATGCTGGAGAGGTCGGCGAGGGCTGGTAGAGACTGCCATTCTTCCCAGACTTGATGGAGCGGGGAAAACAGGCATAACAAGAACATAATAAATTGCCATGCTGGGTCAGACCAAAGATCCATCAAGCCCAGCATCCTGTTTCCAACAGAGGCCAAACCAGGCCACAAGAACCTGGCAAGTACCCAAACACCAAGAAGATTCCATGCTACTGATGCCAGTAATAGCAGAGGCCATTCCCTAAGTCAATTTGATTAATAGCAGTTAATGGACTTCTCCTCCAAGAACTTATCCAAACCTTTTTTGAATCCAGCTACACTAACTGCACTAACCACATCCTTTGGCAACAAATTCCAGAGCTTAATTGTGTGTTGGCCTTATCTTTCCTAAGAGCCCCTTTAACCCCTTGGTCATCTAACGGTCCAACCGACTCCCTCACAGGTTTCTTGCTTCGGATATATTTTTAAAAGTTTTTATTATGAGTTTTTGCCTCTACGGCCAACTTCATTTCAAATTCTTGCTTCGCCTGTCTTATCAATGTTTTACAATTTTTATGCTTTATCCTATTTTCTTTAGATGGATCCTTCCATTTTTGAAGGATTTTTTTGGGCTAAAATAACCTCTTTCACCTCACCTTTTAACCATGCCAGTGATTGTTTTGCCTTCCTTCCACCTTTCTTAATGCGTGGAATATATCTGGATTGCACATGTAGGATTGTATTTTTAAATTATGTTCATGCCTGTTGAACACTTTTAACCTTTGCAGCTGCACCTTTCAGTTTTTTCTATTTTCCTCATTTTATCAAAATTTCCCTTTTGAAAATTTAGTGTTAGAGCTGTAGATTTATTTATTGTCCCCCTTCCAGTTATTAGTTTAAATTTGATCATGTTATGATCACTGTTGCCAAGTGGCCCCACCACCATTAACTCTCTCACCAAACACTGCGTTCCACTAAGAATTAAATCTAAAATAGCTCCCTCTTTCGTTGGTTCCTGAACCATTTGCTCCATGAGGCAGTCATTTATTACATCCAGGAACTTTATGTCTCTCGCAAGTCCTGATGTTACATGTTACTCTGGTTAAGTGGAACCTGGGTCGAGACCGCTTACCTTGAGCCCGGGAAGCACAGAAACGGAAGGTCACCCTCTCCCGGATCAGGAAGAGGCAATCCTGAGAATGCGGTCAGTAGAGCATCCAATAAGACAGTCCAGGTCAGGGCAGGCAGCAGACGGAGTAATCCAATGAGGCAGTCCAGATCAGGGCAGGCAGCAACCAGAATAATCCAATGAGGCAGTCCAGATCAGGGCAGGCAGCAAACAGAAGAACCAAGGCAAACAGATCCAGTAGGCAGGCAGCAGACAGAATAATCCAATGAGACAGTCCAGGTCAGGGCAGGCAGCAAACAGAATAATCCAATGAGGCAGTCCAGATCAGGGCAGGCAGCAAACAGAAGAACCAAGGCAAACAGATCCAGTAGGCAGGCAGCAGACAGAATAATCCAAAGAGACAGTCCTGGTCAAAAGCTGTAGCGACAGGCAGGAATAGCAGCAAAAACACTCATCAAACGCACTGTGGCCAAAGCGACGAGCTCGGAAGGGAGCTCTCCTTAAATCACAATCTTTTCCCGCTCAAACCGAAGCTGGTCGGCGTCTGACGTCAGGGGGCGTGTCCACGGCGCGATTTCTCGCGAGAATTGCCTCCGGCGTCGGTGTTGACTACTGACGTCCTCGGGGAACGTCGAGCCCGTGCAGGACGAAGGCGCGCTGCTGGCGTCGCGGGAGCAGGGGTAGCAGAGGCGGAATCACGCTGGCCTCGGACAGCCTTGCCGGTACGGAACATGGTAACATTACATTTATCCAGTCAATATTAGGGTAATTGAAATCTCCCATTATTATTGCACTGCCAAATTGATTAGCTTCCCTGATTTCTCTTAAGATTTCATCATCTGTCTGACCATTTTGTCCAGGTGGACGGTAGTATACACCTATCACTATACTCTTACCCAACACATATGGGATTTCTACCCATATAGATTCTACTGAGCATTTAGTCTCTTGTATGATCTTTATCCTGTTGGACTCTATACCCTCTTGGACATAAAGTGCCACACCCCCACCAAGTTGATCCTTCCTATCATTACGATATAATTTGTACCCTGATATAGCACTGTCCCATTGGTTATCCTCCTTCCACCAAGTCTCTGTGATGCCAATTATGTCAATCTCATCATTTACTGCTATACACTCTAACTCTCCCATCTTACTTCTTAGACTTCTAGCATTGGCATACAGACATTTCAAAGTGTGTTTTTTGTTTGTATTAACAACCTGCTTTTCATTTGTTAGGGATAATTTGGAAATCTTTAGCTCAGGTGATTTTTTACATATAGGCACATGGACTACATTTGCTTTTATTGGAACCTCTCTGTTGGGATGCCCTAACTCTCCTGTTTCATTAGTATCCTTCAAGGATACATTCCTCCAAACCATGCACTGCTGAGTGACTATCAGCTTTCCCCCTTGTTCTAGTTTAAAAGCTGCTCTATCTCCTTTTTAAAAGTTAGTGCCAGCAGCTTGGTTCCACTCTGGTTAAGGTGGATGGAGTCCATCCTTTCAGAAAAGTCTCCCCCTTCCCCAAATGTTTCCCCAGTTCCATACAAAACTGAATCCCTCTTCCCTGCACCATCGTCTCATCCATGCATTGAAACTCCGGAGCTCTGCCTGCATCTGGGGACCTGCACGTGGAACAGGAAACATTTCAGAGAATGCCACCCTGGAGGTTCTTGATTTCAGCTTTCTACCTAAAATCCTAAATTTGGCTTCCAGAACCTCTCTCCCACATTTTCTAGTGTTGTTGGTGCCCACATGCACCATGATAGCCGGCTCCTCCCCAGCACTGTCTATAATCCTATCTAAGTGATGCATGAGGTCTGCCACCTTCGCACCAGGCAGACAAGTTACCAGGCGGTCCTCATGTCCACCAGCCACTCTGCTATCTACATTTCTAATAATTGAATCAACAACGATGATGGCTGGCCTAACCCTTCCCTCCTGTGCAGTAGCCCTGGGAGACTTGTCCTCAGTGCGAGAGGACATTACATCACCTGGAGAGCAGGTCCTTGCTACAGGATCACTTCCTAATACACCAGGGTGTTTTCCTACTGGGAGACCTTTCTGATCCAAGGCAGCACTGGGGCTGCCAGACTGGTTTTGGGACTTGGTTACTATGCCCCTGAAGGTCTCATCAATGTACCTCTCTGTCTGCCTCAGCTCCTCTAAGTCTGCTACGAGATTGGATTCATTCCCTGAGAGCCAGGAGCTCTTTGCACCGAGTGCACACATACAATCTCTCACCGGCGGGTAAAAAATCATACATGTGACACTCAATGCAAAAGACTGGAAAGCCCTCTTGCTGCTGGACTGCTGCCTTCATCTTAATTCTATTGAGTTCCTAGTTAAGTTTAGGATACTAAGGGAGTTGGAATTACAGGTGAATTAGTAAATTCACCTGTAAATTTAAAGTACTCTAATTCCAACTCCCTTGGTATCCTAAACTTAACTAGCTAATTAGTAAATACACCAGTAAATTTAATCTGCTAGTTAAGTTTAGGATACCAAGGGAGTTGGAATTAGAGTACTTTAAATTTACAGGTGAATTTACTAATTAATCAGCTAGTGTCCTACAAGAGGATGATTAAACTTTCAATAAGGGCTGGTACAATGGTATGATTTAGATAAGAGCCTGATTGATTTTTAATGAGAAAGTGTCTCTTGCCTAAAATTCAAGGGTTGAGTAGGTGGGAAAGACAGACACTAGAATTAACTATCTCTCGGGTACTGTGGAGCTTGGAGGAGGTGAGGAGGTCCTGATTTGTGGGGGATATTGGCACTGTGTTTCCCGGAAGTTTTTCCTACCATCTGACTTCATCGGGGCTCTGGTTCCAGCTGAACCCGAGGTGTCCTGACATCACTTCTGGTGGACGCCAGGAGGAGCCCTCAAAAACGGGCCCGCAGCAGCGCACATATCGGGACTGTGGAGCTTGGAGGAGGTCCTGATTTGTGAGGGATATCGGCCCTGCGCTTCCCTGAAGTTTTTCCTACCATCTGACTTCATCGGGGCTCTGGTTCCAGCTGAGACCGAGGCGCCCTGATGTCACTTCTGGTGGTTGCTGGGAGGAGCCCTCAAAAATGGGCCCGCAGCAGCGCACATATCGGGTCTGTGGAGCTTGGAGGAGGTGAAGAGGTCCTGATTTGTGGGGGATATCGGCTCTGCGCTTCCCTGAAGTTTTTCCTACCATCTGACTTCATCAGGGCTCTGGTTCCAGCTAAACCCGAGGCATCCTGATGTCACTTCCAGTGGATGCTGGGAGGAGCCCTCAAAAAAAGGCCCGCAGCGGTGCGCGCCTTTGTAAAATTGTAATTCTGTGGAAAGTGTTTCCTTTTTTCTTCATGAGGACTATCCCATCTTCTCAATAACCCACATCCCCTTAAGGGAGGAATCAAGACAAGCAGTTTGGATACAGCTGAACCTATGTTGATCTTATTATCCTGGGATTTCTTTTTGATTTTTTTCTTCTAAAAAGTATGCCACATAAAAGGAAAGGCAAGGTGAGGATCTTCCTCTCAGAGTCCTCTCTTCTGTCAGATCAACGGGTGATCATGGACTTTGCTGTATGTACCCCCGATACATTGCAGGTAAGCCCCACTGCCAGAGCAAGCAAAGGAGGAGTGCTGTTCTCGCCTGAGGAAATATCTCTTACACCGCCAGATCCTAGGACACCACTGTTGAACGCGCCTGGAAGTGGTACCACTGCTTGGGGGAAATTGGACGTTTCTGTTAGTCCCCCAGCTGAGGGAAGCATCAGATCAACTCAGGCTGGAGGCTCTGATAAAAGTCCCTTGTGGATTTACTCCCAGCGAGTGGAGGAGCAGCTGGGGAAGCTTTTTCATCAGCTCCCCTTGGAAAAGGGGAATTATTCCCTGGACTTGAACTATGTGGAAATCAAGGTACATCAGACCCTTCTATTGCTATTACCAGACCAGCAGTGATAACTTTAGACTCACTCTGGGACATGACAGCAGGTGTCCTACAGGTCTTCAAAGAACAGTCCCAGCGACTGGAGAATGTTTCAATGAGACTAGATTCTGTTGCTAGAGATCATCAAAAGATATTGTCGGAACATTTCTCAACTATGCAAGCAATGGGAAGTGATATTAAGAATTTGCAAACAGTTAATGCCTGTATGATACGAGAGCATTTAGCTACTATCAGAAGAATTGAATCCTTGGAAAATCATTCCCGACGTTTGAATTTAAGACATTAATTTTCCTAAAGTTCCTGGTGTACCTGTAATAGCCATAGTGAGGAAATATTTTATAGATATATTACAAATTCCTTCGGAAAAAGTTCCAGCCTTAACCAAATACATGTTTATTCCGTTTCTACAGAAAAAAGAAGCATTGGTCTCTGCTAAAGCAATAGATATATCTAATTTGACAGCGTTTTTGGAAAATTCTACAGAGGAGGTGCTTGAAAGAGCTACACTTCTGATATCCTTTTTTTCCTCTCAGGATTTAAATTTAGTTATGAAGCACTATTTCCAGCATCTTAATGTTTTCTTCTATGGAAGCCAGGTCTGGATATTTCCTGACTTTGCTAAATCAACGCAAGAGCGACGTAAAGCTTTTTTGAGTATGAGACAAGAAGTTTTGGATATTGGTGTAAATTTTCTTCTACGATATCCTTGTGTGTTCTTAAGATGAATAATAATACATTTATTTTCTTTAGTCCAGACCAACTGCGAAATTTTTTGGAAAGAGCCCCTGTTCAGTAAAGAGCCCCTGTTCAGTAACTCAGAGTAATTCCTAGGCAATAATAATAATGGGGAATTCTTAAAACTGCTTTTTTTTTTTCATTCTGTTGCAGAATGTGTAATAATATCCTCTAAATTTCTAGTTCTCCCTTAAAAGTGAAACTGATTTGTGTAACCAGTATGGAGATAAATTAATTTCTTGCTTTTTGATTACAAAAATAATTCTTTTTCCTTTATTTGTTGTCCCAACATTGCTGTACAAAGATCTTTTTGCTTTGTAATATTTTTTAAACTTATAAATAAAAAATTATTTAAAAAAAAAAAAAAAAAAAGGGGGACTGGGAGAGGAGGGAGAGCTAAGAGGAGGTGCCGCCAGCCATTCCGGGGAGCAGCATTACTTCGGTCTCCAACGGAGCTTGCCTGAGGACAGCCCAGCGCCCTGACATCATCAGAACGGGACATAGGAGGGGCCTTAAAACGGCCCTGCAGCGGCGCGTAGCCACCACCGGCGTGTCGCCAAAGCCGCGCACCAAAGGGGCGCATGGCTTTCTTTCTTTCAACTTGAACATCTATCAAGCCTGCATTGACTCTCTGACTGCTTCTCCTGTTACTATAAGTTCACCTCCAAGTAAGTCCTCCTCTCTCTCCTCTTTGTTTTTCCATTGAGCTGAAACCAGTAGATTTCGTTAGGGGAAGAAGAGGAAAGGCACTGTTCATGTGTTTTAAGTGGGATTGCACTTAACCAACAGTTCCAGCAATTCCTCACTAATTCAGACACTGACTCCTAGCTAAACTCTATGACAAGTGTAGCCTATACACTTACGCCTCTTCTCATCATATTATTGTATTATCTAATTTGTTCAGTTATGCCTTCTATCGCTCCGGCTATTCTAGCCCTCCAGGTTAATACCCCTTGTTATATGTAACTTTCATTTCTTGTTATATGATTGACTTTGTTATTCCCCTCATGTTATTTGTAAACCGATCTGATATGAATTTCTTTCATGAAGGTCGGTATATAAAAATGTTAAATAAATAAATGTGTTCCCTTCCAACCCCACAGTTCCTCTCCCTCCAATGTCCCAGCCGACTATTGACGGGTTCCTGCAACCGTTAGGGACCAGTACACCTTCAGGGATGCTTGGAATGGGCAATGGGGCCAACTTGCCTTCCACTTCGGGGAATTCCACCTCCCTTAGCCCTGACATCCGCCTGCCGCCTAAACGGGACTCTGTGCACATAGGAGGATCAGTTGCAGCCAAATGGAGCTTTACAGGTTTCTCCTATGGAAGGGGAACCTGCTATATCAGGTTCTCAGGCAACGTTTGAGGTTTCTAATCATCTGATGACATCTTCTTTGAGAGTTTCTCCAAATGTGCCTGAGATACCAGCACAGATTACCATGGAAACACTTTGGTAGATATTAAAGGTCTAGAAGTTTCTCTTGGAATTAAAATTGAAAATATTTCTAAGGCTGTTGGCTCTATTCAACCTCAGGTTCTGAGGCATGATACAGTTATTAAGAATATTTCCTGATGATAGCAGGGCTGAATTAGCCATGTTGTCATGGAAACTGTCCATCAGGCCCAGGAGGCGGAGCTTCACTAGTGATGTCAGAACTTTGCTCTGAGGCTGCGCGTGGTTTCCCGCGCTGGAAAACGACTCTCTTCAGTCTGTTTTTCCGTGCGTGGGATTGCACGCAGAGCTTCAGACCTCCTCAGCATCACAGTTTAAAAAGAAGAAAAAAACTGAGATTTCGTCCCTAATGTCGGACCGCGGCAGGAAGGAAGGTCCCCGACCATCAGGCTTCAAGCCCTGCAAATATGGAAAGGTGATGTCGATTACTGACGGGCACGACTGCTGCTATCGGTGTCTGGGCCCAGACCACCCGATGCAGTCCTGTCACCATTGTGGACAGATGTCCCCGAGAGCCCGGAGGCAACGCGCCGAGAAGATGGAGGCTCTAAAAGCAGCCCGAGGAGGTTCGTACGCACCCCCCTCTGAGGTCCGCTCTTGCCCAGGTCCTGCCACTCCTCTACCTCCACTGAAGCGTCGAGCGTCGTCGGTCGAACCCACGACTGCGAGGTAGAGCCTGGAGAAGAAGAAGAAAATTAAGGCCGACTTGCTTCAAGGCTGCAATCCAGTCCATTTCAGGCATCGAGCCCACACTGCGTCAGAAGCGTTGGAGTCCCGATCCCATCCGCGCCTGAAAGTGCCGAGAGGAATGGAGGGCAGCGTCGCCATGGCACCCGGTGCCCCACTTCATCGAGGTGAAGCGCCACCACAAGGCGAGTCGATGCGGACAGTGCCAGTCTCAACGCACTCACGGTCGACGCAAGATTCGGCGCCGAAGAAGAAGAAAGCGCCGGGCGAGCCAGCCTGGAAGCATCACTCGATGCATGTGTCGACGGCGGCGCAAGTGTCGATGGCGCACTCGACACAGTCGAACAAAGGAGAAGACCGGCTACATAAGGGTCTTTCCTCCCAAAAGTCTTCGACGCATACATCCCATTGATCAACGATGGAGCCGACCTCGGGCCTCCTAGTGCCGCACTCGCGGCCTCCTCAGCCACCGGAGAAGCGGACTGCTGAACGAACACAATCCCGTCCACAGAAGCGGAGACACGCCTCTGGAGCTTTAGGGCCACTGTTTACACCTGCATTCTCAGCTTCGGAAGGAGAGGGATTCCAACACTCTCCTCCCACTCTCCATCATCCTCTTCCTCTTCAGACAGAGTGTATTCTGACTTATCCTTGGCCTCTCATTGCCACTCAGAAGCCAGTCCCTTGCAGGAACCGCTATCCAAAAAACGGCGGTTACCAGACTACACCTGAACTCCTTGTTCTCCCGGTAGGAGCCCAGATGCAGACATCCTCTTAGTGGCGATTCCTGTCAAATCTCCACCCACAGGTCAGAAACCCGCTATGCCTCCGCAGACGAAGGATGCATTTGTTAACCTTTCCCTGGCGCTGTCTGGCTTTTTTGAGGTTATGCAGGCGTCCTTCCAATTGCCCGCCTCCAACCCTCCCAGTGGGGCGGCATCCCCTCAGCCATTGGTACACTCATCACCGATACGACACTGATCTCCTTCACCTCCGGCTCTGCTGCCAGACCCCATCCCGGTGTTGCAACCAAAGGAGGCCCCGCCTCGACTGGTTTCTCCAGAGTTTCACGATATCTCTCCGGACTCCTCCACGGGGTATCCATCCGACCTGGCGGAGGAACCAGCAGAGCCTTATTCCCCGCCAGAGGACCTCACATATCCAAAATTTTTGGAAAAGATTGGAAAAGTCCTAAACCTTCCCATTCAAAAGGTTCCGGACCCCAGATCCGACATCCTAGATTTTTTAAAAATCTTCGACCTCCCAGCCGAACCCACTGCTCTGCCATTGCACGCCGTCTTGGATTCGGTCCTCGAAAAATCTTGGTACACCCCCTTCACACTCCCAGCAGTGTCCCAGAATATTGATTTAAAATATAAAATGCAAAAATCTCCATACTACACAACCCCCTCAACTGCCACATGCATCCTTGGTTGTGGAGTCCGCAATGGGGAAAGCGAAGAAAGCTAAACTACATTCCACTTCACCCCCGGGGAAAGACCTTCGCGCTCTGGATGAGTTTGCTAAGCGAGCCTATCAGGCGTCCATGCTTGGCGCCCGGATTAACCACCATCAGTTCTATTTGGTGCAATACATGTTCGAGTGCGTGCAACGCCTCAAGGACAATCCACAGTCTCTTCACAACTCCCATCCACTACAAGTCATCGAAGAGGCCATCAGACACTTACTACGTACCATCTACGAAGGATTTGAAACATCTTCCAGTGAACATAATTGCGGCACGCAGACTAGCATGGCTCAGAGCTAGTTCCATAAGGGATGATGTCCATGATAAATTGGCCAACCTACCCTGCCGGGGAGACAATTTGTTCAGCTCCAAGTTACAGGAAATGATGGCTCAGCTCAAGGAGCAATCGGTGGCGGTGTAGTCACCCACCACACGACACTCTTATGCTTCTTCGCGTAGGTTCTATGCTCCGTATAAATGACAACCTTTCCAACATAGGTCATTCCATCCTTATGTGTCCTACCATCCGCCACCGTACCAACCTCCACCATGCCAAAAACAATGCAAAACCAAAACAGGCGTGGCCGGCCATGCCCACAGCGTCCTCAGAACTAACAACTGCAATCCTCTAACAAAAAGAGTCAGTCTTTTTAGGGATGCCTATGCCACCATCGCCTCAGGTATTTGCGGGGGGGGATCACATCCCACCTCCAACAATGGGAGTCCATCACATCAGACCAATGGGTCCTGGACGTGGTACGCAGGGGTCCACCGAATTCCGTTCCGGAGCCCCCCACCCCTCCCTCACTTTCTTACCAATCAGGGGAACCCGATCCAACCCTGCCCGACTGGACGAGGAAGTGACTGCCTTATTACAATAACAAGCAGTCTGCCACCTCCCCTCGTCCTCTCAGAACACAGGCTTTTACTCCCCATATTTCCTAATTCCCAAGAAATCCGGGGCCCTCCGCCCAATCTTGGACCTCCGGGACCTCAACAAATTTATAATCAAAGAAAAGTTCAAGATGGTATCCCTCAAATCCATATTGCCTCTAATCCAACACAAAGCCTGAATGTGTTCCATAGATCTCAAGGATGCATACACTCATTCCAATGCATCCTTCCTCCTGGCAATACCTCTCTTTTCAAGTCAACGGCCGGCACTTTCAATACAAAGTACTTCCCTTTGGACTCTCAACAGCACCCAGAGTGTTCACCAAGTGCATGGCAGTGGTGGTGTGGCATTCCTCCGTCAACAGGGGATCATCATATTTCCCTACCTGGATGATTGGCTACTGGTAACGTCCAATCCCACGACCCTACGACAACATCTCCATGACACAATCAATTGTCTCAATCACTTGGGTCTGATAGTCAACTACCAAAAATCCCAACTGCAACCCACGCAAGTAATTCAATTCATAGGGGCCTTACTGGACACTACAAAACACAGAATCTTCCTTCCACAGGACAGAAGACAAACCATGCGCCAAATATTCCACTGCTTACAGGCGGCCCGGGCTCCCTCCGCCTGCCAAGTCTTGATGGCTCTGGGTCACATGGCGGCCTCCATCCATGCAGTCTCACACACGTGCCTACACATGCGGACCCTGCAGTGGAACCTGAAATGCCAGTGGAAACAACATACGCAACCACTCACCTGGAAGGTCTCGCTAACAAAAGCCATGACCTCAGAACTCGACGTGGTTAAGAGGACGCACCCTGACAAGAGGGGCACCTTTCACACTCCTACCACACAATGCAGTCCTCACCATGGATGCCTCCCACAAAGGATGGGGCGCTCACCTTGATCACTTTCAGACCCAAGGTCTATGGATTCAACAAGAGCAATCCTTCCAAATCAATCTCCTAGAGTTACGGACGATACGTTATATGCTACGCACCTTTCTACCCCATCTTCAAGGTCACAGGGTCATGGTTTACACTGACAACCAAGTGGCCATGTTTTACATCAACAAACAAGGGGGGTCGGGATCCTGGGCCCTGTGCCGAGAAGCCCTCACTATCTGGACGTGGGTATGCAGTCACTCCATTCACTTGCAAGCCACATACATTCCAGGGATTGCCAACACTCGAGCAGACAGGTTGAGTCGTGTGTTTCATCCACACAAGTGGGATCTTCAGCCAGAAGTGGCGGAAACCATATTCCTCAAATGGGAGCGACCGACAATCGACTTTTTCGCCACCGAATACAACAGGAAGGTGACTCATTTTTGCTCAGTGTGGCCCAGCCCACTGCGCCAAGCCCAGGATGCGTTCCTCATACCATGGATGGAGCCGTTAATGTACGCCTTCCCTCCCATTCCAAAAATGCATGCTGGACGCAATGCAGCTTATACTGATAGCACCAGCATGGCCCCGTCAACCATGGTACACATATCTCCTCCAGTTGTCCACAGAACCGCTGTTTCGATTGCCGCCTCATGCAGATCTTCTCTCACAAGAACACAGCACCCTACTTCATCCACTGCACTCCTCCCTACACCTAACAGCTTGGAGGTTGAACGGCTCCTTCTCTCAGAGAAGGGACTCTCCCTCACGGAAACCATCTACACGCCGTAACTATCAATTCAAATGGAAACGCTACACGTCCTAGTGTGCATCCGCAGGTGTTGACCCATTGTCGTGTCCCCCGACACATCCCCTTGATTATCTTCATACCTTATACCAGGCAGGGCTGGCCACGGCTTCTGTTCGCATCCATCTGAGTGCTATTTCTGCCTTCCACAGGCTACAGGATGGACAGTCCATTTCCCTCCACCCGATGGTTTCCTGTTTCTTCCGGGGCCTCTCGCATCTTCGCCCTCCGATTTCTAAACCTCCGGTTCCTTGGAACCTAAATTTGGTTTTGGAGCAACTGATGAAGTCACCGTTTGAACCACTAGATTTGTCTCACGCTAAGTACCTTACTTGGAAGGTAGTCTTCCTGACTGCCATCATGTCAGCTCGTCGAGTCAGTGAACTACAGGCGCTGGTACACTACAGCCCGTACCTCCAATTTTACCACCACAAAGTGCTGTTGCGAACACATCCTTCCTTTCTTCCAAAGGTGATCTCTCCATTCCACCTGAATCAATCCATCGAATTACCGACGTTCTGCCCAAAACCTCATGCCACGGAAAGAGAAAAACTCCTTCACATGTTGGACTGCAGACGAGCATTAGCGTATTACAAGCAGCGAACCCAGTCGCCTACAAGACCATCTCAACTCTTTGCTTCCTTCAACCCGAATGCTCCGGGTCTTCCAATGGCGAAACGGACTATATCTAGTTGGATCACTCAATGCATACAATTTTGCTACGAAAAGCAACAAGAAAAGTTGCCTACACGCCCCACGGCGCATCAAACACGAGTGGTGGCTGCCTCTCTAGCTCACCTCCGGCAGGTTCCACCATTGGACATTTGTAAAGCAGCCACCTGGGCCTCCCCTTCATACATTTACAGCCCATTATTGCTTAGATCAGCAAACAACAAACAATGCCAAATTGGGACGTTCCCTTTTACAGGCATTCGCTACAGATGCTTCTAAGTCGACTGGCAGTTAAGGTCATCACGCTTCATTCACTCCAGAGACATACTTACTACTCCAGCGTGATGGGGAGCTTAGGATTCCCATGATAGCATGGCTAATTCACCCTGCTATCGACGGGAAAAAGCAAGTTTGCTTACCATAAACGGTGTTTCCGTAGATAGCAGGATGAATTAGCCATGCTGACCCGCCCACCTCCCTGTCCAGTCGACCTTACATCTTCACGACCTCACTTGCTTTATTACAGACTGAGGAGAGTCGTTTTCCAGCGCGGGAAACCACACGCAGCCTCAGAGCAAAGCTCTGACATCACTAGTGAAGCTCCGCCTCCCAGGCCTGATGGACAGTTCCCATGACTGCATGGCTAATTCATCCTGCTATCTATGGAAACACCGTTTACGGTAAGCAAACTTGCTTATACAGAACGTATATGTAAGGTGGAAAAACTGTGAAACTTTAGGAAAAAGTGACATGGCTTTGATTAAAGGGCATGAATTTAATCAGCGTAGATTTGAATCTTTAGAAAATAATTTTAAAAGACTGAATTTAAGAATTCTAAATTTTCCTAAATCATTAAATATTTCACCTATTGAAATGCTATGAAATTCTATGTGGAGGTACTTAAGGTATCACAGGAAGCTATTCCCCCTGGAGTAGATTTTTAAAAACAGTGCGATCGCGTACTTTTGTTTGCGCAGCAGGAGCAAACAAAAGTACACTGGATTTTATAAGATACGCGCATAGCCGCGCGTATCCTCTAAAATCCTGGATCGGTGCGCGCAAGGCTGCCGATTTTGGGCAGCCAGCGCGCGCCAAGCCACGCAGCCTGCCTCCGTTTCCTCCCAGGCCGCTCCGAAATCGGAGCGGCCTGGGAGGGAACTTCCTTTCGCCCTTCCCTCACCTTCCCCTACCTAACCCACCCCCCCCCGGCCCTATCTAAACCCCCCCCCCCTTACCTTTGTTTCTAGATTTACGCCTGCGAGAAGCAGGCGTAAATCTACGCGCGCCAGCAGACTGCTGGCGCGCTGTCCTCCGACCCAGGGGCTGGTCCGGAGGCCTGGACCACGCCCCTGGGCCGGCGCCACACCCCCGGTCCTGCCCCCGAAATGCCGCATCCCGCCCCCGAAACGCAGCGTCATCAGGTCCCGCCCCCCACCACGCCCCCGACACGCCCCTTTCGACAAACCCCGGGACCTATGCGCGTCCCGGGGCTCTGCGCGTGCCGGCGGCCTATGGAAAATAGGTGCGCCGGCGCGCAAGGCCCTGCTCGGATTTACGCGAGCAGGGCTTTTAAAATCCACCCGCCTATTACTAAGGCTTTTTATATTGCCGCTAGATTTAGTGAACATCTGAGTAACCCTCCTGTACAATCTAATGTATTAGAGAATTGAACTGATTTACTTCAGGACTCCCAAGTAGATATTGAGGGATGCGCCACTCTATTGGTGGTGTTTGCTCTGGAACCAGACACATTTTGGACTGAAAATGTTTTTCCATGCCCTAGAAAAGAGATTTTATGGCCAACAGCTTGCAATATTTCCAGATCTTGCAAAAGCCACCCAGATGAGACGGAAAGTTTTTTTTTTACAAAAGAAACAGCGTGTGTTAGAAATAGGAGCCACATTTCTTTTGCCGTATCCATGTAAATGTTTAGTAAAATTAGGTTCTCTTAAATATTTGTTTTTTGATCCAGACCAACTGGAAGGGTTTTTGCAAAATAGAGCCCCTTAACTATTTCCTCTTAATTATTGCTGAAAGTGTTCATAAACGAAAAAAATTAGTGGATATAATTGAAATGTTGTCATTGCTTATTGATGTTTCTTGTATATTAATAGTCCCCATTTTGAGGTCTCATTAGAACTAATTGCCTATAAGTTGTTTAACAAATTGATATTGTATTCCTATAATTTTGTTCAACATTTCATTTATGTCAAGTTTTTGGCTAAGAATTTTGGAAAATCATGAAAATAAAGAATTAAAAAAAAAAATTAACTATCTCTGGCTTACTTACTACCTCAGATACACACAAACTCTAAAGAATATATCCCACTATTTCACCTTTCTCCAAACTTTTATAAGTCCAAAGATTTCCCAAAGCTATACTTACCAATCCTCTTTAACCACCATTAAATTGATCTTCACTCAAAGAATTGAAGGGTTTGAGATTTGCGCACCGTTAAGCGTGCCCTTCTAGTTCTCTTCTACTGCAAAAAATGCGGGGCCTCTGGAAGCTCGGGTTGTGGAATTCAATCCCTGGATCGCTTGAGGTGACCTCTCTCGGGGGATGCTGGGAGCAGTATGCAGATGAGCCTTCCGGTCCTCTTCTACTGCAAAGGGTGCGGGGCCTCTAGAAGCTGGGGCTGTGGAATTCAATCCCTGGATCACTTGCGGTGACCTCTGGACTCCTCTCTCAGGAGATGCTGGGAGCAGTATGCAGATGAGCCTTCCGGTCCTCTTCTACTGCAAAGGGTGTGGGGGCCTCTGGAAGCTCGGGTTGTGGAATTCAATCCCTGGATCGCTTGCGGTGACCTCTGGACTCCTCTCCCAGGGGATGCTGGGAGCAGTATGCAGATGATCCTTCCGGTCCTCTTCTACTGCAAAGGGTGCGGGGCCTCTAGAAGCTGGGGCTGTAGAATTCAATCCCTGGATCGCTTGCAGTGACCTCTCTCGGGGGATGCTGGGAGCAGTATGCAGATGAGCCTTCCGGTCCTCTTCTACTGCAAAGGGTGTAGGGCCTCTGGAAGCTACGGCTGTGGAATTCAATCACTGGATCGCTTGCGGTGACCTTTGGACTCCTCTCCCGGGGGATGCTGGGAGCAGTCTGCAGATGAGCCTTCCGGTCCTCTTCTTATGTTCTTATAGTGCAGGGGTCGGGAACCCATGGCTCGCGAGCCAGATATGGCTCTTTTGAGGGCTGCATCTGGCTCGCAGACAAGTGTCGCCATACTTCGCGGTTCCCCGCTGACCCAGCTGCTCCCCGGTCCTCCGCCGCCCGGGCTTAAAATGCTGTCAGCCCGGGCGGAACGCGGCAGGACAGCTGGAGTCAGCGGCACCGGCGTGCTCTCTTCTCCTCCCCCCCCCGCGGCCCGGAAGAGGAAGTGGAGAGCATCGGGTGCCTGCGCGGGAAGAAGAGACCACACTAGCGTGGTCTCTTCTTCCGCGCAGGCACCCGATGCTCACCACTTCCTCTTCCGGGCCGCGGGGGGGGGGGGGGAGGAGAAGAGAGCACGCCGACTGGAGTCATCCGGGTGCCTGCGCGGGAGTCATCGGGTGTCAGCCGGGTGCCAGCGCTGGAGTCATCGCGCAGGCACCCGATGCTCTCCACTTCCTCTTCCGGGCCGCGGGAAGAGGAGAGCACGCCGGTGCTCTCTTCTTCCCGCGGCCCGGAAGAGGAAGTGGAGAGCATCGGGTGCCTGCGCGGGAAGAAGACTGCAGCGCGGCTCGGAGGAAAATGAAAATCTTCAACCGCGGCCGATGGGACTCCGCCTTCGCCTCCGCGAGGGCTGAAAATGAAGGAGGTTAGCGTTGGGAGGTGGCTGCTGCTGCCGCGAGTTCCCGGGGGGGGGGGGGGGAGAGGGAATGAGCGAGCAAGCATGTGTGTTTGAGATCCTGTGTGTGTGAGTGAGAGATTGCATGTATGTGAATGATTGATTGAGAGCCTGTATATGTGAAAGAGAGTATGTCTGTGATTGAGATCCTGCCTGTGAGAGAGAGAGCATGAATGTAAGTTTACCATTGGGAACCTGTATGTGTAAGTTTGTAATTGAAAACCTGTTTGTTTGAAAGAGTATGTGTGTATGATTGAGATCCTTTGTGTGTGAGAGAGATCATGTGTATGTATGATTAAGAGCCTGTGTGTATAAGTAAGAGAGAGATCATGTGTGTCTGTGTCTGATTGACAGCTGGTTTAGGTGATGGAGCATGTGAGTATGTGATTGAGAGCCTGTGTTTAAATGAGAGAGAGAGAGCATGTGTGTCTGTGTGTGATTGAGAGCTGATTTAGGTGAGGGAGCATGTGAGTATGTGATTGAGAGCCTGTGTGTAAATGAGAGAAAGAGAGGACATGTTTGTAAGCATGTGAATGAGAGTCTGTGTGTGAGAGAAAAAGACAGCATGTATTTATGTGATTGAAAGCCTGTGTGTGTGTAAGCGTGAAAAGATAGACAGCATGTGTGTAAATGTGTAATTAAGAGCCTATATAAGTGAGAGAGAAAAAACATTTGTATATGTGAGTGACTGAGAGCATGTGTGTATAGGTGTGTCATTGAGAGCCAGTGTGAGAGAGAGCGCTGGTATGTGACTGAGAGAGGAGAAAGTTCCAAGCAAACCACCCCACCTCCTGCTAATTCAGAACAATCTCAGGACACCTGGATATCAAACGTTCCCAGGTATGCAGAGCAAAAAAATTTTTGTATCCTTATTATTTTTCATTACTGGATCTTTGTGTCTGCTATTTTGAAATATTTTGTTGGTATCTGGAAATGTTTTATATGAGTTTTTAATTATTGGATATTCCACTCATCAGCTGTTTCGAAATATGTTCTTTTTGTTAGTACAGTTTTACTGCTGATGATTTTATATTTCTTGATTTGTTTTATAAGGATGTGTGATGTTTCTTTTTTCCTTTGTTACACTGCATACAGAGACTCTGGCTTGTTGCAGTTTCCAATTCAGTTTTTGTCTGCATGCTTCTTGTTATGCGTTTTGGTCTCTTTATTCTATGTTAGGTGAGGGACAGCACGTGATTCAGGTGAGGTTTTCTGCTGGCGTGTAGTTTCTGTGTAGGACTCTATAGCAGCCTGACTTGGTCCGTTTTCCTAATAGGAGATGTATTGGTGTCTTAAGGCCTGGTGTAATATTTTCAGAGACTTATTGTACTTTAAAAGTGTGATCTTACATAAAATGCACACATTTACTTGTATTTAGTTTTAAACATATTGTATGGCTCTCATGGAATTACATTTTAAAATATGTGGCGTTTATGGCTCTCTCAGCCAAAAAGGTTCCTGACCCCTGTTATAGTGGATAATACATTGAAATCGTTGGCTCAGTGTGCTGTGGTGGTCAAAAATGCAAATAATGTTAGGAATTATTAGGGAAGGAATGGCAAATAAAATGGTGGATGTCATAATGCCTCTGTATTACTCCATGGTGAGACTTCACTTTGAATACTGTGCACAATTCTGGTCACTGCATCTCAAAAAAGATATAGTTGCACTAGAGAAAGTACAGAGAAGGGTGGCCAAAATGATAAAGGGCATGGAATAGCTCCCCTGTGAGAAGAAGATAAAGAGGTTAGGGCTGTTCAGCTTGGAGATGAGACAGCTGAGGGGGGATATGATAGAAGTCTACAAAATCATGAAAGGACTTGAACAGATTAATGTACATTTATTTATTTATTTATTTATTTTATATACCGACATTCAATCGAGATATCACATCGGTTTCCAGATAACCAAGAGAATAGGGCGTAGTCCGCCCTATTTTACATTATAACATGGTAACCAAAAAAAAAAAAAACAATTATAACATATTATAACAGTGGTACATGGAACAAAAGGTTATAGGATATAACAAAAGGTTATAGAAAATAACATATGTACATGAATGTGTAGTTGATAAAATAAATTTAGGATTAGGGACTTGTTGGTTAGGTAATTTAGGAATAGAGGTGGGGGGGATGAGGGAAGGGAGGGGGGAAGGTGGGGTGGGAGGAAGTAGCGGAGTGAGGGATTCAGGGGGGTGAGAAGACTTGAGTATGGGATGAGGTTATTTACTCTCGGTTATTACATCGGTTATTTACTCGGTTATTTACTCGGTTATTTACTCTCGGTTATTACATCGGTTATTTACTCTCTCAGATAATAGAAGGAATAGAGGGCATTCCATGAAGTCAGCAAGTAGCTCATTTAAAACAAATCGAAGGAAATTCTTTTTCACTCAATGCATTGTTAAGCTCTGGAATTCATTGCCAGAGGATGTGGTTAAAGTAGTTAGTGTAACTAGGTTTTAAAAAGTTTGGATAAGTTCCTAGAGGAAAAATCCGTAAACTTAGAAACATAGAAACATAGAAATGACGGCAGAAGAAGACCAAACGGCCCATCCAGTCTGCCCAGCAAGCTATGCACTTTTTTTTTTTCTCTCTCATTTTCTGTTACTCTTGGCTCTTAGTAGCCTTTTGATTCTATTTCCCTTCCACCCACACCATTAATGTAGAGAGCAGTGTTGGAACTGCATCCAAATGAATATCTACCATAGTTAGGGGTAGTAACTGCCGCAATAAGCAAGCTACACCCATGCCTTTGTTTACCCAGACTATGTAACTCAGTCCTTGTTGGTTATTGTCTGTATATAGATCCACCTTTCTACGTTCCCCCTGCCGTTAAAGCAGAGAGCTATGCTGAATGTGTGTTGAAAGTGAAGTATCAGACTTTCTCCCCTGCTGTAGAAGCAGAGAGCTATTGGCTCGATCCAGTAAGGCCGCGGTAAAAACAGTGCGGTAGTGTCAGGCGCACCCTTCCTCCCCGCACGCACAGTTCTCTTCACTAACTCCCCGATACTCTCCTCTAATCGCATGCAAATGCATGCCGCGGCTTTAAAGCGGTAGGGAAGGGTTATGGCCGCGTAACCCATTTTACTGTATAGGCGCTTAATACAGCGCCTATACAGTAACCTGGGTGCACTGGTACCTGTCATTTCAAATGACATTTGAAATGACAGGTACCAGGAAGTGTAAAAATCAAAATTTGTAAATACCTGTCGGAGGGCCGCGTGGGTCCAGGCGGCCGGCGGGATCCGGGGGGCCGGTGGTCGCGTGTTAAATCTAGGCCGCGGGCGGGTGGGCGCGGCGGCAGCGGCGGCGGGGGGACACGCGTTAGTTCGAGACGGCCGGCGGGCGGCGGGTGGTCGCGTGTTAAATCTAGGCCGGGTCCGCACAGGCGCACATTCATTCATTCACTGCCGGTGGGGGCTGCCGGAGAGGCAACCCCCACCGGCAGTGAATGAATTCATTCATCCAGGCGGAGGAGCCGGCTGCTTTCGCCACCGGCTCCTCCGCCTGGATGAATGAATGCGCGCCTGTGCGACCCCTGCGTTTCGGCGCCGAAACGCAGGGGTCGCACAGGCGCGCATTCATTCATCCAGGCGGAGGAGCCGGTGGCGAAAGCAGCCGGCTCCTCCGCCTGGATGAATGAATTCATTCACTGCCGGTGGGGGTTGCCTCTCCGGCAGCCCCCACCGGCAGTGAATGAATGAATGTGCGCCTGTTCAGCGTTCAGCGATACAGTCTCCAGCGATACAGTCGTGCAATTGGGTAGGGTAGGCGGCAGCGGGGTCCGGGGGTGGCAGCGAGATCCGGGGAGCCAGCAGCGGCAGCATGATCGATCGCGCAGGCAGGTAGGTGGCAAAGTAAAGATGGCCGCCTGCACGGGAAAATCGTGCAATTGGCCGCTGAAGACGTGACGTCACACCCCGTGACGCCAAACGTCGTGACGTCACGTCTTCAGCGGCCAATTGCACGATTTTCCCGTGCAGGCGGCCATCTTTACTTTGCCACCTACCTGCCTGCGCGATCGATCATGCTGCCGCTGCTGGCTCCCCGGATCTCGCTGCCACCCCCGGACCCCGCTGCTGCCTACCCGCCGCTCCCAGATCCTGCTGCCGCCCCCCCCGCTGCCGCTGCCCCCCCGGACCCCGCTGCTGCCTACCCGCCGCTCCCGGATCCTGCTGCCGCCCCCCCCCCCCCCCCCCCCCCCCCGCTGCCGACCCGCCCGTGCGATTTTGGCGCTCATCCAGGCAGGGGAGGGAGGGAGGAAGGGAGAAGGGACTACCGGATGCCGCTGATGGCTGCCCGCCGCCCACCGGCCGCCTGGACCCACGGCCCTCCGACAGGTATTTAAAATTGTTTTATTTTTTTATATAACACACAGGTTTTTTGTTTTTTACACTTTTTACACTTACCATAGCAGGCCCGAGCCTTGCTACTTTTTCGTTTGTTTTTTTTTGCCCTGGTCCCGTCCGGTCTCCTGCAGCCCCGTCCGGTCCGGACGGGGCTGCAGGAGACCGGACGGGACCAGGGCCGGTAAGCAATGTTTTTACCCTACACTACACTAACTCCTACTAGGGGGAGGCGGTAAACAAGCAGGTTAAGGCCGCGGCAGAACAGCGGGTTAGGGAGGAGATAATATCAGCGCCCGTTACAGTATCGCAGGGGAATAGATAATTCCTTCATTATACAGCTTTTTCGTTCATTTACATGCCGGGTGCGGAAAGGGTTATGCGTCTGTTTTCAGAAGCGATACGGACGCGTGAAACTGGAGACTGTATCGCTGAACTGCCTTGCGCGCCCGAATTGTGCGCTACGAGCACGTTACAGACGGGCAATCCTCGAGCGGACGATACTGGATCGAGCTGTATGTTGGATATGCGTGAAGTATCAGACTTCCTCCCCTGCCGTAGAAGCAGAGAGCTGTGTTGGATATGCATTGAAAGTGAAGTATCAGACTTTCTCCCCTGCCTTAGAAGCAGAGAGCTATGCTGGATATGCATTGAAAGTAAAGTATCTGGCTTATTTAGTTTGGGGTAGTAACCGCCGTAACAAGCAAGCTACTCCCCGCTTTTTGTGAATGCAAATCCTTTTTTTCCACACTTCCTCTTGCCGTTGAAGCTTAGAGCAATGTTGAAGTCGCATTAACTGTATGTATGTTTATTGAATAAGGGTATAATCTCTAGGCAGTAGCCGTCATTCCCGTGAGCCACCCACTCTTCATTCACATCCTCTAGACTTGATGGATCCACAGTGTTTATCCCATGCCCCTTTGAAGTCCTTCACAGTTGTGGTCTTCACCACTTCCTCCGGAAGGGCATTCCAGGCATCCACCACCCTCTCCGTGAAGAAATACTTCCTGACATTGGTTCTGAGTCTTCCTCCTTGGAGCTTCAACTCGTGACCCCTGGTTCTGCTGATTTTTTCCGACAGAAAATATTTATCGTTGTCTTTGGATCGTTAAAACCTTTCAAGTATCTGAAAGTTTGAATCATATCACCCCTGCTCCTCCTTTTTTCCAGGGTGTACATATTTAGATTCTTCAATCTCTCCTCATGTCATTCGATGAAGACCCTCCACCTTTCTGGTCACCCTTCTCTGGACCGCTTCCTTCTTGTCTCTGTCTTTTTGGAGATAAGATCTCCAGAACTGAACACAGTACTCCAGGTGAGGCCTCACCAAGGACCTGTACAAGGGGATAATCACTTCCCTTTTCTTACTCGATATTCCTCTCTCAATGCAGCCCAGCATTCTTCTGGCTTTTGCTATCGCCTTGTAACATTGTTTCACTGACTTCAGATCATTAGACACCATCACCCCAAGGTCTCTCTCCTGCTCCGTGCACATCAGCCTTCTCCCCCCCCCCCCCCCCCCCCCCCCCTAATCGAATACAGTTCATTTGGATTTCCTCTTCCCATATGCATGACTTTGCACTTCTTGGCATTGAATCTCAGCTGCCATATCTTCAACCACTCTTCCAGCTTCCTTAAATACCATCTCATTCTCTCCACTCCTTCCGGCGTGTCACGCTATTGCAGATCTTAGTGTTGTCCGCAAAAAGACAAATTTTACCTTCTATCTCATCCGCAATGTCGCTCACAAAGATATTGAACAGGATCGGTCCCAACACTGATCCTTGCGGTACACCGCTTAAAACCGCTCTCTCTTCAGAGAGAGTTCCATTTACCATCACACATTGTCTTCTGTCCGTCAACCAGTTTGCAATCCAGGCCACCACCTCGGCACTCACTCCTAAGCTTCTCATTTTATTCACCAATCTCCTGTGTGGAACTGTATCAAAAGCTTTGCTGAAATCCAAATAGATGACATCAAGCTCTCTTCCTTGATCCAATTCCTTGGTTACCCAGTCAAAAAAGCCAATCAGATTTGTCTGACAGGATCTTCCCCTGGTGAATCCATGCTGCCTCTGGTCCATCAATTCTCCCGACTGTAGATAGTTCACTATTCTCTCTTTCAACAGTGACTCCATTACTTTTCCCACCACCGAAGTGAGGCTAACCGGTCTGTAGTTACCAGCCTCTTCTCTGTTCCCACTCTTGTGAAACGGGACCACCACTGCTCTTCTCCAATCACTCGGCACCACTCCCGTTTCTAGGGATCTATTGAACAGGTCACACAGCGGACCCGCCAGCACATCTCTGAGTTCCCTCAGTATCCTGGGATGAACCTCATCAGGCCCCATGGCTTTGTCCACTTTCAGATTCTTCAGCTCTTCCCATACCTTTTCTACTGTAAATGGAGTTTCATTTACTCCTCTCCCCTCCAGTTTCTTGTTAAGTAGAGATGGTCCTTCTCCAGGGTCTTCTTTAGTGAACACAGAACTGAAGTAATCGTTTAATATTTCTGCCATTTCCTTGTCTTTCTCCACACATTGATCCTTTCCACCTTTCAATTTCACTATACCACTTTGAACTTTTCTCTTTTCACTGATGTATCTGAAACTGCTATTAATCAATAAAGAATAGTAGCTTGGGATCTGTTTAATGTTTGGGTATTTGCTAGGTACTTGTGACTTGGATTGGCCACTACTGGACACAGGATGCTGGGCTTGATGGACCCTTAGTCTGACCCAGTATGATATATCTTATGTTCTTATATAAAACACCTTAAAGAACTCGCCACAACTATTTAGATCAGTCATCCTTAAGAGCCAACCCAGCAAGGGATTCTGGGCCAGGGAGGATCCCTGCAGTCTTGGATAAGAGTAATCGTTTAATATTTCTGCCATTTCCTTGTCTTTCTGCACACATTGATCCTTTCCACCTTTCAATTTCACTATACCACTTTGAACTTTTCTCTTTTCACTGATGTATCTGAAACTGATGTATCTGAAACTGCTATTAATCAATAAGGAATAGTAGCTTGGGATCTGTTTAATGTTTGGGTATTTGCTAAGTACTTGTGACTTGGATTGGCCACTACTGGACACAGGATGCTGGGCTTGATGGACCCTTAGTCTGACCCAGTATGATATATCTTATGTTCTTATATAAAACACCTTAAAGAACTCGCCACAACTATTTAGATCAGTCATCCTTAAGAGCCAACCCGGCAAGGGATTCTGGGCCAGGGAGGATCCCTGCAGTCTTGGATAAGAAGGCACGGCCCAGAGGGCTGGGGAGGCCCCAGAGAGAAGGCAGGAAACCAGCCTAAGCAAGGACTGCATATATTTGATTGTTGAAAGACTGCTGAGCTAAGCGGCCTATATGCTGTGTTTTGTTTTGCCTGAAAATAAAGTCTTTGTTTATGTGGATCCAGCTGGAGTTTGGCCTCACTTTTGTACTCCTGGTTGTTTCCCAACCCATGGCCATTCCTGGATGATCACAGGGGGATATGATTAAGGTCTACTACATGAACGACGTACAATAGGTACTTCGGGAAGTTATTTATCCTTTCAAATAACACTAGGGGACAATTCTTTAAGCCAACAAGGAGCAAATTTAAATCCAACTGAAGAAAGTGTTTTTTCTCAATGAACAATCAAGCTGTGGAATTCATTGTCAGAGGATGTAGTCAAGGCAGTTAGCACAGATGGGTTTTAAAGGGTTTGAACACGTTAATGGAAGAAGAGTCCATTAAATAATTATTAAATGGGTGACTTAAAGAAACCCACCACTTGACACAGGTAGTGAGCAGTGGCTACTGTTGAAGACAGAATGCTGGGCTCGATGGACCTTTGGTCTGACACAGCATAGCACTTCTTCTGTTCTCATGTACCAGGCCCGTTTACCTCAAGTAATGCTACAGATCCTATTAAAGCTCTAGATAAGGTTGTCAAGTCTAAGAGACTGATCCAGTTCTGGCTTTGCCCCATTGCCTCCATGGACTTATAGTCCTGCATGCCCTAGAAAACATGCAACTACAAGTCCATGGATGCAAAAAGCAAAACCAGATCTGGATCAGTCTCTACAGGTGGCTATTTTAGCTCAAGCTGAACCTCGATTCCCTACCACGGAAGAACTTTTCTGCTTGCCCAGTGCCAATATCAGGTTTGTCAAATCTGGCACCATCTTCATTGTATTCCAAGCATTCACCACCCAAATGATAGCTGTTTTTCTTAACCAGAGAGGAGACAGTAAACCTGACTGGGGGAAATATTCAGCTGCTGAGTGGCTCAGCTAATTAGCCAGGTAAACATATCCAGCTAAATGTAGTTTATTCAGCAGCGTGGTGGCATGCCACTGAATATACATGGCTATCTTAAAGTTAACCAGATATGTTTATCCAGCTAACTTTAGGACAGGTCAGCAGCATGACCCAGAGTTAGTCGTATATGTTAACTGGCTGTCTTAGCCAGTTAACATATACGACTAACTCTGGGTCATGCTGCTGACCAGTTAACTAACTTACTTTCCTCCCTCAGAACACCCCGACTTATGCCAGATAACTCATTATCCTGCTAAAATTTAGTCAGATAAATCTTTAAATATGCTGGTTTAGTCATTTAGGCGGATAACTTTTCAGTTATCCATCTAAATGGCTTTTGAATGTCGATCTCCTAATGTCTCTAAATATCATATCTTTCTTCCTCTAAGAGGTGTCCAGGAACGATTCCTGCTCAGACCTGCCTGAGATTCAGAATGGTTGGAAAACAACTTCTCATACAGAGCTGGTTAGAGGAGCAAAGTTAACCTATCAGTGTGACCCAGGATATGACATTGTAGGAAGTGATACACTAACTTGCCAATGGGATCTCAGCTGGAGCAGTGATCCACCATTTTGTGAGAAAAGTAAGTTTGTTGGAGTTTTTGGCTTTACCTGGACTTGTTATGCAAATTTTGATTTAAGTACTATAGAATTAATCTGTAAGGTAAAGTAGAGCTATCTATATTATGCACAGAACTTAAAGTTGTCTTAGAATTCAATTAGATTCTTTGCAGCTATTAATCTTGTTTTTTGGGGGGGTGGGACAGCAATTTCCTCCTGCTTCTTTGGTCTTCCAGATCAGTCAGAATCAGGGCTGGGATCTTGTGCTATGAGCCTTCTTTCACAACTACCCAGGGGGATTTTCCCATATTTTACATACCCTCCCAACTCATCTAGTCAAGTCATCACAGTGACAGGGGCTTGGGCTCCTTCCAGGATCCTGTAATCACTGCCCTAAATCTCTCCACTGGGTGTCACCATTGCACAATGACTGGGAAACCTTCTGTTGTAGGGGCTGTGAACAGTATCTCCACAGAACTGTAAGGTCCAGACAACCCAGGGAGCAGAAAACCCAAGTCAGGACCTGAAACCAGATCATTCCATATGGCCGTGCATAGCATTGCTACAAAGGCACCAAACTGGCTCTGCTGGTGAACATTTTTATTGGATGAATATAAAAATTACCCAGTGTTGATTATATACATGAGCTTCTGAGAACACAGAAGACTCTGCTTCCAATGACCTCTGAAGCTCAATGGTTCATCTTTCAATGACTCTCATGTTGGTGCAATAAAAAGATATCACAGCCTATAAAGAATCCAGGTTTTTCCATAGCCAAAATAGCTAATAGAAATCTCATTTTCAAAGTCACTAAATAAAAATTTAGAAATTAATCTGTCTGAAAGCTTTGATTCTTATTTGGTGGTCAGCTGAAGACCAAAAGCTGGTTTTCACATAAAACAAATGAAATGTGATCTTTAAATCTGAAGAATATTTATACAATATTGTATACAGAACCTTACAGCAAGTAAGTTTAATTATTGAGTATTTATTACATTGCCTGATCATAAAAGGCGGTATAAGATAAAACACCTTTTCTTTTCTAGTTATGTACTGCACAGATCCTGGTGAAGTGGATCACTCAACCCGCTTAATTTCGGACCCGGTGCTGCTGGTTGGAACCACTATTCAGTACACATGCAGTGCTGGGTTTGTACTGGAAGGAAGCTCCCTTCTGACCTGTTACAGCCGGGAGACAGGAACCCCAATCTGGACCTCGAGGATTCCCCACTGTGTCTGTAAGACAATCTCCTCTTTTTCTAGTTTCTTTCTGCCTAATTCTTACCAGTTGTGAAGTACAGGATAAGCACACAGCAGCATTATCTGGCTGGAAGTTAACAAAATGTATTTTATAGATGGGCCATTTGTTCTATCCAATGCTGACTTTTGTAATGAAGGCTATACACTTTGGTTTGTTATAACCACAGAATGCCATAAAGAAAGATCATGACAAAGGGGCCTGGATGGCTCAGAGGAATGGGCGATGGGATTCCAGAACCTGTCACCTCTAGGTCACCAAGGGAAACCCAGCTTAGGGCAGTAATGACTTAACAAGGCAGCCCTGTGTGAAATAAGTTGCTGATCTCAGACCATTTCCCAGGGGAGAGGAAATCTATCATTACAATTTGGCACTATCGTTGGCCATCTCAGTGGTGACTCTAAACAGGCGTGAAAACTAAACCGCCCTCTCATATTTAGGAGGTTATCCCTTCAGAAGCAAGTTAATGCACACTGGCAGTGCAATGCAAGGAAGTTTCCTCTTCTGCTGCCCGCCCTGTACTTGTTCTGTGGATAACTGGAGGACTTTGTTTCTCAGTGCCAGCAGTCCAAAATCTCTCTTGATAAAATAAGAAATTAAAATAAATATGATCACAATATTTTTCTGTCTCTAACTGGAACTTGCTTTCAGTTCTCCAGCTGTTTATATTAAGCCAGTCAGTGCAGTCAAACTCGGGTTCAGCCAATGTGGCACAAGCCAGGCCGTTCTTCCCAGAGGAAGCAGCAGATGGCTCGTGATGGCAACTAAAGAGCAGCAATGGCTGCTGGCAACTGCCGGAAGCAGCTCCCATTCTCCCTCCACCCTCCTGTGGCCTGACTAATGCATATAATCAGAAATCAGCCTGGCACCAGATAACGACTCTAACACTAATTACCTAGATAGTGCTTTCAGCAGGCACAGCACTGCCTTAGACAAATCACAGGATTATAAAGCAAGACATGGCTGCAAAGTCTCCCACATCTCATGGGAGGCTCCCCAGTTTTACGCTCCTGTTCTCCTGCATGAAAGAGAGACAGATATAGACAGCGAGAAGAGTGCATCCCTCCAGCCCCTGGCAGAGGCACTAAGAAGGAGGAAGTTAGGAAGAGGAGACATGGGGTGAGTGAGGATGGGGAAGAAAAGGAAGGCACAATGATGGAGATGCTGCTCTGCTTCTTTCCCCTTCCCTTTCAGACACCTCCAGCAAAAGCAGAGTTTCAGCCTCGGTGTCACTGGCAGGAGAAAGTCGACTGATTAAACAGGAACTGGTTTGGAACCAGGGAACTTTTGCTTGCTTTGATTTATGATTGTGTCAGCAAACCCTTGATGTGAGACTCATCAACACTCTGCCAGACTTTGTTCTTCCAATTGGAAGAACATGACAGATCAAATAACTTGTTTATTGACAGTTGTTTTTTTTCCCTTCAAATGGTATTTGTTACCCTCATGGATATTTTAGATTCTAGACTTTGTAACAGCTAGGCTGAGGTGCCCCTTTCAACAAGACAATGCTTCAGAAGTGACTCATCCTGGCTCGCTGTCACAGCACTGTCTTTTCTGATGCACTGATTACAGCGGACACTCTGCCCTTGCTGTACTGCAAAGATAGTAGAGAAATCTTTCTAGAGAAATAGGTTGATGATTACTTACAATCATCTTGTCAGAATCTCACCAGCTTTATCATATGGTCTTTCTAACTTTCATTCAGCAACTCCTTTCCCATTTTCCAAATGTTGCTGGCCTGACTTTTGGCAGATTGGGTTTCATTAGCATGGTCAACTATGAATAACTACCTCCACCTGCTGCTCATTTCAAGCACTGCAAGGTTTAATCAAATTTTTCTTCCAAAAATTCACTCAGAGAGAGGAGAGATTCTGTTAGACAAACTCCACAATACTTATACTACTCTGCATCGCAGGTTGCAATATATTCACACTCAGTTTGAGTCCTTATTCACATCCAGAAGTTGCCACTTAAGGACAGAAGAATACTTACAAAATGTTATCTGCTTGCATGCTTCTTACCCTCTACTGGCCACCAAAAATAAACTATTATATTCTCCTCTATATCCATGAATCTTTAACACTACAGTTCAGGTGCCCCTGCCTCTGACAAGCAGCCTACATTTGCTCTATTTTGATCTGGAAATAGAGCATATTTTTCATCAGAAGATGAAGCAGAATGGATTTTATGCTCACATTTTCATGGTCTGGAATGCACAGGATAATGGGTAATCTCTCAATTTCTTATATTTAAAATCAAGAGGGTATGAGCTATTATTCAGTGCTCTGTCACTTTACTTCCTGTACTAAATATAGGTTCCCTATTCACCTAGTTCAATTTCTCTTTCAATGTTAAAATAAAATCTAAGGAGTTTAGCCCTCATATATACTACTGCAGAGCACCAGGGTGGGATCGGAGCTTCTGCAAAACAATCCAGCAAAACCCATTTCTGGATGGCCTTCATAAGCAAAAGCAATTCGATTAATATAGTAGCACATTCACAGATTATTAAAGGAGCTCAGATTGGATCTTGGTTGATAATAAAAAAGGATTCTGGAAAAGAATACCAGAGAAAGATCAGGAATTTTAGCAGAGCGCAGCATAATCACTTCCTTTGTGTCACATAAAGGCTGATGCCTTCCTCTTTTCCCTCCTCCTCACGAACACGTCCTACTTAGCTAACTCAAATATTCATGAGGTGGGCTGGCCTGGTGGCTCAATGGCAGTGGTGCACGTCAGGTTTAATTCCCAAACTGGTTTCTGCTCCTCAGTCAGCCCAGGCCAGAGATAATACAGAGGCAGCATTCACGACCTTTGAAGGGGCAGGGAGTATTCGCTGCATCCAGAGACTACTGGGTCCCAGAGGGAGCTGCGGCTTATGGTTACCGGCCATTCATCGTTGATGCAATGGATGGACGAGATTAGGGGTGGGGGGGGTTTAAAACATAAGGAGAAATCCCTGGCTAGTTATGAATGAAGGTGCCATAGCCCAGAAGAGGCCAGGTCCGATTGAGAAGGAAGTCCAAAACGAGCAGAAAGAAACTGCTGAGCTAAATAAATAAATACATAAAATAATAAAGGGTTAATCCATGTTTAATACTGCAATAAAGTGGTTAGGTTACAGAACTAGGAATACCAAATGCAAATCCTGTCCTGGCTACTCACAATACGAGTTACAGTAAATATCTTGAGCTCCCTGCTCATAACTAAATTGATAAGCATCTTACAACTATACACTTTGAGAAGGGCAGTGCACTAATAGGGCTCCAGAAATACTTGGTATGTACTACGACTTGACACACCCAGCACATAGCAGCAGAAGGCACTGAGGTACCTGCATGAAGTGACCATGATTAAAAAAACAAACTTCAATAAGCAGGGGAAGGCTGGTTGTTTTAGACAAAGGCTTCACTATTTTCGGTAGCAATCAGGCCAACAATCAGGCCGATGCAGTGTTGGCACGCGTTAAAGGGGCATGTGATGAGCGCTATTACCTACGTGAGTGACTGGACACACAAACCCATATTTTGCATTGGAGGTTGAGCCGTGCACGGTATTGCATCGACTTGTGTATGCATTATTGGAAACCTTGGTAATAATTGTAACCCCATGGGAGGGACAGATCCTTTAACCTGCACCCTGGGGCACACAGAAGAAAGAAAAGAGAGAGACCCTTTCTGCACACCACTCTTTCACTGCCTCTAAGAACATGCCATACTGGGTCAGACGAAGGGTCCATCAAGCCCAGCATCCTATCTCCAACAGTGGCCAATCCAGGCCATAAGAACCTGGCAAGTACCCAAAAACTAAGTCTATCCCAAGCTACTCATGCTAGTAATTGCAGTGACTATTTTCTAACTGAACTTCATTAATAGCAGGTAATGGACTTTTCCTCCAAGAACTTATCCAAACCTTTTTTAAACCCAGCTACACTAACTGCACTAACACCATCCCCTGGTAATAAATTCCAGAGTTTAATTGTGCGTTGAGTGAAAAAGAACTTTCTCCGATTAGTTTTAAATGTGCCCCATGCTAACTTCATGCAGTGCCCCCTAGACCTTCTATTATTCAAAAGCGTAAATAACTGATTCACATTTACCCCTTCTAGACCTCTCATGAATTTAAACACTTCTATCATATCCCCCCTCAGTCGTCTCTTCTCCAAGCTGAACAGCCCTAACCTCTTTAGTCTTTCCTCATAGGGGAGCTGTTCCATACCCTTTATCATTTTGGTAGCCCTTCTCTGTACCTTCTCCATCGCAACTATATCTTTTTTGAGATGCAGCGATCAGAATTGTACACAGTATGCAAGGTGCGGTCTCACCATGGAGCGATACAGAGGCATTATGACATTTTCCGTTTTATTCACCATTCCCTTCCTAATAATTCCTAACATTCTGCTTTTTTTGTCTGCTGCAGCACACTGAGACGATGATTTCATTATGTTATCCACTATGACGCCTATATCTCTTTCCTGGGTGGTAACTCCTAATATGGAACCTAACATCGTGTAACTATAGCATGGGTTAGTTTTCCCTATATGCATCACCTTGCACTTATCCACATTAAATTTCATCTGCCATTTGGATGCCCAATTTTCCTGTCTCCTGTAATTTATCACAATCCGCTTGTGATTTAAGTACTCTGAATAATGTTGTATCATCTGCAAATTTGATTACCTCACTTGTCATATTTTGTTCCAGATCATTTATAAATATATAGAAAAGTACAGATCCCAATACCCTGAGGCACTCCAATGCCCACTCCCCCTCCACTGAGAAAATTGTCCATTTAATCCTACTCTCTGTTTCCTGTCTTTTAGCCAGTTTGTAATCCATGAAAGGATATCACCACCTATCCCATGACTTTTTACTTTTCCTAGAAGCCTCTCATGAGGAACTTTGTCAAATGCCTTCTGAAAATCCAAATACACTACATCTGCCAGTTCACCTTTATCTACATATTCATTAACCCCTTCAAAAACATGAAGCAGATTTGTGAGGCAAGACTTGCCTTGGGTAAAGCCATGCTGACTTTGTTCCATTAAACTATGCCTTTTTATATGTTCCACTATTTTCCTGATACTGAAGTCAGGCTAACTGGTCTGTAATTTCCCGGATTGCCCCTGAAGCCCTTTTTAAATATTGGGGTTACATTAGCCACCCTCCAGTTTTCAGGTACAATGGATGATTTTAATGATAAGTTACAAATTTTTACTAATAGATCTGAAATTTCATTTTTTTAGTTCCTTCAGAACCCTGGGGTGTATACCATCTGGTCCAGGTGATTTACTATTCTTCAGTTTGTCAATCTGGCCTACCACATCTTCTAAGTTTACCGTGATTTGGTTTAGTCCATATGAATCATTACCCTTGAAAACTTTCTCCGGAACGGGTATCTCCCCACTAGATAGCGTCACTATTGAGTCCCAGGATTCCAATTGTGGGGATGAACATAGTGCTTATACCCTGCTTTTTTGCAATAACACCCCTTTTCCATCCTTTGTATATGCAGTGCTTAATTAAACTGTGTCCACATCCATTAAACAAATGTGAAGAATGGTGGTTTCCAATTTCCTTACTGATAGTTGATTTGATGACTTAATGATATTTACAATTCAATTCACTTCTTAATTCAAGTAAATAAATAAGACATCAGGAAGATATAATAAATTTGTGATTCCACTTCTTGGCAAAATCTCTATTTCTACTAGAAGCCCTATATTTACAGTGAATTCCTTCTTTTTTCCCAATTCCAGCAACTCCAAAATTGGTTCAGTCCTTCAATCCCCAATTTAATTCTCAGCTCTTCCCACTGGAAGTGGTTAGTATATTGTCCCAATATGTTATTAGAACTTTGCCCCTGATTTAATCCTCTTTCCTCACTATAACTCCTTAGGCAGTACCTAGTGGGCACCTCACTCTCCCCTTATGTAATACTTCATACATGTCCATCTTTACTTTGTATCTTTTACTTTCCTTCCTGTAGTGCACTTCACTGGTATCCCCTCCTTTAGATGAATCTCTCCAAACTTCTGTTTCTTTCAGAATGGAAGACTCCACTTTCTAATTGGTTTAGTTTACTGAGTCCTGGGTACAGGGCCATCAGCTACAAGTGGAACAAAAATATTATTTAAATCCAAAAAGGCGAAGGGTGGAATAAAAATCCAGAAGCAGGAAGGGTGGAATAAAAGTTCCATGCCTCCAAACAGAAGAGATAGTGCAAAAAGACAGATAATTCAAAAATATACTTCCTCTGTAGTATTCATCAGACAGCTTTATCCTCTGGAGGAGAGAGAAAAGTTTGCCAGAATTTTCCCTTTCACATGATCCAACCTTACACCATGGATGCCCCAATCCAGTGCGAAGGGCTACCAAGGCTCTCACATAGGGAATTCTCAGAATTGGCTTAAAAGAGTCTTTTATTATTGCTATGTTTTATGAATTTAATTTCCATGTGAACCGGTATGATTTTCCAGGAACATTGGTATACAAAAATAAATAAATAAAACAAACTTAAGGGTTGGACAGACAAGTCAACATGGAGCTGACCCCCTAAAAGGGAAGACCCCTTTACTCCTTTCCCATAAATTAGGAGAAAATGGTAAGATAGGAGGCAAAGAGCTCCTGCTTCAACAAAAGCTGAACTAAAAATCCACAAGAATAGATGTGGATTTTTAGTTCAGCTTTTGTTGAAGCTCACCACATGGGAGAGCAAACCCAAACTTCTCTTACTTATTTCTATACAGAACCTCCCCAGTAAATGGATACACTCCTTTTAGTTAGGGAAATCAAAGGTTCCCTACACAATCATGAAGAGGGACTAAGTGTTGGATTTAGGGTTGGTCTTGTAATAATATTAGACAAAGATGACAAGGCCTGAAATGGCCTATCAGTGGAGGTAGTAGAGGCTAGCATTTTAACAAGTCTAGGCATGCTGGGAATTGATACAAACAGCAGTGATAGGAAAGGGGTTAAAAGGACAGGTAGAAGGTATAGGGAGTGGGGAGCTGGTGTTGGATGGAGAATGGGAAATTATATCCTTCTTCCTACAGCGTTGGTTTAATCTATAGCAATCAGTTCATTAGGGATGTGCAGAGGGACGCCATACGTTGCATTCGGGATTCGTATTCGTCGGGGGGTAGATACGTTGCATTCGGCAAGGGGCCCTCCAATATGTACATGTGTTAATTCTTATTTGTTTCCCGGCTAAAATTGAATTAAGTTCAACCCCCCACCCTCCTGACCCCCCCAAGACTTACCAAAACTCCCTGGTGGTCCAGCGGGGGGTCCGGGAGCCATCTCCTGCACTCACACCCTCGGCTGCCGGTATTCAAAATGGTGCCGATAGCCTTTGACCTTCTATGTCACATGGGCTACCGGTGCCATTGGTCATCCCCTGTCACATGGTAGGAGCAATGGATGGTCGGCCCCATCTTGTGCTCCTACCATGTGACAGGGGCTGACCAATGGCACCGGTAGCCCCTGTAAGGAGTGCAAGAAGACTCAAGGTCCAATAATTTCATTTTCAACATTGTTTATTTATAGTTTTAAATGTTCCGAGGAGCCACTCCTATTTTAAAGTAATGCACAAATAAATGACTGCTTCAGGGTCCCCCGACACGGACCCCGTGTTTCGCCCTTGCCATTTTGAGCTGTGTGAACTCCTCAGCTGACTTTAAGCTTTTGTTGAAATTACAGACTGTCCCTCCCGACGCAGCCTTCGGGCGAAACACGGGGTCCGTGTCGGGGGACCCTGAAGCAGTCATTTATTTGTGCATTACTTTAAAATAGGAGTGGCTCCTCAGAACATTTAAAACTATAAATAAACAATGTTGAAAATGAAATTATTGGACCTTGAGTCTTCTTGCACTCCTTAGTGGATTTTGTTTACGAATTGTGGAGTGCAGTATTGCTCCTTCTTTATATTTGGATATCACCGGTAGCCCCTGTGACATAGTAAGGGCAAAGGTTATCAGCACCATTTTGATTACTGGCAGCCGACAGCCCGAGTGCAGGAGATCACTCCTGGTCCCCTGCTGGACCACCAGGGACTTTTGGCAAGTCTTGGGAGACTCTCCTGACTCCCACACAAGATGGTGCCGGCCATCCATTGCTCCTACCATGTGACAGGGGCTGACCAATGGCACCGGTAGCCCCTGTGACATAGTAGGTCAAAGCTATCGGTGCCATTTTGAATACTGGCAGCCGAGAGTGTGAGTGCAGGAGATGGCTCCCGAACCCTCCGCTGGACCACCAGGGAGTTTTGGTAAGTCTTGGGGGGGTCAGGAGGGTGGGGGGGGGTGTTTAAATTGGCTCCTTTAGACGGATGAATAATTCGACGAAGATTCGTTGTATTCGTGGGGAATCGCGATACATTTCGCTTCCCCACGAATACAATGAATATGGCCCTTTACGTTGCGGATTACAAATACGTAGGAAATGAATGCACACCCCTACAGTTCATAGATCCATGTCCAAGTCAGAGATCCAGTTCATTTAATCAGAAGTGAGTCGTTGAATGTCAGTGAGACTCTCCTTAAACAAGAACTTAGGGCAAGACATTTATAAAATGATCCATGCTTTGAGGCACTGGTCTGGCATCACAACCTAGGCTGCTTCTCATTTTCTGTTTCTGGACATATCTATGCACTGTTCTTATGCAACTGAATACACACCAATCTTTCCATTGCATGTCAAAGCCTAGCAGGTCTTGAGTAGGGTCAGTAAGGAGGTGCTTATTTAGAATGGTTGAACTGTTCCAAATTGCATACCACTGATTGTCACTATTGAATGCTTCCAAAATATTACTTCAAGTCCAAAGAGGCTTTATAGCTTTTAATCTTGGTCTAGGAGAGTTCTTGAGATCATCATGGAAAGAAATTCTGATATTATGATTCACTGTGGAGAAGAGACTGAAGGTTTGCAAGTCCCTCTGTATTTTTGGTGGATGAATATTAGATAGAATGGAAGCCAGTTAATTATTTATGCACTCATCTACCCAAAGTGGAAGAATCACAAATGGACAGACTGGATAGGCCGATTTGGTCTTTTTCTGCTGTGATTTACAATATTACTAAGAAAACCAAGGTCATAGTTTAATATTTTATGTTATATACAGTAGGTATACAAGTGGTTTTATGCTTTTGTGTATTTTAATGAAGCAGAATGCACTCTCAAGGATAAAAATCCTGTATATGAATTGTACCATCAGCAAGTTTGTTTCCTTCTAGACATTGTATGTTGTGCTCACAGAGGCCCCAATTTCCATCTCCTTCAGAATTTTATTAATCAAGTAGAGGTAATTTATTATCTAGGAGCCTGCTTGAAAATTAAACTCATCTTTGTTGGCTGCCTTCCAGTATTGCAGTCGGCCAACTGCTCCAAGCTGTCATTAATAAAAAATACAAAAAAAAAAAGCAATATTCTATACTGCAGACTGACTGCTAGCTCCTACATTTTCAGTTTCTCATCTACACTGACACCTCCCCCTCCAATTGAGTGATAATAGAGATGCCCCAGTCTCAATTTTGGAACAGCTTCCTAATACTGTTTATATATGGAGGCAGGCCTTGTTCTAACTGTACCCTAACAGCCAATGCTTTCCACAACAATGATGTACATTGCTTGCCATACATGAGCAAAACTATCGTGTTTAGAAAATACACTTAAATAAATCAATAAAATGTAAATAAACTTTATTTTAAAACTCTTCTATACCGTTGTTAAGTTAGATAACCATCACAACGGTTTACAGCAAGGCACGATAATGGAAATATGAGTGATATAGATTACAAATTAATCATGTGCCATCATAGTACAGTAACAATTCATTACAAGATAGACTATGTGTGTAAGTTAAGCTTGTCTGTTGGGAACATATTAGGCGGTTTGAATTTAACATTAATGGCATTTGTAGGTTACAAGTAACAACTTCTAGTTTGGTGCGTCCTTATCAATCAACTGTTTTTCTCCTTCTATTTATCTTTATAAAAAGCTTGTTTAAAGAGCCAGGTTTTCAGATTGGTTTTGAATATTTTCAAATTTCTCTGCAGCCTTATTTCGAGTGGCATGGTGTTCCATAGCACGGGGCCAGCCAGTGATAGTGCTCTTTCCCTTACTTGCGTGAGATGTGCTGTTTTGACAGAGGGGACAGTTAGTAGAGCATTATTAGCAGATCTCAGGTTTCTTTGCGGGACATGTACGCACAGTGCAGTGTTAAGCCAGTTGTGTATTCTTTGGAGGTGATTTTTTCCACATGGCTCACTGCACAGTGCTATAGCAACTAAGCTATATGCACTATGTTATTTAAGAAATCAGCCGTGGCAGTTCAGTAGTAATGTATATATTTCCTTTTCTATTTTTTTATTATGACTTTATGTTATTTTTAATTTGTTATGCAACTATAGTGACCCGTTATACCTTGCTTTGCACACACATTTTTTGTGATAAAGTGAGTAACACAAATTGGAAATAAACTCTCCTTGGCCATTATTTTTCCAAAACGGGTTACTGGATTGTATTCTGGGCCAGACGTACTAAGTATTTCCCCACATTGGTACAAAATGGGAAACCCTGAACATATTTGGCTCAGTGAAGAGGGTTTCTCTTTTAGGCCCATTTGCTTCCTCTTAAAAAAAGTTTTTCCTCTGTATTTGTTTTTTCGTCTCCTTCTAAATGCTTTAATCCATGGGGTTTGTGTTTTTTAAGTTTCAACATATTTTTTTAAACCATTGTTTGGTGGCCCTGTGGTGCTTCTCACCCTTTCCTGCCCAATCCAGAACCACAGTTTCTCGCAATAAGGGCTTCTCAGCCTTCCAGCTTCTTCGGCTGCAACCCGCATGCCTAGTGCATGCTTTAAAGATACATTCTTTAAGGTCGATTTTAAAAGCCCTACGTGTGCCAAAGCTGGGAGATAAGCGCGTGTCTCAGGACATCGTCTCTCTCCCAGTATGCGCACAAATCAAAAACTTTTTAAAAAGGGGCCGGGGTCTGGGTGGAGCATGGGCAAGACACGGGAAGTTACACAAGCACGCGCCGGGGTCCCCTGCCGCCTAACTCTACTTCTGCTATGGACGGCGTGTAAGAATTAAAATAAAAACCACTAGGCAAGTCAGTGGGGTTTTAAGGGCTGGGGCTAAAAGGGTAAAAGGGGGGGTTTAGAAAATCCGATCTGTTAACTGGGCAAAATGGGAGTGAACTGGGAAAAAGGGCTATTGCATCGGCGTACGTATCTAATAAAATCCTCCCCGCTTACCCAGTAGAGTCTGCATTTGTGTGCGTCCATATAAAATTGTGCGTACATGTACGCGCATGTATAGACGATTTAATATCATACACGCATATGTTATAAAATAATCGCGTCTCTGGGCGCGAGCCCGTATATGCGTGTACATGTATGCCTGCGTGGCTGTTTGAAAGTTACCATCCCCATGTTTTGTTTCACACATGCATTTCTATAAGGAGCAAACAATGCTGAGGCTTGTGTACGAATTAAGCAGGCACCGAAGGGTTCAAGAAGGGCCACAGTGAGAACGATCGTATGGTCATTCACTAAGGACCTGATTCAGCAAAGTCTTTTCCCATATACACAGAAAGGTTAAAAAGCATTAACGAATCAGGCCCTAAATCCGAACCCAGCATGACTATTGGGCTCCAATCTGTGAAAACTCCCATTTCTACTGCAACCAACTCCTATCCAAGACCTGTCTGAGTAACTCGGGTTCATAAAAGCCTGAGACAGAACATCTCATCTACTTCTATTTAATGGTTGTTCTTTTTGAGTTAAAACATGCTAGAGCTTGTGTGTCTTACCACATGCACAACTATCATGAAAACCAAAGCAGAAATGTAACAACTAAGTAGCTGTGCTGAGGACAGGGCTGGCCCTAGGGGGGAGTGTAGAGCCCAAGAGAAATGAGCACGTCTCCCACCTCCTATCATGATCCTCTCCAACACATACCCTTGCTCTCCCCCCCCCTTCAGTTGGGTGCAATCAGCTCCCTGTCCTTCCTTTCCTTCCCTAGGAGGAGAGCAGCACTTCTTACCTGCATCTGCCTGATTCTCTGCCAGCTTCAATCTGAATTCTGAATACACAGAAGAGAAGGCACACACAAGTAAGAAGCGCTGGTAGGAGAGAGAGGATCACTGTATGTGAAGCGCAGGGCCAAGGGCAGTCACTGCCTGACCCACCCCAAGGACTGCCCTGGTTGAGGTAAACACATGAGCAGCAGCGCCCAGCAAACTTCTGCTAACCACAATCAGATTCTGCTTCAGATCTGTAAATATTTCATTCCAGTTAACCTGGATAAACTGCAGGCGACTTTAACCTGGTTTGAATCGGACTGATTTGTTATTAGCAAGGAAAGGTGTTCTAATATTAGACATTGCATTCCCAGCAATACACTTGAAGTATTCAGCATTAGTGAAGGTAAATGTGATCAGCGATTACCTAACAGCATAGGGAGAACGCAGACTCGGCCAGCCTTATGCCTACGAGCGATGTGGAATGTAACACTTGTTAGCTAATGCAGCAACATTAAATACAAAACATTAACATTTAAAGTGTGGGTTTGTTGCAGCCGAGGAGTCCCTGGCGTGCGATAATCCAGGATTACCAGAAAACGGATATCAGATACTTTACAAGCGGCTGTACTTGCCTGGTGAATCGCTGACTTTTATGTGCTATGAAGGATTTGACATCATAGGAGAAGTGACAATTAAGTGCATCCTAGGGCAGCCTTCTCACTGGAGCGGATCCCTTCCAATCTGCAAAGGTAAAAAGCATGGCTATTTTATGGGCAACTCCAAAATGAAAAACTACATCAAGTATGGAGTAACTTGTAAACTGGGAATAGTAAAGAAACCAAATGCTTTAGTTTGTTCTTGGTAGAAAAGTATCCTCTATGGAAAAGCCTGATTCTGGAATTAATTAGCCAATGTCATTCTGTTTCATGCCTACAGATATAAAACCTGATTTAAAAAAAACACAAAACACACTTTTATAGAACAGGTCTAGGGGCTCAGCAGCAGTGCCATTCAGAAGATCCTAATTCCAGTTTCAGTGCCTGAGACTGCAGGAAAAAGTGCCTGAGACTGCAGGAAAAAGTCTCAGGCTACAGTGACACCTACAGGCAGGCTAAGAGCAGTCAATGCCTTCTGGCTACAGGACTCTAGCCAGAAGTGAGCCAGATGGGAGACGACTGAAAAAGAATAAAAAAGATCCAAGGTAGCTATGCAGGAAAGCTTATGTACCATAGCCTCAGAAGGAGCCAGTTCTTTTCTTTTTAAACTTTCTTTTTATTGGATTTTAAATCACATACATAAGATAAAACCAAGGAAAAGCAAGAATATCAACGTATACATAAAAAAGAAAATATAACATTAAATTCACATAAAATTCTAGAAGGCCTGACATCATGAAAAGATCAAAAAAAGATGAAATCCAAAACAAATGCAAGTGTTCCTGGCCATACACAAGTCACAACGCCCAAAATACTACTGTTGTCTTAGCTATAAGGAAAGTTTCTAAATGGAGAGAATCTACAAAAATACATTTATTCCCCTGGTGAATCACATCACATTTACAGGGGAATTATAAGAAAAATGAGGCCCCCAAGGCAAGAACACTCCTGCCACTCCCATTCTTTAGTTTAAATGTCTGATAATATAAGTGAGAAATTCAGCGCATATATTATCAGACATTTAAACTACAGAATGGGGGTGGCAGGAGATGGCCATTGAAATGGATGTCACCCCCAAATAATACAGGACGTGGGAGGAGTAAACAACACATTCAATCAGCACAAAAAAATCAGAAAAAAGTGCATACGAAGTACAACAAATCAAGTGAAAATAATTGGAAAGCTATGACAACCAATGCTCGTAATTTGGGCAATACAATCCCAGACCTGCTGGTCCTAATGGTGGAGGTGGTCTTGGACATTGTTGCTGTCATGGAGACATGGTCCACGGATTCTCATGATTGGGATACGGCCATACCAGGCTATAAGGAAAGACAGAGAGGACAGAAAATCAGGAGGAGTAGCTCTTATGTCAAGAGCAATATCCAAGCAACTGAACTGTAAGGAAAGTGGGGTAGAGAAGAAGTATTATGAGCCAACCTAAAAAAAAAAAATGATGATTCATCCATTTTAATGGTGTGGTTTACAGGCCTCTGACTCAAATGGAAGAAGTAGACAGAAATCTGGTCGAAGACATTTAAAAGGTGGGAAAGAAAAAGAGAAGTGCTGATTGTTGGAGATTTTAATATGCCAGACGTAAACTGGAGAATCCCTTCTGCGGAACCTACCAGAAGTAGAGAATAGTGGCTGCACTGCAAGGGGTGCTCTTCTAACAAATGGTAATGGAATCCACGAGGGAGGGTGTTATACTTGACCAAGTGCTCACTAACAAGGAGATTGTCTCTAATGTCCGGGTGGGTGCCCACCTCAGCACCAGTGATCATCAAACAGAATGGTTGACATCACAAATAAGACACAGAGAAGTCACACGAAGACCCAGATCTTGTATTTCAAAAATACGGAATTTGTCGAAATGGGGATGTACCTGGAGGTAGAACTAGAAGACTGGGAGAGGTGGAACAACAGTGGGCCAAACTAAAAAGAGCAATTACAAAAGCAACAAATCTATATGTTAGAAAAGTAAACAAAAGTAAGAGAAATAAGAAACTGATCTGGTTCTCAAAGGAGATGGCTGACATAATAAAAGCAAAAAAACAGCATTCAAGAATTATAAAGGATCCCAAAAAGAACACAGGGAAGAATATCTGGTAAAACTTAGGGGGATGAAAAAAGTAATCAAGAAAGCAAAACATCTGGCAGAAAAAAGGACTACCAAAGAGATAAAGCAAGGTGATAAAACATTCTTCAGATACATCAGAGAAAGGAGAAAGGTACAAAGTGGTATAGTGAAATTGAAAGGGGAAAAGGATCAATGTGTGGACACGAAGAAATGGTGGAAATATTAAACAAATAATTCAGGTTGGTGTTCACTAAAGTAGTTAACAAGACTGTGGAAGAGGGTGGAGTAGACGATATGTATGGAAAGAGATAGGAAATCTGAAATTGGACAAAGTCATGGGGCCTGATGAGGTTCATCCCAGGATACTGAGGGAGCTCAGAGATATGCTGGTGAGTCCGCTGTGTGACCTGTTCAATAGATCCTTGGAAACAGGAGGGTGCCGAGTGATTGGAGAAGAGCAATGGTGGTCCCACTTTGCAAGAGTGGGAGCAGAGAGAAGGCTGGAAAGTACAGGCCAGTTAGCCTCACCTCGATGGAGGGGAAATTAATGGAGACTCTGCTGAAGGAACGGATAGTGGGTTGCTCGATCGAGATAACATGGATTCACCAGGGGAAGGTCCTGTCAGATGAATCTGATTCATTTTTTGCTTGGGTGACTAGAGAACTGAATCAGGGAAGAGCGCTTGATGTGATTTACTTGGATTTTAAGTAAAGCTTTTGATATGACCCCACATAGAAGACTCATATATAAAATGAGAAGCTTGGGAGTGAGCGCCAAGGTGGTGGCGTGGATTACAAACTGATTGACAGAAGACAGCGTGTGATGGTAAATGGAACCTGCTCTGAAGAGAAAATGGTGTTAAGTGGAGTACCTCAGGGATCGGTGTATCTTCATGAGCGACATTGCGGAAGGGATAGAAGGTAGTTTGTCAATTTTGGATAATACTAGTAAGATCTGCAACAGAGTGGACACGCCGGAAGGAGTAAAGAGAATGAGACATGATTTAAAGAAGCTTGAACGATGAATGAAGAAATGGCAGCTGGGATTCAATGCCCAGAAGTGCAGAGTCATGCATCTGGGGTGTGGTATCCAAAAGAGCTGTCTGTGATGGGAGGTGTTGTGCAAAGAACAAGAGAGAGAACTTGGGGTGATAGTGTCTAGCGATCTGAAGATGGCGAAGCAATGTGACGAGGCAACAGAAAAGCCAGAAGAATACTGGGCTGCATTGAGAGAGGAATAACCAGTAAGAAAAAGGAGGTGATAATCCCCTTGTACAGGTCTTCGGTGAGGCATCACCTAGAATACTATGTTCCGTTCTGGAGACTGTATCTCAACAGGAACAGAGACAAGATGGAGGCAGTCCAGAGAAGGGCAACCAAAATGGTGGTGGGTCTCCAACAAATGACTTATGAGAAGAAATTGAAGGGCCTAAATATGATTACCCTAGAGGAGAGGAGGTGCAGGGGAGATATGATACAAACCTTCAGATACTGAAAGGTCTGAATGATGCACAATCATCGACAAATGTTTTCTGCTGGAAAAAAATCAGTAGAACTACGGTTCATGAAATGAAACTACAGGGAGGATGGCACAGAAGCAATGTCAGAAAATATTTCTTCACAGAAAAGGTGGTGGATGCCTGGAATGCCCTCCCAGAAGAGGTGATGAAGACAAAAACAGTAAAAGATTTCAAAGGGGCATGGATAAACACTGTGGATCCCTTAAGGCTAAAGGATGGGAATGAAGAAAAGAGTGCATGGGGGTGACTTGCTGATACAGTGGTTACTACACTTAACCAATAAACCTTAATGCTGCTGATGCAACTCCGTGACAAAATCTACTAATAAAGATCACTATACTGGATTGAAACAAAATCACACACACTAATAAACTCCCCAGTGTGTCTAGTCTATATCTCAGATAATATTGCTGTGTGCACCCTTGTTTACTAAAAATTATATATGTGATACTCTACAGAATTTTTTGAATGGATAGTGGTAGTTTCATATATTATTGTATGGGCACCATCCAGGTTGCCTCGCAATACTTTTTATAATCATAAACTGACTACCTCCACCCTATTTCAGATCTATCGCATCAAGCAATACAAAAGAAACATCTTCAAGCTAAGTATTTTTACTCTGGCAGCGTTTAAGATGCAATTTGGCACAAGATAAACAACATGATACAGACATAATATAAAAGAATGAATTTTATTGTCAGAGTTGGCACCACAATATAGATATATAAAAAAATCAAAAAATAGGGTGGAGGTGGTCAGTTATGATTATAAAAAGGAGTATTGCGAGGCAACCTGGATGGTGGTCGTGCAATAATATTCGAAACTACCACTATCCATTCAAAAAAATCTTTTGAGTATCACATATATAATTTTTATATTCCACTTTTCTCAGCACTTCAAAGTGGATTACATTCAGGTACTGAGGGCTTACAATCTAAGTTTGTACCTGAGGCAATGGAGGGTAAAGTGACTTGCTCAAGGTCACAAGGAGCGACAGTGGGACCCTGGTCTCTTGGTTCATAGCCCACTGCGCTAACCACTAGGCTACTCCTCCACTCATTTGAGATATAGACAAGTGGTTGATGCAGCTCCAACATTGCTCTCTGCTTCAATGGCAAGAGGTAATGGGGATTTGGACTCAAACAGCAACCAACAAGGGACCTGACTTTGACAATCTGAGAAACTGATAATTATAAAGGTGGCTTGTATGGCCAGTAGTTACTTCCATAAGCCTGCTGGGCAGACTGGATGGACCTTTTGGTCCTTTTCTGCCATCATTTCTATGTTTCTTTAAATTAAGGAAACATTTCCTATGTGCCTATGTTTCTTGGGCTACATCAGGAAAGATCTGGATCTTTTGCCCACAAAAGATCATATTGCCTCAGATACAAAACTTAGATTGTAAGCCCTCTGGGGATAGGGAAATACCTACAGTACCTGAATGTAAACCGATGTGATATCTCAGATCGATTGTCTGTATATAAATAAAATAATAATAATAATAATAATATCCCTATACTTGAAGAATGGATGAAAAACAAGATCCTTGTCTGATTCTAAAGCAAATGTAACAGTAAGGGTAGCTCTAGTAGAAATATAATCTTGAGAATCCTGTAGAAATAAGGAAAAATCGGAGCTATATCTGAAGCTTCTTCCTCTGAACTAGGAACTTTCCTTTTACCAGACATGGGGTAGATTTTTTAAAAACGTGCGCACTCACATGGACGCAAAGAAATCTAATAAAGGAGCGGACTGGGAGGGAACTTCCCTAACTCTAACCCTTATCCTTCCTTCCTCTTCCTCTCCCTAAACTACCCCTACCTATCCCCAATTTTTTAATTTTTCTACTTACTGCTCCTTTGGAGCAGAAGTATCTTCTGCGCGCCAGCAGCCAGCCGGCGCACACTTCCTTGGAACAGCGTCTAATGGCGCTATCCCGCCCTGCCCAGACCACCTCCCATATTGAATGTCTGTCTGTGTCTGTTTACCACTGAGATGATCAGTATATGGGGGTGAGGGAGGAGGTGTCCATTAACAGGAAAGACAGTTTGAGAAATCAGTGTAGAATGCATGTTCATACACAATGGGGCAGATTTAAGAATTCAAGCATAGGGGAAAATCAAATCCCATGAAATATTGAATCTTTTGCATTTAAGACACATGAAAATAAATCCCTCCATACTATGGTGCAGCCGGACATTGTTCTAAACTGTTTGCAAACACACATTCAGGTTGCACGGTTTCCAACCAGCACAATGGCTATTTTAGGCATGAGGCAAAAATGTGCATAAAACCACTACACTGGCCAAAATATGTGCAAACAGCATGGCGGGTCTTTGATCCAACATATTTATAATTGCATGTAACATTTATGATCCAATTTTAAATTGCTCTTTACATTTACAAATAAGGACAGAACAGAGAATAAAGATTTTAAAAATTAAGAAAGCAGGCATCATCAAGGGTTTCACTGTATCAAAAGGGATCATCAGAGACCAACCAGGGCAATGATCTTCACTATTTTTCAAGCGGGGGACACTTTGGTAAAAATAACCAGTGTGAAAGCCAAGGACCTGTTGCCCCTTTTCAGGCCACTTTGTCTGACCTGTGCCCTGAGGAGAATCCCCCTTCACTGATATGGCCAGTGTGTATGTGTGTGGTGTTAAGGTTCTTCTATGATGATGTATTTGGCCCTGCTGCTTAGGTGCGCTCATAGTAATTCATGTAACGTAAACAAAGTCGGCTTCCCCACATTTTCTCTCCAAGTCCATCTCCCCCAACAAACTCTTCCTCCCCCAGCTTTCACCCCAGCTGCTTCCCCATACCCTCTTTCCTCAATACTCTCCCCAACCCCCATCCCAGCCAGTGTCAATCCCCACCTACCTTTCTTACCAGTTCACACCCCACATTCCTGTCCCCACTCCCCGTCTCTTCCAAGCTGGCTTTGTTAACACTCCACCCCCTCCACCAGGGACTTGCTGCTGATGCTGCCTCCAGAATAAAAGAGCTGCCATGCTGGGTAAGACCAAAGTCCATCGAGCCCTGCATCTAGTCTCTGACAGTGAACAATCCGTCTTCTTCTGGCACTGCATGGCTCTCTGTGAGTCTGAGCCACATGGTTTCCCACACTCCTCATAAACAGGCCGATACAGTACAGTGCGCTCCGATGGAGCGCACTGTTAACCCGCCACTGGACGTACGTTTTCCCTTACCCCTTATTCAGTAAGGGGCTGAAAACGTGCGTCCAATCCGCCGAACCTAATAGCGCCCGCAACATGAAAATGCATGTTGATGGCCCTATTAGTTATTCCTGCGCGATTCACAAAGCAAAATGTGCAGCCAAGCCACACATTTTGCTTTCAGAAATTAGCGCCTACCTTAATTTCTTCGGGCACCGGAAAAGTGCACAGAAAACAGTAAAAACTGCTTTTCTGTGCACCTCCGACTTAATATCATGGCGATATTAAGTTGGAAGTCCCGAAACTTTCCAAAAGTAAAAAAAAAAAAGAAAAAAAAATTTGAAGTCGGCCGGCGGCTGTTGGGTCGAAAACCGGCCGCTCAATTGTGCTGGCGTCCGGTTTCCGAGCCCGTGGCTGTCAGTGGGCTCGAGAACTGACGCCGGCAAAATTGAGCGTCGGCTGTCAAACCCGCTGACAGCCGCCGCTTCTGTCCAAAAAGAGGCGCTAGGGACACGCTAGTATCCCTAGCGCCTCCTTTTGCCCGTTTTTACCACCGGGCCTCATTTAAATACAGAATCGCACACACAGGAGAGTGGCCTGTGCGCGTGCCAGGAGAGCAGGCGTTCACCCGCTCTCCCGCGGACTTTACTGTATCGGCCCGACAGTGAGAACAGCACAGGAGTTCAGGCACCGCATGACTTAAACTCATCCAGAACTACATGATGCAGGTAGAAACTAGAACATCTGTTGCCATCAGCAAGCCTCCAGCAAAACTGGAGGGAGGAAGTGTGTGTGTGTATTGAGAAAAGAGTCAGGAGCTGCATATTGATTCAATGAAACCACCACTGGCTCCTGGGCCTTACTGCAAAGAACACTGAACTAGAGTCTACTGCACAGTACCACATTAGGAATACAATTGGGCAGACCTTATCTGCCATTATATTCTATGTTTTTATATCTATGATTTCTTTAATTCTGGAATAGTGCAACTTTCTTGATAAACCTTATTAACATGTTCCTGATTTCTCTTGTAGCTAATCATGACAGTTTTGAGCATGCTTTGGAAGGTGAGTGATTACCATTTTTGGTAGAATCCAAAATGATGATGCCACATGTTCTGCAGACTAGAAATTTCAATTGCCAAATTAGCCCCTGCGTTAAACTCTCCCCCTCCCCTCCCTGGAGCAGTGGCAGGTCAGAGTTCCCACTATGAAAATTCTGCAGAGCCCATCCTGTCCTCAGAGGTAGTCTCTCCCATCGCAATGCTAATTTCGGTTGTGACAACGCACTGCCTACACTTTGTACCTTATTTTGTTTCTGAAGCACTTATGTATCATTTAAATTTGCTATTGGTTTCCATGTCTTAAAAAAAATAAAATTACCTGTACCAGGTATGCCACGCTTCAAAGATCTAGTGTAGCAATGGTCAGCAAGTTAGGAAACATCTGCCGTTCTTTTTCTTTCTAAACTTACTATATGTATGCCATGAGATAGCCTTCTTCTTGTTACAAATTCCCGACCAAGCAGTGGAGTGAGCAAACAGCAGCAGGTCCCAAACTGTCATTTGCACTTGTAAGAGGAATCTTCCTGCCCAACAGACACGTGTCTCAGGCAGACAGTGCTACAATAATGGCCTTTTTCACAGAACCTTTTTTGGGTCTTTTTCGAGTGCTAAATGTCGAAAGGTCAACAAACAAGTTGATACCTTTTTATTGGATTACCTCAATGGTTTTCTACCACACTGAGCCAGTTGGGGCTTTAAGATATCCACAATGAATATGCATGAGCTATATTTGCATACAGTGGAGGCAGCACATGTAAATCTGTAGCTAGGTTTTGAAAGCTCTGCTCATTTCATCAGGATCATGAACAAACAGCAAAGTTATATGGGGTTAAATAGTACAGAGTCAATCAGGCATGCCAGTGTGACCAGTTTAACAGTGGGCTTTCTTTATTCACATGATGAAAGGAGCACAGACCTTGAAAGCTAGTCACAGATGTATTGAGTTAGTCTAATAAAAAGGGATCAGCTACAATTTGTAGACTAGCGTGCCAATCACAATACTATGAGTGCTAAAAGATGGGAGATATAATACATGGAGGTTCATTACAGCTATGTACCACTGAGGGGTGTTCCACAATGTGTGTGCACATGGCATGTTTCCAGTTGAGAAATACATCAGGTATGGGTCTAGTTCAACTCAAACCCTGGCAGCTCACACAACTCTTACAGCAAGGGAAAAGCAATATCAGCCAGACTAACCGATAGCAGAGTTGCTTACCTGTAACAGTATTCTCCAAGGACAGCAGGGTGCCAGTCCTCACACATGGGTGACATCATCCGATGGAGTCACCCATGTGTGAGCCCTTCACTCCGTGATATAGCTAATACATAGGAAAAGCAACTCCCAGGGGAGGCAGAAAGGAAGTCGTGAGGACTGATCCTGCTGTCCTCGCAGAACACCTGTTACAGGTAAACATCCAAGGACAAGCAGGATGGTAGTCCTCACATGAGTGATTCCCAAGCTAGAGGTTGCTTGAAACAAGACAAAGCGGGGAAATCTCACAGTGCTGAAGGCACTTTTCTCCCTTTTGTTTGTGAGGCAGCAGACCCATAACGGGCCCTAGGAGGGAAAAAAAGTTGGGTTCTACATCTCAAAGAGACCCATAAGACAGATAGAGATAAACTTCTGATGTGCACCAGAGGTACCTAAGGAATGGGTGTGATGTGAACTCAGGGTGAGAAGTGCTCTTCACCTCACCTCACAAAAAGTAATGCAGGCAGATTTTCTGACAGCTAACCCTGACAGGCACCAGTAGGCCTAGATCCTCCTGAGTACAGGAAAGGGCAGAAATTACCAACCAAGAGAAAGAGCTCTTGGACAAAGACCACATGGTGTCACAAGATAACCGAAAACCAAATTGGGACTAGAAAGCCCTCCAGAAAGAAAGATCTGGTTCACTAGCATCCAAAGAGGAAGATCAGAATGCATTTGCATAATTGCTCCGATTGATTGGCTGATAGGACCAATGGGCATAGAAAGCAAGCAAATGTTTGGAAGAAGAAGAAGCAAAATAGGAACAGGGTCTACGGCAGACCCTATCTGCCAAACGACTACAAGAAAAGATCTGACCTCTCAGGTCAGATGGCATGGAACCAAGAGTGCCAAGGAATGGGCCACCCTTCCAATGGGATCGCCACTCAGAGACCCTGAGCATGGATGACGAGCTGCAACTGAAGCTCACCCAGTCTCAGCATTTCCATTGTCAGGCATATCCTCATATCCAGTAGGATAAGCCCAGGCATAAAGGAAAGCACCTTGGCCAATCAAGCAAAGCATGAAAAGCCAAAGGCAGTACTAACTAGAATTTGGCCAAAATCAGGGAAAGGAAGGTATACCTTTTCTTGAAGGTATACAATAAGATATTTCAATTCACACCATAGCTTTTTCCTTGACATTCCGACTGGAAATCAAAAGAAGCAAAGAATACAGGGAAGGAGACTCTGGGGATGCAGGAAAAAGAAGAAGCCGACAGATTGTAGAAATCAATGTTGGGCAATACCACCCTCTGTTGATTCCAGCAGGGAGCTGCCACCGAGGCTGATCTCTCAGAAGACAGGCATAACAAACTGAAAGCAAACCGCCTGAGAAAAAAGTTCGAAACCTCTCTACTGAGAGAGAAAACCAGGGATGCTGCAAGAGCCAATCCCTGTAGAAACAGGACTTCTACACCAACCTGGAAACCCTGAGGGTACCAGATCAAGTTAATTCTGATCAGCAGAACAGACTGCTCACCAACCTGGCACCGATGTCAGAAACCTATTGCCAAATTAACTTGCACTTCCACTTAACCTCGCAGCACACAAATTGGAACAAGGACACCTTGTCAGCCTATGAACAATTCCACTGACAGAATTGCACTTGAAAGAGGAAATGACAACCCTCAAGTGACTGCAACAAGGGTGCCGGACCTCTTTTGCGAGATCCTCCATCTCCTAATATGTGCAGCCATGGATATGGCAAGTTGTGTGAAGGTACATAAGCCATTCGGGATGCAGAGGGCCTAGAACCCTCTTCCCATAGGTACAGTACCACCCAAAATTGCCACAGAGTGGCAAGAGCAGTCACAAAGTGAAAACATGCATGTTGAACCCAGAAAAGGGCTCCCTCTATGCGGGAGAAAGCCATATCTGTTGCTGGGCAGCAGATTCTCAAAAGAGGATCCCTCAGTACCGCAGGGAATCCGAGTATGGAATAGCTCCCTGACCACCATGAAACAGCTCTGCTGCATAGCACCACAGCAGAGCGCTCCTGCCTGATGGCTTTTTGGATCCAGCAAGGGACAGACAGCGGTTACCAGTGAGAAGCAAAGCCCACCTGGAGAATGGGGAGTAAGAACAACTCCTTCCCAGTGCAGAAAACAGGGCACCGGAGAGGGCACAAACTAAGGTTGCCTATGGAAAGCCAATAGCCATATCACCTTTCCTTGAAGGAGAGAGAGAGAGCTCAACACAAACCCAGTCGTCTGGATCCTGACACCCCTCCCCCCCCATGAGAATGGGGCACAGTTGCCGACCTATGAGATTCTTTTGGTGATATAATAGTTTAGTTTGATAGTAAGGCCACCACAGCAACCAAGCATAGAGACATCAGTGAAACAGTCCATTTGGAACCCAACGGTCTTTCCCCCTCCAACCCCCCAGCTCCCTTAAGGGGACCTGCAAGGAGTTGTACTGATTCATAGGAACTGGGGCTCCAGTCCAAGCAACTAACCTGCCAGGAACTGTACCCTGGAGGCTTCCCCAAGAAGGGGATCCAGAGCCTAAGCCAAAAAGAAGGGGGGCCTGTAAAAGCCTACCCCTTCCCCATGGAGGGAAGAAACCCAACGATACTGCTCCAGTATCCACTCCAAAAGCAGAGTGAATAGGAGCACATTCTCTGCAAAAATATCCCAACACACTGGGACTGCAGTGCAAAAACATATGATGCCTTCCAAGAGGAAACACTCACTAGTGGGGCACCAAGTAAGTTTCGCCCCTATGCCTAATTTGCGCCCTGCAACTGCAGTGCCTTGCACCCATGCAGCAATATTCCCTTGCACCAATCATGGTTTGGCATGGCAGAGGACATGGGCAAAGCTCCACAGCATGGACTGAACTTGCCACAAAACTGCTGGCACTGGCAGCTGCGTGCTGCAAACCATCAAAAAATATGATTGCATCTGTTGCGGTTCTGGCCGCGAGCGCCGCAACCAGACCCTTACCTCCGTGCTCCTGGACCTATTCCCGCTTCTGGAGGCCTGGTTTGCGCCCTGTTTGGTGGCGTCCCTGCGGGGGCTGCGCCGCCGGGAAGCTTCTCATGGACGCCCTGCTTCTAGGCGCGCACGCACCACTTGGACGCTTTTCTGGGCCGTTTCCCGCCAGTGGTGACTCCGCTCAGTTCCTGACGTCAGACGCCGCGGCCTTAATAAGCCGGCCGCAGACACTCAGTCTTTGCCTTGCAACGGGTTTACCTCCTGGTTCCCTGTTGCGTTGTGCCCCGGAGTGAGCTGCTTTGCTACTCGCTCCGTTCCTGCTTGCCTGCTACAGTTCCTGCCTGGTTCCAGTACCCGAGTCCTGCTACAGTTCCTGCCTGGTTCCAGTACTTCTGCCTGGTTCCAGTACCCGAGTCCTGCTACAGTTCCATGTGTCATTGCTGAAGCCTCTTGTTTTATCCAGATACCACTCCCGGGCTCCTGAACCAGCGGACCCTTCAGTACCGGACAAGGTTACGTATCAAGTACGTGAGATCTTGGATGTCCGGTTCCATCAACGCCGCTGGGAGTACTTGCTTGCCTGGGAGGGTTGCGGACCCAAGGATAATTCTTGGGAACCGGCCCGTAACATCCTCGACAAGGACTTATTACAGCAGTTCCATCTGGACCACCCAAGTAAACCCGGACTGGCTAAGAGGGAGTGTAAAAGGGGAGGTACTGTTGCGGTTCTGGCCGCGAGCGCTGCGACCAGACCCTTACCTCCGTGCTCCTGGACCTATTCCCGCTTCTGGAGGCCTGGTTTGTGCCCTTTTTGACGGCGACCCTGCGGGGGCCGCACCGCTGGGAAGCTTCCCATGGACGCCCTGCTTCTAGGCGCGCACGTGCGCCACTTGGACGCTTTTCTAGGCCGTTTCCCGCCAGTTGTGACTCCGCCCAGTTTCTGACGTCAGACACCGCGGCCTTAATAAGCCGGCCGCGGACACTCAGTCTTTGCCTTGCAACGGGTTTACCTCCTGGTTCCCTGTTGCGTCATGCCCCGGAGTGAGCTGCTTTGCTACTCGCTCCATTCCTGCTTGCCTGCTACAGTTCCTGCCTGATTCCATTACCCGAGTCCTGCTACAGTTCCTGCCTGGTTCCAGTACCTGAGCCCTGTTACAGTACTTGTCTACTGTTCTAGTCTGGTTCCAGTTCTCAGTCCTGATCAACAACCCGCCTAAGTCCCAGCGGCCGGACCCCTACGGGCTCCTCCCAGGGGGGCTTCGGCTTCCAAGGGTGAAGCCGCCTAAGTCCCAGCGGTTGGGCTCCTACGGGCTCCTCCCGGGGCAGTACCAGCTTCCAGGGTGAAGAGCATCTACGTCCTGCCTGAACATCTGCCTCCCGGCCTGACACATACTAGAGACATTGACCACCTTTCCCAGTCTCCTGCAGGTCGGCCCAAGGGTCCACTAAATTGAGACTCCATAACAGGCACCCTTCCCATTGGTGCCACACAGCACCTCATGGCGCCATAAGAACGTAATAACATAAGAAAATGCCATACTGGGTCAGACCAAGGGTCCATCAAGCCCAGCGACCTGTTTCCAACAGTGGCCAATCCAGGCCATAAAAACCTGGCAAGTACCCAAAAACAAAGTCTATTCCATGTTACCATTGCTAATGGCAGTGGCTATTCTCTAAGTGAACTTAATAGCAGGTAATGGACTTCTCCTCCAAGAACTTATCCAATCCTTTTTTAAACACAGCTACACTAACTGCACTAACCACATCCTCTGGCAACAAATTCCAGAGTTTAATTGTGCGTTGAGTAAAAAAGAACTTTCTCCGATTAGTTTTAAATGTGCCCCATGCTAACTTCATGGAGTGCCCCCTAGTCTTTCTACTATCCGAAAGAGTAAATAACCGATTCACATCTACCCATTCTAGACCTCTCATAATTTTAAACATCTCTATCATATCCCCCTCAGTCGCCTCTTCTCCAAGCTGAAAAGTCCTAACCTCTTTAGTCTTTCCTCATAGGGGAGCTGTTCCATTCCCCTTATCATTTTGGTAGCCCTTCTCTGTATCTTCTCTGTTGCGGTCCCAGTCGCAGTAGCCGCGACTGGGCCCTTACCTCCTTGGCGCCGGTCTGTCTCCGAGAGTCTGCGGCCTGTTTCGCGGCATCCCCGCGGGGGGGATGCCACCGAGAAGCCCTGCCTGGATGTCTTTTCCCTAGGCGCGCGCATGCGCGCAGTCCGCACTTATGAAGGCCATTTCCCGCCACTGGAAGGCTCCTCCCGGGGGAGTACCGGCTTCCAGGGTGAATCACCTAAGTCCCAGCGGCTGGACTCCTACGGGCTCCTCCCGGCGGTGCGCCCCACCGATGACGTCAGACGCCGCGGCCTATGTAAGGCTGCCGGAGCCCAGGACTTTGCCTTGCAACGGGGTTCCTTGCGGTTCTCAGTTGCTCTATGCCCCGGAGTGCGCTATTGCGTTAGTGACTCCGTTCCTGCCTGAGACTTGTGTTCTCTCTGTGCTCAAGTCTTGCTTTTGTCTGGCTTGCTTGCAGTAACCTGTTCTGCTTCAGTTCCAGCTTGGTTTCAGGTTCCAGTAGCCAGTCCTGCTTCAGCTCCTGTCTGGTTCCAGTAGCCAGTTCTGCTTCAGTTCCTGTCTGGTTCCAGTAGCCAATCCTGCTTCAGTTCCTGTCTGGTTCCAGTAGCCAATCCTGCTTCAGTTCCTGTCTGGTTCCAGTAGCCAGTTCTGCTTCAGCTCCCGTCTGGTTCCAGTAGCCAGTTCTGCTTCAGTTCCTGTCTGGTTCCAGTAGCCAGTCCTGCTTCAGTTCCCGTCTGGTTCCAGTAGCCAGTCCTGCTTCAGTTCCCGTCTGGTTCCAGTAGCCAGTCCTGCTTCAGCTCCCGTCTGGTTCCAGTAGCCAGTCCTGCTTCAGCTCCCGTCTGGTTCCAGTAGCCAGTCCTGCTTCAGTTCCTGCTTGCTTCAGTCCTAGCCTGCTTCAGTTCCTGCCTGTCACCAGAGCCCTGCCTGCCTGCTTCAGCTCCAGCTTCAGTGATTGCCTAAGTCCCAGCGGCCGGGCTCCTACAGGGTCCTCCCGGGGGAGTACCGGCTTCCAGGGTGAATCACCTAAGTCCCAGCGGCTGGACTCCTACGGGCTCCTCCCGGGGGAGTACCGGCTTCCAGGGTGAACCTCACCTTCTGCTCCTGCCTGGTATCCACCTCCCGACCTGTCACTCACTAAGAGACTATAGTACACATCTCCCCAGTCTCTCACAGGTTGGCCTAAGGGTCCACTAAACACTTCACTCACAACATTCTCCATCGCAATTGTATCTTTTTTGAGATGCGGCGACCAGAATTGTACACAGTATTCAAGGTGCGGTCTCACCATGGAGCGATACAGAGGCATTATGACATTTTCCGTTTTATTCACCATTCCCTTTCTAATAATTCCCAACATTCTATTTGCTTTTTTTGTCTGCCGCAGCACACTGAACCGACGATTTCAATGTGTTATCCACTATGACACCTAGATCTCTTTCTTGGGTTGTAGCACCTAATATGGAACCCAACATTGTGTAATTATAGCATGGGTTATTTTTCCCTATATGCATCACCTTGCACTTATCCACATTAAATTTCATCTGCCATTTGGATGCCCAATTTTCCAGTCTCACAAGGTCTTCCTGCAATTTATCACAATCTGCTTGTGATTTAACTACTCTGAACAATTTTGTGTCATATGCAAATTTGATTATCTCACTCATCGTATTTCTTTCCAGATCATTTATAAATATATTGAACAGTAAGGGTCCCAATACAGATCCCTGAGGCACTCCACTGTCCACTCCCTTCCACTGAGAAAATTGCCCATTTAATCCTACTCTCTGTTTCCTGTCTTTTAGCCAGTTTGCAATCCACGAAAGGACATCGCCACCTATCCCATGCCTTTTTACTTTTCCTAGAAGCCTCTCATGAGGAACTTTGTCAAACACCTTCTGAAAATCCAAGTATACTACATCTACCGGTTCACCTTTATCCACTTGTTTATTAACTCCTTCAAAAAAGTGAAGCAGATTTGTGAGGCAAGACTTGCCCTGGGTAAAGCCATGCTGACTTTGTTCCATTAAACCATGTCTTTCTATATGTTCTGTGATTCTGATGTTTAGAACACTTTCCACTATTTTTCCTGGCACTGAAGTCAGGCTAACCGGTATGTAGTTTCCCGGATCGCCCTTGGAGCCCTTTTGCCAAACACAAGAGGGCACCCACCACCAATCCTTCCTAAATGGGAATTCAGGCAAGTCCCTAGGCCCAGAGTCATGCTTGGACCATACACAGACTGTATCCTGCCAGTCTCACAAGGCACATGACCAATGGCGTAGCAAGAACTACATTTTTTTTGAGAGGGGCCCAAGGTTAACATGGTTGGGCAATAAGTATATAGGGTTGAGCCCTACTAGTTGTACTCTTATCAATAAATAATACCTTAGAATGCACCTGACGATGGATTTCGTTATAATCTGCAGCAGCCATCATGCATCATGAGTGACGCTTTAAAATATTTTGTTTCAAGCATTTACCAACATTAAAAATAGCTTATTGATCTGTATTAATTTATTTCATATGCATTCATATGTATAGCATATGCATAGCAGGCAGCTCTTGGCTGTGTTGACGACCCCCCCGAGATTCTGTAATAGATTCTTGACTCTGCTGGTCGCCTGATAACTTTCCTCTGGAGATTTTGCCTTGATCAGCCAATCATCCAGAATAATTTTGTCTGATATATTGTAACCGAACCTTTGATGGCACCTGTTAGAATGTACTATAGTACACTTTTACTTACATTAAATATGTGCCTACATGTAAACCGTTGCGATGGTATATAACTTAGCGACGGTATAGAAAAGATTTTAAATAAATAAATAAATACGGATGTATGAGAATTCCTTCTTTCCTCAGTGTCACCGCCACTGCAACCATGATTTTGGTGAACGTCCGAGGGACAGCAGCTAGTCCGAAGGGTAGCGCCCGGAACGGGTAATGATGGTTCAGTATCGCAAAGCATAGGAAGCGCTGATGGTCGTGATGGACCGGGATGTAGAGATAGGCTTCTGACAGATCCAGAAAAATCAGGAATTCTCCCGGTTGTATTGCCCTTATGACTGAGCGTAGGGTTTCCATGCGGAAGTGCGGTACCCTCAGGTAGTGACTGACGGTCTTGAGGTCCAGGATGGGCCAGAACGTTCCCTCATTCTTGGGCACGATAAAAGAGATGGAATAGTGACCAATATTTTGTTGGTGCGTGAGCACCGAGGTTATCACCTTTAGGCTGAGTAGTTTTGTCAGTGTGGTTTCCACTGCCATCCTCTTGGAGGGGGGAGTGGCACGATGATCTCACAAATTTGTCTGGAGGGATGCTGTGGAAGTCCAGATAGTATCCCTCTCGAATGATGATTAGGACCCACTTGTCCGACGTTATCTCGACCCATCTTTGGTAGAAGAGGGTAAGTCTGCCCCCTAAGGCTTTTTCCTGTTGCGTTCGTGCCTGTTCTCGCCCTCGTTCCACCCTCTCTACCTTAGTGGCGACTCCCTTCGGGTCTGACGGACAGATGCTGCCACGGCTTCTCCTCGCCGTTCTTCCTGGAATCCCCGGGCTGGCCTGGCGCTGCGGATCTGCCATGTTCCTGATGATGTAAAGGCGCGCACACGCACTCCAGAGTTTGTTCCGGCAAGGGCGCGAACCTCAGGGGTGTCCCCCCGTAGTGACATAATCCGCTTCCAACTTAAAAGGTCTTTGCTTGCAAATACGAATCGAGATAGCAAGGGGAATTCTTTCTCCGCTGCTCTGCCTCAACAAACTTACCAAGGGGTACCCGCTCCTCGGGAGCCCCGCTCTCTCTTCTTGATTTCAGATTGCTAAGACAGGATCTGGTACTTGCTCCTCAAGGGCCTATGTCCCTGAATGCTCAGAAAACTCCTTATTACTTGGAAGCGATCGCAGACGTGAACACTGTGAGTTCTATTACAGATAGGAATCGGTACTCGCTCCACAAGGGCCTATGTTTCTAATCTCCGAAGACTCTCTTCTGTCCAAGACGTTATTGCAGGTACGGAGATCGTGAGTCATTATTCCAGATTGCAGATAGGAACCGGTACTCTCTCCATGAGGGCCCATGTTTCTAAAACCCTTCTCAACTCTCTTCTATCTCAGAAGCTATCGCATACCTATATCTGGTGCACTATTATTTCAGATTGCAGATAGGAACTGGTACTCGCTCCACAGGGGCCCATGTTCCTAAAGCCCTTCACAGACTCTCTTCTATTCCAGAAGCCATCTCATACACAGATATTGTGAGTTCTCATTCCAGACTGCATATAGGAACCAATACTCGCCTACAGCTCCTGTTCCTGAATATACTGAAGACTCTCTGTTGCATAGAAGCCATTACAGATATCTACAATTGTGAGTGTATCATCTACTACTGGTTATGTATCCAGCATACCCTGTCTACTCACTACCTATAGTCTCTTCTCTACAGCTCAGCAACCCAGAGACCACAATTCCAGTATCTGAGGGAATTCAGCCCTGCCGGGCACATCAGCTCATTACTGCCACCTCTGGTGGTTCTACTTCCTGTCTAAATAAAGAACTATCTGTGTTTGTCTCCATACTCCAGCCTAGCCGGTGGTCCCTCTCAGGATATCCTCCTGGGGGCGCTGTCATCTGCCATCGGCCCCCCTCTTACCACCTCTAATTTAGAATTTCATTTCCTCCTTACCCTTCCCTAACCTCATACCTAATTTCTTAGAATCCCTATATTCTCCAGTTCTGTTTAACTCAGTTCAGTTAAGTTACACCTAAATGATTGTTCTGTTTTTTAATAGCTTCTACTTGTTTTATGTTCAAATACTTATATACTAACCCTTGTTAAATGTATAACGCTCCGGCGTAAGTTCCTGTTCACTGTACACCGACGTGATATCTCTGATGAGCGGCGGTATATAAAAAATTATAAATAAATAATAAATAAATAAATTTACATTAAGTGTTCATTTCTTACACTACTAGAGCGGTATTATACAGACTGCCACTCTGTGGGAAGCCAACCCACTACAGATCATTAACTCCGCCTACGGTGTATTACAATTGTTAGCTCCTCTCCTTTGGCGGAGTGATCCATATCTGGTTGCCAACTCCCTAGCGGACTTATACAGATTGCTAACTCCTAGCAGCAGATTGATAACAGATTGCTAACTCCTCCCTCTCCTGGAGGAGATTTAGAACACTTCCTGTGGATGGGTCTGTTGATTCTCATTGTGGGGTGCAGCCGGGGCCCTGTACCTGAGCTGGTTCCCCTCTTGTTGTGTTTGTTACGAAAGGACTGGCCCCTGTCAGCAGGGCGAGATGCCTGGTATGTGTTTTTCTATGGTCTAAAACACTGGACTCCTCTGCCCTTGTTTCTTCGGGGAGAGGGGCGTTGGTTTCTTTTGTTCCTGTCCTCCGGTAATCGAGGTACTGGGGATTCGCCCCATTTTTTGGCTAACTTCTCCAGTTCGCTTCCAAACAGGAGGGATCCTTTACAGGGCATTCTCATGTGTTTCGTCTTGGAGGTGGCGTCGGCTAACCGATTTCGGAGCCATAGTTGCCTTCTGGCTGCCACTATGGATGAGACGCCCCTGGCTAAGGTGCACACCAGATCAGAGGTCGCATCCGTGAGGAAAGATTTCGCCAGTTCTAATGTTTCGGCTGAAGTGTTTGTGTCCCTGGAGAGAAGAAAGCAGGCACATGTCACCACGGTGCAGCAGGAAGCGATCTGCAGGGACATTGCTGTGACGTCAAATGCTTAAGGATGGATTCCTGATGTCTGTCTTGTGCATCCTTGAGTGCAGCTCCTCCTTCAACTGGGATGGTAGTGCGCTTTGAGACAGCGCAGACCATGGCGTCCACTTTCGGGAACCATAGGAGTTCTTTGGCCGTGGGTTCCAGGGGGTATAGGGCTTCTAGAGCCCATCTTCCTTTGAAGCTGTGAGGGCAACAAAGTAGATTGGACGCCAAGAGATGGCCGATTAGAGGGGAGATGACACATGCTGTTTCTCTGCACCAAAAAATATCAGGAAGTAATTGATATGAGATTGAACTCATATACATTAAAGGTTTACCATATACAGCTCCTGAGGCAGCCCCAATGTGGGAGCGAAACTCGGCCTGAGTTGGGCTCCTTTTAATAAGAATACTTCTCCAATAAAAAAGTTCTAATCGGACATCTCTTGGCGTCTAATCTACTTTGTTACCCTCACGGCTTTCTTAAGATAGCCTACCCTCCTGCTTTGTTGCTCCTTTGAAGCTGGCCTCTGGGTCATTCCATTCCAGGTCAATCAGTTGTTGTATGGCCTGTAGCATTGGGAAATAGCATGAGGCCTGACGGAGACCGACCAAAATTAGGTTCATCATTGGCTCCGCTGTGGTACTTGTGCCAGGAATAGCCAGCATCTTCAGGCTCAGAGACACAAGATCTAGTAACTCGTCTTTGGAGAAGCAGCGCATCATGGTTCGGTATGGTTCCATTCCTGGAGGAATTTCTCCTTCCCCCGAGGTGTCTGTGTCCCCTAAGGGGAGGCTTTTGCCCAGAGGAGGCACGTCTCGGGGGGGGGGGGGGGGGGCGAGAGGGGCCTGGAAGGTTTTGCTCTTCCAGTGGAGACTGTGGCTGTGTCACAGGCGGTACTGATTGCGCCTGGACGAATGTTTGCAGCCCTTTGAAGAATTCCACCCAGGAAAAGGTCCCTGGATCTATATTGAATCCAGCGGCGTTCCCAGAGGGGCCCATCTGAGGAGGGGCCGAGCCGGAGATAGTGAGGTCTGGGGTACTATCATTGGTGGAGCCGGATTCCTCTACTGGCTGAGGGGGGTCTTGCCTTGGTTCCCCCAGAGCCTCTTTGCACAGCAGGCACAGGGCAGAGGCCACTTCGGTTTGCGCAGCTCTCAGGTGGCAGGCTGGCAGAGGGCTTGCCCTTGGCTTTCTTAGCAGGTGGTGCCATGATTTGTGTGCATAGGTGCGCGCACCGGGAGACTTAGATGTGCACTCTGAGTGCGCCGACGATGTGCGTGCAGGATGCGGAAGATGTACATGCAGGTCACGCTATTTGTGTGTTTAGCGGAGATGTGCATGCCGCTGTGCGCACACAGGTCTATCCGTGCGCCCGGCACCATTGTGCATGTCGCTATGCACACGGCACAGTTGTGTGGACAATATGGCGATCAAGGAGGGGAAATGTCGCCGACAACCCCCCTGAGGGTCTCCATGAGGGAGGACCCTCGTACCAGATCGGGGTCTAGCCCAGACGGGGCTGCTCAACCCGATTTAACAGACGCCGGAAGGACAATCTGTGCGGCTAGCCGAGCCTTGGAGACTGGAGACTTTAAGAAAGTTTTCTACCTTACCTTGTCTCGGCGCTTCCCGGTCTCGTGCTGGGTGGTCTCCGGCTGCGGGGGGAGAGGGAAAATACCTTCATGCAGCGCTCGGTATTGCACCCGCTGCCTCTCAGCCACTCTGGAGGCTCAGCCCACGCCGGAAACCGGCTACCGGACTGAGGCTTACCTCTGAGGGATCTTGAAAATCACCTCAGGAATTCTCGACTGGGGGAGGGACCCTTAGGTATCACCGCAGGAGAGCGAGGCTCGTCTTGAAGAGGTAAAATTTTCTTTCTTCTTTGGTTTGGATTTTCTAATGCTGTTCAAGAGTGTGTGGTATCCCGAACTGCTAAGGAGACAGAGAAATACTGAAGAGCTGCGCTTCCTGCACGGGTATATGAAATCTGACTCAGTCTCCCAACTGCTATCAGGAGCACACTATACCCATTGGTCCTGAGTCCATCTGCTACTCGCTAGGAAACAACGTATTCTTTTATGAATACTCTTTCCAAAAATGCAGAATATATCATAACTACAATAAAACAGCAATACGCTTGTTACGGCGGTTGCTACCCCGAATCAATTAAGCCTGATACTTCACTTGGAAGTGAAGTATCAGGCTTCACTTCCAAGTGAAGCCGGATACTTTATTCCCCTGGCTTCACTTGGAAGTGAAAGTCACTGCTTCAACGGCAGGGGGAATAAAGAAAAGAGGATTTATATTCAGACAACCAACAAGGACTGAAAGGCACAGGCTGGGTAAACAAATAAGCGTGGGAGTAGCTTGCTTATTGCGTCAGTTACTACCCCTAACCAATTAAGCTAGACACTTCACTTAGATACAGCTCCAGCACTGCTCTCTACATCAATGGCAGGGGTGGAAGGTAACTAGAACCAAAAAGTTACTAATAAGGGCCAAGTGTGAAAACTTGCTGGGCAGACTGGATAGGCAGTTTGGTCTTCTTCTGCCGTTATTTCTATGTTTCTATAAGAACTTAAGACTTGCAGTGGGTGCAGAGCAGAACTAGGACTGTTCATATTATAACCCAACATGAAAAAAATATATATTAATTCTGGTGTCACCTCAGTAACAGCAAAACAAACTCCCTCCACTGCCAAGCACTTTGTGAAGTAATACAAACCCCTACAAAAATATAATTAAAAACCTTCTAGAACCTTGCCATACCATACCATAACAGCAGTAACTGTCAGTACTCAAACGGCAGCAACCTTATCTATTTAAGCAAGGCAAACATTACACCAGGCCCTAGAACACTAATACACCACCTACTGGACAAACAAACCAGACTGCCTCAAATTCCTACACAGAAACTACTTGCTAGCCAAAATACTGCACCTCCGTCACACATGTGTAACACAGACAGAATAAGAAATTATAAATTAGAAACACGCAGACATGATTGAAATGGAAAACCCAAGAAACAAGACTCCCTCTGAACAGTGGAAAACTGAAGAAAAAGAAAAATATATAAGAAATGCACATTCCCAAAGATGGCATATTTCAATCACTAAAGTCAAAATATTTTTTTTTTACTTTCGTTGTCTGATCTTATTTTTCTAATCAGTTGGTCACAGTCTCTTTTTTACCCTTGTCTGTCTTTTCCTAATTCCTTTTTCAAGGTCTCTTTTTCTCTTTTCTCGTCTTCTTTCCTTTCTCACTCATAGAAGCTCCCTCCCACACGCTCTCTCTTGCCCAGGCTCCCATTCTCACATGCAGGCTCTCACTCTCATTTACTCTTTCACACACGCAGGTTCCCACTCCCCCCCCCACACACAGGTTCTCACTCTTACATACTCTCTCTCACATGCAGGCTCCCACTCCTACATGCTTGTACTCTCACAGCCACAGGATCTCACACCCACCTGCTTTTTCTCTTTCACACAAACAAGGCTCTCCCCTCCACATGCTCTCTCAAAAACACATACAGGCTCACTCTCACACACACACATGACACACAGGCTTCTAATCTCTCTTACAATACACACACAGGCTTCTCACTCCCATGCTGCCTCCCACACATACACACACAGGCTTCTCACTCTCAACCATGCTCTCTCTCAGATACGCATACACACAGGCTTCTCACTCCATTCTCTCTCCCATGCATACATAAAAATACACACATATACACACAGGTTTCTCACTCCCAATCTCTCTATCAGGGTTCTCCCTCTCTCCTGGGCCTCCTTGCTGTGACAGGCCTTCTTCTCAGGCTAAGCAGGATGAATTCCGTGATGAACCTGCGTCAGGCCTCCTCTTCTTGGGCCGGAGGGATGAGCTCCACGACGGTCCTGCATCAGGCCTCCTCCCCTCGGGCTGGGAGAGATGAGCTCCACGATGGCCTTGTGTCAGGCCTCCTCTTCTCAGGCTGAGCGGGATGAGGTCTGCAACGGCACTGCGTCCGGCATCTTCTTCTCAGGCCATGTAGTATGACCTCTGCGATGGCTCTGCGTCTGGCCTCTTCTTATCAGGCTGCGCGGTATGAGCTCCGCGATGGCCCTCTTCTTGGGCCACGCAGGTTGAGCTCCACAACGGCCCTTCTTTTCTCGGGCCATGTGGGATGAGCTCCATGACGGCCCTGTGACAGGCCTCCTCTTCTTGGGCTATATGGGATGAGCTCTGCAATGGCCCTGCAACGGGCCTCCTCTTCTCGGTGCTGGGCAACGCTGATTGGGTGGGCCTGAGTGCAAAGTGGGTGGGCTGTGCACCTGACAAAGGCACAAAAGCAGACAAATTAAAGGAGAGCACAACATAAATAAGCTGCAGGTGCAACATTTATTAAGGAGAAGAAAACAAATTCTGCCGGGCTGCACAGAGTACTAGGCCTGCCATGCGGCCGGCAGATTGGCTTGAAAAAGTGAAAAGAGAGAAAGAAACAAAATAAATACCATAAGGGAAGGAAAGAAAAAAAAAACATAAGGCTATGTTAGAAAAACAGCTACTGCAGCTCCAGAATTGAGACGAGGGAGAACGCAAGCTGATACTGCGACCACAAGGCTACACAGAAAGACTGAAGGTCTCTGTCTAGGGGGCAGGAAGATGACTACATTTACACATGCGCGAGATCAAAGTTCAATGAAGGGCTCCATCGGATGAAGTCACCCATGTGTGAGGACTGCTCTCCTGCTTGTTCTTAGAGAATCTGATTTTCCAGCACTTATTCCCCCACCCCCCACACCCATATTAGAAATATGCATCATCCATCAGAATAAGACCTATAATTATCACAAGTCTTTATTTAGTAAGGAATTCCTTAGGCTTCTATTTTCCAGAGTTATTTTTCCCAGTCGGCCTATAGCAAAACCTTCTTGAAAATAGAGCCCTTAGTGAATAAAACCTAATGTAGATTAATTGTGAACATGTTTCTATGATGAGAATATTATAAGCGTTATCAATCTTCTCTCTAGTAGCAGAAGCTGCAGCAGAGACAACCCTCGAAGGAGGGAACATGGCATTGGTCATATTCATCCCAGTCCTTATTATCTCATTGCTGCTTGGAGGAGCATACATCTACATCACAAGGTACTTCATTATTCTCATCGCTAGGGAATAGTCAATTCCCCAGGCCCAAAGTCAGCACAGAGCGACTGATCCATGCTTATGACAGCTGCCCCACACCTAATTTTATCATTGCTGACTTCTACTCTTGGAATCCATCAGCCATAAATGTCTGTTATCATTTTACCTCATGATGAGCCCAGGAACTCATTTATTTATGATGGATTATAAGGAGAAGAGAGGTGTTGGTGTTAAAAATGCACAGGATATTATGGCACAAGGCATAGCATTTTGAGGGTGAGGTTAAGATCTCTATTACTGACATACAACTTGCCAAATCAGGCAAGTTAAATTAAAGTAATTTTCTTATTGTCTCTCACTTTTTCTCCAGATGTAGGTACTATTCCAGTTTACGACTGCCCCTGATGTACTCTCATCCCTACAGCCAGATTACTGTAGAAACAGAGTTTGACAACCCAATTTATGAGACAGGGGTAAGTTTCTGCTCACCTCTCCTTCCTCAGCCCTACCCCTATGGTATAACACAACCAGGGATGAAGGAACTAGTTTGGTTAAAAGCTGCATACTATCTAAACCATTTGCAGGGCTTGGCCAAGTTGAGAACAGAGAGGATGCAAACATGAATTGGGGCCTGGAAAGGAATGATAGAGGTTGCAGTGGCAAGACATCAAAATGTGACCAAAGGGATCATCCACTTACCAGCTGTACCTCCTGGATGTTACTGGCCAGCATGAAATAGCTGTTACTGGCTGGTAGACATGGGGCCCGGGACTGTCAGGCAGTAGTATAGAATAATCAGAATCAAACCAGGACAAAATCCAAACTGCTTCAGATAAAAAATCTGAGTCATTCTCAGCTGGACTTGATGTTATGTATTTGGATGAGAATAATCAGATTTATACGTATTCAATAACTCGCACAGTCTTTGAAACAAACCGGCTGTGCTAATCTCAGGCTGCACAAGCTCAAGTACAGTCAGCTGGCAAATTTTCCAAAAGCTTGCTGAGCCAGAATCTCCATCAGTCAGGGACCTGTGTGGCAGATGGAGGAAGGATTTCCTGCAGCACTCGGTGGAGATGATGTTTTTTCACCACACTGCCATAAAATCTTGCTAACCTCTAATATAGCGCATAATATCCAAGGGCTTTTACACTCATGTGGGTGATTTTCCAGACCTTTGCTGGAAAATTGCAAAGCAGACACTGATTATTCATTGCAGATATCCTACCATTCAGACAAGTTTGCAGCCCTTGAGGTCAGAGTTGGACACCCCTCAATTAAATGTCCCCCTCTACCAGGCCCTATTCAGTGACCAGAAAGACATTTTTTTAACAACTCTCTTATTTACGTCCTGTATGGTTTTCACATTCCTTGATTGAGTCTACAGAGAAATGGCCCTATGATGCCATCGCAGGACCGGTGCAAGGGGATTAGGTGCCCTAGGCACCTTCTGCCTTGCGCCCCCCCCCCCCCCCCCATGGTCATGCTGCCACCTCCCATTGGGGTGGAGATTGTCGAATCTCCACTGGTGCCATTTGCGGCCCCACGTAGCTCGGGCCCCTAATGGTCAGCACCCTAGGCCCAGGCCTAGTGCTTCCACTGGCTCTGATGCCATGAGACTAATTAGCAAGGAACAGCTGGGGAGGAGGCACATCAGGAACATGAAGCTTACTTATTCATGACATTTTTTCTCCTTTCTTATTACAGGAGACAAGAGAATATGAAGTCTCAATTTAAAAATAGCCAAAGGCTCCTTGTACCAAGATGTGGGCTCAGAACATATGGGGACGCCCTCAGAAATTAAACCAGAGACTGAGTGGAGTTGAATTCAACCCTTTAGACTTTTTGTTGTTTTTCCTTTTGGCTCTCTGTTGAAGATTTACCTTTCCTTCACTGTATTTAGTACATTTATTATAACATTTAAAATAGCTGTGGGAAACATGTCAGAGGTAGGGAGACAGCTCGGAGTATCCTGTATCTGGAAGGCACTGCTGAGCAAAAGACCAGGCACGAAAGCAGTGGTACAACAACTCAAATCATTCAAAACAGTAGTATTGCTTCAAAAACACCATGCCAATAGAAGCGTAAGCAAGTGCGTGGACAAAGGCTGCTTGCATTGGTGTTACTGAAGTGGAATTTTGATGTGGCAGAGTCTGTAATCCTCAATGCCAATGGTTGTCTCCATGTGGAATCCTTACGTGTGCCCAGGACTACTGAGTGGCCTTGCTTCATACAGAATATTCTTATTTATAACTTAAGGCAGGAGATTGAATGCAGGCCACAGTTTAAGCTCTCCCCTTCATGATTTTCTGTATCTATTTCAAGGCAAAAGTGTATCAACGGTTGGAAGATTTTTCAGTTTCCTAGATCTAACTGAGCCAGGCTGCTACTGAGCCATTTAGCATCAGATAGGGTAACATCAGGAGAGAAGACCTTTCAGGAAAAGAATAATAATTGGGATGAGACCAGTTTTAATGTTCATAAAAGAAACATGATGAAAAGAACAGACAAAAAGAATGAGCCAGAACTGATACTGATAAGCTAAGGCGCACCCAATTGGATAATCTATTAAAATTAAAAGCACTTTTAAGATGCAGCTCAGAGGCCGGTCCAGTGGCAGTGCTGTGTACGACCATGCGGAAGGTCCCTGGCTTGATCCCCAAATTGAATTTTCCGCTCTCCAGATTGGCTGTGGCTGCTGTAGAGGCCCCTGTGGTGAGGGAGTCATGGGTGCATGACCCCCGCTTCCCCAGAACTGTCCCTACAATAACCACACTAGGTATTCAGAGGGAGGGTGCTGTAAAATAGGAGAAAAATTCCCAGGTAGTTGCAAATGAAAGTTCATGGAAGCTGGAAGTATAATAAAGCAGAAAGAAACTACTGGGTCAAAAAATAAATAATAAGAAAGTCGCAGCTCTATTTAGTTGAAAAAAATGTGGTTGTGTTAAAGTGCTTTGAACAGAATAGTATTAAGGAGCATTATACACAGTTTGAAGGAGAATCTAGTTATAAGAATTTGTTGATGGCTTATGCGTTCCTCGGAGGTTCTTTGGCCTTGTTATTTGAACCAGAAGGAAGTTAAATAGTAGGCAGAAGGCAGAGGAATGAAACTTCTAAAAATAAAAAAGAGGGAGGAGGAATGTTTGGAAATTTACTTTAACAATGCTTTCTTTTTCAAATTATCTTCTGTGCTCTCCATGTACCACAGAGCAGCTGAGCACGGACACACGTGTTCGGTTTCTCTAGACTCCTAGTTGATATGGAAGGAAGGAGAGTCTAACCTTCTGACAGTTGATGCTTCAGCACCACCACCACCCAAAAGAGTGATTTGATCCTGAAGATGAATTCATTCAACCCCAAAAGCAAGCTCACGGTGCACCCTAGCACAGGAAACTAAAAGAACGGGCCTGTGTTTCCTTCCAAGCCTGTGGCAAGGCGAAGGCTGCTCATTTACCCCCTGGAAGACAGCTGGATTGGATGGGCCCTAGGGTCTGCTTTCAGTGTAAATACAAGGGAGAACTGGCGCTCATTATCTTCTGCCACTGCGCTAGGGCAATTGGACACTTCTTTTCTTTTACTTTAGACAAAAGAATGTGCATCTCAAAAACCATTTTGATCGGAAGGTTTGAATTTTTTCCCTTCCTTTTGGAACAAAAAATGAATGTGTATTTGTAATTTGTAAGGTAAAAGGAAAAAAAAATTAGTGCCAAAAGCACCAAGTGTTTTATTTCCATGCGTTTGTCCATTTTTAGAAAGGTAATGCTAAATCTCTTAGCACTGAATATTTCTGAACGTTATGAGGGTAATTTTCAATCTGTCCACACAAGCATTACAGAGATTTTCAAAGTGAATTTGCGTGCATAAATTCACCTTGAGAAGCCCTTGGATAACTGGTGGAGTAGGCACACAAGTTGCCATGGACAAAGTCACTCCTTCGCACAGTCGCATGGCATAACTCGTGCGTAGTCATTTATGTGCAGTTTTTAAAAAAAAATCAAAAACTAGGAGGGTAAGTGCATGCACTCCACAGAACATCCCTCTGCTGTGGGTGCAAAAGTGCATGCAAAACTATGTTACTCACATACCTCTGTACGCACAGGGCCTTGAGCAAGTTTAGAACAGCCATTTACATGCAGAAAACCAGGTTTTATGCAAGTAAAATGTTTGGAAAAATGACACCCCCTCCCCAGGAGGACAATTTTCAAAGGCATTCCCATGGATAAAAAATGGTGTTTTTCCATAGAAATGGCCTTTTATAAAATCGCCAACCTGATCTGCAAGTAAACTTACGCACATATGTCCTGTTCATACTTAAGTTTATCCAGACTGATGGGAAGCGTTCCCAGGGAAGGAGTTTGAACATGTATGCGCATGCTTTCTGATTTAATTAAAAAAAGCACATACATTTTGACATTTGGACATTTTAGCAGGTATAACTTGCGCAGGCAAATCTGATGGGGAAATTTTTCAAAGCAGACTTATGAGTTGAAATCTGCCTTGAAAATTGGTGGAACTTAGGCACGTTTGCTAGCTAACTTACGTGCTGTTACAAATTTACCCCCGGAATATCCTCCCAAACTCTAAAATGTCTTGTACCTTTTTCAGATATCGCTATATCATGTATGCATGTATTAGGATTGAAAATAAGAAGCCTGATATTCGACAGCACAGGAAGAAAAAAAGCTAACCAGCTACAGTTTGCCAAATAACTTGTCTGGATATTCAGCTCTGCACTCCAGCACAACCAGGCTCAAGATCAGAGTTAGCTGGATAACCTAACTTCATTCTGGAATGCCCCCAGACTGCCTCCAAGATATCCTAATCCATTTTACCCAGCTAACTACTTAGCTGCATAACTTGAAGCCTGGGGTTTATCAAAACATTTGAATATTGATCCTTAGAAATGCACCATGTTTATGACCTGCATTCTTTATACAATAGGATCCTCTCTATATGGCTCTTCTTAGAGGGCAGAAATCTAAGTGTTAGAGGGGGAATCGGTTACAGTGAGGTCTTGCAGTCTTACACAATACCAGAGAGTAGTGATGTGCTATAATTCATAGCTTAAGACCCTATAGAACCCCTAGGAACCAAGACTGGGGGACCCTACTCTGTATAACAGTGAAACCTATAGGGGGGCAGGGACTCCCCTAATCTTGGGGGGCACTTGCCTTCTGTGCTTATTGGGTAATCTGGCACGGATTGTTTTAAAAACGAGAGGGAAAATAATAATGACGTTTGTTTCGTTTTGGGTCATTTCGGATTGGAAATGACATTAAAAAAAATTGTTGTTCCATTCCATTTTAATGCTCACTAAAACAAAAGACGAAATGAACACCAATTAAAAAACCGCAACCTGCAGCGAAACAGCAAATAATTATTATAATAATAATTTCCCTGCACACTGCTAGTACTTCAGAGCAAAATGCCATTCAGACTGGGTGCAGACTTTATTAGTAAGACCTCAGAATGCTGGAATATCTGAGCTGAAAGCAGGCAGCTCAATAAAACAGTCTTTGTAAACGCCCACCACAAAGACACGCACATTCCCCAATTACATATTTTTGAAAGGTTTGGTCCATAAACCAGCTTACTTTGCAGTTTTTGTTTATCCCTGAAAATGACATCTGCTTGAGGAGGCCATGAGGGCTAGAGTGGAGAACCACTGAAAGACCAAAATGCACATGATTATGGGTGTCCGTGGAGACCACATCTGCCCTCTGCAGATTCTTCATGGTCAGCACTGTAAAGGAAGGTCTTTATCTTCTGGTGGACTTTCCTTTTGTTGCATGCAGTGCCCAAAATGATGGTAAAAGCAAAGTCCTCGTATTACTCAGAAGATGAAGAGCAAGGCGCAGAGTCCATGAGGTCAAAGTGAACATGTATGTGTGACTACTGGCTGAGGAATGTCATTGTAATGATGGGGTTAAGTTGGCATGGGGACAAAACCCCAAGAAGTTGCTCACAGTACTATAACCCAATACAGGCCAGTTCTTACTGAGCTCAAAGACCAAAGGGGCAGAAAGATATCACCTAGCCAAAAACAATAAAAATATGAGTGAATGCTGCTACCACTTGTCCCCACTTAAATGTTAGGGTCCCATTCCTCCATCTTCCCCTCAATTTTTATCATTATTTCTTGGTCTCCTCCTGTTTCTACAAGTTTGTGGAGTTTGTGGAAGCAAGGACTGCTTCCACAAACTCCAAGTGCTGAAAAGGATAAAACCGTTTTTCCATTTCCATGACTTTAGAACAATTCTTCAAGCAATTATTTTTGCAAAATTAGATTACTGTAACGCTATCCTACTAGGTCTCCCTTCATCGTATACTAAACCGCTACAGATGGTCCAAAATGCGGTGGCAAGAATCCTTACCAACACCAGAAGAAGAGACCACATCTCCCCCATACTAAAAAACCTTCATTGGCTCCCCATCCATTTCAGAATTATATATAAGTCCATCACCATCATATACAAAACCATCCACCACCTTACATCACTCGACCTTCAACACCCTCTCACTCAACACAACTCCAAAAGACCGACCAGAGAAGCATACAGAGAAACCCTCCAGGTACCCAATACGAAATTCACACGGCATAAAACCCTGAGAGAACGGGCCTTTTCGACAGCTGGACCTTCTCTCTGGAACTCCATTCCCACGAATCTTCGCCATGAACCTTGCCTCCTTACATTCCGAAAAAGACTTAAAACCTGGCTATTTAAACAAGCCTTCCCAGAACAATCTTAAATCTCATCTCTTCTACTCTAAGAGTGTTCCACTCCGGCACTGTAAATAATTAACTATGATGTTAATCCTACTCATGTCTTTCTCTCTCTTCTCCTAGTTCTATTACCCTTGTTCATTGTAACTTCATTTCCTATACACGAGTTTCAGTTTTATGTTATCCTGCACCCCTTGTTCAAATGTAAACCGGCATGATGTGATTTTATCATGAATGCCGGTATATAAAAAACCTAAATAAATAAATAAATAATTCAGCAACAGGACTAGCAAACCATGAACTCTTGCTGAACGGTTGGCGTTTCTACTCATCTAGCAGGTAGGCACAAAAAGGACATATCGCAGTTTCTTGAGCATCTGGTCTATTTTTTTTTTTTGCCACAGGAATGAATGTCAAAGAACATTAATAACCTGTTGACTTTTAAAGCTGTGGCCAAATGCACTGTGGGAACTGTAGTCCTACCTCCACTTGCTATCAGAAATATGACTATCAAAATGTCCTGGGGTGGGAAGTGGGGAGTGAAGGGAGTGGGGGAGTGGCAAAACAAAAATACAGCACTCAGCAGCCTCAGCCAACTTCTAAATTGGTTGGATAATTCTACTTCCATGTGACAGAGGACTAGGGACAATAAATAATCCTGTTAGCTCAAATCATATTTATAGTTAAGGATTTTTTAAAAAATTGTTCCTGATCTTACAAAAGAAGGTACTTGTTCATACTCTTTTGACGCATTGAATGCTTCCTGTGCCCTTCAGCCTTCTAAAATCATCCTTCACTTCTAAAGAGCTTGCTGCAAATTGAAAGCCGGTCTCGAATGTGCATGTTTAAATGATACAGGTGGGATTCAGACAGAAGTGCCAAACCATTCATCTCATTACATGCAAGGACTGGGATTTCTGCTTGCCTTTAGAAAAAGCAGATCTATTTTAGACCAGTTCGACTAATCCCACCTAGTGCTGGGACCGGTTATGAATAACAATTTAGCTTCCTAAAGGGAACTAATAAAGAATCAGTCTAAACTAAGTACTGAACACACTATACAGCGATGCGGGCAGTGGGATAGGTCATTCTGTCCTGCAAAACTAAACACTTCCCACCCAGGTTCTCTTTCAGGAAAATAAGGGTTTCAAATTACTGCAACTCTCACGTTGTCTGGAGTGCAGGTGGGACTTTTGCAGTTCTACTTTTCTTAGGTAACTCCACAGGGAAATTCAGAACTAAATTTTCATGCACACAGTGGGGTAAAGCCAGGACTGGCCCAGCTTGCTCCCCTGGACATTGAGATTAAGTGGTAATCCTATATGTGAACCACCACAGAATTATTATAGAAAGGGGTTCCTAAACAACACCTGGGTCTCACTGCCGGGTGACTCCATTACTGGCTTTGTTCTCACTGCATTTATGCACCTATAAGTACAAGAACATAAAAGCAGCAAGATAAAATCAGGAATGGTACAGCTCTTCCCTGGAGTTGGCCCTAGGTAACTAGACCAAGGGTGGCCAACTCCAGCCCTCTAGAGTTACAAACAGGCCTGGTTTTCAGGATATCCACAATGAATATGCATAGGATAGATCTGCATGCACTGCCTCTATTATATGCAAATCTATCTCATGCAAATTCATTGTGGATATCCTGAAAACCTGGCCTGTTTGTGGCTCTTGAGGCCTGGAGTTGACCACCCCTGAAATATACTAACAGGTGGGGGGGGGGGGTTTTTTAAAAAGATGGTCCTTTTTATTGCCTGTCCACATCTGTCTGTGAAGAACACTTTTTGAATGTAGTATGTTTGTAGTGTGAGAATTACCGAGATGCAAATGTTAATTTGTTTTCACCTGCTCCTTGATTCCAAAGGGCCCCGTTGGCTCCCAGGAACCATGAAAAAGATTTGTAAAAAAAACCACACATTTTCTGGGAACTTTTCTTGAAGATAAAGTGCAGTTTATTACCTGCTCAGACTTATTTTTCTTAAAAAGGTGCATTCTTAAAACAGAAACCGATACACTGTATTAAAAAAAACGTTTCTGGCAGAGATAGCTTTCCCTATGAATTCATATGCATTCATAGTTTGACTTTTCTGTTGTATTCCTGAGTGCAATAAATTCCTCATTTTCATCACACCTGAGTTTTCTTATTTTAGCCATTAATCAGCATAATCTGCATAGTCCTTTGATTGCAAGGCTACTGTTTGAATTGTTCAGTCCTTCCCCCCACCCTCTATTTACATACAAAAGTTAATGGCCCCTGGGTTGGATACCTATTATATTAAAAAAGTGTGGAGATTTGCAATTTACTTGCATTTTCAATTTAACCAAATGTAGAAATAAAGGGCAAACAGATTGCAGTTGAGACCTTTCTATTCTTATAAGGTGTCCTGGTTTGGAAACACTACATTTATGTGATAAGCAAAATGAATGACTTGAAGCAGATGCTTAAGGTTCAGGATAAGTTGTATCTGAAAAGAAACAGTACCTTGAAGATCTGAGGGAAGGTTACGCTATTGGGCTGGACTAAGGAGAGCTTGGAAACAAGCAACCTTTTTGGAACAGAAGATACAGAAGACGTAATTAGGAGCAAACGGATCAAGGCAGGTGGTAGCAAAGAATTAGGAAGGAAAGGCAGTCAGATCAAGAGTGAAGCCATGAATGCATTTGTAGATTAATAAATTTGAGCGTCACCTTGCATTTAAGAAGGAGCCAAAGAAGACAGCAAAGGAATAACAGGAGTGACACTTGGCAACAAGGTAAAAGGGCAGAGGACTTTTGAAAGAGTTAGAGAGGAGGAACCCCAATATTTAAAAGGGCTCCAGGGGCGATCCAGGAAACTACAGACCGGTTAGCCTGACATCAGTGCCAGGAAAGATAGTGGAAGTGTTCTAAACATCAAATTCACAGAACATATAGAAAGACATGGTTTAATGGAACAAAGTCAGCATGGCTTTACCCAGGGCAAGTCTTGCCTCACAAATCTGCTTCACTTTTTTGAAGGAGTTAATAAACATGTGGATAAAGGTGAACCGGTAGATATAGTATACTTGGATTTTCAGAAGGCGTTTGACAAAGTTCCTCCTGAGAGGCTTCTAGGAAAAGTAAAAAGTCATGGGATAGGTGGCGATGTCCTTTCGTGGATTACAAACTGGCTAAAAGACAGGAAACAGAGAGTAGGATTAAATGGACAATTTTCTCAGTGGAAGGGAGTGGACAGTGGAGTGCCTCAGGGATCTGTATTGGGACCCTTACTTTTTAATATATTTATAAATGATCTGGAAAGAAATAAGATGAGTGAGATAATCAAATTTGCAGATGATACAAAATTGTTCAGAGTAGTTAAATCACAAGCAAATTGTGATAAATTGCGGGAAGACCTTGTGAGACTGGAAAATTGGGCATCAAAATAGAAGATGAAATTTAATGTGGATAAGTGCAAGGTGATGCATATAGGGAAAATAACCCATGCTATAGTTACACAATGTCAGGTTCCATATTAGGAGCTACCACCCAAGAAAGAGATCTAGGCGTCATAGTGGATAACACATTGAAATCATCGGTACAGTGTGCTGCGGCAGTCAAAAAAGCAAACAGAATGTTGGGAATTATTAGAAAGGGAATGGTGAATAAAACGGAAAATGTCATACTGCCTCTGTATCGCTCCATGGTGAGACCGCACCTTGAATATTGTGTACAATTCTGGTCGCCGCATCTCAAAAAAGATATAGTTGCAATGGAGAAGGTACAGAGAAGGGCAACCAAAATGATAAAGGGAATGGAACAGCTCCCCTTTGAGGAAAGACTAAAGAGGTTAGGACTTTTCAGCTTGGAGAAGAGTCGGCTGAGGAGGGATATGATAGAGGTCTTTAAGATCATGAGAGGTCTAGAATGGGTAGATGTGAATCGGTTATTTACTCTTTCAGATAATAGCAGGACTAGGGGGCACTCCATGAAGTTAGCATGGGGCACATTTAAAACTAATCGGAGAAAATTCTTTTTCACTCAACGCACAATAAAGCTCTGGAATTTGTTGCCAGAGGACGTGGTTAGTGCAGTTAGTGTAGCTGGGTTCAAAAAAGGTTTGGATAAGTTCTTGGAGGAGAAGTCCATTAACTGCTATTAATCAAGTTTACTTAGGGAATAGCCACTGCTATTAATTGCATCAGTAGCATGGGATCTTCTTAGTGTTTGGGTAATTGCCAGGTTCTTGTGGCCTGGTTTGGCCTTTCTTGGAAACAGGATGCTGGGCTTGATGGACCCTTAGTCTGACCCAGCATGGCAATTTCTTATGTTCTTATATCAAAGAATATGACTGACCATCATACAGCACAGGTAAAAGAACACTAAGAGATGCTTTATAATCTCAGCTTTGTGCTGGAAGTTTTAATCATCAGTCATTCATAATTTGGACATAAATATGCCCATACCTTTTGCTTATTATTTAAAATCATCCACAGAACTTGAAACTGAAATGCTCCTGTGTTGCTCTTTGTAGCTTTCTTCCCCTATGAAAAAGAAAAAAAAAACCAAGGACTTGGGAGGGTGGGATAACCTTTCACCCAAACGTGTTCTCACCTAGGTCTTTAGATGTATGAATGTCTTTAAAACAAGTACAAACAAGTTGACAAACCTAGAAAAATGTATATGTTTACAGTAGAATTCAAGACTATAAATTGGCTTCAGATTTTTTTTTTTTTTTAAATTCAAATCAAATTTTTTAAAGCTCGTTGTTGCAGGCAAAAGATACAGGATTTCCTGTACTGGAGCCTGAGGGGAAAAAAAAATTCTGACAACTTCCAGACAAGCTGAAATCCTCCTACTTCAAGCTCGACTCCAATTTGTTTACACATCTATTTGGGATGCTAAAGCAGAGCCTTTGCTGTTTCTGTGGCTGTAGGGAGATATTTTGTGGCTACACAGGGGACCTCCCTCTACTGAAGTGTTTTGCTGAAAAAGAGCCACACTTCAGTCTGGCATACAGGACAGAAGCAGAGATGGATTTCAACTACAGAACCTGAACAAAATGCGAGGCCGAGATCTCATTTGTGCTAATATAAATGGACGTTGCACTGCTACCCTAAAATACCAAAGGACCATTTATTAGAATCACAAATAAGATAAAGGGAATAAAATATGTCAGACAGGCCTGGATTTCCACCCAGGCCTACAGAGCCTGTGCCTAAGGGGGGTGGCACCCTGCCACTGGGATGCAGAGCTGCCAAGACCTGCCACTGCAGAAAGTCATGAAATCCATTTGAGGTGTGGGTAACACCAAGGGTCCAAGGATTTAGCACTGAATGCCTAGCAGCAGCAGCTGAAAGCTTAATCTGTCACTGCTGTCGGATACGTCTCAACAGATTTGCTATCTGTCATCCATATCAAGTGGAAACAAATCCAGATGAAGAACCTGTACAAGGGTTACATTTTCCTGGGACTCTCATTACATCAGCAAAAAGCCAGAAAGAAGTACAAATTAGGATCCACTAAAGTAACAGATTTTGTAATCAGCCCATTATTTTTGGAAATTCAGTACCAAATGCAAAGAAAACAGAATTCCTTCCTTGAAGATCACAGCAACTTCAGTATTCCCCAGGCATTACTTATCGCAAACATGTATTTTTCTTTACTAATCATCTTCTCTCCCTCTGCTCCACATTACCCAGCTCTAACTGGGAGGTAATAAATCCATTACCACTTGTCCCCTCACCAGTATAGAGGCATCTAAGCAGAAAGAACACCCCGAGACTGCTCACCCCAGAGGTGGCTGCATGAAAGCTTAGATTGCAGCTCTTCATCAAAAAATGTAAACTGGTTGTACGGATCAGAAACGAATATACAGCCACCTCTTGGTACCGCAAGGCTACTGTCATAATTTGTGTCTATATATTCACAAAACCTGTCAGTCCTGACTTCTAAAATTACAGCTTCTCAGGCTCTGCACATCTCACACAATGCTGTCATTGACTTGTACGCTCTGGACACTGATCAGGGAGGGAAGAAACAGAAGAATGTGCCCAGGCTATCATCTGGAGCATCGGAATTGTAGAAAAGAGAAGCTTTCAGCCAAGTCTGCGTAATCCCCACCTCCCACAGGTCAGAGAAGCAGAGGCAGAGCCTCCAGTGCCGTCCGCAGAAATGAGTCACTGCCTAATTCAGGCTGGGAATGAACCCAGCGGCAGCCCCCTCTCAGCAGCAGGGGCTCGGGTGGAGGTGCAGTGGTGCAATCATACCAACAGAAGCACAAATGAGGCTAGAGATGGAAAACAGGGAACGGAGAATGAAGATGGAGGGGTAAGGAAGGCAGCCATTGTGAAGGACAACGTGTTCATCACACCACCTACTACTTTTTCACTCACAGGCCCCCACTTCATGCCAGGTTCCCTCTTTCCTGCTCTTAAATGAGGAGAAAGACAAAGATCTCACATTTGTTTCACTTCAGGCAGAAAAACTATCCACCTGTGAGGTCCTGGAGCAAGTTTAGATATTTTAGTTTTCCAGAAAATTGTTTGTTTTTATTAACATGACGACAGAAAAAGACCATACAGTCCATCTAGTCTTTTCATCCTTCCAACTTATCTAGCCCTTACAATTCCCATTACTCATTCAGAGATCCTCTGTATTTACTAACCCTGGGGGGAATTCTGCGCAGAAAATTTAAAAATTCTGCACACAAAAACTTAAAATTCTGCAAACTTTATATTGGTCAAAATAACACAATTTACATGACAGTCTAAGTAATTACATTTTAAATTATACAGAAAATAGTTATTACTTGGAGATGCAGAGTTTTAAATATTTTGAGCACAATTTCCCTAGAAATTCCCTGAAAGAGTGACCCCCCCCCCCCCTTCCACTCGCTCTCCCTACTCCCCTGGCCACTTTGCCCTCTCAGGCCCCAACTCCTCCACCTGCCAGTATCTCTCCCCTCCACCTCTAGGCTCAATCCCTTCCACTCTCTCGCCAGTCCCAGAGTTTGACCCCGTTCTCAGTACTGCCCCTCACAGGCTCCCTCTGTCCCTCCCTCTCTCACACAGATGCTCCCTCTCTCTAGTACATACACCCACCCTCATACAGGCTCCCTCACTTTCTCACACACACACATATCCCCTCATACAGGGCCCTCTCTCTTGCATACACAGCTGCACAAGCTCCCTTTCTCTCTCACACATACATCCTCACACAGGCTCTCTCTCTCTCTCTCATCCACCCCTTCACACAGGCTCTGTCTCACACATACACAATCCCTTCACACAGGCCTGCACCCTCACATACACACAATCTCCCAATCTCTCACACACATACACACTCCTTCACAATCTCCTCATATGGGCTCCCTCTCTCTGGCACCCACATTCAAGCATCCCCCCCACCCCCCCGCTCTCTTACCTCCCATGCTCTCTCTCATACCCTCCTGCTCACCCCCTGCTCTCTCACCCTCCCCTCCCCCACACCCCTCCCCTTTCTCACACTCCTCTCCCTCACGCATATTCACTCTCACCAAGGGCCTTCATCTTCGCAGCATGGCACTGTTGCTTCACATCAGCACCCATCTGGAGGCATGGGTGCTGATGCTCTTCCTTCTTTGAGCGCACACTGCTCCAGGCCCGGCTTTCTGCAGCAGGGCACCCAGAGTTTCCAGATATTGGCCCGGAGACCCAGCAATTCGTTCAGGATTCCGGAGTCTCCAAGCCGAATCTGGACAGTTAACAGGTATGAGTGCGAGGCAGCCGCAGCAGAGGCAGGTAGTGTGAGGCGTTCTGAAAGGGGCATTTTTTGCAGCCTCAAAATTGGCCGCCCCAGCCTGCCTCATTATAGAGCCACCTCTGGCACCAGTCAACCATATCTAGAGCTCTGTATACAACTGGCCTGCATGGGAGGGTGGCTAGAAAGAAGCCATTACAGAAGAAAAACCACATCAAAGCACATCTGGAGTTCCAGAATGCATCAGAGTGACCCAGCTAAAACGTGGGATAAGGTTTTGCAGTCATATGAGACAAAAATGGAGCTTTTTGGCCAAACTTCAAAACGCTACGTGTGGTGCAAACTGAACAATGCCCATTCCTCAGCAAACACCATCCCAACAGTAAAGTATGGGGTGGCAGCATCCTGTTGTGGGGATGCTTTTCCTCAGCGGAGACTGGGCATCTTCTTAAAATTGAAGACGGATGGATGATGTAACATACAGGCAGAAACTGCAAGACAACCTGCTTCAATCTGCTAACACACCAAAACTTGGGAGAAAGTTCACCTTTCAGCAGGACAATGGTCCCAAGCACGAGGCCAAAGCAACACAGGAGTGGTTGAAAACCAAAAAAAGTGAATGTTCTAAAATGGCCAAGTCAAAGTCCAGATCTCAATCCAATCGAGAATCTGTGGCATTGTTTGAAAATTTCAGTTCATAAGCATCATCCAACCAACCTGAACAACCTGGAGCAAATCTGCCAGGAAGAACGGGCAAAAATCACTCCCAGTGGGCAAAGGAAACTTATACCAACAGACTTAAAGCTGCCTTTGCAGCAAAAGGTGGTTCTGCCAAGTACTAGTCTGAAGGGGCTGGACACTTATACAAGCAGCATTTTTCTGTTTTTAATTTTACTTTTCAAAAAATGCAGAGAAATAATGAATTGGTTTGCAATAAACATACTGCCTGAAACAATCTATGTAAAAAATCATTTGTAATCCACACAAATCTGCTGACATTTTAGGTGGCCGAATATGTTTGCAAGCCACTGAATATATATTCCATGAACGACATTAAAAAAATGTTTAGAACATGAAAACAGTGCAACACGAGCACCAACGTGACAGCTCTGGCCTGTTTGTTCCTCATGTGTAGACCTGAACTGGAGCAAACAAACCTTTCGGGTTTATTTAAGAAGTTCTCTGACCATAAACTGGACAAGTTATGACAGGGCAGACCACTCGCTGCAAAAAAAAAAAAAATCTGTTGCTGCCACAGCAACTAATATTGGAAGTGGGGATGGGGAAGTATGGATGCAAGGTGGGGAGGGGAAACAGAGTGGGGGAGGGACGGGCGTGAACTCTCCCCTAAACACTCACACACATATGTGAACACACCCAGCAGAAGCAGAAGCAGTGGGGCTTTCACATCCTGTCTCTTGGATCTTGACCATTCTCCCTCATGGGCTCCTCGTGCCAGCACAAACATCAGAGCCACGTGGCTGCTCGCATTCAGGAAGAGCAGCTCCTCTGGGGCCGGCTCTGAGTTCCAGTGCCGCCCCCACTCTGTCTCTAGAGCTCTCAGAAAAAGGTAGCAGAAGGCCATTCTGGGTTGTTTTGCCAGAAATGAAGCCCTGGGCAACAGACCTAAAATGATGTTGAATTAATACAAGTTTGAAACGTGCGAGCTGTAGGTGCTAATCATCAGGGCCAGGGTTGAAAACTTGACAATTGGCAATGCTGCTCATAAATTTCAAACTTGTGCTACTCCAATCTCCTTTGTACTTGTTCTTTGCTCTGCAATATCTGCTTCACTATAATCCCTACCCTATAGAAAAGGAGGGAGGGGGCTGGTTTAGAGAGCAGAGTGGCTCTTCTCTGCTTTGTCTGCTCAAAGTCAACCCCTTCTCCTCTTCTTCCCTGCAGGCTGCCTGAAGCAGAACACCCCTGCTGCTCTGAAATTAAGCCCGGCGGCTGCTCTTCTTTTGCCTCCCTAAGCCTGCTCTCTGGGGGTCAGTAGTACCCCTGCTCAAGCCTTTACATTCTGGGGTGGGAGATCACTTACTAAACTTCCATCCCTGTGGGCCTCTCTTTCCAGCACTGCTCAACCACAGCAACAACAGGAAGAGAAAGTACAGGCCAGTGATCCAGCATGCTCTCGCAAGCCCTGCAGCAGCCTCATCCTGCCACTGGCTTTCCGCTGCAAGGGATGGAACCGCTGCAGGCCCTGCACTCCCTTGAAAGTTTTCTTGCAAGTGCTGCCTGAATATTACAGCTGGCTGGGTTGGTGTTTTTCTACTCCATACTGCTGGCAGACGGCGGCATAGAGCTGTAGGCAGTTGCCTATGCCAAAATCCAGGTCTGCTCCAAATGCCACTGATTCACAAGTGCCTGCACCTTAAGGGGGTAGCAGGATGCTGCCGCTCAGGCGGAGTGGTGCTCCGGAGAAGGGACCGCAGGGACAGAGGAGGAGGTGTCTCTTTTAGTGCAGTGCTCTTGGGCAGGTGCCTCCTTCACCTAATTAAAAATCCAGGCCTACGTCTGCTGGTGTTGCTCCAGCACAACTTCTTGGCTGCTGCCCATTTACCACTATCTGTGGCGCAGCGGGATTTGGACCTCACCTGGCGTTCAGGTGCGTTTCTAGGCCTGCTCCTTAGCACTTACGACTTCCTTTGAATGCTGGTTAAGTTGTTAGAAAGCGGGTAAATCGGGGGGAGGAGGCATGGCCTTTGAAAAAGATGGCTGCTTGATTCTGAGCTCTGGCTAACCCAGAACCTACATCGCTGCAATCCCTGTCCATCTTATATTAAGCAGGCGGTTTTTTTGGACCAGATCGTAGTAGTTTTTTCTTATATATGGCTACTAAGAAAAAAAGGACTGGATTTCAGACAATTTTCTTAGGTAAAAGCAACATCGGAGTCGCAAGAGCCTGCAGGCCACGACGAGCCCACAGAATCAGGCTCTTCAATTATAGAAGATCTTACTGACTCAGGTGGCGTGGAGGTACAACATTCGGACCTCCTGTCTCGGGACGAGTTCTGACAATTATTTTGCGAACTCAGGAAAGATATGCGTGATTCTAAAAGGGACCAAATGGCCATGATGTCGGATCTGAAGGAGGAAATGTTGGATGCCGCCGGGTGGATGAATGCAACATGCGCCTGGAAGCACACAAAGATAAATTTAAAATGCTGCAAAACAACTATGAACATTTAACTTTAGAATCCACTGACCTCCAAGCAAAATTGGAAGACCTCGAAAATAGAAATCGCCAGTGTAATATGCGATTTCGAGGAGTCCCAGAGACAGAGGAACAGAAGGATTGCCACAATGTGGTAAAAAAATTAAGTGATTTCTTCTTGAGCCAAACTAATGGATCAGAGCCTCTTTCCACTACAACTTCAGAGGAAGTTGAGCGACCTCATCGGTCTTTGGGTTCTAGTGGGGAATAGGCCACGGGATATTGTGGCCTGCTTCCTTCAGTTCCCCATTAAAGAACAAATCCTGGCGGTAGCCAGGAAACAACAATCATGGCTATGAGAATCACACTCGATCGTGGTCTTTGCGGACCTTTCCCCGATTATTATAAGGAAAAGGATGGATTTCAGAGAAGTGACATCAGCTCTGCATAAAAAGGGATATCATTACCGGTGGTTGTTTCCCTTGGGCCTGGCTATTACCATACATGGAACTACATCTAAAGTTAAGACGGCAATGGAAGCGGAGACCATCTTGGCCTCGGTGGGAGTGGTGGTTAAATCGTCGACCGAGCAGAAAACAGTGGCTTGCCTCTTCTAAAGATGAAGTCCCTCGATGACAAAGAGTGGAGAAGGGGAGACGCAGGCTGAGGAGAAATTCTGGCGATTCTTTATCCTCCAAAGACAGTGAGAAAGGCTGAAGGGTGGGCCATAAGCAATGCTGACCTTCCTCAATTTACAGCAGGTTCTGTGAGCGATGGATATGATGGCTATGTCAGATTCCATTTTACTATTGCTTTGGGGGGTTTTTCTATTTTTGAAGGTCCTTGGTGACGGGAGAAGCAGGAATCTGCTTCACTAGCTTTTAAGCTAGTTATATTTATTTTTCATAAGGTGGTTCTGGGGAATAGCCACTCAAGCTCAGTTCTATTTTCTTTAATATTGACTCTCATGTACTCCTCCATACTTGTTTCTTTGGTGCAGCCAAAGTGCACCACTAGTAGTTACGGGGAGGGGGGATTGGTGGGGAAGGGGTTATTGAGGAAAATCTATGTACTGGTGCTAAGATTGGGATTTGAAGGATGCGGAAGGCTTTTATGACTTTTCTTATGTTGGGGGTTGGGAGGTCTATGGGGAGATAAGTGTCCCAAGTATGGAAGTATTGCTGAGGGGGTGCCTAGTTATCTCTTTCTGCTTCTATTATTTCTTTAGATGGCAGATTTAAAAATTGTATCCCTAAATGTAAAGGGGTTAAATATTCCCCGCAAGTGACAGCTCCTCAAAGCTGATTTGTTAGCTGGGGGGGCCTCTATAGTTTTGCTACAAGAGACCCACTTAAAAAAAGCGCTATGAAAATCTGTTCTGTTGGCATGTTTTTCCCACTGCCCCCTGGAGTGGATATATTATTCCACAAAGACTTTAAAGGTTCAATAGTTAAAAGCTTTGCTGACCCCTCCGGTAGGTTTTTATTGGTTCAGTTTCACTTAGAAGGGGTGCTTTATTCTTTGGTAAATGTATATGCTCCCTCAGAGGATTCCAGGGATTTTTTTCTTAGCTCTCAATAGTTTTTTACAGTCTGAAAGAGTGGGATTGTTGATTGTAGCGGGGGATTTTAATGTAACTCTACTTCCCAAGCTAGATAATTCGGAGGGGGAGGGGGGGTGTCTAGGAAAGCTAGAGCTTCTGTTAAATTGTTTATGAAGAAATGGGATTTAGTGGATGCTTGGCGTCATCTATATCCGGTCTCAAAACTACTCTTTTTATTCTACCCCCCCATGTCCTACTCTAGGATAGATTTTTTTCTTATTGACAAATTATTATTAAGATGACTCTCCCAGGCAGAGATTGATATCATCTCTTGGTCGGATCTCGCCCCAGTGTGGTTGACTTTGCATTATTCCAGTCAGGATGAGGACAGGCAGTATTGGAAGCTGAACGATACCCTTTTGGCTGATGAGCCTACTGCAGCGGGATATACAGGACTTTATGATCCTTAATGACCTGGACAATATAGACCCTGCACTTCTCTGGGACAGTTTAAAAGCAGTTCTTAGGGGCAGATTGATCTCCAGGGCGACTTTTGTCAAGAAGAAGAAATAAGAGACTTTTAACAGCTGAGTTCTTGCGATTGGAACAAAAGCATAAGCATACATTATCAGATGCAATTTATGGCCAAATATTGCAAATGAGGGATAGATTGCAAGCAATGGAGATCGACCAGATAGCCTTACAGTTGCAAAAGATCCAGCAGGAACAGTGGGGTAATAAAGTCAGTTGTTTATTGGCACGCCAGCTAAAGAAGCAGATGTCCCAACAATTGGTTACCAAGCTAAAATCCGATCAGGGGGAGATTTTCTTGTTACCTCAAGAGAATCGTCAGCAATTTACTCTTTTATTATGGTAACTTGTACAGGGCAAATTCCTCTATTTCTGAGGATTGAATAGATAAGTATTTGCAGGAAATAGAATTACCTTCTCTGTCGGAGGAAGAATGGCGATTTTTTAATGCTGAAATCCCGTCTTTTGAGATCACGCAGATGATCAAGGATCTCAAGGTGAATAAAGCGCTGGGCATAGATGGCTTTACAGCCCTTTTTTATAAAAAATTTTCTTCACATTTAATACCTATCTTTTTGAAATGGTATAACTTGCTGCGTGTGGTAATCATTTCCAAACCGGGAAGAGATCCTACTCAATGCAGATCTTACTGTTCCATCTTGATTCTCAATGTTGATCTCAAAATATTAGCAAAAGTTTTGGCTAATCGTTTGAATAGGATTATGGACCAAGTAGTGCACTCCGATCAATCCGGATTTATCCCAGGTTGCATGGCATCCGATAATGTGCGCAAGATCCTAGATCTGATCTAGTGGGTTCAACAGAAACAGATCCCAGCGGTACTACTCTCAGTAGATGCTGAGAAAGCCTTTGATTTGGTACACTAGCCTTTTTTTGTTTCGAGTGTTGGAAAAAATTAAGTTTGGGTCCTTTTTTCTAAATTGGCTGCATCAACTTTACTCAGACCCAAAGGCCTGTGTCAAAGTCAATGGCTCTTATTTGGCAGTCAAAGATGATATTGGGGGTTCGGGAGTTCAAATTATCTCTCCGCAGATGATGTTTTTTTCACTCACAGACCCGGCTGGCTCACTGGAAAAAGTAGTCACAGCTATGAATGATTTCAGCGTGGTTTCAGGCTTTAAATTAAATATAGAAAAATCTGAAATTCAAAATCTTCGTTTCTAAGGAGCAGCTTCTGCGTTTGCAAAAAATGTTCTCCTTTAAACGGGCTGATAAAAGTATTAAATATTTGGGCATACGAATTAGTAATTCCTTGGCAGATCTTTTTGAGTTGAATTACTCTCCTCTCATAAAGTCAATATTTCGGGATTTGGATATTTGGGCCGGCTATGCCCTTTCCTGGCTTGGGAGGGTAGCCTCTATTAAAATGAACATGCTCCCTCATTTGAGTTATCTTTTTCAGTCTCTCCCTATACATATCCCTACTGCAATGTTGAAGTGCTGGCAAAGGCGAATTTTCACCTTTATTTGGAAACGCAAACCCCCACGCATAAATCGTATGATCTTGTTTCGCCATAAACTTCAGGATGGGTTGGGGATACCTAATATTCATTGGTATTTTGCAGCATTGCAGCTTCAGGTCATATTAGATTGGCATAGAATTAAAGAGAGAAAACAATGGGTATGGTTAGAGAGAACTATGGGGGTGGCATACCTCTAGAGATTCTGGTTTGGCAGCCATGCTCAGCTTGGCAGTCACTGCAATGTTTACCTCCAACTACTTGTGCAACCCTAAAGGTTTGGCAGCAATGGAAACTTAAGTTTGTGGGACCTTGCAGATATATTTTTTAACTCTGTCATAAATTACAATACTCGCTTCCCAGCGGAACAGTCTTTATTCTCCATTCGACATTGGGTAGCTAAGGGTCTTCCATGGTTTGAATCCTTTTGGGGAAAGCAGAGCTTTATTACGTTTCAGTAGCTCCAAGAAAAGTTTGATTTAGGGCCTGTGGAGATTTTCTGTTTTCTTCAAATCAAACATTTCTTGGTCACGGAAAAAGTGGGGTCAGATATGTCCTTAGGAAAACTCAAATTGAGCAATGGTGCGATCCAGCTGATTCCATGAAAGGGATGATTTCACACCTTTATAGTTTTCTTAACCAGGATCAGATTCAAAAAAACAATTGTGGTGGCCTGGGAGTGGAATCTGGGCCGGGAGTTATCAGAAGAAGTAGGGGATCAAATTTATATAGGCACAAAATGCTTTTCTATTTCAGCATTTTTACAGGAAAACAGTTATAAGGTCTTGTTATGGTAGTATATTACTCCAGTGCGTTTACACAAGTCTTTTCCGGAACAGCCAGATCTCTGTCGGAAAGGGTGTGGAGGAATGAGGTCCTTTTTCCACTTACGGTGGCAGCGTCCTCGGGTAATGCGATTTTGGGGGCTGTTTTCTTCTTTTGCTCAAAAGTTGTTGGGGCCTCCAATAAACCCTGATTTCGAATATGTCTTATTAAATCTGCCCCTTGATACAGATGTGCATAAGGGGATCCTGTTTCATCAAATCATGCTCTCTGCCCATTGTGTCCTGGCCCTTAGGTGGAAATCAGATCTGGTTCCTACTTTGGATGATGTCAAGCAAAGATTAGACAAGATGTGTCTTTTATCTAAATTAACAGCTGTTAAAAATCAGACTCTCACTAAGTATTTCAAAATTCGGATCCCCTGGTTAACGAAAAGTCTGTCACTCATGTAAAAATAGTATTTATTTTTATTTTGACGAAGAAAGGAAGAAAAGAAAGGCTGACTAGCCTAGAGCAGGGAACCGAAGGGTGAGCTGCTACACCTGCTGGAGACAGACGAATACTGAAGGGTTAACAGGATAAGCTCTGTCCTCATATAGGATATGAGATAACGTTCCTGGATGGAATAAATGATAGCTTTATGGAGCAATTGGTTCAGGAACCGACGAGAGAGGGAGCAATTTTAGATCTAATTCCCAGTGGAGAACAGGATTTGGTGAGAGAGGTAACGGTGGTGGGGCCGCTTGGCAATAGTGATCATAATATGATCAAATTTGATTTAATGACTGGAAGGGGGACAGTAAGCAAATCCATGGCTCTTGTGCTAAACTTTCAAAAGGGAAACAGATAAAATGAGAAAAATAGTTAGGAAAAAACTGAAAGGAGCAGCTACAAAAGTAAAAAGTGTGCAAGAGGCATGGTCATTGTTAAAAAATACCATTCTAGGAGCACAATCCAGATGTATTCCACACATTAAGAAAAGTGGAAAGAAGGCAAAACGATTACCGGCATGGTTAAAAGGGGAGGTGAAAGAAGCTATTTTAGCCAAAAGATCTTCATTCAAAATTGGAAGAAGGATCCAACAGAAGAAAATAGGATAATGCATAAATGTTGGCAAGTTAAATGTAAGACATTGATAAGACAGGCTAAGAGAGAATTTGAAAAGAAGTTGGCCATAGAGGCAAAAACTTTTTAAAATATATCCAAAGCAGAAAGCCTGTGAGGGAGTCAGTTGGACCGTTAGATGATCGAGGGGTTAAAGGGGCACTTAGAGAAGATAAGGCCATCGCTGAAAGATTAAATGATTTCTTTGCTTCGGTGTTTACTGAAGAGGAAGCTGGGGAGGTACCCGTACTGGAGAAGGTTTTCATGGGTAATGATTCAGATGGACTGAACCAAATCACGGCGAACCTAGAAGATGTGGTAGACCTGATTGACAAACTGAAGAGTAGTAAATCACCTGGACCGGATGGTATACACCCCAGAGTTCTGAAGGAACTAAAAAATGAAATTTCAGACCTATTAGTAAAAATTTGTAACCTATCATTAAAATCATCCATTGTACCTGAAGACTGGAGGATAGCTAATGTAACCCCCATATTTAAAAAAGGCTCCAGGGGTGATCCGGGAAACTACAGACCGGTTAGCCTGACTTCAGTGCCAGGAAAAATAGTGGAAAGTGTTCTAAACATCAAAATCACAGAACATATAGAAAGACATGGTTTAATGAACAAAGTCAGCATGGCTTTACCCAAGGCAAGTTTTGCCTCACAAATCTGCTTCATTTTTTTGAAGGAGTTAATAAACATGTGGATAAAGGTGAACCGGTAGATGTAGTGTACTTGGATTTTCAGAAGGCATTTGATAAAGTTCCTCATGAGAGGCTTCTAGGAAAAATAAAAAGTCATGGGATAGTTGGTGTAAGGAATCAGGTAAGCAAGAATAAGGTAAAAGTAAAATAATATGTTTATTGATATACAATCTTAACAATTCTAAGTATTAAAGGTATACAGTTCTAAGCACTAAAATTATACAGTTCTAAGCATGTACAGTTCTTAAGCATTAAAAATATTGCTAAGCATATACATCTGTATCCGTGCACTGCATTTCGGCCAATACTCACAACACCCTTTTCATCAGCCTGACTGACTGAGAGCGAGCCCACCACAGGCAAAAGGGGTCCAGTCACTTTGTACGTCTACAAAGGACACGCAGCACTTTGCATGCCAGCAAAGTGAAAGCAGGTTTCTCGCTCTCCCCGTTTTTCAGCCATAGCTGTTCATCCTTTATAGCCTAATGTAAACAAGTGTGCGTGCCAAATTAATCTGTGTGTTTGTGGGACAGGATTACTCACTATCCTTGCCAGCAGTTCCAGTCTAAACAATCCAGACTCAAGGATGGATGGTCAGGTCATCTTTTCTCCAGGCCGAATGTCAGTGCTGCAGCTGATTCTGCAGTTTCCCTTACAGGTGGCGATGACCTTTCATGTATTACAAACTGGCTAAAAGACAGGAAACAGAGAGTAGGATTAAATGGACAATTTTCTCAGTGGAAGGGAGTGGGCAGTGGAGTGCCTCAGGGATCTGTATTGGGACCCTACTTTTCAATATATTTATAAATGATCTGGAAAGAAATACGACAAGTGAGGTAATCAAATTTGCGGATGATTACAAAACTGTTCAGAGTAGTTAAATCAAAAGCAGATTGTGATAAATTGCAGGAAGACCTTGTGAGGCTGGAAAATTGGGCATCAAAATGGCAGATGAAATTTAATGTGGATAAGTGCAAGGTGATGCATAATAGGGAAAAATAACCCATGCTATAGTTACACAATGTTAGGTTCCATATTAGGTGCTACTACCCAAGAAAGAGATCTATTTATTTTTTATTTATTTATTTAGCACTTTTATATACCGACTTTCCAATAACAGAGTTACCGATCAATTCGGTTTACATTCTAAACAGAAACATTGACAAGTTAATGTCTTACAATGAACAGGTAGCAGGAACTTGGATACAGATATATGGGGTTAATAACATAACGTAAATGCTACGGAGCCAAATGTTGGCTAAGGAAATAGGTGATAGGTATAAGGCTGGGTATTTGATTTTTAGACTGCCAAGGATTCATAGATGACCTGATAGTTCTTTGGAGATCTAGGCGTCATAGTGGATAACACATTGAAATCATCAGTTCAATGTGCTGCGGCAGTCAAAAAAGCAAACAGAATGTTGGGAATTATTAGAAAGGGAATGGTGAATAAAACGGAAAATGTCATAATGCCTCTGTATCACTCCATGGTGAGACCGCACCTTGAATACTGTGTACAATTCTGGTCGCCGCACCTCAAAAAAGATATAATTGCAATGGAGAAAGTACAGAGAAGGGCTACCAAAATGATAAGGGGAATGGAACAGCTCCCCTATGAGCAAAGACTAAAGAGGTTAGGACTTTTCAGCTTGGAGAAGAGACGGCTGAGGGGAGATATGATAGAGGGGTTTAAAATCATGAGAGGTCTAGAACAGGTAGATGTGAATCGGTTTTTTACTCTTTCGGATAATAGACTAGAGGGCACTCCATGAAGTTAGCATGTGGCACATTTAAAACTAATCGGAGAAAGTTCTTTTTCACTCAATGCACAATTAAACTCTGGAATTTGTTGCCAGAGGATGTGGTTAGTGCAGTTAGTATAGCTGTGTTTAAAAAAGGATTTGAGAAGTTCTTGGAGGAGAAGTCCATTACCTGCTATTAATTAAGTTGACTTAGATAATAGCCACTGCTATTACTAGCAACGGTAACATGGAATAGACTTAGTTTTTGGGTACTTGCCAGGTTCTTATGGCCTGGATTGGCCACTGTTGGAAACAGGATGCTGGGCTTGATGGATCCTTGGTCTGACCCAGTATGGCATGTTCTTATCCTTTCAGTTTTAGTCTGTCTCCACCTGCTGGAAAGGAGGCTCAACCCACAGTCTGGCCTGATCCGGGTACGTACAGGGAAATAGTATTTATTTGTATTTTGAGGGTCCTCTGGATTCTTTTTGTATGCTTACTTAAGTTAGTTGGATTTTGATGCGTTCAGATGCTGTTTGGGGACAATCTATTATAGTTACTTTCTGTGTTGGTTTTTCTTGCTTAAGCAATGATTGTAAATGTTTGTTAACAATAAAACTGTAATTTGAAAAAAAAAAAAAGAAGCGGGTAAATCGGTTTGCTGTGCGTTTAGCTTCACAGAGCTCAGTGGCAGTAAGATAATACAAGCCAAAAGCAGGAGCTTTCCGCGACTTCAAATGATACTGTCCAGCCCTATTAAAACATTACTATTATTTTATGTATTTATCTTTATAAACCATAAACCTGAAGGAAGGATTAGCAGGCAATTACCTTCAGGCCAGGCCGCTTACGTGGGGGGATGCGGCCATCTCTCCACGTCACAGCTCAGCAGAAACTTTGGGCTTAATATTCGGAACCTATTTTATTGTCTCAGGGGTTGACGAGCAGGCGAATATCGGGACAGCTCTGCTGGCTGGCGGCTTTAATACCGACTTGGGACATTTTGGTCTTTATCTGATATCGTCTACCAAGTTACAGACTTGCTTCACTGAACTCCTCTCCTCCCTTCTCCAGAAACGGGAATCTCTCGTCTCCCTGCAGGGGGCAGTGCTCGCGGAGGCCGAGGGGGGGGCTCTTTTTTCCCCAGCTCTCTTTCAACTCTTGCATGGCTTGTTGCTGTGCATCATGGGAGTTGTAGTCCTCCATGTGGGGGTTTAGGTTGCAGCGTCCTGGCCACAACCTTTGTAAAGGATGAAATTCACGTCTACATCGTATTGAGTTTCCCTTCAGGATTAAAGCGGAGCAGAAGTCTCCAACGAGGCAGGTGCTGGGGCGAGTAAAGCGCAAGACCTCGCTGCCGGAACTACAAATCCCCATCAGCCCCCTGGCCAGCGGGGGACTCCGGACCGCACTCGGGAGAGAAGCAGGATGGCTGGGGGCTGTCCGGGGAGGATGCAGCAGGTTGGTGAGAGGATTTTTTCCCGCAGTCTCGTGCACGTTCACTTGAACCGGCGGAAAGCGAAGCAGGTGCAGCTTCTGCACGTGAACTGCCATATCCGGTCCCGCCGCCCTCATCTGCCTCCCCGCAGTCACCGGGACAGCAGTGACTGCACCCCGCAGTAGGGCTCCCCCCCCGCCTCCGCTGGGATCATCGCCCACACACCTGGCCCGTCCTGAAGGCAAAGAGCAAGGGGGAGCTGAAAAGAGGGACTTGGCGAATCCTCCAGCGATGCATGGGATTGTCCTAACGCCATCTGACCTCACCTAGCGTTAGAGCTTTGGCGACCTTTCCACTCCTTTTACTAACACATGTAAAATTGCATGGCAACTTACAAGAGTGCGTTTTACGACTCCGTGACCAGCAAATGTTTGTAGCAGTTACTGGAGGATATTGGGGTTGTTGACTGGGATGTGGGCAGGATGGTCACCTCCCCCTTCCCCCAGCCAAGCTCTAATTGCCACTGACACAGCAAACAGCGCAGTCTGCAGGCAGAGGAAAGACATTGGGGCAGGCAGCGGTGGCAGCAGAAATGCCGCGTGGCATTACCGTCAGCGCCTCCAGGTCTTTAGCTGGGGAGCCACACTAACCACTTTTTTTCTTTCTATCTCCACTGTAGTTCCTCATCGGCCATGCCAGTGGCTCCATCTGCACGCTATGCTTTACTTTTGTCTGCCTGCTAGGCCTGTCAGTGTCACAGACAGGCTGATATGGGATGGGGGGGGGGGGGACAAACCATAAGTGCATCTTTATTTAGTCACGCATACTAAAAATGAAAACGTGAGTTGTGGGGAGTCAAGGCTGACGTTAGAGGCTGCGGGAGCTGGGACAAAACTGTTACAGCGGGGCCCTAGAAGGCTTGCATGGCTCCAGGCCCTCATTGTGAATGAGACCATCCTGGGGTGCAGGGCAGTTGCTCTCCTAAGGATGCAGCCCTGCCTGGAATATCGTGCTGCAGTGGTTTGGTTAGGGGAGGATGACACAGCCATGGGCCAACAGTAGAAATACACAGATTTGAAGAGCCTCGGCAGGATGGGTCACTTCTCTTGCTTTAGTTTCATTCTCTCCTGCTGTAAAAACTAAGCAGCATGACAGGAAATATCAGTCTTGTTTTACAAACCTTGCCCACTTATCAGAGTTAACAGGTGGATCTGCTGATTAAGGGGAGGATTATACAGTTTCCAGGATTAAAGTATCAAATTCATGATTCTCCCTATCCTTATCCTTCCCCTAGCCCTCATGTTTCCACCCTAAGTTAGTGCATTACTGTAGTGGGGTTTATCGCCTGTGGAGAAATAGCTGCCTTGGTAAGAAGAAATCCATTTTTCTGTATCCAAAGAAAAATCAGAAGACAAATTATCAGATGAAGTTTAATCTCATTTCCACTGCAGAAACTTCTCTCACTGACAGATGTGAGATTTGGAGCTGGCGTTCAGCACATTTGGGGCAATGTCTGTATGTGGCACAAGTTGCCACCCTGGCCCTGCACAACCTGCTGATGGTTTTCTGGAATACATTGCTCCAAACCAGCCACTTGCAGCAAGAACTTTATTCTATGCATCAGTTTTCACTTCAATTTCCTATTCTGAGACACCAGAACCTCCTCGGTAAGATACATTGATCGTCTCTGTCGGCCAGCCCAGTACCCCAGGGCCATATAGAATATACTTCCCAGATTCAAAATTTCTAATCAAAGGCTGCAGCATCTCTGCTTCAAAGCCTGCATGAGCCCTTTCTCCTGGAAAGTAGTGCACTCTCCTACTGATGACATGATACATTTGTGATCTCCCACTTAACACACCTTTCTGTGGCTGCTACCTTCATCCTAACTGGTTCTCTGCCAAGGATCTCCAAACTGCATTTCCCAGCAACCTTGTGCTTGCGGTTCCTTTGGCTTTACAATCCCCTAGCTAACTCTTGTTCACTTTTTCTTTCTGCGTTGAGACATTGTTCCCCTCTGAGAGTCCCTTTAGAGTTCCCTCTGTCTGTCTGTCCTGTCTCTTCAGACTTTCCGTCTGAAACCCCTGCTTGAGTACAAGGTGTCTAGAAGTGCATATTAACATGGCATATACTTTATAGCTTGAAAGCCTGCTGGAGTGTGCTGTGTATATTTGTATAGGGGCTGTACTAGTTTAGTCCTCATGGATTATTATTTAGCACATCAAGATGTGCTCAGCTTTCTTGTAATAGGGATTTTTCTGTAAATTGTCCTCCTCATGATATGTTATGTAATGCCATTTCTGCAGTGACAATAGAGTACATAGCTCAGGAAGTGTTTTGTGCAGCTGACAGACAATTTGCTGATAGCAGGTTTTCCAACTCACCCTAATCTTTTGGGTGACCTGCTGTTTCTCCTTGCTGTGATTATTACTAACCTGTAGCATGCATGGTCCATGCTTAGAACAGCAGAAACACGTCCTATCTGAGCCTCATTCTAAAGGCCTCTCAGTTTTATCATTTTCAGGCCAGAAGCTGGGAAAGCTTGATATGGGGGATATAGCATTTTCGTTGCAAGAATGATCTCTTGGTCTCTCCCCAGACAACCTCCACTTTCCCTGCATATCGTATTGGCTAGCTGAAGAAGACATCTTTACTTTCTCCCATCAATGATACATTAAAGGAATAGGTAATATTTGCACAGTTGCTATGCACCTTTTTATATAGGTGATTCTAGTCTTCCTGCATTTGGATAGTAAAAATAGAAGTTAATAAAACAAGTTGTCTGGATAAATTAGTCCACTTGAAAAAAATAGCACCTGCAACTTGTCTGTCACCCTTTATCATTTATTTGTATTTTACTGCTGCTGCTATATGATGCAAAGACCTGGTTCTGTCAAGTGTGTGGTGGTGTTAGTCTGTTAGGCCTTCATTTGTTGTGTGCTGGAGCACGTGACATACATCCCATAGACTTTAGCAAGCTCCAAAGAACAGATACGGGTATAGCCTGTGGCTCTGAGGTTTTCATGGCACTGTGACATTAAACGCCTTGGCTAGCCACGATTTAGACTAGGTGGCTCGTACAAGGTTTCAGAATAAATCACAGGTACCTAAGCAGAGACTTCCAATTTCTCCCCTTCTGCCTCCAAGGAGAGCGACAGAGGGCCAGGATTTCTAACTAGCTCCTGAGCACATCCTGATGTACCCGCATACGTTTCCAAAGGGTTTTATCCTCCGCTTTTTAAAATTATTTATTAAAATCACTTTTCAAATCAACAATGTAAACTTGGGAGTATTTTTGCCTGGGAAGAGTTTCAAGTCACAACTATTTATAAATAAGTCACAACTAACAAACCTGTTATAGGCCATAATGACTTTTGTGTTCTGTTTTAAACGGTGCCTCTTGTGCGGCATTTTTCCGGCTGTAGCATCGAGCACCTGTTTTGTGATCAGAAGCTGCCCGTTCTCTTCTTGGAGAAGGAATTGATTTTCTCCTGGACTCTGCTTTCCAAGTCTTCTTTTTGGAAAACAGCACAAATGGAGCTGCCAAGGATCCGATCAGGTGCTCTGCAGTGTCGTTCCTGATGCTTACTCCGGGGCTCCCCAGTCAGATTCCATGATATCCACCAGGAATGTGCATGAGATACATTTGCAATCATTGGAGACCCAGTGCACTGTATACAGATTTAGCTCATGCAGAGATAAATATATTTAGAAAATGTAAGCACCAGCCAGACATTTTTAGCAGTGAGGCAAAATGTTTTCCATTTTAGGGTTTTGCCTTTTTTTTTTTTTTATGGATTTTTTTTTTTTTTTTCATATTTTACTCTTGTTTTGGTTTTTTTTTTTTTTTAATATATTTTTGCTGTTTTCTTTTTGCTTTTCAAATTTTAAGCAGCCGGTTGACTTGGCTTCCTGGATTTTTTTCAGCCTTGTGCATATTCATTCTGGATAGCCTGAAAACCCATCTGGCTGTACTAGGACATGTTTGGGTAGTTCTGACTTGGTCCAGGTACCTCCTTCCTGATCTATAAGGAATACGTTGAGTCCCATTCAGCATTTATTATAATCTTAATTAGCCAAAACGTGGCTCAAACTGCTCTGTAATTGGAATCTTTAACTATTCCTATACAGCTGGCCCTGTGGTTGATGCCTTCTCACCGTGTGCTGCAATGTAGGGAATTCCCCTTCTGTCACAACATGGAGACTTAGTGCAATCGTGCCCATGAAGAGAGGATAGATGGCTGCAGCTACTGTGGCAGTCCTCTGCCAGCCATGAGCTGCGCTAAGGGTTCCTCTCCAGCTATTAGACAGAGGGCAGTTCCCCAGAGCTACCTGATCATACCAACTGGTGGGAGGATGGAGAGTGCAAGACAGCAATGCTAACCTGTATTACTGCTTAGGCAATGTTTGTTCTGGGCATCTCACCAATAGCACTGTTTCTGACATCAACGCTGGTCTTTCCATACATCCTAGCATCAGGTCCTAGCCCCTGGCACTCGCAGGACTGTGCTGAGACGAGGCACGTACAGCACCATCTGGCCACTGTGCGGGACCAGCATTAGACACTGGGGCTGAGGGCAGAACAGGCCCAGCCAGTGCCAGGTGCCCTGAAGCCCTGTCTCCTTGACATCACGGTCCTCCACCCTTGTGCTGGGCTACTTTGGCCAATAAAGGCTGCTGCCACCTGACTTAGACCAGAGATCTGGTCCTTGTTTTCTTAACCTTCGGGAGTACAGCCAGATCGCAAGTAGATTCTGCAGTAGGTGGGAAGAATGGGTAAGACTGAATGGACCTGGAGCTCTTTACTGGCTACTATCATTGTTTATTTTAAGCCATTGTAACCTTGCACAAAACAAACCGGACTGGAAGTCTAAGCATGGAGTGGAAACTCCGCCTGGCTTTTCTTGTCGAGGCTGACTGGTGTCGGAGAGCTAGGTCCTTACTTAATTCTCTGTTGAAATGCATGCGTAGGCTGTCGCAGATGGAGAAATGCTTATTACATTACTCTGACCCTCCTAAAAAAGGATTAGCAGGGGTGGGGGTGTGTGTGTAGGGAGTTTGGGGAAGTAAAATAATAAGGCAAGCTTTTCCTTCCTTCCCTGCTAACAGTGCGATTCCTTGAAGTACCAGATTGGTGGGAAGCTAGGAGATATCAGGATATGGTCCAGACAGTTGTAGGCTGTCATGTTTGCCAGTTCAGATGACGGCTGTGTGTGTCATTTGGTAGGTGACAGTTCTGCTAGTACTGAGGTTAACTCGGATGAATATCGCAACCTCGTCCTTAATACCCTGCTTGAAATCCTTTGCACAATTTTTGGGCAGCTCTGCCTGTGCTTTAGGAAGATTGAAGATGAGTTCTAATTGGCATTGATGGCCTCCTTTGAAAGGAAATTAATTGTGGTTTTTTGTTGTGGTTTTCATACCAGAACTGGCCTTTCAGAGTCTTGGCATAGGGAAAGGTACACACATGAGATGCACCAAGCAGTTTGTTTTATATATAAAACATATAGATTTGTAGCAATCAACTTGATTTCTTGATGTGAAAATGAATAAATCTGCATGATCATTGGATAAAACAGTATAAAATGTATGGGGATACACAGACTCCAAATTTGGATGTCCGATATTATAATCCACCTTTTTGCACTCTTAGGAAATGTTGGGGTGTACTTTGCAAATTGCATAGTCTGCGTATCTGCATCTCCTCCACATTCCTTGTGTTCTCCACATGTCCATCTCTCTGGCATGGAAAGGAGCTATGCTTAAGCCAAGGTGATGATGTGTACGAGTGACCTGGCACTCACTTGCACAGTGCCATATGGAGGAGTAGGGAAGTAGAGCAGTGGTAACCAGTCTGTGGAAGTTTCGGAACTGCAGTTTGCAGCTGGGTTAAGGGAGAAGCCACCGTTTATTTTGATGTTCCATGCCACCATGAAAAACAAAAGTACAAGGGGAAATGGCATTTTATTTCAGGTATTGTAAACCTGTGACCTTTGATGGAGAATTTACATTTGTTTGACTTTATTGATGGTGATCCTGTTGTTGTTTTTTGTTTTTTTTTGTTGTAGTTCCGAAGTGGGCCCTAGATTGGGGGGGGGAGTCTGAAAGCTGTCTGGGTAACATTTCTTGTCTTTGAGAGAGCAGTAAAGTAAAATGTATGAACCAGTGCCCATAGCAGAGCTTCCCAAGCCTGTTCTGGGGACTCTGCAGCCAATTGGGTTTTTAGGAGATCCCTAACAAATATTTGAGAAATTTGCATCTGCTGGGGCTTCGGTGCATGCATATTATTGATGAATATCCTGAAAACCCTGGGGGGGGTCATCAGGGCAGGTTTGGGAAACCCTGGTCTTTAGAGTGACAGGAACACAGGGGGATCTGTTCTCACTATCCTTACCTGACAGTGGGCTAATGAACTCATTTCACATCCTAGCTGTGCCATCAGAGGAGGCAAGGATTGCATGACCGGGGAGGCTGATCTACCCTCTCACCCACCTTGGTGTGGTCCCTCCGGAACATGGTGGAGGTTGCAGGCGGGGCAGTTAGGGAAGGAATCTGTCCACCGGGCATGCTTCACGATGAGTACAAACAACATTTCACAAATAAAATTACAGAGAAAGCTGTTCACATCTTGCTTCCCTTGCTGTGTTTGCACCAAAGTCAGATCAGAGCCTGGTAACCACCTTTGTTATGAATCAGCAAGTAGACAGTCTTGTACGCCTGATACGGAAACAGCAAATAGAAGTCTCTCTCATTTATTTGCGTTCTCTTCCCAGATCCTGGTGGTTGCAGAATGACTAAGCCCTGAAGAGCAGCAGCAGCAAGCAGCAAGCGCACCAGGTGACAAGTTGTGAAAGCAGCCCGTAAGGTGGCCGGGAGCAGTCAGTATGGTCACATGCACCAGCAAGGAGGCAGACGAGAACATTGAAGGCTTGCTGGCTGGTAATGCTGCGCTTAGGTGCTCTAAAGCAATGCCCAGGATTCTGCTTTCCTGTTGCAAACCCTTGCCGCCTCATCGTTACTAACCTGCATGGTGTGGGTGCCCGTGAAAGGCTCGAGGACTCGTCACCTTGCCTTGCCGTACACGTCTAACAGCAGCCGTGCAAAAATGTCAGCAGAGTGGTTGATGGACTGGAGGTGGTCGCTGGACGGACTTCGGGATTTCATAGCCACAGGCATCCACTCTGTCCGTGACTGTGACACCATTGCACTTACTACTATTGCTTGCCTCTTGGTGTTGTTTGTGTGGTACTGCTACCACGTGGGCAGGGAACCTCCCCGTTCTTACGTCACTGTGAACTCCATCATGCAGGGCGCCGATGCCAATGGGCTGCAGAACGGGTATGCGTACTGCCACTCGTCCGAATGCGTGCGCTGTACCCACAATGAGGGGCTTAACCAAAAACTGTATCATAATTTGCAGGAATATGCCAAGAGGTACTCCTGGTCTGGGATGGGCAGGATCCATAAGGGGATTCGCGAGCAAGGCCGCTACTTGAACAGCCGTCCGTCCATACAGAAACCTGAAGTCTTCTTTCTGCCTGACCTGCCGACCACGCCCTATTTTTGCCGAGAAGCTCAGAAGCACGACGTTGAGCTACTGGAGCGCAACTTCCAGACCATCCTGGGCGAATTCAAAGCCCTCTATAAGGCTTTCTCAAACTGCAGTCTTCCTCATGGCTGGAAGATAAACAGCACCCCCAGCGGGGAATGGTTCACCTTTTACCTGGTGAATCAGGGCACGGTCATTCCCGGCAACTGCAGGAAATGCCCACGGACGTACCGTTTACTGGGGAGCCTTCGCACCTTTGTAGGCAACAATGTCTTTGGGAATGCTTGCATCTCCATGCTGAGCCCTGGAACTGTTATCACAGAACATTATGGGCCTACCAACATCCGGATACGATGCCACTTAGGTACGTAAAGAGCCGTAACTGTTCTGTGCAGGTTTTCTCTCCTTTATAAAAGCGCTCATTTCAGACAGCAGTGCTAGGTACCTGTCTCTCTCTTTCTCTCTCTCTTTTTAACTTCTTTCTTGACTCTTCCCCTATCTCTGATTTTACTCCCTGTTCTCCTTTCCTATTTGTGCAAATATACTGTCATTCTGGTCACTTTGGGGCATAAAAGGTAGGTAGTTTTATAAAACTGTTTTCCTTCTGCACTTACATTTGGCTCTCTGTGTTGCATGAAATATTTTTGAAAGCTCTTCCAATTTCTTTCACCTACCACTATGGGTCTAAATATGAAGCTACCATTCACCGTTCACCATGAGAAACCTCAGTGGCATATCCAAAATACTATTCTCGGGCATAAATAGAAATCAGAACAAAATAGGAGTATCATCTATTTTTTTTTTTTGCTGTTACCAGCTGATTAGCTGAGCTGCTTGCTTTTCTTATTTCTCTGTTCTTACCTCATTATTCTCTATACATATTTAATTTTTTTTTCTTTGCTTTTATGGTAATTTGTAGGTTATATTTTTATTCCTGCTGTGACTTATTAGAGCGCTGCGGCAGTTAGGTGAGAAGTGAATGCAAATAATTTTTTACACATAGAGGGGACCACTTAACAGAGAAAAAGATGCTTTCTGTCTGTAATTTTCTCCTTAGTCATACAGCCCGTTTATACCACCCGTGAGTCACCTTTGACTTCAGTGCGATTGCCTGCAAAAGCCAAAAACAAAAATAGACTTATAGACTAGCGTGCTTGTCGGTCGTCATTCCATTCTGCTCTGGCTGTAACCAGGTCCCAAGTAAGTCCAAAGCTGCTGGAATATCCTTGCTTTTATGCTAAGCGACAGTGTTTTCTTCCTGAGTATGGCTAAAGCTTAAACCTGTGAGTCCAGCCAACGTGATTTTCAGCTTAAGTTCTGCCATGTTTTGCGGATTCACTCTGTCTCCATGCGGTGACTGTATAGGAGCTGTGTCTTGTCCATTGGGCGGAAGATTTCAGTTTATGGTGCCCATAAGCAGAGGAGGGGAATTCAGGGCACAGCAGAGGCACCTTCAGAATCCGGCACCCTAGGCACCTCTGTTCCTAAATCTGGCCCTGAACGGAGCTGGGACCAGAGGGGGGCTTCTGCCTTGGTTTGTAATGAAAGAAAGTTCCTCCTGCCTTGCCCACATTACAGCATCTGAAAAGCTTTTTAGATTGGGTCAAACCTTGCTTTTTCTTCCCTCTCTCCTACTCCTGCTGTTTTCCATTCCCCATAACTGATCAGGCAATCCCAAAGACTGGAGCATAAGGACATAAGAAACTGCCATGCTGGGTCAGACCAAGGGTCCATCAAGCCCAGCATCCTGTTTCCAACAGAGGCCAAACCAGGCCACAAGAACCTGGCAATTACCAAAACACCAAGAAGATCCCATGCTACTGATGCAATTAATAGCAGTGGATATTCCCTAAGTAAACTTGATTAATAACAGTTAATGGACTTCTCCTCCAAGAACTTATCCAAACCTTTTTTGAACCCAGCTACACTAACTGCACTAACCACATCCTCTGGCAACAAATTCCAAAGCTTTATTGTGCATTGAGTGAAAGAATTTTCTCCGATTAGTCTTAAATGTGCTACTTGCTAACTTCATGGAATGCCCCCTAGTCCTTCTATTATTCGAAAGTATAAATAACAGATTCACATCTACTCATTCAAGACCTCTCATGATCTTAAAGACTTCTATCATATCCCCCCTCAGCCATCTCTTCTCCAAACTGAACAGCCCTAACCTCTTCAGCCTTTCCTCCTAGGGGAGCTGTTCCATCCCCTTTATCATTTTGGTAGCCTTTCTCTGTACCTTCTCCATCGCAATTATATCTTTTTTTGAGATGCGATGACCAGAATTGTACACAGTATTCAAGGTGCGGTCTCACCACGGAGCGATACAAAGGCATTATGACATTTTCCATTTTATTAACTATTCTCTTCCTAATAATTCCTAACATTCTGTTTGCTTTTTTGACTGCCGCAGCACACTGAGCCGACGATTTTAAAGTATTATTCACTATGATGCCTAGATCTTTTTCCTGGGTGGTAGTTCCTAATATGGAACCTAACATCGTGTAACTACAGCAAGGGTAATTTTTCCCTATATGCAACACCTTGCACTTGTCCACATTAAATTTCATCTGCCATTTGGATGCCCAATCTTCCAGTCTTGCAAAGTCCTCCTGTAATGTATCACAATCCGCTTGTGATTTAACTACTCTGAATAATTTTGTATCATCTGCAAATTTGATAACCTCATTCGTCGTATTCCTTTCCAGATCATTTTTATATATATATATATATATATATATATATATATATATATATATATATATTGAAAAGCACCGGTCCAAGTACAGATCCCTGAGGCACTCCGTTTACCCTTTTCCACTGAGAAAATTGACCATTTAATCCTACTCTCTGTTTCCTGTCTTTTAACCAGTTTGTAATCCATGAAAGGACATCGCCTCCTATCCCATGACTTTTTAATTTTCTTAGAAGCCTCTCATGAGGGACTTTGTCAAATGCCTTCTGAAAATCCAAATACACTACATCTACTAGTTCACCTCTATCCACATGTTTATTAACCCCTTCAAAAAAATGAAGCAGATTTGTTAGGCAAGACTTCCCTTGGGTAAATCCATGTTGACTGTGTCCCATTAAACCATGTCTTTCTATATGCTCTACGATTTTGATCTTTAGAATAGTTTCCACTATTTTTCCTGGCATTGAAGTCAGGCTCACTGGTCTATAGTTACCCGGATCGCCCCTGTAGCCCTTTTTAAATATTGTGGTTACATTGGCCACCCTCCAGTCTTCAGGTACAATGGATGATTTTAATGATAGGTTACAAATTATAACCAATAGATCAGAAATTTCATTTTTGAGTTCCTTCAGTACCCTAGGATGCATACCATCCGGTCCAGGTGATTTGCTACAAATGTCTCCTGAGAGCATGCAACTCTTAGGGCCCTCGAGCAGGAATCGCCCCTGCAGTGGCTGTCACTGTCGCACCTTGCCCACCAGCGCTTTAGGTTATCGTGGTGTCCGTGTGCAGGCCTAATGGAGAGTAACTGGATGACTCTGGGCCAGCTCATAGCCAGCTGCACCTCCCTCAGTCCCTTAGAAATGCTCTGTCTCCCTGCATTCGCTTTTTGTAATATTAATAACTGCTTTAAAACATCGAATGAAACAACATAAACCATGAAATAAATATTTTAGTTTATAGAACCAGTGACGGCATTTTCTGGCAGGCAGTATCCTCTCTGGTTTAATGAACAGCACTTGGTTTCACCTGAGGTTTTCAGTCCCTTATAGCAGAGGTACCACAGAAAATGTTTTCTTTTGTTTTACATTCTTTTGTAGCATCTCCGTTTTGACATTTAATCTTTGTCTTTCATTTCCTATAAAATATACTTTGGTACATTTTGAGGAAGTGCTGCTCGTGTCCCCCAGATTGTGGCTGGCATGGCCGTGGACTTGTTTTGAGGTCAATATGACTGAGAAACTGCAGTGATGCCTGTCAAATTGTCATGAAGAGACTAAAGCGAGGCAGCCCAGCATCCCCAGTGTCTCCTGTAAGCCACAAAGTGCCAGACTGCATTGAGATGAGTAGCTGAGGACCAGAACTCGGCCCAAATAGTCTCATGAGGACAGGACCTTTGGTTGGCAGTATTGATAGAGGAATCTTCTACATCATAGCACTGTTTCTCAGCTTTGCAATCTATTTCTTTGTCCACAGGCAGATCCTGTCTTCATTTACATCGGTGGTTCTCAAATTCAGGCCTTAGGCCCAGGTTTTCAAGCTATGCGTAATGAACATGCAAGAGAGATTTGCATGCAGCATTGCTGCAGTACAATCCTGACGAGCAGTAGCATGATTTCATCAGAGCTCCGAGAGCACACTAGGGTAGGCCATTGCTATAAAAGATTTTGGGCATGCATGGGAGGGATATGGAAAGAGGGTTGAGAGGCCAGGTAGAGGATAGGAGCAAGGAGGGAGCTGCTGTCCAATTGCATTTGGAAATTTTCTATGCATATTTACCCAGCATGGGTAATAGAATGGTTAATAGAACGGAAAATGGTTTATAGAACGGAAAATGTCATAATGCCTCTATATCGCTCTGTGGTGAGACCACACCTTGAATACTGTGTACAATTCTGGTCGCCGCATCTCAAAAAAGATATAGTTGCGATGGAGAAGGTACAGAGAAGGGCAACCAAAATGATAAAGGGGATGGAACAGCTCCCCTATGAGGAAAGGCTGAAGAGGTTAGGGCTGTTCAGCTTGGAGAAGAGACTGCTGAGGGGGGAAATGATAGAGGTCTTTAAGATCATGAGAGGTCTTGAAAGAGTAGATGTGACTCGGTTATTTTCACTTTCGAATAATAGAAGGACTAGGGGGCACTCCATGAAGTTAGCAAGTAGCACATTTAAGACTAATCGGAGAAAATTCTTTTTCACTCAATGCACAATTAAGCTCTGGAATTTGTTGCCAGAGGATGTGGTTAGTGCAGTTAGTGTAGCTGGGTTCAAAAAAGGTTTGGATAAGTTCTTGGAGGAGAAGTCCATTAACTGCTATTAATCAAGTTTACTTAGGGAATAGCCACTGCTATTAATTGCATCAGTAGATGGGATCTTCTTAGTTTTTGGGTACTTGCCAGGTTCTTGTGGCCTGGTTTTGGCCTCTGTTGGAAACAGGATGCTGGGCTTGATGGACCCTTAGTCTGACCCAGCATGGCAATTTCTTATGTTCTTATTTTCAGCATGAACTAATGTGCAAGTGGGCAGACTGGATGAGCCATGCCTTTTGTCATTTATTGTGTTTCTATGATTCTTGTATGCAAGGTATGCAAATGTCTCATGCATAGGGAGGAGGAATAGCCTAGTGGTTAGAGCAGTGGACTATGAACCAGGAGACCAGGGTTCAAGTCCTGCTGTTGCTCCTTGTGACTTTGGGCAAGTCACTTTACCCTACATTGCCTCAGGTACAAAAACTTAGATTGTATGCCCTCTGGGGATAGAGAAATACCTGAATGTAAACCGGTGTGATATCTCAATTGAGAGGAATGTCGGTATAAAAAAAAAAAGGAAATAGAAAAATATTCATTGTGGGTGGCCTGAAAACCACCCTGCTGAGGACGGGGTAGAGAGCCACTGTTTTCCATAGTTTCACCATGTCTGAATGGATTACTACTCCAGCACAAATCAATGTCGCCAGCATGTACGTTTTCCACCACTAAGCACCAGACTATCGTCCGCTACAATGTATTTTGTATGGCTTTCAGAAAGTGAGCTGGCCACCCTCCTATCAGGTTGTCACTTTACCCTCAGGTACAAATTTAGATGGGAAATACCCACAGTTCCTGAATGTGATCTGCTCTGAAGTGCGGAAAAGCAGATTAGAAATAAATAGATACATAGCCCTCTGCATGTTTGGAGATTTTGGTCTGATGAAGCGCGAGAGACCTAGAATAGAAGGCAAGCATCTTTGTTCTGCTTTGTAGTTGATGGCATTTGTCGACGGCGTTCTGACCCAGGAAGTGAATGAAGCAGTGCATTGGTAGCGGGGAGTAACGTTTCAGCCAGTCGGATGGCCAACGAGCTGACTGACTGTTCTGCTGATCTTAGACCTCGTCAGCAAGGTCACCTTTGTCTTGTTTTGCCCCGCGGTTTCCTGTAAAATGTTCTGTGCTGTAAGGAAGCAGGAATATGAAACGGCTCCGTTTTACCCGAAGTGTTGCATTCAGCTTTAGGATAACGACGCATCACGTGGTGTTGAGAGGAAGAGCAAGCTTTGCAGAAACTCCTTTTTTTTCTGATCTGCTGACCACCATCTGCTGGGGTTTAGCTGTTCTTATTACAGTTTTGGCAGGGATGTTCAAGCCAATCAGGTTACGTGCTTGCTTGTTTGCAAGGGTAAATATTGAAGCTGACTTGAGGAAACGTGAGGGAATGCTGCTTTACTAAGAGCTGGTTAGATTCTGTAACAGAATTTAAACCTGCTTAGGACAGGCAGACAGCGCAGTGGTAAGAATAAGGTTGAGAGGTTGGGTAAAAGAAATGGGGGTCGGTGGCTGATTTGCTGTTGGTTTAAAAGCCTAGAAGGTGAATGCACACCTACAGCGAGGCAGAGGGTCAGCCAGCCTTTTCCCTAAGACCCCCATCTTTTGGCCCCCAACTTCCTGAACTCCCAACAAGGGACTTCGTTATTCACCACTGGGTCTTGAAACTATTCACAAATGGGTTTCCTGTGCTATTTTCCAGTGCCTCATTTAATTACAAATTCTGATTGTAATCTACCTTGAGAGCAACTTCAGGAAAAGGCAGGATATGAAATGCTGATTTAAAAAAAAACAAAAAAGCTGACTTGGAGAAGGCGTGATATCCTGCAGGCGGTCAAGCTTGTACAGCTAACAGCTGCGAGAGATCCTAAGCTAGAGTAGTGTAAATGGAAACAACCTGGCAGCCTGGGTCGGCTGGTCCTTATCTGCTGTCATCTGCTATGTATGGTGCTATATTCCTTTCTTGAACAGATCTGCCTCCTTGTCCAATGGGCTGCTCCAGTGTTCTGATTGGAAAAATGAGTTGAAAAAAAGGCTGTGGTCTATGTATAACTATAGTTTGGTATTTTTTCCACCGTTCTGCATTGGCAGGATGCATGAAGGGTAAGCTTCCCTCTGATGTCCCGTCTCCATTCCTAAGGCCTAAATGCCTCTTTTTTTTCCACTGACCTGCTGTGTGATAAGCTGATTTTTCTCTGCATGTTTTACAACTGAAGGTCTGAAGACTCCCAGTAGCTGTGAACTGGTGGTTGGTGGCGAGCCACAGTGCTGGGCAGAAGGACGGTGTCTTCTGTTTGATGATTCCTTCCTGCACACTGCTTTCCACGAAGGTAAGTCCTTGAGGACCGCAAGCAGTCCTGATTTTTGGGAGATTCCAAAGGAACATTCTTCGGGCATAGCTGCACATTTGCTCCTAGAGGCAGGTTAATTAGCATGACTTGGTTATCTGAAAAAAAAGATTTGTTGTGGCCTTCAGACCGAGGTTGAGTGCCTCTGAACCGTAGCGTATGGAAAACACACAGCCCTCCCTCTTAATAGTGTATTAGCTTGAAAGACATCGGATTGGTTAGAAAAATGTTTGTTTAGATCACAGTTTAGCTGCTGTGCAAATAGTGATGAGTTTACCTTCCCAGGAGATGACTTCACTGCGTGCTCAAAGCTGCGCGGGTGTCCAAAACTTGGCATCCGTATTCTATTGACCTCAATCCAAGATGGCACTCGTCAAAACAAATGCCTGTTTAATTAGTAGATTATATTTAAAATCATAGGCTCTAGTGGCATATTCTGCGCGTGCACTGTACAAAATATTGAAGGGTTATGTTTTTAACGAGGGACTTCATCCTTCTACTTTGGCCAAATAGTTTTGTGTCCCCAGTGGGGCTGGTCGGCAGGGTGATAATTCCCCCACCCGCCACAGGTTTGCAGTCTCTGCTGACGAAGGGACCATCCTCTGTTTATAATTCAGAGCGTAGCCAAAAAGAGCCTAAGTAGCAAGCAAACGAATGGAAGTGTCGTAGCTTAACGGGATCCCTAATTGTTCCAGCATAAGATTTCACATTGTTTTCTAAGCAAAAGTCTGTATTAACACGGCCAATTAGCTCACAGTGGGAACTCCGTTCCTTAGAGAACTAAACAAGCCTCTGATATACCCAGCCTACATAAGAAGAAAGCTGTTCCCAAATCGGCGAGGAAGCGTCTCGGATCTCCTGGCTTTGTCGTCGTGGGCACTTTTTAGCCAGAGTTCCATCGGTTAATTGGAAATTCCTCCATAAAGGAGCTGCTCAGTCTGAGCGCTGCCACCCCAGCACTGACGGAGGAGAGGCCTCCTGCTCTTTCAGAAGGGGAAGATGTGGCTGGCCCTAGGGCGGGCAGCTTTCTGGCTGGGTGTTTGCTGATTTTAGTGGCTGTGGGAATCATTCCAGAACTGGGCAGTAAGATGGGGGAAGGGATGCTGGGTGCTGGATTAAGAAAGGTGACAATGACGAGACCTGAAATGGCCTACCAGAGGAGGCGATGAAGGCCAGCACTCTTTTGGGCGGGCTGGAACGGCTACGGGGGGGGGGGGGGGGTGGCAGTGGTTGGAAAAGGGCTGAGAGGTCAGGTAAATAGCATGTGGGGTGAGGAAATGAAACTGGTCCCGGGTAGGTGCCCAAATGCAATCCCAAGTGGAAGACGTTCAACTGGGCAGATGAGATGAGCCAATCTCAGCTTTGTCTGTTGTCATTTACTGTGTGACAGGGAGCTCGGAGGCATATTTATTACATCGTACAGGCAGGCTGGCACCAATTACTCTGCCGCTGAGGAGGATGGCGAGGGTCAGTGGGCCTTTGGCTGTCACTTCACTGTCTTTTTTTTTTTTTTCTCTGTTGCTTAGGTTCGGCAGATGAAGGGCCTCGAGCAGTCTTCATGGTTGACTTGTGGCACCCAAACGTGGCAGCGGCAGAGCGCCAGGCTCTGGATTTCATCTTTGCTCCGGGACGGTGATTCTGCTGGCGTCGGGCGGCATGGCAATCTGTGGCTCCTTCCTATAGTTTCCATTTGTGGAGACTCTCCTTGACAAAAGCTTTCCCATAGCACACCTTCCTTTCATTTTCGTTACTGTAGATGCAAACTGTGTTTACTTAACCATTGGCTTGCCAATGATTTTTTTTTTTTTTTTTAAGAAAGAAATGCACTTATTTTCATTCTGTGATAGAATGCAGCGTCACCTTAGTATGCATTTTTTGGCTACTGTATTTTTGCAGTGTTTAACTAAAAAGTTAACAATTTTAAAAAAAAGTTGTTTGATTGTAATCTTAAACTTCTTCTTGTGCTCATCTTGAAAAAGCAAATCCCTGACTGGGATCTGAACAGTGTAAAGTGCTTTGTCGCTGTGTTTACAGTTACATCGTGGAGAACTTTTTACAACTCTTATCTCAAGACTTATCCCGCCCAACCCCCCCCCCCCCCCCCCCCCCCCGCAGTCCCCCAGAAGCAAGTTGTCTTGCTTGGGTCGCGTTGCAGGTGGGGAGAGGTTATGCGGACTCTTACCAGCCAACGGCCTGCGCACAGTGGCAGCCTCCGGGATGGAAGAGTTGACCCTGCACTCGCACCCCAGCGCGGAGCTCTCGGAGACGGACTGTGGCTTCCCTGTGGCACGGGCAGCTGCTCTCACTAATGCTGGGGAGGGTGGGTTGCCTACAGAAGATATTAATCACAGGTCTGGCTTTCTACACCGCCTGCTTTTGGCAGCATTGTTACAAAAGGAATTCTATCTTTAGGTCTTTTAATTAAATGTCGAGTGAAAAGGAGTAACGCGATGAACAAAAGAGGACAGTACGTAATAAGGGCTCAGCAAGGGTAGACCTCCCCATCTAAGGATTCTTCTCAAGCTTGGATTCTGACCAAAGTTTGTTTCTCCCCCCTGCCTCCCCCTTTTTTTGCAGAAAAAAAGGAACAAAACCACCTTTGTTACCCTCGCGTGTTGAAACTCCAGATCTAAAGATGTCTGTTTTTGTGTCATGTAGGAAAAGGAATTTGTTCACTTGTGTTGCAGTTGGCCAGTGCAACTGGTTGAGGTTTGGTCTGTAATAAAACCGTACAGGCAAGTTCCCGCTCTTAGCTGCTGGCTTCTTCGGGACGAGAACACGCAAAGGGTGCAGCTCCCACAAGAGCTGTTCCCTCTCACGACACGCTTATCATGGAATGGAGATTTAAAGCACCAAACAAGGTTGGGTTTTTTAGTTTGAGGCTGCTGTTCAGAATTACACATTTTCACGGGCTCTGTGCCTTAGCCCATGAGATGCCTGATGTGAGAGGGAGCAGGGTGGGCTAATGAATTTAGGAAGTCCAAGCACCTATAGTTAGCCATTTGAGGGTGCCTTAAATCAGGGTGGAGCCCTCTTTTGAAACCAGGCTCTTTGGTTCATAATTTGGTAGCTGTATCCCAACAGCAGGGGCAGGCTTGATGATGGCTCTTTCTCTCACTTCCCGGGGCTTTGTAGCTGAGGCGTGGTCCCAGAAACCGAGCACAAGCCGGTGTTTCCAATTATTTATACCAGCGCTTACCCCAGGATAGCCAACATGAATATGCATGAGATACATTTGCATCTCATGGAGCCTCAGTCTATGCAGATTTATCTCGTGCATATTCTGAAAAGCCACCCAGCGGTGGGGGTGCCCAGACCAGGCTTAGGAAGCCCTGACACAGGGTGCGGGTTATGCTCGCCGGTCTGTGTTCTGGGAAAGGTTTAGAAGGTGAAAAAGCTTTAAGGCTTTTCAGAAAGTATCATGTCTCCCCCTGTACTTTTATTTTATTTTTCATTCACTTTTAGCAATGTGCTTTTGGTTGTAACACAATTTACCATTTAATGCTGAAAACAGCAAACAATTTTGTTTTAAAATGGAGCAGCATCTAAGGGGGAGGTGTGATCCTCAGCCGCTCCCACCGGGGCAGGTCTATCGCTTTCAAAATGGCACCAGTACCCCCTGGGGTGGGCACCTTTTGGCCATGAGGAAGTATATTTACAACACCATGGCGCCTGCCTCATGAGCGGCTGTTGCAATTGTGAAAACTGAGTGCTGAGGGGACAGGAGTGACCGCCCCGGGGAGCCCTTGCTGTGAGAAGTGGTTGGGGAGTTTGCTCTTAGGGGCTGTGGCAGCAGCAGAGAAGAAGGGCTGGACCGACCCCCTACATTTTATTTTATCTTTTTTCTGTTTCACTTTAGACAAAACAACAAATGGAATGAAAAAAAAAGTGTTGACATGAAAAAATGTTTAGTGCATGCCCCTATTTTATTCTTGGGAGCTCTACTAGTGCCTAGGCCAGGGCTTCCCTAACGTTTTGCCACTCTGACCCCATTTTAGCGCTTGAAAATTCACAGGACCCCAGAGGATGACCAAAGCAAATTAGCCGGGGAACACTCCCTCCACTCCCACCCTCTCCATCTTCCAGGTGCTCCCCTATCCCAGCCTCCCCCTCTGCAGTCAGTCCTTTCTCTCAGCCTTTACCCCATCCAACCCTCTCCCCTGAGCAGCAGATCCCCGATCCATTCTCTCATCCCCTCCAGCCCTTTAACTATCACCCCAGCTGCCCCTCTCCTCCAAAGCCCTTCTTCTAACCCTTCCCAGCCTCACCTCACACCCCCCCCCCCCCCCAGCATCTCTCTTATATTCCCAGTTCATCTTCTGTCATTCACCCTCTCTATCTCATCCAACCATCCCCCTGGCAAAGGTCAACGTATTCTCCTTTCTGCCCCCAGACCAAAGGTGGATGACGGCTGATGGGAAGAGAGGACAGGCTGATAACGGGTAACGGTTTTCTCTTGGGTAGGAGCAGTGGAAGTCTCCCCCGCTCATGCAAGGGCAATTGCTGATTCAAAGGCCCCTAATAATGCTGCTGGCACCCATAGAGCGACTGCATCTGGGGTTCCAAGCCCCAGTTTGGGACGCCCTGCACGATAGTTGGATGACGTGCATGGTGGGGGAAAGTTTCAGTTGCTTGGGTTGTTGCAGACGTACCTGCGTAATTCCGTACAGGTTGACCTTGCAGTCGCCATTCAGAGGGAACCAATGCAGCTGCTTTCCCTTTGGAAATTGCCTCTAACAGACAGGGGCACAAAATTGTCTTGTGTATTTTGCACCTCTTCGTTCTGCCGGTGGTAAAAAGGGAGCAAAATACTGCACCAGCCTTTAAAAATCCCAAATGTACAGTTGTTGTTTAAACACAGTCCTGGGCCCACCTCTTTTTATTCCAGCTAAAAGCAAAAGTTCAAGCACGGTGTGAGCTGCTCTGAGGTGGAGTTTTCCGGCAGGGTGCGCGAGGCCCATCAGTACTTACTCTGCTGCATTCCCTCTGTGAGCTCCAGGCCATGGGGCTCAGAACGTATACACGAGCATCCCGCATTCTGCCTGCCTGAGAGAATGGGGCCTGGCTGGCTTGGAGACGGGCCAGGCCTTAGATTTCGCTGAATCAAAATAGCCTCAAAAAAAAAAAAAAAGGAAGAGCTAAACAGGTAGGGGTTATAATTCCACTTTAAAAGTTGACAATTTCTGAAAAGCAAGCTCCAAGTCTGGCATTTATTTGTGGCTTGTCTTATGCGTAACCTAAACAAAATCCTCCAAGAGCCTTAAAGGCAGCGATAGGCAGGCAACTCTTAAGCAGAGGAAACGGAGAAAATGGGAGAAATGAAACAGAAGAAGGGGGTGAACAGCACAGCAAAAAAAAAGGGAGAAGAGGGGAATAAGGAGAGAAAAGAGGGGAGGGAGTAAAAGGGGTGAGGACCGAGCACAGAGGAGGAGGAAGAGATGAGTAGAAGGGAAAGAGCAGCGGGAGGAGTTAGGAATGGGGGAGAGAAGGATCTCTGCAGGAGAAAAGCTGCCGCTTTCACTGATTTTCTGTATCGGCTGTGGGGCTGTGTGTAGTGGACTGGAGGAGAGGTGGATAAAAGAGGAAAGGAGGGGAGCAGGTGAGGAGCGGGGGCACTGGACTGGTCCTGCACTATATTTAATCACTGACAGTGCCCCACGCTGGAGAATGATGGGGACCACGGCTGCTGCAGGGTTTGGGTTTTGCTTGGTGGTTGCTGTAAGCATCTCTGAAGCAAAGCAGCAAGGCGACCGTGGCTGGAGAGAGGAGGGACGCCCCCTACCCCAAAGGCATTCTGCTATGGGGGCTGCAGATTGGCAGGTGGCCAATCCATGGCCGTGTACCTTAATTTAAAAAAAAAAACATTACTTTTGGGGGTAGATTTTCAAAGGGTTACGCGCGTAACCCCCGAAAACTTACCCCAAACTCCCCCTGTGCACGCCGAGCCTATTTTGCATAGGCTGCCAGCGCGCGCAAAGCCCCGGGACGCGCGTAAGTCCCGGGGCTTTCCTGGAGGGGGCGTGTTGAGGGCATGTCGTGGCCGGTGCATCATCGCTGGCGTGTCAGGGGCGTGTCGCGGCGGGCACGTCATTGAGGTCGTTCCAGGGGCATGGCTGCGGGCTCCAGACCAGCCCCCGGACCGGACCGGACCATGGTGCGCCGGCGGCTGGCCCGGCGTGCGCAAGTTACGCCTGCCTCGGGCGTAACTTATGCAACAAAGGTAGGGGGGGTGGGTTAGGTAGGAGAAGGGGCGATGGAAGGAACGGAGGCAGGCTGCGCGGCTCGGCACGTGTAGGCTGCTGATTTTGGGCAGCCTTGCACGCGCCGACCCCGGATTTTAACAGCTACGCGCGTATCTATTGAAATCTGGTGTACTTTTGTTTGCGCCTGGTGCGTGAACAAAAGTACACGCGCGCGTAGTTTTATAAAATCTGCCCCTTGGTGTATAAAAGCAAGCAATGTCATATTTGAAAGCGTTTGAGCTGGTGGGTTCAGGCCTGGGGACGTGGATCTGGGCCCTCGCTCCTTTCACAGCCATAGCAGCAGCTTGGAGCTCGGCCCTGATTCATCCAGGGGCAGTGGCAGTGGCAGTAATAGAGCCAGGGCTGTGCACACGGGGTTAGGGATTTCCCCAAACACCCCCCGGAGGATGTGGGAGCCAGGGGTGAGGGTCCTTCCCGCTGCAGATGTGCTGTCTGGTGCCTCAGCGTTCAGCCTGTACCTCCGAGCCCTGTCACCCCCGCCCAGTTAAAGGCTGGAGTTTGGATCTGAGGGCTGCTGGTCTACAAGGGGGCAGGGTGGAGGGGCCTCCACCATTCAGGCTGAGCGGGAGAAGGTGCTGGCAGGATGGAGGAGGCGGTGCCCGTTTCACCTCGCTGCCCCCTTGCTAGTGGGAGATCTGGGCCTGGATTCTTGGTGGCAGTTTGCAATGACCCCAGCCCCAGGCCCACCTAAGGAAACTGGAAAAGGCGAGGAGGAGCCATGAGCAGATGTGCAGACCTAGCATTAAACAGAATTCGACAGAAACACATGTTAAGATAGGAATAGAGGCAGGGAATCCTTAGCTTAATTAGGATTATGTATTTAAAAAAATTTTTTTAATTCAATTAAAGATTTTACAATGAATAGACTGCACAAAAGACATTTCACATATATTTACAAATATTTTTGACACATAAATACCTCTTTTACAGTCTAGGACCAAAGTGCATAATTTGGACACAAGGATCAGAAAAATGCCAAACACGGGCGGTGACTTTCTGATTCTGCTAGGACCTGGCGTGACCCTTCCCAGGCAGAGACTGTTCCCCCACCCCCTGACCCCCTGACCAGGCTGCCCCCCCCCCCCCCCCCCCCCCCCCCCCCCCCCCCCCCCGAGCTTCATTTGTACAGGATGGCAATGAAGGGGGCTCCGAGGAGGCCGACCCCATGGTGGTCACAAGGCACCGGGTGCTGGCTCACGATACAGTTCAAGCTTAAACTCATCTCTCTCCTCGTGCCGCCGGCCTCCTGCAGCAGGTGGAAGAGGAAGGTCGCGTCCAGGGTCAGGTCCGAGACATCAGCTCGTGCCAGTTTTAAGTGACTGTTCAACAGGAGAGAGAAAAAAGAGAGAGAGAGGCGATGTGAAGCTGCTCAGCTCTAGCAAAAGGAGCAGGGGGGGATTTTCAGCAGATTCCTTCCCCCTGCCCAGCCTGAGCTTCAGGGCTTTACTCCCCTGTGACCTCGGCAACCCCTAAGCAGATAGCGCTGAATATATCCAGGCTAAGAAAGGTGGCGCAGTCCCTCTTCATGCAGTCATGTTCTCTTGTTGGGGAGGTAAAATGATGCAGCATAAGGCTATTCATGCTTTGAATAAAAATCAAAATGGGGAAAATCACGGGAATGAGACTGAGGAAAAAAGAAAAAAAAGATTTTTATTATTTTTTTTACTTTCTTATCCTGAGTTTGGCTTTTTGGGAATAGAAAACACCACCAAAACTAAAACAGTTAACATTAATCTAAGCAGGCTCAGTACACTGCAAGGCTGAAGGTTTGGTCCTGCTCATTGTTAAGGGCGACACCTGGTGGCCGGATACAGGATTCCAGGAGCAGCACTGCGGCTGCAATGAGGAAACAGTGGGAGGGTGAGTCTATTGAAATGGGGGAGAAATTCCTGGCTAGTTGTCAATGAAGGCTCATAATATCAGCAGCCCAGCTCTGGTTCTGATTGAGCTGTAAGAAAAAGGCCAAAAAAAAATACCAAAAGCGCTAATTGGCCTGCTGAATAGTTGATCATCGTTATTTTACACTGCTAGTGAAACATCATCTCTTGGCTGCACACATTCCTGATATTTTCTGTCAAAGCACAATGCATGGGACTTACCAGCAGTTAACAACACATCCACAGTGAGACAGCGTCCCCATTAGCTGAATAGTATCCTGCTAACACTGGCCGCTGCACGCTGCCATGCACAGGATCTGGGCATGATTCCCAGGCATGGCCCATCCTCCTCCTCAAGCCTAGCTGGGAGGGGAGTAGAAAGAGCGTTGGGGAAGGCCCGGGCATTCTCCAGGCCAGACCTAGTGGCCAGGCTCAGGCTGTCCCCCTACTGCCTTCCCCAGGAAGCCTGGCCAACAGTTGTCACTGGGATGGATGGATGTGCTAGACGGGGGCGGAAGAGTGAAAAAGGGTAACAGAACCCTACGTGCAGATTCCTGGCAGCGCCACCCGTGTGGAGCCTGAAGCTGCAGTATGAAGCTGCCATGGGCAACACTGACTGGCATTCCCGTTTTGCATGCTAGTTTTATACAGTGCCTGCTCTGATGGAAACTATTTATGTAATCATTATTACTGCTGGTTTGCAATGCTCTGAGTGCACCCGAAGCTCAGCAGTAGCAGTAGGAAACTACCCCTCCCCCAGCCCCTTTAGTCTTCTGCTTCTCATTTGATTCCTGGGGGAGAGATGATGGTTTAAATTTTGTGGACACTTTTTCTGTTTCTATTCAAGGTACAGGGCATGGCAATGTAAACTGGGACCACTGATATACAGATCCTGAATAAAACCCCCTTCCTAGCACTGCCCCCATCGTATGCACATCTGTCTCATTCATGTTCATTGGGAATGTCCTGAAGCCCAGGCCTGATTATAGCTCTTGAGGGCTGGGGTTGGCCACTCCTGATATAGCCACTGAGGGAGAGAGGAAAACAGCACCTGCAGATTTGATTTTCAAAACTAGATGCGCTGTTTTATTCCCCTCCCCCTGATTGGTCGCCAGTAAAAATATCAGATGCAAATATACGAGGCTGCTTTGTGGGCGCAGATGTGATGGGTGGTTTTGAGGGGAAACTACAAGTGGTTTTCCGTTGAAAAGCAGCTACAAGGTCTGGGCTTTACCACTTCTCAGAGGCCTCACCTGCAGATGAGTCAGCGACCCTTGGGAAGACTGAGATCTATGAAATTCAGCAATTCTATCTTTTTAGGCCAAAAGTCAGCCACCCCGCAAGGCAGACTGTAATGCCAAAACGTTGATGTCGATCGGTGCTGGTTTTCAAACTTTTTTCATGGCTGTAAAGATACAGCAAGCTTTTGGATTGCATTAATATAATGTGGATTTTAATACTTTTCAGCAATAAATGATTATAACATAGTGCACCGACGCTGTCATCCTGTAGCGCACACAATTCTGAGATACCATTTGGGCTGCTATGTTTGTTTTGAAATCTCGTAGCATTATCTCACTATAACATTAGAACGAGTGCACATGTAACACGGCATGGGCTGACCTTGTGCTCCTGGTTGCAGAGGTGCTCAGAACTGGGGTGACTGTTATGTGGTCAGGGTTTGAGATCTCCAGGTGCAGCTCTGCTCGAAGGATGGACAGGCCGAGGATGTCCGAATCTATGTAGAATTCCAAATTCGTCCCCTCGTCATCTGACAAAGGAAGGGAGAGATGAGGACAAAGGATCAGACCTAAGCTCAAGAGGTCTGAAAAGAGCAGCACTGGGTAGGAAGGAGCATGGGGCACGTGAAAAGGCAGTGCCAAGCAAACAACCAAACAGAAAGGAAACCTATGAATAAGACCGAAACTAAAAGCCACCAACCCAAGAAACAAGAAATGTCAAAGTCTCGGCGAACTAAAGGCCTCATTCTCTAATGAGGGTCAATTTTCAAAGAGCCACTGGGCAGACAAGATAACGGCAACCCATTCATTTTACCCATTTCAGCCGAACCTAATAGACTAGGTTTGTCACTGCAAATTATCCTAAATCTAGCCCATCAAAATTTGATCAGTTTACGTCTGCAATTAATTTGTCTAGTTTTAGGCATCTAAGTTAGCTGGTGAGCACTGAAAATTGACACTAACCAGCTAACCATGGTTTCCCAATCATGACCCCATGATTGGCTGAATTTATGAACCTTATGGCATTTAGTCAAAGCGGGGGAATTTTCCAAAGATTTGTGCCAGTCAAATCTTTTCAAAATTCTCCCCATGTCTTTCCTCCCACACACACAGGGGCCGATGCAATAAAGTGCGCCCAGATGTGCACGTGGCTGGACGCGCTAGACTAACACCTGATGCAATAAGGAGATCAATGCGTCCAAAACGCGCGCCCAAACAATTGCACAGCTGATAGCCTCATCTAGCTTACATGCGACGAGTGTTATTAGCTATTACCCCCGAGGCAGAAAATCGCCGGGCACCCAACACACACTTTTTAACGCAGCAAATTTAACTCCAGCCCTGGAGGTGGCGTTAAGTCAATCCACAAGTCCAGGGCTCATGAGAAATGTAAAAATGCTATATCCTCTGTGGTTCCTGCTGCTTAGTAGTTTTGCGACACTTAAATCTGCTGGTTGTGGTGTTTAAAAATAAAGGTATAATGCAATGGCTTGATGTAAAAAAAAAAAATAAATAAATCCTAGACGTACACTTTACATGCACAATATACACGCACAACGGCAAGGGGCGAGATCGGCCTGAAGCGGAAAAAAACGGATGCGTGCCCATTGCAGTTGTGGGCGCGCATCCGTTTTATCCGTGCATTTGAGCGCTAGGGACGCACAAGTCTTCCCCAGTGCATCCTTTTTTCACGCAGCCCCCTCATTCACATATAGCGTCGGGCGCCCAGGGGATGCAGCTGTGCGCGCATTAGGAAAATGAGCGCTCAGTACCAGCGCCCGTTGCAATGCGCATCCTATTGCATCGGCCTGACAGAATCAGTGAATCAGGGCCCTAGGTGGGACTGGTAACTTAATAATGTAGGCGAGCTCCGACACACTGGCAGTTAAAAGTGGCTGCTTTCAAAAAGTCAGCCTGTTCAGTTTACATATCTTCAGGTATTTATTTAATACAGATCTGAAGCATTTCTTGCGATGCAATATCAATAGCAGGCTCTGCTAAGAGAGAAGCTCCTGGAGGATACATTGAGCTGATAAACTATTCAGTAGCAATTACATAAAATTTAAATTACTTCTATGTAGGCCAAACCAAGCAGGAGCTTGTTCTGAGGAGGAGAAAGAGGGGAGGAACAGGTGTTGGGTTGCACATGTATCTACCCAAAGTGGAAACTGGGCAGACTGGATGGCCCAATCTGGTCTTTCTCTGCCTTCAGTTACCATTTTACTACCACAGGGAAACCAGGAAAGGGAACAAAAGGAGGTGGGACAGTGCCTTTATGACTGGGGCACTGTTTCATTACAAAGAAGCACAGCAATACTAAAACAATCAGTATAGATGTTTCTTGGGCTGTGTGTGGCATTTTAGTGATTTTTTTTTTTTGCTGGCAAAACAGTCCTCAGGGTCCTTATTTTAGTCACCCAAGATGAGTCTAGAATGAGATTTTCTGGTTCAAAAAAAAAAAAGAAAAAAAAGAAACGAACTTCGATTCCCTGTCAAATTAAGGACTGTTTGTTCCATTACCCAGTAGTGAATGGTGAATAAAACAGCATGAGCGAGAAAGGTAAGGCAAATTAAGGCACGGAATATTTGTGGCACATTACACAATTAATTCCAGCAGAGCCTAAGAATTCTGTGGGGCTCAGCACTGCATGGAACGGTGCTTGAATCAAGCGTAACCTGGGAGATGCCTCGTTATCCCTCTTAATTGTGAACCAGTACATTAGGAAATGAGAACAGGCAGATTGGGGAAGACCAAACAGCCATGGAGCCCAGCATCCCAGCTCCAGTACTGCTTACAGATTTGGGTTGTTTTCTTTTTTCAAACAAGATGTTTAAGCCTCCTGCTTAGGACCGGGTCCAAATGGTTTTGTGGCCCCCAGTCGGGTCAAGTGGCAGGATATTAAATCCCTGACTCCCACAGGTCCTGAATCTCAGTGGAAAGGCCAAGAAGGGAGTGGAGGACTAGCCTTGTGGTCAGAGCAGCGGGCTAGGAGCCACTGCTGCTCCTTGTGACCTCGGTTACCTCACGGACACATTTAGGGGCCTGATTTTCAAAAGGTTTTCTCCCATTCTGTGTCTGTGGGAAAAAATTCTTCATGCATGACTCCCTTAGATTGTGAGCCCTGGGGGGGACGACAGGGAAATCCCTACAGTACCTGAATGCAGTCTGCTTTGAAGAGGCAAAAAGTGGAAAGTAAAAATAAATAAACAAACAAAGGACACCCAACTCATGACTCAGATGGCATTAGATCTTAGACAAAAAGAGGCCAAGAGAGATTGTTTGGATTTTTTTTGGTTTTCAGTAGCTTCTATGCAGTTTTTCTGTAACCCTGGAAATATACACAGATCAGTAAACAACAGGATAGGATAGAGAGAATTTACATTGCATACTTTAAGTATACCTCAAATTAACTTATGGTAATTGAAGTATATGAACGTAAACTATCAATACGAAAAGCCTAAGAATAAACTACCATTTCTGTAATCAAGGGAGCAATGTCTACTTACCCACTTCTATCTTTCCCTGTAGTCCTTTAACTTTCCTGCAAGCAAAGCCGAGCTTGCAGCAGCTGTAGATCGTCCTGATGTACTGGAACAGGTGCTGCTGAGGAAACGCTGGCCTGGTGGGCCCAGAAGGCGCTGTATGGAGCCTGAGCTTGAAGGAAGAGCTCATCTGCTGGCCAAGGAGGCCCAAGTGACCCCAGACCCAGGGCTGGCTCATGTGGATGCACTGGGACCTCTGATATCCCAGCACCTCGTGTCCCTCAATCCAGACCCTCTGCCTCAGTCTGTGAGGGGAGCCCTCCGTGTCCTCTGCTCTCAAGTCCATTCTGCTCAGGGACTCCTCTCCAGTTTCACCTCTGCTTTCAGAAAAACCAATAGCCGCTCCTTTTCCAGAGTACAAATGTCGACTCCCTGCTACTTGCAGTATGCACATCAGGCAGAAAATGGTGTTCAGATCCATGATCGACTGCTGTGCTGAGAGTTTGCGGCCAGCAACACCTGATCCTATGCATTAGCTTTTAAAAAGGCAGTTCTGAAAGCCCCAACAGAATACGCTGATGGTCTAAAATCACCTAACAATGTGGCTCTTGTTTTTTAAGAATGACTTCTGTTCACACCCCTGTCACTTATGTAAACGAAGGACCCAAGCCTTTCTAAACCAATAATAATCTTGGGATTAAAGAATATAAGATTTGCCATACTGGGTCCATCCAGCCTAATATCCCACTTCCAACAGTGGCCAATCCAGGTCACAAGTACCTGGCAAGATCCCAAAAGGTTGATAGAGTCCATGCTACTTATCCTAGGGATAAGCAGCAGTGGATTTCCCCCATGTTCACCTTAATGATGACCTATGGTCTTTTCTTTGAGAAACTTGTCCAAACCTTTTTTAAACCTAGCTGCACGAACAGCTTTTACCATGTCCTCTGGCATTTAATTCCAGTGCTTAATTACACATTGAGTGCAGAAATATTTTCTATTTGTTTTAAATGTATTCCCCAGCAACTTCATTGAGTGTCCCCCTAGTCTTTGAACTTTTGGAAGAGTAAAAAAATGGATTCACATTTTCCCATTCAACTTCACTCATTATTTTGTAGACAATTATCAAATCTCCCCTCAGCTGTCTCCTCTCCCAGCTGAAGAGCCCTAAAGTAACCTCTTTAGCCTTTCCTCGTGGGGGAATCATTCCATGCCCTTTATCATCTTGGGCACTCTTCCCTGCACCTTTTCTAGTTCTGCTATCTCTTTTTTGAGATGCGGTGACCAGAATTGCCACAGTATTCAAGGGGTGGCTGCACGCCTCGGTGGCATTATGATATTCTCGGTTGCATTTTCCATGCCTTTCCTAATAATCCCTAGCATTGTATTTGCTTCCTTGGCTGCCACTGCAAATTGAGCAATGTACTATCCAGGGTGACAGAGTTAGGATTTTGCCACCCCTGGGCACACTTACTGCTGTTGCTCTCTACCCCCTCCCCTCACCAAGATTGGACAATGGGGAGCAAAAGGTCTAAAGAAGTCTCAGTTCTCCCATAGCTGCTCAGGGGGGTTCAGAGGCAAAAATTTGAAAATTCTGAAGCGAATTGGCAAACATTTCCATCTTTTATACTACGTTATAGAAATATTTTTCCAGACTTGCTTGTGGCTCTAATTTATTTTCTCTTTATTGGATGAAAACAAAAAGGGATCTCAAGTATCAGTACAGGAAGCAGACCCCAGGCAGGGGAAAAGGAGAAGATAAAGATGAGAGGACTAGGGCTGGGGCGAGGAAGGGAGGAGATAAGGAATGTGGTGGAGAGGAGAGGACTAGGGCTGGGAGGAGAAGGAAAGCGAGCCAGGGATGGGGAGGTTGGGAGATGGGGGTGAGCAGGAAGGAGAGAGCGGTTAGGTTCTGGATTGAGAAACGGAAGGTGGAAGGAGGAGGAGTTGGGATGTGGGTTCCAGGAGATGGGAGAGGAAGGGAGGTTCTAGGATCTGGGAAATAGAATGAGATCAAGGAAGGGAGGGTCTGAATTGCAAGGAGCGAGGGGTGTCCTTACCGTGTTTCAATCCTACTCCCCCATTCATCCCCTCACTCTAACCATCCACCCAGTCTGACATGTACACAAACACCAATCCCTTCCCTCGCATACATACGTGACTAGGGATGTGCATTCATTTAAACAAATGTGCAAAGGTGACAAATAAGGGCAATTCATTTAATTTGAGGGGCCCTGAAACAAATTGAGGGCCCACGACTGAATAAACCTCATTTCTTCCATTTGTTTAAAAAGAATGCATCAGGCCTAGGCCTTGGCCGGAGTGTCACCTGGGGCATAGGCCGAGGCCCAAAGCAGGGGCTGCAGCCTACACTCAAGCGTGGACTCAGGGTTTTCTCCTAGGCCTGGGCCGACACTGGGGCCTTAAGCCGAGACCTGAACCCCCAGAAAAATGTCACTTAACCTGATCCGTTGGGTATCCGAAGAAGCCACCAGGGAGGCTCACAATGCTGGGCTTCGACCCAGATCCAGACCCGATGCCAAGTGTGGGTGCGGTGGGGGATCTGCCTGTGAGGCCTAGGCCCAGGCCGAAGCCTCGACCTGGTTAGGGCTGAGGATGCGGCAGTTGTAATTTGGATTGCTCTTCTCTACAGGCACAGCTTTGAATAATTAACTCCAGCGCATTCACCCCAGCGGACGGCGCCCATTTGATGTATGGGTATTGTCTGCTGGGGGTGAATGCAACCGGAGTTAATTTCCAGTGCGACCTCAGCGGACAGTGTCAGTTTACGAAGAAAGAAAGAAGAGGGATGCCTTTGTTGAAGCTGCGAGGCGTGGGCAGCTAACCTTGTGTAGGCATCGAGGCTGATGGCCTTGCAGGCAGATCTCCACCGGATCAGGTAAGTGGGGGCTGGGGGGATTCTGGCCCTGGCATTTTCTGGATGGAAGGGATGGGTAGTGGGAGCAGGAAGCCTTGGGAGGCCCTGTTTTCTTTTTTGGGTTCTTTTTTTTTTAAATAATATTTGATACATTTTTTCACATGACTGAAACGAATCAAACATTCCATGAACAAAAATTCTTGGGGGAAAAAAAAACTCGCAAAAGCGAACTGAAAAATGAAAACAAATTTTATCCCTGCACACCCCTAACAATGACCTTCTTCCACCATTCCCCTCTCTCTTACACACAGGCATACACTCCTATCCTCTTATTTATTGTATTTATTTTATTTTGGAACCTTTACTATACCGACATTCATAGGACATATCACACCGGTTTACAAAAAACCGAAGCAGGCAGAAAATACAAAAAACAGGGAGGGGGTAGGCAGGGCAAGAACAGCGAGAAAGGATAGGGCAGGTAGAGAGAGAGTAGCAAAACAATACTTTAGCAATATAAGAAGAAACATAACTTATCCCCAGCTGCTCTCCTCCCTCTCCAATGATCTCCTAACCTCCCAGAAATGATTCCCCCTTTGCTCTGTCTAACACAGGCTCACCCCCACTTCCCCTCCTGTTTGTCTTGGAGGGGGGGCGGGGGGGGAGAGCTAGATCAAGAAGCTGAGAATTGTTCTCTGATAAATGAGATTCGGCACAGCCCAACAATAAATCTTTACTGAACCTGCTGCCCCCCCCATAATCTTACCACCCTAGGCATAGGCCCTACTGCCCCTCTCTTTCCTGGGTGGAACCTTGCATTATGAAGCTATAATTTGGACTGCTCTTCCCTACATACCTGACTAATTAAATGGCATTGGCATTCGTATAGCCAGTCTCACAGCAATTTTTCACAATCCTCTTGTGATTTAACAACTTTGAATAATTGGGCATCATCAGCAAATTTGAAGACCTCACTCATTCCCATTTCTAGGTTATTTATAAATATGTTAGAAAGCTGTAGGCTCAGTACAGATCCCTATTCACCTTTCTCCATTAAGAAAATTGACCATTTAGCCCTGCTTTCTGTTCTCAGTCCACAATAGAAAATTGCTTCCTTTTAATTTCCTCAAGTCTTTCATGAGTTACTTTGTCAACTGCTTTCTGAAAATCAAGATCCACTATATCAACTGGTTCAACTTTATGCACATTTATTCACACCTTCAAAAAAAAAAAAAAAAAAGTAGCAGAATGGTGAGGGAAGACTTTCTTTGGTGAAATCCATGTTGGCTTTATCTCAGCTATGACCATCTCTATGCAGTCATTTTGGTTTTTTTAACCATTTTGCCCAGCACTGCTGCCAGCCTCATCAGTCTGTAGCTTTCTGGATCACCACACTCCAGTTGATTTTAATAATAGCTTACAAATTGTCTGCAGTTTCATTTTTCAATTCTTTCAGCACTCTGGGATGTATACCATCTGGTCCACGTGATTTGCTACTCTTTAGTTTGTCAAGACATGCTTCATTTTAAAATATACTATAACTTCTGAATGAAAGTAATAATTTGGATTTTTAGCTCACCATTCCAAATGATGCTCAAGGTAGCTAACAGAATTATTAGAATTCAGATACAAGTCCCTGTCCCAAAGAGCTTACAATCTAAGTAGGTACCTGATGCCAGGCCTTAGCAAATCTGGAAGTGTAGGCTCTGGGCTCCTCGAGTTGTTGAGTGGTCTTCACTGCTGCACAAGCCACCGAAACTCTGGGTCAGCTAGTGCTCTAGAAGAGGATATGATGCCTGGGGCAGAGCTACTGCGGTTGCATGGCACCCAGGGCATTCGCTCCAATTCACTCCACTCCCCACCTACCTTCCCCCCACAAAGAATTATTACCCTCAGGCAACAGGAGATAAAGTGACTTGCCTAAGGTTACAAGGAATAGCAGTGGAGGAAGTAAGATTTGAACTCTGGTCTCCCTGGTTCTCAACCCATTGTTCTAATGACTAAGCCACTCCTTTGTTTTTGTGTAATAAATTTACAAATTTGTGCTGTATTCTATCTAGTGCATTGAATTTACTGAAAACAGAAAGCAGCTGAAAGTATTCTTATGTTATGGTTTAGTTCTATAGTAACACAGTAAACAATAGCAGATAAAAACCAAAATGGCACATCCAGGCTGCCCAGGAGTGCTTGGTCCACTTTGGGTAGATGCACTACATACAAATTCTCACATGAACTCTGATATCCACTGATCCTGTGTCTTTTAGGGTTCTAACTGCTGCTCCATGCAGGTTATCCCAGTGCTTTATTACCACGCTCCTGCCTGTACAGGAATTTCTATTTTATCATTAAGCTACATTATGGAGCTATCTGGATCTCTCTTCCTACTTAAATATTTTATTTATATTTACTAAATATGACATCAGATATTCCACTGTTTCTTTATTCATTCATTCAAATTTGATAACCCACTATTCATAATTAAACAGAGCAGGGCCCAATCAAAATATAAAATGAATAACAATTCCTCTACCCCCACAACCATGCCCACCTCAACCCATGAACATCCCTTCCACCTGACAGATGCAAACCCATCCTCTCGACCACTCCTACCTCCCACTAAATCAGAGGGAAGTATCATGGACCAAAACTCACGCTCAAATAACCAGGCCTTTCTTCCTAAAAACATAATATCCGCTTTCCTTCCCCAATTCCAGTGGAAGGGAATTGCACAATGCTGGCCCCTTATAACTAAAACCGACTTCCTAGTAACATCTAACCCTCTCCCATGATGGCCACCATAACAACTCCCACTGCAAAGATGGCAAGTTCCTTCCCGGTGTATTTGGATACAGTCTGTCAACAAGATACTGCGAAACTCCAAGGTACAAACACTTGTGAACTAGAGGAACAATTTTAAAATATGCACTAGCCTTTACTGGCAACCAAAGCAGATTATACAAAACTGGTGTAATAAGTTTTATTGCCCCTGTCAATAAATAACCTTGTTGCAATATTTTGCACCATTCAATTGCTTTATACTCACTTGTGATATAGAGAGTTACAATAATCTAATCTGATCAAAACCAGTGCATGGACCAACATCAACAAATCCTTAGGGGTCGATTTTAAAAGTAGCACATGGCCACATGCATGTTATAAAATCCGATGGCATCTGGCACGCAGAGGGGGATTTTTTTTGCTAAATATGTGCAGTGATGCAATCAGGCTTCCTCCAGTCCGCTCCAATTAAGGAATGGACTGGAGGGAACTTCCCTACCCCCCCTACCTAACCTTCCAGCCTCTTCCCCCCTCCTCCCTGCCCCCTAAACCTAAGCTATCGCCAGTTTTTTTATTTTACTAATTACTGTTCCTCTGGAGCACAAGTAGTTTTCGCACGCCGGCTGGCTGCCGGCACGTGCTTCCCCAGGACTGCGGCTAATGGCCGCTATTCCAGCTGGCCTACGTCCCGCCCTGCCCCTCCCTTTTTTCAGGCCCTGGGACTTCTGCACGTAACGGGGGTTATGTGCGTGGCCAGGCCCTTCCGAAAATACACGCAGCACGCGCAAGACCTGGCCAAGCACCTAAGCTCCGTTATTTAGGCGCGTGGCTGTTTGAAAATTTGCTTGTTAGTATCTAAAACTGACTGAAGCTGCCTAATTATCCACAGATGGTTCTTAGATTTCACCACAGCCGACACCTGCAGACCAAACTTTATCCTCAAACACTTCAGCCAATCTCGATACGATCTCCACACCAACATTTCATACAAAATATGCCATTGGCTCTCAGAATTTCACTGTAAGATTTTTTTGTTGTATTACCATTTTGCTGGTTGTATAAACTTACATGGTGAATGTTACTGCTTAATTATGCAGTTTGGGGACAATTTTCAAATCTGCATGTTCCTGTTCATACCCAGATCAGTCCAGACAAGTGGGTTTTGCATCCCTACCAGCAGATGGAGGCAGAGAAGAAAACTTTGAGGCACTGCTACATAACCAAGAGTGCCACCTGCAGTCCCTCAGTATTTCTCTGTCTCCAGCAGATGCTAGAATTGCAAACCTGTAGTCTGACAAAAAAAATAAAGAGACTAGAATAGATTTGAAAGACAGAAATTTTGGAAGAAGTTTCGGAGGCTCCCTGCAATGTTAGGCTCCTTCGTGGATCATCCCTCAGATGGTGCAGATGGAAAGGGTTGGAAACCCCTGACTGGTGTTTGTCCTCGCCTGGCCGGAGGTCCTGATAGCCAGGGGACTGGCTCCCTCAGGGCTTCTGATGTCTCCTCCTGAGTCTTGGCTGACCTGTCTGGGAAGTACCCTGTTTGCCTTTTAGCTGTTCAAAAAAAATAAATTCTTTTTTTTTGTTGCAGCGGCTAAAGGCGGTGAGTGCGCCTGGGACAGCAGGAGCTGTTGGCGTTTTCAGGAAGGGAAGGCTGAGGGGATTTTCCCTTGTCCCTTCTCCTTGAGGGTCCCAGGGGTGGTGGCTGAACTGGTAGGGAGATGCAAGTATGGCTTAGATTTGTCTTGTGTGCTGTTTGGGCTGCTGCCTCAGGGCTCTGTTGGAGAAGAGGGCCCTCCCCACGGGGGATCACGGCCACCAGAGACTCCAGGGATTCCTCTTCCTCTCTGTCGCCTGTGGTGCAGGAGGATCAGGATGGGGGAGGGGATTTGGACAGCAGCCTTCCTGAACAGGGAGTGGAGGATCCTGAAGATTTCTCACCAGAGTTTGTTCTGCTACTCCATAAGGCCTTCCTGGCAAGGAAGGGGGTGGGGGACAAGCATCCAAGGAGTAGACCTCCTTGTTGTGCTTCCAAACATCCTAAGGTGGTCCCTTCTGGAGGGACTGGGGATCTGCTGCGGCACCTGGGTTTGGGTCAAGCAGGTTCGGAAGGCTGAGCCCATGGATGGGAGGATTCCGATGACATGCTGGAGGATCCTTTGAATTTGTAGGGGGTCAATCTGGATGTGGACATGGACACGACCCTGAATGCAGATCTGGATGCGAATAGGGATGGCCCTAGGGTGGTCCACTTGTTTAAGGATGAATTGTGTCCCCTTATTCCTCAGATGTTGCAGGAATTGGGGGTTTTGGTGATTCAGGAGGAGAAAGATGAGGGCATGAATCCGGTTCTGGATGGTCTGCGGGGCCCGCCTAGTGCTTCTCCCTTACCTAAGATTTGCAAGTTGGTGAACTGGGAGTGGGACTTTCCGGAAGCAGGTCTAAAGGTCGGCAGGGCCATGGCTAAGCTTTACCTCCCGATGGAGACCTTGGAATTCCTGCGGGTGCTGAAGGTGGATGCAGTGGTTTCAGCAGTGACCAAGAAGACGACCATCCCGGAGGTGGGGCTGCCGCCCTGAAGAATGTTCAGAACTATAAGTTGGAGATTCAATTGAAGCGGATGTTCGAAGTTTACATTTTGAGTCTCTGAGCCACGATTTTTGGCAGCATGATGCAGAAAGCTTGCTTTTGCTGGGTGCAGAAGGCACAAGAGCAAGCCTCATCAGGGGATGTTGGTTTTCTGCTGTTGGCACGCTTGGAGGCTGGAGTGGATTATGTCACGGATGTGCTCTATGACTTGGTGCACACTTTGGCCAGGAGCATGCTCTTGGCAGTAGTGCCTTGCAGACTTTTGTGGTTGTGACATTGGTTGACGGACAAGTGGTCCAAGGCTCAGCTGTATAATTTTACCTTTAAGGGGAAACTCCTTTATGGGGAGGATTTGAATCAGCTGATGAAGACTTTGGGTGAGTCCAAAGGGAACAGGTTGCCTGAGGATAGGAAAACTAGCAAGAAGGTGTTTCCTCCTTGATCCCGGGTTTCGGGAATCACATAGGTTCCGCTCAGGCAAGCCCTCCCCTGGTGCGGGAGTAAAGAAGTCAGTGGGAAGGCAGCAGTCCTTTCGAGGTGCCCACAGATCTTCCAGGGATGGTGCTGGTCAAGGGGCCGGTGGTGGAAAGTCATCACAATGATGCCAGCATCACCCATTCTTCTGTAGAAGCGGTAGAGGGAAGACTCTCCAGCTTTTATAAGGAGTGGACCAAGATTACCTCAGTTCGCTGGGTTCTAGAGGTGGTGTGAGATGGCTATACACTAGAATTTTCTCGCCCTGTCAGGGAAGCCTTTCTGGAGTCCCACGTCATCTTTCAAACAAGCGAGAGGCGGTGTTGGTGACTCTACAGAGGTTGCTAAGCTTAAATGTGATAGTTCCCATCCCGAGGGAGAAGCAGGGATAGGGAATGTCTCCCTATATTTTGTGGTTCCCAAAGAAGGAAGGAAAGTTTCGGCCAATTCTCCACTTGCAAAAGATGAACAGAACCCTGAGGGTTCCACATTTTTGAATGAAGATGTTAAGAACAGTGATTGCGGCAGTCCACAGAGGGGAGGTCTTGGAATTGTTGGACCTAATGGAGGCCATATTCCCATTCGACAGGACCATCAGAAGTTTCTTCGGTTCATGGTGTTGGGGCAGCACTTCCAGTTTAGCGCTCTTCCCTTTGGACTGGCCACGGCGCCATGAACCTTTACAAAGGTGATGGTGGTAGTGGCGGCAGTCCTTCGAAAAGGAGTGTTGGTTCATCCATATTTGGACAATTGGCTCATTCATATGAAGATGAACGACGAATGTTTGAGGTCTCTCCAACGAGTCATAGGCACCTTGCGGTTGCTGGGTTGGGTGACAAATGTGGTGAAAAGTCACCTGGTGCCTTCCCAGTCTTTGGAATATCTGGGGGCGCTTTTTGATACCGAGAAGGGCAGGATGTTTTTGACCTTGGACAGGATAGTGAAGTTACAGGCACAGGTGACATGTCTGCTTCGGCTGTCGGTGCAAACTGTCTAGGATTATTTACAGGTTCTGAGGTTCATGGCTTCCACGTTGGATTTGGTTCCGTGGGCTTTCACGCACATGAGACCGTTGCAGAATGCTCTCCAGTCCAGGTGGAATCCCTTGTTGGAGGAGTATCATCTGCCTTTGCCTCTTCTACAAGAATCCAGATCCAGTCTGTCATGGTGGCTGTTGCATCACAACCTGGAAAAGGGAATGGATATGGAGATGCCAGACTGGGAGGTGGTGACCACGGATGCCAGTCTCAAAGGCTGGGGAGCAGTGTGCCTGGGATAGTCTGCCCAAGGGCTTTAGTCAGCGGAAGAGAGGGTCTGGTCCATAAATCACCTGGAAACAAGGGTGGTTCAATGGGCACTGGAGGCCTTCCTTCCTCAGATCAGAGGCAGATAGTTTGGGTATTCTAGCCACCATATTATAGGCGTTACATACTTTTTTATATTTTTCACTACCATATCTTCAATCCCTGAGTCTCATATAGTATCTAATCTCACAATAACAGTCTTACTAACAAACTGCATATTACAATCTCTTTTATTCAAATACAAACTCTACCACATTGTAAACATTTTTATTACAATATAAATATATGCAAACATCACATTCTAATGATACTTCAATTTGTGGACATGCCAGAACACAATTCAACACACAATTGCTTTTAAAATATCACCTCTATTCCCACATTCATCCTACCCCCATTCATATACCCTCAAATACTACCCCACCCCCACGTAAAAACTCTATGCCTCAACAATCTCTGTCTTTTACCTCTGGTTGCTTCTAGTTATTTTGCTACTTTCCATATAAATTATATCCCTATATTTATCATCAATTATCTCATATTTGTGCATCTCACTTCTACATTATGTGTTGATCCCATAGCTTGTGTATATACTACTCCCCTGTCGTTCCCTCCCTTCTGGTTTATGTTGATCCCGTAGCTGATATCAACACCACTCCCACACTGTTCCCTACAAGGATCCCTGTTTCGCTGTTAGCTTCCTCAGGGGATAATCTATCATCCACTTCCAATATTTTCAACCGATGTTGGGTATTCTAGGACAATGCAATGATAGTGGCATACATTAACCGGCAAGGAGGGATGAAGAGTCAAGCAGTGGCTCTGGAAGTTCAGCAGTTGTTTGGGTGGAGCTCCATCTCGAGGGAATAGCGGCATCTCATGTCGTGGGTGTGGACAAAGTGCAGGCGGATTCCCTCAGCAGGCTGCAGTTGGATCCGGGGGAATGGGAGTTGTCCCTGGAATCTTGGGATCACATCTGTGCCAGTGGGGCATCCCCCAGTTGAATCTTATGGCAACGCGGGCCAACACAAAGATGGCAAGGTTTTTCAGTCTCAGAAGAGAGGTAGGTGCAGTAAGGCTGGATGCTATGGTGTGTCCTTGGCCGAAGGGGATCCTGCTGTACATGTTTCCTCCATGGCCACTCGTCGGGCGAGTTCTGTGGCGCATAGAGTCACATCCAGGTTCAGTGGTGCTGGTGGCACCAAAGTGACTGCAGCACCTGTGCTTTGCGGATCTCGTGCTTCTCGCAGTAGAGGGACCCCTCAGGTTGGCCAATCTTCCACACTTGCTGCAGCAGGGGCCCATATTTTCAGACTGGATCATTTTTGTCTCATGGCTTGGCTTTTGAGAGGTGGCAGTTGCATCTGAAGAGTTATACAGAACAGGTTATTTTTACCCTCCTCCAGGCTTGGAGACCCTCTACCTCTATGGCATACGTCAGGGTCTGGAAGGTCTTTGAATTGTGGTGCCTATGGCAGAAATTGGCTCCCCTATCTGTTGACGTTCCTCAGATTTTAGCCTTTTTGCAGGAGGGATTGTCTAAGGGTTTGGCCTATAACTCTCTCTGCGTACAGGTATCTGCTTTGGGTTCCCTTAGGGCAAGGTGCGGGGAAGGTGTTTGGCCTCTCATCCTGATGTGGTTTGATTCCTGAAAGGGATAAAGTATTTGCGGCCTCTGGTTTGGAAGTTGTGTCTGGATTGGTTCTGCGAATGCTCTGTGGTATACCCTTTGAGATGGGCTACGTTGGAGGACCTGACATTAAAGACAGTGTTTCTGGTGACTATATATTCCGCCTGATGGATTTCGGAATTGCAGGCTCTGTTGTGTAGGGATCCTTTTCTGCATATTTCTAATGATGGGGGTCACATTGTGGACAGTCCCGTCTTTCTTGCCAAAGGTGGTGTCCTCTTTTCATGTCAGATCTTCTGGAGTGGTCTAAGGATTCTCTACAAGAGACACAGTTGCATCTTTTGGATGTGTGACGAACTCTGCTGCAGTATTTCAAGGTCACTAATTAGTTTCGGTGCTCACATCACCTTTTTGTGTTGTTCAGTGGCACGAAGAAAGATGATAGGGCCTCGAAGGCCACAAATGCTCATTGGCTGAAGAAGGCCATTTGTTTGGCTTATATTTGTAAGGGTCGCAAGATTCCAGTGGAGCTGAAAGCGCATTCTACAAGAGCACAGGTGGCCTCGGGCAGAGTGTCAGTTACTATCTCCCCAGGAGATTTGTAAAGTGGCAGTGTGGTCTTTGCTTCATACTTTCACCAGATATTACTGTTTGGACGTGCGGGTGCAGGAGGATGCGTCCTTTGGTGAGTGTGTTGCGTACGGGTCTTTCAGGTTCCTACCCAGTTTAGGGGTGCTTGAGTACATCCCACTTGTCTAGTTTGATCTGGGTTTGAACAGGAAAGGAAAATTGGTTCTTACCTGCTAATTTTTGTTCCTGTAATACCACAGATCAGTCCAGAGACCCTCACCATCACTGCCGAAAGACTGCATTTCCTGATAGTCAATGTAGTATATTCCAAAGAGGGTTTTTTTTTTGCAATTTGTACATATGTTTTTTTGGTTTTCTGGAGGTGACAGAGGCTCCAGTGCAGGGGGCTCCAGCCCTGCTTTACCTGTTCACCCTGGAGAGGGCTTTAGGTTCTAAGCTTTGACTTGGGTATAGGTATATTGAAGGGCTGCAGGTGGCACACTTGATTATGTAGCAGTGCCTCAAAGTTTTGTTCTCTGCCTCCATCTGCTGGTAGGGATGTAAAACCCACTTGTCTGGACTGATTTGTGGTATTACAGGAACAAAAATTAGCAGGTAAGAAACAATTTTCCTGTACTAATGCAATTTGTGGGTACCTTTACCCGTGGGCTTTGTAAAAGCAAAAATATGACCATTGCTCTGGGAAAAAGTTCCCTCAGGGATTTGCACCTATTTGTATTTTTTTCCCATACAAAATATTTCACACACACATTATTTCTTTCCCCTGGCCTAAGCAAACCCCCAGGACCACCTTCTTTTACCCTGCTAAAGTTATATATGGCATTGATCCCAGCATGTATTTTTACCCTGGTAAAGGGTGGGCAAGTTTCAAACAGCCAAGCTAGCCAGGTAAATGGCTTTGGAAAATTGTCTTTATTATTTAAAGTGAATTGTAAAATTTGAGAATATTGTCCAGATCTCACAGTCCTCTTCATCTGAAGGTGAGGCCTATAGGGGTCTTCATAGGCTACAGACTTCTTGTTTGCAGTTCCTTTGAAAGGTCTTCACAACCAACAAAGACTCCAGGACCAATACAGCCACTAGAACTGCAGTGCAAGGGGTCGACAATCTCATCTGTCTGCATTTTCTTTCCAGAGTGGATTTCTCATGGATTATGCACTTTTCAGTCTGAAATGGAGTTAAATAGTATGTAAGGACCCAGGTAAAGACAGACTGAAAGAGGAGGGTAGTAGCTTAGTGATCCAGACACAATACTGCAGTGCAGTGCAGTCTGGGTTTATTTTCAATTCTATTAAGAACATAAGAAAATGCCATACTGGGTCAGACCAAGGGTCCATCAAGCCCAGCATCCTGTTTCCAACAGTGGCCAATCCAGGTTATAAGAACCTGGCAAGTACCCAAAAACTAAGTCTATTCCATGTTACTGTTGCTAATGGCAGTGGCTATTCTCTAAGTGAACTTAATAGCAGGTAATGGACTTCTCCTCCAAGAACTTATCCAATCCTTTTTTAAACACAGCTATACTAACTGCACTGACCACATCCCCTGGTAACAAATTCCAGAGTTTAATTGTGCGTTGAGTAAAAAAGAACTTTCTCCGATTAGTTTTAAATGTGCCCCATGCTAACTTCATGGAGTGCCCCCTAGTCTTTCTACTATCCGAAAGAGTAAATAACCGATTCACATCTACCCATTCTATACCTCTCATGATTTTAAACACCTCTATCATATCCCCCCTCAGCCATCTCTTCTCCAAGCTGAAAAGTCCTAACCTCTTTAGTCTTTCCTCGTAGGGGAGCTGTTCCATTCCCCTTATCATTTTGGTAGCCCTTCTCTGTACCTTCTCCATCGCAATTATATCTTTTTTGAGATGCGGCGACCAGAACTGTACACAGTATTCAAGGTGTGGTCTCACCATGGAGCGATACAGAGGCATTATGACATTTTCCAACTGGGGATTTAAAAATATATATTTAGAAACCAGTGAGAAGAATATCACTGATGGCAGAAGTGTTCCTCAATTATCACTCAGCTCTAGGCAGACAAAAGGTAAGCATGTGCAGTAACTTAAGGGCATACTGCAGACAGAAGCAGGGTATATGCTTAGCCAAGCGTCAGCACACTGTAAAAGGACATGGAATGGGAGAAAAGGCATTTTATCATCATCTCCAAATCCATGAAAATGAACAGATTATTATTGTGAGAGTCACACTCTTAGGATCAGATGTTGTAAAGTTTTTCCCATTTTGAGCCAGATCTACTATGACAGAGTGGAGCAACGAGGAGGGGATGGTTATGAACTGCTGAGCTGAAGCAGACATACTAGGCCAATTTAAGGAGGTGAACTTAGCTCAGCAGCAGAGGCCCCTGGCTGGAATCCAGAATATTGCAGATTCAAATCCTAAAATCCCCAGTTGGAAAAATAGGCTGCATCACAGCAAAGGTAGATTTTTTTTTTTTAACATGTATTAAGAATGATTCTCATAGACATAAAACAGGGGGAGGAAACCTTTACTACATCTGCTCTTTAGCAATCATCAAAATCTTTTCTTTTGTCAATCTCATGAACATAGGTGAGTGAATATCACATGAAATGACAACAAGGTGGCAGTGCTCAGTTTCTTTTCCAAATCTAGGCAACAGAAACTGTGCCTGAGCTTTGAAAAACACTGGCAGTATCTCCCCATTACAGTACAAGAAAAATCAACTAAGTAAAAAAAAAACAAACAAAAATCCAAACATGTTTTTTAAATTTTTACAAAAGTTGCAAATCCCTCTCCCCAAACCCCAAGCAGAAAAAGTGAAATTTTAAAGAGAGAAATTTATGGGGCGGGGGAAGTGAAAAATAACAAATGGGACTTCTAGATAAAAATCATTAAGAATTCACTTGTTAAGCCCCATTAGCTACTTCTCAGGTTTATAGCAATACCCTTTTAGACGCCTTATTTTATGTAACGCCTATTACCACTGTTTGCTGTTCTATTTATATTTGTTATTTGACGACTTGCTACCTATTACCACTGTTTTGCTGTTCTACTTACATTAAAACAAGTCGTCAAATAACAAATATAACGCCATAGCCGTAATTGTTCTGTTACAATGGAAACAGATATGATTTGATATTTTTTTCAAGAATGTTGGTATATAAAAATTATAAATAAATAAATAAATTTCTTCTTAATTGCTAGCTTTAATGATGTGTTTTGGTAACAATACACTGTAGCTGGAAACATGGGTTTGAATGTTATGCGTAGTGCTCTGCTAATCCAGTGTTTTCAAACTGGAGAAATTATGTTCATGTGTAAAATGGAAGGTCCCAGCAATGCAGCTAGTTTGAGATGAAAGTCATTTTGCTACAAGGCACAATGATCTGCCCATCATTGCCCCTATTGTTCATACTGTCCTTAGAGGCTCAGGGGAGTTTTTCAATTGGCCTGTCAGCCTCTGAGGCTCTGCAAATGTGAAGCCACCAGTCCAGCAAGAATGTGCAAAGTTTTGAAGTGTGGGAGTAATTCCAGCTGCTTTGTGATGCATCTTTTAATATAATAGCCCTAGTTAATAATAATGGAGGCACTAACTGGCTGCAACTTTAATGATCTGTAATTATGTGCTAAGCATTCAGTTGCTAAATGGGACATTAGTTCTTGTATTGAAATACACCTTCACACTCCACAGTGGTCCGATTGCCATGTTCTGCCTAATAAATTAACATTCAACTCTGACGCTTAGGCACAATTTATGCTCTTTCAAATACTTAAACTTTTAAGTGGTGTGTTTTTATGTTGGCTATTGTCAAAGTATCAGCAATAGCAAGTGTTCATGTACTACTGGCAGCAAAGACAGAAATAATTTGAAAGCAGATAAGAAGCACCATGTTAGCCCACCAAAATAAAAAGTTAAAACAAACCAATGGGTAGCCTTTATGAGGCTAATGCATGTTTAAAGATCCAAGCATTCATGATCACTAAAAGCTCACATTGCCTAAGGAAGGGACCCTGGTTGTCCTGAAAGAATGTATATTTACATATTCATGAACCCTACCCAACTAATTTCTTGGTTTTCTTTCCCCAAAACCCCCCAAAAATTTGTAGTTTAATTTGCAAGACATAAAAAATGTCTTACATCATGATAACTTCCAGCAGCAAGTTTTCATTTGTTTGAATTCATGGAATATGTTCAGACTTTAGGAGGCCTGGCTCAGGGTCTTAGTCTTTCACCTCTTGGTTCCTGCTTCAAACCTAGTTCAGGAGTAGACCAAAAGTCATTATCATTTGAAAACCATTCAGTAGCCAGTGTGAAATGAATCGGAGGTTTCAGCTGAGCTCTACGTGGCCAGGATTCCCATACATTGGAACTGCAACCAAAAGCTAGCAATCTCACTTCCGCAGCTGAGGCCCACTGATAGACGAGTGTGGGAAAGCAGACTGCCCGGGCTGTACCTATTCTGTGCATAAGAAGGGAACTAGGGTTCTCACTGCTGCCAACCCAACAATCTTCACCAGCATTAACCCCCCTCCCCCATTAAAACCATTCACAAATTAGAATTTTAAAAAATGCCAGCTAAAGATAACCATCTGCAGGCACAATAGAGTATGTGCTAGGAAACCACAGGTTTCTCACCGGGTTGCTGGATTAAAAATGTTATAGTGTTTTCAGAGCTACCGAAGACTTATGTCTGAATTGGGCCTCCTAAGAATATCTGTCCAGGGCACAAAATTAGAGGAACACTGAGAACTAAATGCAGATAGAAGGTTTTACAGCCCTGTACTGTCTGAGGTTATTTGCACTGCCACACTGCTGTCCAAATACAAGTTGGCTTAGTATTATCAAATCAATAGGAAACAAAAGTTGCATATAAAACAGGCACATTAAACATTTTACCAAAATGAGACTCCAGCTTATCTAAAACTTAACACTTGCATAATATGAGATCATCAGTTTTAATATAAATAGAATTACAATGTTATGCAAAACTACAATATGATAATCATAAGGAGGTCCAATATTCAGACAGTTGGATATAAAAGCTAGCCTGAAACTTATCCGGCTAATTTTAGAGGTATATTCAATAATACTGCACTACTGAATTTAGCCAGCTATCTTAATGTTAGCTGACTAACTATAGCTAGCTAATTTTAGGATAGCTCTTTGGCCCGAATAGACCTAGCTGGCTAACTGAATATTGGTGAACTTAGCAGCTAACTCAACTCCTCCCAATTACACCTCCAGAATGCCCATAATTTATCTGGCTAAATTCTAGCCACCTAACTTATTAGCCGGCTAAATGCTCAATATTCATGTAGCCAGCTACTGTAACTTCTAAGTTAGCTGGCTAAATGCTTTTGAATATGGATCTTAAGGATTCCAGTTTGTAGTTTGTATTTTCTTTGCCATCAATTGCTGTAAATATGCACAAGTAATTGAATGGGCAATTTTCAAAGACTTATGAAGGGGGGTGTGCATGTACAATTAGAATATACACGTGCAAGTAGTTTCTATACGCTGTGGGGCGGATTTTAAGAGCCCTGCTCGCCGGTAGGCCTATTATACATAGGCCTGCCGGCGCGCGCAGAGCCCCGGGACTCGCGTAAGTCCTGGGGTTTTCCGAGGGGAGCATGTCGGGGAAGTGTCAGGGGCGGGGCCGATCGGCGCTGCGTTTTCGGGGCGTGTCGGCAGCGTTTCGGGGGCGGGCCCGGGGGCGTGGTTTCGGCCCAGGGCGGTCCGGGGGCGTGGCCGCGCCCTCCGGAACTGCCCCCGGGTCGCGTCTAGGCGTGCCAGCGGCCCGCTGGCACGCGGGGATTTACTTCTCCCTCTGGGAGGCGTAAATCCCCCAACAAAGGTGGGGGGGGTTTTAGACAGGGCCGGAGGGGTGGGTTAGGTAGAGGAAGGGAGGGGAAGGTGAGGGGAGGGCGTTAGCGAATTCCCTCCGAGGCCGCTCGATTTTGGAGCGGCCTCAGAGGGAACGGAGGTAGGCTCCGCGGCTCGGCGCGTGCCAACTACACGAAATCGGTAGCCTTGCGCGCGCCGATCCAGGATTTTAGCAGATACGCGCGGCTCCCTGTTGATTGTAATTTCTGCCTTTAGTTACAATGTGAACCGGTATGATGTTTGCATACTAATACCGGTATATAAAAGTTTTCAAATAAATAAATAAAGGTTATTTAAAAATAAATTCTCTTTTGAATATTAAGCTTGCTACCTCATCATGGGATAATATGGAGTACTGTGATAGCGGAGGTCGATTTTAATGCCTCTCAGACCCCACAATGAATCTCAGTTGATGTCACTGTTACCCGATCATGGGGCGGTAGTTAAAGTACTCTTGTAGAGTTTTAAGCACCTACAGGTTGAGCCCACTGCTTAACACGCGCATCCAAAACCCCTTATGCAAAACGGGGATTAGAAGCATCTAAAATGCATCTCCTAACCAGTGCATAGCTAATAGCGCTCATCTCATGCAAATTCATGTTAATGAGGCTATTAGCTATTACCCCCCAATATAAAAAAAATATATATATGTGTGCCTGACGCACACATTTTTACTCTCTAAAATTAATGCCTGCAACGGAGCAGGCGTTAATTCTTGAGGAGCCCCTAAAGTTAACAGAAAAGCAGAAAATACTGGAAAAAAAAATTAGAAAAAAAAAAGTCACCAGTGGTCAGGTTAGGAAAAGGGATGCTCAAATAATGAGCATCCATTTTCCTAAACCATGGCTGTTCACAGGTTAGGAAAACGGACACTCGTAAAATTGAGGGTCCTTTTTCCTAACTCGCAATGACACTCGCCTCTCCTGGGTGCCCGCTGGCGAGCAGGCGCCAGGGGTGCACAGTTTCCCCTAGTGCCTCCTGTTTACCACAGTAGCCCATTTAAATATTACATCGGGCACCCCGCAGCGGTGCGTCGGAGCACGTTAGGAGAGCGAGTGCTCAATCATGAGTACCCGTTTTCTGCGCGCCAATATTGCATCGGCCTGCTGCTGTGACAGGGACCAGAAAGCTTGCTGAATGTATCAGTGCTCTCCAAAGTAGAACTATTCAGTGTTAAAAAGCATACTTCAAAATATTAGTAACAAGAAATATTTACTACATTTGCTTGAGCAGTCCAAATTAACATGAATTTGTAAAGACATTCATATTTTGGCATGTGCAGGAAAATTATTAGTTGTAACAAAACCTTAACATATAAATCCTGCATATATGGCGGCAATATAAGAATACTGTACTTATTGTAACAGTAAGGGCCAGTTAAGCTAGGGAAACAGGAAAAATACCTTGGTGTTTGCGTAGAAGTTGTATCGAGATAGAACCACTTTAGCCACCTCCCACCCCCAGCATTGCTGCCTCACTCGCTCCCTTGTTCAGGTTTCTGGAGAGCTTGCCAGCCAAAATGCTGGTTTTAGACAGAGCAAAACAACAGCGACTCTGCTGGTGTTGGCAGGATGCGAACACTTGACAAGGAATTAACTTGCTAACTTTCTCTTTTTATTAATGGAATAGCAGAAATGTATCAAGAAATACAAACAAAACACTAAAGCATTTAGAATACAAATTGTGAGTTTGGGTTTTTTTTCTTTAACTGAGTTTCCACTACTGAAAAAACAGAATTCTTTTCGCTGCCAGAGGAATCTTTTCAAGGGGTGCCCTGTGCCCTTCGATTTCTCCTACTCAGAACATAAGTATCACACATTTCATTAGTAAAGCCCTGAGTTAAATAGTGGAGCCGCAGAAGAAAATATCAAAGCAAGTTGACCGCGTGTTTGAGCAGTTTCTGTTTGGCTTTGCCTGGTAAGGTGAAGGCGCTATCGTGCGGGTTAGGCACGCCGGAATTTCGAAGGGGAGAGCCCACTTGCTGGAAATACGTTTCTTGTACAGGATTCTGGCAGCCATAAACAGCAGTGGATGCATTCCTATAGGGCAATAAAAAAAACCCATATTAAACGGTGAACAAGAAACCTATTCAATACATACAGTATATATTAACACATAGTTAGTATATAAGGCAAGGATCATGTACACTGAGGGCCGTTATCAGCTCCCATCACACAGCTTGCAGGTGTGGAGGGAATCAAAGTATTCCCCCCCCCCCCCCCCCCCCGCAGACAAACATCTGTTTACCCACATAAATCCCTTTGAAAATTGCTCCTCCAGAGATTTTATTGTCTACTAAATGAGTGTATTGAAGAATTCAGAGGACAGCTTTAACCATGAAATTAAGTACAGAGGGGAAAAGAGGAGAAAGCAGAGAGCAATGATAATAAAAAAAAAAAGGTCAGGATCTTAAACACGGGCAACAAAAGAAGGAAAGAAGTGGCGCATAATACTCGCCAGCATTCGTATCAAAGACAGTACCTTACAGTGTCGATGGAGCACTGAATGTGCCACTGCAGACCAATGACAAAGCCCATTTCAAATCTACGCCACTCCATCCAAAATCATTTCTCCCATGTGTGCCTTCCCCCCAGATAACTAAATAATTATTTAACAATAAATCTAAATTAAGGGTTCATACTCTATACACAGCTCAGTCTCACTCACTCAAAAGCCCAAGCACCTTGAGAATTAAAAAAAAAAAAAAAAAAAAAAAAAAGAGAGTATAAATGAAGCCCAGCTTTATGGAGAGGTAGGCACTCTTAGGACTTGCAGAACCCACATGGAAGGAAAGCAGGCGGTGGGTCAAGACCATCAATGAAAAATAAGCTTCCAACCTAGAATTTAATACAGGAGCACTGCAAAGGTGCAAGGTGGACAAACCAAAAGCTGACGTGTGGAGAAAGATCAGGACATACCGTATCATTATTTCATGAGCAGTCTGAAGCTGGTTGAAGTCCGAGTGGATCAGACTGGCAGCTCTAAGGAAATGGCGGTCCAGAGCACTGGGGGTTTCTGCTAAGTTGGCTTTAAAGAAAAGACAAAATACTGAGGGGGCCAGAATAAAAAATATTTCTAGTGACATTAGTGTACAAGATGAAAACGCAGCTCTCCAAAATGCCCTACGAATCCATGGTTGCTTCCAATTGGACCCCAGAGACCAGAGAAGTGTTACAGAAAAGTTAATCGTTACATCTATTGCTACCTACAACATCTGTCTCTAATTAGTGGAATTCAGAGGGTCAAATATCTCCCCACCTTGTTCCAAATATCTTTTCTGCAGGATGCACACCTCCAGCTATTCAACAGTTTCCATGACTAGAAGTTTTCCAAATCGAGGGAGTGCTCCTAAATTACTTGTGCATGGGAAATTTAAAAAAAAAGAGGAAACCAGTGAGCTTTATAAAACAAAGTGAAGCGTACCAGTGAGCACATTCTGAATGCAGTCGTAATGTGCAAAGCTGTATGTTGCTTTTGCGGAAGGTGGCTGGTCTTTGGGCAACATCTCCTTTAGATGAACTTCCAGCCCATTAAGAGATGCCAGGCTGCTGTGGTACTGTAAATGATAAAACTGATAGATTAATGCGAACGGACGTCTGCTTGTCACACATGCTTTAGAATGTGGGTCAGCGGGCTGGAGCTGCTAGGAGTTCCACATGTCACACACACACACAGGCTCTGTAATGGTGGGACCTCTAAATTAGAACAGTGCAAAAAGCAGGTAGCACTTATAAGGCTTTTCCGAGGCGCCTTGTAATTGAATCATATAATTTAAATACAACATTTACATTCTGTCTTTCTGACTAAAACACTACTTCAAAGCAGATTGCACTTAAAAATAAAACAATCCCAAACTCCATAAAGACAGATCCAAACCAACTGTCAAATTTATTCTGTAAGCCATATCTAATAGCAAGCCAGATACAATTTAAAATACAAAAAAAAATCCCAAACATTTAAAGCAACACAAAAAATCGATTTAACCAATAACTAGATTAACTTGTTTGTCCTGCTCCTAACTACACTCATGACTATTGAAAGAGATCAAAGAGATGCATAAACAACACCCCGATCATATCCAGACCCATCCACCCCAAATCACATGGAGGCTCATATTCAGTCACTAGCCAGATTGCTCAGTACACAAGTTAAAGTGACAATGCTAAGTGCATCCTAGAATGTGATTTTGATTTACTCTCATGTCATAGCAGTATAATTCACTGAAAGCAGACAGAGACAAATAGAAAAGCTAGGCTGCAAGTTGCTCTCTTTTAGCTGGTTAAAAGTACACTGCCCTGCATTGCTGGACTATGAAGAGTTATTCCTAAACGTGTGGTTAAGTCAGAGAATATTTTCACAAGCAAATGCACTCACTTTATCCCTGTTGGCCATCAGCACAAAAAAAACAGGTGCAAAGTATGCAGGCGCTTTTTATGTGTGTACTTTGCACTAATTTTTTTTTTTTTTTTTTAAAACTACCTACCCACATAAGATAGCTGGCAAATATGCAAAACGTTACACTAGGAATAGGCAACTCTGATCCTGCAGTACCACAAATAGGCCTGGTTTTCAAGATATCCACAATGAATATACATGAGGCATATTTGCATGCACTGAAACTTTCTAGTATCCTGTATGGATGCCAGGAGTTGCCTACCCTGAAATACACCAATATTCAAAGTCAGCTTATGTGTGTTTGCTTTGAAAATTATTCCCCAAAGACTATATGCACAGAGTTACACCTGCTAATTTGAGCACAGAAAGCTTTTGCCAAATTTTATGCACATGCTTTTCATCTTGGAAAAAGTATGCATGGAAGTACTAACTCTGCCCCCAGGCACAGTCCAGGTACATTTGTCCACATAAAGGTCCTTATGTGCATAAGTTTACCTGCACATCAGGCAGGTCATTTTATAACCCACCATTTCCACAAATAAAGCAGAAATGGCTTAGAAAATTATGCTTCCTGCGCACAAGTAAAACTCAGAATCAGATAGAATTTCTAAGTAGCCAAGTTCATACTTTACAAGATTTATAAGGGTAGATTTATAGTTAAGTTACCATTGGGATTTAAACCTTATAGTTTTACTTACCACATCTTGAATGGAACCCTGGTCATACTTAAACTGTTCTTCTGCCAGCAGAGACAGCACCAAACCTTTAACTGTGTGAATATATAGATTCATTTTCACCAAGCTGCTACTGCCCCCCGAGTCAGCAGAATCCAGTGCCAATGGCCAGTCTGTTGCATTGGTGGAAAGCTGGGCAGCTGCCGTCTGTGTGTCCTCAGTGAAGCTGAAAAACCTGTCCTTGCCTCTAGCACTGCCGACGGGTGTCTCTGCTGCCTGGTCTGGGTCCTCATCCTCAGCGGGCGGCTTTCCTTCGGTTGTCTGCAAAGTGCTGTCTAACACCAAACTCTTCTCAATAATCTGTTCATGGGGCTCCAGCAACTGCTCTTTGTCTGGCTTGCTTGGTCCATGTGAGCCTTCCTCAGAGCTGCCATTTCCACCCGGCTTGTTCTCTGACTCACATGTGCTCATGGGAATCTGGTGTCTCTCTAGCTCCTTCGGGTCACCAGCACCTGAGTCAGTGGCAGATAGTACTCTGCACTCTGTGTGGCGCTCTGTGAGGCTACCATCATGAGTCTCGTTGGGGCAGCTTGGCTTTTCAGTTTCCTGATGGAAACTTGTAATATCCTGCTGAGAAACATTTTGGACAGGTCCTGCTAGAATTTCAGAATGCTGCAATTCATCTCCGGCTAGAAAGGATTCTTTCAATACTGGATTTCCTATCGCAGGCACAACTGAAGCATCACCTGCAAGTGCACTTGAAATGTGTGTCTGATTGTCGACCTCTTGGCCTGTTTCTGACAGGGTACTAGGATGCTTCAAGCCACCAGCAAGAAAGGACGTCATGTTTTCTGAAACATTTGCATTTTCAACGTTTGTGGATTTTTCTGCCTCGGAAGGCTGGTCCGATTGGCCAACATCATCTGCATCCGAGAGTGTTCTGGAGAGGCGCGAAGACTTCCTGTCCCTGGATGTTCGTGAATAAGTGGGTAATCTGAGAAAGATATTTCTTTCATTAGGCAAAATATCTTAAAAAAAAAAAATCCAGAACAAATAAAAATGCAAAAAACATTTGAGCTAGACACTACACACGCTACCTTAATTACAAACCTTCAGTAATTTTCCACCATCCAAGTTTTGTTGGGATTGACATGATGATAGCGGGGCAGTACTAGGCACTGCCATCTGGGAGACCTGGGTTTGGATCCCAAGCCTTGGACAGTGCGGACAGCATTTTGCAACACCCTGGGGGGAGGAGAGGAAAGAACCTCAGCCATCAGACAGCAGCAATGCCTCATGGCCAAGAACGCTCTCTCTCACAGAGTGCCAGAAGAAACCATGATCTGCGCATCTTGGTCCGAGGATTGTCATTGTGATGGCTGGGCTTGAAAATAACCGCAGCCGAGAATGAAAACTCCTGGTGCTGCTGCCTTAGCGGGGGTTGGTTCCAACTAAGCTGAAAATCCAGAGAGCAAATGGAGCTTCCAGATTAAAAAAAAAAAAAAAGTTTTCCTTGGAACAATGTGCAGACTTAATGTCACTGAGGGGCCGACGCAATAAATTTTGCAGAAAACGGGCACTGACTTTTCAACGCATGCATGGCGCCCGCAAGGGAGGGGGGGGGGGCATGCAATATGCAAATTAGGGGATCGTCTCCTTGCTAATGCGACCCTGCAGTGGCTGCAGGTTATGAAGACCGATGCCGGTAAACTTGGCGTCAGTTTTCATAACCGGCTTGTCTGCCAGTAATGAAAGCGGATGCAGAGTTTATCGGCATCGGTCTTCATAACTCGGAGGTCTGCCGAGGTATTTTTTTTATTTGAAGAAGTACCGAAAAGCAGCTTTTTTCTGCTTTTCTGTACTTCTTCTATGTGCTCCAGGCAGGCGTTAATATCTGAGCGATAAATGTGCGACTGAGACGCACATTTATTTTTTTCAATGCGGAGTGAATGAGTAATAGCCTTTGCATTTGCATGTGATGAGCGCTATCTCATTCACTCCGCATCGGACGCTCGTTAAATAGGCACTAATCCCCCTATTGCATTAGGGGGTGGATTAGCCCTATTTAATCTGCGTCCGACAGCGGGTTCGTGTGAGCGCACTGTATTGCATCGGCCCCTGAGGGAGGACAATTTTCAGACAGCTACTTAACACAGGCAAAATGCTTTTGGCTCGCATAACTCACTTTCAGAATTGTTCTCCAATTATTCCCACTGCACAGTGGTTGAGAATCCTCGATTGATGAATAAATTCCAAGATCAGAAAGTTGTATCTTTTAACTTGTTTGTATATCTTCGATAGAGGGCTGAAGAGTTTGTGTGGTAATCTTTGAAACTGATTCTGTTACATACTGTTCTTTGCATGTCTCAGTACTTATTGTTTAATGTATTGCTTGATATTAGTAACAGTATTTTCATGCCTTGGATCCTTTATGTTGTGGTCTTGTTTAATATTTTCCCCTTCTCTTTCCCTCTTATTTGACGTGTATTGTTTCTTGGCCTGTTTGGTGAATGGTTGGGGATATGTTCCATTTATGGCTCAAACACCTAAAACCACAGATATTCTTCAGATTTAGTAGCATATCTGATGGGAGCGGGGGATGTCCCTCTGATTATAGGGAGTGATTTCAATTGTGTTGCGGACTCCTCCACAGACCAGGACAGCCGGGTTCAGAGTGGGGATCTGGGTCCTGGTAAGGGAAAACCCTTTCAATGTAGCATCCTGGGTTTAGTGGGTGCTTGGCGAGCTTTGCATTCTGGGAATAAGGAATTCACCCATCATTGTCAAAGCAGATTGCACTCTCTCTTATCTTGCATGCTAAATTCTCACAAGTCCGGTCGGTAAATAGAGGGAACTTGACCATCTCGGACCATGCTCCAGTAACGAAGTATGTCTTTGGGAGGCGAGAAAGTACATATCAGAAGTGTATGCTATCCCACATAACAGAAGATGAAGGGGTTAGGGAATTTTTATGTGGCACATGGGACTTTAATGCTCAGCATGCCGATACACTGCAGTTTTATTGGGACAAGGTGAAGGCAATACTGAGGGGCCACATCCTTTCATACGCTATCAGAAGAGGAAACAAATGAACCAGGAATTGCTTAATTGGAAAATGTATTAAAACAATCAAGGAAAACAGTGGCAAGAGATATAACTGAAGCTAACAGAACTAATTTCTTTGCTTTACAGAGGCAAGTTAATATGTTAATACATCAGCAAATCACTAATACTTTAATGTATCGGGTGCACAAATTTCTCCGCTTAGGAAACAAAGTGGGGAAAAGTTTAGCACAGTTGCTAAAATCTTGTGAGGTTCCCGGTTTATTCCGGTGCTAAATGCAAATTGTACTAGGCAGCAGTCTAATAAGAAAATTGCTGATATTTTGAGAAACTTTTATGGCAATCTTTAAAGAGATTCTGAGCTCTGGGGCATGCGGCAGGGCTGCCCTCTTTCACCGTTTCTGTTCATTCTCAGTATGGAGCGGTTGGCTAGACGATTGTTGGTTGCTGGAGGTATTGTGGGGATCCAATGTGGTTCTAGGGAAGTTAAGGATGCCTTATTTGCAGATGATCTTTTGGTGGAATGGTCTCATCTGATGGAATCATTACAGAGATTAATCTATTGTGTGAATTTGCTTTGTTGTGGGGACTGAGATTCAGGCATGGGAAATCGATGGCTTTGGATGTGATTGGACTGTTATGCACTATCAGTACAGAAAAACACGAGGGAGAGCCGGCGAGCACCCGCTCTCCCGACACGTGCACGGGTCACTCTTCTGGGCATGCGATTCAGAAACCCAGGTATGTAAATTAGGGCCCGCGGTAAAAGGAAGCGCTAGGGACACTAGCGCATCCCTAGTGCCTCCTTTTGACAGGAGCGGCAGCTGTCATCGAGTTTGACAGCCGATGCTCAATTTTACCGGCGTCTGTTCTCGAACCCGCTGACAGCCACAGATTTGGAAAACGGACGCCGGCTAAATTGAGCGTCCGTCTTCCAACCCACGGGCAGATTTTTAATTTTTTTTTTTTTAATTTTGGGGCCTCCGACTTAATATCGCTGTGATATTAAGTCGGAGGGTGTACAGAAAAGCAGTTTTTTCTGCTTTTCTGTACACTTTCCCGGTGCTGGCCGAAATTAACACCAGCCTTTGGCAGGCGTTAATTTCTGAACGTAAAATGTGTGGCTTGGCTGCACATTTTACTTTCTGTATCGCGCGGGAATAACTAATAGCGCCTGCAACATGCTTTTGCATGTTGCAGGCGCTATTAGTTTCAGGGGGGGGGGGGGGTTTGGCCACGTGTTTTTGACGCACTATTACCCTTACTGTATAAGGGGTAAAAATAGCACGTCAAAAACATGCAGGCTAACAGTGCACTCCGCCAGAACGCACTTTACTGTATCGGCCCGTATGTGCAGGAGATAATTCGCCTTGCAATGGGTAGAGGCAGAACTAGTGTACCTGGGTGTTCATGTTCCCTGTGATTCTCACAGGTCTATCGTGCCAATTTGATCCCACTTTTGATAGCGACAAAAAAAGTTAACTAGTTGGCAACATCTTTTCTCTTTCCTGGTATGGTAGGATCCAGTTAGTGAGGACGATTGTTTTGCTCAAATAGCTTTATGTTTTGCAAAAGATGCTGTTGTAGTTGTTGAAGTAAGATATAGTCAAGTTGAATAATATGGTATCCAAATTTATATGGAATCAGAGGAGGCCTCGTATCCAGATCTCTTGACTTCAGTTGAATCATAGGAATGGTGGTTTAAAGCTCCCAAATTTGCGTTTGTATAATGCAGCATGCTTACTTAAGAGTGGCAAGGGACTGTACTGGGGAAATGAGTACGGTGACAGATATTAAGGCAGATAGCTGCATGACTCGACCTTTGACATTGCCATATATTCTTCACGCAAAGATCGCAAAGTTACCTATGACAGCAGAGGTAAAGCAATTATATAGGAAAATTGGTTCTTACCTGCTAATTTTCATTCCTATAGTACCACAGATCAGCCCAGACTGCTGGGTTATGCCTCCCTTCCAGCAGATGGAGACAGAGGAAAAACTTGAAGGGCACCCTGTAAGTATGGTGTGCCACCTGCAGCCCCCTTCAGTATAAACAGTATCAAAGCAGAAAAGGAAATCGAACTGGTAACAGGAATCCAAATTTAAATGGTCAAACCAAATTTATGAGAATCAACTATGTACAAAATAAGAGCACTTGCGAAATCTTCATCCTGCTATATAGTGTGACAGCAAATTAAAACTCTCGAGCGGATCCAAATTGGGCAGGCATCTGGGCTGATCCGTGGTACTACAGGAATGAAAATGAGCAGGTAAGAACCAATTTTCCTTTCCCTGTACGTACCCAGATTAGCCCAGACTGCTGGGATGTACCCAAGCTGCCTTACAATGGGTGGGACCTAGAAAGCCCCGCTCGAAGCACACCGCTTCCAAAACTCTCTGAGTCGGGAGCCCTAACATCCAAGCGGTAATGCCAAGCAAAGGTATGCAAAGATTTCCAAGTCGCAGCCCTACAGATCTCCTGGGGGGAAACCAACTGACTTTCTGCCCAGGACGCAGCCTGAGAACAAAGCGAATGAGCCATAAGACCGTCTGGAACCGCTCACCTGTGACATATGTACACCGAAGCAATACCATCCTTCAACCTCCGGGCAATGGTGACCTTGGAAGCTTTATGCCCTTTCTTGGGGCTGCTCCACAAGACAAAAAGATGATCCGACAGACGAAATTTGTTAGTGACCTCCAAGTAATGTAGCAGTGCCCGTCTGACATCCAACTTCTTCAATTCACGTGCATGTGGAGAATTCTGATCCAAATCCGGAAACACAGGCATCTCAACGGACCGGTTCACTTGAAAAGCCGATACAACCTTAGGAAGAAAGGATGGCACTGTTCGGAGAGAAACGCCAAAATCGGAAAACCTAAGAAAAGGTTCGCAACAAGATAGAGCCTGAATCTCAGAAACTCTCCGAGCAGATAGACACCAAAAACACCATTTTAAGCATAAGGTCCTTCAGCGTAACGCACTTGAGTGATTCAAAAGGAGGTTCACACAAAGTCTGAAGGACCAAATTCAAACTCCAGGATGGACAAAAGCCTGTCGTGGCGGATTAAAGTGCTTAGCACCTCTAAGGAAACGCACATCATCAGGATGAGCCGCTATGGACACTCCTTCCACCTTTCCTCGCAAACAGCCTAACGCCACCACTTGAACTCTTAGAGAACTGAAAGCTAGCCCCTTCGCCAAACCCTCTTGCAAGAAAGCTAGAATGTGTACTATCAAGGCTCGCCTAGGGGAAACCTTCTACCTACCATACCAAGAGTCAAAAACTTGCCAGACTCTGACATATGTAAGAGAGGCCGCAAAAGAGTGGAAATCACCATATCCGGATAACCCTTCTTTTTCAACTGTCGCCTCTCATAAGCCAAGCCACTAGACAAAAGCAATCCACCTGGTCTAAAAATACTGAACCTTGCCTCAGGAGATTCAGAAGATGACCCAGATGGAGCAGGCTGTCCACTGCAAGGTTGAGGAGATCCGTGAACCATGGCCTCCGTGGCCATTCCGGAGCCACCAGCACTACTGCCCCCAGATGGGCTTCTATTCTTCTCAAGACCTTGCCTAGCAGAGGCCAAGGAGGGAATGCATAGAGCAGAATGTCGTGGGGCCATGGAAGGACAAGGACATCCACTCCACTCCGTGCTCTCTTTTGCGACTGAAGAAGTGCGACGCCTTGGCATTCCCTCGAGTCGCCATTAAATCCAAACAGGGAATCCCCCACCGATGAGTTATCAACTTGAATGCCTTGTCGGATAGCTCCCACTTTCCGGGATCCAATTTCTGATGGCTCAGAAAATCCGCCTGAACATTGTCTACCCCAGCAATGTGAGAAGCCGCTATCCTGAGCAGATGTATCTCCGTCCAGGCCATGAGCTCGTCAGCCTCTGTAGCCATGGGACGGCTCTTTGTTCCTCCTTGCTGGTTGATGTATGCCATCGTCGTTGCGTTGTCGGAGAGCACTCTCACCGACAGACGAACTAGAGGCAGGAACGTCTGTAAGGCCAACCGTATGGACCTTGTTTCCAGATGATTGATGGACCATTGTTCTTCCTGCTGTGTCCATTGGCCTTGCGCCACTTGAGGCTGGCAAACTGCCCACCCCCCTAACCAGAAAGACTGGCGTCAGTCATCACAATGATCCACTAAGGGACTTCCAGATCCACCCCCCAAGACAAGTGTTCGGGGCTCAACCACCAAGCTAGACCGGACCTGGCTGTTTCCTGGAGCAGTAAGGGAACTTGAAAATCCTCCGATTTTGGATCCCAACACGAGAGCAAAGCCCTCTGCAATGGCCTCATATGAGCGAAGGCCCACGGGACCAACTCCAGAGTAGATGCCATAGAACCAAGCACCTGCAAGTAGTCCCATGCCTTGGGAACTAGTAGGGACAATAGACGCCGAACTTGAGACATGAGCTTGTCTATTCGATCCTGCATAAGGAAGACTTTCCCGATCCGAGTATCGAAACTCGCCCCCAAAAAATCCAGTACCTGGGCAGGGAACAACTGGCTCTTGGCCAAATTGATAATCCACCCCAGAGAGTGAAGAGTCTGCACCACCTTGGCAACTGCCACCTTGCATAGTTCTTCTGAGTTCGCTCGAATGAGCCAATCGTCCACGTAGGGATGGACTAGGATCCCCTCACGTCGGACAGCTGCTGCCACTACCACCATCACCTTGGTATAGGTGAGGGGGGCGGTAGCCAAACCAAAGGGAAAGGCCTGAAATTGGTAATGTTTGCAGAGGATCATGAACCGGAGATACCTCTGATGGTCCTTCCAAATTGCAATGTGCAGGTACGGTTCTGTCAAATTGAGGGACACTAAAAACTCCCCACCTCTGACGGAGGTGATTACGGAATGCAGCGTCTCCATGCGAAAACGGGGCACTCGAAGAGCTCTGTTGACCACCTTTAGATCCAAAATTGGATGGTAGGACCCCTCCTTCTTCGGAACCAGAAAATAGATCAAATATCTGCCAGTCTGTAGTTCGTCTGAAGGAACCAGGACCATCGCGTCAGAGACACTTGGCGACTTTTCTCTAGGGACCCGCAGGGAGACACCAGAAATAGATCACGCAAGGGATGAGCAAAATCTAAGGCGTAGCCATGTTCTATAATGTTTAGAACCCAGTGGTCCGACTGATTTTGACCCACTCCTCGTAAAACAGGGACAGCTATTCCCCGACGACCGGAACAGGGGAGTGGGCCGGTGCTATCTCATTGGGATGATTTGGCTCCTGTCGCACCTGGGGTACCGCCATCTTGGGCAGGTCTACGGCCGCGAAAGGAATGAAACCAAGGCTGAGACCACCCAGACATCTGCCTTTGGCCAAAAGGAGCCGGTTTAGACTGGCAAAAACAGCGCTGTCCTCTAAAACGTGAACGGGAAGGACCAAAACCCCTAGAGGCTTTTGGCCTATTCTCCGGGAGCTTGTACACCTTATTCTCAAATCATCCCCAAAAAGGAATTTCCCCCTAAACGGAAAAGCTCCCAGCTGCGATTTGGAGGAAACTTCGGCCAACCAATTACGGAGCCACAAAAGCCTGCGGGCCGACACCGCAGAAGCCATAGTTTTAGCCAAACATATTAAGGATTCCTGAACCTCTGTTCCCCTTTTATTTTTTTTTGGGAAATAAAACAACCAGGACCACAGGTTCTGCCACCTTCATCTGCTGGAGACAGAGAAATACTGAAGGGGGCGGCTGCAGGTGGCGCACTGTACTTACAGGGGTGCCCTTCAAGTTTTTCTCTGTCTCCATCTGCTGGAAAGGAGGCATAACCCAGCAGTCTGGGCTGATCCGGGTATGTACAGGGAACTGCCTATTCTTAAGGCATGGTGGTGGGAGAAGATTAAATATGGTCTGCCTTTGGGGGTGTCAGTGTTTTTGCCCTTCAGAGGTAACACAGCTTTCCAGTCAGGCTTAGATCATGTGGTTTTTCTACAGTGGGAGATGTGTGTTTTGAAGAGGACTGGTTAGCTTTTAACAGATACTAGACAAGGAGTTCTAACATTCCAAGTGATAAAAGAAAAATATTGATTGAGTAATAAGGATTTCTTTGCTTACTTGGAACTACACCATTATAATGACTCGATATTGCAAATGAATAAAGATTGCTTTTTGGTAGGTAATTTTGAAATAGATATAATTTGCCCCAGTCCAAAGGCTGGGATACTTTCTAAATTATCTAGAAATATGGTGGGAGAATGGAGCTCGGACTCCCTTTCTGAGATAACGGCTAAATGGTCTAGAGACCGGAGCAATCTTTTGGAAGATGATAAGTTAAGTTTTGCACTGGACAGACTGAGAAAATTGGTCGAAAGTGCAGATCTGTGCAAGATGCAATTCAAAATAATACATAAGCTATGCTTTTCTCCTTTAAGAGATTCAAAGCTCATATCATTCTGGGCAGTAAGTGTTTAAAAGGTGAAGTACCAGAGGGTACTTTCTTCCATTGCTTTTGGGCATGTCCCATTATTCAAAAAGTTTGTATTTGCTCATATCTCAGAGTGGGCAGGGTGCCCTGTACCAGCAGACATGACTGGGTTTGTTAGATATCTTGGATGATGATGATGATATGTCTGATGTAAACCTGCTAGTGTTTATACAGAAAGCAAGTTGCATGTTAAAAAAGTGTATAATAAGTGCAATGGATTAGTGGAAGTTCTCCTACTCTGGAGAAGTGGCGCAATCAAATGCACAGTCTTTTACTTATGGAAAAATTAACTGTGCTCAAAAGTAGCACCAGACAGACAGAAATCTAGGAAGATCTGGCATCCATTTCTGAAGTCACTTTCTACCAGACTCCGCAGCATGATTATTAATGCATGAATTGCATAAGGGCCATCTCCCTAGAGGAGAGTAGTCTAGGGAGGCACATCTTGTCAAGCTTTTTTTTGACAGGTGGCCATGCTCACATCTGGATTAAGCCCTGCCCCTTTTCTCACAACTTCTGGTCTAAGCCCTGCCCACTGGCCCAGCCAATCAGCATTCATTCTGGTCCAAACTCCACCCCTTTCCCCATCTTAGCCTGCCCCTTTTGTTGAAATTTGGCCAGTTTCACCCATGCCACGCCCATTTTTGCCCATGGAAATACATTTTTCAAGATTTGGCCAGGTGCCCTGGGGGCCATCTTGGATGACATCATCAGAAATGACATCACAGTCAAAAGGGAAAGCACCATGTTTGCTTTAATGACAACACCCTGAGCTTCGCTTCCGCATACACCGGAAATTAATGTTAAATCTTTTTCTCCATAGAATTATTACAAAATTTCATTGTCCCCACTCACCCAAACATTTCTGTACTTGTCCCTACTTCAAAGATATGCCTGGACATGTTATGACAGGAGGAAGAGGGGGCTAGGCAAGCTATTTCTTTAAAAAAAAAAAAAGTGTTATATTCATTTCTGTTCCTGGCTGAATTAACAGTGAGAGAGTGAGGAAATCATGCAAAAACAATATAAAAGTCTCTCCTCAGGAAAATAAATTCAAACTATTTTGCCTCTGGCTAAAACATTTTGTTTAAAATGCACTCTGACCAGTAAAGCCCTGTCACAGTCTCCAAACTGCCTGCCGTTTCATGAGTATAACAACATTTTTTAAACAAATTTTTGTATATCTCTGCTTTCCAAAAGCTCGGCTAAAATGTGTGTGCTTACACATTAAACCTGTGGTTTTAAAAAAATGTTATTAGATCTTTGAACCATCACAAGTGATCCTGGCAATTAATCAGACATCATTTCCCTTTAATACAATGTTGTCTTGATACCATTTAATATGTATGTATTGACTTTTATTGTAAAATTTTATGGATGTTTTTATGTTACCCACCCCAAACTTTGGAGGGTGCAGGCTATAAGTGATTTTGAATAAATAAATGTGTTTTTTTTCCCCTTTAAATATCCCATTAAGAAATTTATTATTCAAATTATTATTATTATCACACAACAAGCTGCATTTTTCCCAGCTTTCCACTCCTCCTGAAAGGCATGCCTAGCCATGCTCTGGTGTATGCGGAAGAGGAGCTCAGGGTGTTCTCATTAAACCAAACATGGCGCCTCCCATTTTAGCCGGTGATGTCATTTAAGATGGCTGCCCCCTTTTAGCTGTGATGTTGTCATTTCCAGTGATGTCATCCAAGATAGCCACCCCGAGGGCACCTGGATGCCATCTTAAAAAATGTATTTCCAAGGGCAAAAAAGGCCGTGAGAGAGTGGAGGTAGGCAAAATGTCAACAAAAGGGGCGGACTAAAGCATGGAATTTGGATCAGGATGAATGCTGATTGGCTGGGAAGCAGGGTTGGTGGGCGGGGTTTAGACCAGAAGTGAACACTGAGGAGTGGAAAAAGTCAGGGCTTATCCTGGAAATGGGTGTGGCCACCTGTCAAAACAAAGTTTGACAAGATATGCCTCCCTAGACTACTGAGGGGGAATGGTTGTTAGGGTGGGATGGGACAGGAGGAAGTGAGTGGGAAAATAAAGGGCTGAAGGAGAACTGGGGATTTTTTGATTGGCTCATATGTTGCTCTCATTGTGATCTACTGATGTAGCAATTATGATTGGAGAGTTGTGCATGCTGGTTGGACTGTTATACCCTTCTGCTCAATAAAAAGATTGTTCCTAAAATGAAAAAAATAAGTATGCTTACTTCGTCATCCACTGCACTGGGAACTGGCGGAGAGCAGTAGCTTCGTCTTCTGATATGAAAACTGAGACAACAGCAACATCCTGGGGCAACTCAGGATCTGCATTGAAAAGTGATAATTTAATAAGTTAAAAAAAATCGTTGCAGAGAAACTGCCCAAGGTGATGTACAATAACATAAAATAATCAGCATGAAATCATCCAATAATGCAAAACAATCACATAAAATACATGGGGCAGAACTTGAGTTTAGAGATGTTTTGCATCTCTAAGTAGTGAGAATCTGTGCAACAGCAACATGGAATCTAAAATTCACTATTCTGCAAAGCAGGAAACAATTTTTAATGAAAATGTAGCTACTCATCTCACAGAAAAGTACAAAATACTTTAGTTAAGTAGCTGGTTCCATGTGAGGGGGAAGTAATCACTACTTGCCATATTCTGACAGCACTGAATCCAGCTTGCATAACCATTGACAAATGCTAGGTTTCAGCCCCTGCCAAATCCAGAAACTCGGGTTGTGAGAAATTGTCTGGAAAGCCACAAGGCTGCACAGCTTTGTAGTTAAAGATATCACTGGGACGGCCATTGCCACCTGGTCCAGATACAGCTTCTGGAGGGCAACTTTCAAAGCTACTTATCTGGGTTTACCCTACTCTGCCTGGCTAAACGTACACACAGCTTCCTTAATGCTTTGAAAATTGCCCTCTTAGAAGGTAGTTTTCAAAAAGGTTTCAAAATCTATTTTAGAAAATAACCTGGGGTGATGCACAGGAAAAAGTACATACATAATGCGATTACATGCACACTTTTCCCCACTTTCTTGGTAGGCATTCCGAGGAACATAAGAAATTGCCATACTGGGTCAGACCAAGAGTCCATCAAGCCCAGCATCCCATGCCCAACAGTGGCCAATCCAGGCCATAAGAACCTGGCAAGTACCCAAACACCAAGAAGATCCCATGCTACTGATGCCAGTAATAGCAGTGGCTATTCCCTAAGTAAACTTGATTAATAGCAATTAATGGACTTCTCCTCCAAGAACTTATCCAAACCTTTTTTAAACCCAGCTACACTAACTGCACTAACCACATCCCCTGGCAACAAATGCCAGAGTTTAATTGTGCGTTAAGTGAAAAAGAATTTTCTCCGATTAGTTTTAAATGTGCTACATGCTAACTTCATGGAGTGCCATTGCGGAAAGACTAAAATTCTTTGCTTCAGTGTTTATTGAAGAGGATGTTGGGGAGATACCGGTTCTGGAGATCTTTTCATAGGCTGATGATTCAGATAAACTGAACTAAATTATGGTGAACCTGGAAGATGTAGTAGGCCAGATTGACAAATTGTAGTAAATGATCTGGATTGGATGGTATACACCCCAGGGTTCTGAAAGAACTAAAAAATGAAATTTCAGAACTATTACAATTAATTTGTAACCTAATCATTAAAATCATCCGTTGTACGTGAAGACTGGAAAATAGCCATTGTAACCCTGATATTTAAAAAGGGATCCAGGGGTGATCCGGGAAACTATAGATCGGTGAGCCTGACTTCAGTGCCTGGAAAAATCATGGAAACTGCTATAAAAAATAAAATCACAGAACATTTAGATATAAATGATTTTATTGGACACAGCCAGCATGGATTTATCCAAGGGAAGTCTTGCTCACAAAACTATGTTTTTTTGAAGGAGTGAATAAACATGGACAAAGGTGAACCACTAGATGTGGTGTATTTGGATTATCAGAAGGCGTTTGACAAAGTCCCTCATGAGAAGCTTCCCTTTCTAATAATTCCTAACATTCTGTTTGCTTTTTTGACTGCCGCAGCACACTGAACCGACGATGTCAATGTGTTATCCACTATGACGCCTAGATCTTTTTCTTGGGTAGTAGCTCCTAATATGGAACCCAACATTGTGTAATTATAGCAAGGGTTATTTTTCCCTATATGCATCACCTTGCACTTATCCACATTAAATTTCATCTGCCATTTGACACACAATCTTCCAGTCTCGCAAGGTCCTCCTGCAATTTAATCACAATCTGCTTGTGGTTTAACTACTCTGAATAATTTTGTATCATCTGCAAATTTGATAACCTCACTCGTCGTATTCCTTTCCAGATCATTTATATATATATTGAAAAGCACCGGTCCAAGTACAGATCCCTGAGGCACTCCACTGTTTATCCTTTTCCACAAAGTTGGGATGGGAAAAGTATTTGAGAGTATACTTTCAATTTTCTAAAAACATGTATGTAAATGCACAAACTTACATCTCCTCTGGAGCAGGTTTAACTTCCTGCACACATGCATATAGAACTGTGATGGCAGAAAAAGACCATACGGTCTATCGAGTCTGCCCATCCACACAACTAATTTAAGCTTTATAAATTCCCATCACTCTCTCAGAGATCCCCTGTGTTTATCCCAGGCTTTCTTTAATTCAGATTCTGTTTTTGTTTCCACTCCCTCCACTAGTAGGCTGTTCCATTCATCTACTGCCCCTCTCTGTAAAGAAATATTACCTGAGTTTACTCCCGAGTCTACCCCCTTTCACCCTTATCCCTTGACCCTTTGTTCCAGAGCCTCCTTTCCAATGGAAGCAGCTCACTTTCTGTATTGGAAACTTTTGAGATATTTAAATGTCTTTCATATCTCACCTATCTCCCCGTCTCTCCCCGTATATGCTTTAGAGTGAAAGGTCTATATCCCTTTGATGTATGATATCCAGAACTGTATACAGTATTCCAAATGGGGTCTCACCAGGGGCAATATCACCTCCCTTTTTCTGCTGAATATTCTTCTCCCTATGCAGCCAAGCATCTTTCTGGCTTTTGCTGTCACTGTCTGGCCTCCTTAAGATCATCAGTTGGAATCACTTCAGATCCTGTTCTTCTTTCATGTTTAGAATTTCACTCCCAAAACTGTACCTCTCCCCTTGGGTTTTTGCAGTCTAAATGGATAACCCTGCATTTGTAAGTATTAAATCTTAGCTGCCAGACCCTAGACCATTCCTTGTCCTTTGCCCTATATGTTTTCCACACCTTCCTGTCTATCTACCCTGTTGCAGATTTTGATATTAATCGGCAAAAAGATAAACTTATCCTGGCAATGTTTCTGCAATGATACTCCTGAAAATGCTGAAAAGAACTATCCCAGGATGAATCCCTGACACACACCGCTAGTAACACCTCCCTCTTCAGAGCAAACTCCATTTACCACCTCCCACTCAACCAGTTTCATGGACTGTCCCAGTACATGGATTTTCAAAGTGGACTTATGTGCATTAAGTTCGCCTCAAAATTTCAGACATGCTTTGTCCGCAAGCTGTTTGGAAACTACCTTTCCCATGAGTAGGCTCAGGGCACAAACACATAGGCTGGGCGAGATAGAGGACGGGGACTGAAAACAAGAGAGTGAACGAAGGTTCAAGACTGTAGTTCAGTAAAAGCCAATTCTGATTAGAGCACGAAACACAAAATAGACAGGAAGAAACTATTAGGGCAAAGAAAAATGATAACACTTTTTTTTATTTGACAGGAAATTAATTACAGAAAGCTCCATCTTAGGCTCTGTCCCGCTGAAGCACACGCTGGGATCAGACTGGCAGGCACAACGGGTAAGTATTAAAACAAACAAAAAAAAAAAAAAGATAGAGAGGGTTTTAGGGGTCGGGGAGGACAGAGAAAAGAGGGAGGCAGGGTAGCTAGGGGGTTTAGGAACTTCCCTCCCAGTCCGCTCCTTTATTGGAGCGGACTGGGAGGGAAATGGGGACAGGCCCTATCGTGTCGCCGTGCACTTCTTAAAAAATTTACCCCCCTAACGCGTGTGCCGATATAAAATTGCGTTTTAAAATTTACCTTTTAATGTGTGCAGCTAGAACAATAAACCCAAACCTCATCGGTCCTCTACATTGTGACATATTTTACAATAAAGAAGAGCACTGGGAAACTGTGGCTGCCATCATCTAGAAAAATACTGGGAGTGCCTGCAGGCAGAGCCCAGAATTCATGGTCGCAATGCACAACCAACCAGACAAGGGGAGGTAATTCATTTAACCTTGGAAGGAGGACAAACTGCAAAGCAGCTCAGAATGACAGCAGACATCTAGAAACTTGCCCAATGACTGAAGTAAATACATTGAAGAAATGTTGCCAGGGCTGTGGGAAGAAGGCAAGAATTGAGACATTTTCTCTACGTATCTTCAATAGTATATTTTATAGGTGAAGGAGGCCCATACTGTCCCTCACATCTTTCCAGGCTGAAATCCCATCCCACTCCCAGGATTCAAACATTAAAGACTCTGATATCAGTTTCCCCTGAAAAACTAGCTTACCATGCTCTGCAAACCTGTTTCCATGCTGAGATTCATTCTGAAAACAGAAACAAATCAAATCAGTTTAGTCTGCAAGTAACATTTAAACAACCATAGGGGAGGAGGTGGGGGCTGTTTTGCTAACGAATACAAATGTAGCACTCAAAAACTGACAGGTGACAGTGCTCCCTAAACTCTTCTTTACCTCCCTAAACTGTCCTGTATCTTCAAAATGCCACTTTTAAACACCTACCCTAAGCAAGAGAATAATACTTAGGCTCATTAAGAAAATGCACAAACAAGAGACAGAATCTAGCACCACATAAATAAAACCTTATTGCCAAAATAAGTCCAACAAGCTAGCCCAGGTGATAGATGTCAAGTGAAGGTATCTTTAAGCGTGGGCACGTGCAAAACAAACCTTCCTAGGTTTGCAGTCCTGCTGCTGTGTGTGAATGGCATGATCCGTGGGTAATACTGGTCATAGTATGAGTGTCAAGGCAATGCTAAGTGTACAATGGAGGGACGCTTTCTGTTCCCTTACTTGTACGTATACTCTAGGTGAGCATTCACAAACCATTACTTTCCCACCCTCAGTAAAGTTTTCTATTTTTTTTTTCCTTTGGTCAAGGCATCAACATAGCAGAGCTTAAAAGGGATTTGAAGAAGTCCATAAACCATTATTAGCGATGCAGACCTGGGGAAGCCACTGCTTATGCCTGGAATTGGATGTAGTGTTTGGATCAGCTGGATTCTTCCTAGATTGGCTATTTTCAGAGACAGGATGCTGGGCTCCATGGATGGCATTTCTTAGGCTCTTAAACCCTCCCGCTTTGAAAACAAAGTCACCAGAGAAAGAAAATACAGCTTTGGGTTCATAGACTCCTACCAGCAGACGTCCCCTCCTGAGAGCGAGCCCCGCTGCATCTATATTCTTGCCTTCCATAGACAGATCCCTAAAGGCTCTTTACTTTATTTTCCTGAAGAGGTTTTCCACTTTCCCAGCTCTAGGTTTTTTCTTTTTTTCTACTCCTCTGGGGCCACAGACCTTTTTTTTTTCTGTTTCTCCCAAGGGTGTCTGTAATTTCCCCAAACACCAGTGCTCTTCCTTGCTATTTAACCAATCACACACGACCAAGAAGAGATATGGCTAAAAACTGGGGGAAAAAAAAAAGGAGTAGTGCATGAATGGCCAACTGAATCCTCAAAATTCATGTTTGTCAACATTTTTTTTTTTTTTTTTTTTTACTGATTCTGGGAACACAGGAAGGAAAGGATTCACTGGGCCAGATTTTCGAACCTACGCTCAGGCGTAGATTTTATAACATGCGCGCGCAGCCATGCGCATGTTATAAAATCCAGGGTAAGCGCGCGCAAGGGGGTGCACACTTGTGCATCTTGCACGTGCTGAGCCCTAGGGGAGCCCCGATGGCTTTCCCCGTTCCCTCCGAGGCCGCTCCGATTTCGGAGCGGCCTCGGAGGGAACTTTCCTTTCGCCCCCCCCCCCCACCTTCCCCATCTAACCTGCCCCCCAGCCCTACCTAAATCCCCCCCTACCTTTATTATTTAAGTTGCTCCTGCCTCTGGGCAGGTGTAGGCTGCGTGCACCGGCCAAATGCCAGCACACGATTCCCCGGCCTAGCAGGCCTTCGGAGGCCTCTGGCCACACCCCCGCCCCGCCCCTTTTTTCAAGCCCCAGGACATACGCGCGTCCCGGGGCTTGCACACGTGAAGGTAGCGTGTACGCGTGTGTACTCATGTGTCATATGTAAATATTAACAGGAAAAAAAGGGGGTACTTTAGGGGGGTCCCAGGGTGGTGTTCAGAAGCGTGTGCACAAATTGCCGTTTTGTAAGCAGTACGGGCGTATATTACCAAACTTTCTCATACATTTTTATACTGTCTGCAGTTTTTGGGTGGGAGGTCTGGGATAAGTGGTGGGGGAGGGAGTGAGGGTGAAGTGGTGGAGGGTCGAGGGTCACTAGTGACTGCATATATGCACACATGTAAATGTTTTCATAAGCAGAGTATACATATCCTTTCTAAAATGTCTGCCTCTGCGTACAACTGAGGGCTGTTACAAGCACATTGTAATTATTATGTACATAAAATGTATGTGCATACTTTTATAAAATATATAAAGTATGTATAACACATGTACTTTCACGGCAGGGACATGATGTATTTTATAAACTATGAGGACCATATTCAGTCAGTCTGGATAGCGCGGTTAGCTGGATAAAGTTATCCGGCTAACTTTGAAGGTATATTCAATAGTTCAGCTGCACTACTGAATCTAGTCAACTATCTTAAAGTTAGACAGCTAACTTTATCTGGATAACTTTATCAGGCTAACTTATTAGCAGGCTAAAATATAGCCAGTTAAGGGCCCAAATATTCATTTAGCCAGATAACTTCTGAGTTATCTGTCTAAATGCTTCTGAATATGGACCTCTCTGTAACTGTAGTCACACAGACTTAAGCACGCTGTTGAAAATGACCCTTCCTAAATCCACATAGTTAGACACAAGGTACCATCATTGAACAATAACCATTAACCTCCTTTCCCCCCCGAACACTGATTCCGCAGCATCCGCTGTCCCTGCCAACAGGGATCAGAAGGACCAGAGCCAAGGATCAAACCCAGGCCCTGCCGCTTGGCAGTGTACAGCGCTAGCACTGAGTGACTGGGCCAGCTCCAGCTCCATACGGTATTAACAGTATCAATGTCCACTGTGATATACTGTGAAACCTCTGATCAGCACCTACCTTCTCTGGAGGCTCACCTCTTTGAAAGAGGACTTTGGCAGTAAGTGGGGGTGGCAACTGTGTGCTGACAATTCTACAAGTAAAAGAGAAAAATCCTCTAGTAAACACTCAGCATTCACCTAGAAAGTTGGTTGTTCAAATACAGTAACAACGAAAGATGGTAAAGCTGTACTAGGGCATAATATACCGAACCTCAGGAGTGATCCCACCTGAGGCCTTGTGATGTTCTAAGTAAAACAGAGGTAGGAGCACTCATGTTATTGACGAGAAAAACTGCGATTGAGGCGAATTTTGAAAGGGATTTACCTGGATGAATACTTGGGGGTTGAAAACTGCCCCTTCTCCTGATCGGCAGCTAAATCTAGTTGTCGGGTTTCAAAAGGCAACTAGATTTAGCCATGGGAAGAGGCAGAGGCAGACTAAACTTGTGCACCTTCGTCCCCACAGACACTGTCCAGAGGGTAAAGCAGGGGTAGAGCCTACAAGATCTTCTGTACAACAAACTTTGGAGAAGTCTACAAGCCAGAAAAACCAGGGTTCAAATCCCACTGCTGCTCCTTGTGAGCTTGGGCAAGGCACTTCTCCCTCTACTGCCTCAGGTACAAACTGAAAGGTGAATTTTAAAAGTCGCCTGGATATATGTGAACTTGCAGCTGCGCGCACACATGAAAAGTTCTAAAAAAAGGGTGTGGCACAGGTGTGGTCTGGGCAGGGCATGCGCTCTCCTGGATTTTAACTTGAAATTACCGCGTACATATTCACGTGCACAGATGCGTGCCAGGGTCCCCTGCCGTGTAACTTTACTTCTACTATGGATGATGCATACGTTGTAAAATAAACATTTCTCGGCAGATCAGCGGGGTTTTAAAGGTCGGGGCTAACAGGGGAGAAGGCAGGCTACTAAACTAGGGGTGGGGGGGGGGGGGGGGGCTAGAAGTCCTATCCCTTACCTGGGCAAACTGGGAACGAACTGGGAAAACTGGTAATGGTGTCAGCGCACATGTCTTTTAAAATCCCCCCACTTGCACAGTAGATGCAGCATGTGGCCAATTAAAATAGCACGCAGATATGCGCACGATCAAGTTATTTTATACTATTCGTGCATGTGTTATAAAATGGCCATGACCTTGGGCGTGGGCTGATGAATGCTTGCGGGTTTAAAAGTTATCGTCTTAAATTGTAAGTCCTTTGGGGATCGGGAAATACCTACAGTACCTGAATGTAATCCACTTTGAAGTGTCAGAAAGCAGAATATAAAAAAATTAATGCAATTTCAAAGGGAAAGTGTGCAGGTTTCTCCCTTTGAAAGGAAAATTCGTTTCTTACCTGCTAATTTTCGTTCTTGTCGTACCATGGATCAGTCCAGACTCCTGGGTTTTGCACCCCCCTAGCAGATGGAGACAGAAGTTTTCAAAACAAAACTCTGCCTTATATAGGATGGTGCCACCTACAGTCAGGCAGTATTACTCAGTGTCAAAGCAGAATGGCTCTCAAAAAACCACCATAACTATGTACAATAACTCTTCAATAAGAAAAAGAAATAACCAGTTCACTTAACCCTGAACCTGTAGAACTTGAGGACGGTCAATCCAATTTCTGCAGATCTGAAAACAAATCTCACTGAGATTCTTCCTGGGACCATTGTCCCTGCACAGACTTCCTCAGGCAAACCGCTCCCCAACTGGAGAGGCTGGCATCCGTGGTCACCACTGTCCATTCGGGCACCTCCAGGGGAACTCCTCGGGATAAGTTGACCGAGATAAGCCACCAATCGAGACTGGAGCGCGCCGTATCCATAAGAGGGAGAGGTAAATGAAACTGTTCGGAGATTGGATTCCAATGCGAAAGCAATGCTGACTGTAAAGGACGCATATGAGCAAAGGCCCAGGGCACCAGCTCCAGGGTGGAAGTCATGGAGCCGAGAACCCGCAAATAATCCCACACTCTGGGGAGACTGTTGGCCAATAAGTCCCGCACTTGTCCTTGTAGCTTGACAATTCGATCCGAGGTAAGGAACACTCTCCCCTGTTGAATGTCGAATAGAGCTCCTAAAAACTCCAAAGACTGGGTGGGCACCAGTCGGCTCTTGGCTAAATTGATCACCCAACCCAGTGATCGCAGGAGTTGAAGCACTTTGCGAATTGCCAACTGGCCGAGCGACTCAGACTTTGCCCAAATTAGCCAGTCGTCCAGATATGGATGCACCAGGAACCCCTCTCTGCGCAGATGAGCCGCCACCACAACCATTACCTTGGTAAACGTTCTGGGCGCAGTGGCAAGACTGAAGGGGAAAGCTCGAAACTGAAAATGGCAACTCATCACTGAGAACCTCAGAAACTTCTGGTGGTCGGCCCGAAGGCCTATGTGAAGATACGCTTCCGTTAGGTCCAGTGACGCCAGAAACTCTCCTTTTCTTACCGAGGCAATGACTTGACTGTAACGTCTCCATGCGAAAACGTGGCACCCTGAGGCAGAATGGGTCGGAAGGACCCCTCTTTTTTGGGAACTACGAAGTAAATGGAATAACGCCCTTTTCGCTGCTCCGCCTGAGGAACTGGGGTGATGGCGCCGAGTTGCAGAAGGCGTCGCAAGGTATCTTGTACTGCCTGTCGTTTCTCTTCGTAACCGCATGGGGAGACCAGAAATCGCTCCGGAAGGCGGTGTGCAAAATCTAAAGCATAGCCTTGATTTATCACAGTAAGGACCCACTGGTCTGAAGTCACCTTGACCCATTCCTCGTAAAATAGGTACAATCTGCCCCCGACAGCTGGAAGAGGAACGGGTCGGCGTCCCTTCATTGGGAAGACTTGGCCCCAGATGTGGACTGGGTAGCCCCGGTTCTGCCAAAGCTTCTGCCACGAAAGGGCTGAGACCAGGACTGTTGGCGACCGGATGCTTGCCAAAAGGAAGAAGCTGGAGCTTTGGACGGACGAAGTCTCCGATTCCCTCTGGATCGAGACCGTGAAGAAAAGGAGCCCCTCGACCTGGGCCTACCCTCTGGCAGTCGGTGAACCTTGTTCTCCCCCAGGGAGACTTGCCCGGCATTGGTCCATGGTCCTGATCCGGCGGGGTAGAGTGAACCGGGCTCCCCGGTGTCGCACCCAGAGCTGCTAGCTTGGCACAAGAGGGCCCTCGATACTATAATGCAGCTGCCTCAACAACCAGCAGGGGATGGTCCCCTCAGGACCTTACAAACCCCCCCTGGGAGGATCAGGACAAACTGCTTTTTTTTTATTTTTTTAAATCAAAGCAAAATAGTTTTACCTACCGAAAACTCTCTAAAACTCACTACTCTAACTAAGTCCACTAAGCAATCAACACAGACTGTAGGCCTTGCACCTCCACCATCTGCGGGAGACAGAGAAATACTGCCGGACTGTAGGTGGCACCATCCTATACAAGGCAGAGTTTTGTTTTGAAAACTTCTCTGTCTCCATCTGCTAGGGGGGGGGGGGGGGGGGGGCAAAACCCAGGAGTCTGGACTGATCCGGGTATGTACAGGGAAAATTAGTTTGAAGGTTGGTGTGTAGAAAACTGCTGGGAGACCTTTAACATAGCTGGGGTTTTGAAAAAATTGCTCCCTTTACTTCTATGTAATCTTAAATATGTAATTACTGGAGCGTTGCCAGGCCACAAACCTCAGTGTGTGTCACAGCAGTTTTCATCCTACATCATGTTAGAAATTGTTTTTAATAAGCTTGACATAGATTGTCAGACGGACATAGTAGAAATAAAAGTTTTGGCCAGACAGACCCAAAGTTCTTGGAAGAAAAAAAACTGGAGCATGAAATCACTGTGCCACCAATCTCTTTTCCCTGAACACCCATTTTTAAAATGTGAGGAAAGTGCTTGTGACAGCTTGGATGATAAGAAACCCACAATCCATGTCAAGGGAAGCCTTATCTGCTCCAAATGAATGCTGCAAAACAGAGCAGATTAGAACAATCTCATTTCCAGGCAGCTGCCTCCCACAATTGTGTACCTTTTTAAGAAGCCAAGAATCAAAACCAAAAAGGTTACCTGTCTCTTCTTTTTTTTTTTTTTTAAGGCAAAGCAAATGCTAGGAACTCACTCGTTTCTCGCTGATATTGTACCAAATGCCGTCTGGGTTCAGTCTGTGCTCCCTGAGCAGCTTTCCAAAACTTGGAAGAAGCCTTAATGCCGTTGAGTTTTTGGAGCGTGTATTGCAATATATTACAGTGCAGTATATGAGGGCTGCATTTTGGTACAGCCAACGTTTGATTTGCTGGCTGGAAATGCTAAATGTTTCCAGCGCAAGAGCTGTAATTTATGCAAACCGAATATACTACTGCAGGAACCCACAAGACATCAAACAAGATCTCTGATTGATTGCTCCTTGCCTACTGGAGGCTGATGATGACCCATATTGTGCCTCCCCTGTGTCTAAACACAAGCTGGATCAAGGTATTTCCCCGCTATTGCCCCCTGCAGCTTTTCATCTTGAACGATTATTCTGGGGAACCAGCTTGAAGGGCACACGCTAATTATCCACTTTCAGCAGTGTACAGTTTCAATATAACTCATCTGGATGAAGACAAAAAATGAAAGCTGAAGACTGGCAAAATGATTTCACCCACTCACCGGCCTTTATAAAAGATGCAGCCAGCCAAGACGTGAGGAGTACGCTGACAAGTCTGCAAAATGAGAGCTGCTTTCAGCATCAGCAGGGCGTCCACCTGTTAAGGAAGAGCATAGCAAGAAGGAACGTACCTTCAGTACAAAATCCCATGCGTGAAAGCCCATAACAGAATATTTAGAACTCCGTGGAGGGGCACTTATCAAAGCCACTTCTGTAAGTAAATACCGATTTACCCCGGTAAATTGACCAGTAGGAAACATTCCTTTGCAGAGCTCCTAAAAATTGTGGAGGCAATTTTCAAAGGCATTGCGTGTATAAATGTAACATTCTATCATAGCAATTTTCAGATGACCATTTATGTACATAGGACCTGATTTTCAAAAGCATTTACACCCTTAAAACTAAGTTTTACATGTTTAAATGCACTTTACCCATGTAAATGAGCTTTAGAAAATTGCTACAATATATGCCTCTGAATTGTCCATAGGATTTACTCATGTTAAGTGCACTTAATGCAGGTAAGTGGCTTTTGAAAATTGCTGTGATATTATATTACATTTACAGGCATAACTCCTTTGAAAATTCACCTGTTACAATGCACTAACGCGTGAAGCATACATCTGGTTGAAACATGGCCATGTCAGGTGCATTGGATCCATCACTGTCCTAATTTTACATTTGATTTTATTATAAATATGCCTTTATTGATATTACATTTGTAATATCTTATCACACATTTTAAATGTTTATTATTTTATTATTTAATTTTCTGTGCACCACTCTTGTTGCTTTCGCAATTTTCAAAAGCCCACTTACACTTGGTAAAATGCATTTACACATGTAAATGCTTTTGAAAATTACCCTATGCCCGTGGTTCACAATGCGTGGACTTTTAGCCACACTAAACAGGGGCGTTCCTTTGGGTGAGTTTAGGTTGGGGGGAGTAAAACAGTGCACCTGCTTGGCATTTTCCCACGCACATGCACTATTTTACCTTCCCCCATGCTGGCCACCCACATGAAGAGTATATGTAAATTATGCAGATACTTTTTGCTTGCATATTTCGACAGCTACTAATTTTCAAGGTTGTTTCCCTTTGAAAACTCACTGCAAAATATGCAGGCTAAAAGTGCCGAGGTGCGTTACAATTCAAAACTGTTCCCTAAAATGGTAGTCAATCCTGTTCAGTGTTTTTGGGTGATCCTGACACTCCTGGTAGGTTCTGTTGCAGTTATTTATATTTCTAAAGAGCTAAGATCGTGCATAGCCTGTCCTTCAAGCACTAGTTCAACAAGTCAGGAAGGAGTGCACGTTAGGGAGAATGAAAGTTCCTGCAGTATTTAGCACTCCCTTACCACCTTTTCCTTTAAATGTCGCCTCTTTTACTTTTGTAGCCTATATTACTGATGCTCTCTCTCTCTCTGTCACCATGGTAATAAACCTCTTGCATGGTCTCACAAATATCTTGGCTAATTATAAAAGATAATGGTAAAGCAAAATATGAAAATTATGAGATTGATATTCAAAGCGTTTGTTCAGCTAACGTTTGGAGTTAGGCATACAAAATATGGCATTTGACCCCATCCCCACCCCCCTCTGGTTCACAAGCTAAATTTAAGCAGATACATTTTAGCTTGGTAATGATTTAACAATAAGGAGAGGTGGCATGCGGGGAGCATTCTGGAGATGTGGCTAAAATGCATCTTGCTAGGGCTGGTCTGGATAAATTGATTAAGTTAGTGGGGATTTTTGGCCACAATTGATTTTTTTGTTAAAGGTAGAGGATGGAAGCCAATGCTACTTGGGCCCAACCAGTCTTTAAAATATCAGGAGATGGGGCAGTGCACTCGTCTGATGCTTAAATATTAAACAATATTAAGGTGAATTTTCAAAAGCTGTGCACACAAAAAATAGCACGTATGTGTGTAAAATAGCATACACATGAGTATATGGTATTTTAAAAACCCCAACATACACGAGCAAATCAGAGTCCATCGTACAACACTGTTACTGCCTGAATTTCAGGACAGTCCCAGCGGATTCTCAGCCGCCACCAATGTGGGACCTGTCGGGGCATCAGGAAACGAGTTAGAGCTCTTGGCTTTATTAAAGGCTGGAGCAGTAGAACCCGTGCCCCGCTCGCAACAGGGCCAGGGATTCTACTCGAGATATTTTCTGATACCATAGAAAACAGGAAGCCTCCGGCCCATTCGCGACCTCAGGGCCTTAAACAGGTTTTTGCAGCGAAAACGCTTCAAAATGGTCTCCTTGGGCACCTTGATTCCTCTCCTTCAAAAAGGAGATTGGCTCTGCTCTCTCGATTTGAAGGACGCTTATGCACACATAGCGATATTCCCACATCACAGGAAGTATCTCCGCTTCATAGTGGGCCACAGACATTTCCAGTACCGGGTGCCGCCATTCGGCCTGGAAAGTTATTTTCCTGGTTGCGGTCACCTCTGCTTGCAGGGTCAGTGAGCTTCAGGCGTTAGTGACACACCCACCCTATACAAAGTTCTTTCATGACAGGGTGGCTCTATGCACTCACCTTAAGTTCCTGCCTAAGGTGGTGACTGATTTCCATCTCAATCAGTCCATAGTTTTGCCCACCTTCTTTCCGAAGCCCCATTCCCACCAGGGTGAACGGGCTCTGCCCAGCTTGGACTGCAAGTGTGCTCTTGCCTTTTATCTTGAGCGCACAGCAACCCTCAGGCAGTCCACGCAGCTCTTTGTCTCGTTTGATAAAAACAGACTTGGAGTTGCGATGGGCAAGCAGACCCTGTCCAACTGGTTGGCGGACTGTATATCCTTCTGCTACAAGCAGGCGGGCCTTCCGCTTGGAGGCTGTATCAAGGCGCACTCAAGAGCCATGGCAGCATCGGTGGCGCACTTTCGTGCAGTCCCCATCGCTGAGATCCCTATACACATTCGCTGCCCATTACTGTTTAGACAAGGATGGTTGACATGACAGTATCTTTGACCTGTCTGTCTTCTAATCTATTCCAAGCGTAGGAACCCAACTCTCCCTACCTAGGGCCCAGTGTCTGGTTCGTGCTGCCTCAGCACTTCTGTTGTTGCGCCTGTTGGCACGTAGTTAAGTGCTGTGGGTTCTGTTATTGCTGGGAGCAGCTTGTAGCTTGGTATTCACCTATCTGTGAGGACTACCATCTTGCTTGTCCTAGGAGAAAGCAGAGTTGCTACCTGTAACAGGTGTTCTCCTAGGACAGCAGGAAACTGGCCCGCCACCCCGTTTGTTGTTTAATTATTTTGCTCATCTTTTTCACTAAGATACGAGACTGAAGAGGGACCTTGCGTGGCTGCGTGGATAGTGGCATGCTGGGCATGCTCAGTGTACCGGTCAAAGTTTCTAGAAACTTTCACAAACGTTTTCCATGCCGGGCTCCATCTGATGATGTCACCCATCTGTGAGGACTAACATCCTGCTGTCCTAGGAGAACACCTGTTACAGGTAAGCAACTCTGCTTTAGACTAATTGGTAAAGCTGGTTATTTCATTGCCACGTGTGTATTAGAAAATCCCCTAACTGGCACATATAAAAGCTGACTTATGGGTGCTAAATCCATCCAAATAATGCGAGTAAAATCTACTTGTGTAACCCTCTAAAATCTGACATACCAAAATGCAGGTATATCATTTGTGCACACATCTGGCTAAATTCCGACTTATTTGGCTAACTAGCACCTTGGCCGCTACTAAGATGGACAAATTTGAACTTATCCAGATAAGTAGCGGCACTGATATGGCTATTTCTAATTTATCTGGCTAAGTAGCAGCAGGCGCTATTTAGCCAGATAAGTCTGAAATGCACTATTTATCCCCCTAAGTAGCACTTTTCAGACTTATCCGGGTTCGTAAGATGGGTGTACGAGTCTAAAAAAAATCACTACTTATCCACCTAAGTCAGACAGCTGAATAACTTATCTTCTCTACTTATTCAGCTATCAGATTTAGTTTGATATGGAGCACTTTTTGATACCCAGATAATTCCAAAAAGCTCTATTTAGATGGACAAGTAGCTTTTTTCATACTTACCTGGCTAAGTGCCGCTACAGATGGATAAATCAGAAATTATCCGCATGAGTGCTGCTACTTATCTGGATAAATCTGAACTTGTGCAGCTTATGGATTTTACTTATGCGAGCATGTATGTGCGCATATGTGCTCTAATTTTATAGTCTGCATATATTATTTGCATGGTTATAAAATGCAATAAAAAAAATGTACCTGTGTCCACATAAGCACATATATGTGTGTACGGGAGCAGTTTTGAAAGTCATCCTCATTGAGGGGAGGCAGGAATCAGCCACTGCTGGGCTGCTAGCTTGGGTTTTTAAAAAATATTCAGTAAGCCTGTGAGTGTCAAAGTATCTGGATTGCTTTATCTGGATTATTTTAGCCAAGTGTATCCAGTAGAAGACTTATTCGGATATGTTCCACTGAATATTCAACTAAAAAGTTATCCAGATAACTTCTCTACTCACCAGCTTTATTGAATACTGACTTCTATGACAGGGATACTCAAACCAGACCTCGGTCCCCTCTCAGCCAGTCAGGTTTTCAGGATATCCCTATGAATATGCATGAGAAATATATGCATGCATGGGGATAGTGCATTCAAATAAATCTTATGCATATTCATTAGGGATATCCTGAAAACCTGATTGGCTGAGAAAGGCCAAAGGACCAGTTTGAGCACTCCTGCTCTGTGCAAATAAAAACAAACAAGAAAAAAAAAAAATTCCCTCAGATGAAGATTCCTCTTCAAGTGCTAACATCGCACATCAAGTGTCACTTACTTTTGTTTTATCCAGGTTCCAAAGTGAATTAAATATCTTGTACAGGTCACTGCTATCTTTCTGAATATGTTCTATGTACAGATCCCACTCTTTACTCAGCTCAACCTGAGGAATTAACTGGGCAAGAAAGTGATAAAAAGACTTAGTGATCTTAACTTTAACCTTCATTGTCCAATTCTTATGCAGGTTGATAACCAGCAATTACCTTGTAAGCATGCCTTACAGGTCCATTATAGAACTGAAACAGTCCAATCAATTGATCCAGAAAATGTATGCAGCTGGCATCAGCAAGCTCCACTGCACAGCCCAGACTCTTCAAAACAAACAAGAGTGGTTTAAAATACAATAGTGTCTATGCTTCAATACAAGGAGAACCCAGCAAACAGATAATCACACTGCACATCTGAAAAGAATTCCTTTAAAGGTCAGTCTATTAGACTTCTAATTTGCACATTTTAGTACTGCCAGGCTCCCTGTGCTGGGCCTAGACTCCCCCAATAGTTCATCTGATAATCACTGCCTCACTTTTTGTGGCATTTTTGGTATTTGATGAATAAGCACATTGAGTGACCCCATAACAGTCTGAAATGAGAGCTCTGGGATCATGAGAAACTCAACAACTCAAGTTCTATTTGTAAATAATTGCATTTTGGTTCTATTGTCTATTCTCCAACACCACTGCTCTGGAAAGTCTCTCCCTCTATATTCCATTAAGCTGCCATCACTGGAGTATTCAGCCATAATCCCTTCTAGGGACTACACAGGTATTGGAGAGAGGCTTAGAGCCCCAATCTAAAATAATTTCACCTCTTCAAAATACTTCTTTAACAAAACAAAAACTCTATTTGCGTTTTGACAATTTGGAAGTCAAGAGAGTTTGCCATTTCATAATAATTTCAAAGAATTGGCACCAATTATCAGATCACAGCACTAATGATGTATTATGTAGATGGCTGAAAATATGGATTATATTTAATTAGGAATGGATAATACATTTTATCTCACACTGTCAAAACATTCAATTTAGTAAATCAGGTGGATCATGGATAGTCCTAGAGGTCCGTAAACCAGTCCAGATTACAAGATGCCCATAATATTGAGCAGAACTACAGATTTTACCTTCCCTAAATTTGTGAATCACACATGTTTACCATGATAAACACTTCTTGCAATGCTTAATTTATATCCACAGCAATAAAGCTTCTTTAGAAGGATGACATCTAGGGAGCAGGGTAATTGAGCCTGGTCAGTTCTCTTTCCTATAATTGCTGACTAGTGGTGCTTGGTATAGTTGTGTTTATCTACACAGAGATCTTCACCTATTTTTCTATTTATTTCATTACCAGAATATGGCAGTAGAATGTCCTGAACGAGCCTGGGCTCACTACCCACTTTTCTTAGCTGGGTGGTTATGATGAATTCTCCTGTGAAGACACACTAGCAACTTTATTACTCAAGCAATATAGTCTGCCCAATTTAAATTTTCCTTTCAATTTCTTTGCTCAGTTTTTTTGGCATTGGAAAGCCACTCCTCCTTGGGATGCTATGAAGCACAAGTTCTTCCTGGTTGCCACCGATTTCCTCTCTAAACCATTAAGAAGAAGATGTAGGGAAGACTAACTGCATTCTCCAATGACCATAAACAGGATTGGGTTTCAGGATAAACAAATAAGTAAAATAATAAATGCTTTCTAAATTAGAGTCGGTATATACAACCGTATATCCAATGTGCCGTAGATTGTTCTTCGTGCATTTGTTTCTGGAACTACTCACATACCCAAAGATAATCCCCCTCCTCTCTGATTGCAAATTTTAGTTTTCTCAGCCTGATGAGATTAGTAGGAGACATGGCAATGTCAGTCACGCAGCGGACAACTCCTGCAATCTGTCCACACAGAAACTCCTGCTGATCGAGGATAGTCTGCAAAAAAACGTTACCACCAATAGTGAAAAACACTAACATAGCATTAAAACAAGAACACTAAGGAGGTTTGTTTTATTTCATTTATTTACAGGTTTTTATATTCTGCCTAATTCAGGACAAGTAACTACAAGTGGATGACAAAAATAAAAACAGATACCATCGAGATAAAATGACAGACTAAAATAATTAAAAAAAAAAAAAAAAAAAGAGAGACTTCAATCATCACACCATTCAAACCTGCAAAAAACAGGAAGCATGATAGCCTATACGTCTTCAGCGAAGACTTGACAGAAATAAAAAGCTTTCAGCTTCTTTCTAAATATTTTGTAATCCATAATTAGGGACCTTCGTTTTCAGTTTTTGTTTTATTTTCCCTGGGAGTTTCAATGTCAGAACAAAAAAAAAAAAAAAATCAGTGGAAAAATCATTTTCCCACAGATTAGCTTTTGTTATAGCATTGAAATTCTCATGAAAAATAAAATAAAAATTGAAAATGAAGGTCCCTGTTCATATCCTTGTGGATTCCTGAAGGGAGTGAATTCCATAAAGCAGGAGCCAGAACAGAGAACATCTGCTTGCCAGCTTCTTGCAGCTCATCTATTTGAAAGAAGGCAAGGCAAGTAACTGCTTCTCAGCAGGGCGACACATGACTGACTACATTTACGGGCTTTACAGACAGGGACAGTGACTTTAACACAAGTGTGTGGGCACCCATACACACACGCCGGAATTTTAAATCCTGCGCATGTGATTTAAAATACACCTAACGTGCGTATGTGAGCTCCTAATTTTAAGCAGTTACTCGAACAAATGTATTTCAGATCTCTTCTTAGGACTTTGTTGCTTTTACGCGCACAGGTAAGTGGATTTTGAAACATGCTTGCATGAATGACATTCCCAGTTTTCCTGATTAGTCCACCAGTTTGCCCAGACCCCTCTTGTTCTTCAGCTTGCACTCCCCCCCCACCCCCCCCCCCCCGGGTTGTCCCAGATCCCTTACCCTGTTGTGTTAGGCATAAACAGAGATTTATGCAGACTTACACCTCATCAGGAGCAGAGGTAAACATGTATGGCTAACAGCCTGCTGCATGCAGCGGCCAGCGGATTTAAAACATGGATTTATGCACGTAAATTTTGGCCCCACCTTGGAAGGTCCCAACTCACCCCCCTTTTTCTTTTATGTGCATAATTTGCAGCTTTTAAAATACGCGTTACTCACACGCAGCCATTTACTCATGAGCAACACTTAAAATTCACTCCTAAATGTGATTAATTTAAAATGCAACCTCTGGACACCTGGAAACCACAGTAGCTCCCTGGCTTTAGGGATGATATGATCCCTAGAGGCTTAATTGGTGATTAAACAAGTAAAGAGATTTCTGTACCAACTGAAGCACACATGAACAACATTTTGGAAGACCAGCATACAATGAATTACAGTAGTCAACAGTTCTCAAAACAAAGGCCTGAACTATTGTGCAGACATCCTCCTTGTAAAGTTTGTATTTAAGCCTTCATTTTATTCTGATCTTATTAGCAGACTAGAATATAAGACTTGATATATCAACATCACCACCCTAATAATTTTAATATCTAATGATGAGGGCTATGCCATGAGTTATGGATTACAGGAATAGTGACTTCCTGCATCATGAATCTTTTTGCATGCTGTTATTGGAGTAATATGGGGCTCACAACATGTTTTCTTTTTTAGAGGATAACTGCTATTCTGCTTTGAAATGGAATCACTGTGCCCGGCAGGTTAGGGTTTTCCTTTGAGTCACCCAGAGACAACTTCTTTGGATGCCACCTTAACCTTTGCTTAAGCATTTTAATTTCTCTGGTCCACAACTGATCAGAGAATATTGGTTCCATTATATAAACCAAAGAGGCAGAGTTAGGGGATCATTTGCTAAGCTTGTTACGGCAATCGTGCACAATACTGACTGATTATTCAAAATGGTGCCAGATGCCCCCCGCCAACGCTCCTCTGCACACTCCTTCCTCCCACGCAGAGAGGCAAAATAGTGTCAGAGGTCAACCAGTGCCATTGTGAACAACAGAACTGGCAGGATTGCAGCAAATGGAGATCGCGCCAGCCCCCAATAATCTCCTTCTGATTTTGAAGTATCTTTGTTGCCGAGTCATAGGGTGGGGGTGGGGAGGCCCCATTATCTTTTACTGGGGGGGGGGGCAGAGCTTGGGGTAGGTTTTTGAAATACTTTTGAGGGCCAGGTTGGGGTGCAGGGATACTGTTTTACACCATTATCCCACTAGAGACTTGGGAGAAGTGGAGGAGAAACCCTTTATAAAACGGCAGCCTAAGGATGGGGCGGGGCACACTGCTGTGGCCAAGAACGTGTAATGTTTCTGGTTACAGCAATGCTTGAAAAATTAATATCGCAGTTTAGTAAACCATGCAGTAATTTTCCTGTGGTAAAACATCACAGTTCCAAGCTGTTTTAATGCTGCTTAGTAAATTGGCTACTTAGACTGCAAAAGAAATATATTACAAAAATAATTTCAGGGGGAAAAAAACAAATTATTGAGGTTTTTTTGACTGAAGTTTGGTATATTTGTAAGTTAAAGCAACAAGGTCAAGGATGGTGAAATGGGAGTCGCTCAACCATGGTGCAGCAGAAAGCATATCCAAGACCCAGCTGCAAGCTCATTGGAAACTGGCAAAACAAAATGGACCAATCCCACTGCTTCAATTTGAGCATTTTTGCTGTAATAGGGAATTCAGTTTTCACAGGCATCGATTCCCTTTTGCAAGCTTTTCTACTCTCTTTCCTCCAAGGTGGAGGTGGTACCATTGCAAAAACTATGAAAATCACAGCAACAGGACTGGCTAATGCCAGTCCTGTTGCTCATCTAATAAAACTATATAAACTGCATCCATACTAGCATGGCACATCAAACACTCTGCCTTCTACAGGTATGTATTAGAACCAGGAAAACAAGACAGATTGTATAGCACTTCTCAAACACAACACAGGGAAGGAAAGGCAACAAGAAGGTGCTTTTGGCAAAGCTTTGTATGTTTTGTGACAGCCACTAATCAGGTTCTAGTGAATTTCAAAGGGGTCAAATACAAGGACCAAGGTTGGCCTTCACACTAAGATGCTGATGTAATAAACTGTGCAAAATAGTGCCCGCTATTCTTCTTCTGGGATTTATATGCAAACAAGAACAGTAGAAAAACCAGCATGCATAGGTTTGCGATGGAATATTTTGAAAAATAATCAAACCACACCTGTTTGCAAAGCAAATTTGAGTTGTTCGGCATAATTTTGCTTCACTATTACTAATTAACTATTAATTTAAATACATTTTTGCTAATGTAAAGTTAAGTGCTAACTTTTAGTATTTGCATATTAAAACGGCAAATAGTGCGCGCTATCACAAATAACATGCACTATTTGATGTTTTGTGCAGCAGACTTTGCAAAATGTAGCTGCCCTTAATACATCAGCCTCATAGTCTGAACTTAATCTGTACAATTTAACAAAAGTTATTCTGTCTCCAGATGGACAGACTGAACCACTACACAAGCGTTTTTCAGATACAGTGAAAATTGCTAGGCCGCCCCCCCCCCCCCAAAACAGCCAAACGCAAAAACTAAAAACGATCAATAAAATAATATATAAATTCATGAATGTGTCAAGATCTCTTTCCACTGTACCCCTTGATGTCTAAATTACCTGAGCAGGGTAAAAGTAACAAATACCAGCTCTGGTTGGATCCCCTTCCTCTTTTACCTTTGAATTGTCGTAGAGGAAAAAGTAATTCAACCTAGGGGGAAAATAGCAAATATATAATATCAGCATAATAAAATGGTACTTTTCTGGGTTAATGTATCCACCTAATTACTTATCTAATCTTAAACTGCCCAATTCCAAATAAGCTTGAGTTATCCACTCTAGAACAAAACTTTAACATATTAAATTTAATTATAATTCTTAAATCATTGGGAGAGTGATAAATTCATTTTTTATAAAGGAGGTGTGCTCTAATGGTCTTCTTCTTTGTATGGCATTGGTTTACTTTGCAAAGATCAGGTCATAGGTCAACATTCAACACTGTAATCCGGTTCATTGCAAGAAGTGAGTTGATGAAGGCCAATGAGACTGCTCTTAAACAAGCACTTAGGGTAAGATGAGTATAGTCTGACCTCTGTGGTGAGCAAATCAATGGAATCACTGCTGAAACAGAGGAGAGTGCAGTTTCTGGAACCCAATGGACTGCATGACTCAAGGCAGCATGGTTTAATAGCGGTAAATCTTGTCAAATGAATCTGAACAGTTTCTTTGAATGGGTGGCCAACAAAGCTGGATCAAGGGAGAGCGCAACACTTTTCAGCTAAATTTTTAAAGCCCGGCGCATGTGCAAAAAGTGGGCTGTTTTGAAAATGCGCTCAGCCCGGCCACGCGCATATCTCCCGGTACATGCGGAAGTGCCTGGCCTGGGGTGGGCACCTGCGTGCGCTGATACAAAATCGGGCATGCATCTGCGCACAGGTATCGTATTTTATAACAAGTGCGCAGCGATGTGCGTATGTTATAAAAATCAGCACATCTCTTAAAATCTACCTTTTTTATTTCAATAAGACCTTTGACAAGGTTCCGTACAGGAGACTTATAAATAATTGAGCTCCCCTGGTACCTAGCGTGAATGACTGGGAGGCAACAAAGGGTAGTGGCAAATGGAGTTTACTCTGAGGAGGGGGGCGTTACTAGTGGTGGGCTTCAAGGATTAGTTCTGGAGCTGGCTCTTTTCAACATTTTCATGAGCAACAGAGCAGAAGGATTGTCGGGAAAGGTTTGTCTATTTGCCGATAATAGCAAAATCTGCAATGGAGTGGAAGGTGTGGAAAACATGAGGAGGGATCTAGTGAAGCTCGAGGAATGGTCCTAGGTCTGGCAGTTAAAATTTAGTGCTAAAGAAATGCAGAGTAATGCATTTAGGATGCAAAAACCCAAGGGAAAGGTTCAGTATTGGAAATGAAATTCTTCTAAGCGCAAGGGAAGAGCGGGATCTGGGGCGATTGCATCTAATGATCTTAAGGTCGACAAACAGGTGGATAAAGCAATGGCAAAAGCCAGAAAGATGCTTGGCTGCACAGGAAGAGAATTGATCAGCAGAAAAGGAAAGGTGATATCACCCTATATAGGTCCCTGGAGAGACCTCACTTGCAATACTGTGTACAATTCTGGTAGGATGGAGTTGGTCCAGAGGGTGACTACTAAAATGATCAGTGATCTTCGTTGTAAAGCATATGGGATAGGCTCAAAGATCTAAACAAGTATACCCTACACGACAGGTAAGATGGGGAGATATGTTAGAGACATTCAAAATATCTCAAAAAGGAGGCTACACCCTTTTAATGGAAAGAAGGAGTAATCTTAGGAAATATTTCTTTACAGAGTAGTGAATGCTCCCAGTGGAGGTGGTGGAGACAAAAATAGCATCTGAATTCAAGAAAGCAGGGGATCTCTGCAGGAATGATGGCAAATGTAAGGACTACATAAACTGGATGGGCCATATGGTCTTTTTCTGTCATCATGTTTCTATGATCCATACTTTATGGCATTGGCCCACAGTTACAATATAGGCTACTTCTCATTTTCCACTGGAGATTTCAATTTTGGAAAAAATAAATGCTCTAGTGGTGGTTAGAGTCCTGAACAATTATGATCAATCCTAGGAATGTGAATTCAAGTGTCCCCTTTATCATGGATTTGTGTGGGATCTGGGCAAATCACTAACTCTGTGTGCTTCAAATTACCCAATTTGTAGCAGGACAGTAAACACTAAGGTTCATGCCATCCAGGAGTCAGAAATGCACCATCACACCATTCCCAGAGGTGGTTATATGTGAATATTAAACCTCTACTATTTTTCCAAGATTTCAGAACAGTTCTCCAAGCGTTGCTATTTGCCAAGATAGACTACTGCAGTGCCCTTTTCCTTGGCCTCCCCAAATCTACTACCAAACCACTGCAGATGATTCAAAATGCTGCGGCGAGATTATTGACCAACACCAGCCGTGGAGATCACATTTCTCCCATCCTTAAATCTTTACATTGGCTACCAGTGAATTTTAGAATACTTTATAAATCAATCACCCTAATTCACAAATTCATTCATCAACTCCAACTCGACCTCGAAATCCCTTTCAAATTACACTCCTCCAACAGACCAATTAGAGATATTCTCCAAGGTACTCTGATTTTTCCCCCAACTAAAGCCACACGCCTTTCCTCGACCAAAGTCCGAGCGTTTTCAATAGCAGGACCTTCTATCTGGAATAACATTCCCTCAGGCCTCAGATTAGAACCCTGCCTCTTAACGTTCAGAAAAAAACTCAAAACGTGGCTATTTCATCAAGCCTTTGCTGACCCTCCAGACAATCTCTAGTCACCATTATTCTCTCCTGGACAAATTTATCCCCTCCCAGACGAATGGTTTGCTATCCTCTCGAAAGATGGACTTCCAGGTTAAAGCACCTTAAGCTTTAACCCACATCCTATACTATTATGTTACAATACTTCCTGCCTTTATTTTTTTCCAGCTATTTAGCTTCCAAGTTCTACACCCTGTTGAATGTAACTTTACCTTTTTCTCCTCTATTGTTAATCACTTTATTTATTGCTTCAGTTATCCTTGTTATATGTAAACCGATCCGATATGGTTATCACTATGAAGGTCGGTATAAAAAAGTGTTAAATAAATAAATAAATAAATAAATATTTCTTAAGAACTGAACATTATAACATGCACTGCAAGGCACTATATAAGTCCAAATGATTTTTCATGATTTAACTGAGAAAGGAAGACAAATATCTTTCTAACATGGCCTTACTAGAAAATGGATTAGACACCAGATGTTGTCCGAAAATTCTTTATTTGAATGGAGACACAAAATTCATACTTTTGCCCGACTCAGGCCGAGTTTCGCCCCACCGGGGCTGCCTCAGGGGCTGTATGTAGATTTTTAAAAATTCAATATTCAATATATTTATATGCCAAAAACGTGATCTTTGCTCAGGGCAAACTCTGCTCATTGCATCCTGCAATGAGCAGAGTTTGACTTTTTCACAGTTTATGTAGCACTGAGAAGTAATCTTGCCCTGAGCAAAGATCACGTTTTTGGCAGCTATCAGACACTCGAATCATGGTATATAAATATATTGAATATTGAATTTTTAAAAATCTACATACAGCCCCTGAGGCAGCCCCGGTGGGGCGAAACTCGGCCTGAGTCGAGCAAAAGTATGAATTTTGTGTCTCCATTCAAATAAAGAATTTTCGGACAACATCTGGTGTCTAATCCACTATTTGCCTACACGGCGTTCTTAGATCACCTACCCTCTTGCTTCATCAGTCCTTACTAGAAAATGGGAATTGTGAAGGACATACACAATAGTTCTATTTGCATTAAAAAAATGATTCCCATTGATAATGACCGGAGGAAGGGATAGGTTTCTGCTTAAGCTCTCTCCTCACTTACCAGTCACTGCACAACTGTGAAAGGTTGGTCAGTAACATCGTCAATAATCCATTTCAGATGTCTGCCTTCAGAATGAGTGCAAAACATTTTGGAAGCAGAGACTGTAAGTTTGCGCTTTAGGGAGGGTTCACCCCAATCTTCCTTCCAGTTTGCCCTTCTAGAACATAGTAAACCTCGGCTCCCTGCCTCATGGACCTGTGCTAAAGTTCTGAAACGCCAGAAATGTGCGATACTCACCATGAAGCCGAGACAGGCTCTGGTAACACAGAGGTGGCCATTTATTACTGCTTCCCGCTGCTTCGCTTCTCTGGGGGGCATATCACCACAAGAGCTTTCTTCTCCCACACAGGAAATCGACAGCATTCAATATTGCTCCAATATTTAGGGAAGTGTAATGATTTTATTATTTGATAACCTTCTCAGATCAGTAATGACATCAGCATTTACTGTGGAATGCGGATCCCAGTTCATAAATCTGCTCAATTTCCATCAGAGTAGGAACGTGCATTTTACTTATGCTATGTTTTTGCTCAGCAGTTCGCACAAACATTTTTTCCAATTTCTAAAAAATGTATTGCATGTCCCAATAGAAAAGATGAATGGTTACCTGAGAAAAATAAAAACACAAAATAAAAATTTGGAGCAGATTATCAGTGTTTATATTTAGTTATTGATTTAATGTGCAATGATCAGTGCAATCAGTTCTTGAGTTCCACAGACAAAATCTTGTTTTACTGCAGACTGTTAAATTACTTCTTGCAGGTTTGCTTCAAAGTTACACAAATATTCCTCCTTATTACCAGTGGGTTCTAGCTGCTCCAGTCTTTTCATTCTATCAAGAACAAATGACTTATTGCACACATTCTCTTTGCTTGCTGAACACATGATCAGATTATTCTGTGGAAATCTTTGGCAATAATAATTGCTTCCAACTCAAGTTCTTTCTGCATTTGACGTACTAGTATCAGCTGGGAGAACCAAAAAGCAGTCTGCTTGTTTTTGTGAGCAACAGCTTACTGAGCTTAGAAACACAGGGCAGTGTTGGCGAAACTTTTAGCCTCGATATGTCACAAATGCCTAAATTTGACTCTGCTGGTGTGTCACCCCCGAACAAAAGACAATTCTTTACATATTCATTTACAAAAAGAATACAGTCCCAGCATGTCTGGTGGTACATATTATATTAAAAAAAAAAAAAAAACCCAAAAAACAAACAAGTCAAATAATTGGTCTAAATAAATTATTTGGGGGAATTACAGGGGTCCTATAATTTTGTCGGGTGTTGGTGTATCACCTGAAACATCGTGGCGTGTCACCTTTGGCACGTGTGTCATAGGTTTGCCATCACTGCATTAGGAGGACATTAGCAGCCTAAGCCTGTGGTTCCCAACCCTCACGTTTTCAGGATGCTCACAATGAATATTTCCAGAGACTGGGTCTCTGGTATACATAAATACAGTATATCCCATGCATATTTACTGTGGATATTCTGAAAACCCAACAGGCTGGAGGATCCCAAGGAGCGTTTTGTGAACCACTGGCCTTAGCCTGCAACATATCAAACTGCATCAAAGGAAAATTAGTTCTTACCTGTTAATTTTCGTTCCTGTAGTACCAAGGATCAGTCCAGACTGCTGGGTTCTGCCTCCCTTCCAGCAGATGGAGTCAGAGAAAAGCTGAAAGCACCTGCAGATAACCCAGTGTGCCACCTGCGATCCCTCAGTATAATAGATATCAAAGCAGAATGAATGGTGTAACTATAATTAACTTATTCTGTTAACCAATGACTAGATCAAATGAATCCTAATTCCGTTGAAAAAGGTAGAACTAGTATGAATGCTTAAAAAGAACAAGTAGAACTATAACTATGCTGCATAAGTGAGAAATCTTGGAACAAATTCTGTAGAGAGAAACAACAACAACAACTGAACGGACTCTCCTGTCAATGGGCGGGCATCTGGACTGATCCTTGGTACTACAGGAACGAAAATTAACTGGTAAGAACTAAATTTTCTTTTCCCTGTACGTACCAGGATCAGTCCAGACTGCTGGGATGTACCCAAGCTGCCCTAAAAGGGGTGGGACCTGGAGAGTCCTGCGCGAAGCACACTGCTGCCAAAAGAATCCACCTTCGGATCCCATACATCCAACCGATAATGTTTAGCAAATGTGTGCAAGGATTTCCAAGTGGCCGCCCGGCAAATCTCTTCGGGCGAGACACATTGGCTTTCCACCTAGGACGCTGCTTGCGACATAAGAAAGTGCGCCTTAAGACCAACCGGTACTGGATGCCCATGACATATGTAAGCAGAAGCAATTGCGTCTTTCAACCAGCGGGCAATAGTCATTTTAGAAGCCTTAGTTCCTTTCTTAGGACCGCTCCACACCACGAAAAGATGATCAGACAATCGAAAAGGATTAGTTACCTCCAGGTACCGCAATAGGATTCTACGGACATCCAATCTCCTCAGATCCTTATCCTCATCCGAGAATGCCGGCAACGCAACTGACTGGTTGACATGAAAAGCTGAAACTACTTTTGGAAGGAAGGAGGGTACTGTTCGAAGAGAAATTCCCAAATCGGAGATACGAAAAAAAGGTTCTCGACATGACAAGGCCTGAAGTTCCGAAACCTTTGCACCGAACAGATAGCCACGAGAAACACCGCTTTAAGCATTAGATCTTTTAACACAGCCTGCTTCAAAGGCTCAAAAGGTGATCCGCAGAGGCTACGGAGAACCAAATTTAAACTCCTGGACGGACAAACTGCGTGCATTGGTGGCTTCAAGTGCTTGGCTCTCTTCAAGAACCGTGTCACATCCGGGTGTGCAGCAATGGAAATACCATCAACCTTACCCCGAAAACAGCCCAAGGCCGTTACCTGTACCCGGAGTGAACTGTATGCCAAGCCCTTCCTTAAGCCATCCTGCAAAAAGGACAGAATGTGAACAATGGTGGCCCGTCACGGGGACAAGCTCAACCCGCAGCACCAAGAATCAAACACTTTCCATACCCGAACATAGGTGACAGATGTAGAAATTTTTCTTACACGGAGAAGAGTAGTAATAACTGCCTCAGAGTAACACTTTTTCCTTAACTGTTTCCTCTCATAAGCCAAGCCGCTACACAGAAGCGGTCGGCCTGATCGAAAAATACTGAACCCTGCTGTAGGAGGTTGGGCAGGTGACCGAGGCGCAGCGGACAGTCCACCGCTAGGTTGATCAGATCGGTGAACCAAGGTCTTCGTGGCCACTCCGGGGCCACCAGAATCACCGGCCCCTGGTGAGACTCTATGCGACACAACACCTTTACTATCAGCGGCCAAGGGGGAAACACATAAAGGAGAATGTGTGCCGGCCAAGGAAGGACCAGGGCATCCACGCTTTCTGAACCGTGGTCCCTCCTGCGACTGAAGAAGCGAGCCGCCTTCGCGTTCAGACGAGTCGCCATTAAGCCTAGACGGGGGAGTCCCCCATCGGCTCGAGATTATCCGCAGCGCTTCCATGGACAGTTCCCATTCTCCGGGATCCAACCTCTGCCGACTGAGGAAGTCTGCCTGAACGTTGTCGACCCCGGCTATGTGAGACGCCACAATGCGGGCCAGATGACGCTCTGCCCAGGCCATTAACATGTCCGCCTCGTCAGCCATTGAGGGTTCTTGAGGTCTACCCCTTGCAGTAAGTGATCCGGAGTGAGCCACCACTCCAGACTGGATCTGGCCGGTTCGAACAGAGGTAAGGGAAGTTGGAACTCCTCTGACTTGGGATCCCAACAAGAAAGTAGTGCTTTCTGCAAGGGTCTCATATGCGCAAAAGCCCAAGAAACCAATTCCAGGGTAGAGGCCATAAAACCAAGAACTTGTAAATAGTCCCACACCACTGGTGTGGGGAGCATCAACAGTCGTCGCACCTGAGACATCAACCTGTCCATTCGCCCGAGAGGAAGTGAGACCTTACCCTCGACTGTGTCAAACCGGGCTCCTAAAATCTCCAACACCTGGGATGGAATCAGTTGACACTTGCACAATTGACAACCCAGCCCAGGGACAGCAGGTGACATAAAACCGAACGAACCGCTGTCCTGCAGAGGATTTCCAATTTCACTCGTATGAGCCAGTTGTCCAGGTAGGGATGCACTAAGATCCCTTCCCATCGGAGGCTCGCTGCCACTACTACCATCACCTTCATGAACATGCGGGGAGCCGTTGCCAACCCGAAGGGTAGGGCGCAAAACTGATAGTGTTGTCCCATGATCATGAATGTCAGAAACCTCTGATGGTGTTTCTGGATTCCTGTGTGACGGTAAGCTTCCGTCAAGTCCAAAGAAGCCAAAAACTCGCCTTTGTGGACGGCCGCAATGATCAATCTCAACGTCTCCATTTGAAAGCGAGGTACCCGCAATGCCCTGTTGACTTGTTTGAGGTCCAAAATTGGCCAAAAGGATTCCTCCTTTTTGGGCACCACGAAATATATGGAGTTGCGACCGGTCCGGCATTCTGACCGGGAACCGAAACAATGGCTCTTAGAGCCCTCAACCGGGATAAGGTCTGAAGAATAACTTGTTTCTGAGGCGGTGCGCAGTGAGATACTAGGAAGAGATCCCGGAGGGGACGAGCAAAATCCAAAGCGTAACAGTGACATAATATCTAGGACCCACTGGTCCGAGGTAATTTTGACCCATTCCTTGCGAAACTGGGATAGTTGGCCCCCAATCTTTGACATGGAGGAATGGGACGGAGCCCCTTCATTGGGTAGGTTTGTTGTTGTGGGCAAAGGCATGGGAGGCTCCAGCTCGCTGAGGCCATCTACCACGAAAGGAATACGCCATTGACTGTGCCCGGGAAGTCGCTTGCCTAGGGGTATAAGCAGAAGAACCCCTACCCGATCTGAAACGGCGCTATCCCCGAAAACGGCCCCTGTAGCTTCCGGGCGAGCGGGCCAACCTGGTTTTGTCCTCTGGCAGCTTATAAACCTTGTTGTCTCCCAAGGCTTTTATGAGTTGTTCAAGCTCATCTCCAAATAACAGTTTACCCCGGAAAGGGAAGGAACCCAGTTGAGATTTAGACTAGGCATCTGCCGACCAGTTACGGAGCCATAGTAGGCACCTTGCGGATACCGCCAAAGACATCGTGCTGAAATATGAAGGAGATCATACAATGCATCTGCCGTATAGGCAACCGCTGATTCTATGCGGTTCGCCTGCTCAGTCTCTCCCGGGGGAAGGTCTTGGGCCATGAGCATTTGTTGAACCCAACGTAGCGTAGCTCTCTGCATAAGGCTACCGCATACTGCAGCCCGCACGCCCAAGGTGGACACTTCAAAAATTTGCTTGAGCAACACTTCCAGCTTCCTATACTGAAGGTCCTTGAGTGCTGTGCCTCCCATCACCGGGATAGTAATATGCTTGGCTATGGCCATGACTGCAGAGTCCACCTTAGGAATCTTAAGGAGGTTGAGAGAATCGTTAGGAAGCTGATAAAGTTTTTCCATGGCCCTACTAACTCTTAATGAGGCCTCGGGAGTCTCCCACTCACAGGACACGAACTGGAACAACTTTAGATGAAAAAGAAAAGTTTGTGGCGGAGCCCGGAGTCCTGCTAAAACCGAATCACCGGGAGAGGTATCCAGCGTCTCCTGTGGGCGGGGAATCTCCAGCTCCTGGAGTACATGTGAAATCAGAGGATCCAGCTCTTCTCTGCGGAAAAGACGGAGCACCTGTGGATCATCCCCCTCCACTGGGGTGGCATTGTCAACTGCAATCGCCCATGTCCTGGGTGAAGGCATCCTGAGTCCCTGGGTCCACCAGGGCAAGTAGGTCAGGTAGTCCATCCCCCGGGTCAGGGCGAGGAATGCGACCTTCCCTGATCTATGGAAGCCTTAAGAATCTTAGATAGGCTAGGAGACTGGGATTCCCACTCAGTCTCTGCTTCCATATAAGCTTTATGTAATAATAATACAAAATGAGAAAACGGATGCTTCTGCTTTAAGGGCCCCCCCGGGGGGGATGGACAGAGGAGGAGCCGCGTCTGATACTAAATCGTGCAGTCTATGTGGACTTAGGGCCGGCGGGGACAGAGGAGGAGGGAGATCCTCTCCATCCTCAGAGAAATCTGCGTCTCCGTCTAAGGGAGGCAAGATGGCCGCCGCTCCCGCGCTAATCGGGAGCGAGCCAGGCCTTTGCCTCCCAGCAGTCTGACCGCCGCGTGATCCACGAGGCCTAGTAATGGCCGCCCCCCCCGTGCCGGCATCGAACGTCATGAAGGCTTCTCGCCCCCGGAGATAACACCAGGAGCAGAGGCCTTCGCGGGAGAGTCTGAGCCCCGGCTCTCCACAAGCAGCACACGCCATTCCTCTGGGCATAATCGCGTGAAGCAGCCGGGTGAAAGCTCCACCCCCTCCGGAGGCCCAGGAGAATGCAGGCAGGCATGGCTGAGGTAAAAAACCTGTCTAAGCAAATTAGCTGCTTCGGAAATTCTATTATTGCTATTATTATAAATTATTATTTATTTATTTATATATATTTTTTTACTTGCTACTCAGCCCTCAGGGAACAGCGGAATTGAATCGTCTCTGAGGGAGGGGGAGAGTGACCGGCCCACCGGTAAATCTTCCCCCTCTGCTCACCGGGCTACTGCACTAAAAACTCCGGGTAATTGGCTATAGGACAATGCCCTGCCTCGCCTGTCTATAGTTGGCTACTTTAAGTACTGCCAAAAAGTTTAGAAAAGGCAAATTAAAAACACACCCTTTTTTTTTTTTTAAATGATCTAGTCAAAGGCTCCTTGTAATAGAATCAAACCTGTCGGGACAAGTCCCCAGGAATTTTGAGAGATTCAGGACCGCAGGTTATGCCTCTCAATCTGCTGGAGTCAGAGAATATACTGGGGGATCGCAGGTGGCACACCAGGTTATATGGTGGGTGCTTTTCAGCTTTTCTCTGACTCCATCTGCTGGAAGGGAGGCATAACCCAGCAATCTGGACTGATCCTGGTACGTACAGGGAACATAATTTACAACTAATCATTTCAGATAGTTTGGTTGAATAATTTCATTTTCCATTGGTCTCCCTTCATTCTGTAGGAAAAACTGAATTGGCTAGATTGTAAACTCCACAAAGCAGTACAATGATGATAAAAGTAATAAAGAAGTAGTACAGGACAGTCTTATTTTTGTATTTTCTCTAAAGCTTTTCAATGATTCTGCATTTACAGGAGACATGGACAACCTCATCCATCAAATATTAAGTATCAATTAGAGGCATTTAATGCTAGAGAAAATCTGATCTTTTGATTGGTGCAATTGCTCAGTCTGCCAAAGAGCAGACTGCAAGTCATTAATTGGTGACTTGTCAAATTAGAAGATGGATGGTCTGAGCTTCTGGGAGCCCCAGTGAGAGAATTTCATTCCTGTCTCAGCATGCCCAGAACAAACAGGTTATGAATGGAAGAAGATAAAAACAGCACAGCAGGTATACAACTAATAGGAGTACTCCCTATAACTAGCAGATCTTTCATCCCTCATATTATTTGTTTTATTTTAAATTTTGATGTCATTTTTATTTTAAAAAAAAAAAAAAAGTGCCCTACGAAAGCAGCATATCCATTTCAATTTTACACACCGCTTTTCTCATAACACCTCAGAGCAGCAACAACACAGGCCTCCCTTTGTATCACAACCATGCCTGGAAAAAACACACACACCTCAAGAAGAGAGTGCATAAATAACTGGGCCACTTCAACCACTGCTCATAGGGTAACGTGGGTTACACAAATTAATGCCAACTGCAATAGCAATTTCCAGGCTATAGACCACCAAGCAATTTCACAAAACTGGCAGACAGACAGGAGGTGACTTTTACTCACACTCTAACCGAGCTGGATTTTATCTGGAGATCTAGAAGAGGCTCTATAACCGCATGCCAATCCACCCAGTCATTTAGGCCTCAAATAATGAAAATTGTGGTCATGAAATGAAACTCCAGAGAGGACGACTCAGAGCCAACTTCAGGAAATATTTCTTCATAGAGAGGGTGGTGGATGCCTGGAATGCCCTTCCGGAGGAGGTGGCGAGGACAAAAACAGTGAAAGAATTCAAAGGGGCATGAGAAGAACACTGTGGATCCCTAAACATTAGGAATGAAGAAGAGAGTCCATGGGGGTAACTTGCTGGTGTGGCGCTTACTACCCTTAACTTATAAGCCTCCATACTGTTGATGCAACTCTATCTTTGCTCTCTGCTTTAACAGCAGGGGGGAAAAGGGGAAATAGATTTAGACAGCAACCAAAAGGACACTGAATTTTACGGTCTGGAAGAACAAATAAGCATGGGGGTAACTTGCTGATGAGGCTGTTTACTACCCTTAATCAATAAGTCTGATACTTTGGATGCAAATCCAACATTGCTCTCTGCTTCAACAGCAAGAGGTAATGAGGAACTGGACTCAAACAGGAACCAACAAGGGCCCTGACTTTGACGGTCTGGGAAACTGATAAGTATGGGAGGGACCTGTACGGCACGGCAGAATCTACCAGAAGCTTGCTAGGCAGACTGGTTGGACCGTTTGGTCCTCTTTGCTGCCATCATTTCATTTCCATGTTTAAACCAGAAACAAAGCTTTCAGGATTAGGTTTTTTTTGGGTTTTTTTTTTTACCAGGAGAAAATAAAATTGTTTTATAATTCATCTATCACTGCATCTGTGTTTTTCTTCAGTTGCATGAATGACTAAAGCACAGGGAAGTCAAGGGACTTGCCCCAAGACACCACAATGAGCAGAAAGCCCTTTAGCTTCTCAATCTACCTATTCACCTGCCCTCCCACACAGCCCTGTTAAAACTAGTTCATCTTGACTCAGCTCTAAATGCAACTGAAAAAAGGTTGCCTTCTGCTGTGTGAACTATTTACTATTTACTAAGGCACATTGAACAAGATTAGCCTGTTCACATACAAGCCTCAGGAGCAGGCTAGCTGCAGCACATGACTTGCAAGATGCCAATAAAAAATGCAGGGAATGGGGCAGGATACATGTCACAAGACTCAAATCAGCAGTATACCCAATTCAGAATGTAGTAAAGAGGAACTTTTACGAGTCATACCAAGAATACAAAAAAAACAAAAAACAAACCCCTTCCCCCCCCCCCCCCCCCAACACACACATCTAGTATTTTATAATTCAAAATACAACACATGAAATTAGGATAAAGTAAGCTCTTTCAGGATGGGAAACTCCATGACTTGTGTAAAGAAATTACTGTAAGTGTGCATGAATCTAGTGATCATTAAGTACAGCCCTGTGCGCACAGTCCATGCTACAAAAAAATAAAACTAAAGCAGATGTTCCCCATACTGTGCAGGACCTGCAGAAAAACTGCCCTAGCTTTCAGCAGAGCCAGAATTACAAAAACAAGCAAATGCCAAGAAAGACTGAGGAACAGCTAAGTCATTCCACATTACCCCACTACTGTGAAGCACATTAGAAAAGCAGATAATAAAACACATCTGGAAGCAAGCTCTCTCTTACACAAGATACTGCTTCATACGTCGTCATTTTTCAAAAAAGGAGAATATCCCACAAGTTCAAATACTTTTCAGCAGCTAAATGACCATAAAAGCATTTTATGTACCAGACTCCCAGCAGCCATAAAACTTTCTTGGCATGCTCCAACAAGTTGATGCCGCACTTACGGATTTCATTTTGCTCAACCTTGAAAACAAATCATTGAGGATAAATTTTCGGAAAGTTGATCAGAAGGCATAGGTAATCCTTTTGTTTCAGACTTTCCTTGAACAGCGTCCTAGCTTCTACTGCTTTCATTAGCGTGGCAGAGAGAAGGTTACCCGACAGCTTCTTTTTCAGCACCAACAAAGACGAGAAAAATAAAGGATACCAACCACTGCTGCGTTTTCTATATATCAACTTCTGACAGGGAAAATATTGCAAACAAGAAAAACGTGAGGCTGTATATGGAACCTCCTATAGTAAAATGCCTCAAGCTTAAATTTTGTTAACAGTGAAATTTGATTTCTGACTCACGTTTGTACCTCCTGTTCACAAATGCCCTGTGTGTTGTTTTTTTAAGGTGATTGGAAAAGTTGAAACGAGTGAGCATAGAGCACAAATGCTTCAAGCTGCTCCCTTTTTGGGACACGTGATCACTCAGGGGGAGAGGAGCATATACGACCAATGAAATTAAACTAAAATTTGGAAGGTTTCTTCATACTAACTTAGGAAAAACGTAACCTTTTCAAGCAAATAACTATTGGGTGGGCTTTATTTTTCAGAAAAAGCTTGACTTGACTAATTATGACTAGCCAAGTCTGCTTGGGAGTGGGCCTAATGGTCAGAGCAACATGCTGAGAGCCAGGGAAACCAAAGTCCAGATCCCACGCCCTGCCCCCTCACACACACTCCTGTTGTCACTTTAGCTCCCATTAGCTCAGACTGTAAGGTCTCTGGGGCAGGGAGGTATTCTACCTGATTATTAATGTAGCCCCGCCAAAAGGAACATAAAATGAGGGAATGGGACTGCCCTGCTGTGCGGTGGTTGTCCCTCTAAATTTACGGTATTTTGTGGGCTCTTACGACAGTAATGCAGATGGTGAAGTGAACCTTTTGGTGACAGCACTGAAACAGTACTCCATTTCCATTATACCGCCAGGACAAGGAAGAAAACTCCTCCAGGAATATCCGACTCCATCCATATCAAGGGCTGGCCAAATAATAAGACACTGATACATTGTATCCAAATTCCAACAAACAGTAACTTTATTTCCCGGCAGATGCAGCCAGCCATCAACCACTTTTACATGGATGAGATTTTTTGCTTTTGTAATATTTACTTATAGCATTACTGAAGTCTGCAGACAAATCATGAGCTTCCGAAGCAGTCACCCTCACACAGAAACATATCCATTTAAGTACATATGAGACATCTTGAATTTCACTGCTCCTATTGACCACAAGTCTACATTTTTCTCATTCCCACTACTTTTTCTTTCTCTCAGCCCTATAGGAGACCGGTATTTGTTCAAACATACACATATCAAAATTGTCATCCGATAAGAACCAAATGCATCTCAGATATACCTTATTTACTCACATATCCTCTGGTCTCCACTCCTCTTGGTTCTCCCAATGAAGGTTTTCCCCCAGATAGCTGCACTATTTTGATCTTCTGGGCACTCTCTCGACTTCTGATTAATTCCCCAAAAGGGAATTAATCAGACACTCTTCCAAACCACTCCGTGGCTATTAGACTCCCCATTTCACCATTGTGCTAAGCTGCTCATGGGAGGAGGAAGCCTCTCCTTTCACTTCACTGTACCAGCACTTAAGGTGAGGGGGGGGGGGGGGGGGGGAAACTACGCTTCACTCTCCTAGGCCTCAGGCTTCTCCCCTTGAAGGGTCCATGGGTCTCCCAGCCCACAAGCTGACTACTTCTCCAGAAAGAGATTGTCTGTCTGTCTGATCTCTAAATCTCACCCTATACTGGCAAGGGTGGGGGAAAAAAGGACCAAAACTCCCCAAAACCCTGTACTTCCCATTTCAACCTGGGCCACTAATCAGGAAACCCCACTACTTTAAAGAAATAGACCCACATTTCCCTATTAACACACTATCACTATTCAATAACGGCTCACACACCTAAAATGCCATCCAGTGGTCAACTAGTATTACTGCATGCACAAGAACTGAATCATTTCCCTAAAACACACACTGATAAACCTGAGGTCTCTCCCACACACAGCCTTCTGTACACCCACCAGGCTCATAAAAGGACAGAAATAATTGGGGGTCTCCCTACATTAATTATACTATAAGCCACCTTGAGAATAATTTGGAAAGGCAGTCTAAAATTCCAAAATAAGGTATGTACAACATTTTTCAGCAAAGTATTTCCCCAATATGTGACCAAGTAAAATGGAAGAACTGAGCAGTGGGAGAGTACTTTTCAAAGGAACATCTGCAGGTAAAACAAAGAAATGGCCCTTTACAAAATTGCCCACTCAATATGCAGGTATTATGCGCATATAACATGTCTGCACCTGGACTGAGCAGGAGTGTTCCCGGGGCAAGATCTACCATGCATGCACATTTCCTGAAAAATTTCTGCATACGGTTTAGCAGGTGTAATTGCAAATAGCTTTAGTGGGACAATTTTCAAAATGGAATGTGCAAGGATTCAGGGGAAAGCCATCACTTATCCTTCGGAATGAGCAACAAAGAACTGGATCTACTTTTACTGTTGAAGACAGAATCTGAACTGGATGACCTTTGGCCTGACTCAGCATGGCATATTTTATGTTTTTATGTGCTGTACAGACCTTCTCTACTGCTGTCATTTTAGTGCAGTGGTTCTCAAGCCTGTCCTAGCTGGTCTGCTTTTCAGGATCTCCACAATGAATATGTATGAGATAAATTTACATGCATGACATCCATTGAATGCAACTCTCTCATTCATACTCATTGGAAATATCCTGAAAAAATTGGCTGGAGGTAGGCCAGGATGGCTTGAGGAACATGGAATATGGCCTAGTAATTTGCAGAATAATTATTGGAAGTCCAATTCCAGTCCACGAGGGCCACTATCCCCTCTGGTTTTCAGGATATCTACAATGAGACGTATTTGAATGCACTGCATCAACTGTATGCAAATATATCTCATATATAGTCATTAGGAATATCCTGAAAACCTGTCCAGGCTGCCCTCGAGGACTGGAGCTGGACTCCCATGGATGGTGGCAGCTCCAGTAACTAGGGTTCCCACAGGGTCAATCCCTGATGCAGTGTTTGGTTTGCCCTATGACATTTAGGGAATTATAATCGCTGCCTTTCCTACAGGGACAACTCCAGCGCTGCATCAGCCCCTGGTGGTGGACCAGAGCCAGGTGGCAACTTCAGACCGAAACAGTTCAGATTCACTAAAAAAGCACAGCCATTTTCGGTGCCCACTCTTTCAATGCGCGCACAGGCCCCCTCTACTGGGCGCACGATACAGTATGCAAACGAGGGGTCATGCTAAAAGGAGGCACTAGGGACAATTGCGTGCCCCTAGGGCCTCCTTGGCCCATGATACGTGGCTGTCAGCAGGTTAGGAAAACAGCCGCCTGCAAAATTGAGCATCCGTTTTCCTAACCTGACCTGCCGGCACAGTATTTTCTGCTTTTCTGTACACTTTTTCAGGTTGCTCAGAAATTAATGCCTTCATTAAACCCCTTATGCCCGAATTTTAAAATGCTCATGCACGTAAAATCCGGGGGATATGCATGTGGCCGGTACCTGCACCCTCCAAACGCATTTTAGAAACCTCCTGGTATGCGCAGAAGTGCCGGTCCATGCAAAAGGATCAGGCCAGGAAGGTGGCGTCTGAGCGGGGAGGGATAGGAGCTGACTGGGACAGCAGCTTCCCCTGTCCCGGGGAAGCATGCGCCGGCAGCTGGCCAGCATGCGGAAGTTACTTCTGCTCCAAAGGAGTAGTTAAGTATTAAAACAAAAAAATTTTAACTAGCTAGGTAGGGGTTAGGGGGTCAGGGAGGAGAGGGGAAAAGGTAGGAAGGGGGATAGGGAACTGGGAAAACACTACTCGTGTCACCACATTTATTTTTTAAAAATACTCCCCCTTGCACACAGGAGAGGCCACCCGCCCGCATATGCGCTTTAGAATCCGGCACGCATGTGCGCGCGGGAATCGTATTTTATAACACGTGCACACATGTGCACGTTATAAAATAGCCACACAGAACAATGTGTCCACGTGGGTATTTTACTTCAGGCGATAGTAGATATAAACAACAAAAAAGGAAAACTATCTCCCCTGATCTTTCCCAAAACAATTTTGAAGTGTGTGTTAAAGTATCAACTAGGATACGATGACCTTCATATATGGCATCATCGTAAATGTGCTGTATGAAGACACAATATATTTATTTTTGAAGAATTGACACAGAATTGTTCTACTCAGCACATTGGTTGCACAGATATTATGTAAACAAAAAAAAAAATGACCTATGATTATACATCACGGCAGAGTTAATATATTGTGTCTTCATATAGCACATTTACGATGATGCCATATATGAAGGTCATCGTATCCTAGTTGATACTTTAACACACACTTCAAAATTGTTTTGGGAAAGATCATGGGAGATAGTTTTCCTTTTTTGTTGTTGATAAAACAGCCACATCCATGTACTCTTTCCAGGAACCGCACTGACATGGCCACCCATGTGCTTTTTTAAAAGTCTACCTTTTATTGTATAAAGGGTTTTGGACGCGTGTCCAACCCGGGTTAATCAGTGCGCTCTGCTGGGCGCACTTTACAGCATCGCCTGCTTAAGAGTAAGGTGCTGCACCTCAGCGGGGGGGGGCTACCCTTGACCAGCCCCCTTCAGCTTCTCTTTTTCTGCCTGTGCTACTCCTACTCCAGCCTTCCGGTAGCCGCCAGGGGCTCGAAAGTGAACACTAGGCCGAGCCTATTAATAAAGAGGCTGGAGGAGCAGAAAAATCCTCCCGTCGTGTTACCTGTCAGGAGGGAGGAGCCGGCAGCGACGACGAGAAGCCCTGGTGTCCGGACACCCCCTCCCGCTCCCCTTCAGTGAGCGCGGACGCCGAAAATTTGAGCCGCGCAGACACCAGTAACTCTCGCGCTGCCCCGGCGGCTCCTCCTCCTGCTGCTGCTGTTGACGGGTATCGCGAGAACAGAGCGGGCTGCGCGCGCGCGTGCGCGTGGGAAGAACGTGGTAAGTGAGAAGGGAGCGAGCGCAGCGGCGCTAGCGCTGGAGCTGGCGCTGGCGCTGGCACTGGCACCAGGAAAGCAGGGGAGTTGCTAAGCCTCAGGTCTTGGTTTTATTCCCTGCAGACGCGGATTTGTAGTGGTCCTGCTTTTCTTAGGGAAATCAGAGCTACAGCTCCGTGTCTCCACTGGGCTAGAACCGGCAACCGTATGCAGGGTACAGGCTCACGCTTTACTTCAGCTCATAGCCTCTGCCTAGCACATGGAGGAGGCATTTTCCCTTATGCTTTCTAGTTTTGTCCTAGAGTCTCTGTATGAAATTCTTCCATTTGGTAGCTCCTAGCATGGGAAGAGGGGATTCGAACAAATTCTGCCAGGAAGCCCCTCCCTCCCGGAGGGTGGGCATGTGTCTTTCTTTGGTTTGTTTTTCTTGTTTGAAATTGGGAGGGGGAGAGTAGTCTGAACTTGTTTTAGATAATGTAATGTACGATGTTTGCTCTTTAAATAAGATGCTGTTTCTCATAGATTTTATTGTAAACTGCTTTGGGATTGTTTGTCAAAGCAAGTAATCAGAAAATAAAATAAATATACACTTGTCATATACTCACACTACACACAAACAGGTCGATGCAATACTGTGCATCAGCACGCGTTGAGCTAGCGCTCAATCAGGCAGATACTGTAAAGTGCACAGGGAAAATGGGCGCTCAGTGTTCAGCCCCTGCCTTCCTAATGCGTGCCCAGTCACCTCTCCAGGGCGCACGGTACTGTATTTAAATGAGTGGTCACACTGAAAAGGAGGCGCTAGGGGCAATAGTGTGGAAGCCTAGGAGAGGTGGCTGGCAGCTGGCTTGGAAAACGGACGCTTATAAAACATGCTAGCCGATACAGTAAGGACGCGGTAGAAAAAGTGCAGCAGTGCTGGGCGCCCACTCGTTTGCCGCTCGCACAGTTCGGATCACATACCGCTCGATACAGTATTTAAATAGCATGCAAATGCAAGCCGCGTCCAAGAAGCATCCATGAAGCGCAATCCATTTTACTGCATAGAGCGCTATACAGTGCCTATACAGTATCCTGGGTGCGCTGGTACTTGTCATTTGAAATGACAGGTACCAGGAAGTGGATCCCAACTTAAAGCAAAAGAAAAGGATCAGAGAAGTATCAGCTGGCCTAAACTCTTGCCTGCCCAACCTAAAATCCAATGCACTGGGAAAGCCACGCTTCAGGATCGGGCAAACTTTCCCCCAGCCCCCGCTCACCTGCCGTGGCCGAGGCCATGGGTGCCGATCTCCGGAGCAGCCCCAGTCCTCTCTCCCCTCCTGATCCGCCCCGGGCTGCTGAAGCCGCTCTCGCTCTCGCCGCCGGCTGCCCCCGAGAGGAGGGGAGAGAGGACTGGGGCTGCTCCGGAGACCGGCACCCATGGACGTGGCCAGGGCAGGTGAGCGGGGGCTGGGGGAAAGTTTGCCCGATCCTGAAGCGTGGCTTTCCCGGTGCGTTGGATTTTAGGTTGGGCAGGCAAGAGTTTAGTTATGGAGGTTTAGAGGTTATGCTTGGAAACAACGGGTCCTTCCTTCCTGCTCCGGAGCTGTCAGCGCGCCCGCATGGGAGATCTGCACCCATGGACGCGACCAGGGCAGGTGAGCGGGGGCTGGGGGAAAGTTTGCTCGGTCCTGGCTCCTCTAAAGGTCTTGTCCCGGGGGGTGAGGGGGTCGTTTGCCCGTGAAATTTCGTCTCTCTGACCTGACGCTCCACACTAACGCTGGAGTAAGGGTAGGCGGTAAATTAGCAGGTTAAACACGCGGCAAAACTGCAGGTTAAAAAGGCGATAATCGGGGCGCACGTTACTGTATGGGAGGGAATAGCTAATCCGATCGTTTACATACCATTTACATGCCGCGGGCGGAAAGGGTTACCCGTTGATTTATTTATTTATTTAAAGGCTTTTATATACCGGAGTTCATGTACTAGTACATACCACTTCGGTTTACACAGAACCAAGATTAGAAAATTACATCAAACAATTAAACAATTACATCAAACAATTCGGTATAAATAACAAGGCTAACTTTGTAGGAACTTAGAACTTGAGGTAAAGGAGAGAATAGGACCAAGTGGTAACAGAACAATGTAAATAGCTAAATAACAAATACAAATTCTTATAATAAATACAAATGCTTACAGATTACAGTCTTCATGATAAGTTTACATCTTCAGAATAAGGATTAAATATACAAGAACTAGCGGTTACATCTTCAGGATTGTAGACTTCAAAGCTGAGGTTACATCTGGCTTAAGAGGTATTGGTGTAGCATGCTCTAAATTTAACGATTTGGAATGTGAGACCAAGAATACAATTAGGAGTTGTGGCATCAGACATCTGATTAACGTGATTATGAAATGCAAGAATGAGTCATGGTCTGGGACGTGGCTCTGGGCGAAACCTTTAAGTGAAGGCTTTTGTAAAGAGCCAGGTTTTGAGTTTCTTTTTGAATGTTCGAGTACACGTTTCAAGACGAATGTCCATGGGGAGGGCATTCCAATGGAGGGGGCTGGCAGTCGAGAATGCACGTTTCTTGAGTGAGGACTTGGCTGAAGGTACGTGTAAGGTGCCTAAGTATCTGGTTCTGATTGGTCTTGATGGCGCATGTAGACGAAGTGGACAGCTTAGATCAAGCGACGTTTGGGAATGGATGGTCTTGTGTGTTATAGTTAGCACTTTGAAAATGATTCTGGATCTGATGGGGAGCCAGTGTAAGTGTTTTAGTATGGGTGTTATGTGTTCACCTCTGCTGGTGTTAGTAAGAATCCTGGCAGCGGAGTTCTGCAACATTTGTAGAGGTTTGGTGGTGATGGCTGGAAGGCCAATAAGCAGAGAGTTGCAGTAATTTAAAGAAGCGGTAAGGATGGGTTTGAAAGGGATAGTGTATCGCAGGTTGGACTAACGCGGCCAAATTGTGAGTAGAAAGTGGGTTAGAAGCAGGGTAACTGCGGCCGTGCTTTACTGTATAGGCCTGTAAGTGTCCTTTTTTCCTAACTTGACCTGCCGGCACGTAAAAAAAATTTTTTTTTAACCTTTTGGTTCCTCTAACTTGCACCACAGTATTAAGTCGGAGGATGTACATTTTTCTAGGCTGCTCAGAAATTAGTTAATTTCTGAGTGTAAAATGTACGGATTGGGCGCACATTTTCTTTCTGTATCCCAGGTGAATAACTAATAGCCTTATCAACATGCATTTGCATGTGATGAGCGCTATTAGTTTCGATGGGGTTTGGATGCGCTCAGCCCTTTATTGTATAAGGGGTAATGGGCGCACATCCAACAGCTGGTAAAACAATGCGCTCAGCTGAGCATACTCTACTGTATTGGCCTGATTATGGGTTAGGAGTACATGGTGAGTGCAGCCCTCTCAAGCTTCTGCTCTTGGCCCCAACCCAGTGCATCCTTCTCTATTTCTACTCCTCACCCTTCTTAGATATAGGTCTCTTTCCTCTCCCTCCCCCTCATTCTCCTCCTCTTTCCCTCCCCTCTATCAGGACTGAAGAGCCTCCTTTCCCTCCTTGGCCCTTGATCAGTGCTGAAGAAACAGCTTCCGCTCCCAGCTTATCTTACCAGCTAGGAAAATGGGTGAGTGAATTTTCAAAAGTAAATAAAATTATATTCTGTGATGCACTTCACCCCACTACTTCCTTATACTCAGTGTCTCCCTCCATCCTAGAATGTTAACTGGAATGTCAGAGCGTTCTGCTCAGAAGAGAAGTTTTCTCTGCAATATTTTTTAAACTTCTGCCAATCACTTATAGAATACTTAGCTATTTGAAATTCTTGGGTGCTTTATAATAAGATAACATGCCATGAATAAGAGCACAGATCCACTCTGGTCCCTGGCCTGCTGCTTAATAAGTAGTATAGTTTTATAAGATAAAAGTTAACCCAGACAAGGCACATTAAAATGTTATGCTATTCCATTGGTTTTCAAATCTGCTTCTTGAGAATAGATCTGTTTTTTAGGATGACCAAAATTATGTAAATAGTTATTTCTTAGATCAACCTATGCAAATATAGTTCTTGAATATTAAATGTGGATATCCCGAAAACAAGACCTTTGTGGGTTCGCGAAGACTGGATCTGAAAAGGTCTGGCTTAATCCATTAAAAAGCATCGCCTACAAAAAAAAGATGATTTCTGTTCCTTGAGTATCACAAACTGGTTTGTTTTCAGTATAGCCTGGTGCTTGGATCATATGTGTGGAAATCTTAAACAGACATTTCTGATTCGCTTCAGGACCAGAGTTCACCATTCCTGCAGTTTATATACTAACTTTTATTTAAATGGATTAATGTGGTGATCAAGCCAGAATTGGTACTCATTGGTACACATTGCATTGTGTAGGTTGACACCAAGTACAACGAAGCAGTAGGGATGGAATGGATAACACAATGTAGTGAATCTATTGACAGGGTATTGAAAATTTACTCACCCACAGTAAAGAGAAGACAATCCTATCCATGCCATGGTAATCACATGACTGGATTACTGTAACACACTGTACTAAGGTCAAACAAATAAGGCCTTCCACAAACTCCAGCTAATACAAAACTCTGCTGCGTGACTGCGTGATCGAAGGATGCAAACTGCACAACCATGTCTTACCTGTCCTACATTCATTTATTTCAACTTATATACCTATATTCCAGTGTAATCATACCGGTTTACAACTTTAAAACAGGGTAAGGGGTAAAGCTAGCCTGTCGAAAACACGCGTCCAAATGTTGGTTAACAGGTACTGTATCAGCCTGTAGGTAAGGTGTCGATTGTATGGGGAGCAGGATTCAACTTTTTTAACATGGTCTCCACTTCTATATTTGACACCTCAGCAAAACGAAGACCATTGCATAACATCCCTGGTACACATTTTAACCTCTTGTTTAGTTGTGTTCGGGATTTTGGTTCTTAAATTCTCAATTTTATCTCTGAAAAACTGTGCTATTTCATTGCAGCGATTCTGGGGTACGTTCTGAGGAGGATTCGTTTTATCATTCGTGACATCTAATTATGTTGAACAAGGTTCTTGAGTTATTCGTAAACCTTTCTATTTTAGAACTGAAATATTTCTTTTTAGCATCTAGAATTACTTTTTTGTAGAAGGCCAGATGTTTTTGGTATTTTGTTAAATTTTCTGTTTTATTCCTTTTCTATTCCTTTTCCTTCATTATGCCAGGGATTTATTTGTTTTGGTTCCTTGATGCAGATATTTTTTGGGGGGTTTATTTCATCTGCTAATTTAGTAGTCCTATTCACCCATGCAGTTTTGTTGCAGTGCAGCTATCAGTGTAGTCAAAATTTGCTAATTTTTCCTGTAGTTTGTCTTTTAGTATTTCTATGTTATAAGGTGGACGATACTTAAATTCAACTGGTTCTTTTCTTTGTTTCTCTATTGGTCCTAAATGTTTAATAGTAGACTGAATGAGGAAGTGATCCGACCATGGAATTTGTGTATAGTTTGTGTTATATTTTCTAGAGAACTACTGTTGATAAATGTCAAATCTAAGGAATGCCCTGCTTTGTGTTTGGGTTTGTCTTTAATTAATTTGAATCCTAGTGTATTCATTATATCAATCAGTGTCTGGCAGGTACTTGATAATGGATAAACGTCCATGTGGAGATTAAAATCTCCTAATATGATGGTTGGTTTTGATGAATTTAGGTGAGTTGTAAAATATTCAATTAACAGAGAAATGTTTAATTCCAGGAGACTAGGTGGGCAGTAAATGACAAATTTGTGTATGGCTAGTGTCAAAAATGACAATTTCATGATTCATTGGAGGTGTAGTTGGTAACAATTTACAATTAAATTTCTTTTCAATGATTAGCATTAAGCCACCACCTCTTCTGTTTGTTCTAGGGATCGAAAATACATAATAATTTTTATTCGCTATCTAGTTTTTTTAAAACTGTATCTGATTTTTTTTAGCCATGATTCTGTGATTGCGTTAAAACTAGGTTTAACATCAAATAACAAATCCGTGATAATAGGAAATTTCTTAGTCACTGATTGTGCATTAACAAGTAAAAACAATTATCATCAACACATTATTCATATTTCTACTACTAGTTCTTTTTAGCTGCATAAGATTATTTAAATTCACATTCCTTGTTTCCCTTGCATTGCATCGCTCTTTGAATTTTCTTATGGTGTTATTTCCATACTTACTCTTGTTTAAGCAGACTTGAATTGAGTGTGTATTTTGTTCATCTTTTGCCATGGTCCTATTGCTTGGAATATTTGCGAAGTTTTTCCGCTTGTTCTGCTCAAGGTGTACGAAGGGGCTTTGTCATGCTCCTTCGGCGCGCAGCGCCTCCGGGTCCGTCGCCGCGCTTAAAACCCCTCAGCGTGATTAGATGACGTCAGGAGCATCAGCCGTGGGGGAAGAGCACGGCATGATCGTCCCTGTGGCTTTGGGGAGGTGGTTGGTCAGGCAAGCGTCCACTGTATCTGGAAAAAAAGAAAAAGAAAATCGCAGGTAGGCCTCCGATGGTCCTAGAGGCAGGCTGGCTTGTTGATGGTTTTGTGTGGACAAGTTTGTCAATTTTCCGATTCCTCTCCCCTCTGCTCGTTCAGGGGAATTTAGTTATTCACTGAGTTGGGTTTTGTTGTTTTTCTATTATGCTTGGGTACAGTTCAATACTGAGGGACTGCAGGAGGCACCTCATGTTAAGTGACAGTGTCAGTAAAACTTTCTCTGTCTCCATCTGCTGGAGGGGAGGCAAAACCCAGGAGTCTGGACTGATCTGTGGACTACAGGAATGAAAATTAGCAGGTAAGAACCAATTTACAGACCTTCCAGACAGCTAAGATCCTTACTTGTGGCCTCCTTAACAATGCCATGGACAAAAGAAATCAAAAGATTAGATACCTGCCAATGATCTTTCGCGGGAGCAGCATTTGTCCTATGCAAGTCCCACCCTGAAGAGCTCTGCAAACACATGACTACTCCCACTTCAGGAAGCAAGTAAAGGCCTGGCTCTTCTACCAGGTCTTTAATACTAAACCCATAACTTCCCCCACCCCGAAAGAGCTGAAACCTGCCCGTGCATATGCAATAGAATTAAACTGATTGCAATAAAGTACCTAACACCATTTCTGTGTCTTGAATGAGCTGCTACAATCGATTGTTCTGCTATGTTATTTATTTCACATTTAGTCTTCACTATGCACCTTCTGTGCTGCCATTCTAATATGTTGTACCCTGCCTTGAGTGAATCTCGTATTCAGTAAGGCGGGTAATGAATCCAATTAATAAATCAATTCGTGACACTAGGACAGAGAATGATAAAACAGATGTGCTGCTTTGGACGTGATATGGTTAACCCCAATGTTTCTCTCCTGCAGAAGGATGGAAGACTGTCCATGGCAAACAGTGAGTGGTAAGAAGGGTGCCAAGAAGCAAATCAATAAAACCAGGACTGTGACCAGCAGCGAGGAATCCGCCAGTTCTGGTACAGGGTGCCAAGATGATGAGGTAGACTGTGACAAAATAAAACTGAGAATCCAACAAGCCAAGTGAGTCGAAGCTGACAGCAGAGGAATCTGTGCACGTGTGTTTGACCTTTTACGTATCTGCACTGATTTTACCAAGTGATAAATATGACTGCTGAAAAGTGGGTTTGGCAGTGAGAGAAAATCTATTGATTAATGTACACAGGAGGAGATACAAAATTGAACTTGGCAAAGATCTAAACTAGCAGAACAGGTGCACAATTTAGATAATAAGATTGCTAACATTTTAAATAAAAGGCATTTTGAATTGTGATGCACTTACTGAGGACTGGCAAAAAAACAGAGGGGACTACCTTACACCGTGGAAAGACTTTTATTAAGAATTGCCCGACTCAAAATACAAGCTGAGTTTCGCCAAAAGGCTGCATCAGGGGCTAAAACAATCAAGAACAATAGATATTACCACAAACAAGCTCTATATTAAAAATTATAAACAATCTGCTAGAAAATGGATGATTGCTCATCTCTATGTAACTCTGCCATAATAGTCTACACTCATAATATTCATATATAACATACATATTTAAATCATTAATGTGCAACGTGACTCATTCACTCTATTTTAAACCTACTACTATTTAAAACAAACATCATTTTTATAAAAAAATTGTTTTAAAAAATAATTTTAAAAAATATATGAAAACACTGAAATCATTACCTTTATGCTGTAACCGTATACTCACAGCTAAGAAGGAACTAGATTTTTTAACTGTATCCAAACCAGTTATGCCAACTATATACATCCTTCCGAAGATACATAAATCTGTAACAGCACCCCCAGGGAGACCCATAGTTTCTGCTATGAGTTCACTATTGGAACCAATTTCAAAGTTTATCGATAAGTTTTTGAGACCTCAGGTACCTAAGATTGCCTCATATGTTAAAGATTCCAATGATATTATCAATACTTTAGAAACCTTGGACCTAAAAGAAGATGATGATATTACCTTGGTTTGTTTGGATATTGAGTCCCTTTATACAAACGTACCCCAATCAGAAGCACTCTTGATCATAGAAGATGTTCTACATAGACGCGAAGAATGTAAGCGTATACCTACATGGATTATTTTAGAATTAGCAAGGATAGCACTTACAAAAAATTTTTTTGAATTTGAACATAAATATTTTCTTCAATGCAAAGGTGTAGCCATGGGCGCTACCATGGCTCCCTCGATAGCCAACTTGTACGTCAGTGTTTTTGAAGATAAAATGAAGCTAGACCAACAACATATGCGAAATATAGCTTTATGGCGTAGGTACATCGACGATGTTTTTATGATTTGGAAAGGTGACATGAATGACCTCCCTTCCTTTTTGGTTTGGTTAAACAGTATAGACACCAATCTCAGATTTACTATGACATACTCCAAAGAAACAGTTTCATATTTGGATATCCAAATTACAGTACAAGACGGTAAATTTAGTATGGACCTGTATAAGAAACCGACAGATACTAATAAATTTTTAGATTACACTAGTTGTCATAATAAATCCATGAAAAATAATCTTCCTTATTCCCAGTTTTTAAGGATACGAAGATTGTGTACAGATGAGGATGTGTTCCAACAAAGGGCAAGAGAACTTGAAGTGAGGTTTATACAGAAACATTATTCAGCACCACATATAAAGGCTGGATATATGAGAGCACAGACACAAGAAAGACATACACTTTTGAAATCCAAAGAGAGAGAAACAAAGGATATTGTGGCATTCCCCTTAACATATAATCACATGACACATAGAATTGTTGGAATTATTAGAAAAAATTGGGAAATTGTGCGGAATTTAGAGTGCTTCGAAAACAGCAGACTTGTTATAGCTAACAGACGTGAACGCAATTTAAGAGATTTTCTTGTCCCCTCTGCACTTCCACGTAAACAGTTCAAAGATTTGAGACCTCAGGGCCACTACCCATGTGGTCACTGCTCAGTGTGCTCTGTGAATCCGAAGGCTAAACAGGTTTTGTTCAATAACCAATCAGAACCATATAAATTGATGAAATTCACTAACTGCAAAAGTGAGGGTGTGGTCTATGTAGCATATTGCACATGCAACAAATTTTACATTGGTAAGACCATTCGACCACTGAACAAACGTTTGATTGAACACAGGAGTGCGATCAACAGAAAGTTAGAAGGTAAACCAATGGTTGAGCATTCCAGTCAAGCTAACCATAATTTTGAAGACTACAAATTCTGTGTATTATATAAACCTAATTTGAACTGGAGAGGTGGAGATCTGGATAAGGTCTTACTACGCATAGAACAGCGTCTTATTTTTAAATATAATACTGTAGAACCGGCAGGGTTAAATCAAGAAATAGATTTTTCTGTTTTCTTATAATAGATTTTTCTGTTCTTATAATTATTTCTTTAGACAAGTGACCTGCTTTCACCTATATATATTAGTTGCACTCCTGTGTTCCGATCGCCAGACAGTGACCCTGTTTTAAAGGAGATGCATTATTGATAGTATTAGTTTCTGTTTTCTTAAAAATTATTATTATTATTTTTTTTAATTTTAGACAAGTGACCTGCTTTCACCTATATATATTCAGTTGCACTCCTGTGTTCCGATCGCCAGACAGTGACCCCGTTTTAAAGGAGATGCATTATTGATAGTATTAGTTTCTCTCTTCCCCTCCTTCTTTGGGTTTTGCACGTCACTTAGTGAACCCGTCACTGATATACAACTAGTTTATCCTTCATTGTTATAAAGAATCACTGATATACAACTAGTCTATTCTTCGTTGGTCCAAATGTTATATAATGACTCCGGTTTGATTTAGACACATATTTTCCTTTTTAAGCGCTACTCTGTAGCGATCTTGACAAGGATAAATTTTCCTTCTGTTGTTTTAAACGTTACATAGTAAGCCTGGTTTCATATAGACACAGTAGCGATCATGGTATATCTAGATATATACAACACAGTCCTCTTTTTAAGTGTCAGCCTTCATAAATATACATAAACCGTGCAACAAAGGAAATGATGTAATGTTTATTTTGGTGCAGTGAAAATAGCCATGCTTTTGATTAATATCGAAATTGGTTCTCTAGAATTTTGTCTCCTTGACTACGTGATTGACACATTTCACAGGAAATGATGTCATAGTTTTTTGGCCCGGTTTGCTTTTGAAGAACTTTATATAAATGACAACACAGCAGAGGACTCTTCTTAGTTGCAGTGCAAGTCTTTGCGAGATGTTTCATTGACTGACAAAGGTAAAGTAGATAGCCTTGAGACTACTTTCTAAAATTTTCTCTTTGTAGAGTTGCTCATTGAGTATTAGTTATATATAATATAACAACTTAGGGATTAGTAAAGTAAAAGCTTAAGATTTTATTTTAGTTTTAGCGATATAAAATGGTTTTTGTGCTTAAATCTGTTTAGTGTGATTTGTCAATACACCTTTGCTTCAGATACCGGGTAGTTTTAATTTTTAATTATTTATCTCTATGGCCATTCATGTCTGTGACGTTATCATTTAGATAGAAGAAGCTATGAGTGCACTGATATTTAACTCATTGTTAATAGGTTATTTTCTGTTCTTATAATTTTCAGTTTTTAGATGTGTGTATTATGTCTCTTTCATAGTCCGAATGTGAGACTTTGTTTTTGAAGAATGCCATATAAATGACAACATAGCAGAGAATTTTTCTTAGTTGCAGTGCTAGTTTTTGCGAGATGTAAAGTAAAAATTTTTTTTTTTTAATTTTTTTTGTAGAACTGCTCGTTGAGTATTAGTTTATATATCACAACAACTTAGGGATTACTAAAATAACAGCTTAAGACTTTATTTATGTGTTATACTAAGTTTTAGCGATAAAAAATGGTTTTAGCACTAAAATGTGTTTAGTGCGATTTGTCAATACAATTTTGTTTTATTTATCAGGCAGTTTTAATTACATCTGCATTGTTGTCATTTAAATGGAAGAAGTTATGAGTGCACTGATATTGAACTTACTGCAATAGTTTGATTGCTGTTTTTATAATTTTCAGCTTTAGATGTGTGTATTATGAATATTATTTATAGTCTGTACGTGTGATTTGATATGCATATGGTTTCTTAATATTATTTATTGATATATTTGTGTATACGAGACTTTCTCTCATTTTATGTTTTTTAATGATCATTTTTATTAACAGCTTTACTGCAACAACTAATGGTCAGATTGATATACTGATATATGTAGCTGTGAGTATACGGTTACAGCATAAAGGTAATGATTTCAGTGTTTTCATATATTTTTTAAAATTATTTTTTAAAACAATTTTTTTATAAAAATGATGTTTGTTTTAAATAGTAGTAGGTTTAAAATAGAGTGAATGAGTCACGTTGCACATTAATGATTTAAATATGTATGTTATATATGAATATTATGAGTGTAGACTATTATGGCAGAGTTACATAGAGATGAGCAATCATCCATTTTCTAGCAGATTGTTTATAATTTTTAATATAGAGCTTGTTTGTGGTAATATCTATTGTTCTTGATTGTTTTAGCCCCTGATGCAGCCTTTTGGCGAAACTCAGCTTGTATTTTGAGTCGGGCAATTCTTAATAAAAGTCTTTCCACGGTGTAAGGTAGTCCCCTCTGTTTTTTTGCCTTGGCTACGTGGGACCACCTTCCGGTTTGTTTCATTGGACCTTACTGAGGACTGGGACATAGAAAAAGGGGAAGTCACCTGGTGGATAGCTGCTGAAGGACAAGGACCCCACAAACAATAGAGTTTTGAGGGTGGGATGAGAGCCTGGAGCCTATGTGGCATATTCACGCTTGGGGTAGAGGAGCGCTATATACCCTATTTTTACCTATTTTGGGAAGTGAGGAGGGGGAGGCAGGGGATCAGGCCTGATAACTCAGAAGGTTTTATTTTGTACAGGTTTTATTTTTAATATAGCTAATTAAGATTACAGTTATCTGGATAACTTTGTGTGCCGGCTTTCCTAGCGTGTAGCAGATGGACTCAGGACCAATGGGTATAGTGTGCTCCTGATAGCAGTTGGAGACTGAGTCAGATTTCAAACTGACGTCAGCCCTAGTACATATATCCCTGCAAGAAGTTCTGCTCTTCAGTATTTCTCCGTCTCCATAGCAGTTCGGGACTCTATCCACGCAGCATATTCTAGCCAAAGAAATCTAAAAGAAAGAATAAATCTTACCTCTACAGACGAGCCCTGCTCTCCTGCGGTGATACCTACGGGTCCCTCCCCCAGTTGAGAATTCCTGAGGTGATTTCCGCGATCCCTCAGAGGTAGGCCTCGGTCCGGTAGCCGGTTCCTGGCGTGGAGTTAGCCCCTGGCAGCGGGTGCAACTTCGAGCGTGGCGGTGAAGGTACTTTTCCCTCTCCCCCCGGCAGCCAGAGACTGCCCGGAACGAAACCGGGAAATGCCGAGACAAGGTAAGGTAGAAAACTTCTTAAAAGTCTCTGGTCTCCGAGGCTCGAATAGCTGCATAGATCGCCAACCGGCGTCAGTGCTACCGGGTTGATCAGCCCTCTCCGGGCTAAACCCCGGTCCGATACGAGGGTCCTCCCATGTGGAGACCCTTCGAGGTGGTCGCCATATTGCTCGTGTAGTCGCAGTCGCCATTTTCACTTGATTGTCGCCCTATCCGCCGATTCGATCCATGCGCACAAAATCATTTGTGCGCACACCGGAGTGCGCATAAGTGCCGTGCGCACAAGGGCGCTGGGCGCACAGCCACACGCTCAATGGTGCCGGGTACATAATTAAACCCCGTGCGCACAGCGGCGCACACATCTTATTGAGCATACATCCGACCTACATGCACAACTTGGGCGCACCTGGAGCATATAACTCAGCCTCCCAGCGTACGCTCGAATGCACACAAACCATGGCACCACCGAACAAGAAGCTCAAGGCTCAGGGCCTCTGCCCAGCATGCCACATTAGAGCTGCACAACACGAAGAGGCCACAGCTCTGTGTCTACAGTGCGAGGAGGCTCTAGGTGAACCAGGCTAAGGTCCTCTCCTGGCTAAAAGACAGGAAACAGAGTAGGATTAAATGGACAATTTTCTCAGTGGAAGGGAATGGACAGTGGAGTGCCTCAGGGATCTGTATTGGGACCCTTACTTTTCAATATATTTATAAATGATCTGGAAAGAAATACGACGAGTGAGATCATCAAATTTGCAGATGACACAAAATTGTTCAGAGTAGTTAAATCACAAGCAGATTGTGATAAATTGCAGGAAGACCTTGTGAGACTGGAAAATTGGGCATCCAAATGGCAGATGAAATTTAATGTGGATAAGTGCAAGGTGATGCATATAGGGAAAAATAACCCATGCTATAACTACACAATGTTGGGTTCCATATTAGGTGCTACAACCCAAGAAAGAGATCTAGGCGTCATAGTGGATAACACATTGAAATCGTCAGTTCAGTGTGCTGCGGCAGTCAAAAAAGCAAACAGAATGTTGGGAATTATTAGAAAGGGAATGGTGAATAAAATGGAAAATATCATAATGCCTCTGTATCACTCCATGGTGAGACCGCACCTTGAATACTGTGTACAATTCTGGTCGCCGCATCTCAAAAAAGAAATTTGGATGGAGAAGGTACAGAGAAGGGCAACCAAAATGATAAAGGGAATGGAACAGCTTCCCTATGAGGAAAGACTAAAGAGGTTAGGACTTTTCAGCTTGGAGAAGAGACGGCTGAGGAGGGATATGATAGAGATGTTTAAAATCATGAGAGATCTAGAACGGGTAGATGTGAACCGGTTGTTTACTCTTTCGGATAGTAGAAAGACTAGGGGGCACTCCATGAAGTTAGCATGGGGCACATTTAAAACTAATCTGAGAAAGTTCTTTTTTACTCAACGCACAATTAAACTCTGGAATTTGTTGCCAGAGGATGTGGTTAGTGCAGTTAGTATAGCTGTGTTTAAAAAAAGGATTGGATAAGTTCTTGGAAGAGAAGTCCATTACCTGCTATTAAGTTCACTTAGAGAATAGCCACTGCCATTAGCAATGGTAACATGGAATAAACTTAGTTTTTGGGTACTTGCCAGGTTCTTATGGCCTGGATTGGCCACTGTTGGAAACAGGATGCTGGGCTTGATGGACCCTTGGTCTGACCCAGTATGGCATTTTCTTATGTTCTTATGTTCTCTCCAGCTGGCATTGGGATCCGGATCCACCAACAGTACACCGGATCTGGCTACCCCCAGCAGGAGCCTCCCTCAAACGAGGCTCCCCGGGGATGCAGTGCCCCTGAATTTAGACCCAGCATCTACTGGGTAGAATTCTTCTGAGGCCTACTTACCTTTGTCCACATGCAACCAGCGCCCCTGATGACACAACCACAGCCTCCCCCAGAGAACTCTATCATCCCGGGACCCTCTAAACCCAGAGAAATGCCCCTCCCGCCTCAAAGCCCCAACATAGGGGACACGGACACCTCGGACAAGGATCAAGACTCCCTGGAGGAAGGGGAAATCCCTCCAGGAACCGAACCTTAACGAACCATGAGGCGGTTCTTCACCAAAGACGAACTATCAGCCCTCGTGGCTCACAGCTTGAAAGAGCTCGCTATCCCAGGCATGAGTGCCACAGCGGAACTGAAGATGAACCCACTCCTCGAGGGACTCCGTCAGGCCTCCCGCCATTTCCCTTTGCTGCAAGCCATTCAACAGCTGATTGACCTGGAATGGGAGGCTCTGGAGGCCACGTTCAAGGGGGGACGGACCCTGGCAGCCCTATACCCCCTGGACCCCGCTGCCAAAGATCTCCTGGCATTCCCCAAAGTGGATGCCATGGTCTGCGCGGTCTCAAAGCGCACTACCATCCCAGTCGAGCGATGAGCGGCACTCAAGGATGCCCAGGACAGACATCTGAAATCCATCCTCAAACAGCTATTCGACGTATCAGCTATATCACTACAGATCACGGCCTGCTGTGCCGTGGTGACACGCGCCTGCTTATCAAAGACCAGGAATGCCACCACACCCGAAGCACTAGAACCAGCAGTATTATTCCTCATGGATGCGACCTCTGACCTGGTGCGCACCGCAGCCAGAGGCGTTTCGTCCGTTGTGGCAGCCAGAAGGCAACTCTGGCTCCGAAGCTGGTCAGCCGACACAACGTCCAAGACGAGGGGTCACGAGAATGCCTTTTAAGGGAACCCTCCTGTTTGGAAGCGAACTAGAGAAGTTAGCCGACAAATGGGGCGAATCCCCAGTACCGCGGCTACCGGAGGATAAGAACAAGAGAAGCCAGCACCCCTCCCCCTGAATATCTAAGGGCAGGGGATCACAGCGCCGCAAACCGTACAAAAGTACATATCAAGCATCTCGCCCCGCAGGCAGGGGCCAATCCTTTCGGAACAAACACAGCAACAGCGGAACCGGTGGGTCCAGGCCCCAGCCGCACCCCGCAATAAAGATCAGCCGACTCATCCACAGAAAGAAGCCAAAGGGGGCAGACTTGCCCTATTCTACCAAAGATGGGCCGAGATAACTTTGGACAAGTGGGTCCTAACCATCATTCGAGAGGGATATTATCTGGACTTCCACAACAATCCTCCAGACAAATTTGTGAAATCTCCCTGCCACGACCCTTCCAAGAGGACGGCAGTGGAAACCACACTGACCAAATTGCTTGACTTAAAGGCCATAATGCCGGTGCCCACGCATCAACAAAATACTGGGCACTATTCCATCTATTTTATCATTCCCAAGAAAGAGGGCACGTTCCGGCCCATCCTGGACCTCAAGTCCGTCAACCGCCACCTGAGGGTACCTCGCTTCCGCATGGAAACCCTACGCTCAGTCATAAGGGCGATACAGCTGGGAGAATTTCTCACATCCCTGGATCTATCAGAAGCCTACTTGCACATCCTGGTCCATCACGAGCATCAGTGTTTCTTACGCTTTGTGATCCTAGACCACCACTACCAGTTCCGGGCACTACCCTTCGGGCTAGCCACAGCACCCTGAATGTTCACCAAAATCATGGTTATAGTGGCAGAGACACTGAGGAAAGAAGGAATCCTCGTACACCCATATCTGGACGATTGGCTGATCGGGGCAAAATCCTAGAGGAAATTCATCAGGCAACCACCAGAGTCAAAACTCTACTGGAGAACCTCGGGTGGGTGGTCAACACAAACAAGAGTTGTCTGCAGCCCTCCCAATTTCTGGAATACCTGTGAGTCCGGTTTGACACCAGACAAGACAAGGTCATTCTGACTCCTTCAAGGAGAACAAAACTGATGAACCAACTGCAAAACCTGTTAAGCAGCCTTCGCCCCAAGGTGTGGGACTACCTCCAAGTCCTTGGTCTCATGACATCCACACTGGAAGTGGTTCCATGGGCAAGAGCTCACATATGACCCCTACCGCGTTCCCTTCTGTCACAAAGGGATCCAGTGTCCCAGAACTACTCCGTTCGCCTCCAGCTCCTGGAAGAAGTTCGAACCAGCTACAGTGGTGGCTACAAGAAGACCATCTGAGCAAGGGAGTAAGACTATCCCCGCCGACCCGGATCCTGCTCACCACGGACACGAGCCTACGAGGGTGGGGAGCCCACTGCTAGGAACTGACCGCCCAGGGGCAATGGGACAGGGAAGAGTCGGGATGGAACATCAACCGACTGGAAGCACGGGCAGTCAGTCTAGCCTGCCTACGCGTCAGTCACAGACTCCAGGGCGAATCGGTCAGAGTCATGTTGGACAATGCCACAACAGTTGCCTACATCAGCCGCCAGGGAGGAACCAGAAGCCAACAGGTGTCCCTGAAAATAGACCCCTTAATGGTGTGGGCGGAATCAAACCTACAAGAGATCTCAGCCGCCCACATCGTGGGAAAAAACGTCATGGCAGATTATCTCAGCAGAGAAAGTCTAGACCCAGGGGAATGGAGGCTGTTGGCCACAGCCTTCCAGTTGATAGTAAACCGCTGGGGAACACCAGCCATTTACCTCCTGGCAACCCAGTCCAACGCCCAAGTTCCCAACTTCTTCAGTCGCAGACGGGAACCACAATCCCAAGTGATCGATGCCCTCGTCCAGGCCTGGCCACAGGAAATCCTGCTATACGCCTTTCCTCCATGGTCGCTACTGGGCAGGATCATCCGCAAGATAGAACACCACAGGGGACCAGTACTTCTAGTGGCCCCAGACTGGCCAAGAAAGCCGTGGTACGCAGACATGCGAAGACTACTGACAGGGAGCCCTCTACCTCCACACCGGGATCTGCTCCAACAAGGCCCGATCCTCCACAAAGACCCAACTCTATTCTCTCTTACGGTCTGGCTATTGAGAGGACAAGCCTGAAGAAGAGCGGATACTCGGGGGCGGTGATTGACACCCTGCTCCGAGCACGCAAGTTTTCCACATCTCTAACCTACATACGAATATGGAGAATATTCGAAGCCTGGTGTGAAGACCGCGACATCCTCCCGTGGACAGTCAAAATTCCCACGATCCTGGAATTCCTGCAGAACAGCCTACAGAAGGGGTTGTCTCTCAACTCCATCAAGGTGCAGGTGGCCGCGTTGGCCTGCTACAGAGCCAAGGTGGAGGGCGGCAGCCTAGCCTCTCACCCGGATGTCTCCCGCTTCCTGAAAGGGGTCAAACAGATCCAACCACCCCTGAAGTGGCTGGTACCGTTATGGAATCTCAATCTAGTCCTAGATTTCCTAGTAGGAACCTCCTTCAGACCCACCCGCGGTGTTTCCCTCTGACTACTAACACTGAAGACTGCATTTCTAGTGGCAGTCTGTTTGGCCCGTTGCATCTCCGAGCTTCAAGCACTGTCCTGTCGAGAACCGTTCCTCAGGTTCACACCGGGATCCATACAGCTACGCACAGTCCCCTCCTTCCTCCCAAAAGTGGTTTCTCACTTCCATCTAAACCAAACCATCTCGCTGGCATTGCCAGACGAGCATAAGGACTCGGAAGAATCTCGCTGCCTTCGCCATCTTAACATCGGCAGACTCCTAGTCCGATACCTGGAAAGGTCGGAATCCATACAGAAGACGGACCACCTATTCGTCCTTCACAGCGGGAAGAAACAAGGGGAAGCGGCCTCACGGGCAACCATAGCCCCCTGGATCAAAGAAGTTATCAAAGCGGCCTACGTAGAGGCAGGCAAGCCTCCACCTTTACAAGTCAAGGCCCATTCCACTAGAGCCCAGGTAGTGTCCTGGGCGGAAACCAAGATGCTGTCACCTGCCGAGATCTGTCGGGTGGCGACATGGTCCTCCATTCACACCTTCTCCAGGTTCTACCGCCTGGATGTTCAGGCTCGGGAGGACACAGCATTCACAAGGGCAGTACTAAGTGGGCCACAGGCAGCCTCCCACCTGGTTCGGGAGTAGCTTTTGTACATCCCATTGGTCCTGAGTCCATCTGCTACACGCTAGGAAATGGAAAATTACTTACCTGATAATTTCATTTTCCCTTAGTGTAGACAGATGGACTCAGAATCCCGCCCACGGCTGCCGACAAACACGGAAACCTCGGGTGGCAATCCCCAAGAGCAAGACAAACACGGGTAAGCCAAGCTTCCCTCTAATTAAGACACCCGTACCTACCGGGTGTCGGCGTTTCTCGCTTGAGTGCACTGGCGGTCTCCAGCTATAACCACATCAACCAAGTTAATCAAGTTATTCAGTCACACATATATCCACAATTGCTTTTCGAAGAGAATACTGAAGAGCAGAGCTTCTTGCAGGGGTATATGTACTAGGGCTGACGTCAGATTGAAATCTGACTCCGTCTCCAACTGCTATCAGGCATACACTATACCCATTGGTCCTGAGTCCATCTGTCTACACTAAGGAAAATGAAATTATCAGGTAAGTAATTTCTCCATTACTGAATATTGACTGGTTTGTTCTTAAAACACTTTTGCTTTGGATTACATCAGGTGATGATTTTCCATGTTGATTTTAACAGGGAAGAACTGACAGCATCTACATTTTGGTACTTATGTCAAAGTAAGTAAAACTGATTGTCCTACAGGCACGCAATTGAGTGGTTACTCGGAATGTTTGCCAGCTATAGTTTTGGGCAACACAGTACCTTTTGGGTTTTATACAATAAAAATGTATTTCCTTGGTCAAAGAATGGAGAGTAGTCCCTTCTGAATAAGGCGCTTTAGAAAGAATGCATGTAGTTTTCCATTCAGGATGAAAAACCTAGAAACTTGCGTGCAGATTATGGATGTTGGAGAAATTGTAAGGTAAACAGGACAGTGAGGAAGAGAGCCAAGAGAGGCTGTGGGGACTGAAGTGAGCATAAGATATGCCATACTGGCCCAGACCAAGGGTCTATCAAGCCCAGCATCCAGTGTCTTAACAGTAGCCAGTCCAAGTCACAGGTACCTGGCAAGTATCCAAACATTAAATAAATCCCAAGCTACTATGCCTTATTGATTAACAGCAGTTTATAGACTTCTCATCTACGGCTCGATACAGTAAGGCCGCGGTAAAAACAGTGCGGCAGTGTCAGGCGCACCCTTCCTCCCCGCACGCACAGTTCTCCTGACCTAACGCCTGATTCTCTCTTCTAATCGCATGCAAATGCATGCTGCGGCTGTGAAGCGTTAGGGAAGGGTTATGCCCGCGCAACCCATTTTACTGTATAGGCGCTGTAACAGCGCCTATACAGTAACCTGGGAGCGCTGGTTCCTGTCATTTCAAATGACATTTGAAATGACAGGCACCAGGAAGTGTAAAAAAGTGTAAAAAGTGTAAAAAACAAAAAACCTGTGTGTTATATAAAAAAATTAAAAAATTTTAAATACCTGTCGGAGGGCCGTGGGTCCAGGCGGCCGGTGGGCGGCGGGCAGCCATCAGCGGCATCCGGTAGACCCTTCTCCCAAAATCGCACGGGCGGGTCGGCAGCGGGGGGGGGGGGCGGCAGCAGGATCCGGGAGCGGCGGGTAGGCAGCAGCGGGGTCTGGGTGGGCAGCGGCAGCAGGATCCAGGGGCGGCAGCGAGATCCGGGGAGCGAGTAGCGGCAGCGTGTTCGATCGGGCAGGCAGGTAGGTGGCAAAAAAAAGATGGCCGCCTGCACGGGAAAAGCGTGCAATTGGCCGCTGAAGACGTGACGTCACGACGTTTGGCATCACGGGGTGTGACGTCACGTCTTCAGCGGCCAATTGCAGCTTTCCCCCGTGCAGGCGGCCATCTTTTTTTCCCACCTACCTGCCCGATCGAACACGCTGCCGCTACTCGCCCCCCGGATCTCGCTGCCACTGCCGCCCCTGGATCCTTCTGCCGCTGCCCCCCGGACCCCGCTGCTGCCTACCCGCCGCTCCCGGATCCTGCTGCCGCCCTCCCGCTGCCGACCCGCCCGTGCGATTTTGGCGCTCATCCAGGCAGGGGGAGCCGGAGGTCGTTCGCCGTCGGCTCCCTCTGCCTGGATGAATGCTCGTGCGAAATCGGGAGGAAGGGAGAAGGGACTACCGGATGCCGCTGATGGCTGCCCGCCGCCCACCGGCCGCCTGGACCCACAGCCCTCCGACAGGTATTTAAAATTGTTTTATTTTTTTATATAACACACAGGTTTTTTGTTTTTAACACTTTTTACACTTACCGTAGCAGGCCCGAGCCTTGCTACTTTTTCGTTTGTTTTTTTTTTTTTTCTTCGGGAGGAGGGGACCGGACGGGGCTGCAGGAGACCGGACGGGACCAGGGCGGGTAAGCAATGTTTTTACCCTACACTACACTACACTAACTCCTACTAGGGGAGGCGGTAAACTAGCAGGTTAAGGCCGTGGCAGAACAGCGGGTTACGGAGGAGATAATATCAGCGCCCGTTACAGTATCGCAGGGGAATAGCTAATTCCTTCATTATACAGCTTTTTCGTTCATTTACATGCTGGGTGCGGAAAGGGTTTAGGAAAGGGTTTAGGAAGCGCTAAGGACGCGTGAAACTGGAGACTGTATCGCTGGATGGCCTTACTCGTCTGTATTGTGCGCTCCCAGCACGTTACAGACGGGGAATCTTTAACTCAACGTTACTGTATCGACCTGCTAGGAAGTTATCCAAACCTTTTTTTAAACCAACTTACACTAACTGCCATAACCACATCATCTGGTAATGAATTCCAGAGCTTGCTTATTTATTTATTGTATTTATTAAAATATTTATATACCACATATCAAAATTCCTATGCGGTTTAACAAAACTACATTCATAATAGACTCAAAAATACAATCCATTAAAGACAGACAAATTAATAAAACAAAATAAGAGGTCACGTGATGTGGTGAGCCGGGGAGGACGGGAAACCCTGAGCTCCGAGTGCCTGACTCCCTCAGCGCGATATAAACCAGCGAATCCGGCTCTAAAATTCAACCAAACGGAGACACAGTGAGTTCATATGTCCATCGCAAAATATATGAATAAAACGCCGCCCCCGATGGCCTCTAGAACTACTAAAAAAGACAAAGAAAAAACGCGGGGCTCTGAAGCCAAAATGGCCGCCGCCGTCGGCGAAATAGCTGGGGATCCAGCACCGGCAGGGCTCACGCTGCCTGCTATCGAACAGGTTATTAAAGCAGCATTGGATGAAAAACTTGCAGGGGTAAAGGCTCAGATAGGAGAGGTGCAAGCTGCAATCGCTGAATTTTCCCCACGGCTGGAACAGGCTGAGGGCAGAATTTCAGTCCTAGAAGATGACGCACTTAGAGCTGAAACTAAAGCTGACAATCAGGGGAAATTAATAACCCAGCTCCTAGACAAAGTAGATGACTTAGAAAATAGGGAGAGAAGAACCAACCTGCGCTTTCTGGGGTTCCCTGAAGATCTGGAGGACTCTGCCCTCGGAGAACTTTTAGAACAGTGGCTCCCGGAGGCATTAGATCTGCCACAGTTCAAAGAGTCCCTTAAAATTGAAAGGGCTCATCGTTTAGGGGCAAAAAAGACAAACATCAACAGACCACGGCTAGTCATAGCAAAGTTTCTCAGCTTTACCCATAAGAATGAAATCTGGAAAGCATACCGGCGCAAGTCTTCTGTTTCCTATGGGAAACATAACATCCGGATTTTCCAGGATTATTCTGCACGAGTGTCAGACTTGCGCAAGGGTTTCTCCCCCATATGCTCTCAGCTCTTTCAGCGAAAAATCAAATTTGCCCTCCAATACCCAGCGAAGCTCAGGATCTGGCACAATGATAAGCAACAGCTTTTCCAAACACCCGATACAGCGGCTGCTTTTTTGAAATCCGTCACTCCTCTTTCAGACATAGCAGACCAGAGCTAAACTGATCGGGGCACGGAATTGTTTATGTCTCCCTGATGTTTTTGCTGCCATCATGGATGGCTACCGAGAGAGGTTGGACTACACGCACCCAGTGGGGGAGGGGGTGGACTGAGCCCCCATGTTGTTACTCTATTTTTGGCTTGGACTTCACCTAAAATGCTCTGGATCTCCAGTCAGTACTTTTACTAATTTCTATCAATTGTCGCATAGCATTCTGAACTCACTTAAACTTTAAATTTCGTCTTCTGAGGACCAACGACTCACGAAATAGAGCCACAGCACTCGTACACTAATCAAATGACCTCCATGCCTCCAAGATTGAGGCTTTTTGCTATACAGGATCACAGTCCACGGGGTGGGGAAAGGTATAGGGGGGAGGGGAGGGTTGTTTTCAGTAGACCTAGTTCCTTTTCGGTAGTCACTAATTTTTACACCCAACAGTATTACCACCTACTGCAACCAGCTGTTCTGCAACAACATCACAGACGGAAGGTACACGCCCAGAAGAGAATCCAACCCTATCTGACTGGAGGGGGGGCCAGGCTGGGGGTCCTCATCTCCGCCGTCATTTGGGCATGTTCACAACTGTCTCAGCAAGTGTCTAACCGGTCTTATGCCTAACTTGATATCTTGGAACGTTAATGGGTTGGGCTCGCCCATCAAGCGTCGAAAAGTGCTGGACCATCTCAAGCGTCTCCATACTGACATTGCCGGACTACAAGAAACTCATCTCACTACAACCGAAAGCCAAAAACTGCAAAGAGACTGGGTCGGATCTTGTTTTTTTTCAGCTGCAGTCAACAGAAAGGCGGGCGTTGCAATTTTGATCAATAAAACGGCGAATTTCCAAACTGTTACCAGTATAGCGGATCCAGAGGGTCGCTTCATCCTGCTGGTTGGCCATTGGAATAACTTGTTGGTCACGTTCTGTAACGTCTACGCTCCCAACGAGTATTCGCACTCCTTTTTTACATCCATTTGTAATTTACTCCATACACATGCTCAGGGGCAACTTATTCTTTTAGGCGACTTCAATTGTGTTCATGATGCCTCCATCGACAGGAGCCCCCCGCACCAGAGACCATCCACTACGAATAGGAAAGGCATCGCTTTTCTCTGTCATCAACTTCGACTTCTGGACGTCTGGCGTGTTCTACATCCCGGCGAATTAGATTATACCCATGTTTCACGTTCTCACCTGTCACTATCCAGGATTGATTACATTCTCATCTCACAAACTCTCTTTTTCAGGATACAGAAGGCATCCATTGAAACGCAGGTGATTTCGGATCATGCTCCGATATCGCTTTGTTTATCCTCTCCCTATATTTTACAAGGGGACCGCATTTGGAGATTCCCGAGTTATCTTAAGGACGATCTTAAATTTAAGGACTATCTACAGCTTAAATGGACGGATTATATGAATAACAACCAACAACACATGTCCGATCCCCAACTTCTTTGGGAAGCAGGAAAGGCGGTATTAAGAGGAGACATCATCGCCTATGTCCATCAGCGAAATAAACAACTAAACAAGAACATACTGCATCATGAGCAAATGCTTGCAAAAAGCAAACATGACCTAAATATGTCACCATCCATTCAGCGTAGAAAAGCATACTACAGTATCCTTGGCAGCCTGAATGCACTCCTACATATGAGAGCCCAAGCTTTCCTTCAGAAAGGAGACCAGAACCTATTTCGATTTGGAAACAAATCAGGTAAATTGATGGCGAACCTAGTCCGAGCTGCCAGGAAAAAAACGTTCATTACTAGCATGCATACCACTGCTGGGACCATCACCACTGATCCACGGGAGATTTGCGAATCATTTCGCACGTTTTATGAACATCTCTACACCCCAGACCATGGGAAGGGGGACGCAGAGGAGAGAGATTTCTTTCATAATCTGACACTGCCACACCTCAATGGCCCTCAACAGGATTTTCTCAACAGACCGATCCAAACTTACGAGGTCTCTCAGGCTATATCTTCCACTCAGGCTGGGAAGTCTCCGGGACCTGACGGCCTGCCCTATGATTTCTATAAAATACTCCACCGCCATTTAGCTGTCCCCCTTACCAACTTTTACACAGCTGGTCTCGCAGAGGGCCATTTTCCTCCATCTTTTAACACAGCTCACATCACAGTGTTACCAAAACCTGGCAAAGACTCTCTGCAACCCTCGTCCTATCGCCCAATATCGTTACTAAACTGCGACCTAAAGCTCCTAGCGAAGGTCTTAACAGACCGCCTGAACGTTCTATTGCCCTTTTTAATATCACATCACCAGGTGGGGTTCGTAAAAGGAAGGTCCCCGCATGCCAACATTCTAAAGCTGGTGGCAGCCATGGAAATATGCCAATCTCAACAAATCCCTGCTCTAGCTATAGGATTTGACTCTGAAAAGGCATTTGACAGGGTAGCCTGGTCATATCTTTTTTCCACCCTTCAACGCTTTGGAATTTGCGGGAATTTTCTGCAATACCTTCAACTGCTGTACTGTGCTCCCACTTCCCGCATACTGGCCAACGGTTTTTTATCTAACGATGTTCGCCTGGGGCGTGGGGTGCGACAAGGATGTCCATTGTCCCCTTTACTTTATATCCTAGCCATCGACCCCTTGCTGCGTAAATTGGACCAAACTTCGACCATCCAAGGTTTTGGGGGGCCGCGGCAGGTCTTCAAGATAGCGGCCTTCGCGGATGACATCTTGGTTTTTGTTACCCAACCCGCTACCTCACTGCCTGAAGTGCTACGATTGCAGCACCAGTACGGTCAATTCGCAGGTCTAAAAATCAACCTGGATAAATCGGAGGTCATCGACGTCACGGGTTCTGTACGCAACATATGGACTGGGGACTTTCCCCTGCGTTGGGTAGCTAAGGAACTCAAGTACTTAGGAATTCGCATACCCATTCATATTAACCTCTTATATCAGGTAAATATTCAACCACTCTTAGACCAAACCACCACAAAGTTACATCAATGGGCATCCCTGCCTCTATCGCTCTCTGGACGGATTCAACTGGTCAAAATGATATTACTCCCTAAGTGGCTTTACATTCTGCAAATGGCCCCTTTGTGGCTTACCAAAAAGGATTACAAAACATTTCTGAAGGCACTACGTCTCTTTCTGTGGCGGAGCAAAAAAGCACGACTACCTATGGCAGTACTGATGGCTCCGGTGGATGCGGGCGGTATGGGGTGCCCGGATCTGTTACTTTACAACTTAGCGTGCACTCTGCGTTATGTATCTGATTGGCTATACTCCACATCAAAGTTTGTTCCTTACGCCCACCTTTTGGAGTGGTACAGTGTTACAGCTTTAAATCCACTATTGCATTTACCATTCACCAGGCTCCCAAACCATCTCAAAAACTATTTACTATTACGCACCTGCCGGAAAGCCTGGATTATGCTTTGCACCAAACATCACCTAACATCTCGCATGACCCCCTTATTACAGATAGTAGGTAACCCAACTTTTGAACCTGGATACTACAAAGGCCCGTTCCACAGATGGCGAACAGCGGGACTCACCTATGTCTACCAACTGTTCGAGGTGGCTACGGGTCGACCATTAACGTTTCCTGAACTACAAGCAGCCTATAAGCTTACAAATCTGGACCACTTTGCCTATCAACAAGTTAGACATTTTATCCGCAGCTTAAACTTCTCGATGCAGGTCTTACAAATTTCTCAGCGTATACAGGATCTACTTCATCCGGGTCCAGCAAAAAAACTCTCCATTTCCAAAATGACGAAGTCCTTACTAGAGGTATCACCCCTGCCACACCTAGATCAGCTATACCATAAATGGACGAAGTGGCCTACTTGTACAATTACGTTGGATGACTTCAAAAGAAGTGTTGTAGCTACGTCTGACTTCTCGGACAATGTATTACTTCGGGAAACCCATTACAAATTTATGTGGCAAGTCTATATTCCACCCACTCGAGCCTACCACATGCGAATTGTTCCCACCAACAAATGTCTTAAGTGCCAGATAGCAGCTGGGGATTATTACCATAGCTTTTGGGACTGCCAAAACATCCTATCCTTTTGGACACAGATTTCTAGCTTCTGTTCGCAATTGCTACACACAACGTTACCTCTCGATCCCTCTCTTTGGCTTTTTGGAACGCTGCCAAATACGATTGCCTTCTTGAGTGACCCTCATCATTCATTCTTAAAAAAAGCCGGCCTGATAGGGAAAAAATCTATACTGCAGACTTGGACGTCCCATCTCCTGCCAACCCAAGACATGTGGTTCAAACAGTTGGTGCACCTCTGTGCGATCGAACTGGCAGTAGCGCGGACAAAAACTGCAAAGACTTCGACTCTCATACCGCTTATCTGGGCCCCGTTAACAGATTACTTGTCACCCACGATTCAGGTCCATCACACTATACTGTAATAATAATAGAGGGCTTATTGGACCCTATCGATTAATTCGCTTTCTCTCACCTTACTGTCTGTCTGCATATGTTTCTGATTATGACTCGGACTCTGATTATAATCTCGAGTTTGATGTGACCAATGCAGAACTTCATATGCTAGTTATTATCAGCCTCAGATTGAAATGGAACTAGGAGGGAGGGGGGGGAGGGGGGATAGGAAGGGGGGATAGGAGGAGGGTATATGCATCTATAAGCAACTAAGAAAGGAGAAGCCAAAAACCACTAGGACTTCATGGAGGGAATTGTTAATATATGTTTCTTTATTTTATTACCTGACGGTTCGCATGTCTCAGATGTTTAATATGGTTAGACAACAACGCTGCTTTCCTTATAAGTCTGTATACTGTTTTGATGTTCAGCGTTATTATGTATTTGTACCATCAGACATGTACAATGTTGACCTCCTGTGTTTTTCACTGTTATGTTATTGCACTGATACTGTAATTCTTATTTCATAAAACACCAATAAAACATGGTTTCAAAAAAAAAAAAAATAAAACAAAATAATACCAAGGACAAATTAATAACAAAAAATTATAACTAATCTTCGGGACCGATCCAATGTACTGCAATGCTTAATTATATGTTGAGTGAAAAATAATTTTCTCCAATTTGTTTTAAATGAGCTGCTTGCTAACTTCATGGAATGCCTCTAGTCCTTCTATTATCTGAGCGAGTAATTAACCAATTTGCATTTACCTGTTCAAGTCCTTTCATGATTTTGTAGACCTCTATCCCCCCTCAGCCGTCTCTTCTCTAAGCTGAATAGCTCTAACCTGTTTAGCTTTTCCTCAGAGGGGAGCTGTTCCATGCCCTTTATCATTTTGTTTGCCTTTCTCTGTACTGCTCCAGTGCAACTATATCTTTTTTGAGATGCGGTGACCAGAATTGCACACAGTATTCAAGGAGCAATGTCACCAATGAGTGATACAGAGGCATTATGACATTCTACATTTCCCTGTATGTACCAGGATCATTCCAGACTCCTGGGTTTATGCATCCGTGCCAGCATATGGAAACAGAAAGTTTAACTAACACTGCTTGATAAGCACTGGTGCCACCTGCAGTTCCTCAGTATTTCTCTGTCTCCAGGTGGCTGGTGCATTCACATGCAGTTTCTGGTGATTTTTCGGTCTTTTTTCTTTTTCCGTTTCTTTTTCTCAGGAGCATTGCTCCCAGAGTTGGGTTCCCTGGAAGAACCCTTCCCTGTTTGGTTGAGGTGGACGAGCTGGAGGTTGGTGACATTTTTATACGCTCGCTCCGGCTCCCATCCATGAGGTGCAAATCTAGTGGTCCAGATCCCTCCCTTCACAAGGCCGCCTCGGTGGCTTTTCAGCTCAGGGCAGCTGCTTTTTGTTTTTAGGGCTCTCTCTCCTAGCTTTCAGACTGAACTGAAGCTGGACAGCTCCCCTCGACCTTAGGAGAGCAGAGGCCCTGTTATTTTTGTAAAGTTTAAAAAAAATAGTTTCAGCAGGAAGCTGCTGCAGTGGGGCGGTAAGTCTCTCCCGTGCTCTACAGGCAGCATTTTCACTATCGGGGTGGTGTTTTTTGGGGGGACAGTCTCGCTGGGTTCTGTGGTTAACCATGTGCTTTGGTTCGCGGTTGGGCCTGCCACGCGTGTGGCTCGGTTCCTGCACGCAGCTGTGTCTCTCTGCTCGGCGTGTGTTTCAGGTGGTGAGGGGCCTTCTTTCCCCTCCCCCCATGAAACGCCGGTGTGTTGGACCTCCTTCCACCGCCCATATGGTTGCTGTTGGGGACGGGGTTTTCCCGCGTCGGGCCTTTGGCCTCGGCCATTTTAGATTCCCCTGCAGACTTTGCAGCGCTTTCGGGGGGGGTTGGAGGACTCCCTCTGCGGCTTTCCCCAGTGCACCTGGGCCCTGTAGGGGGGCAGGGGAGCCTGGATGATGCGCTGCTAGTGGATTTAGCTCGATCGGGGGGCGCTGGGCCTATGGGGTCTGCTCCCCGCGGTTTCTCCCCAGAATTTATTTTACTGCTCCACTGCACTTTTTTGGCACAGCAGGAAGGGTCAGATCTTCAGCTGGGGGGAATGGCCCCTCCTCCTCCCTCCCCAGCCAGACGGCTGTGTCTGGATCTGTTCGGTCACGAGGTACTTTGGTGCCCGGGGTGTAGCATTTACTGGGGACATCGCGGTCGAATAGGGAGACGGGGGGTTTCAGGGGGCTCTTGGAGACTCCTGGGGATATAAGGCTCGATACAGATCCAGGGGACGATGTGGCTGATATGCCAGTGTCCAGGGACGATCCCAAGATTCTTGGTTTGTTTCATCGAGAGGAATTGGCCCCCTTAATTCCGCTGGTTCTCGAGGAGCTCAGTTTGAACCTCCCTCAGTCGGATTCGGACCGAGATAGGGCGGACCCGGTTCTGGATGGGACTCGTGGCCTCCCTCGGCCTTTCCTTACCATAGGTCCATGCAGAGGATGGTGGAGCAGGAGTGGAGCTCTCTGGACACGGGACTTCGGGTAGGCCGAGCTATGTCAAAGCTCTATCCCTTATCCGAGCAGACGTTAGAGCTCTTCGCTATGCCAAAGGTGGATGCTGCGGTATCGGCTGTCACCAAGAAGACAACTATTCTGGTGGCAGGGGCCTCAGCTTTAAAGGATGTCCAAGACCGAAAGCTGGAGATTCATCTTAAGCGGATCTTTGAGGTTTCTGCTTTGAGCCTTCGGGCGGCTATTTTCTCCAGCTTCATGCAGTGGGTATGCTTGCATTCAGTGCAACAGCTGCAAGGGGACCAAGCTGGTCTTGCGGAGTGCTTGGAGGCTTCAGTGGCATACATAACTGACGCATTATATGACTTAGTGCAGGCCTCTTCATGGCTTATGGTTTCTGCGGTGTCCAGGTGGATTGTGTAAGTCGCAGTCTTCTAGATCCGGGCGACGGAACTGTCGGAGTCGGCGATGCAGCGCATTTGTGAGAAGTGGGGTTGTCCACATGTAGATATGATGACATCTCACCACAATGCAAAAGCCCCATGATTTTTCAGCCGCAGGCGAGACTGCAGAGCTGAGGGAGTCAAGGCTCTAGTGATTCCTTTGCCTCAGGGAGTTCTACTTTACGTGTTTCCTCCGTGGCCTCTGGTGGGCAAGGTTTTGCGCAGAATAGATAGATACCTGGGGGATGTCGTATTGGTGGCTCCAGATTGGCCACGTCACCCGTGGTTTGCGGATCTCGTCAACGTGACCATGGACGGTCTGATACGGTTCAGTCACCTCTCTCATCTGCTCCATCAAGGTCCCATATTTTTCGATCAGGCAGATCGCTTCGGTCTAGGGCTTGGCTTTTGAGAGGCGATGTTTAAGGCGCAGGGGGTACCCAGAGCCAGTTATTACTACCCTTCTGCATGCGAGGCGCATGTCTGCCTCGTTGTCATACATCCAAGTCTGGAAGGTTTTTGAGGCTTGATGTGTGGCCAAAGGTGTTGCTGCTTTGCGGGCTTCGGTGTTCCAGATTTTATCCTTCCTGCAAAATGGCTTGGGCAAAGGCTTTTGGAATTTAACTCTCTCCAGGTAGTGGCTCTGACCTCTTTGTGAGGGACGATTGACGGAAGATCTTTGTCCTCTCATCCTGATGTTGTACGGTTTCTTCGAGGGGTCAAGGATTTACATCTTCTGGTACGGAAGGTCTGTCCATCTTGGAATCTTAATCTGGTCCTTTGAGCTTTATGTGAACCACCTTTTGAGCCTCTTCATAGGGCGACTCTTAAGGATTTGACCGTGAAGGTTGTTTTCCTGGTAGCCATTTGTTCAGCGCGGAGAATATCCGAGTTACAGGCTTTATCTGGTAGGGACCCGTTCCTACAGATTTCGGATTCAGGGGTGTCCTTATGGACGGTTCCATTTTTCCTTCCCAAGGTGGTCTCAGCTTTTCATGTTTATCAGACGGTTGAACTTCCAGCTTTTCTCAATTTAGAACATAAGAACATGCCATACTGGGTCCATCAAGCCCAGCATGCTGTTTCCAACAGTGGCCAATCCAGGCCATAAGAACTTGGCAAGTACCCAAAAACTAAGTCTATTCCATGTTACCGTTGCTAGTAATAGCAGTGGCTATTTTCTAAGTCAACTTAATTAATAGCAGGTATTGGACTTCTCCTCCAAGAACTTATCCAATCCTTTTTTAAACACAGCTATACTAACTGAACTAACCACATCCTCTGGCAACAAATTCCAGAGTTTAATTGTGCGTTGAGTGAAGAAGAACTTTCTCCGATTAGTTTTAAATGTGCCACATGCTAACTTCATGGAGTGCCCCCTAGTCCAGATCCAGATCCGAAAGGGGATCTGACCGGTCCAGATCCGAAAAGGACGGGAGCTTCACTGATTGATTCAAATGAAATGAGGAAACTACGTTTGGAAGAAAGGAAGGCACAGTTCGCAAGGATACTCCAGAATCAGAAATCCTTAAGAAAGGCTCCCTGCATGATAATGCCTGAAGCTTGGATACTCTACGAGCCAAAGAAATTGCCACCAGAAACACTACTTTCAATGTGAGATCTTTCAATGTCGCCCTTTATAAAGGTTCGAAGGGCGCAGCACACAAGACCATGAGGACTAAGTTCAAGTTCCAAGACAGACAAGGATGTCTTACCGGCGGATGCAAATGATTTGCTCTCCAAAGAAAGCGAGAGACATCTGGATGCGCAGCCAGCGCAACACCCTGTATGGTACCACGTAAACAACCAAGGGCTGCCACCTGCACCCTCAAGGAACTACACGATAAGCCCTTCGCTAACCCAGCTTGAAGGAAACACAAAATATCTGGCATGGACGCTCGTGTAGGAACACTCTGTCGCTCCACGCACCAGGATTTGAAGACCTTCCATACCCGGACATAAGACAGGGAAGTGGAAGTTTTACGCGATCTCAAAAGTGTAGCCACTACTGCTTCCGACTACCCTTTATCCTTCAGCTGCTGCCTCTCAAAAGCCATGCCACTAGAGAGAAGTGATCTGCCTAGTCGAAACAGACGGGCCCCTGATACAGCAGACCATGAAGATTTGGAAACTGCAGGGGACCCGCCACCGCCAGATTGAGTAGATCCGCAAACCATGGACAACGCGGCCATTCGGGAGCCACCAGGATCACGTCTGTTGGGTGTAGTTCTATTCGTCTGAGCACTTAGTCTATGAGAGGCCAAGGCGGGAATACGTAGAGCAGGACATTCAACAGCCAGGGAAGCGCCACAACATCTACCCGCTCGGCTCCCGTGTTCCTGTGGCGAGCATAGAAGTGTGGGGCTTTGGAATTCTGGAACGTCGCCATGAGATCCATGCAAGGTGTGCCTCACGTGTCGCAGATGAGCTGAAAATCCTCGTCGGCCAATTCCCACTCCCCGGGATTGAGGTGATGTCAACTGAGGAAATCCGTGTGAACGTTGTCGACCCCGGCTATGTGGGACACCGCTATGCTGACCAGATTTTGCTTTGCCCAATCTATCAGTTGACGAGCTTCCAACGCTATGGGTTGGCTTTTTGTTCCTCCTTGGCAATTGATATACTCCACCGTGGTTGCATTGTCCGACAACACTCTGACTGATTTCCATAAGAACATAAGAAAATGCCATACTGGGTCAGACCAAGGGTCCATCAAGCCCAGCATCCTGTTTCCAACAGTGGCCAATCCAGGCCATAAGAACCTGGCAAGTACCCAAAAACTAAGTCTATTCCATGTAACCATTGCTAATGGCAGTGGCTATTCTCTAAGTGAACTTAATAGCAGGTAATGGACTTCTCCTCCAAGAACTTATCCAATCCTTTTTTAAACACAGCTATACTAACTGCATGAACCACATTCTCTGGCAACAAATTCCAGAGTTTAATGTGCGTTGAGTAAAAAAGAACTTTCTCCGATTAGTTTTAAATGTGCCCCATGCTAACTTTATGGAGTGTCCCCTAGTCTTTCTACTATCCGAAAGAGTAAATAACCGATTCACATCTACCCGTTCTAGACCTCTCATGATTTTAAACACCTCTATCATATCCCCCCTCAGTCGTCTCTTCTCCAAGCTGAAAAGTCCTAAACTCTTTAGTCTCCCCTGGAGAATCGGAAAGAAGGCTTGTAATGCCAGCCTTATTGCCCTGGTCTCCAGACGATTGATGGACCAGCGAGACTCCTCGTGAGACCACTGGCCCTGCACGGCCTTCCCCAGACAAACTGCTCACCAACTGGAAAGACTCGCATCCGTGGAGACTACTGTCCATTCTGGAACCACTAGGGGAACCCCGTGACTTAAGTTGCTCGAGAGAAGCCACCAATCCAGACTGGACCATGCTCTGAGAGGCAGGGGTAAATGAAATTGCTCGGAAACTGGATTCCACCGGGAAAACAATGCTGATTGTTTCCTCCGTTTCCTCCTGACCCAATAGTCTTGAGCCATCTTGTAATGGTAGCTTTGGAAGCCTGGAGCCCTTTCTTCGCGCCGCTCCACAAGCCTGGAGCATTTTCTTCACGCCGCTCCACAAAACAAATAGGTGATAAGATCTCCGAAGGGCATTGGTCACCTACAGATATCTCAGTAAGGCCCTCTGAATGTCCCCTTAGAAAGGGGATCTGACCAGTCCAGATCTAGGCATCATAGTGGATAATACTTTAAAATTGTTGGCTCAGTGTGCTGCAGCAGTCAAAAAAGCAAACAGAATGTTGGGAATTATTAGGAAGGGAATGGTTAATAAAACGGAAACTGTCATAATGCCTCTATCGCTCCATGGTGAGACCACACCTCGAATACTGTGTACAATTCTGGTCGCCACATCTCAAAAAAGATATAATTGCGATGGAGAAGGTACAGAGAAGGGCAACCAAATTGATAAAGGGGATGGAACAGCTCCCCTATGAGGAAAGACTAAAGAGGTTAGGACTTTTCAGCTTGAAGAAGAGACGGCTGAGGGGGGATATGATAGAGGTCTTTAAGATCATGAGAGGTCTTGAACGAGTAGATGTGACTCGGTTATTTACACTTTCGAATAATAGAAGGACTAGGGGGCATTCCATGAAGTTAGCAAGTAGCACATTTAAGACTAATCGGAGAAAATTATTTTTCAGTCAACGCACAATAAAGCTCTGGAATTTGTTGCCAGAGGATTTGGTTAGTGCAATTAGTGTAGCTGGGTTCAAAAAAGGTTTGAATAAGTTCTTGGAGGAGAAGTCCATTAACGGCTATTAATCAAGTTTACTTAGGGAATAGCCACTGCTATTAATTGCATCAGTAGCATGGGACCTTCTTAGTGTTTGGGTAATTGTCAGGCTCTTGTGGCCTGGTTTGGCCTCTGTTGGAAACAGGATGCTGGGCTTGATGGACCCTTGGTCTGACCCAGCATGGCAATTTCTTATGTTCTTATGATTTAAGGAAGCTGGATGTGCGCAGGGCATTATTGCTTTATTTGGAAGTTACCAATAGTTTTCGGGTCTCGGATCATCTCTTTGTGCTCTGGAGTGGCCCAAAAAGGAGTAATATGGCAACTAAGACCACAATAGCCCGATGGCTGAAGGAAGCTGTAAATTCTGCATATTTGCTATGTGGTAAGCCCTTGCCACTAGGACTTCGGGCACATTCTACCCATTCTCAAGCGACTTCCTGGGCAGAATGTCAACAGGTTTCGCTGCAGGAGATTTGCAGAGCAGCTACTTGGAAATCCTTGCATTATAGGCTGGATGTCCAGGACCTGGCTGCAGGAGGATTTGGTACATCCCAGCAGTCTGGACTGATCCGGGTACGTACAGGGAAACAAAAATTGGTTCTTATGTGATAATTTTCATTCCTGTAGTACCACGGATCAGTCCAGAGTCCCGCCTTCTTGGCGCATAGAGGTAATGGAGAGTCCGCTCTTTCTGCATGTGTTTACTTTCTGATCTGCAGCGCAAGCTTATTTACCCTAATTAATGGGTTTGCTTCACAGTTGGGATTAGTGATCCTGTTCGGGTTTATGGTTCATGTATATAGTTAGTTTGGTTTAGATCCATTCTGCTTTGACACTAATACTGGCAGCCTGTGGGTGGCAACCTGGCATATAAGGCAGAGTCTGTCAAACTTTCTCTGTCTCCATCTGCTGGAGGGGAGGCAAAATCCAGGAGTCTGGACTGATCCGTGGTACTACAGGAATGAAAATTATCAGGCAAGAACCAATTTTCTTTTAGATAGGGGGCAGCTGGCTGCCCATACATCTTTAAGTTGTGGGGGGTGTTGCAGAACAGCATCACTCCCCCTTCAGTGATTCACCCTGGTACCTGCAATGTTGTGAACACTGGAGCTTATTTACAGCAGCGGCATCACACTAGTGCCCCCATAGCTCTCTTATAGCATGCAGCAAGAATGTTTTCCATGTACATCAGCGCCTGCAAGTCTTAAATAATTTTTGCAAAATTTGACCGAGGCATTGTATCGGATCGTATTAACTGTGCTGCTTACCAGTATTGCTTCAGCTAGAAGAAACAAATGTCTGTTCCTGTTGTCTGTAATATTCAACCCTCAAACTACCAATTCAAAGTTGTGGACTGCTTTAATGGTTCTGTGATTTTTGATCTGAATATTCAGGACTCATCCACGAATGCCTCGGTAAATTCCTTGAACAAACAAAAGAAAAACGAACCTCCAGTGTAGAAGACATCCACCAGGCCTATAAAAACTCAGAAGACAGCACTTCGCCTGAGTCTGTACATCAGCAAGATACTCAATCGGCTTCTGATCCAAGAAAAGGGACATTTCACAGTGAGCAGGATCTTAACTGTGTATGCTATGGTGTGGGAAAGTTTTCCACTTGTGTAATATCACGATATCAACTGGCGTTTTTACTTCTGTTACTGGAAAAGTTACAGGTAAGACACAGATAAACCAAGGCCACGTCCATCTTCCTGCCCCTGGATGCTGTAATCATAGGAAAACCTTCATCCTCTAGAACTAACCCCAGTGTTTTCAAAACCATGACCCCGGAAGGAGTAATGATGTTGCAGTGGATTGCATACAGGTACTATAGGTTTGGTATTAAGAGAGATGCATTTTTGTGAAATGACATGAAAAATGCCACAGAATACTTGGTTTCATTACAAGCTGTTTCAAAATAAAGAGAGCCCAACAAAAATCATTTGGTTTTTGTTTCAGAGCGCAGCCCCTGGCCGGCTGCAGCCAAATCCTCTTTCCCCCACCCAAGTACCGCAGTAATAAAAAAAAAACTGTCCCCCACCTCTTACTCATCTTAGGAAGATAAGAATTTGCCATCTTAAGCCATTCAGAGGGTCAGGAAATGATGCAGGAACGATCCCCGGTCCCTTTTTCGCAGCGGCTGGTGGTTCCACCTCACACATCCGCGCTTACAACTCAGTGGCACCAGCCCAAGGGTCAGGTGGCGCCGTTATGAACTCGGAACAAGGGGCGATCACTCTTCTCCCATTTTTGACTTCTACGACCCCATGGATCAGATAACGTTTGGGGGGGGGGGGGTGGAGGCGCTGGCAGTGAGGGGGACCTCGCTCCTTCCTTTCCTATTTTTCTTTTTCTGCTTGTTTTTAGTTTGTTTCTTTGTTTTGTTTCAGTTAAAATGAACCAAAATAAGCATCCAATGAAATGAAAAAGTAATTTAAAAAAAAGTTGTTTTTTTCTGTGCAGTTCCCTTCTGATTAGTTTTGTACCTTTTAACTTTTTTTTTTTAACCCCACGCAGATTCCAGCCCATCGGTGCCGTGTTTTTGATCCGTTATTTTCCAAATGGGAAATTGAGGTTCTTCAAGCCCTTGGCCTAACTGTTATTTTGGAAAACGAAGTACGAAAAAGGAGTAAGACCAGATCACTCATCTTTTTGTAGAAAGGAACTCGGTGTAAGAAAGAGAGGGGTCCTGCTAAAAATGAAACGTGAGGTGTGGGGACGGGTAGGGGGCACCACTAGATTACTGTGGGTCTGGGTGCAGTGCTGGTTTGTTTTTTCTTAACAAGCAATAAAAATGTTAAGGGCCAGGCTGATGGCTCAGTGCAGATGACTGGGGTAGATCCCAGATATCATGCAGCAGTGCCACTAAGCGGTCAGATTAAGGGCCCAGAATTGCAGGGATCCCGGTGCATGATCCCCGACTGATTGCTGTCCCTGCTGTGCTGGAAGGGCATAGAAAACAGATGAAAAATCCTTGGGAGGCTGCAAATGAAGGCTTATGGTGCCAAATCCTGGACCTTGTTCCAATTGAGCTGGGAACCCAAAAAAAGCTGGAAGAAATTGACAGGCCCTTTCTCCCAAAACGAAGTATTTAAAATGTTGTCGAGACAGAAAGTGTTGCATGCCTCCTATGTTTTAGATCCAAACTGATCATGAGGTAGTCACATGGTTCCAGTATTTCTACTCCATGCAGTCTGTCTCACTTTAAGCAGAAGGTCGCATACTGAGTAGTGGATAGAGCAAGTGAATCTGAATCTCCAGCTTTGTACACTTGACTTTGGCTACACTGTTGGGCGGATTTTAAAATCCCTGCTCGCATAAATCCCCCCGGATTTACGCGAGCAGGGCCTTGCGCGCCTATTTTCCATAGATCGCCGGAGCGCGCAGAGCCCTGGGACGCGCGTAGTTCCCGGGGTTTGTCGAAGGGGGCGTGTCGGGAGGCGGGACCCGATGACGCTGCATTTCAGGGGCGTGGCGCCGGCCCGGGGGCGTGGTCCAGGCCTCCGGACCACGCCCCCGGGTCAGAGGACGGCGCGCCAGCAGTCCACTGGCGCGCGTAGATTTACGTCTGCTTCTCGCAGGCGTAAATCTAGGAACAAAGGTAAGGGGGGGGGGTTTAGATAGGGCTGGGGGGGTGGGTTAGGGAGGGGAAGGTGAGGGGAGGGCGAAAGAGAGTTCCCTCCGAGGCCGCTCCGATTTCGGAGCGGCCTCGGAGGGAACGGAGGCAGGCTGCGCAGCTCGGCGCGCGCAGACTGCCCAAAATCGGCAGCCTTGTGCTCGCCGATCCAGGATTTTAGAGGATACGCGCGATCGCGTTTTTTTTTTTTAAATCTACCCCTGTGTGCTCCCATCCCCAGACCTTCTGTAAGAGACAAGGCAGGCAGAACCACCAGAAAGAATTCACTCCTAGTCTATTGGAGCTTTGCTAGTGAGTTTGGTCATGAGGAGCAGAGATCGACGATCCCCCCCCCCCCCGTTGATGACAGAATAAGGAGTCTCAGTTTTGGTTCTTAACTTTGACACTTCTGCACAGCATGGAGATGGTAGAAAAGGATTGCTCTTCCAGTGCCAAAGCTGATAATCCCCACTGCTGGCACCGCACGGCAGAAGCAAGAGTGGAAAACGCCATTTCTGTTTGCTTGAAAATTGCTCATTTTATATTCATAGGAAGGAAAACGCAGAATTTTTGCACCTACCATCTTTTACATGATCCACTGTGGAAAAGCTCTGTATAACAATCTCCTGTGGAGGAACTGGTCCGTGGATGCACTTTCCAAAGTGATTATTATCGGGAACAGCTTTCAAAGGATTGAGGAAAGGTACGAGCTATTGCTTGGTGCATTTTTCTTCCAACCGAATTTCTGGCAGCCCTGGGGTATGCCTTTGGTATTCACTGCTTACTTTCTCTCCCTCCCCCCCCCAAACTACTGCATCGTTTGGGCAAAAGCCTGCACAAGGTCAGCTGGTGCCATTTTGGATTTTGGCACTAGCTTGACGAGAGAGAAGTATCCTGACCCGGGTGGGGGAATGGTAAACCCAAGCGAGATGTGCGTTAAAAGCTGCTAGCAACTTGAGAAATAATTTATTGAAATAGTGCTTTTCACAAGGTGCACAGAAACAATTCAGAACCAATTTGGTGTTTAAGAGGTGACCAGTGATATCCTGAAGGGGTCTCGGGAGCCTCTCATTCAGTTGTGTTATAATAAGAGTCGCGCTGCATCGCACAAAGCTGGCAAGAGCCCTTCCTAAGACATCGCGAGCAAGGCACCAGGCAAGGTTTGTTAGAAGAAAGGTGTGAGAAACTGAGCATTTATGGGCCAATGTACTAAACTGCATTAACAGATGATTTAATGTGGGTGTTTTGTATCCCAAACCACCCTCTTTAACACCCAACACGCTAACAGGCAATTTCCTCTGTAGTTTTGAAAACGATTGTGCTTTTCCCTTTTGAAATAGAGCATTTCCTTGTCTACTAAATATAAGCAGTAAAAAATAAGAGCCGTGCCAAATTGTCAGTCCCTAATTCTATGTTTGATTTTTTTTTTTTTTTCAGATTACTGGCCCGAATATTAATGAGGGATTACATTTACATATCACAGGTATTGGACTTTGGGAGGCTTATTTTATTGGTGTAGGACTGATAATTTCTATAGCACTGTGTTTGGGGGGGGGGGGGGGGGCGATAAAATACATCCAGTCAGCAGTTCTGTTATTTGCATAGATGGTGTGTAAAATGTTAGTCTTATAGATATTAGGTTGGATTTTTGGTTATAAACTGGATTGTTAGGTGATTTGTATACTTTTGTACCCCTCCTGAGATTTAAATTGTGAGCATGGAATAAGCTCGGAAACAGACCAGAAACAATAATTGTCACATGAAAATGTGTCCATCGCGGTACCAAGAAGTGGTGGCCTGGAGGGTGGGACGGCAGCTAGAGCTGGAGGAGATGATTAGGACTTTGAACCAAAGAGTTCACAATTTAATTTTGGAATTATCACTTTCTAAAAAAATAATAATTAAAATCAAATATAGAATTGTTTTCTGATATTTTAGTTTAATGATGTAAGTGGGTGCTGAAGACAGGGGGAATGGATTAAACCAGAATGGAAATCTTTTTTTGTTTACCTTCTACTTTCATACACAACATTGCTGTTCAGGTAATATTTTGTCTCTAACTTTAATTGGCTAAACCTGAAGAGCACGGGTTTCTAGATATGGGGGAAAACAGTTTTACTGTGCAACAGCTGCATGCTTTGCAAATAAGAGCACAAACTACAATATTTTACAGAAATCAGCAGCTGCTGAGCACCTTCTTTGTTCTTGAAAGACCTATAACCTGCATATAAATACTGATTTCCATACAGGAGGGAACTATAACGTAGAGGCCTTTAGTGTCACCGTTGGGCTAGGACTTCATTGGTTACTGCTGCTTTAAATGTGTTTCTCTCTCTAGATTTTAAAACGGACAGAAGAAGCTGCATTCCCCGATGACCCTCGGTACCTGGATGTCTTTAGCGACACATCTGTCCACTGGTTTCCTGTACAAAAATTGAAGGAGGTTCCAAGTGCAAACTGGCTGCTTGCAGAGGAGCCGGCTTATCTGGAATGTGAGGACCTGGAGATCATTAAAAATCGGGACAAGAACCCAAGCTCTTCTGCCTGTAACTGAAAATGAAACCCGTGCAAACTGAACGCTCAGTATAATCCTTGCCCTGTTTCACAGGGCTTTCTCTACGCTCGCTGGGGATCTGCTAGAAAGGGATCTGGTTTCATACAGAGTCAGTTTTAGGTGCATTTACATTATGCAGATCAGCTCTCACTTTTCTCTAGCGAACCAAAACATCCAGTGTAATGGACAGAAAATTAAACTGACATTGGATTGATGTTGTGTGTAATTTATTTATTTATTTATTTATTTATTTAGTATACCAACATTCGATCGAGATATCACATCGGTTTCCAGATAACTAAAGGAATAGGGTGATAACAGCCCTATTTTACATTATAACATGGTATTAAATAGATATAAGAATATTTTACATTATAACATGGTAATAAATATAACAAGAATATTTTACATTATAACATGGTAATAAATATAACAAGTTGTAACAGAACTAACAGGAGTACATGGAACATTAGACTATAGTATATAACATATGTACATAAATGGCTTGTTGATGAGGATAAATTATGGTAAGGAGAGCAGGGAGTGTAGAGGGGGGAGAGGAGAGAAAGGGATGTGTGGGAGGAAGGTAGAGATAGGGAGGGAAAGGGTGGTGGGAGATGCTTGTGTAGGGAAGGAAAGGTGTCGGGCGAGATGCTTGGGGAGGGGGCATGGAGTGGATGGTGCGATTGGGCGGGTTATGTGTCGGGTGGGAAAGCTTTTAAAAATAGCCATGTTTTGAGGTGTTTTTTGAAGACTTGCAGTGAAGGTTCATTTCTGAGACAGGTGGGGAGGGTGTTCCATAAGGTGGGGCCCGCTATTGTTATTGCTCGTTTGCGGGTGACGTTGAGGTGTGCAGCTTTGAGATTGGGGACGGCTAGGAGTCCAGTGTTGGTGGATCTGAGAGTTCTTTGAGTGGGGTAAGGTTGTATTCCGTTTTTTAGCCAGTCCATTTTGTTGTTGTTTATTTTTTTGTGCATGAGGGTGAGGGTTTTATACTGGATTCTTTGTGTAATGGGTAGCCAGTGGAGTTCTTTGAGCGTGGGTGTGATGTGAGGGGATTTTTTGTTGTTAGAGATGATTCTGGCGGCAGCGTTCTGTAGAACTTGGAGTGGTTTGATGTGTATTTCTGGTAGTCCGAGGAGGAGGGAGTTGCAGTAGTCGAGTCTTGACAAGATAATTGATTGGAGGACTGTTCGGAAATCGTGCTCTTGGAGAAGGGGTTTGAGTTTTTTTAGTGTCTGCAGTTTGAAGAATCCATCTTTGATTGTATTGGAGATGTGTCGTTTAAAGTTGAGTTGGCTGTCAATTGTTACGCCTAGGTTTCTTGTGGACGGCGTGAGTGAGGTTTGTGAGATTTGTGGCACTCCCGGGTTGATTGAGTTTCCTGGGTGGTCAGAGGGGGTGCACATGAGTGGATAGGAGGGATGGTCATCGTGGATGTGAATGATTTCTGTTTTGGCTGGGTTGAGACATAGTGATAATTGAGATAGTAAGTGGGATAAGTTTGAGCTGAGTTTGTTCCATTTTTCCATAGTGAGTTGAATGGAGTTGTTTATGGGGAGTAATATTTGTATGTCGTCTGCATAGACAAAGTAGGTGAGGTTTGCCTCTGATAGGTATTTGCATAGTGGGATGAGGTATATGTTGAAGAGGGTTGATGATAGGGAAGAACCTTGTGGGACTCCATGAGTGAGGGGCACTTGTGAGGATTCAGATGAGTTCATCTTGACGATGTAAGATCTGTTTGAGAGGTAGGATTTGAACCACTTGATTGTGGTGTCTTGGAGACCAATTTCTTTAAGTCTGGTGAGGAGTGTTCTGTGATTGATGGTGTCGAAGGCAGCTGATATATCAAGAAGTATCAGGAGGAACGATTTGCCTTTGTCGCGGCCTTTGAGGATGGTATCGGTGAGGGAGAGGAGGAGGGTTTCAGTGCTGAAGAGTTTTCTGAAACCATGTTGTGCAGGCTGAAGAACATTAAAGGTTTCAAGGTGGTCTGTGAGTTGATTGTTGACTGTTTTTTCGATGATTTTTGCTAGGAATGGGAGGTTGGAGACTGGTCTGTAGTTTGCTGGGTCGGATTTGTCGAGTTGAGGCTTTTTGATGATTGGTTTGATGATGGCGTTTTTGAGTTTTTCTGGGAAGATTCCTTGTTCTAGGGATAGGTTGATGATGTAGGTTATTGGTTTGACAATAATCTCTCTGATGAGTTTTAGGGTTTTGATGGGGATGGGGTCTAAGGGGTGGGATGCAGGGTTGGTTTTTCTGATGATAGGTTCAATTTCTGTGGTAGCAACGGGAGTGAATTGTGACCATGAGTGGATAGGAGGGGGGGTGTCAATTAAGTCATTGTGGGTTTGGGGAATCTTGGCAATGATGTTGTTGACTTTATCCTTGAAGAATTGTGCTAGTTTTTCACTGGAGATGTTGCTGGAGTTTGGCGTATTGTCATTTTGGATGGGGTTGGTAAGGTCTTTGACATAGGCGAAGAGGGTCCTTGGGTTAAATTGGTAATCGTGAATTCTTGATGTGTGGAAATTACGCTTTGCTGTGTTAAGGTCAGTTGTATAGTTGTGTAGTAGTGTTCTGTATTTGTCTTTCAGGTTTGAGGTGGGGGTTCGTCTCCACTGTTTCTCAGTCTGTCTCAGTGTTCGCTTTGAGGTTTTCAGTTCTGGGGTGTACCATGGTGCTCTTTGCTTTGTGGATTGTTTTATTTCCTTTTTTATCATGGGGCATAATGTATTGGCTATGTCTGCATTGATAGATATCCAGGAGTTTGTGGCTGTGTTGGCGTCATTTAAGTTGATTGTTTTTAGTGCCTCAGGTAACAGTTTGGCGATGTCTTCACTGGAGCATGGTTTGGTGAATTCGATGATTCGGTTGTTTGTTTGTAGTGGGTTTGATTGGAGTTGAAGCTTGGCTTGGATGAGGCTGTGGTCAGACCATGGGGTGGGGGTTGTAGATGGTGGTTCAGTTGCAGATATTTTGTTGTTTATGAATATTAAGTCCAGGGTGTGTCCTGATTTTTGAGTGGGTGAGTTGATGATTTGGGTGAATCCGATGGCAGACATGGTGGATAGGAGCAGTTCGCTTGTGGGGGATGGAGGGTGGGTGTCGATATGGAGGTTAAAGTCTCCTAGTATTATGGCTGGTTCTTGTAAGTTTATGTGGGTTGTGATGGATTCAATCAGGGGGGAAAGGTTGTGCTGTAGGCAACCAGGAGGTGCGTATAGGAGGAGAATTTGGAGATGTTTTGATTTGAATAGGTTGGTCTCGATAGGGGGTGGTAGGTTTAGGGAGTGGGAAGAGAATTTAAGTTTTTTGTGAGCTAGGAATAGTAGGCCACCTCCCTTTCTTTTGTTTCTGGGTAATCACTGCTTTACCTTCCTTAGCAAAAACCTAAAGGTGAATTTTAAAAGCCTTACGTGCACCAAAGACAGGAGATATGTGCAGAGGTCGGGCCAGCGCACGAACACGCCTGTATTTCTCGGTGCGCACGCAAACAACTTTTGGCAAAAAAGGGGCAGGGCATGGTCGCGGCAGGGCATGGGTATTCCTAGATTTCTCAATGAAATCTGCACGAAAGTACTTACACGCACAAGAGTGTGCTGGGGTCCCCTGCCACGTAACTCTACTTCTGCTATGGATGACGTGTAAGTCCTGAAAGAAAAAAAAAAAACTAGAGGGGATAGTGGGGTTTTTAAGGGTAAAAGAGGGTATGAAGTCCTATCATTTACCTGGGCGAATTGGAGCACCTGATAAGTGCATCGGTGTGCGTCTACTAAAATCCCTCCACTTATGCAGTAGAGGTGGCATTTGCGTGCATCCATATAAAATTGGGTGCACGTGTACGTGAGTTCTCTCACGCGTGCATATACGCCTGTATGTTATAAAACGGCCACATCTATTAGTGCGAGCAGGCATCTGCATGTACGTGTGTGCCCATGCGGCTGTTTAAATGTTACTGTCTCCTTGAATACAATTTACATTTTTATCCTGTTAGGTGTGTTTTACAGACAGCTGTGTCATGATCCTCTCTCTATAATTTGTGCTGACTGTGTGTTTGTCACTTTCACTCAGAAATGCATATGTGGGGCCACTTTTATGCTCAGTTCTGATTCCTAGGCTCTCCTCTGGGTTACTACCCACAATTGTCCCTTTGGGATTATAATTAAAGGGTCTTATTTACTGAGCCATTCTCCTATAGCCACAGGATGGGGGGCAGCCACAGTAAATCAGGCTGTAAAAAAGAAATAGTTACTTAGTTTTGCCTTTTAAGCGTTTCCCACGGGTGTGAAAGTGAATAGTTGTGTAAATCACACTTCAGAATACAAGCGGGGAGGAAGCAGGGTTAATCAGAAGGCTGCAGGACGCACGGGTGGAGAAATTATTATTCTGCACTGGGTTTGCACAAAAACGTGCCTAAAGAAAGACTTACAGGATTGGCCACTGTTGGAAACAGGATGCTGGGCTTGATGGACCCTTGGTCTGACCCAGTATGGCATATTCTTATAATATGGGTACTTAATATAAGACCCAATAGATATAGCAGGAAACAAAAATCAAAAAGAAATAAGCCGTGCTATAAAAGAGAATCCTGAATATGATCAAGCGTGTACCTTCATGCGTAGCTGCAAAAATGTGTCTATCGTGTCTATAAGCCAATTACTATAAGGCTTTAAGAATCATTAGGTACCTTGATCGTTTTTGATGATTTTTTGCCACACGAATAGTGTTTACATAAATGTTGATTACATTCACTTATTTGCTTGCACTTGTTTTTACTTGCTTAACTCTGGCGGATGTTATTAAACTCTGGCAAGTGTTGTGTAGCCAAACGTTGATTACATTCGCTCATTTGCTTGCACTTTTTTTTACTTGCTTATCCACTTGAAGTGGTAAAAGAATTTTGGTGTGTCACAATATACCACTTATGCTGTCAGATGAACTCTGACGGACGTTGTTGAGCTCTGGCAAGTATTGTATAGCAGACATCTAGATGTTTCGGAGCAAAAAGCTCCTTCTTCAAGGGCTTGCAACCGCCAGGAGAAAGTGTTCTCAGCTGACTGTAGATTTGCAACGTGACCCGGCAGGGGAAAAACTGCTCTACAGTAGAGTTTTGCACACAAATGACTGTAAGTGGTGCGTTGTGCACTGCGATTAAGTGTACTTGCGAAGAATCCCCATTACTCCCTATCGGGGATATTTCGAGCGGTGACAATGCTACCACTCATGAACATGCAGACATAGGGAACGGCACTCGACGGTAAAAAGCTGCTATACCTTTAGCAGGCACCTGATAGGGAGTAATGGGGATTCTTCGCAACTACACCAAAATTCTTTTACCACTTCAAGTGGATAAGCAAGCCAGAGTTAAGCAAGTAAAAAAAGTGCAAGCAAATGAGCGCATGTAATCAACACTTGCCAGAGTTTAATAACATCCGCTAGAGTTAAGCAAGTAAAAACAAGTGCAAGCAAATAAGTGAATGTAATCAACATTTATGTAAACACTATTTGTGTGGCAAAAAAATCATCAAAAACGATCAAGGTACCTAATGATTTTTAAAGCCTTATAATAATTGGCTTATAGACACGATAGCTACATATGAAGGTACACACTTGATCATATTCAGGATTCTCTTATATAGCACGGCTTATAATATGGGTGACATGCATGTTCCTGCCATACAGTTTATAAAATACTAGCATGAATCTCTGTGGGCCCACATACATGTGCAGATAGTGTATTAGGGACAGTTTTGAAAATTGGGCTCTCATGGTCTATATGCACATACTTTTATGCCTGGATAGACTGCGCAGTTTTCTAGAGGACCACGTCTATGGGTAAGGCCGTACTTTACCCCTTGAAAATTACTCTTCCTATTGCCATTGGCCCTCCCAGCATGAGAAGAGTACCTCCCCAATCCTTTCATTTTCAGCGCAGTTCTAGGACTCTTGCTTCTCCATCCAAATATTCACCAATAAATGATGTAAAAAGATTCTGGAGAACTAATTGGTAACATGCTTAACCTACAGATTACCATTAGAGCTATAGCCTTAATTGCTTTTACTCTATGCCATCAAGATAAGTATAAAGGAGAGCATTTCAAAGTCCATTCTTCCACCCAACTTAAGACTCTGTCCTCGAAAGCTCATGCTTTAATAAATTAGTGTACAAGGTGCCACTTGATTCTTGTCTCTTTTGCTATATCAGACGGCTATCCCTCTGAAGAATTGAAGATCTGGTGACTTTTTAATTAATACAGTAAACCTTAATTTATTTTTTATGCAATGCAGATTAAAAGGCACAATTTAATCACCCAACCAAGTCTCAACTTCAAGGATTTCTTACATTCTAAATGATTTCCTATAGGAGAACTACATCTGGGTGCTCTGTTGCTGTAATGTAATATAACTTATTACTAATTACATTTATAATTTTAGATTTAGTCTGTTCAACCATGTCATCTAAGCAGTAATATAAGAGAAGCATAAATAACTATATAAAAGACCAGCCAGTAAACTCCATGGTCTGCATATCAGAAAAAAAAAAAAAAATCAAACAGTTAACTACACCCTTTAAACTGCAAACCCCATACAAAGAAGGTATAAGTAGAGTCCTGCAGAGACTACAAATATTTCACATTGATCAATATAACAAAATATATTATTCCTTTTACCACATCCACCCCTAGAATGTCAGCAGCCTGATCCATACAATGTATCCTAAAACTATCTAAACTTTCAATAGATCTAACCCAGACAACTTTACAATGCACACCAAGTCTTCAATATCATATTGACTAAGACATCATGCCTGTTGTTCTCTGACAAATCTTGTACCACCAATTTTAATGATCTCTTACCCCCAACATTTTAACTGCCTGTGAAGATTATATATAGGTTCATTATAAAATGATATTACTGATAAGACCACTCTGATAGTAGAGAGTAACCTATCATATTCTGATCAAAAGGGCCGATGCAATAAACGTAAGTTGAAAGTGGGCATGCAGTGTTGAGCGCTCTCTTTTCTAACTCTCGTCCAGGGTGCACGATGCAACATTTAAATGAGGGGTAGGGTCAATTGTGCACCCCAAGCGCCTCCTTGACAGCAGGCTCCCTGGAAAGGTCGGCTGTCCGCGGATTAGAACATAGACCAAGGGTCCATCAAGCCCAGCATCCTGACCCAGCATGGCAATTTCTTGTTTCCAACAGAGGCCAAACCAGGCCACAAGAACCTGGCAATTATCCAAACACTAAGACAAACCCATGCTACTGATGCAATTAATAACAGTGGCTATTCCCTAAGTAAACTTGATTAATAGCAGTTAATGGACTTCTCCTCCAAGAACTTATCCAAACCTTTTTTGAACCCAGCTACACTAACTGCACTAACCACATCCTCTGGCAACAAATTCCAGAGCTTAATTGTGCGTTGACTGAAAGAATTTTCTCCGATTAGTCTTAAATGTGCTACTTGCTAACGTCATGGAATGCCCCATAGTCCTTCTATTATTCGAAAGTGTAAATAACCGAGTCGCATCTACTCGTTCAAGACCGCTCATGATCTTAAAGACCTCTATCATATCCCCCCTCAGCCGTCTCTTCTCCAAGCTGAAGAGCCCTAACCTCTTCAGCCTTTCCTCATAGGGGAGCTGTTCCATCCCCTTTATCATTTTGGTCACCCTTCTCTGTACCATCTCCATTGCAACTATATCTTTTTTGAAATGCGGTGACCAGAATTGTACACAGTATTCAAGGTGTGGTCTCACAGTTTCCCTAACTTGACCATGGCACTTTTTTTTTTTTAATTTTTTAAACTTTTGGTTCCTCCGACTTAATATCGCCACGATATTAAGTCGGAGGATGTACAGAAAAGTAGTAATGTCTGCTTTTCTGTACAACTTTTTGGGCTGCTCAGAAATTAATGCCTGCTCTGGGCAATTGCTGAGTGTAAAAATGTGCAGGTCTGGTGCTCTTTTTTTTTTTTTGCATGTGGGGTGAATAACTAATAGCCTCATCAACATGCATTTGCATGCGATGAGCACTATTAGTTTTGCGGCATGTTGGATGCGTGTTGTGGACACGCTAATCCCCTTATAGCATAGGGGGCTGTGGACGCATGGGTGCGGCTAAGCACACTGTTCTGCATCTGCCCCAAAGTATGTGACAAAGGATTTATTTATTTATATAAAAAATCAACCAGTTTTTGATACTGGTAGAGAATCCCCACCTATATCTTAAGTCCTATAATTGAAAATACAAGAGTATATTATTCCACAGCTGCCATAATCAAGTAACCAACTGCATATACTGTATTCTTTAATAAATTTATTAACCCTGTGAGGAAAATTAAATGAGACTAGAAGAGAAACTCATACCCGCCATGGTATTTATTTTGTAACAAAACATACAAGATTAATAAAGATAATACAAAGTCTTTGAACGGGGTGGATATCCAAGCTTACTGCAGGCTACACCAGCACACATACCTTGAAATACCCACAATGTACTGATGAGAGGCAACCACATCAGCAGCACAATCTTCGTTTGTGGCGGGACCATGAGCTTGAATGAATATTTCATCATCCATCCATGTGATTCACTGGATGCAGACTGGGATCCAAAATACTAACTGAACAGCAATTTTTAGCAACTGAGCAGCCTAAACATTAATAAAAACCACTCACTCCCAACCCAGTGCAATCATACATCTCACAAAGCAATTTACATATCAAATAAGGCCTTTTTGTTTTCCTTTTATTGTTCTCTTGTAAGAACTTAGGTACTTGCCAACCTCGTTGCTGAACCCGATTCACCAGAAAGTCAGCATTAGACGTTAGTATATTGCCTTTCCAACTGGTCAAAAACTAAGCCTTTCTATTTTTCTTGGGACATCTGGAATCATAGCAAACTGACTGAACAAGGTTGCTTATCCTCTCCCGAGCATTCCCACCATCTATGTAACTGCGTTTCCACTAGGACTTCTACTTCCTTACAAAACTGGCCGCCTGCCAGGCAGACGCAGCTGCTGGTTTGATTCTGTTATCACAGTACAATTTATATAGCCACCATTACGTGAATCGCCCAGGGTTCTTGCACGGCTTGCCAGACAGACCCGGCTATGTGGGCGCCTGTGTTTCCACCAAGACCTCAGTTATTACAGAGCTCGCCGCTTGCCAGACAGACCCAATCGCTAGTCAATTCTAGCGCTGCCATCTGTCAGGGGGAAAAGTGGTCCCACGGGAGGAGAGTCATATTTTGAAAATAGAAGAAGTGGATGAGATTACAAACATTTTCATCACGTATTAATATTTAAGCAGCAAGTAAAGCATTCCTGAAGCCTTGGGCATGAAGGGAAGTTCTAGTGTAGAAAATATTTTCTGTAAATTATTTAAAAAAAAAAAAAAAAACAGACACACAAAGCATCTGTAATTATAAAAGGATTTCCCTATAGGCACACAATGGGAACAAAAAAAATCATTAAAATGATGCCAGCAATACAGAATGCTTGGTGTATGCAAAAGTCCAGGATCCACCAATGTGATTTCTTAATTTAAGAACTGTATGTAAGGTACGCTGTACAGCTTACGGGTTGTATCTTGACACGTAAAACAGTAAACAGTACATACCATGAGGCGAGGCAGTAGTGTTATTACCAGACAAACTGAGGAGGTTCTGCTTACAGAGCTCTCTCATGGAGAAGGTTTTAAACTTGACATTTTAAGGCCAGTACTGTGTCACACAAGGGAAAACTATGCATGGATTTGCTGCGCTTTTCAGTTTTTACCCTCATAAAAAAATGACCTCACTCTTACCTGATCAAGGTCATTTTCAACAAGATAGTGACTAGACCCTTCTCCCTCCATCCCACTCCTCCAAAATTTCACTATGATCAGTGCACTGGCAAGCAGGTTACTGTCCCAGACAGATGTATTTAGCCACTAGATTAGCAAGCCTGGAGTTAAAATTACTAACAAAAAGCTATAATGTATATTTGAGTCTATTCCAAAGTAATTTTAAAAATAAATTTTTAAAAAAGTATATATATATATATATATATATATATATATATATATATATATATATATATAATCAAACACTTTAGTGATTTCTATAAATTGTGTTGTAATATGGGAAAAATGTCATGGCAATCATTAGGCCACGCCCCCTGCTGGAAGCCAAACTCAGCAAGAGCATGGAAGACCTTTCAAAGTTTAGTAACTCATATTTGATACAGTCCTGCATGAAATCACTTCTCTTTTGGCAGGGCCATTATTTCTGTAATCTCTGGTGGGTAGGGAGATAGGGAGGGATTTGTTTCAAAGAGCGATTTAGAAGAAGCTTTGTGAGCTCAAGTAACGTGGTAAAGAGCTTCCTGGTTTTTTTGGTTTTTGTTTAACACAGCACTGGGTAACTGGGCCAGATTTTCCAGTAGCAAGGCCTAACTCCTTTGACTTTAAAAAAACAAAAAAAACCCAAAACAAAACCACAACCCCCCTGTAGTTTGTTAAGCCTTTTGCATTAATCCAAAAGCCAGACACCCAACCCCTACCTTCGTTTTCCTTATAAGAGTAGCAATAGTTTTAAGAAGCCCACCCAGACCCACCCCCATCTTTCCTATACATTCAGCTCAGCCTATGTGATTCTTTTCTGCACTCACATTGAGGTAGATTTTAAAAGGTTGCGTGCGCGCACACATGGACGCCCGATTTTATAACTTGCGCCCGCAGACTTTTGCAAATCTGCCCCATTGTGTCACATCTTGCTCTTGGAGAGAAGGGTGGCTGCTTTCTGGTGGAGAAGTTAAGGTCATTTCCATCATTCCCTCAGAGATCCCCTGTATAAATCCCATGCTTTCTGGAATTCAGGTGCTGTTTTTATCTCCACCCCCTACATTGGGAGGCTGTTCCACACATCCATCACCTTCTCTGTAAAGATTACTCCCAGGTCTACCCTCTTTCAGCCTCATCCCAGGACCCCTCGTTCTAGAGCCTCCTTTCTGTCGAAAGAGGCTCACCTGTGCATGGAAACCTTGTAAGTATTTAAATATACACCCTAGAGGATCTGTTTATTTCTTTATGTCTATCCCCATATGCTTTAGAACAAAGCCCGCTGACCATGTTAGTAGCCTCCCTCTGGACCAACTCCATCCTGTTTATATCCTTTTGAAGGTGCAGATTCCAGAATTGTTCAGTATTGCAAATGAGGTCTCTCCAGGGACCATTCCTCTCCCCATGCAGCCAGGCATGTTTCTGGCTTTTGCTGTTGCTTTATCCACCTGTTTGGCCTCCTTAAGATCATGAGAAACAGTCACCCCCAGCTCTGCTCTTCTGTCATGCTTAAAAGAAATTTCACCTCCACTACTGTACCTCTCCCTTGTGTTCTTCCAACCTAAATGCATCCTTCTCTTAGCTCCCAGTCCCTAGATCCTTTCCCAAGCTTTGCTATATCCCTATTGTTTTCCACACCTTCCTGGCTGATGACCCTGTTGCAGATTTTGGTATCACCTGCAATAGGACAAAACTCCTATAGCTTTTGCTTTGGTCAATTACAGGACATGAGTTCATGTTTGAGCAGCTTCTGAGAGCTGACTCCAAAAAAACAGAAAAAGAAAAAAAAAATCTCCCATTATTTGGGCCCAGATGATTAGGAGATGACCAAACTGCCATTGCTCTGTGTCACAGGTGCTGGTATTGTACAGTCTGCAGCACTACAGAGCGAGAGGTTTTTGGAGATGTCTGAGCATGTTTCCCCCACATGCTCACAATGGAAAAAAAAGTGTGCAGCTTGAACCATCAAAAAGGCAGCTGCATCGGCGTCCGTGGAACTCAGCTCTTAGCCTCCCATTTTGCGAGTCTTGCCGTTAGGAAAAGCTTTCCATAGCGCGGCAGGTAATCTCCTTCAGTAAAAAGAAAAAGCCCTTTTGGTAACTTGCATAGGCTTTAAAAACAGGCTAGGGACCCTTTTTTTGCAATTTATTTTTTTTCCAAAGGCACAGAATAATGAATGTAAAAACAAAACAAAAAACCCCTTGTGAAAATCTCCAAAGTCTTGTGCTAATGCAGTAGAACTGAAACTGGTGCAATAGGAAAGGCAGTTTCATGCTAATTCTGATTCATTCAAAGCAGACCGGGTGTCATGGGAGGAGCCTCCTGACCCTGCTGCTCGGTGTTGATCGGCTCTGCCGCAGCTTCCCTGTCAGCCAGAGTTGGTCTAACATCTGATTCGCCCTGGCTCACATTTGGTTCATCTTGTGCATTTTCCAATTGTTTTCCCAGTGTGGTTTCTTCTGGTTCTTTGTCCCTTTAGAAAACAGGAAACAAAGAGCATAGTAAGAGTCAACTTGTTCTGGCTAAATTAAGTCATTTTCTTGCTTTGCTTACTACTTTAAAAAGCAAGACCATCCAGCAGATGGACAAATAGTTATGGTTCAGATTTTTCAATGTCTTTAACTGAAAGCTAGCTGTAACATTACTGGTAGATGATTGCAGAAAAAGACCAAAATCGGAAGGGATGTGCATGGCCAAAATGTTTGATTCAGTTCGTTATATTCATTTTCAGCTGAAATTAAATTCTGGAGGGGTGGGTTGTTTTTATTCATCTTGGAAAACAGCAACTGCTATTTATAGATGCCGAACATTATTTGCAAAATTAGTAAAAACCAAAAAAATTGGGGGTTTTTTCCTGAGCCATTGTTGACTTTCGTTAAATCTGAAACAAAAGTGTAAACGGCCCAATTCGGTTCAGGAACCACATTTGTTTAAAATGAATGTACGCACATACCTACCAACTGGCCCATCTAGTCTGCCCAGCTATTCCTGTCTACAATGTAATGATACATCCCAGTGTCAACCATATAGCATAACTGCCTGTAAGATATCACTCCTTATCCAGGAAAGGTTTTGTCTTCTTCCTCATCTGTACTTTACAACGTCTGGTAGAGAGGCGTACAAAGTTTCCCACCTGGTTCATACCCAGCCATTAATGTGCATACTTTGCTGCTGGTGCTATCCGCTTTCCTCGGGTGCCACTCAGCTGAATCCCTGAGGCACAGGCTTGTTTATGACTCCTAACAAAAGGGGCTTGTCCTAGTCCTCTGCCACAATATTGACAATTCAGGGATGTGAAGGCAACTAAATTATTTATAATTCCCTTGTGTCTGTCATTTTTACATTATAAATATTGCACCTATCCTGTGCCATGATAATTACTGCACTGGTACCAAGCCAGCTGCTTCTCCTGCCATGCTAACCTGCTTGGGAAAAGCAGCAGCCTTTTTTTAAATGGTAACAACTCACAGATTTAACGTACTAGTGAACACATGTGGCAGAAGTTGCTTTCCTCATGACCCAAGTGCTGGTTAGCTAAGTATTCGATGGGTTGGGATGTTCTGAAGCGCAAGCTAATATCTGCCATTCCCTAATGCTCATGCTTACCGCACATTAATCAGCAGGATACCATTGATCAGGTTCAGTTGCTCTAATAGGGTTGCTACTCCTGGCGGCATTATCTAAACCATAAGAAAAAAAAGAAGAGTTAAGGATGATTATTACAGATGTTTATGTTAAAGAGAGGAATTTTCATGAATACTTTTTATAAAGCTGATTCTGATATAACATTACAGCACTGGCTCCCAACACCCTGATTATTTTCCTCACAAGAATATATCTCATTACACTTGCATTGCTTTAGTTCCCCTCTAAAAATATCTATCTATATGTTGGATTAAGAATTATGGATTTCATGTATTTGTTTTTAGTACTGTACCGCGCTCAGATGTTAAAAGATTAAGGGACACTAATCAAATGCTGTGTAAATAAATAAGATCAGGGACAGGTAAGTCAGTCCAGGTTTTTCAGCTTCTGCTGGAAAGGATTCGGAGAGTCACTTGGTATGAAAAACCAGGACCGACTCACCTGCTCCTGATGGAGTTAGGTTCTTACCAAACCCTGTATATCTGCCTAATGAGAGAAGACAAGAGGGAGAGGACTGAGAAGACGCCAAAGGGCTCTGCTCGACACTCTCAGCCCATCCGGAGAAAAGCTAACAATGCGCAGAATAAGCAAAGCTAATCTTCTTGATAAAGTAATACTTTTATGGGCAGGAAGAGGAAAGTGAAGTTTTGGACCTCATCCCCAGGACTACCTGTGAGGGGGCCTATGGATTCTCATGTTGCAAGAGGGGTGAGTCAAACTAACTTAAGATCAATTCCTGATATTTCCTTTTCCTCGGGATCTCCTGAGGCCCCTGAGGCTCAAGGACCACTGCAGACGTCTCAACCAAGTATGGATTCTGCTTCATCCACACACCATGAATTTCTTGGACTAAGATTTGGTTAAAATAAATAAAGATGGTATACATTCCTCTAATTTAGAAAATACTGGGCAACAATTAGGCCTGGGACCGCAAGAAACTGTCACCGTGCCTAGTTTTCCCCAGAATATTACTTTGCGTGATGTGTGGGTAGCTGTAGATAACCTTCAGAAAATTATGTCAAATTCTATAGAGCAGAATAGAATAACTATTTCTGAAATTAAAAATGTATTGGAAGGACATACTAATCGTTTGGCATATGTAGAAGAGCAATCAAAGGTTATGTCTTCTCATATAGAAACACTTAAGGAAGTAAATAATTCTTCAATAAAAGATGGTATAGTTATACATCAGCAGATGGAAATTCTGGAAAACCAAAATCGCTGTAGAAATTTACGGTTATTGAATTTCCCAGAAACCAGATTAATATCTGCCACTGAATTGCTCAAAAAGTATCTCACTGAAATGTTATCTATTACAACAATAGATGAGACAAGTATATCTAAGATATACTATGTCTCTAAGATGAGGTTAAGGAGGATATGGATATTGTCCAACATTCTCCAAATTTGACCTCATTTTTGGAAGCCTCTCAAGATGATATATCATTAAGATCTACATTATTGGTAACTTTTTGTCGAGAGAGACAAGAACTTGATTTTGCAAAAATATTTTGAAAATAAAGATTACAAATTTTGTGGACAACGGATCCAGATTTTCCCTGATGTTGCCAGAGCAACTCAAGTAAGGCGAAAGCAATTCCTGATACTTAAGGCTAGAGTGTTGACCCTAGGGGCAACATTCTATTTAAAATTCCCTTGTAAGTGCTCGGTGTTATATCAGAAGAATAAATTCATCTTTCAGGATCCCCCCCACTTAGAGTCCTTTTTGCGGGATAAAGAGCAAGTGTTGAGAAATGGATCTGCAACAAATTGATATATTCTCCTTTCTGTAAGATTGAGTACAGACTCATTATGAATTGGACTCCCGCAATGTGGACTAGATATTACTGTATTGATAGTATGGTAAATGTATGTCCACTATGATTTTGTGTTCTAAATACAGAATATTTGCCTGTGTTTTTTACAATGTAATAATTGTTTAAAAAACTTAAAATATAAATTAAAAAAAAAGAATAAGCAAAGCTAAACGGTTTCATGCACACCCAGCCACTAAAATGCATCAGTGTGCAGCAAATGCCTGCCGACGAGACAGGAGCTTTCTGAAATTATTGTTTTATGCTTAAGAATTTCAAACAAGAAAAACCATGGGTCATGAGCCCAGAAAGTTGGAATGATCTGTCTGGCTCATGAAATGGAACATGAACTGCCGAAAACCTGGACACGTGGAATGGCCGCGCTGGGTCCGTTCCTGAAGATCTCATTCATGGTCCTTTGCAGGTTCACGGCCTGCTGGGTGACGTGTTTCAGGAAGGCAGCGCTTTCCCTTGTTCTTTCATGCCAGTCTCCGAGCTAGAATTAAGAGAGATACAAGTTAAAGGAAGAGAAAATGTGAAGAGTCAAGATGGCCGACTCCCAGCCTAGAGGGCAGCAAACAGCTTTTGTTTTCACTATGTTCATGAGATGTATCAGGATCCATTTTACCTGCATATTACAGTGATCCAGAAAACCAGACTCATGTGAGGCCTGAGAGGATTGGAATGTCCCATTCCTAACCATTTCTAGAATGCCAGCACATCCAGCGAGAACAGACTCCACAGCAGTACAAAGAGCTTCTCATGTGTGTCAGCACCAGAGCACGGGACTACAAACCTAGAATCTTTAGAACAAGCGAAGGGGCTCTCAAATGTGGTCCTTGAGGAGCAAGCCAATATGATTTTCTGGGTAACCAATTTATGTAAATGGTTACAGATGCAAATACTTCACTGCCACGGATTATGGACAGCATGAAGATCATCTTTGAGAAGCGTTGCTGTCTACACTACATTGCACAGCAGTCATTGGGTTATGCTTTGTCTTGCATCTGATCACCTCTCCACTACCAGGTTGCCTTTAGACCTTTTTGTTGTGTTACACTAGTTCTCGGATCCAAGGTGAGCCCAAGTCCTTAAAACAGAACTGACTGTGCCATGCCACCAGATAGAGGCTGATATCCTCCTACTCACCAGCGTTTTATAGATCGTGTAGGTCTCCTTCTCGTGCTGCATGGCGGAGCGGAACTCTGCTTTGCTTGTGTACACCAGGGCTATTAAATGATGACTACAAATAAAGTACAGGAAAATATAGAATGATTTTTTGAACAACACTGACATATCAATTAAATATTCTAATCTTCCGATGCAGTGGCATACTATGAAGGGGTGACAGCCAGGAAGGGGGGAGCCAACGAGAGGGAGGCCAGCGGCTGCGAGTGGAGCCCATCCCACTTGTGGCAGGAGGGGGACACTGGACCACGAGCAAAGCCCATCCTGCTTGCAGCAGAAGAAGAGGGAGGCTGGTGGGCCGCGAATGGTGGAAGACAGTGACCAGATAGCTGCAGGCAGCTGAAGAGGGAGAGGGCCAGAATGACCGCATGTGAATCAATGTGATTGAGAGAGGAAGGGGTGTGTGTGTGTATGTATGTAAGAGATTGGAAGCTTGCGTATGTGTATGTGTGTAAGTAAGAGAGAGAGTGTGTGAGAGTGAGGGTGCATGTATGAGGGAGACTGTGTGCAAGACAGAGAAGGAGCCTGTGGGAAGGAGAGGGGAACAGAGAAGTGAACCTGGGAAGGCAGGGGTGCCAAATACTTTACGTATGCCACTGCTCTGATGGGAGGTCCCAATGGCTTTTGAAAATGAACAGAAAAGTCCAGTGACAGCATCGCTTTGGGTCCTGCCTCAATAATACAGCCAAGCCTCAGATGTTTGAGCAGTGGTGTCGTCAGGACACATTTTATTTGGCTGGGTCTAAGGCTCACATGGGTGGGCACCAAGCATACAGGGCTGAGCCATGGCAGTTACACTCTTATGCATAACTAATTCCAAAGAGTGCACCTGACAACAGATTTCTAAATAGTGGGCAACTGCTGTCATATTTCATAGGTAATTCCTTAAATATTTTGAGGGTAATTTTCAAGCAAACTGTATAAGGCTAAAGTGTGTGGGTCCCTGTTACTCACAGACTTGAGCCAGAATTTTCAAAGTAATGTATGCAAATAAAACAATGGCTGTGTGCGTAACTATCACACGAGAGGTCGAGAACCGCTCCTCCCTGTGACCCAGTAACCCTCCCACTGGGAAGTGCAGATTAGAAAATAGAAAAAGAAACTGGACAGCTGCGCATCCCTTCACAGGAACAACCCGCTAGCAGATCACAGACCCTCACCAATTACAGAATACGTGACCACAAAGTAGAAGAGAGAAAAGCTGAACTGGGACCCCAAAAAGCCTGACTCTGCCTGCAGTGCAACACTGGAAAAACAGAAATACATTTCTTCCATACTGTGCAAAATACAAAGGGATCAGAGATGCACATTTCCCAGAACTGAAAGAACAGGAAAAACTGGGCAATCATAACATTCCTCACCGATGGAAATCTCCCAGGGTCTCCTAACAGGAATATAAGTACAACAAGCATAAAACGTCGACAAATACACCAGAAAATAAATCTAGCAAATTACCACTCTCAATCCAAAAGTTCATCCTTTCTCTACTGCAACAGAGAAACAGCAGCTACAGCAACAAAATCTGTTGTATCCTGCCACTGGTCTAAGCCAGAAAGGACAAGGTGCAATATGGACCGGTACCAGAATCTGAGAATTGTTCTTGCTATTCTCCTGATTTTAAACTGTAATTTTATCTTACTCTTATCACAATTATGTAATTTGTTCACATATCTTCCTTAACTTTAACCATTTTATCTATTATTTTGGTAATGCATATACAAATAATGAAGACAAAACAGTTTCCTGAATTGTAATCTCTGTCTAAACCTTTGGCCCCCACAGACTCTCGCTCTCCTTCACTAGGGTCTCCCATGAGAGAGACAGACCCTGGTAGAGAGGAGGAGCACTGAAAGAGCTGATGAGGGGCTGAGACGAGAGACTGCTGGAGTGCAGGGGACAGGAGAGCATGAAGGGTGAGAATGTCACTCAGCCTTCTTACACCCTCCCATTCCCTTCTCCTCTCACCACCCTCCAGCAGTTTGACATTCACACCTCCCCTCCTCCCCGTCCATCCATGACAGTCTTACACTCGCCCCTCTCCCTGTATCCTTGGCATTCTCACTCTCACCCTCTCTCCCATTCCTAGCAGTCTCGCATACCCCTCTCTCTCCCTTCCCACCTATCCCTGACAGTCTGAAACTCTCCCCCTAACCACCCATCCCCAATAGCCCTCTCCTCCTCTTCACCCATCCTTGGCAGTCTCACATTAGGCCTGAGGTACTGACATGCAAAGGCTAAGACAAAAGCAAAGCACATCAAGCAGCATTGTCTGAATTTTCAAGAAGGCTCCTCACCCACTAAAAATGTTGCTTTGTTAATATAGAAGGCTTGGGGATAACCTGCACGGCACGGCAGTTGCTACCATAGGAAACTTGCTGGGCAGGCTGGATAAACTCTTTGGTCTTTTTCTGCCGTCAATACTATGTTATCTCGTAACCATATGAATGCACTCAAAAATAAGAGAATGGAAGTAACCAACTTCCAAAAACATCTCTCTTTCTTTTAAAAAGCAAGGCAACATTCCTTTCATTAATTCCACAATATGAGAATATTTGCAAATCTGAATACTTAAAATATAAAAATTAAACTATAACTGAACCACCCAAATTCTAGTGATCAAGCCTGGGAAGCCAAGAAACTAAAAGTGCCCTGACTGCAGCACAACTGGAACGGAAGCAGAGCGAGGTACCTCAGAGCAGCCTGCAGGGATCTGGGGCCATGGTACTTGGTGCTGGTTTCCAAAGCTTTTTCCAGAAACCTCAATGCCAGGTCACATTCTAAGACCGCCTGGAGGACAACGCCAATGTTACTCTGTCAGAATGAGAAAAAAAAAAAAAAAAAAATCAACCAGGTCAAGCACTGTACAGCGTGGCGGCAAATAAGAGTCCTCAGTACGGAATGAGGTTCCAGATGTGGAGCTCACTAGCTGGTCTACGGCATCCTAGAAAGTGAGATTCAGGAGCATTAATTGCACCGTGTTTACCGTCCAATGTCAGGATATATAATATAAATTTGCTATGTTTCTGTGATGGACATTCTGTGCGTCAGTCACGCTGCACGCTGCCCTCCAGAATCATATGCACTAAGTTTTCAACAGATTTAAATATTGATTTTGTTTCCTTAGATTCTATTCTCTGTATCCTGCCACCAAAAATTGTCCCTTCACAACTTTAAGGAAACACAATACACAATTAAAATGCATTTCTCATGGGACCGTGAAGATGGCAATTTCCTCCGCATTTCCTGCAAGTACGTGTGCACTTTGGGACACTGCCTGTGTATGTGTGGCAGTGTGCACGTGGCCTTTCTGCCACTGTGAGAAGTGCATGAGTTTTCTATCCGTGGCTCAGAAACGGGGCATTCCCAGTGGTGGTGGGAGGGTAGTCAGGGATGTGAATTCCCTGGGAAAATGGAATTTCTCCCCCCCATAATATATTACGTGTCCTTACACTGGTAACCATGTAAATCCACAATCTTAAAATTGCCCTCCCTTCGTGTATGCACGTCATTCTACAAGGAGTATAATTTAACCGCAGCAAAGAAGCATTCCAGGGGCATATTTAGGTCCGGCAAGGGGGGGGGGGCGCAGAGGGAAAATAATATGCACAGATTGCATCTTCAACGTGTGCATTATTTTCTTTGGAAAAAGCAGGTGCAAATGTCTGTAGTGTGCTGCTGCCTGCAGCATGCTGCAAAGCGAAAGCCCACGAATATTTTTGCTTTGAAAATTGGTGCAGGTGTTGAGTCAGGGTCAGCCGGGCCTCAGGGTGGAGGCCTAGTCTGGCATAGGACAGGTGCTTTGCTCCCGTATTCACCGCTGGTAGATACCCTGGGAATCAGTTTCTTGTCACAGAGCTCCGTATCCCCTTTGTGCTGTATACTGCCCAAAGGGCATATGGAGCTGCCCTGCAGCCCAGGCAACCCTGATCCTGAAGCAAGGGGATGGGTTAGAGACCAGATACTGTAAAAACGGATTTCTGGGAACACTTGAGGGCTGTGAGCCGTGCTAAGGCTCACAGTGTGAACCAATGTATTCTGAACCTGTTTGGTGCTGGAAGTATCTGTGAAGTGAAAAAGCTAACAATAATATTGTGACCCAGACTGGCCTGAGCTGCAAGTACTACAATTTACCTGTAGGGAGATATCTCATGTTTTACCACTGATTCAGCAATTATGAATCATAATAGCCAAGAAACCTACAGGCCAGTGTGGTGGCAGGCCCCAGACCTGAATTTTAAAACTACCCTGTTTCAGTGGAAAATGAAGAACTTTTGTCCTGTTAACACGGAAGGATACCTTATCAGATGTGCCAGTTTACATGTTCCTGTGTCAATAGGAGCAAGGCAGACAAAGAGACAATATGACTTAAGCTCCTAAGCCAGTGTCAGGGATGAGCCAAGGCGAATCCATGGGTCAGAGAAAAATTATACTGGTAAGACAGCTTGACATACAGATGTGACAGCTCCCCCTGAACAAATGGGGAGGGGGGGAACAAGACCTACAATATGCAGGACCCCTCCCGAAGTAATGGGGGAGGGGGGGGGGGGGGGAGACCTGCAATGTGGCAAAAAGACCCTCCACAAGGCTATGCTGGGAAGTATAAGACATGGGGCAAAGAAGAATTAAAGGGAGGCTGAAGCAATGGACCCCTGGCAGAGAGCGACCCTGAAACCAAAAGGAGGAGAAAGGCAAAAAACGCAGCACCCACTGAAAAAGGAAGGGAGAAAGAGCACAAACCCGAGGAGAAAACCCGGAGAGTGAATCCTGAGCATCCCTGCAAGCAAAAGGCTGGTAAGAAGCAGAGCAGCACTCCCTGCTATTGAAGGGAGAAGCATATATGAGGCCCAGAGACCAGAGAGACGAGGTGCCTGCTCAGGTGTGGAGATTAGGCAAGCCCACCTGCCCACTAGCAAGCCTCTCCCCTACCCACATTCTCCAGCTCTCCAGTTGGAGCCTGCTTCAGAGGAGAACAGAGATATTGCCTGAAGCCTAGACCAAGAGTAAGTAAGTTAGCCATGTGTTAATATACTAAGCGGGCTAAGGTTTATGGCATGTCTGCTACCACCTATGACACAGAACTTTCTTTAGGGAAAACGGATGCATAGTCGCCAGGAGGTTAGAGATAAGAATTGTTAGTTTCTAAAATGTTATATCATACAATTATTTTTCCTGATTTAGGATCACAAGTAAGGTGGGAGGGCAGCTGGCAGTGTCTGTAGCAGACAGATCCCTGCACCCCTAAACCTGCTTACATACCTGACCTACTTCACCGCTATATTTATGTTTAAGTTACCCTTACATTAAAGGAATAAGTCCTGCGCTGATTCTAACCCGACACTTTGACCCATGCAGAAACTTGCCCCAATAATTACTAAGAAACACATAATGCTTCGTGTACATTTTGTTCACGTAATCCTCTCACAATCCTGTTTTCAGACTCTCCACTGCAGTGCAAAGCCAGCAGGTGCTTTGTGCCTATGGACTTTGTACCAATTTACAAAGGGAAAAACTAAACAACTTTGCCCCTCTTTTTTTTTTTTTTTAATTAATTTTGAAAATTCAAAGACTTGCGCGGTTTCCAATTCCCCAGACGTGGGAAGGCCTTCCCCTACATGTGTGTTGTGGCATCAGGAGCGTACTGATCCGGGTACGTACAGGGAACGTACTTTTACCCACATTCAGGATGGGCAGACGTTCAAAGAAAGTCCATTTCCGTGAGTAAAGCACAGTTTTACCCACGGAAACACCTCAGAAAAATCACCTTCCCCAAGCACAGACAGATCCCGAGCGGTGACGCTTCAGGGCAGCAGCTGGAATCAGTCAGCGGGCAATGGCTGCATAATTTCTATAGATGTTCAAACTGCTTGCACCACTGCAAAGCTCGTGTGTTTTACACTGTCCCGGTTTCCCTTGGAAAGCTGCCTCAGGGGGGAAAAAAAGTGCTGACACATATCTGCACCTGCTGACACTGCTGCCACTTTTTCCAGCTAAAAATATGCGCCTATGGCAAACTATGCAGGTATGTCCAACTTTCACCCCACTGCATAAAGGGTGGGCAATATTTAGCAAGGCCCTTTATAAGTTTTAAAGGCCAATGCACTTTTGTAATCAAAAGGGTCACTAATCCAAAGACCTGCAGGGACTGAATAAAATCTGGATAACCCCGACTGCGGGCTATCCGGTACCCAAGCACAAGACAGCCCGGGATTCACCTCACTGGCATGCAGTGCCCCCGCTGTGAAATAAGCCTTTGCAATACGCAGCCACACGCATGCCTGCTCCCAGAACCGTACACTAATAAGATAAAGAAGCAGAGAAAACACAAACGGGTTGTGAAATGCTGGGGGATTTTCTATTCCTGAGGTCTCCAGTGTCAACCAGCTCCCAGTCATGCTGGTGCCACGGGCTACATCCTGCATATTGCCCAATCTGAGTCAGTTTCAACCTTGGTTTCATTTTTAAAGCTCCAAACTATTTGGCATCAACATGTGAGTAATTTAAGGGCAGTGAGAACTATCCAGGCGGTGTAGCTTCCTAAGGAGACTCCAAGGAATTTATTATGCAGGAAGCATAAACTTTTTAAACTCATGTTTACGGTTCATATTGTAGTCCAAGTTAGATTGTCTCATAATTGTTAGATTGGTAATAACAATTTAATGCTGCTGGAACTGCCACCGACAGGACTCTGAACACACACAACTATCCCCCAGAAAATAAGGCAGAGTGCCAGGAGATGGGAAATGGAAGCCCGATAGCATTCCGAACCGCTGGGGGGGGGGGGGGGGGACGGAGATTTACCACCACTTACGTCCAGAATCGCCATTGTAGGATGATCTTCCCCTGCTATAAGCAGCAGGAGGTAACGTGCACGATAGAGCAGCTTCAGCGACACCGGAAGCTGGCCGTTTGCAAAACAGTACAGAGCAAGGAGGACCTGTGCAGACAGAAAGACAGAAAACCAACAGGGTTAACAATCACTCACTGATGGAACTATTTTCAGAAAGTCTAGAAGTTGCACCTATTTCTGCAACAACTGATTCTGCAGTGGAGGTGGCAAAGAAAGAAATTGCACCAGAATTCAAAAAGCACGGGATAAACACAAAGGATCCTTAGGATGGTAATAAAGTACCAGGGTAACTTGGAGAGGGTGGCAGCTGGGCAGACTGGCTGGGCCAGGTGGGTCTGCTTCGGTCACAAACGGTTGCTCTGGACTGGGTGTGCCAGAATCAGGACAGACGGGAATGCTGCCTTTACACATTCAAATGCTAGTCACAGGTTCATTTGAAATAGATTCTCAGCAGGGCCATCAAGTTGGATGATTTGTTGATAGAAATTTGCAAGCTGAAGAAGCATTGCACTCCCGTCACATCCTATGGGACTGGCTGTTCCATCATTGCTAAAACCTCGCACAGGTCCATGCGTAAGATTTCCAGTGATAGGAAGGCTCCTGCAGTCCTGCCAATTAACCAGATCCTCTAATAGACACTCATCTAACATCTCAGAACAGTTTTTTCAAGGTTTTGGAATGTAACTAAATCTAAATGACATTACCAGGTACTTGAAGTATCCATATCCAGTACCGAATGCCGTTTTCTATTTGTCCCGTCCAAAGGCATTACCATTTGGGACGGGCATTACCATTTGTCCCGTCCATAGGCATTACCATTTGGGAAGTGAAAGTTGCCAGTAATGTCTTTGGTCTAAGAGGGCTTATCAGTTCTTGTCCTTCTACTGGAGTCAGGATTGCCCCACTTCTCCCCTTGGGTGCTCTGATACGTTTCTGGCCTACTGAAGCAGTTGACTCATTGGTGTTCCACGAGCCCACAATAAAGGCAGAGGCCTTCTCGATGATTTCTCTATATTTGTTTCTCCTGCAGTACTGGAAAAACATTTTTCCTAACCCCACCTAAATCAATTTCCTTTCCCTCATTTAAATGTTATCGTCACGATGTGGTCGATATCGCATGCATTAGGGCACTATCGCACGTCATAAGGCCCTAACGCACACGTTAATGGCCACTGCGTTTTGAAAAATGGCCCTGTAAGCTTGTACTGTAGCACTGGAGGGTGAAGTGACTTACCCAAGGTCACAAGAAGCATCCGTGGGATTCTCTGGTTCTAAACCCGCTGCTCTAACCACTAAGCTACTCCTCCATGCCTGATGGGAAACTATTCCATTCCTTGTCTTTTTCCACGGTTGTTCTGGTGTCCGAACTGCTCCTTTAGGCTTCCGGCCTCCATGGGAACTAGGACAGGGATCTGGCACTACAAGTCTTCATTCTCAACTATCTGAGGATTTTTCTACTGTTATTTACATTCCCTCCAGCATGGTGGTTTGTCCCAGAGATGTCCAGCCTTGCCGGTTTACTTACATATTCCTGGATAGTGTTTGCGTGATCGTATCCCAGCATCCTCTCAGTCATTATCACTGTCTTCTGCTGGATATCCAGTGCCTGGGAAAGGGGGAAATAAGTGCAGTTCATTGGTGAAATTAAAATGAGGAGGGGGGACAGACAGTGCACAAGACGAGCTGACCAGCAGGGAAAGCCCGGGAATCCTTCCCAGGGTAGATCCCTGGGAAGGGACTTTGTCCATGGATACAGTGCAGGGCTGCGAGGGGACTTCCGTTCTCCTTAACATTTATTATTAAAAGAAAAACTAGTATAAAGCACTTAGTAAATGTGAAACTCGAGTGCTTCTTTTCTTTTTTTAATATGAGGGCATTCTTCCAAGACATCTAACCAGGTAACTAAGGAGCTACCCAGCTAGGATTCCCTGGAATGAAAATTGCACAGATGGATTTTCCTGTGTATTTAGCTCAGGCCTTTTCATTGGTAGCTCACGATGAGTTATATTCAGGTACAGTATATTACAGCTCCCTTGGAATCATTCATTCTGTTCAGACCTGCACGAGACACCTCGAGGAAGACAGTACTAGAGGGCCTACCTGATCAAGCTCAGATCTTAACTCCAACAGAGCAATATGAAAACATGAAAGAAAGCCTGGCCTACCTCTACTATATCACCTAGGATGAATTTCAGCTTGCCAAGAAGCCGGAGACACAAACTGATGTCCGGATGCATGGCTCCATAGACATTATTGAACGCCGCTAATGCTTCATTCAGCAGCAGGGCACCTTCCTTTAGATTACCTGCAGCAGGAGGGGGGAAAAGGAGGCCATCAGAACCCACTACCATTGATAAAGGTATCCACGAAGCACAGAACAGGGGAACCCCCCCCCCCTAACTCTGGTTATAAAAGCAAATCATGCGAGGGTATGAATCCATTCCTCATCTGGGCACATCCGACAGCACAGGAGCAGCCTGCGAGGGGAATCTTCTCATCCTCTCCTGGCATCGCTGGAAAGTTCTACAACAAGAGGCCTTGCAGCCAGGCTCAACAGGGAGTGGGAGTCAGGAGGAACCTTAGAAAAGAAATTTCTCCACTGAAGGGCGGTGGAGGCGGGAAAGCTCAGTAGCAGAATTCCAGTAAGCAGGTGCGGGGAAGCGAGCATGAAGCCGGAGTTCAGGTAAAGGCTGCAGCATTACCTGAAGAAAAGAAAATAGGGCGGCCTACATGGAGCTTGTGTTCCTCCTGCCGCCAGATTCGATGTTCATTAAAAAAAAGCTTTCTAACATACAGGAACAAATTCATATTCCTTACTGAAAGGGCAACCACCATCATCGTTCCCTGTAGGCTGCGCACAGCTCCCCCTTTCCCCGCACGCTGGCCTCGCTCGGAAGCTGGTGCTACACAGGAAGAGAGCAACACGGGCGGAGCAGGCTCGCAAGCACCGACTTCTGGTGGCTGGGTCTCCGCTGCCCAGTGCAACCCTTCCACTGCGGCCTGGACTTCTGCTAGTGCAGGCTTAGCCCGGGACTGCTCCTGCAGCTGTATCTCAGCACTGGGGAATGCACCTACAGCTATAACTAAAACTTGTCTCACAAAACCACTAGTTACAGTTGTGAGGTAAGGAGGCCGAGTCTGAGAGGGGGGACCAGCTGAGTATAGTGTGTGAAAGTAGGGGGGGTATTAGCTGACAGGGCAGTTTGATACTGAGGAACAGTCCCAGTTGTGGGGAAGGGGGCCGGATGGAGAGAGCATCACTTAGCCCAAATAGAGAGAGAGAGAGAGGGAAGAAGGGAGATGCGATAACATGAGTGTCAGGTACAGATTGGTGCTGGGATGAGAAAGGCGTGGCCATGGGAGCTGGCTAGTGTGCAGAAGTGTAGCACTATCCTAACCGCTGCTGGACTCATCTCCGCCATAGCCTGAACTGCTACCAAATTTGCACTCAGTGGTCATGGAAAGGGCATGGTGTTTAGGTGATAAAAAAAAAAAAAAAAAAAAGTCAGACGAGGTTTATAAATCTGCAATTCTGAATTTAAATACGCAACTAAAGAAACTATACCAGGTGTGTTGTGGCTTCAGGAATTAACACAACAAGAGGCTGGTTCCCCCCCCCCCCCCCTTTATTCAGCTTCTTCTGAAAAAGGTAAACAGAGCCTGTGTCCCGTGACCATACCTTGCTGTATGTTAGCCTGGGCTGTCTGAAACACACGTGCGGCTTCCTTTGCCTTTACATGGACGAGTTTGACTACCGGAAACATATTAAGAACATCCTCCTCCGTGACCGCGGGCTTGTGACGGCTGTCAAAATTATACTCTCGCAGCAGGATCTAAAAAAAAAAAAAAAAAAAAAAAAATGTGAATTAGGAGTAAAGCAGGCGGTTAGGCAGCAGCTATCAGTGCCCCTTCGGTGGCAACAAGCAGCTGTAAAATGGGATGGTCTAGAGCTCCGGGCGGCATTAGGCACAGGCACTTGCCCAGATTCATCCCCGAATCACTCGCTGTAGTCCAACACCACCCCTGTACAGCGCAGGGACGGTCATTTTCAGGCAGCTGATTAACAGTAAAACCTTTTTTTTTTTTAACCTGTGTCAATTGCTTTGAAAAAATTGAGCTCCCCAAGTTTAATATTTTAAAGCAGGGGGAGGCAACTCCAGTCCTCGAGTGCCACCAATGGGTCTGGTTTTCATGCTATCCCTAATAAATATGCATGAGGTAGATTTCCATACTCTGCCTCCATTGCATGCAAATCTATCTCATGCATATGCATTGTGGATAACCTAAAAACCTGGCCTGGTTTGTGGATCTTGAGGACCAGAGTTGCCTAGGATGTCCAATAACCTGTTCTTGCAGGATTGTTACTGGACAGAGGGAAATTGTGGTTGTTCAGCTGGCAGAGATGGAGGGGAAGCTATGGGCCCAACCCCCTGAGTGTTTTAAGTATTTATTTATTTTATTTAAGGTTTTTATATACCAGCATTCATGAAAAGATCACATCATGCTGGTTTACAAATAAACAGGGGTGCAATAAATGCATCAAAACAGAAATAACGTGTTGAAGAAAGCAGCTACAATTAACAAGGACTATTGAACTGGGATCAGAGGAAATAAAGATAGTTTAGCAGAGACTAAATTATATACAAGGAGAAGAGGTACAAAGTATCTAACAATGCCTCTGCTAGACTGGTTTCAAGCTGGATTGAATTGCAGTTCTTTCCTGTATCTTCATTCTTGCTGGGTGTGACCTGAATGCAGCACTTAACACTGCTTAGTGCAGGGCCCAGGCAGAGCAGCACATCTGACACGTGATATTCAGCAGGCCAGAGGAAATGGTACCAAGGTAACTTTAGCCGGATTATCTGGATACAGTTAAGAGGGGGAAGTTTGGTAGGAAAAAGCTTTCTCCTAGACTTAGCTGGCTGAGTGCTCACCAGCTAAAATGTAACCCTGGAATGCCTCCATCACCATCTCTTTGTATGTTGCTAAACATTGTACCGTTAATGAGCTACCCGGGCAAAATGTAGCCGAGGCATGGTGGAGGGGGATTCAAATCCTGTTTTTTGATGGGCAACTCCAAAAGTTGTCTGGATAAAGCCTTTGAATATCAACTTCTTAGATGCCTGCAGGTTACACCGGGCGTGAGAAGCATTTAGGTACATTACATCGGGCCTCCGTTACCTGGATTCCAGTCTTCACACAGAATTCTCGGAGCAGGGACACTTTTTGTAGCTTAAATTTCTCGACAAAGTGGTCAACACCATCACTGGAAAATAAAAACAACTGAAACTGTCAAGAGAAAAAAAACAAACAAACAAACCCCTAGCAATCCCAGGAGAAAGGCGGAAAGGGGGTTTCCTTTTAAATGCTGCACATGGATTTTGGGGGCGGGGGAGACTGTTTGGGGTGACGAATAACAGCACATGCTTTGGACGCATCGCTTGCATCTCTTGTTCTTGTCACCGTGGGTGTTGCTGCACGCCACAACGAATTAGTTGGCACAGAAACCGTAAGTTTCCAAAGCTCTAAGCTTCACATCACTGCAACACATGACACAGAGGTGTCCCAAGAGTCCTCGGATATCAGCAATGCTTCAAGACCTAGGACACTGGAAGGAGCTTTGCTCTGTTTCTTTCTTAAGCAGGTAACATCCAAGCTGTTCAGATAACATCTGGCTCAACCCTGCTTCTAACTCGCCTCTGAACTCGGGAGGATTGCAGGATGTTTTATTTATTACCTTTGATTACCCGCTTTTAATAGCAAACCCCAAGCATAATAGAAAGGACAGAAACCATACTACTGGGTTTAAACCTTGATGGATTCCAGTTTAGTACGGCCAAGGCGAGCTTTCCACATACCACATAATAGCAAAATCAAAGCTGTCACTGGCTTCCTTCTTAATCTGTCTCCACAGCTCAGGTGGTGTCAGGCCAGACCAGACCGTGCCGTCCACGCTTTCCGGGGTCCGCAGCTTCCTCTTGCCTTTGCGTCGGCGGGAGGTGAGCTCGTCCGGTGGCAGGTGAGCCACGGTGTTGGGGGAGGAGCTCAAGAAACAGTTCAGAAAGTGACTGGCCGCAGCCGACAAGGCTGCCATCTCTGCCCCCTACAATTAAAAACAGAGCCTCATTACGTTTCGCTAAAGCCGCCATCGCACATCTTCAACGACCGGCAGCCCGGCTGGCGAAGGACAGTGGAGAAACCAGTGACGGGATCACACGTTCACGCCTCTCCCTGTCAGCATTCATTCAACGGACGAAGGGCTTCTTCTCTCCACTGCAGTCAGTCCAACACCTTTTCCATGTACTTGTGTGAGTAGTGAAAGAACAAAATAGCACGGATGTGAAAAAAAAAGAAATAAAAAAAATGATAAGGCTTGCTTTGAAGGTGCTCCCACTTTACTTTCTCTCTATCCAGGGATGGGAGGAAGGAGCGCTTTAAGTCACGGCACACATCTGCTCCACTCCTCCTCTGTAGCTCTTTCGGGCTTTAAGAACATGCCATACTGGGTCAGACCAAGGGTCCATCAAGCCCAGCATCCTGTTTCCAACAGTGGCCAATCCAGGCCATAAGAACCTGGCAAGTACCCAAAAACTAAGTCTATTCCATGTAACCATTGCTAATGGCAGTGGCTATTCTCTAAGGGGCGGATTTTAAGAGCCCTTCTCGCCTAAATCCGCCCAAAACCGGGCGGATTTAGGCGAGCAGGGCCCTGCGCGCCGGAAAGCCTATTTTACATAGGCCTACCGGCGCGCGCAGAGCCCCGGGACTCGCGAAAGTCCCGGGATTCTCCGAGGGGGGCGGTCCCGGTCGTCGCGGCGTTTTCGGGGCGTGTCGGCAGCATTTTGGGGGCGGGTACGGGGGCGTGGCTACGGCCCGGGGTGGTCCGGGGGCGTGGCCGTGCCCTGGCGCGCAGGAGGCCTGCTGGCGCGCGGGGATTTACGCCTCCCTCTGGGAGGCGTAAATCCCCCAACAAAGGTAAGGGGGGGGGTGTAGACAGGGCCGGGCGGGCGTTAGAGGATTCCCTCCGAGGCCGCTCCGATTTCGGAGCGGCCTTGGAGGGAACGGGGGTAGGCTGCGCGGCTCGGCGCGCGCTGGCTATACAAAATCCATAGCCTTGCGCGCGCCGATCCAGGTTTTTAGCAGATACGCGCGGCTCTGCGCATATCTACTAAAATCCAGCGTACTTTTGTTTGCGCCTGGAGCGCAAACAAAAGTAGGCTATTCGCGCTCCTTTTAAAATCCGCCCCTAAGTGAACTTAATAGCAGGTAATGGACTTCTCCTCCAAGAACTTATCCAATCCTTTTTTAAACACAGCTATACTAACTGCACGAACCACATTCTCTGGCAACAAATTCCTGAGTTTAATTGTGCGTTGAGTAAAAAAGAACTTTCTCCGATTAGTTTTAAATGTGCCCCATGCTAACTTCATGGAGTGTCCCCTAGTCTTTCTACTATCCGAAAGAGTAAAATAACCGATTCACATCTACCCGTTCTAGACCTCTCATGATTTTAAACACCTCTATCATATCCCCCCCTAAGTCGTCTCTTCTCCAAGCTGAAAAGTCCTAACCTCTTTAGTCTTTCCTCATAGGGGAGTTGTTCCATTCCCCTTATTTTGGTAGCCCTTCTCTGAACCTTCTCCATCGCAATTATATCTTTTTTGAGATGCGGCGACCAGAATTGTACACAGTATTCAAGGTGCGGTCTCACCATGGAGCGATACAGAGGCATTATGACATTTTCCGTTTTATTCATCATTCCTTTTCTAATAATTCCCAACATTCTGTTTGCTTTTTTGACTGCCGCAGCACACTGAACCAACGATTTCAATGTGTTATCCACTATGACACCTAGATCTCTTTCTTGGGTTGTAGCACCTAATATGGAACCCAACATCGTGTAATTATAGCATGGGTTATTTTTCCCTATATGCATCACCTTGCACTTATCCACATTAAATTTCATCTGCCATTTGGATGCCCAATTTTCCAGTCTCACAAGGTCTTCCTGCAATTTATCACAATCTGCTTGTGATTTAACTACTCTGAACAATTTTGTGTCATCTGCAAATTTGATTATCTCACTCGTCGTATTTCTTTCCAGATCATTTATAAATATATTGAACAGCAAGGGTCCCAATACAGATCCCTGAGGCACTCCACTGTCCACTCCCTTCCACTGAGAAAATTGCCCATTTAATCCTACTCTCTGTTTCCTGTCTTTTAGCCAGTTTGCAATCCACGAAAGGACATCGCCACCTATCCCATGACTTTTTACTTTTCCTAGAAGCCTCTCATGAGGAACTTTGTCAAACGCCTTCTGAAAATCCAAGTATACTATATCTACCGGTTCACCTTTATCCACATGTTTATTAACTCCTTCAAAAACGTGAAGCAGATTTGTGAGGCAAGACTTGCCCTGGGTAAAGCCATGCTGACTTTGTTCCATTAAACCATGTCTTTCTATATGTTCTGTGATTTTGATGTTTAGAACACTTTCCACTATTTTTCCTGGCACTGAAGTCAGGCTAACCGGTCTGTAGTTTCCCGGATCGCCCCTGGAGCCCTTTTTAAATATTGGGGTTACATTTGCTATCCTCCAGTCTTCAGGTACAATGGATGATTTTAATGATAAGTTACAAATTTTTACTAATAGGTCTGAAATTTCATTTTTTAGTTCCTTCAGAACTCTGGGGTGTATACCATCCGGTCCAAGTGATTTACCACTCTTCAGTTTGTCAATCAGGCCTACCACATCTTCTAGGATCACTGTGATTTGGTTCAGTCCATCTGAATCATTACCCATGAAAACCTTCTCCATTACGGGTACCTCCTCAACATCCTCTTCAGTAAACACCGAAGCAAAGAAAATCATTTAATCTTTCCGCGATGGCCTTATCTTCTCTTTACCGACATTCTTCTGCCCCTCAGGAAAGCTCCCATCACTCCATTATTACTCAAAGGTCTCTGGGGAAACACCCAAGGGATTACTCATTTTTAAAAATGTCTCATGGTGCCCTCAGTTCTCTTCTGGAACACCACGGTGCCTTCCCTTGGAAGATTCATCTCCGAGAAGGCCATCACTAGCCCGGACTATCACTGCCCAGCTACATCGAAGGGCCTGATTCACCGTGCTTTTTATCCTATTCTGGGTCTATGGCTAAAGGCTTAGGGGCAGATTTTCAAAGGGATACGCGCGTAACCCCTGAAAAGCTGCCCCTTCCACCCCCTGAGCGCGCCGAGCCTATCTTGCATAGGCTCAGCGGTACGCGCAAGCTGCGGGACGTGCCTAAGTCCCGGGTCTTTCCTGGGGGGAGGGGGGGTCATGCCCACGGCCTCCGGACCGGAACATGGCGCACCCTCAGCTGGCAGACGTAACTTGTAAAATAAAGGTGGGGGGGGGGGGCTGGAAGGAAAGTTCCCTCCGAGGCCGCTCTGATTTCAGAGCGGCCTCGGCGGGAACGGAGGATGGCTGCGCGGCTCGGCGTGCACAGGCTGCCGATTTTGTGCAGCCTTGAGCGCGCCGACCCTGTATTTTATAACATGCACGCATGTTATAAAATCGGGTGTAGATTTGTTCGCGCCGGGTTGCACGAACAAATATACACCCGTGCGCACCTTTTAAAATCTACCCCTTAGTCAGTCAATCAAGCCCCAACTACACCATTTAGGATAGGGATGTACACAGACAAGCTTTTCATTTCATTTCATTTCTTTTTTTTTTTTTGCTTCATAAAAAAAAAAACCAAACAAAAGAATAACAAAATTATTTACTTTCTCCTATTTTATGTCTGTCTATGGGAAAAATGCTTAGGAAAAGAGGCCCAAAATTTGAAAATTAAAGGGGGAAAAAAAAAAAAAAAAAAAGGGAAAGAAAAGCTGGGCCCAGTCAGAAAAAAACAACCCAAAACAAATCCTTCCAGGTCTACCCTCTGATCCCTCTCACCTGTCTGAATCCACAGGAGGTATATTAGAAATAACGCCAGCAGATGGAGGATGGCACCTTTGCTAATTTCTTCCACATGACACCGGTCTGAGTTGAAGCCATTTTGTGTGGAATAAACTAACAACGGCATCGTCCTCAGTCTACCAGCACTATCTAAGTACACCTCCAATCATCCTGCCCTGGGAAGAAGACCAAAGAAATGTTAAGAAGTTCTGAGGAGGATTTAGGAAGGGAGAATGGAGGGGAGGCATAGAAAAGTTTTTTTGTTGGTAACGGCAAAAAGTTTAAAACAAAATGTACAACATTGAATGAAATTTCATTATTTTCGTTTTAAAAACGAATTGAAACGAAATGAGAATTTCATTAAATCCCTAATTTAGGGGACAATTTTCATATAGCTTACATAATTGCATAGTATGCTGGTAATTTTACATGTGTACTTGCAGTTAATTTTCAAACAAACTACCTAGGCAATTTCTGCAAATGTTCTGGTTTTAGTCCTCCTACCTAAAAACGCCTCCAAGAATGCCTCTTAAACCAGCTAAAGCTCTGTGCGCTATGATATCCTTAGCTGGGTAGTGGGGGCAATTTTCAGACAGAATGATTTAGCCAGATAAATGGCTTAAAAAAGTGTCCCTCAATAAAGCTTCTAAGGAAGAAGATGTAAAAAAAAAAAAAAAAAAAAAAAAAAGAGACTGCCACATAAAAAGGAGGACATGCTTTGATCGAAAAGCAAAGAAATATATAAAAGAAACACAAATACCTTTCACAAAAATAAAATGGAGACCAATGAATAAGACTGGAGGAAGGCGTGCAGCCAACACACAAGGTAAGTGAATAACTTTTTTTTTAAAATGGTATATAAAAGTACAAGTTTCAGCAGCATGCTTTCCCATCTTTCTTATCTTAACATAGGTTTTTCAGCTCTAAGCAGCACATACCACTACCCTGCTAATTGTTTCCCAACCCTCTCCTGGAGGCACATCTAAAAAAGTCAGGCTATTAGGATATCCATAATGAATATTCATGAGATTAGTGTATGCAAATTCATTGTGGAAATCCTGAAAACCCGACTGGCTAGGTGTGCCTCCAGGAGAGGGCTGGAAAACTGCTTTATACTATTTAGCAGATGAAAAGAATTTTTCCAGGATAAATGCTACGCTTGTATTTTATAGTTTTGTACTTGGCTGCCATATAGAATTCTGTTTCCATTCTCTTTACCTGCAGATATCTGCGGAATATTTTCTTGGCAGAACGGGTTACTATTTCACCAACTACAATTCTCTGAAAAACAAACATTTTTATCAGTGTTTATGGACACATTCTCCCCCCAAAAAACTTAGATCATTTATAACCTGATTTACTGATTTAGCCAACAATTTGCCCCAAAAGCTGATCAAGAAATGCATTAAATTAGTCCTTATATTTTTTGGTTTACTGACTTATGTCCACACGTTCAAGAGGACCATCATGGCAAACATTACAATACTGTGGGGAAACCAAAACGGAAGACTACGTCTGGCCTGGCACAGCCCTGTGCCCTGGAAAGGTGTAGGTGCCACGCTCCCCTCGCCCCTTCCCATGAACTTTGCATGTACTTGACCTACGTAGATATGGTCTAGCGGCTGCCCGTCTTCTGACTGGTTGAGAATCATGGCCACCGTTCCCAGGTATCGGACGTTGATCCCATGTGCATGCAGAGCCTCCGTCAGAGTAGCGCCATCCAGTGGAACCGTCACATGCTCCAGACACTCTTTTATCTAACCCGAAAGAGGAAGAGAGCTCAGTGCGAACTTAAGAAGTGCAACATAATGTACTTTATTTTGTTCCTGTGCCCTGTCTTACATGACCCCCATAGTTCTCAAAGGCTACCACAGTGTCAAGGTTAAGTGGAACTTCCAGTCCTAGCTTCACACGATCCCTTCTGACAGCAGCAAGGTACGAAAGAATATTTTCACAATCAGTGCTCCCTGGGATAAAACTATATATTCCCTTAAGGAGATACTTCAGTACTTGCTGGGATCAGTTACTTCAGTTAGGAGAGAGATGGCAAACATTTTCGTTTTGGGTCTCAGCAGCACTGCTTGAGCACTGATTCAAACGATGAACAGTGGAGCATTTTCATCAGCACCGGATTCAACACTGCAATAACACTACAACAGCAAGCTACGTGCAGTGTTACTGGGGAAGATGTGGTTTATACAGGCTCCACTACTGGAGGACAGACATACAGGTGACAGACAGACAGACAAAGATCAGCTGCTTGTCTTCCTCCCTGGCTTCATGAGTCTATACATTTTCATAATTACACCAACACCAGCTCCCCTCAGGTCTTTTACCCACTCACTTTCCTCCATGCCTGTCCTGTGCAAGGCTAATTTTAGCTGCTTATCTTTAGGTTTTCAGCTGAAGATTCCCCCTATATCTAAGCTGGTCAAAATCTAAATCGGCAAGATTTGATGCTATTGGGTTCTCCCCCGCTAAACTTAGCCAGTTAGTGCTGAAAAGCAGGTACTAAACGGCTTAAGTCCTCCGAGCAACCCTCCCACTTTCCATGCAAAAAATGATCCTCTTAGGCTGTGGTCCCCTTCATAATATTTTGAGGTGTCCTTGCTTGCTGGTGGTCACCTTTGGTCCCTCCCTTCATCCTTAAAACTAGAGGAAAATGTCCCCATGTGGCAGAAGACCCCTCCCCCCTCCTGAAAAATACAGCCAAATGCCTCCGCAAGACGACAGTCCCCTTCCCTCCATCAGCTTGAGTGCCAAAGTCTTGTCTTCAGTAACGGCATTCAACCAACTTCCCAAAAGGGTAAGTGTCAACTGGGTACTCCTTCCCCCTCCTATCCTAGCTCCATCTCCAGGCCTGCCCAGACTTGGTCTAGCTAAGTTTAGCCATCTAGTGATATGTAGACGATAAATTTAGGGAATCAGCCCTGTCAATGTTCAAAAGCTGTGCTCTAGCTGGTTAAGTCTTTATTTAGCCATTTAGAGCCTTCTGAATATTGACCTCAAGCATATTTACATTTTGTTATGGCACTGGCTTCCATCATGTCCACTGGTGAGCCATTTCAGACACGAATTTTAAAATTCGTATATTCCGCTTATAGAGAAACCTGTCACTAAGCAGATACGTAATTCAACACCAAGGTCCCTCCCGTGTCTTACCACAAAACTTTGTCATAATCCAGACATGTGCCAAAACCAGTGAGGTTTTTGCCCAGAACTCTGATTTGTTTTAACGAAACGAAGAACAATGTCCTTGCTAATTAACTGGCTGACTTTTAGTGGACTGCTTGGTACACTCCTGGCTTATTGTACAAATCAGTAAACAATGAGGTTGATACTCAGTACCACTTATCCAGCTAAGTGATGGATGCTAAATATCTGGCCGCATTTAGCAGCTGCCATTTATCCAGCTAACTTATATTTAAACTTATCTAGTTAAGTTAGACCTGCTCAATAAGCAGGACTAAAGTTAACCGGATTATCCATGTGCTAATATCCCTTGTAAGTTGGCCGAATAAGTCTTATCTGGATAGCTTACTTAAATGGATGTTTGAATGTTAGAAACTAGGAAGCCAGAAGTTCCAGGATTTTGCTGCCTTGCGATTCCCCGCTAATATTTCTCAGCTCGCTCGATCCCACCTGCTCCCGTTTCTTCAACCTCAGATGTTATTATTAAGTATCTTACATAAGGAAGCCGCCGCCAGCTGGCGCACAACTTACGAAGTTCGGAATCTGCACAGACAGAAGGAACGCAGCTGCTTCTTTCAGCAGACGCCTCTGTAACTGGTTTGCTTCTTTTTCTGACTCAGGGAATTTTACAACTTCACAGAGAGGAAAAAAAAAAGTTAGATCACTTTCTACTCTCCAGGACTGAAGATGCCGAGCAAATTGCATTTCAAGCTATTTTTCTTATTGGACTGTCAAGCCTCACCCAAAAAGAAAATTCTGTACAGTTTTATCATTTCAAGTTGTGCATTATGCGCAGTCTCAACTTGTGACCAAATTTATTTGAAAGTTTTTGTATACCGACATTCGTTAAGAAAACATCACATCGGTTTCCATAGAACAAAAATTAGCCAACAGGGCTTTACAATGAACCTGATAAGATAAACTAGGGAGGGGGAGAGCAGGGAAGGAGCGGGGAGAAGGGGGGTGGGACAAGGGTGTGAGGGAGAAGAAGGTTAGGCTGTACAAATAGGTTAATATAAAACATAGTTAAATACAATTAACAGCAATTCTTAGCAATGATTACAAGAAGAAGATCAGGAGACTGCTGTTTAAGAACACACATGTGATTTTCCTTTTTCTTTTTAAGTGAATGTTTTGCTTGGAGAAGGTGCCAGATTGGCTTGACTGGAAACCAAAATCCTCCTCTGATCCACAGAACGGGAGCAATATGACAGCAACAGTGCCAGCTTCCTCTCCCATTGTCCTGCCCTGAAGGGACCATCGAGTCTCTGGGCCTCCACAAGCTTTGGTTACTCCGGAAAGAACGCCAACAATGGGTCCAATTAGGGCCAAGCTAGGACGGTGCTTTTTTTTTTTTTTTTTAAAGTGATATGGACATCTGTGTCCTGGGAGTGGGACGGAGACCAGCAAGTCATCTCACATCAGCCACCTTTATTTTTATATCTTGGGTCCTTGCAGTTTCTGGGCTTTCAGCTCAATGGGATTGCAGCCACAAATCTTCACCTCTTCTTTCACAACTATTTGGGAGGTTTTCCCCCATTTTATATCTACATCCTCCTAGTCCCAGCGCCAATCTTCAGCAGGGGACCATGTGCCAGGGCTCCTTCAGAAACCCTGCAAACAGAGGCCCCGAATCCAGCCACTAGATGTCACTGTTGCGTGATCAGGACTCAGAGCTATGAGCGCTACCTCTGCAGCAACCCCAGCCTTAGGTAAACCCATGGAGCAGAAGCCTTGCCCCAGAAATCAAACCCAGGTCCTCCACAGGTCCCTTTTTAAGTTCCCCTCTGACCTGAGCCAGGTTTGAAGCTGGGAACCTAAAGGAAAAGGGTCTGTAATACTGATGATCTCCTTGTACAATCCAGACCTCCTGCAATGCGTCCTTTCAAAGCTTGCAATATACAATCTGGTTGCACGCATTCGAAGTGCACATGCACCACTAAAGGCAAGGACAGGCAGTTAACACAGATGTGAAATTAGTGAAAAACTGAAAAAAAAACCCTAGTACAGATAACACCACCAGTGACACCCCCCCCTACATAAAAGAGGAGCGCTACCTGTTCAACACTTACCCGATGAGCAAATGTCCGGATTAAAGCGAAGATCAAAGAGAATGTCACTCACAGAGCCGACCTCGCGACACACCTCTCGAATTATATTCACTTCTTCTCTAGCACCTGCTGGAAGAAAGGGCGTGAAAGTAAGGCTGAAGCGGGAACAAAACCTCCCCCTAGCAGTTGAACATGGTAACCTGCTAAAAATCACATGAGAAAAAGTGCATGTCCCAGTTCCGCAGCGCTCCCGGCCACTCTGAAACGAAGTGCTCACCGCTGTCTCTGCGATTTGTTTGCATCAAACAACAACAACGTGCAAGGATTCCGGAATCTTCCGTGTACATGCAAGACATGGGATGGGCCGAGCCCCCCCACCCTCATGGAGCCTGCAGGTCAATTTTATAACCCACCATATCCCAATCCGTGGCGGCTAACAATTAGTCACGTACATAATAATACATTAAAAACATATTTCATACACAGACACACTATAAGAATGAAAAACAGAAATTAATTTGACGACAAGTCAGCTGCAAGCTAAAAAGAACTGAATCAAAACACCCACAACTCAAATTAATATAATAAACTGCTGTATAGAAAATCCATTTAAATGAAAGATCATTTAACCGCAGCCATGACACCACCTAACGACTGAACTGAAATTTGAAGCTGTTTGAATAAAGGTAATCATCACTTGTATCCTCGTAAAAGCTTCAGCAAATAGGAAAGCCTTACGCTGCTTTCTGAATGTCCTAATAGTTTTCTTTCCTTAAAATGTCTGGAAGTTTGTTCCAGAACGCTGGGGCCCTGCTTGAAACCATCCTCGCATGGGATGGACAGAATTTTGTCAGTCTGGGGTTGGGAATGTCAGAGGCATTTATCAGCTAAGGATAGAGCTCTAGATGGCCGAGAGATCTTCCAACGGGAGCTGATTGAATGATGGCGCTCCTCTTTCAAAGCATCATCGAGAGTTTAAATTGAACCCTCCCTGCACCTGGCGGCCAGCGTAACTCGCCAAGAACTGGTGTAATAGGACCATACCGGGCGGTCCCAGGAAGGATTCTGGCTGCCAGGTTTTATACTAACTGCAGGGCCTTGATGGAAGAATGAGGAAGGCCCGAGGAGACTGAGTTACAAGAGTGCAGGCTCACCCAAACTAAAGCCTGGGGTATTGCTCTGAAGTCCCCATAATCCAGGTAAGGTTTGAGTTTCCTTAAGATACGGATTTAATGTGAGATTTAAATGTCAGCTCGGTGTCCAGGATTACTCCCGGAACAGGAAAAATCAGGGGAGGGACAACGACTTAAGCTGATGATTTCTGTTTCTGAAATATTTAGACTCAATTTAGTGCAGAAAAGCATCTTTTAATGGTCCTGAGGTAGTGAAATGAGACCAAGTGTAGTAGATGTGAATCCAAATAGACAGGGGAACACCTGATATCATCCGAGCATTAAGGAACCGAGCGCTGCTTTCAAGGGCACATTTTTAAACCTCAGGTTAATTTGTTCTTAACTCCCGGTGCAATAAGCTAATGATATGCTAATGCAACGGGAGTTAAAAACGTGTAAAACCGGTAAAATGTGCGTTCTGCGCAGACCCTACACACATTTTAACGCAGGGAGGGGGGAGCTTGTCTAATGCTCTACCAACCTATCCGGCTATATGGCAGCAGGAAGCAGCTGCTAGACAGCCGGATAAATCGGTACTTATCAGGTCGCCGTTACGTAGCTGGATAAAGTACTTATCTGGTTATGTAGCGGTGACCGCACCAAACAGCCAGATAGGAACCGACGTATCCGGCTATCTGGCAGCTGCTTCGTAATTCAGTACTTATCTGGTTGGTGGCGGCTGCCACCACTTATCCACTCGGACACTTGTTTCTCTTTTTAATTATATTTTCTATAGCGCTGGAAACTTCACTCCAACCTTGACCCAGGCGTTAAGTGTCCGGCACTAAAGAAGATGCCCTGGCCCGATGCAGTTTCTCTACATTGGGGAATAAATACCCAATGCCTTCATTTGCAAGGGATTTCCAGGCGAGGGTGCTTAGAGCACGCACATAACTCCTTCCTGCACTGGCAGCAAGTTTTGACCACAGAAAAGGCGCACACAGGTGCGTTCCACTGACTGCATCGGCCCCAACGTGAATAATGTCCTAGAAACCCAGACAGACGTTCAAGCCCTGAGACGCAGACAGCAGAGAGGGATGAGCCCTGGGGTACTCCAGTAACAAGGGGATAGCAAGATGCAAAGGCAAACAACTTTTGAAAGCCTCTTCCCCAGCAAGCTCCCACACAGTTTCCAGGTGCAAACTCCCTGCCGGGAGTTAAAAGTAAACTCCCACTGCTAACTTTGCAGAGAAAGGCTGGGCAGTGGGACGGGGACAATATTCAATGGGTAAACATCCATTTACTCACTGAAAACCCTTGGAATATTGCTCCCCCCCCGGACTACCGCTCCCCAGATGCTTACATCTGGCTCGAGAGGGACCATCTCGAAGGGCAAGGAGATCCATTTCTGCAACTCTGCCAGGTCAAACTTTACTCAAGAAACAACCCGAGAACAGAGACAGCGATCCATCAGAGACCAGTCGGCTTCTGGTGAGCAAAGTCACCAGAAAAAGTACAGGGAGAAAATAAAACCTCTCAGTATAAGGCTCTCTCGCATGGGGAGAGAAGGGCTACCTGGAAACTGCCCCTGCAGGAGGTGCTCCACACGGGCGGCGTTTTAGCTGCATTAGGAGGTCAGAGTTCCCAGGGGCACGTTCAGGTTGAGGAATGGAAAAAGAAAAGAAAGAATGTGCCTAGATTCCATTTTCAAATCTTAACAAGTTCTTTCCATGAAGCAAGCAAGCCGCAGTAAATAAAAAAAGCAGGGGCAAGCATCTGTGGAAGCTTCATTTTCCAGTCCAAAGTACACTGCGTCCTTTCTCTTGGGGAACTGGTGCACATCCTGCAGGTAAAAAGCACTGGCAGGCTTTGCAGGATTGGGCGGGTGAAAACTGAACCCCTTGTGTTGCATTTTTCACTGAAACAGCAATTTCCTTGTGCCTTTCTTTTTTCTCGCCCAGGGGTGCAGTTCTCCATCTGCGGTAGCATAGGTGGGAATCAGTTCTCTCTCTCTACTCTGAAGCTGAAAGGTCAGCTGGGCACCACCAGGAATTTCCAAAGAGATTTCTGGGAGTAAATGAGTGTCCACGTGCAGAAAAAAATCAAAACTAAACACTGAAAATTGCTCCCTCCCTCCAGCGGGGGAGGGGGGAGAGAGAGGAAGTGGCGGCCCGCGGGAGTTTTATTCTGAAACCTCTGTGCGTTCCTTACAAAAACGTGTGCGGGGAGCAGAATCCCAGCCACCGCAGGAATCTCAAAAGGGAAACGCCACTTTCTTTTTAAAAGTGGCCTGCTGGCCCGTGGGTACAAAGCACCCTCTTAATGCATTTCTCAGGCCCCAGGAATAAAACGGTGCCACGGGGGATTCCTGTTCAACAGCTGCGCTATCTTCCTTTTAATTTTCATGCGCTACACTCCTGGAGCTCCTGTCCAAATCTTGGGAGTAAACGCTGGATATCGCACGGAGAGAAGTCAGAAGTGAATTCAGTGAGGGGAAGGATTCTTTGCGGTTTGGGAGACCTTTCAATCAAGAATAATCCAAAGAAGAGACAGATCGCACTTATTAAAAAGATGAGAACTAGTATAACTGCAGGAAGGTCATGAACAAATATTGGACCGTGTGCTTCCTCAGCGGGGGTGGGATGATGATGCAAAGCTCAGCTTGGAAACATTCACCCTTCTTTACTTTAAAGCTACTGAAATTCTGATCAGTACTTGGTCCAATATATCAATAATGCTTTAGCAAATTAACGTTCGGTGTGAGTTGAGTTACTCCTGGCCCCATTCAATGGCCAGGGTCACCAGAAGCTGAAAAGCAACCTTGCCCTAACTGCATATTAATAAGGTAAAAGGAGGGATCGTCTGGAAATAATCCACTTGAACCCTGTGAGGCTGCTCAGTTTTCAAGCCTCCAACCACCCCTATTCTAGGGAGGGAAACTGGGGCTGTAGGGCCACATTCGGCTGAATTCTAATTCCCAGTATCAGTGGGGATAGTCTTCTCATTACGGGAAGCAGTCCGACACACTTACCATCCTTTGCGAGGTCACTAGTGCTCTTCCCAAATGTCTCTGCGCCTCGTGTTCTGTCCACTACAAGGTTCATGAACTGCGTGTATCTGCCACAAACATATAAAACAGCTATCAGACAGGGCAATGGGTCCCACGGATGCCCCCAGCCAGTCGGGTTCTCAGGATAGCCACAAAGAATATGCAGCAGGCATGCCCTGTAACCCCGAGGCACCACTGGAGCTCCTTACCAGCAGCACGTTACAGGGCGCCGCTGTCATTGTTGGGGGGGAAATGTCACCGGGATCGGTGCAGCCTTAGAGCAGAATCTTTCAGACCCGAAGGCAATGCGTCATGTCTAGGAACCTTCGTTTTCAGGTTTTATGTTATTTTTTTTCCCAGGAATTTATCAATGTTTACTGTAACAAACTAAGAAGAGAGAAGGTAGGGGGGGGGAAATAATTATTTTATCCCCCGCTAAAGTTCTTCCCTTTTTGGTCATTATAACAGTGATAACTTGCTGGGAAAAATTATATAAAAACTGAAAAAGAAGGTGCCTAAGGACATCCCTCAACACACACACATCCAACCCAAAACACTCAAACCAATGGTAAAAACGTACAAAGGGGTTTTAAGCATTACACAGACACTTTGCAAAGCTTTCTATGCAGGTACACATACTGAAATATCAGATTAAAATGATGCTTTTTTTTTTTTTCACTTTTCTGAACTTACAAAAACGTAACTCCATAAAATTGTAAAAGGCTCTCGGACACTGTCCCCTCAGTACGGTGGGGAGCATGTGCAGCGTTTCACAAGCACATACTTTTACAGGTGGGGACAAGGGGAAGTACCACGTGCAAGTTCATTTTTGAGTCGCCCTGCGGATTTTCTGCTGCACTATTTTATTTTTACCTGTGAAGCGTATACTGGCACATTTTCAAAAGGGAAACTCTTCTGGGAGGTTTTCCTTTGAATCTGACCTGGTAGGCCTGTGGACCTGCCAGCTACACTAAGGGAGTCCAAACTGCCCCTTGAAGATTGAGACCCTCCTTTTACAGGTCACGGCAGGTGTAGGATACCGGCATAGAGCTGTCTGTGTCCTCTGCTGGTAGAAAGATCTTTGAGATTAAAAAGGTACCACCTCTAATTAGTTTAGCATGTGCTAGGAGCTCTTTCTTCCTGCTCATCTCCTGTTCTCCGAGAGCCAATATTACAGAAATTATTAAGCCAGCCAGGAGCATGAGAACTGAAAGAAAACTAAAAGATGCTATATAAAAAGAAAAAAAGATGGTACACCTGCCACTGGTCATCTCAACACAGCAGATTTTGGTCGACTATATTAAAATTAAAAAATAAGGTATTGTTATGCATGGAAACAGGTTACATAGGAAGGTGCTAGAATCTCCAGCGCTGGAGGATTTTAAGCGTAGACTGGACAAATACCTATCTGGGATGGCGTAGGACCAGCACATCCTGCTAAGAGATAAGACTCCCGAGGTCTCACCCAGCCTCATTATATTTTAAAGCTTCTGCGACTGTTGAGGAATTAAACACACACACACACACACCAATATATGCCAGACTGCTTCATCCACATCAAATGGCTAAAGACTCAAAAAAAAAAAGCTCACTTGTGTTGGACAAAACTCTCCACGAGTTCTGGGCGGAGACAGCACAGCTTGTGCAGATAGGACTTGGGGAACTGCAGTTTCCTGCACTCATCGGGCACCTCCTCCTCTTCATCCAGAGCGAGAAAGTTTAGATCCGGGGGGAAGGTGCGCAAGAGATCCAGGATGTAGTGGCGCCCGTCATTGCCCACTATCCCTTTGCACTCCACAGAGGAGCACAGCACGAGCGGCTCCTCCTTCTCATTCAGCACACTGTGCTTCTGAATCCTCAACGGCTTGGAGGCTTTCTGCAGCAACGCGAGATACTTTGCGTCCGAAGAAACCGTTCTCCCAAAGTCGATCGAGCCGTACACCACGCTCTGATCCTCCTTCCGGTCCAGGATTCCTGGGATGATTGACTGCGCCGTCACTCTGTGCCCTCGATAGTCTAACACCACGGTGCCCAGAACGTAAAGGTCTTCGATATCCAAGCTACTGTAGGCCTGCACGCCCTTGAGGTCATGGCCAGCAGCCACATGGGCTGCCTCATCACCCCCCAGCTCCTTGAAGTGGTCCCTCACATCAAAGCTGACGCTAAAGAAGATATTGTTCCATATAAACATCTGCATCTTCACCTCTTCCCCAGGATTAATCGCCATGACGTTGCCATCGATGACTGCCATGGCCCCTCTGGTGGAGGCAGCCACAAAATCTGAATGAATCTGCCGGAAAGAAGAAAAAAAAAAAAGAATTATTCAAACACGCAACGGCACATGTTAATTCATGAGACCACTGCTGTGGAGGAAGAATCCTCCAAAGTCTGGCTTAGAAGTAGAGAGTCCATTGAACTCGCCAACTATTTCAAAGACAAAATAGCTAACTTACTGGCCTCCCGCACAACTTTAATCTCCCCTGGCCAATCATGTCCTCTCCCCGCGGCAGCGCCTTCTAGCTATAAGACTAATCAACCTCTCACTGCCTCTTCGCCTTATACGGCATGCCTGGAAGAATTCGAATCCACTTCCTCCCTAGAAATAGAATCACTACTGAGGAAACTAAAACCATCCTCCCACCCTTTTGATACGATCCCAGCGAATCTTCTTATAACATGTGCCGCTGAAGTTTCCAAACCTCTCTCGCTAATCATCAATGCCTCCTTAGCACAAGGTCATGTCCCCGACCCTCTCAAACTGGCTATCTTAAAACCCCTCCTAAAAAAAAAAACAAACCTCTCCACAGACAACCCAGCAAACTTTCGTCCGATTGCAAACCTTCCCATCATTGCCAAGATCCTAGAAAGAATAGTCAAACTCCTCTCCGAATTCTTGGACTATAACAATATCCTCTCTCCAGCTCAACTTGGATTTCGTAAAGCTAGAAACACGGAATCCCTCCTTATTTCTCTTTCAGACAACATCCTCATGAACCTAGAAAAGAAACAGCCCTGCCTGCTCATCCTCCTAGACTTATCGGCCGCATTCGATACAGTGAACCATCAGTGTCTCATTGAAAGGCTAGCAGAGATCGGCATCAATAATACTGCCCTAAACTGGTTCAAATCCTTCCTTCAGAATAGGCATTACAGAGTCAAGATTAACAGCATAAAATCCCCCCCTTTCATTTCTACCCTAGGAGTTCCACAAGGATCATCGTTATCCCCGACTATTCAACATCTATCTTCTCCCTCTTTGCAAACTTCTTTCCGAGCTGAAACTTACCCACTATATATATGCAGACGATGTCCAAATCCTGATACCAATCACCGACTCGCTGCAAAAAAACCATCCTCTATTGGAACGCCTGTCTTATCCACATTAACAACCTCCTCTCAAAGCTCAATTTGTTACTCAGACAAGACAGAGTTCCTACTTATCACACAAGATGGTAGCTTACCGCTAAACAACCTGCAACTTTCAGTGTTCCCTTCATTCTCACCTAAGGTCAAGAACCTCGGGGTAATCTTGGACAGCCAAATGACCTTCACAGGCTTCATCAACAACACGGTAAAGGAGTGTTACTTTAAACTCCAAGTTCTAAAAAGGCTAAGACCCCTCCTCCATTTCCACAATTTCAGGTCAGTCCTACAATCCATCATTTTCTCAAAAATTGACTATTGCAATGCACTTCTTCACGGCCTGCCTGATATCTCACTCAAGCCCCTCCAGTTGTTAGAGAACACAACTGCTAGGATTCTCACAAAATCCAACAAGAGGGATCATATTACTCCAATTTTAAAGAAATTACACTGGCTCCCAATTAAGTTTAGAATCCTTCACAAACTATTAACTGTCACTCACAAGGCCATACACAACACCACACCACTGGATCTTACAATACCTTTGCAACTCCACACCTCCGCCCGTCCTCTAAGACTAGTCCAGAGAGGCACTCTGCAAGCACCTACCATCAAGACTTCCTTCAGAAAAAGAGCTATGTCCGCTTCGGGCCCCAAGCAATGGAACCTGCTTCCTCCCGAACTAAGACTTGAACAATGTCCAATCACCTTCAAGAAGAGACTTAAGACTTTGTTGTTTGACCAAGCTTTCCCATAACCACTCCTTTCCGCCATGGTTTCAGTCCGGATCATCATGTTACTGTCTCCATAAGGAGATTAGCATAGTTCTCCCAACATAAGTTCCCAGCTTTCGCCCAAGTTATGTCTACCCATGTTGCTATACCTGCTTTCACCCTAGTTATGTTATCCAGGTTTCTCTACCCTGTTCTATGTAAGACAAGACTGTGTCACTGTTTTTTTTTACTGGTTGTAATGTAAACCGTAGTGATAATTAATCCTGTTAATTGAACCTCGGTATATAAAAGATATATATATATAAATAAATATAAAATGGATTTCCTGGGTTTCTCTCTCATCACAGCATTGCCTTACCTTAAATGTAGCTCTCTCCCTCAGAAGTTGGTCTGTTGCACTACCATGGGGCAGCTCTTTTGTGGTCTGCAACTCTTCATTCCAATCTCGAGTCTAAAGAAAAAAAAAAAAAACCCCACACTACAAGGAGCTGTAGAACCATTTCTTTTCTCCGAATGTGCACCCCCACCTGTTCACAGGGCAAAGGTTCAGCATTTCCAGGTTCCTTAGGCCCTGGAGTCATCTGCTCCCATAGTAGTGAGACATTCTTACATGGCCAGGGATGTGCTCCTCATAGCCCAACCGTGAAGCATAGGCATCCTCGGCACGCACGTAGTCAATCATGTGATCTGTACAAGGAGCAGTCCAGCTGTAGGTCTGAAATGGAGTCGCTATTCTTTCAAGGGGATGTCGATGTACCCTGCTCATTAAAAGCAAAATAAACAAACCATCCATTTCTTAAAGATCGGGAGCGGTGCACATTTCACAACATGCATCCTTTTACCCAGATTCAAAAAACAGTCACCCCTAGGGGAGTATCTAGGTTAGAGAAGAAAAATCCAATGTGCACGTGTAGTTTCCACTATGCATGTGTATTTTTTTCCACTATAAGTCAATCTGCAGAAATTACAGATGTAAGTACATTTTTGCCCTTGTAACTTCTGGAGAATTTTCGAACACAAACTCCCCAGATGACGATTTAGGCGCTCGAGGCCTTTCTGCCCTGCCTCGTCCCTTACCTCTTCTTCTGCAGTGCCGTAAAGCTCCTCTTGAAGATGGGACTGATTAGACATAAAAGCTCCACCAGGCTGTGGCTGAGGTGGCTGGGACTGGCTGGTTTGGGATTAAAGACGTCTGCCGTTGACCTGGATAGTGCAGCAAGAGAAATAGCAAAACAGACAAAAGATAAGCCACAGGGCAACAGAAACTAAACCACTGTAGCAGGCTTACTAAAATAGGACTTGTAAACAAACAAGTTGACAGTCAAAATCCAATCCCTCACTTGTTTGCTTTATGCTTACAATTTTGAGAGGTGACTATTTGCTTTTTTAAAAGCCTTCTGGTCTGTCTCCTGTAAAGGCTTAATTGAGTCAAACTCTCCTTAACCTCCCATTCAGTACCCAGGAGTTAAGCCCCTAGCATGCCAGGGTCCTGCTATACTGCCATCAGAAATCTGCGATGACAGCCCAAGAGCGAGCAAGGTGGTGGAGGGACAGGGAACACGTACAAAAGCAAAAGTCCCGTCTTTCTCTTGCATATACTGCATACTACTCCAATTTCCCAGGACGCTATCATTTTTTTTTTTAATGCACGCAAAAATAAATAAATAAAAGGGCCAGCAGCAGAAAGTAGAAAGGCAGGAACCAAGCTTTGGCTTTTAATTGATTTGGGATAAAATATGAGTGTACTGTGTTTCTTGCTGTTTATTGTAACTTGCCTAGATAGTTGCTCGACTGGCATGTGAATTAAATGTGAATAAATGAACATAAAAAACAAAATTAACTTAGAGAGAGCCTGCAGAGGAGTCAAAGGGCTCAAGTGTTCAGCGACAAACAGATTAAGGGGCAACATTTGGGTAAGCATGTTGCAAAGGGCATGCATTTTTCCCCTGCATGAAAGAGGGGCCAAGTTAGGTCAGGGGATGGCAGGGGGGAAACGAAAGTCCACACGGAAATTTCGTTTTTACAATTCTCACACATTGTTCCCCTGCTTCCATACAGAGAAGGACAAGTCCATGGAAAGAAACGTAATCGGGTGCTGCACGCTGGCTACAGTTTTTCAGAGGGAAACTCCACGGGGAGATTGCGCTATGAAAATCAGCTTAAAGAACTCACAGGACTGCATGCCCCCTGCCCCCACGAGCAGTATCAAAACTGCCCTCTAAATGGAAGCTCCATCTTGGATGTCATATTAGTCCACATGAATACACAGAAATAAAGATTAACAAAACAAAACAATTTATAAATGTATATACACATACATAAATAAAAAGGTCTCCCTTTTTCTTAGACTAAATTTAATACATTTCTTGACTAGCTTTCGAGAAGTGGGCAAGCAGGGCCTGAAAGAGTCATGAATAGTGACCATATTCAAAAGCTGCCACAGGCATGGAAAAAACCTCAGACATGCCAGAGCTGGTCACTTATCTGCCAAGCTAATAGAATCAGGCCATCCCTGCACATTTAAACATTACAGAAGCATTTCAGCTTGGCCAACTCATAAATCAGAGCACCCCATGCAGGTATATAGCGCTGCATGCCTCACAATTAGAGCCTATTTTTCTGAGCACACAAGATGTGGCAACTCTATAATCCCTTCCTGAGGGCTATCAGTCTTCCAAGAAATGCTGGATCAGTGACAGGAAAAGAGCAGCTTTCCTCTGGTATTGCTGCAAGTCCCAACTCAGATTTCATAACATCTGAATAATTCTTCTTCTGTTGGGGCCACCTGTGAGGCACTTACTCTTCGGCTGGCCATGCAGAAATGCCTTGTTCAGCACAACCAGGCCTTTTAGTGCCTGAAGAAAGGATACACAGAAATGCAGGCTATCAGGCTGCCTAGCTCTGCAGGTTATACCAGTGCAAACCTGAAATCGAGGCAAGGCAAGGATTGTTTGGGGTTTTTTTTGTTTTTTTGTTTTTTTAAGGTGATCACATTGTAGTAATAAAATGCAAGATTCTGTTTACAATCTTTCTACTCTGCTCAGTACCAGGACAGCAGAAAAACTGATAATTAGCTGAAAGCGGCATTCCAACCATTGCCAAAACAGCCAAAGTATAATTGCATCATCAGGTTGGCTAATCTGAATCATTTCAATCCGCAACCTCCTGCATATTCTAAGCTAACTGAATATTCAGTTAGCTTTCCAGTAATGTGATTGGCAGGAAGGCAGAGTATTGATCCCCTTCACCAACTGAAGGGGGCAGCTTTCAATAGCCTGGATTTTGTACTAGGTATAGAGGTTATTTTATCCCTCGTTGTTTCCCTTTAAAAAAAAAAAAAAAAAAAAAAGCCAATGTAAAGTCTATGTATTAAAAAAACTATCCACTTGCTATGCATCTGCTATCCGTGCAGGTGGCCAAGTTAGGTTAAAATAGCAAGTGTACTTTTGGACATCCCATGCAGGCGTGCTGTTTTACTCCACTGGCCTAAGTGCAAAACAGAATACCCCTTTTTAATTCAGCTAAACAGAGCAGTCACTGGATAAAAAAGTGCTCCCAGGCAAGAGTTGCTTTATGACCCCTTCCTCCCACTCCCCTTTTGGGGTCACGGGCTCGTAGACTCTCAAACTGACTCAAAAGGGTGATGTTGTGCCTGGCCTGGCTTGGTGCCCTTCTTACCTCCACCCCTTGCCACGGCCCTGCAGTTAAAAGTATGTGCACATCTGAGGGGTGGGAGACGGGACGGCAATTTACAATCAGGCCAAGTTACCTGGGTAAAATGACCCTCTAATTGTTCAGCATGTTCTAATATCCTGAGAAAACACCAAAACAAACATTAGTTGTCAAGCAGAAGACTGTTCACGCATGTGCTAGCAGGACAGACACTCACTGGTTGATGTAGAAGCCCCTGTTGGATGCGGTAATATGGACATGGTGGTCTTCCATGGTGATGACGTTGAGGTACATCAAGTCCCCATGCATTTTACGGTTACCGGGAGGTGGGTTCCATCCACTCATCATGAGGGCTTTCAAACACTGCAGAGGCTATGGCACAAATACAATTCATTTCATTAAGAGACTACTAGGTTGAACAATTAAGAGATAAGCGTGTGTTTGTTGAAAGATTCAGCAGTCTAATTTACTATTTAATTTCTACTCATCTAATGCAGCAGTGTTTCACACTATTCCACATGACTACTGGCATACAGCGGCTATGAGTGGAATTAAACTAGCACGTGCTTTCATTAATCTGGAGTTCTGGCTGGTCTTTAAAGCTCAAGGATTGAAGGTGCTGGTACTGTCTAGTAAACAGCAAGGCCTTCCATGGAGGTAATCTCTCCAAACAGGTTTGGGTTGCACATAAATATACAACTCATCTAGCCTGCCCATCCACACCTCCCGATCAGATTTTTAATCAGGCTGTGGTGTCAAAGACCAGCAGGATTATTTCTGTACACATCTGCCACATGTCCCTGGTCTCCGATTGCATCTCTTGGTACGCGACGATCCATCTCTCCCTGTGAAATACAGAACGGTCTCTTGGGACTGACTTTTCTATTAGGAATGCTGTTCTTGGGGTTTTCCAGGAGATCTTTTTAAGAGACAGAGGTACTGGACCATTTGGATGGATGCAATAGATAAGGCAATCCTTCCACAAATCTGCATTCATGACCCTTGCAGATATTTCTATGTAGAGGAGAGGGTAGTTCCTGGTAACCTCGCTTTTTGGCCATTTTTTTTCCTTCCAAGAAGCCCCCCAAAAGCGAGAAGGGTTGAAGTCCTTGACTTTCAAAGCTTGTTTACATTTCCCTTTTAAAGATGGATCTTATGAGTTTGATTGGCCCCAGATAAACTTGCCGAAGGCTGGAATGTAAGAGACCCCCAGAGCACTTCCCATTTCGGCAGACCTTGCAATCCGAGCTCATTGGCTGCAGCGGGGAGAGGGGCCGCTCCGTGCACCCCGGGAGGATGTATTCCGGAGGGGAGCAGTCGATGGACTCCAGCTCTTGCTCAGAAAACACGCGTTTCTTCCTCTTCCCGTTGTTCTCATGGCAAGCCCGATCTAGAACAGAAAAAAAAAAACTTGAAATCAGGTCCCCATCCCTTCCTTCCTGTGGATTTTGCTGCCTCTGCCAGCAGCACGTTACCCGGTGCACTCAAAAAAAACGAAAACTCTGCAGGGTTCTGGAAAACTATCAGCAGTCCTTCTGCACCGGGTTCAGAGCGGGCGCAGAACCAAAATACGGCACCACTGCGCAGACTTTCCCTCCCGCGACCCGGCTGCATTTTTACACAGGTGAACACATGCACGGACGTCAAATGCTTTGTGGGGAGAGGGCACAGGGCAAACATGTTCAGTTTGCTTGGGTTTGGTTTCATTATGTTTTGTTTACTTGTGTTTCATTTTTGGTTTTAACTGAGCTAAAACAAGAAAAAAAGGACAAGAAATATTTTTTTTTTGGGGGGGGGGGGGGGGGGCGAGTTGTGTCGTTTTCGATTTGAACTGAACAAATTTTGTTTTCCTTTCCTTGCCGTTTTCAAATGACGCACATCCCTACTTTATCTCTGTGCTACATGGTGTAAAAGAAAACAGCGATATATATGCACCTGTGTATCTATATACGCATAGAAATAAAAACAAATCTAACTATGCCATTTTCAGATTTTCCTATCTAAATCTTATTATAAATTAATTTGGTCCAGTGCATTCAAGGCTTAAAGCTAATTGCATAAGAAACACCATCTATTAACATACCACACAAATACTGTATACTTGGTATCTTCAAGACCCCCTACCCTTAAAGGCCCAATATTCATGCCCCGATGTTAGTCTTTTATCAATTTTCAACAATGTACCTTTCACCTCACTTCCCAACCTCTGAACTGTGCTGAGAGTAGACAAACAGCCAATTCCTACCCAGCTTGATAGCTGTGACAGCCACCCCACCATGCACAGCTCTACCGGCACACCCCTGAGTAATGTACCTGCAATGTTTCCCTCCGAGACCACACTCAGAAAGGACAGTGAGTTGCAGTCCACTCCATTGTAAGCATCGGTGGGGTCCAGGCTCTTGAGCAGGTCCCGGAAATGGCGGATGTGGATTCGGGCTTCCCTGATCGTGTACGGCTCTGGAACGTGAGAAAGCAAAAATCCATCTGTCACCAGCTTTTCCCGCCAGCGAAATGTGACCACGGGATCCTGAAACCGCAGTGGCCAGATCTAACGTATTCTCTTTAGTAGATTCAGAAGAGTGCACTAGCAGCTGTGATCAGACAGATTCAGACTCAGCCCTTAGTAGGACAGCTGCATGTGAAAGGGTGGAAAGAATTTTAGGCAAGCTAGCTAGATCTCCGGAAGACTTTGTACCACGAATAGACAGCTATGGATCAGAACAGGTTCCAATGATTGAAGAGTATGAATCAATATATTGCTTGTGATTGAGTGCAGGGATTGAATAAAGGCATGGCACTATCACCATTTGTTCCCTGCTATCCTGAGACATTCTAGCAACAATGAGCTGATAAAGAGCTGGGATGGCCCCAAGGAACATTTGGTATTTCTTATTACCTGGGAAGACCAAATGCTAAAGACTAGTACCCAAACCAATGAGCTGATATTGAATTAAACATTTGGTGTCTTTTTACTAACTGGGAGATCAAAAGGACTGGTACTGAAATGTCTTTGAAATACCTAACTTGCAGAGAGATATATAAAGCATAGTGTTTGCTTATTCTAATTAGATGAGCCGAGACGAACAGAGGGTGAATAGCTGGTTCTTTTTCAGAGTCTCTGGGCCTGTAAAGGTCCTCTGGATTTCCTAGGACACTGGCTTATATGAGGAGGGCATATATGGGAGGTGTTTGTTCTTTATTATTCTTTGATTAAATGTTCTCTCTTTATTCATATCTGTCTCCTGTTTGCCTGTATTGATGTACAGCTTACTGTGATACTGTATTCAATGTTGATATTACTTTGCTGATTATCCATATTTTTACAACATTTAGTAAACTGTTTTGTTTTGCAATATTTGTTTCTGTGTTTCTATGACATAATATAAAATATACCCCCACATGACCACTAAAGCTCAGAAGTTTATCTCAAGACTATGCAACCACAAGGCTGGTAACTTGTTTTAAAAAAAGAAAACACACAACTATAAGAAGACTTTAAACTGCAATGTGTTGAAGTATAACTAGAGCTGCATAATATGTTTGAGATTTATTTACTAGCCCTTTAAATGAAAAATTTACAAATAATGCAAAGAAAGGGTGAATAAAAGAAATACAATTTCTACAGTTGGCACATTGCTCCACATTAGACAATATTTTGTTCAATAGATTACAAGAAGAAACAACTCAGTTAAAAAAAAATAAATTACTAATTTCTAATCATTTCCTTCCGAAATTAGTACAGAACTAAAATGTAGACAGTCCCAACAGCTCTCACCTTCGATCACTTTCAGCATGGAGTCATCTTTCAGACCTGCCACGGACGAGAGCTCTGCAAAGTTGTCCAAGACGGTGCCCTCGTGCTGCAGGGAAAAGCAGGTCCGATGGCAAGAGTCCTCGTGTTCCATCAGGACCTGAATGATCTCCTGCACCAGCTCCTTGGGGGAAACCTACGGGACGTACAGAGAAGGGCATGGGCCACACAACAGAATGCAACGCAGGCAAAAGATGCCATCCCCTCTCCACACGCTGTGTAATGTACACTGTGCAATCACTTGGGGCACCGGCTGAGCAAAGCACGCACCTTCGCGCCGAAGCTGCAGATTTAGCTCTAGCCATGATTTCAAAGCTCCCCTGAACCGGTTCCTGCCACACTCCTGTCATGGCCTTCATTAACCATGGGAAATGCCAGTAAAGTCCATCAGCTGGGCAGAGCCGAATTGCTCAACCCAGGGAGAAAAAGTTCTCACTTGTATCTCAAGGACATCTGCTCCTGGCATCTGGATCTTGACGTTAAACATAGAGTCCATGGCTGGGATCGCTGCAGCTTCGGGGCTTCCACTCGGACTCTGCGGCTCGGAAGCGTTCATCAGCTCTTTTCCCTCACTCATGATGGCTGTATCTGTAAAGATTCAAATCACAAAGCAAAAACTCTTAATGCCTCTGTGGGGCTGGGAAAGTTTGCTGTTGCACTGGCACAAATATCCAAAACTGATCATTTCTGAAGTTAACCACTGAGTGCATAGCAAACTCATGTTTTCTTCCATCCCCTTCTCCACCTCCTTCTCAGGGCACATATGTGCTCATGCAGTAACATACATTTAATACATATCATAAAACATACAGCAGTTCGCAACCTTTTTTCTGTCAGGATACACCTGACAGATAGTTCTCACATGCGTGACACACTGAACATGTGACCGTCATGGGGCTAAATGTAAAAGTACAGTTTGCATCCACAGGAAGCCCCTCTCACCCACAATTATGGATGTAAAGCAGAATTATGATATTCCCCGTACAACTCACCTTACAAACACACACAGGCTTCCCATTGCCATATTCTCTTTCAGATATACAGGCTTCTCACTCCCATGCTCTTTCACACACACACACACCCTCCCTCACACCAGGCTTCTTACTCCCATGGATTATCTCTCACACACACACACACGTCACCTCCCTGACCAGTCTCTCTCTCTCACACACATGCTCCAGTCACTTTCATTGTCTCTCACAAACACACACACATCACCTCTCTGACCAGTTTCTCTAAATCACACAATTTATTTATTTAACAGTTTTTTGTACCGACCTTCATAGTAATAACCATATCGGATCGGTTTACATTTAACAGGGAATAACTGGAGTAACAATTCAAGTAAACGAGAGCTAAACAATAGGAGGGAATAAGTCAAAGTTACAATCAACAGGGAAAGAGAACTTGGAAGCTTGCGACAAGCTGGAAGGAAGATAAGGCAGGAGAAATATAAAGTGTTACCGTAGGGTGTACGGTTAAATGCTTAATAGGTGCTTTAACCTGGAAGAGTCAGAGTCCATTCTTGAGTGTAAATGCCAGGTCGGGTAAGAGTGAGGTCAAACTAGTGAATGTCTGGTGGATCGGTGAAGGCTTGGAGGAAGAGCCAGGTTTTAAGTCTTTTTCTAAAAGTTAAAAGGCAGGGCTCCAGTCTGAGATTTGATGGGATGCTATTCCAGATAGATGGGCCAGCTATCGAAAAAGCTCTGTCTTTGGTTGTAGAGAGGCGTGAGGCTTTAGTGGGGGGAAATTTCAGAGTGCCTTTGAGAATATCCCTAGTTGGTCTGTTGGAGGAGTGGAGTTTGAATGGGATTTCCAGGTCGAGTTGAAGATGATGGATGGTTTTATGAATTAAGGTGATTGATTTGTATAGAATTCTGAAATGAACTGGTAACCAATGTAGGTTCCTGAGGATGGGTGAGATGTGTTCGCCGCGGCTGGTACTGGTCAGCAATCTTGCTGCCGCGTTTTGAATCATCTGCAGTGGATTTGGGGAGGCCTAGGAAAAGGGCACTGCAGTAGTCTATTTTGGCGAATAGTAGCGCTTGGAGGACTGTCCTGAAGTCATGGAAGAATAAGAGTGGTTTAAGTCGTTTTAGAACCTGTAGTCTGTAGAAACAGTCTTTGGAAGTTGTGTTGACCATTTTCTTTAGGTTTAGTCGATTGTCTAGTATTACCCCAAGGTCTCTAACCTGCTTGCAGGTAATGTGAGAAGAGTGTGGTGATGGTGGGGCGATATTGTTTTCATTTGAGGAGATATGGAGCAGCTATGTCTTGGAGGCGTTGAGAACCAGGTTTAAGCTGTTGAGTAGATTAGTGATGGAAAGAAGGCAGTTATTCCAGTGAGTGAGCGCTTTTGATATTGATTCTGTTATAGGGATTAGAATCTGCACGTCGTCTGCGTACAGATAATGAATTAGGTTGAGCTCTGTTAACAGTTGGCAGAGGGGGAGGAGGTATATATTAAAGAGGGTAGGGGATAAGGAGGAGCCTTGTGGTACACCCAGAGTTGATTTTGTTAGGGGTGACTCTTTATTGTTGATTTTGACTTTGAAAGTCCTATTGTTGAGGAAGGACTTGAACCAGTTGTGGGCAGATCCGGAGATGCCGATATCTGCTAGGCGATCCAGCAGGATGGTGTGGTTGACGGTGTCGAATGCCGCCGAGATGTCTAACAGGACTAGTAAAAAGGAGTGTCCTTTGTCTAACCCCATAATAATATGGTCTGTAAGAGAAATGAGGAGGGTTTCCGTGTTGCGTGATTTACGGAAACCATATTGCGAAGGGTATAGGATCTTGTGGTCTTCTAGATATTCAGAAAGTTGGGTGTTTACCAGTTTCTCCGTTAGTTTGGCAACGAAGGGGAGGTTAGAGATGGGTCTGAAATTAGCTAGTACATTCGGGTCTAAGTTGTGTTTCTTGAGGAGGGGCTTGAGTGAGGCGGTTTTGAGGCTGTCTGGGTAGCTTCCTTGTGTTAGAAGGCTGTTTATGATGCTGGTCAGAGGTCCTGAGATCGTGTCAGGGATGAGAAGCAGGAGTCTCGATGGGATGTTATCGGCTGGATGGCTAGATGGTTTCTGTCTTTTTAGAAGACAATGCTCTCTCTCACACACTTACATACATGCTCTCAGTCAAATACATCCTCTCAATCCAGTTACACATACACACTCTCAATCACACACACACACAGGCTGGCTGGCTCTCTCTCTCTCTCTCTTACTTCCTGCACTCCCCCAGAGCACAAAACAGTAGCTGCAGCAGCTTCCTCCTCCAGCCCCTGCAGGCCAAGAAAGAAGAATCTCATCAGCCGCGGGAGGCTAATGCTGCTGTCTCCTTTGCCAATTGCTTCGGATTTTGTTCCGGGCCCACGCTGCCACTGCTACTTTTCCATATAGTATGGCTCTTTCTTCCTGCGCATCACTTCCTGTTTCGGATCATAGGGGCAGGTGCGGGAAGAAGAAAAGGCCCAGCCGCAGTCGTCAGCCTCCACTAACACTGCTGCCGTTCCCAGCCAGGCTTGCACGTGCTGATAGCCCGTGCAACAACGACAGCAGTGGAAGATCATCTGCCTCTTGCTCGGTGAAGGAAGAGGGGGAAGAGAAGCAGCAGACCGGTAGCACGTGACACACCGGTTGAGAATCGCTGCTCTAATATACACTGTACACAGGCCTCATGCTTATAGCACGAAGCTGAGAACTAGGGAAACCAGAGCACAAATTCTCTCACTGACACTCCTTGTGATCTTGGGCAAGTGAGCTTTTCTCTCACTGCCTCAGGTACCCACAGATTATAAACTCTCTGGGGCAGGAATATCATACCTAAATACTAATAATGCTGTAGCCACTTTGAGCACTTTGTAGCAAAGCTGTGATGTAACCAACTGCCTTCAGAAACACACACCAAGTGAACGGGTCCCACCTGTATTAAACTTTCCTGATTCACGTGGTGATAGAATAAATTCTCTTTGCTAGGTAGAGCATTTCAAAGCAAAGACCAAACAATGAGCATCGAGGACTCTCCAAAGAACTCTAGGGACAAAATTGTGAAAAGGCACAGATCTGGATCTGCATGGTCAAATGGCAGATGTTATATCACCACCAAGACCCTGCCTAGATCAGGCCATCCCTCTAAACTGGAAGACCAAGCAAGGAGACTGTTCAGGAAGGCAACTTTGAAAGAGCTACAGTCTTCCATGACCAAGACTGGTCAAAGTGTGCATGTAACAACAATATCCTAAGCACTCCACAAATCTGGCCTCTGTGGTAGAGTGACAAGAAGGAAGCCATTACTCATCTTGAATCTCGTTTGAAGTATAGGAAGGCACACTCAGGGGATACTGAAGCCAGGTAGCAAAAGGTTTTGTAGTCTGACAAAATTATAATAGAAAATGTTTGGCCTGAATGCAAAGCATTACATTTGGCACAAACCCAACACATCAACCAGAGTACACCATCCCCCTACTGCGAAGCGTGGTGGTGGCAGCATCATGTTATAGGGATGTTGCTCATCACCAGGGATTGTGACATTTGACGGGATAGAAGAGACAATGACTGGAGAAATGTTCCGAAAAGTCCTTGGAGGAAGACCTGCTGTAATCTTCAAGAAAGCTAAAATTGGGATGAAAGTTTACCGTTCAGTATGACAAGAACCTGCAGTACACAGCCAACGCTACACTGGACTAGCTAAGGAAGAGAAGAGATAAATGTCCTGTAGTGCCCAGTCAGAGGCCTGACCTCAAGCCAATTGAAAATGTGTGGCATGACCAGAAGACTGCTGTCCATAAACGCTCCCCAAGGAACTTGACAGAACTTGAACATTTTTGTAAATAAGATTGGTCAAAGAATGACAAATCTAAGAGGCTAATGCAATACTGGGTGCTCAGGCCAGTGCACCAGTTAACTCTCTACTAGATGTGCATTTTGGAAGTGCTAAGCTAATGCCCAATGCAATAACGGGTTGAGCACATAGCTAATAGTGCTCATCACATATAAATTCACAAAACATTTAGACATGGTTTAATGGGTCACAGCCAGCACGGATTTACTCAAGGGAAGTTTTGCCTCACAAATATCCTACATTTTTTTGAAGGGGTGAATGAACATGTGGATAAAGGTGAACCGGTAGATGTGGTGTGTTTGGATATTCAGAAGGCAGTTGACAAAGTCCCTCACGAGAGGCTTCTAAGAAAACTAAAAAGTCATGGGATAGGAGGTGATGACCTTTTGTGAATTGCAAGCTGCTTAAAAGACAGGAAACAGAGAGTAGGATTAAATGGACAGTTTTCACAGTAGAAAAAGATAACAATGGAGTGCCTCCAGGATCTGTACTTGGATGGTGCTTTTTAATATATTTACAAATAATCTGGAAAGGGGTGCAACAAGTGAGGTGATCAAATTTGTGGATGACAAAATTATGCAGAGTAGTTAAGTCTCAAGCGGACTGTAATAAATTGCAGCAGGATCTGTGAGACTGGAAGATTGGGCTTCCAAATGGCAGATGAAATTTAATGTGGACAAGTGCAAGGTGTTGCATATAGGGAAAAATAACCCTTGCTGTAGTTACACAATGTTAGGTTCTATCTTAGAAGTTACCACCCAGGAAAAAGATCTAGGCATCATTGTGGATAACACAGTGAAATAGTCGGCTCAGTGTGCTGCAGCAGTCAAAAAAGCAAACAGAATGTTAGGAATTATTAGGAAGGGAATGGTGAATAAAACAGAAAATGTCATAATGCCTCTGTATCGCTCCATGGTGAGACCGCACCTTGAATACTGTGTACAATTCTGGTTACTGCATCTATTAAAGGATTTCGCTGCCCTGGAGAAAGTACAGAGAAGGGCAACCAAAATGATAAGGGGCATGGAATGGCTGCCCTATGAGGTAAGGCTAAGGAAGTTAGGGCTGTTCAGTTTGGAGAAGAGATGATTGAGGGGGGATATGATAGAAGTCTACAAAGTCATGAAAGGATTTGAACATGTTAATGTAAATCAGCTATTTACTCTCTCAGATAATAGAAGGACAAGGGGGCACTCCATGATGTTAGCAAGTAGCTCATTTAAAACAAATGAAAGAAAATTCTCTCTCATTCGGCATATAGTTAAACTCTGGAATTCATTGTCAGAGAATGTGGTTACAGTACTTAGTAACATTGGGTTTAAAAAAAAAGGTTTGGATAAGTTCCTAGAGGAAAAATCCATAAATCCATAAACTCCTATTTAATGTTTGGATACTTGCCAGTTACTTGTGATTGGCCACTGCTGGAAAACAGGATACTGGATTTGATGGACCCTTGGTCTGACCCAGTATGGCAATTTGTTATGTTCTTATGTAGATGAGGCTATTAGCCTGGGATGCAAAAAATGCTGGCCCGTCCAACTCGCCCTGTTTAATGTGGAAAATTTATCGCCAGCCCTGGAGTTAGTGTTAAGTCATTCCACACTTAAGGGCTCAACAAAAAAGCAAAAAAAAAAAAAAAAAAATGCTTTCTATGGTTCCTTCTACAAAGTATCATCGTGATACTAAGCAGGAAGAACTGCAGAAAGCTGTATGAACACCAAAAAAAAAAAAAAGGCTTGACCAGGAAAAAAAAGTTCAGGGTGCACAACATACACGATCCAGGCCAGGTATATTATGCGGTAGTGGGAGAAAACGGATGTTCGTACCTCTCCCAGGCGCCCGTTGCCATGGATGCATCACTCCTCTTAGCGCCTCCTTTATAACGTGGCAGCTCATTTCCCTATATGTACTGCGTGCCGGGAGAGGTGGAAGGCTGCACGTTAGGGGAAACGGGCACTCAATGAGTGCCCATACTGCATCAGCCTCTCGGTGAAGTTGGTGAAAACTTTTCCAAGAGATTCACTGCTATCAAAGGTGTTTCCACCAAGTGGATTGCAGATTTATCCAATTGTTGGATTTCAGTTGTGTTTGTTTATTGTTCACTCCCTTGTTCATTGTAAGACATATGTTGTCATTGTTTTCTACTTGTTATAATGTAAACCGGAGTGATAAGTAATTCTGTTACCTGAACTTCGGTATAAAAAAAAGTTATAAATAAATAAATTTATTGAATACATGTACACTTTGTCCCCCAATAAAATATGTTTTGACCTGAAAGATTTAAACGCATGCAAGTCCAATGCACTGACACAACAAAATGTGAAAAATGCTCAAGGAGATGGAGATTTTCTATAGTCACCGAATCTAGTCCTACGTTTTAGAGAATTTCAATCTTGTCCTGCTATGATTTAAGGTTATTTTTCCAATAAGGTGGTCCATGATGCCTCCTTTTTAGGAGATATTAAGAGCTCTGGTGAATGTAAAACCCTTTTTCATATTTCAGCACCCACTGAAATGTGCAGAATCCTCTTCCTGGTTCAAAAAGACACATCAAATCTTGCCATGTTAGTTTTAAATTTGTATTTAAGTTGTGGTTCTCAACTCTGGGCTTTTGGGTGTCAAGACAACAGTAATGACGATGGCCCCAGATACATCCACATGCATCTGGTTTTAGAACCAAGCAAATACAGATATTTTCTTTGAGAAGCCAGACTTGCTTGGGGTAGAAGACCAGAGCCAAGAATCATTCTGTTAGAAAACTAGAATAATTTTCTCCAGGATGGGAGCCATTCCCAAAAGGCAGTTGGGTGGGTAGCTGCAGGTAGAAGGGCTTGGAATGAATCATATCTTTCAATGCTAGAATGACTAAGGTGTCCGGGATTTAAGCTTCAATCCTACTTATCAATACACCAGAGGCAGGACTTCTGGCCCAGTGAGCCCAAACTTATCAAGTCAAAGCCCCAAGAAGATGAGGCCTTGTCAGTGAATGATGGGGAAGGGGATGACACACTCTCTCATTTCCCTGAAAACAAAAATCCATAACCGAGAGCAGCCAAATCATTTCCATCTCCATAAACTGCTTCAAGGCAAATATCTTGACAGCATTAGCAAGTTTAAACGGAAGGGATTCATTTCTAAGCATATTTCTCCCTGTAGGAACTTAGCTAGTTTCTCTTTTAATATAAAACGTGCCTTTCAGTAGTACTACTGTACAACATTTCATTACAGACCCAATGCTCCATTTTCACACCAGGCACCCCCTGTCCCATTACACCCCATCCCTGTATCCAGCACAGACTGCACCCCCTGCCTTAGCTCCATGCGCCTTTCCCCGGGACCTTGTTCCACTAGGATTAGGGACCTAGGAGTGGGGTTAGACTCGACTAATTATGTCCTCTCATATTAAATATGTTGTGCACTCAGGCTACTATAAGATTTGTTTACTAAAAACGCTTAAACCACTTTTAGATATTTCTAATTTCACATTTGTTCTTCAGACACTACTCTTTCCAAGCCTTGCAGATCCCTCTTATTGAGTCTTCCTGACTCATTGTTGAAGCAATTGCAATTATTGCAGAACTCAGATGCCTGTTTATTGACAGACTGCAATAGGTTTGACCAGATTACTCCAATTCTTGCAAAGCCACATTAGCTCCCTATCCGTTCTCAGCTTGAATATAAAGTGCTTATGCTGATCCAAAAAGTATGAAATCAGGCTAGTGCGCCTTGACTTGGTGCTGCACTGAGGCTATGTATCCCTTCGAGAAGTCTCAGGTCGCAGAACAAGGGGATCCTTGAGCTTCCTCTAGTAAGTTGACACATCTTGGCGAGATCAGGGATCGAACATTCTCTGTAGGTAGCCCAATATTATGGAACAGCATGTCTGAAAAATTAAAAACCAAAGTGACTGCACTTCAAAGGGGCGTGGGATAAACATTGTGGATCCATCAGGTCCAGAGGACACGTATAAAAGAGCAGGTAGCAAAACACTGCACGGAGCGGCAGTAGCCACAGAGGCATTCACGGAGCGGGATGCCAGTGGCCAGTGGTAGGTGTCCACCTTCACAGAGCGGAAGGATGAAGGGCAGCCATCTCCCAATTAAAAAAAAAACAAAAAAAGATAAAAAAAACAGGGATGGGTTCATAGGCATTACCAATTATTAGGCTTTTCAATATTTGTTGATAGTTAATGTGACTTTCAAGGCATACTTCACTTTCAATGCATATCCAGCATAGCTCCCTGCTTCAACGGCAGGGGAGAAGAAAAACTGATACTTCACGCATATCCAGCATAGCTCTCTGCTTCAACGACAGGGGAGAAGAAAAACTAATACTTCACGCATAGCCAGCATTGCCCTCTGCTTCATGGCAGAGAGCTATGCTGCCGCTTACCCAACTAATCAAACTTAATATTTCACTTGGAAGCAGCTCCATCACTGCTCTCTACATTAATAGTGGGGGTGAAAGGGAATTAGAACATAAGGTTACTAAGAGCCAAGAGAAACAGATAAGTTTGAGAAAAAATAAGTGTAAGGCTTGCTGGGCAGACTGGATGGACCGATTGGTCTTCTTCTGCTGTCATTTCTATATGTTTCTATGACTACCACCAAAAAATTTCTGAAAACCTGGCTCTTTAATAGGCACTTGGGGATATAGCATCAGGAGATCGTAATTAACTACTCTGAACTTTCCCGCACCTAGACAGTAAGGTTACTACAGATTCTGTTTGTTGATTTGCTTGTTTCTATGTATGTAGTAATTGGTTTGTAAACTGCATTGAGCTTCTGCGATAATGCGGTATAGAAATCATCATTTAATAAAATAATAAATAAATGATTATTCCAGGCCCCAATCAAGTCCTAGCAGAAATGGCACCGCTGGCACTGCTTCAGAGACGCCATCTACCCATGGAGGTTTCTCTCATCTCCCACGTCAAACCCTAACCCTCTCTCTCACTCAGCTCTGGACTTCTCTTATCTATCGCAGGACTCGAGTTCTCTGTAATGACTGCTCATACAGACCTTGTAAACTGCAGCAGACACTTTCAGAATCGGGGCAGCTGCTGGAGAAGCCAGCACTTGGGAAGGGGTAGCTTTCAATGCCTGTCTTCCCTTTTGGGCTCACTAGCTTGCAGACTCTCACACTGACTCAAAAGGGCACCATGGCACCCTCGCCACCTTTGCTTGGGCACCCAGTACTGTCGCCCTCCTGCCCACCCCCTGTGATGTCTCTGATAATAAATGAACACGTTTCTGTTGATAAACTACCATAACCCTCGTTAGGGAATGGACAGGAATCATTTTATTTTATTTTTTAACAGACATTCTTCAAGCAGGTGTTACTCTGCCGAGTTCTGCAAAACTATTAAAAAAAAAAAAAAAAAGATCCTCATGCATGTTGTATCACATCTCCGAGTGTTTAGTATCTGTCTTGGAGCAGAAGGGACAGCTGAAATCCCAGCTCAATGTATAAATTGTAACATTTCAGAACAGATTGTTTCTGCCTGAAGTCAGAACTAAATAATTCATCTTGCCAGACAGTTTTTAAATGTCTGTTAAGATAAGATACCCAAAGGTTACATTATTATGCCCTTCCCTCCATTTTTATATACACTTTGGAGGTGAATTTTAAAAGCCCGGAATGCACAAGTCAGTCGGGAATCGCATGTGCCGAACCCTAATTTTAAAAAGTGCCCAGATACATGCATAAATGCTGCGGCACACGCATCACAAACTTTTTTTTTTTTTTTAAAGGGGCGGGCGTGGGTGTTTTAAGGCGCGACTCAGACGTGCACGTAAATACTTACGCAACCCGGAGCGCGCAGAGGGCCCCTGCCGCGTAACTTTGCTTCTGCTGTGGATGCCGTGTAAGTTAAAAGGCAGATCTGGGGTCCAGGCTAACTGGGGGGAGTGAAGGCTATCACTATTGGGGAACCTCTCTCTCTCTCAACTGAACTGGGGACAAACTGGTAAAACTGGGAATGGCGTTGGCGTACGCAGGATTTATGCACACATGCATAAATCCTGCGTAGTGCACCTGTGCATGCGGCCAGGCTTTTTTATAACGTGCGTCTATGTTATAAAAATGTCTGCACCCCTGGGTGTGCACTTATTGTATGCGTGCAAATGTGCACCCACGTGCCAGTTTGATGGTTATCATCCCTGCTTTTAAATTTTCCATGTAAGCTCTATGCATTTTTTTGTCTAACCTTTAAAACCATTTAGCTATAAAAATGTCAATAGAAAGTGACCAGGTACTGATGGGCACCTGTGAGATAAACTACGTGCCAAATACATTACAGAGATTCTCTGATAGGGAGGGACAGTTTTTAAAGAGTATTTACTCACTTTAAAAAAATGAGCCTTTGAAAATTGAACACCCCAAAAGTATCTGCAAGAAACAGGGTGTTCTGAGGAACGGTCAGAGGTGGTCAGGAGAGTGAGAGCATATCCTGAGATTTAATTCTCAGATTTCCAAGTCTTCTCTGCAAGCCCGACCCATACAAAGAGCAGGTGCAAACACACTCAAGGCACTTTTGTACCTGTAGATCTTGCTGGTCGGACTTTCAAAGGGAAATTCTGCTGGGAGTTTCCTTTTGGAAAAGGAGCTTCAGGTCTGTAGGTTCAAAGGGGTCTGCAGCCCCTGTGAGGAAGCTGAGCATTTTCTCCCATTAGGTCCATGGAGAAAATACTGGCCCAGAAGGTTAAGAAAATCAGAAGTGCATGCAATGATGTAAAACCAAAACTAGGATACTCTGCCCCTTTTGGTATGGCGCTATATGGTCACCCTCCTAAAATTGTCTTTGAATTCAGACATATCCACAACAGACCTAGGAGGGCTTCCTCCCTCCAGAGAATATATACAATTTAATAAAAATAGATTACCAGTTTCAGAATCCATACTTTTAGTACCTTTGGTGCACCCTTTAGGACAGAATTTCGAGTTCAACAATGCCGAGTAGAATCACACCTAGGTATCTGCATAGCGCTGTGCTCGTCCTGTAGTGCCACAGAAATAAATCGTAACAGCATCTGCATTAGCTCCCAGTGTATTACTGAATCCCAGTAAAACTCTATTCTCTGCCTTTAAAGCCCTTAAGGGCAGTGTTCCCCTGTATCTAAGCTGTTGGCCGAGGCCTCATGTACCCATTCACTCATTGCCGTCAGCGCTACAAGCCCTCCTGGTTACTCTGTCACCAAGGAAATGCGACTTGCCAGCGCCAGGGCGACTCCACACCACTTAAAATTCATTTACTTACAGAATAGTCTTTAAGAGACTATTAAAAACAGGGTTTTTAAAGTTAACCTTTGGATCATGAGTCCTGGCTTGATCTTTAGCCTGGTTTGTTAGAATGCTCTGTTAGGGCTTGTTTCTATGAATTTTTTTTATTGTACCTGATTTTAATGTATGTTGGTTCTGTTTTCATGCATTTTAGGTTCATATGATTATCATGCTCATCATCACTACATTTATCACCTTATAAAAAAATCTCAAAGTGACTTCCAAGATATCAACTAAAAACATACAATTTAAAACACCGGAACCAGAAGGCACCATTCAAAGCTTAACACTTATTGACCCAATACTAGACTAGCCCACCATTAGCTCCTCAGTGCAAGCTCACTTATCAGGTATCAAATTTACCAAGAGCTTGGGGGAACAGCATGCCTTTAAGGCTGTCCAAAAACTTATTTCTCAGCTTAGGAGGCGATTCCAACTCTTTGGAGCAAGCACTGAAAACATTTGAGAACGATAATTCTCCAGTCAAACATCCTTAATGGTCGCAGCAACCAGCAAGTCTTGCTCTGATGAACGCAATGCATGGCCTAGAACTTACTTCTGAATTGCTTTTACAAGGTATTACAGAACTCGACTGTTCAGTACCTCAAAAAGCAACACTAAGGGGCAGATTTTCAAAGGGTTACACGCGTAACCCCCGAAAAGCTGCCCCTTCTACCCCCTGCGCGCTGCCGAGCCTATCTTGCATAGGCTCGGCAGCGCGCACAAGCCCTGGGACGCGCGTACGTCCCGGGGCTGTGGGCGTGGTTCCGGCCCAGGGGTGTTCCGGGGACATGGCCACGGCCTCTGGACCGGAACATGGCGTGCCGGCAGCCAGCTGGCGCGCGCACAGGTGTAACATGTAAAATAAAGGTGGGGGAGGGGGCCGGAGGATGGCTGCGTGGCTCAGCGTGCGCAGGCTGCCAATTTTGTACAGCCTTGCGCGTGTCGACCCTGTATTTTATAACATGCGTGTGGCAGCGCACGCATGTTATAAAATCGGGAGTAGATTTGTTCGCGTCGGGTTGCGCGAACAAATCTACTCCCGCGTGCACCTTTTAAAATCTACCCCTAAGAGTTTAAACTGAATATGATATTGAACTGGAAGCCAATGCAATTCCCAAAGTTTAGGAGACACGTGGTCACTTGCTTTCAGGGTCCCCCAGTCAATCTTGCTGCAGTATTGTGGATTAACTGGAGCAAAGGTTTTTTTAGGAAGACCCAGAAAAAAAACATTTCACAAATGATGATGATTGCAAATATAGTTTTCTATTGCCCTGAAAGACCTGGGGGGGGGGGGGGGGGGGGTTGTGTGAAGGGATTGATGAGATAATGGAGCCAGAAGGGAGATGAACCCAGATCAGGACCAAGTTCCAGCCAGTGCAACATGTGGCACTGTTGTCACTTTGGTGGCTTTCAGAGGCAACTCACAGATGTAGTAAAAAAAAAAAAAAGGCATAATTGGATTATGAAACTGTTAATTCCTTTTTGTTAGTAGTAAATATAATTCTAATATATTATATTTATGTTTATGTTAATAATTTAACTTTTATTAATGTTATTTAGCTTTTTGCTTTGTTTAAAATTTCATTATTGACGTTTAAATGTATTAGACTAAGGAATTTTACTTCCTGCTTATTCTGTTTCATTGTAAACCGGTTTGATATGCATTTTATGCAGGAAAATCAGTATAAAAAAAAACTATAAATAAATAAATACTCCATATTTTGTGAGCCAGTCCTAGTTTTTCCCCTCTGCAGAGAGATGTAATTCTGATTTTCCTCAGAAATGTATGGCCCAGATATACAGTGCATTTTCTCCTTGGACGTAAAACTATGAGCTAATTATTTATTTAAAATGTTTATATACCACCTTTACAAATAAAATGTGCTCAAAATGGTTTACAGTAATAAAATAAAAGAATAAATATAAAATTATAAGAGTAGTAAGAGGCATTCTCCCATATCATCATACACATGCCATCATGGCCTGAGAAACATTTTGAAAATCTTAGTGGATTGTTTTTTTTGACAACTGCCTAACGTTTAATCGGCTGTCATCAGATGTGTCTCTCAGGTGAGCTGAAAGGAGGAGGGTCCCACCCTCAGAGGATCAGCTGAGCTGGGGGGGGGAGGGGAGAGGATCATTTGATCAGGGAGGTGGCCCTCTACCTGCTCACAGCATTGCCCCTCCCCCAACTTATGCTTCAATCAGGGATGGGGAAGCGGGAGACAGGTGCATACACGTTTATACCGTTAAATTTACAGGTGGCCCAAAGATATTTCTGGACAGCGGGGCTTTTCTGTTTTTAACAGGCCGACTGCAAATTTATAAACAACCTTGGGCCACCAGAACACAGTGGCTAATGGAGCCATTGCATTCTCCACTGTGTCTTAATGCCTCTATTCCCTTCTTCACCAATTACCATCATAGTTTATCTCAGTTTTCCAATAGATTAGTTCAAAGGGTGTAGAACACATCACATCTATCAACTTACTGTCTGTGTTATTCATCACAATTTATCATCCAATACATAGAAATGAGACATGCTCTGTACTGGGTTGGGGGAGATTCCAAGACATAGTGGAGAATGCAATGGCTTCTTTAGCCACTGAATACCAGCAAACGTCTTTATTAGTTTGATAGTTTCTACATATATGATGATAAATGATAAAGTGTGGTGAGGGATAAGTGAAATAATATTTCAGCAAGTAGGTATATGCCGTTGGGGTGAGATGGGTGGTGGGTAAAGAATTATGGCTATTCAAGGGTTAAACTCTAGGCTTCCTCTGTACAGGTGCCTGAGGTAGGGGAGAACACCAGTGCCTGTGCAAAGGTGACCTTGTACATGCACAAACTGACCCACGTGGGTGCCTACCAAAGGGAGAACAGAGGAGACACCGCAAGCAGACAAATGTAAAGGATGCAGCCGAAACAACTGCAAAGCCCTAACCTTTGCTGTTATACTTTTAACATTTTTTTACGAGGCGTTTTACTGCTTGTATGGAGAAATCATTAAACACTGAACTGATTTTTACAGTGTAACTCTGCTTGCAGATGAAGGACACTACTACCGTACAACGGTGATGCAACTATGGAGCAACTTTTTTTTTTTTTTTCAAAATAGTTTTTATTGAAACAGCAGGGATACATCTAACAAAAAAAGTAACAACCCAGCATCGAATAATTAACCAATTGCTGCAATGTAACCCTATTTCATGCTCTCCTCTGGCACCTTACTGAAAAGAGGAATACAAATCAAATAAAAAATAAACACATGGCATAGGACAGATGCTATTTACTGCACACGGTATATGATCTGCTGTCGACAAGTTCTTGCACGGGCAGAGAACTGCAGTTTTACAGGGGTCACTTTATTATTACCTTGATCATAAGGCGATGCTCCGGCTCCGTCCCCTGCTGCCTGGCTCTCGCTCACCATGCCCGCTAGTTTCCCGGTCCCGCTGGCCCCTGCGACCCGATCTCCAGCTCTCCCCGTCTGACGCTCGTGCTCTTTCACTCGGTAAAGAGGTCACGCACGCACCGAACCCCGGGGCGGAGGGTGCGTTTTCCTTACATGGTCAGCAGCTCCTTGTTTGGCACGCAAGCGTTTCCCGGCCGCCAATGAGGGCAAGAGGCGGGGCGAGAGCTGTCCGGGAGCCAACTCTGCTCGTGCTGCTGTGATTGCGGAGCCTCGAGAAGGAGGTGGGCGCACGCTTTCGTGGCTCAGGTTTCGCCAGCGGAAGGTGGGCTGCAGTACCCTTCATTGCTTCTGGCTAGCGATAAAGCACTAGGCTGATTTTAATATGTAAATCGGCTGTCAGAGGTCTTCCCGTTGCAGGTAGGGCGGACTGCCTTCCAAGAGTGACCGCGTGCATCATTTCTGTAAGCAGGCTTTCAGTTTTGCATTTGCTTTGCATTCGATTTGATGTGTTCCCATGCCCTTGACGGATCCACCATTTTGACTTTCGAGTCCTCTGTGTTGCTCCTTTAGTCATATGGATGTATCTAAGCAGCCAGGTTGATGGCGACATCGCCACTTTCTTAATACAGGAGCTGTTACTTGTGATGTGCCTATAATATAATTAATATAGTGTTGATGGGCACAGTGGTCATGGTATAAATCATCTCGGCTATGCAATTCCCCATACCCTACCCTGCAGGTTTTGTAATTAAAAGGTTAATGGACTTGTTCAAGGTCAGCGTGGAAGCTGGCTTCAGGACAGGACAGGACGACAGGAATCAGTTGAGCGAGAGAGGAGAGAGATAAGCGATTTACTACAGGTTGCAAGTTGAATAACTGAGTCAAAGGCCCACCTTACGTCACCAGTCGTAATATATTGTTTTTTCAAATGTTTTACTTTTTTTTTTTTATATAAAGTCCAGTACTTGATTAAAACAATATCAACTTTCCTAAAACTAATCTGCCCTAGCCATATAAAATATCATTGAGATATGACAGGGACACTCTCCAGCACCGTTCCCTTTTATAACTACACATAAATCCATTTTATGACAGTACAACAATTGTGGTACTTTATAGATGGCTTAGCTGCAACGAACCTTCAGCCTTCCCAGGTGTAACAGCAGCATATGCTTCATTATCTCACGACCTCTCCTATTGTCATGGCCGAGAGATGTTTCATTGTAGTCATGGGCCCGGTGTTGGCAGCTGTGGACTTTGCATCACACAAGGTGTGATGCACCTGAGTCTCTGTGGTTTGTGGGGAAATAGGGATAACATAAAGGACTTTTTACTTAATTTTACTGAAAAGGAGAGAAATCACAGGTTTCATGTTTAATCTTTATTAAAATTGTATGAATCAAATTAAACAATCATGTTTAATCTTTATTAAAATTGTATGAATCAAACACCGTTCTAGGCAATTTACAGAAAAACATGCATAATTATGCTTCACAGGAACAAACAATTAAAACACAAATATAAATAGGATAACTAGCAGCAAATAACTTAGTCATCTTAACAGGAAGCTTACTCAAAGAAACAAAAGCTGAATTATAATGTAAATGCTAATCTGAATAAATGTGTCTTTAACTCAGCTTTACATTTTGTAGTGTTCATCTCAAGCTGCAAGTTTAGAATATTCTAGAATTCCAAAGCAGTGACTGAGAATGGGCTTAGGTACTCTAATAATACTTTTCTTTTACTTTCCCAGGTTTCTATTGTTACGGAACCAGTTCCTTTGTACGAATGAAAGAATTACTTCAGATACATATAATGCTAAATTCAGAACTCTCTCTCTCACTGCTTTTATTTATGTTGTAACCATAAGAATTTGTTTGTGCTGTTTCTTCCCTTTTAGAAGCTTCAAAAATTGGGAGGAATGTGGAAAAATCAATCATTGTCTCAGGTAAATGTTAATATAATGTTCACTGTGTGTGTTCTCTTTATTCTCTTTGGGTTAAAGCCTGTTTCTGCTGGTGCATGCACACTTAGCTTAGTCCACTGAAGGAAAGGGCTGCGTGGGGGTGTGGCTTTGGCTCACTGATACCGTAGTTGGTGCTGGTGGGGGCGTGGCTTTGGCCCATTGATAGTTGGTGCTGGTGGGGGCGTGGCTTTGGCTCACTGATAGTTGGTGCTGGTGTTTGCAGCTGGTGTGCCAGGCTTAAGAATGCAGCACAAGTACACTAGATGGAGCTCTTGCCCTTGTGGATCAGTTCCTGGTATTCTTCTCCCTACTCTCCTGTCTTTCCAACTCAAAATGAGATACTATTTCCCTTTCACTGTTTATCTTCGGGTAGCTACTGTGCTCACTGGAGGACCAATGCAATAAAAATGCGCCAAAAGCGGGTGTTGAGTGTTCAGCGCCCGCTTTCCTGATGCACACCCATGCACTTCTTCCGGGGTCACCATGCAATATTTAAATTAGGGGTCACGTAGCCAAGGAGGCGCTAGGGTTGATTGCGTGCCCCTAGTGTCTCCTTGGCAGCGGGTGCCCAGGAGAGGGCAGCTGTCCATGGGTTAAGAAAACGGATGCTGAATTTCTTGGCATCTGTTTTCCTAACCGGCACACAGCCACAAGTTCAGAAACAGACACTGCTTAACTGAGCTTCCGTTTCCCTAACCTGATCACTGGAACTTTTTTTTTTTTTTTTAATCTTTTAAACTTTTCATTCTTCTGATTTAATATCACCATAATATTAAGGCAGAGGATGTACAAAAAAGCAGTATTTTCTGCTTTTCTGTACAACTTTTTGGGATGCTCAGAAATGAATGCCTGCCCAGAGTAGGCGTTAAATTTCTGAGCATAAAAATGTGCAGATTGGATGTAGATTTTTTTTTTTTGCATGTGGGGTGAATAAAATAACCTCATCGACATGCATTTACATGTGATGAGCGCTATTAGTTTGGCGGCATGATGGATGTGTGTTGTGGAGGCACTAATCCCCTTATAAGGGACTGTGGACACGCCTACAAAACATGCATCCTACCGTGGGTTAAACAGTGCGCTCGGCTGAGTGCACTGTTTTGCATCGGCCTTTGGGTGTCGTGTCTACAACAGCTTGGCGAACTGGAATAGCTAACGAGCTACCAAACAAGAGGATACGTGGAGTACTCCATTCGATGTTGCATTAAGGAACAGTAGCCACTCTGGAAACAAGTCACTTTATTTATGGTGTAGGGAGGAATTACAATCTCAGAAGTGTTTGAGAAAAGAGAGGTCTTATTCTGCAAGCTTTCTTTTGATCACAGCAAAGTTTATTTCTCTGTGAAATTCTGTATATACAGTAAAATTAGCAAAGGCTCTGAAAAACTTTCTGGTTTTGCCTTTAGAAATTATTGATAAGTTTGCTGCTGGTTAAAATGACACTCAAGAATCTTAAGCTACCAATTAGCTAATGCTAGAGGGTAAAATTATTTACAGCCTCTTTTGAAGGGACTCCGTACCTCTTACAAAACCTATATTACTTTTCTGCACCCTTTACTATGTTTATTTTCCCCAGAAGCGTGAATTAACTTTTGGGTTTTATTATCCAACATGAGGACTTCTCTATAGTGGATTTTGGTATTGCTTTACTCACGCTGGGTATCACAGTTTCTTTGTCTTTCAAGTCTTGTCTAGGAGTTTGTACTCTCTTGCTCAAAACTTTCCTTTAAATTCTATATTCATTCAGACTATCTAGCTATAAAAGTTAACAATCAAATTTCAGCAGGTCAAATATAATTTTACCATTAACCCTGACTACTCAGAGTTTTACTTGGGTTGGATTCCTTTTACAAAAATACTTTCCACACTTACGGTTATTCACTCTGTCCCATTTCATTTTTTTTTTTTTTTTAACTTTTCGCAGCCTTAGAGAGGAGCCTAAACGCAGCACTCCTGCAAGAAATCCAACAGGGCTCGCCCCAGTTCTAAACTGTCTGGTTTTTCTGTCCTGCTCTAATGATATCCTGATCTAAAATAGTTCTTATGGTGACAAAGTTCTCTCTAATAACCTACAGCCTCCTTCTTCTATCCCTTACTGTAGGAATCTGAAGTACTGGGGTCGTTTTGGTGACTATGAAATTCTTCCTGATGGACTTAATTCAGGAGAGGCTGGTCATGGTACACCCAGGCACGGTGAGTGTGCACGTGTGCCCAGGGATGCGGCGATTTTATTACATACGCACGTATATACACACGTTATCAAATAGCCTGACCGCACGCACATATATGCACAATTTTAAATGGACGCGTGCCTGTGCACACAAACGCCACTTCTGCTGTGTATGTGAGGGGAGTTTGAAGACACGTACGCTGACATCACCACCAGTTTTACCAGTTCGTTCCCAGTTTCCAAATCCCCCGCTAGTTTAATAACCTCCCTTCTCCCCTGTTAGCCCCGACCCTTAAAACCCTGCCAGTTTGTCTATCTTTATTTCATAACTTACACGTCATCCATAGCAGAAGTAAAGTTACACGGCAGGGAACCCTGGTTGCACACCTGTGCATGTTAATTTCAAGTTAAAATCCAGGAATGCCCAGACCACGTCCCTTTTTTAAAACTTTTCGTGTGTGTGTAGCGGCACGTATCCAGGAGGCTTTTAAAATCCGCTCAGCAAGTGCCAGTCCAACCTGTGCACGTACCTCCCAGTTGTGGTGTGCACCGGGCTTTAAAAATTCACCTGTAAGTATTCTTCCACAACCCTTCTCTCTCCATTATTTACCACCTTGTTTCCATGTTGTCTAGGAGATGGCTGCAGACTGTAATCAGAGCTGCCTTTTACAGTGGAAACCCAGACAGGACTGGAGTCAGTTTTACAGTAGCAATGTTGCCTCCAGTGGACCCACAGCTCAGGTCCCTCCTGCTCCGTGGAACTCATACCCCTCCCCCCTTCCCTCCGCCATGGCTTGGGCCTCACATCAGGCCCCCAGAAGCCTCCTCTACCCAATGAAGCCTTTCACTGCCTCCATCCCAGGACCTCCAAAGCAAAAGATAAATAATTTAAAAAAAAACAAATTGCCCTCTGGGAAGTAAAGCGCCCCTCCCCCCCCCCCACACACACACTCTGGTCCACTGCCTCTGGCCCCCTCCACATGAGACCATCTCCACCAGCCAAGAGCACCCAAAAACAGCTTCAAGACCTTTTTAAGTAACTAATATTTTTAATTCAACCCCTGTTTACAGTTACACACCCCACACACGAGAGAGCATGGACTTTTTACTCTTTACTACTGAGACGCAGTGGACAGAAAGAAGACAATACAGGAAGGTGGTCATTTAACACCTTTTATACTTAAAATAAATGTAATTTGTCAGTAGAACACAAAGGCCTAGATTCACCATTCTAACGCAGAACGGTGAATCTAGCAAAAACGGGGGAGGGGAGGGGGCCAAAGCCCGCAGAGATCGCACCACCGCGGTGTTATCGCTGCCGGCTTCCACACCCAATAGCGCCATCGTGAAAGGTGGCGCTATTGGGCGCGCTACTGGCGACGATAATGGTGCTTACCTTATCACTGCCAGCAAAGACATCGCAGCGTCCGCCTCCTCGCCGCCCCGACTCCACCCCCGGCAAGCTATCGCATGCGATAGCCGCTTATTGAACGCAATAAGCAATAGAAAATGACCCCCAAAGAGAGAGGAAATCATGAGAAACTGTGATACCAGTGACAACTTTGAAGGAAACCAGAAACCCTGGCTGTACTGCTGAAGTTTACTGACTCGGCTCATGGCTTTCAAACATCCGTATGAGGCTCCCAGATCTACCTTTGTACACCAGAAGTCCAGTCCCGGATCACTGCCTCCTTAAACTCAACAAGGCCAAGACGGAGCTCCTTATCTTTCCCCCCAAGCCCACCTTCCCCTCTTCCTCTTTTCTCTGTTCCTGTGGATAACACAGGCATCTTCCCAATTCCATCAGCCGGCAACCTTGCAGTCGTCTTCAACTCCTCTCTCTCTCTCCATCTCTGAAACACTGCTAAAACATGTTGTTTCTTTCTTTATAACATTGCCAAAATCCGCCTTTCCTTTCTGAACACAGCACCCGAACCCTTATCCACGCGCTCATCTCCTCCTGCTACCACTATTGCAACCTACTCCTCAGGTCTCCCAGCGAGCCATCTCTCCACTGCAGTCTGTCCTAAATTCAGCTGCGGGACTTGTCTTTCTCCAGAGTCGCTCTGCTCACATAACCCCTCTTCTGAAGTCACTGCATTGGCTCCCTGTCCGCTCCCACCAACAGTTCAAACTCCTCTCTCTCACCAACAAATGCTTTTACTCTGCAGCACCTCACTACCTCTCAGGGGTGGATTGGCCTATCGGGGGGATCGGGTATCCCCCGGTGGGCCGATCGCTTCAGTCACGTGGTCTGCCGTGCGCGGCCGTGACAGAGCCGTGCGCGGCAGACCACGTGATGTGTCCTGGGCGGCGAATACCCGGGCCGGTCTGACATCGTGATTCCGCCGCTGCTACCCCTTATCTCTCTCTACACCCCTCCTCGTGCACTCCTCTCATTGGACAAGTCAATCCTGTGCTCCTCTCCTCTACAGCTGACTCTGTGCTTTCCACCTGGCTGTGCCGTGTGCTTGCAATAGTCTTCCTGAACTGGTGCATCCTGCTCCCTCTCCAGATGTGTTTAAATCCCATCTAAAGACCCAGCTTTTTGAAACCGCTTGTAAATCTTATGCCTGATTGTCTGCTTTTAGTCTTGACTTTCTTTTCTTTTAACCAAGTCTCTTGTCCTATATGATTCTTATAGATTGTAAGCTCTATTGAGCAGGGACTGTCATTTGTAGGGATGTGAATCGTTTTTTGACGACTTAAAAAAATCGTCGATATTTTTTAAATCGTTAGAGTGTGCGATACAATACAAATTCCCCTGATTTATCGTCAAAAATTGTTAAATCGGGCACGGGAATTATTGGGGGGGAGGGCGGGAAAAACCGGCACACCAAAACAACCCCTAAACCCACCCCTTTAAAACCAATCCCGAACCCCCCCAAAATGTTAAATTACCTGGTGGTCCAGTGGGGGGGGGGGGTTCCGGCGCGATCTCCCGCTCTCGGGCCATCGGCGCCATTTTGGCTGCCACTAATATAAATGGCGCCGATGGCCCGATAAAAAAAAAAACCCACCCGACCCTCTAAACCAACCCCCTTAGCCTCCCCCATCCTCCCGACCCCCCCCACCCCCAAAACCTTTTAAAATTACCTGGTGGTCCGGGGGGGGGGGGCGGGGAGCGATCTCCCGCTCTTGGGCCATTGGCTGCCACTCAAAGATGGCGCCGATGGCCCTTTGCCCTTACCATGTGACAGGGTATCCGTGCCATTGGCCGGCCCCTGTCACATGGTAGGAGCACTGGATGGCCGGCACCATCTTTAAAGATGGTGCCGGCCATCCAGTGCTCCTACCATGTGACAGGGGCCGGCCATCACATGCTCCTACCATGTGACAGGGGCGGCCAGCGCCATCTTTAAAGATGGTGACGGCCATCCAGTGCTCCTACCATGTGACAGGGGCCGGCCAATGGCACGGATACCCTGTCACATGGTACGGGCAAAGGGTCATCGGCGCCATATTTTTTTAGCCCAGCTGATGGCCTGGGAACGGGAGATCGCTCCCCGCGGTCCCCCTGGACCACCAGGTATGTGTAAAGTTTTTTTTGGGGGGGGAGGCTAAGGGGGTCATTTTAAAGGGTCGGGGTGGGGTTTTTGTTTTTTTGTTTTTTTATCGGCGTGGGCCTCACTAAAAAAAATTAGTGATGTGAATTGGGATCGGAACCAATCCCAATTCACATCTCTAACGATCAGATTTCCCCCCCCCCCCCTCCACCCCCCAGCCGAACCCGATCGTTAAAACGATCTGGCACACGATTCACATCCCTAGTCTTTTGTATGTTTGTACAGCGCTGCATATGTCATGTAGCACTATAGAAATGTTAACTAGTAGTAGATGTAGATGAAGGGCTGTTATTAGTCACAATTCAGGCTAGAAACTAAGAACAGTGCCCCCACCCTTTTGCAGCAGTCAGGAGAAGCAAAACCTTCATAATCTGCGTCAGCCTCCTTTCCTGGCCATGTTCAGTCTCCTGGTCTGAATATGCATGGCTGGAAGGGTGGGAGGAGAGCTGGTGTCAGTGGCATTGGGAGGGATGGAGGGACAGCCAAAGATGAATAAAGTGTATTATGGTGGAAGGTTTAGGAGATAAAGCTAATGGTGGTGGCATCGGGAGGGAAGGGGCATGGAGCTGAACAATGGAATCAGGAGGGTGGAGGGGAGATGGGATGAAGCTGGAAAGCTGCAAAGTGCAGGCACTGTGGTAAGCGGGATTTGTTCAGCTCTACCTTTCCCGCCGTTATTCTGAAGATAGGCTATAACTCAGCATTATGGGACCTCAAACAATTGTCCTATTTGTCAACCACCCACGCTGACCCCTGCTCTTGAAGCAACATGTTCAGCATGCTAAGGGGCAGAGGCCGGAGTAGCCCCCAGTGAATGGGGCAGTTTGGTATTGCTTGTGTGGACACGCATCTGGGCCCAGGTCCAACACAGAAAAGTACAATGGGAGGTCCCAACTTTTCTTACCAAAAAAAACCCCAAACAGTACAGATTGCATTTGCTGCCTTTGCTTCGGCTGAAGTAATTAACGTTTAACTGTCTAATACAGGCTTGAGTCAGCATTAACAAGGAAAAGCCCCGCTCCTGCAGACCTGCCACTTCAAGGACGATACTTTCTCCTTCCTGAAAACATTAGGGTTTCCACAAACTACACACTCAGGCATAATATAAGATGAGATTTTCTCATTAATAACCTGAAATAACTTTCATGGGGGGTTATGGAGGAAGGGAGACCTATCCTAAGGTATATTCTTAGCATGGGGCAACCTAAAAAATGCTTACGCTCCTCTACCTCTTTCCCCTTCTTACATTTCAGAATTGCTCAAAGCCTCCGAGGTGGGAAATGCCGCTTCTGAAGATCCACTTTCTAAAGGATCATTGGTGCCAAGCAAGAAGATCTCCCCTCTGCATCCAGGGTGACAGGCTGGGGTCTCTGCCACTCTACAAGGCTGGCAGGAAATGATTTATTTTTTATGAAATTATCTTTCCATAACGCTTTATGCACACCTCACAGTAAATGAGGAAAATACAGGAATATTCAACAGCTGGAAAGAGAATGAGGAGTGAGATTAGAGCAGAGCATCTAATCTAAAGATGGGTTTTCAGCTTGGGCCAGAAAAGAGAGCAAGCAGTGGAGCATTTTCAATGTCGTGAGGTAATTTCATCCAGAGGACAAGTGCAAGAAGGAAAAAAGACAGCAAGACCAGCCCATTTAATGCCAGAGGTGTGGAGAAAATGTGCAATTAATAGCAAAGAAACGAGGTGGAGAAGAGCAATGAAAGAGCTGAGAGACGGTGGAGAGGCAGACAATGCATGTGCTTTATGGGTGAAGACCAAGCAGGCTACTTGATCAGTACCCAGTGACACGAGGAGAGATGGAGGAGTACAAGAATACCCGGGCTGGTAAAATGACTGCAGAGTAGCAAAATTCTGAAATATGTGAAATGGGTGAATACTAAAAGCTGGAAGACCAGCGAGGAGCCTACAATAAAAAACCATGCAAGTCAGAGACAACAGGAGTCACCTGAACTCAGAACTGCCACCTACTGGACTACGATGCCATGAGCCTTTATTTGTATCAACCTGGTGTATTCCCCTCCATTTGCCCCCCTGTCACCTAACCTAGCCATTGCTTTTACAGACCCTGGCCAAGAGCCACAGAGCGCAGCTCCCTCCAGAAGCCTGGGACTGGCCACTAGGTATTGTTGCTGTACAATAGCTAAGACTCCCTATCCCCTAGAGCAGAGCTTTCCAAAGTGTGTGTCGCGACACTTTACTGTGTCGCCTGAGGTGTGCCGGTGTGTCGCGCAAGCCCGGTGCACGTGACACACCGGCAAGTGCAGGGGCCGGGAACCCATGGCTCCGAGCCAGATATGGCTCTATTGAGGGCTGCATCTGGCTCGCAGACAAGTGTCGCCACACTTTCCCGCTGACCCAGCTGCTCCCCGGTCCTCCTCCGCCCGGGCGGAACGCGGCAGGACAGCTGGAGTCAGTGGCACCAGCGTGCTCTCTTCTTCCCGCCCCCCCCCCCCCGGAAGAGGAAGTGGAGAGTATCGGGTGAGTGCGCGGCAAGAAGAGGCCACGCTAGTGCGCTCAGCATTGGCCCGAAGAAAAGAAGACTGCAGCGCGACTCGGAGGAAAATGAAGAGGTTCAGCCGCGGCCGATGGGACTCCGCCTCCGCGAGGGCTGAAAATGAAGAGGTTAGCGTTGGGAGGAGGCTGCTGCCGCCGCGAGTTCCCGGGGTGGGGGTGGGGGAGAGAGAGTGAATGAGCAAGCAAGCTGTGTTTGCTCGCTCATTCACTCTCTCTCTCCCCCACCCCGGGAACTCGCGGCGGCAGCAGCCTCCTCCCAACGCTAACCTCTTCATTTTCAGCCCTCGCGGAGGCGGAGTCCCATCGGCCGCGGCTGAACCTCTTCATTTTCCTCCGAGCCGCGCTGCAGTCTTCTTTTCTTTGGGCCGATGCTGAGCGCACTAGCGTGGCCTCTTCTTGCCGCGCACTCACCCGATACTCTCCACTTCCTCTTCCGGGCCGCGGGGCCCTGTGTGTGTGTATGAGAGAGTGAGAGATTGCATGTATGTGAATGATTGAGAACCTGTACATGTGAAAGAGAGTATGTCTGTGATTGAGAGCCTGCCTGTGAGAGAGAGAGAGCATGAATGTAAGTTTACCATTGGGAACCTGTATGTGTAAGTTTGTGATTGAAAACCTGTTTGTGTGAAAGAGTATGTGTGTATGATTGAAATCCTTTGTGTGTGAGAGAAATCATGTGTATGTATGATTGAGAGCCTGTGTTTAAATGAGAGAGAGAGACCATGTGTGTCTGTGTGTGATTGAGAGCTGATTTAGGTGAGGGAGCATGTGAGTATGTGATTGAGAGCCTGTGTGTAAATGAGAGAAAGAGAGGACATGTTTGTAAGCATGTGAATGAGAGTCTGTGTGTGAGAGAAAAAGACAGCATGTATGTGTGTGATTGAAAGCCTGTGTGTGTGTAAGCGTGAAAAGATAGACAGCATGTGTGTAAATGTGTAATTAAGAGCCTATATAAGTGAGAGAGAAAAAACATGTGTATATGTGAGTACTGAGAGCATGTGTGTATAGGTGTGTCATTGAGAGCCAGTGTGAGAGAGAGCGCTGGTATGTGACTGAGAGAGGAGAAAGTTCCAAGCAAACCACCCCTCCTCCTGCTAATTCAGAACAATCTCAGGACACCTGGATATCAAACGTTCCCAGGTATGCAGAGCAAAAAAATGTTTGTATCCTTATTATTTTTCATTACTGGGTCTTTGTGTCTGCTATTTTGAAATATTTTGTTGGTATCTGGAAATGATTTATATGAGTTTTTAATTATTGGATATTCCACTCATCAGCTGTTTCGAAATATGTTCTTTTTGTTAGTACAGTTTTACTGCTGATGATTTTATATTTCTTGATTTGTTTTATAAGGATGGGTGATGTTTCTTTTTTCCTTTGTTACACTGCATACAACCTCTGGTTTGCTAGTAGACTGAATTACTGTGTCCTGAAATTATGTTTGTCTAAAAAGTGTGTCACCAACATGAAAAGTTTGGAAAGCTCTGCCCTAGAGGTTATGAACTGGCAGCAGAAGCCAGGCTTTCACCATGGTCCCATGATAGTGGGAAAGGTTGAGGTTTCAGCTGTACACTCCCCATTCTGCTTACCTACTAGAACAGTGCAAAACGATTTGGATGAACTTTAATGTGGACAAGTGCAAGGTGTTGCATATAGGGAAAATTATCCATGCTATAGTTACACAATCCTTGGTTCCATATTAGGAGCTAACACCCAGGAAAGAGATCTAGGCATCATAGTGGATAATCCATTGAAATCGTCGGTTCAGTGTGCTGCGGCAGTCAAATAAGCAAACAGAATGTTGGGAATTATTAGAAAGGGAATGGTGAATAAAACGGAAAATGTCATAATACCTCTAACGCTCCATGGTAAGACCGCACCTTGAATACTGTGTACAATTCTGGTTGCCACATCTCAAAAAAGATATAGTTGCGATGGAGAAGATACACAGAAAGGTGACCAAAATGGTAAAGGGGATGGAACAGCTCCCCTATGAGGAAAGACTGAAGAGGTTAGGGCTGTTCAGCTTGGAGAAGAGACGGCTGAGGGGGGATATGATAGAGGTCTTTAAAATCATGAGAATCTTGAATGAGTAGATGTGAATTGGTTATTTACACTTTTGGATATTAGAACTAGGGAGCACGCCATGAAGTTAGCAAGTAGCACATTTAAGACTAATCGGAGAAAATTCTTTCACTCATCACACAAGTAAGCTCTGGAATTTGTTGCCAGAGGATGTGGTTAGTGCATTTAGTGTAGCTGGGTTCAAAAAAGGTTTGGATAAGTTCTTGGAGGAGAAGTCCATTAATGGCTATTAATCAATTATACTTGGGGAATGGCCACTGCTATTAATTGCATCAGTAGCATGGGATCTTCTTAGTGTTTGGGTACTTGCCAGGTTTTTGTGGCCTGGTTTGACCTCTGTTGGAAACAGGATGCTGGGCTTGATTTGACCCAGCATGGCAATTTCTTATGTTCTTATTCTGGATTTATCTGAAGTTCTTTATGGTGATAAAAATCTGAAGGCAAGGACATTTGGATTTTCTTTTGTTTCTTTTTAAAATGGGGTATTAAGAATTGTATGAGAAGCTCGGGGGATGGGGAGGGGAGCGTGGATTCTGAGTTCAGAATAAGTTCTCCTTCTGTTGCAGGCAGATCTGCTGAGAATTAACAGCGGATGGGTTAGGGTTGGGGATCGAGAAATATTACAAGATTCCAGTGGGAAGTTCGAAACTTTTGCAATTCAGAAAAGTGAATTTTGCATTCCAACACCTAACATTACAGTATTATTTTGTTTATTTATTCTATCGAAGCACCAGGGAACCTTGGATACGAAGGGGTTTTTTTTAATGTTTCTGGGCATGTCTTTTATTTCTCAAGTGCAATACAAATGGCGAATAGTACTTTTTATAATGTCTCTAAATGTTAAGGGGTTGAATTCCCTGCAAAAAAGACAATTGCTTAAGTGCAAAATATTGGATGGGGGGGCAACAATTGTATTATTACAGGAAACTCATCTTAAAAAAAAGATATGAATCTCTCTTAAGATGGTCGCTGTACCCCATCCAACACTTCACTTCTGCAATGCCACAGGCTGATGTGGGAATACTTTTTCATAAAGATTTTGGAGGTGATATTAAAAAATATTGTTGCAATCCTTGGGGTAGATACATACTGGTAAAATTTGAATTAGAAGGAAAATTGTACCCTCTGGTTAATATTTACGCACCAGTGACAGGTCAGACAGCCGTCTTTTCTGCTCTGAGAGCAATCTTGAACACGGAAGCAGAGGGATCCGCCTGATTATAGCTGGAGACTTTAACTTAACTTTGATACAGCAGTGGATAATTCTGGGAGTGGAGGTTCAGGTTCTGGGGGCACTAGAGCATCTCTTAAAAAACTAATGAGGTAATGGGATTTAATTGACATATGGCGACATGAATATTCACACTCACAAAACTACACTTTTTATTCTAGACCACGCCAATCCTACTCCAGGATCGATTTTTTCTTGGTTGACAAGACAGTGCTGCCACAAACACAGGCCCAATATAGACTGATTTCATGGTCAGACCATGCCCCCATTTGGCTTTGTATTCCTAGCAGGGGAAGAGAGTTAGGGGAGGGGTCGCCTTTGGATGTTAAATAATACACTACTAGATGATAGTGTTTTCTGTTCACAGATAGAAGAAGAAATTACTGAATATCTTGCTTTACATGATGGGGGGGACACTCATCCCTCCTTCATGTGGGAGGGGTGAAAGCAGTAATTAGAGGCAGGTTAATTTCAAGAGTGGCCTTTTTGAGAAAAAGAATGAATGTACTAGTAAACAGATTGTTGAAAGTTGAATTACTGAAATTAGAAATGATACATAAAAAGCTCCCGATGAATCCCATTTTCAGTCACTACAAAAAAATAAGGAAAGAACTACAGAACATACAAATCAATAAGCTGGCTTTTCAGTTAAATCAAGTGAAACAGGAGCACTTTGAATGGAGCAATAAGGCCAGCCGGCTATTAATTAGGCGTTTAAAAAAAATGTATAGCACAACAACAAATAATTAAGATAAAGGCTGAGGATGGTCATATGTTAACATCTAACAAGGATATCAGGCGATTTAAGGATTTTTATGCCAATTTGTACGCCACCAATTTTAGAGTTGACCCTAGCCAAATGGAGGTATATCTGTCAAAGATGAATTTGCCCACTATTACTGAACTTGAAAAACATTTCTTTGACAAAGATATTTTCTCTATTGAGATTACCAATGTGATAAAGGAATTAAAAGTAAATAAGGCACCAGGATTAGATGGGTACACCACCCTTTTGTACAAGAAATTTTCGGCTCAATAAAGGAAGAATTTGAGCCAAACATTTCTTGCTTAATAATAATAATTAAAATGGTTTAAGAGCCGAAAATTCTCTCCCTGCTACTGAAAATCTTCTGGGAATATCTATATTGGTGAAACCAGGTCGAGATCCAACTAATTGCAGGTCCTTTCTCTCCATTTCCCTTATAAATGTCGACCTTAAGATTCTAGCTAAAATATTAGCTAATTGAATGAAAAGAGTTTTGGCCTGATTAATACACCAAGATCAAGCCGGGTTTATCCGTGGCTGGATGGCGGCCGACAATGTACGTTGAATTATTATTCTAGCATGGTGGGTAGGGAAAAATCACACCCCAGCTGTATTTTTGTCAGTCAATGCTGAAAAGGCATTCAACGGTGTACTGGTCATTCCTATTCCTTACATTGGAAAAAATGCATTTTGGCCACCCATTCCTCTCATGGTTATGACCGCTTTATTCTAACTCATCTGCGTGGTTAAAAGTTAATGGTATTTACTCTGACCCTTTAGAAATTCAATGAAGAACACACCAGGGATGTCCACTGCCTCCTCTCCTATTTGCTCCATTTCTTGAGCCACTACCTATAAATATTAGAAGTGCAATTGAGATACAAGGTGTCTGAGTAGGGGCAGATGAGCATAAGATTTCACTTTTCACAGATTATATTTTTTTATTCACGCTGACATCCCCTGAAGTGTCCTTGAAGGAAGCTATAGAAGTGCTAGAGAGTTTTAGCCGGGTGTCCGGCTTTAATTTGAACCTTGATAAGTTGGAGGTACTTAATTTAATGGTTGATAAAGCACAATTGCCAGTGCTGAAAAGAACCTTTCCTTTTAAATGGGCTAAGAACAGAATAAAATATCTTGAAATTTGGATTAGCAACTGCTTTGAAGATTTGCTTGCTCTTAATTATAAACCGTTGTGGCAAGTAATCAGCAACGATGGGCCCCCTACAGCTTATCCTGGCTAGGGCGAATAGCCTCAGTTAAAATGAATGTGCTCCCAAGATTGAATTATTTATTTCAAACCCTTCCTATTTCGGTACCAGACTCCATGCTTAAATGTTGGCAGCGTCACATTTTTGCTTTTATCTGGAAACATAAACCGCCGAGGATACCATGATCAGTGATGTATCAACATAAACTTCAGGGGGGGTCTAGGTGTACAAATCTTAGATGGTATTTCGTGGCAGCACAGTTGAGAGCAGTCATAGAATGACATAGGAGACAAGAGCCTAAAAATTGGGTCAAAGTGGAGCAGGCAGTAGTGGGCCATATGCCCCTTTGGGCTATGGCTTGGCAACCACAGGATACCTGGAGACGGGTAATGGATATTCCCCCAACTACACAGTTTACTCTGTCATTATGGAAGCAATGAAAAGTGCATTTTGTCGGCAGTCAGTATTTTTTTTAACACTGCATTCTATCATAATATTAAATTTCGCTCAATCTGAATCCTGGATAGCTAAAGGAATTCCAAGTTTTGAAAAGGTATGGGGACAGCAGAGACCCCTATCCTTTGATGAATTGCAAGAGAAATACAGTCTGCGGGGTAAGGACCTATTTTGTTACTCATAGCTGCGACACTTTTGATTGCGGAAAAAGTGGACAAGGACTTGAGAGAGGAAAAAACCCAACCTGAACATTGGTGCAAACCCGAGAAGTATTAATAGGGGTGGTAAGATTTCCAATATTTATGGGTTTCTTAGTAACACCCAGCGATCTCAGGCAGCATATGTAAGAGCCTGGGAAAAAGATTTGACCACTGAGGTGTGGGACTTAAGCACCAAACAAAGCTCTGTTTCAGCGAACGACTGAAAATCGTTATATTAATGAGGTGGCACCTCACGCCAGTCCAAATACATAAGTTGCTTTTATTGGGATAAAACTTATGTTGGAAGCAATGCGGTGAAAGGGGAACTTTTTGACACCTTTGGTGGGGGTGGGCCTAGGATTGCCCAGTTTTGGTCGGTGGTACTTCTGTTTATGGATAAGGTGCTCGGGCAACTCCTGCCAATAACCCCCCCTTGCAGATATTGCTAAATTTACCACTTGCTATGCCAGCACATAAATGGGCTTTAGTTCATGAAATCGTAATTTCTGCTCGTTGTGAATTGGCGTTACTTTGGAAAACGTGGTAGCTAGACTTGACAAAATGTGCTTTCTGTATAAATTGATAGCAATCAGGAATCATCACTTAACCTAAATTTCAAAAGATACGGGACCCATTTTATGGCTGGAAAACAGAGTCTGCTTATTGCTTGTAAGTTTGCTCTGGGAAGTGGCTGCCATTTAAATTGACATTTTGTTAAGGACTTACTGATGGATGCAGGATTTTGTACAGATTGAAGAATCTCACTGATGATAATCAACGTGTTATTTTGGGAGGGGGATGGGGGGGATGTTCAGTTTGCTCATTTGTGTTTAATGGTATAAACCTACTGTAATTGATTGAGCTCTGGAATTGTTACAATGAAATTGAAAATAAAAGAGGCAATTTAAAAAACCTGAAAAACAAACTGCTTCTCTTCAGCTGAGGCCTGTGCATGCAATGCCTCTGTCTCCCAGCTCCTAGTTTTACTGCACATTTGCATTCTTCGCCAGGAGGAAGGTTGCAGAGCATCAGTTACACCAGGTTCATATTATTGAAGGAAGCAAATATTTAAGAAAAGCACCTGCAGCCCTCTGATTTCAGGATTCTGTTTTATGACCCTAGATTTTTATTCCATTTATCTCATCAACCCATTCAAGAAGACTCAAGGCAATGTAAAAATCAAAATTAAAAACAAACATTAATCAGCAAAGGAGTCACAAGCAATTCCTGACTGTCTAACGGGGGGTGGCTATCATGAGGCAGATGCCTCGTAAAATTCTGAGACGCAGCAAGCAGAGCCGTAGCCAGGCAGGGCAGCGCCTATGGCCAAGTGAAAAACTGCACCCTCGCCCATTATACAACACACGAGTTGGGAGACTTTGTTACACGTTTGCACAGCAATGCCCATGGCCAGTGCACGGGTATTAGGTGCTCTAGGAAAAACGTACGGCCTTGTACCCCCCATGCTATCACACCCTCCTCACAGACAAAAATTATGCATTTATAATAAAAAAGGACATTCAAAGCACAGTCTTCTGAGGTAAAAATATCACTTACAATTGGCATTTTATATTTACATGCACTGCTGAGGTTCCAACCAGAAAACCCTGCAAAATTGCAAGAGACAGTTGGAACTCATATGGTATTAGTCCTATTGTTGTGCGTCTTGAGCATGGGCAGACCCTCAGAAAGCCACAAGGAAACAGAATTACAATGCAATAAACTTTCTGTATCAAAACAATACTAACTGCCAGCACTCAAACAGCAACAACTCTACCTATGAAAGTTAACACTGTAAATATTATACCAGGCCTTAAAACACCAATACACCCCCTATTAGGAAAACAGAACCAGCCAAGCTGCTATAGATCTCTACATACAAACTGCACACTATTGGAATACCTTACTCAGTCACACATGCAAAAACACAGATAGACCCTCAAATATAGAAAATAAAGAGACCATAAAGTATAAATAGAAAGTACAGGCAAAAACTGAACTGGAAACTGCTACAAGTTAAATTCTATATAACTGCAACAATAAAAAAAAACCAAAACAGAAGCATTACCATTTCTCATAAAACAAAATTAGTAAAACCATAGCAATAAAGAATAATTCAAAACTAATGAATAGAATAGCATTCAATAATGAAAAACTCACATTAAAAGTTTCCAGACATCAATAAAATATTTCAAACATCAAATAATACCCAATAATTAGAACTACTAAGGATTTTTAAAAATTGCCTATCATCCATATCTGGGAACTTTTGATTTCCAGAAGCCCTAAAGTAGTCATGGATTTACAGGCAGAGACGATGTGGGGTCAATCTCTCTCACACATTCTCCCACACAGTCTTGCTCCCCTTTCCCCCCATTCTTCAGCACTCTTGGTCCATTCTCCTCTCAGACACCCTACTCCCCAGGAGCTTTAATCCCCAGCCCCCCCCCCTCCCCCCACTTCCCAGCAATCTTGCTCCCCTCACTCACTGCAGGTGGCAGGTGCATGATTTCCCTGAATGCTGCTCTCTCCACCCCCCCCCCCCCCCCCCCCCCCCCCCATTCACCCTCTCTGCTCCTGAAGACTGGAAGGATCGCGGCCTTGCAGCACGAGCTGCTTCCTCTCTCCCAGCTGCCAGTGCTTGAATGACATCATCAGGTGAAGGAAGCAGCCGCACTGGGCCTCCCTACACACAATAAAAATTATGCATTTATAATAATTGAATGTCCTTTTTCATGTAAAATCTAAATATAGACTCCTAAGGTAAAAATAACACAACATCTATATTATATTTACATGCACTGCTGTGAGGTAAACCAGAAAACCCTACAGAAAAGCAAATAATATACTTGGAGTCCTTATGGTATTAGGCCTCTTGTTTCACATGCTGGGTGTGGACTTGGCCCTCAAAGTCATGAGTAAACTGCATCGTGGTTACAATATAGTAAACCTCCCTTACCAAACCAGCACTTACAGTACTCAAACAGTAACTATGAAAAGGCAACACTGCAAAATTATCATCAGGCCCTAAAACACCAATGCAACTCCTATTAGGAAAAGTGAACTACCCACTAGCAGAATACCTCATGGTCAGTCATGCAGAACCCAGACAGACTCTGAAATAACCATAGGGGTAGATTTTAAAAGCCCTGCGCTCGTAAATCCAGCAGGATTTACGCGCACCAGCAGGCGTAACTCCATCGAACAAGGTGGGAGGGGGGGATTTAGGTAGGGCTGGGGGGTGGGTTAGATAGGGGAAGGGAGGGAAAGGTGGGGGGGGGGGGGGGAGCAAAAAAATTCCGGAGCGGCTCGGAGGGAACGGAGGCGGCTACGCGCGTATCTTTTAAAATCCGGCGTACTTTTTTAAAATCTGCCCCATAAAGTATAAATAATCCTAAAACATACTGATAAAAAGACTATTTCAAGCAGTTGGTGAAGAGGACATCAAATAATTAAAAACTTATATAAAAATCATGGATTAGCAGAGGTAGGGGAGGGGCAGTTATTGCGCACACACACACACACACACACACACTTTCTCCTCTCACACACTCCACTTCCTCTCTGGAAGCACAAATGGTGGCCGCAGCCTCCTTCTTCAGCCTGTGCAGCAGACAGGGCTACTCTTTTTGGGACGGAGGCTGCTAGTTTCCTGCCCCTTTCTGCCATGCTGGCCAAAACTGCTCAACCTCCAGCTCCTTCCAATGATGCAGGACCCTGGCGGTGGGGGTCCGAAACGCGATCGTGTCGGGATGTGCAGATGAGTATCACTGCTGAATCAATTTGAGTCTATATTGGAAAAAGTGACATTATTGTTATGTTGTGACTATATGCATCAGAATTATTGAATCAAATTCAATCTTGGAGCTTTCATCAGTTTTTTGGAGAAAATAGATATGATAAAAAATTACAAAAAAATATATATAAAGTTCTTGATGATCTAGGCATAGGATTTATAATCATATATTAACCAGTACATACCATTTCTACAATAGTCATCAATATCATATTATCGAAGCAGATATTTGTATAAAATACAAACGTCTTATTCTCAGTTTTATTTTATTTTTTTTCTATTATTCTTTTCTTATCTTTGTAATATAATATTAATTAATTTAGTATAGTTAATTTTAACTAGAGATGTTTATTAGAAGAAGAGTTTATTTGAATCAATTGTAATTTCTCTTTTTCATTTCTATTGCTTCTCTTTTGTTTATTATTTTATTTTATTTATATTTTATTTTACTTTAATTAGTAGTTATTATCTAAGTTTATTTTACTTTATCTCTACTTTAATATTTGTTTACTGTTGTAAACCGTTTTGGTGAGCGTTCTCGCTTTTGAAAGATGGTGTAGAAATGTTTTTAAATAAATAAATAAAATAAATAAATAAATGGACCTGAGACCATAAAGAGAGTCTGGTTGATTGCCTTGACCCATGAGTAGTGGTCCTACAAAATTTATGTATTTCTTGAAACTGAGTTTATATAACTAAGTTTATATAAAACTAGTTTATATAACTGAGTTTATATAAACTAAGTTTATATAAAAAAATACCAGGTGTACCATCATTTGTAATACGTTGTTTACATTTCGGTTACTGGAATACACTTGTTGTGTTGGAGGCCTTTGTGTGATTGTTTCTGTAATGCCCAACATTCCCAAGGATAGAGGAGTGGAGAGGAACAAGACAGCAGAGAGAAAAGAGAAGCAATGAATACAGCAGCCATCTAAAGAAAATAGATATTTAATATTACGTTTTCAGCAGATTCATAGCACTAATGGGGGCTTTACATTTTTAACCTTGAAGAAGCCTGCAGGAAAATATTTATCCCAGACAAATATTGTGCCAGCAAAGCAAATATTTGGCAGAAGCCTCTTCAAGCATCTGATATTAGAATTTTCTCTTATGACTTTAATTGAATAATTAAACACAAACAGCACAAGACTCACAAGTAATTCCTGACACTCCGATATCAGAGAATTGAAGTTTAGGGTCTCAGGTAAGGACTAAAACTGTTGGAAATGCACATCACTTGGGTAAGATGGTGGCTGGAACCAGAGGGATAATGGGGAGCGCCTCGAGGAAGGCATGACCAACCAACCAAAAAAAAAAAAAAAGATGCGTGAGGCTGCAATTAGAATATTATATCCAATTCTAGAGGTCATTCCTCCAAAAAGATACAGAGAGGTTAGAGCAAGTCATTTGGGAAAGGATATCACTAATTCTCCATGCACTGTATAAGCTGCAAGTGAGATTTAAAATTTTAGTGGCAACTTTTATAGGTAGGACTGAGAATGTGCGATTCTGTTTGCTTCTTGAGATCCTCAGGTGACAGGAGGCTACTAGCCATATCTTGGATTCATAGGACTAGGTTTGTACTAAACAAAGTGCCCATATTCTTTGGAATAGTCGTTACGAAATATTCTTTTTATTTCAGATTGTGAAGGATTCAGGAAACAGATCAAGTCTTGGTTATTTGATCAAGCTTTTTAGAATAATTTTATTTTGGCAAAACTTTTATTTGTGGGAATAGTTTTATGGGACTGCTGTCAACAGGGTATTAATATAGAGGCTGAATTAATAAGCCACACTGAGAGACCTATTCAATAAAGTGCCCCCAGCCTATCACACAGGTTTACGGGCGGCTGGACACGCTAGACTAGCACCCGATGCAATAAGGAGATTAGTGCATCCAAAACGCACGCCCAAAGAACGCCTAGCTGATAGGGCTCATCACATGTAAATTCCATGTAGATGAGGCTATTAGCTGTTATCCCCCATGCAGAAAATTGCCGAGCACCCAATGCAACACTTTTTAACGTGGCAAATAACTTCAGCTCCAGGGCTGAAAGTCAAGGACTCTAGGAGGAATTTTAAAAATACTGTCCTCTGTTGTTGTTGTGACCATCAGTCTACGACGGCTTCGCCCCGCCTACCTCTCATTTCTTGCAGCTCCTCCCGCTCACCTCGGACTACTGGCTGCCACGGCGTCTGTTTGCCGTCCTCTCCAGCGTCCCTGGATCGGCTTTGGTGCTGCCTCCCGCCATGCTTCTCCAAGGTACCTTAGGGTGTACGCTCGCATGCCGCCCTCATCTTTATTTCCATGTTGGCGCGAACCTCAGGGGTGTCACCCTGATATGACATCACACTGCCCGGATATTTAAGCCTACAGTAATTTGCTAGCTCATTGAGTGCCAATATAGTACAGTACGGAGCGCACTGTTAACCTGCCATTGGATGCGCGTTTTCCCTTACCCCTTTATTCAGTAAGGGGCCGAAAACCCGCGTCCAACCCGCCGAACCTAGTAGCGCCCTCAACATGCAAATGCATGTTGAGGGCTCTATTAGGTATTCCCACAGGATTCAGAAAACAAAATGTGCAGCCAAGCTGCACACTTTCAGAAATTAGCGCCTACCTAAAGGTAGGCGCTAATTTCTTCGGGCACCGGGAAAGTGCACAGAAAAGCAGTAAAAACTGCTTTTCTGTGCACCCTCCGACTTAATATCATGGCGATATTAAGTCGGAGGTCCCGAAGGGTAAAAAAAAGTTAAAAAAAAAAATTTGAAGTCGGCCCGCAGCTGTCTGGTTGAAAACTGGACGCTCAATTTTGCTGGCGTCCGGTTTCCGAGTCCGTGGCTGTCAGCGGGCTCGAGAACCGACGCCAGCAAAATTGAATGTCGGCTGTCAAACCCGCTGACAGCCGCCGCTCCGGGCCAAAAGGAGGCGCTAGGGATGCGCTAGTGTCCCTAGCGCCTCCTTTTGCCCATTTCTACCGCCGGGCCTCATTTAAATACTGAATCGCGTGCACAGGTGAGCGGCCTGTTCGCCCGCTCTCCCGCGGACTTTACTGAATCGGCCCGTGAGTTAGCAACGGTAACTCTATGGATGGGATTCGCTCTCCGTACCGAAGCTGCTCTGCCACTCCAGCGCTATCTGGAACTCTTACACCCTTCGGGGTTGCTAACTGAGTACCCCGCTCCTCAGGGGCCTCTTTTGCTTCTTTCAGGTGCTATCAGGAAACCGGTACTCGCTCCTCGAGGGCCCATGTTCCCTCAGTCGCTGCCTGCATCTTCAAACCTTTCTACTTGGAAGACTTCACTAAGTTTCCATCTGTGAGTACAACTACCATCTATTCCACAGTACTGCTTCACTGGAACCAGGTACTCGCTCCTCGAGGGCCTGCCCTCTGTTCCGGTGCCAGACCTCTCCTCTGGTGGAATCTCTGTTACTGCTACGTGAGTTCAATACAACTCTCTGCTCCAAGGGATCAGGTACTCGCTCCTCGAGGGTCTGCTCTCCCTGTCTTGGAGCTTCTACTAATTCTGCCTGGGACTCTGAATGCTTCTCATTGTGTACTCATAACTCTCAGTCTCTTTCCACTACAGCACAGCCTAGGCAGAGGATTTGCTGTTCCAGTATTCTGTGGAAAACCTGCCCAGCCGGGCTCAACATCCACGTGGGAGTAGCTTGCTTGTTGTGGCGGTTACTATCCCAAACCAAATAAGCCTGATACTTCACTTTCAATGCATATCCAGCGTAGCTCTCTGCTTCAACGGCAGGGGGGAATGAAGATAAGAGGATTTACATTCAGACAACTACCACCAAGGACTGAATTGCAAAGTCTGGGTAAACAAATAAGCATGGGAGTAGCTTGCTTGTTGAGGCGGTTACTACCCCGAACCAATTAAGCCTGATACTTCACTTTGAATATAGAAACATAGAAATGACGGCAGAAGAAGACCAAACGGCCCATCAAGTCTGCCCAGCAAGCTACGCTCTTTATCCATTTTTTTCCCTTTTTCTCTCTCCCACCTGTTACTATTGGCTTCCAGTACCCTCCAGCCCTAATTCCCTTCCACCCAATTTAGAGAGCATCTCTGTATCTGCATCCAAGTGACATCCAGCTCAATTAGGGGTAGCAACCGCTGTAACAAGCAGGCCACCCCCTTGCCCCATACTCTTACCCACCCCTGTTTTTATTATTTTTGTTTTTTTGTTTGTTTTTTTTTGGAAATAGCAGCCCTCCATCCTTCCGCTCCGTGAAGGTGGAACACCAGCTACTGGCCACTGGCATCCCGCTCCGTGAATGCCTCTGTGGCTACTGCCGCTCCGTGCAGTGTTTGAATGCCTCTGTGGCTACTGCCGCTCCGTGCAGTGTTTGAATGCCTCCACTTTATTCACGCCCTCTAGACTTGATGCCTCTGTGGCTACTGCCGCTCCATGCAGTGTTTGAATGCCTCTGTGGCTACTGCCGCTCCGTGCAGTGTTTGAATGCCTCCACTTTATTCACGCCCTCTAGACTTGATGAATACATATACAGCGCAGCTCACTGCTTCAACAGCAAGGGGGAATGAAGAAAAGAGGATTTATATTCAGACAACAACCAACAAGGACTAAATTGCACAGGCTGGGTAAACAAATAAGCATGGGAGTAGCTTGCTAATTGTGGCGGTTACTACCCCTAACCAATTAGGCTTGATACTTCATTTTGATGCAGCTCCAGCACTGCTCTCTACATCAATGGTGGGGGTGGAAGGAAATTAGAACCAAAAAGTTACAATAAGGGACCTGAACTCAGCAGTCAGAGTAACAGACAAGTATGAGAAAAATTAAGTGTGAAAGCTTGCTGGGAGGCTGGATGGGCCGTTTGATCTTCTTCTGCCATCATTTCTATGTTTGTTTCTATTTAATATCCAAGTTAAATAAAACCCATGCTAAAATCTCAGATTTTAGCATGGGTTTTATTACACCGGCCCTATGGTGGTGTAATTTTGTTGGATGCAGATTGGATTTTTGTGTTGAGTAAATTGTGTCTTTAATTAGTGGGTATGTTATTTGTGTTTTGTAATTTTTTTTTTGGGTGTTTTGTTTTTATTATGTCTGGTTTTGTAATTTTATATATTTTGTGAACTGTTTATGGTATTTTAAATTGGTGGTTTACAAATAGAACTGGATAGAGAAGGTCCAGGAAGAAAAGCTACCAAAATGGGGTTTGCAGCAAAATCCATAATATGAGATTTACATAGTAACATGCAAGGTATTGTCGGCAGAAAAAGACCAAATGTTCCATCCAGTCTCCCAGCAAGCTTCCCTTGGCAGCAGCTGCTGCTCTGTGCAGGTTACCCCACATGTTCGCCAAGGGCACTTAGGGGTCTAAATATGTATATCCTAGAGGAGACAATGACAGGCAATATGTTACAATACCCTCAATGCTCAAAAATCAATAAACAAAAAATGAGAGCGAGTAAATCTTCACAATTATCACAAAAAATACAATTCATTTCATTAGATTCCTTACATAGTAAGGATAAGAAGAAATACGTAGAGAAGTATGATCTTTACTCTGCTTTGATGTTGGAGGGTCAGCGTTGGAAAATGGATGTTGGAACGATGCTTGAATAGCTTTAAACACATCTCCCTAACTTGGTGGAGATCTGTTTGAATTAACTCTGGCACGCCGTAGCTCACGGACGACCGCCCCTCCCACCCTTGACCACGCGACAACAGAGTAGGTAAGCCAAGATAACTTTTATTAAGTGGAAGAAACGGCCACAGCCAGCATTTTACATTATAACCTTATTACTTTATATTGCAGCAGCTTAATCAATTGGCATTAGCTAAATGCCACGCCCTCACCGGTACCTTGCTTGTTCTTCCCACCCCAATGCTTTTTTGGAGACGGCAGCCCTCCATCCTTCCGCTCCGTGAAGGTGGTATACCATTGGCACCCCGCTCCGTGAATGCCAATCCCGCCTTCCGCTCCGTGAAGGGGAACACCCGCCACTGGCATCCCGCTCCGTGAACGCCTCCGTGGCTACTGCCGCTCCGTGCAGTATTCTGCCGCCTCCTCCCACCCCTGGCCTTGCGGGCCGCGATTATTGCTTATGCCAGGCCTTCATTGGGCCACCCCCAGACCGGCCATTATCTCGGTCTCCGCCATGCTGGCCTTGCGGGCCGCGGTTATTGCTTATGCCAGGCCTTCATTGGGCCACCCCCAGACCGGCCATTATCTCGGTCTCCGCCATGCTTAGTTATATCCATGCCCCCGCTTTCCCCCTATACAAAGTCCTTGGTGCTGTGCTCCTCCCCTTCCCCCTCCCCCAACACCAAAAACTTCCCCTCTATGCAGCGATACATCCCCTTATGCTCCGGTGAGGGCACCCGCCAAAGTAGGAAACAGTAAAACCTTACTTGTTTTCTACCCCCACTAATTAATTAAAGCTGCTGTGGCCGTTTGCAGTGCAGGATGAAGATATCTACCCCAACGTCTGATAAGTGAACCCCATCCGGCCTATAATGCCTGAACATGAGAGCGAAATATCATCATGCTTGCTGACATACCCCCTTATAGCTCTCAACCACGTCCCCACTTCTTTATTCAATTTGCGCCTGCTTTTGCGATGGATTTATGCGACCTCGCGTCCCTCCATACCAATCGGGGGATAATGTGGGACCATACCAATACCACGGCTGGCCATATAGCCTTAATTGCAGTCAAGTCCTTCTTGATCGTGATTATTAAGTCAATGTTTTTGACTGCGACCAAATTGTTACCGCCCAATTGACAGATGATATCAGGCTGTGGTAGTTGCCTGGCGTATTGGAGGATGCAAGGCATTAGTTGGACCCCTCATCCCTCGTTTGCCGAGCCAGAATAAGCTGGCCTTGCTACGAGGAATGCCCATCTGCTCGCTGGAGGTCTTTCTCTTGGTTCTAATGTGCGCCCAATAAATGTACGAGTGCCCCATATCACTTTCGCGCTCCCCGCTGGCGAGTCTATGATGGACAAAATAAAACGGTTATGTGAAACAGGACGGTAAATATATGCTTTTTATGTTTCTCAGTGAGACTGTTCATTGGGGTGTCTGGTTATTGGGTCGTATGTATGTTTTGAATTTACCGGATTTCCACCGCCCTAGCGCCTTAATTTGATCTTCGCTTAAACCGCTGCTGGCGAAGGATGCTGCGCCTATTCGGAATGAATGTGTGTGATAAGCTCCCGCGTCTTCCCCTATCTTTTCCAAGCCTTTGCGTAGCATACTGATAAACTGGTAACGCGATAGCGCGTTGCCATCTTTGTGTTTTAGAAAGGGCCCTCCCCCCAGCGGGCGTACTTTGAGGTATTCTGTTGTAGCCCTTACGGGGCATATCACTCCCGTATGAGCAGGGTATAATGTAATCCAGCGACCTACTGCCCGTTGATCAGTTTTTGCTCGCCTGAGAAAGATCTGTACTGTCTCATTAAACAGCCTTATGTTTTCTATCAGGAGACCCCCCCATCCGATGCCCTGGTGGTCACCTTTGCCCTCGGGATAAGCTCGCTGTTTCTAAATGCACCAAAGAACATTAGTGAAAAAGCCACGGTCCATAGCTTTACCTCATAATTGTCCCAAACTAGGCTGGGGAGCTCCTTTACCAGTGCTTGTAGCAGCATTGGTGTGATAGGCTTTCTGGCGTCCCTTCTAACTGGTTCTTGTCTCCGCCAACCCTCTAATATCTTTTTTATGAGAAAGGAGTTGCTAATTGAGCCTATCCCCCATAGTTTGGAGACGAAAACAATAGCAGCTACATGTTGCCCTGCCTGTGCTCTTGATACTCCCGAGTTCTTGAGGTAGAGCAAGAACTCTGTTACATTTCTCTCTGTCATTACATTTCTCTCTGTCATTGTCCCTTGAACTTGCGTGTTATTTGATTGGCAAAATTTTTGGAACAGGCTCCCGCCGCGTGCATATGCTCTCCCCGTACTCTGCCAGAGCAGATCTCAATATGGAGGCGATTCCGGGCACCCTAATTCCCAAATCCGCGGAGGGACGTGATAAGGGTGATGCTCTGCTTCCGGGGCCAGGAATCTGAAACGAGACCACTGACAACGAGACAATGCATCAGCGATGCCGTTAGCTTCCCCCGGAACGTACTTAGCCTTAAAGACCAGGTTAATGCGCGGGCAGAGCAGTACTAAATCCCGCAATAGCCTAATGACCCTAGGGGAGTGAGCGGTGAGAGAATTTTTCGCCTGTACAACCGCCATGTTGTCTGACCAAAAAACCACTCTTCTGTTGTGGAAACATGCTTTCCACATGTGTATTGTTGCAACAATGGGGAACAATTCGAGAAAAGTGATGTCTCTGAGTAAACCCATGGCTTCCCACTGTACTGGCCATCGTTCCGCGCACCATTTCCCAGCCAGATAGGCCCCAACTCCAGCGCTCCCCGCTGCGTCGGTGTAGAGCTGCAGCTCCCTATTGGTCATGATCGGGTCCCTCCAAACTGTCCGCCCATTATATTCCCCTAGGAATGTCTTCCATACTATGAGGTCCTCCCTGAGCTCCTTGGTGATTCTAATGAAATGATGGCTCCTGCGAATACCTGCTGTGGCTTGGGACAATCTTCTCATGAAGGGGCGACCCATGGGCATGATCTTGCAAGCGAAATTGAGGTGACCAATGAGTGACTGCATTTGTTTTAGCGTGATTGTTCGGTAGTAGATATGTTGGCCCGTAACGCTGCTATTTTTGCGGGCGGTAGGCATGTGACCATTTGCAGAGTATCAATTTCGATACCGAGAAATGACAATTTTTGTGACGGTCCTTCTGATTTGTGCTTGGCTAGCGGAATGCCTAATTCGTCAGTTTTCCGGGTGAATGCTTCGAGGGCTTGCGCACAGGCCTGTGTGTCCCTATGGCCGGTAAACAGAAAATCATCCAAATAGTGTATGATTTTCCCTTTCCCGATGTCCTGCTCTACAGCCCATTGCACAAATGTGCTAAACCTCTCAAAGTAGGCGCAAGATATAGAGCAGCCCATCGGGAGGCATTTATCGAAGTAATATTTACTTTGGAATTGAAACCCCAACAGATGGAAGCAGCTTGGATGTATTGGAAGCAAGCGGAAGGCTGATTCAATGTCGGCTTTTGCCAACCATGCCCCTTGCCCCCAATGCCTCACCATGTCTAATGCCTGGTCAAATGAGGCGTAGGCGACCGAGCATGCTTCGGGGTCCAAGTAATCATTCACTGACCCACCCTCTGGGAAGGATAAATGGTGAATCATTCGGAATTCCCCTGGCTCTTTTTTGTGAACCACCCCCAGAGGGGAAATCCTAAAATGAGGTAGAGGTTTGTCCTTGAATGGGCCTTCCAACCTACCCATGTCGCTTTCTTTTTTGATCTTTAGTGCAATGACCTCTTCATTATTCCTCGCAGATAAGAGATTCTTAGCCTCTGTGGCGGTTTCTGGCCCCATGAAAGGTATATGAAAACCTTGGGAAAACCCTTCGTATAGCCATCTGGCCTCCTTGGGCTGATAACCCTTTAAACAGACCTGCAAGCTATGTATCTTAATGGGGGTAGGTGCTCTAATGAATTTATTGTTGCTCTGTGTGGGGGATGGTTCCTCCCCTTGAGCATTTTGTTTGAGGGTGGCCTGCACCGCATCCCATGCAGGCGTGTCTGAATTTGCAGGCAGCAGCGAATCTGCAAAAACCAGAGTTGAACAGCCTACAGATGGGAGTCCCCCCACCCCTAAATCTAGTGGCTTGCCCCCACCTTTGCCCTTGACGAAAGGGCTGACCTTGCCGAAATGGAAATCTTCCCGTAAAAGTATGTTGGCGAGGAGTTAACCATGTACTCGGCTGGTATGCATTGCCAGCGAAGCCAGGGACAACCTCCTGCACCATACTCCAACCAAGCCGTACCGCCATACGTGCGATAAGCACCACAAATGACGTCCTGGTAAGCAATTAAGGAGCAACATTTTTCAGGAAATTTTTGACCTATGATGGATGACAGAATTCTGAATCCTGCTGACCAATTAGCTAGCGTCTTAGCGATGCAGGGTTTCTCCCTAGCTGAGAGTTTGCACGCTTCGTGGCATTTGGGATCGGAACCCTCCCCTTCTTTCCTGAGCAGCTCGAATATATCTACATATTCGCTGCGCCATATTTTCTCTTTTAACGCCTCTGACACATGCGCGGTTAGTGAGCCCACTGTACATGTGTATTGTGCAGCGTTATTGCCATTCGTGGCTGAGCTACCAGTGGTATTGTGCCCATTGGTCCCCAGCTGACCCACCGTTGTTCCAACCGCTGTAGCTGTGGTTGGTGTTCCAACAGCTGTAGCTGGGGCTGGGGTTGGTGTCACAAGTAAAATATCCCCCATGGGTCGTCCTGACTGCCCTGTTTCCTGTGTTGGGCTAGTGTTAGCATTACCCTGCCCATGCCAGTTATCGAAAATAGCTTTCATAGCAGCGAAATTGTCAGTAGGAGCGCTTTGTGGCCCCAGCCACACTTCGCTGCCATTCCTTGGTGGTGGGTAACTGGGCTGTGTTGGGGGTACCTGCACATTACCCTGGCCCCGGTTTAAATCAGGGTACTCACAGTTCTGTCCTTCTTGCGGTTGCCCGTGTTGTCCATGAGCTGTCTGTTGACGTGCTGGTGGTTGCCAGCTGAACTGTTGGAGCTGCCCGCTGCACCGTGCTGTGGACCGATGGGCACTGAGCCAGGGGATGGGCTAGTGGTATGCGTTAAGGCATCCAGCATTGCCTTCACCCTGTCCGTGCCATGGATAGCAGCCGCTGACCAGGTTTGGTCCATGAGCTGACGCAGCTGTCGTTCGGTAACATTGCCGAAGTTCTCTCGTGGCGGTGCTGCAGGGGTCATGCCCCGTGGAGGGGGCTGCTCCGGCACATAGCAGCCCAAATGGCTGATGCTACGCGGTTGTCGTGTGCTTGCGGATTTCCTCTTCTTATTCCTCTGTGTCTTGGTCTTACGTTTTTCGACTTCTGGCGTTGCCGCAAAGTTTTCCTGCAATTTGCTTGGCTTCCGACGTGCTCGCTTGGCTAGAGCCTGAGCCTGGTCCGGCATAAGTGCGGACGGGGCAAAAGCCATAGCAAACTGAGTGGTAGCCATGCTGTGTAGACATATTAAATGGTTAGATCTCGCACAGTTTTGGGGGGGGGGGCATATGAATAGGTAGCCAAATGTGGGTGTGCGCACACCTGCTAAGGGGGGGGGGGCTGGGGCTGGGCGCACGTTTGGGCCCGGCAAGTTTGGGGGGGCTGGACGGGAACAGGATGGGGGTGGGGGCAGCTGAGGAAGGTGGAGGGGGGGGGCGAGGGGCAGCCGGACTCTGGGGGGAGGCGGGAGTGCCAGCGCATGGGGGGGGGGGCCTGGGGAGTAAAAGGAAAGTAATAAAAAAAAAAAATAAAAAAAAAATAAAATAAAAAAAAAAAATAAAAAAAAATATATAAAAAAAAGAAAATCCTGAAAGTCCATGTGCTGACCTCCAAAATGGCCGCTGCCATGTGCTGACCTCCAAAATGGCCGCTGCCATGTGCTAAACTCCCAAAATGGCCGCTGCCATGTGCTAAACTCCCAAAATGGCCGCTGCCATGTGCTGACCTCTGCTGGCAAGCCCTTCCCATGAGAACCACAATACCATGCTAAGATGTAAGCCAACCTTTCATTAATAATTTAATTTACTTTGAATAGAGCTGCATAGCGCAGCCTAAATCATATCTATCAAGCTGAGGGTCCTGAACCCCTTATAATTCAATATAAACGTGCACATGGGACAGCTGTCCCTTTAAATGGTAACCGAATGCTAAATATCACCTTTAGGATTAATATAAAACCATCCTGTTAACCTGGCTGAGCACTCAAATGCCATACCGCTGTCCCACAGACATATCATCAGAATTCCCAACTACGGAATGCTGGCTACTTTTTAATTGTCAGATTACTTAGGTATAACAAAGCACATCCACAGGATGTTGAGGTAGCATGGTAGACATGAAGCCTGCCCACTTCCTAGCAATTTAGAGAGCGAGGGGTAAAGCAATACATAGAAAACATCGATTTTAAAGTAAAGTAAGCCTACAAGATCAGTGCTCTAACCACTGAGCTACCAAGCCTGCTACTGCCAGCCATGTGCTCTAACCACCTATGCATTCACCATGTGTAGACCCCTTCAATGGCCTTTCTTAAGAGGCTACAAGTGAAAGATAACCAGCCCTGCACTCGCTGCCCTTTCAATAAATACAGCAACATGCAGAGCAAGCATTGTGCTGAAAGCCAGCCATGAATTCATAAAATATATATATAATAACAGGTAAAGTGTGGCCGAGTGCCATGGCATTTCACTAAATATATATTAGTTAAAATATATATACCCAGCCATGTGCTAAGGCATTTCCTTAAATAAAATAACATTCCAGGCAGAAGCAGCCATGCATTCAAAGCCTTTTCATTAAATAAAGAACTGGTAATGCAGAGCCAGTTCAATGCAAAAAGGGGGGGGGGGGGGGGGGGGGGGGGTGAGCATACCTTCCAGACCTTAGCAACACAAAATTACCATTAATATTCTCAACATTTTGCCTATAAGCCACAAAATCTATGTACTTTACCCAATGATGTAATCAAAGAAATCGTTCCTGCTCCTTTAGCTGATCTGCTCCTCTTACAGCACAGCTGTGCTGGAGGCAAAGTGAAAGCAAAAACAAAACTGTTGTAGCACAGCCGTGCTGAGGTCAGCCTGTTACAGCACCGCCGTGCTGAGGTCAGCCTGTTACAGCACCGCCGTGCTGAGGTCAGCCTGTTACAGCACCGCCGTGCTGAGGTCAGCCTGTTACAGCACCGCCGTGCTGAGGTCAGCCTGTTACAGCACCGCCGTGCTGAGGTCAGCCTGTTACAGCACCGCCGTGCTGAGGTCAGCCTGTTACAGCTCCGCCGTGCTGAGGTCAGCCTGTTACAGCACCGCCGTGCTGAGGTCAGCCTGTTACAGCACCGCCGTGCTGAGGTCAGCCTGTTACAGCACAGCCGTGCTGAGGTCAGCCTGTTACAGCACCGCCGTGCTGAGGTCAGCCTGTTACAGCACAGCCGTGCTGAGGTCAGCCTGTTACAGCACCGCTGTGCTGAGGTCAGCCTGTTACAGCACCGCCGTGCTGAGGTCAGCCTGTTACAGCACAGCCGTGCTGAGGTCAGCCTGTTACAGCACAGCCGTGCTGAGGTCAGCCTGTTACAGCACCGCCGTGCTGAGGTCAGCCTGTTACAGCACCGCCGTGCTGAGATCAGCCTGTTACAGCACCGCCGTGCTGAGGTCAGCCTGTTACAGCACAGCCGTGCTGAGGTCAGCCTGTTACAGCACAGCCGTGCTGAGGTCAGCCTGTTACAGCACAGCCGTGCTGAGATCAGCCTGTTACAGCACAGCCGTGCTGAGGTCAGCCTGTTACAGCACCGCCGTGCTGAGGTCAGCCTGTTACAGCACCGCCGTGCTGAGGTCAGCCTGTTACAGCACCGCCGTGCTGAGATCAGCCTGTTACAGCACCGCCGTGCTGAGGTCAGCCTGTTACAGCACAGCCGTGCTGAGGTCAGCCTGTTACAGCACAGCCGTGCTGAGGTCAGCCTGTTACAGCACCGCCGTGCTGAGGTCAGCCTGTTACAGCACAGCCGTGCTGAGGTCAGCCTGTTACAGCACAGCCGTGCTGAGGTCAGCCTGTTACAGCACCGCCGTGCTGAGATCAGCCTGTTACAGCACAGCCGTGCTGAGATCAGCCTGTTACAGCACAGCCGTGCTGAGGTCAGCCTGTTACAGCACAGCCGTGCTGAGGTCAGCCTGTTACAGCACCGCCGTGCTGAGGTCAGCCTGTTACAGCACAGCCGTGCTGAGGTCAGCCTGTTACAGCACCGCCGTGCTGAGGTCAGCCTGTTACAGCACCGCCGTGCTGAGATCAGCCTGTTACAGCACCGCCGTGCTGAGATCAGCCTGTTACAGCACAGCCGTGCTGAGGTCAGCCTGTTACAGCACAGCCGTGCTGAGGTCAGCCTGTTACAGCACCGCCGTGCTGAGATCAGCCTGTTACAGCACAGCCGTGCTGAGGTCAGCCTGTTGCTCTCGCTTCCAGGCTGCAAATGTGCTCCCCCCACCCCGCCCTACCTCTAAGTACCCGAGCTCGGAGACGCCGCCTTCCTTGTCTCATTGGCTCATGCCCAGGTTTGAACTGGCCCCTAGTCCCATTGTCCGCCCCTCTCCGCACCTAGGCTGTGCCCCCCTCCCCCCTCCCTCTTGCCTGCCGCACGTCTGCCCAGTTATGTGGCCCATGCCTCAAGAGGCGGGCCTCCTAAAACAGAACAATATAGAAAAATTCAGCATTAGTGATTTCAAAGTACAACATTTGCGTGGATTTTGGTGACAAATACGTGTATATGCTTTGTGATAAATATGTGCAGGGTGATTTTATGTGTGTGAATGTAGGAGAATATGGGGATGAATGCATGCGTCGGAATTAAGGTATGAATGTTGTGTTTTTAATAGTGTGGGGTTGTGGGGTGTTGTGTAATAAGGGTCCCATCAAGTACTGATGAATTGTACCTTTAAATGAGTATAAACAGTTGTACTTATCTTTATTTTTGCTTTTTGCACAATTGTATTTGAATCTTTGTAAGGAAGCTAATGAGATTAAAAGATTGTATTTTTAGTGATAATTGTGAAGATTTACATGCTCTCATTTTTTGTGTTTACCCTGAAGGAGAGAGGGGGGATAACAGAGACATTGAAATATCTGGAAGGTATAAATCAGGCACAAGAAGCAACCCTTTTTTAGAGAAAAGAATGCTCTAGAACAAGGAGGTCATGGTATGGGGCTCGGGAGAGACGGGGTAGACTCAGAATCAACATCCAAAACCATTTCTTCACAGAAAAGGTGCTGGATTCCTGGATTGGATTCCTAGAGGAGATACTGGAGACCAATGGTAACAGAATTCTAAAAAATGTAGGAAAAGCCAGGAGGATGTTACCATAGGGGTTACCATAGGGGTAACATTCAACAGCACTTACACTCCTAAAAACACTAGTGGTATGACTGCACTGGATTTCCGGTTACAACCTGAAACAGCGGTGATAGGATGACTTCAAGCCCCCAAGAATGCACTGGGAGCATTGCTTATAACACTAACGAACACTGGATGACCCGCATGGAGGGACCGTGGCTGCACCCAAACTTCAATGAGCATGGGAAAGCTGATTTTACTATTATATTTATATATATATATTTTTTTTTTTTTTACAACCATCTCACTGTCCTCTGCAGCTGTAAGGATTATTGTTGGCTTAACTATTGGCTTTGTAAAAATCAAAGTTGAAGATGGCAAGGCCTGAAATGGCCTACTAACCAAGTAGGCCATTGTAACAGGTTTTGGGCTAGAGATGGAGGGCAGCAGAAGGAAAAGTGTTGACAGGTCAGGTAAATGACATAGGGGAAGGGGAGACTTTCTGTTGGATTCAGTATGAACATTTATATGGGCAGCTCACCCAAAATGGAAGAATCTCAGTTAGGCAAACTGGATGGGCTATTTTGGTCTTCATCTGCCATCATTTACTAGATTACTACTGCTTTATAACCCTCTGTTATTCTAGTACCCCCCCCAGCTCTGGCAATGCGCCACATGCTTGCTCCTCAGTACCCCAGTTAATCCAGCAGTGAGGTCAGACTTCCACTGGTGTCTTTGGACCTGTGCTCCCTCCCCTCCGCTCACCCACAGGATCAGTCTTTGGGCTGTGTAACCTGTGCAGCCACACAGGGCATTGCTGCTTTCTCCCTGCCGCACCCGTCCATGTGATGTTTGCAGGCAGGAACGCTTCTGTCTGTAGTGGAAGTGAAGGATAAGCCTGCAGGGAGAAGGGGGGAGGGCAAAACGTGGGGGTAACTGAGTGTGTGCATGTGGGGGGACGATGATGAGTGCACTGTGCAGGAGCCGCCACTGTTGCTAAAGGAAGGGAATACTGTGCCAGAGCTGCCAGTTTCAGTTTTCACGCAGGGTTCCAGCTGGCCCTGGTATTAAAACAGAGATTTCTAAGCATATGATCCCAGGTGTGCTAGCATTAGTAGGAGGAGCCATTCTTGCACTGCTTGTACCCAATCAGGTGATGATGCAAGAGGGAAGGGGGCCAGATCCTGCGGTGCTCCTCCTGGGGGGTAAATGGAACTATATATAGGGAGGCACTGGGAGAGAGAGAACAGGAAGCTGCTGCTGTGGTGAGATTTGTCCCAGCATCTGCAGAATACACAGGTGAGTCTAGTACTGGGGAGCAAGGAATAGAGAGTCCTTAGAGGGGAGGGGGAATTTCAGCACTTGTGTAAGGGAGGGAAGGAGGGAGAGACCTCAGCACAGATGCAGAGAGCAGGAACACAAAGTTTGTGGTAGAAATTCTCTATTTTGGTAATGCGGAAATGGGGTCTTAGGATGGAAGTAGAGCCTTCTTCTTTATGCTGGATCAGGGTAATACAATAATGCAAGGCGGAGCTATTTGTTCGTGCATGTAAGTGCACACAATCCCTTTCCCTTCTACCTCACCCTGTCTCTCCCCTCTAACACAGTAGCATAGTGAATTATGGCTGATAAAGACCAACAAGTACATCCAGTCTGCCCAGCGCTTTTTTTTTTTTTTTTTTTGCTTTTTAATTAGTTTTTTAGGGCAGTAGCAGCTGCCACTCTGTGTAGGCTACTCCCAGGCAGCATTGTAAACTGTAGGTGTAAACAGAAAACTTACCCCATTTCTTCACATCCATTCTCTATCCAGCAGGGATCCTCCATGCTTGTCCCACGCCCTTTTGAATGCCATTACCACCTCTTCCGGGAGGGGCTTGCCATGCATCCACCACTTTCCTGACATTGATCCCAAGTCTTCCCCCTTGCGCTTTCATATTGTGACTCCCTAATTTTACAGCTTCCGTTCCAGTGGAAAGAAGTTTTGTGCATCATTAATTTCTTTCAGGTAGTTGAAGATCTAGATCCTATCTCCCCTGCCTCTTCTTTCCAGGATATACATATTAAAGTCCTTCATGATCATCTCATATGGCTTTCCATGCAGAATGCACATGATTTTGGTGTCTTTTCTCTAGACTGCTTCCATTCTTTCCTTCTCCTTTTTGAGATGAGGTCTCCAGTAGTGAGGTCTCACCAAGGATCTGTATAGAAGCATTATCACCTCCTTTTTCTCTCAACCCCCACCCCAATACATATAACTTATTTGGCTTGCCATACCACAAAGGCATGACTCTGCACTTCTTGGCATTGAATCCTAGGGATGTGAATCGTTTTTTGACGATTTAAAACAATCGTCAGATATATTTTAAATCATCAAAAATCGTTAGAGCCGTGATACAATAGCAATTCCCCCGATTTATCGTCAAAAAATCATAAATTGGGGGAGGGCGGGAAAACCGGCACACCAAAACAACCCTAAAACCCACCCGGACCCTTTAAAACAAATCCCCCACCCTCCCGAACCTCCCCAAAATGTTTTAAATTACCTGGGGTCCAGTGGGGGGGTCCCGGCGCGATCTCCCGCTCTCGGGCCACGGCTGCATTAATAGAAATGGCGCCGGTGGCCCTTTGCCCTTACCATATGACAGGGCAAAGGTAGTGCCGGCGCCATTTTGGTTCCTGTCACCTGACATCACGAGTGCAGGAGATCGCTCCCGGACCCCCGCTGGACCCCCAGGGACTTTTGGCCAGCTTGGGGGGGCCTCCTGACCCCCACAAGACTTGCCAAAAGTCCAGTGGGGGTCCGGGAGCGACCTCCTGCACTCGGGCCATATTGCCAATATTCAAAATTGCGCTGGCGCTACCTTTGCCCTGTCATATGGTAAGGGCAAAGGGCCACCAGCACCATTTCTTTTAACGCAGCCGTGGCCCGAGAGCAGGAGATCGCGCCGGGACCCCCCACTGGACCCCAGGTAATTTAAAACATTTTGGGGGGGGTTCGGGAGGGTGGGGGATTTGTTTTAAAGGGTCAGGGTGGGTTTTAGGGTTGTTTTGGTGTGCCGGTTTTCCCACCCTCCCCCGATTTACGATTTTTTAACAAAAAAAACCATGACGATCAGATTTCCCTCCCCCTCCAGCCAAAATTGATCGTTAAGATGATCGATCACACGATTCACATCCCTATTGAATCCCAACTGCGGAACCTTCAACCACTCTTCCAGCTTCCTTAAGTCACTTCTCATTCTCTCTACTCCTTCAGGCGTGTCCATGCTGTTGCAGATCTTAGTGTCATCTTTAAAAAGATGAATTTGACCTTCTAAACCCTTCACAATAACACTCACAAAGATACTAAACAGAACGGTTTCCAGAACCAATCCTTGAGTCACTCCACTTGTCACTCTTCTTTCTTCAGAATAGGTTTCGTTAACCACTAGTTGCTAACATCTGCCAGTCAGCCAATTTGTGATCCATTCCACTACTTGGTACCAACTTCCAGGCTTCTCATTTTATTTATGAGCCTCCTATGTGGGATGGTATCAAAAGCCTTGCTGAAATCCAAGTAAACCACATCTAGCACTCTTCCTTGATCCAATTCTCTAGTCACCTAACCAAAAAAAATAATCAGATTAGTTTGACAGGACCTTGTAGATAGGTCATTATCCTTTCCTCTAGCAGTCTCTCCATTAATTTTCCCCACCATCGAGGTAAGGCTAGCCAGCTTGTAGTTTTCAGCCTCCTCCCTACTACCACTTTTGTGAAGTGGGACCACAACCGCTTTTCTCCAGTCTTTCGGCACTACTTCCATCTCCAAGGATTTATTGAACAGGTCCTTCAGCTGACCCATCGGAATTTCCTAAGTATCTTGAGATATATCTCATCCTGCCCCATGACCTCGTCCATTTTCATTTTTTCCTAGTTCCACCTAAACACTTTCTCCTGTAAATGGGGATGTATCTACTCCACTCTGTTGCATCCGTCACTGCTCATCGCCCCCACGCCGCCCTCTTTACCTCTGTGGCGACTCCCTCCGGGTCTGATGGACGGTTAGCTGCCGTGGCGTCTTCTGCCGTCTCCCTCCGGCATCCCCGGACCAGCACGACGCTGCAGATCCGCCATGTTGCCTGATGACATAGGGCGCTCACGCGTGTGCACTCCGATTGATGTACCAGCAAGGGCGCGAACCTCGGGGGTGTCCCCCTGGGATGACGTCATCCGCTTCCAATATAAATGGTCTCAGTATTCGCTAATGATTCGAGTTAGCAAGGGGATTGCTGGGGATTGCTTCGGCTTTTCTCCCAAGCTACTCTGCCTCCTCGGACTTACCAGGGGTACCCGCTCCTCGGGGGCCTCGCTCTCTTTTCTCTATTTTCAGATTACAGATAGGAACCGGTACTCGCTCCTCGAGGGCCCATGTTCCTGAATACTCTGAAGATTCTCTACTGCCTGGAAGCTATCATAGATACAGACATTTCTGAGTTACCATCGCTCTCTCAGAGCTTTCCCTGGAACCAGGTACTCGCTCCTCGAGGGTCTAACTCTTTCCAGCTACCTTATGTGAGTTTTGTCATCCAGTTCTGGCTATGAACACAGCATAACCTGTCTACTCACTATCTATAGTTTCTCTACAGCTCAGCAACCCTGGGATCGCTGTTCCAGTTCCTGAGGGACTTCAGCTCTGCCGGGCATATCAGCTCACTACTGCCACCTCTGGTGGTTCTACTATCCTGTCTAATAAAGAACTATCTGTGTCTGTCTCCATACCCAAGATTAGCCAGTGGTCCCTCTCAGGATATCCTCCTGGAGGCGCAGTCATCTGCCATCGGCCCAAGGATCCACCTATCTACATTCCTCTACAGCTGGGTGCCCTCTCCACGCACTCCGCTGGTAACAGATTGCTACTCCTTCCCCATCAGGAGTCTTCAGCTACAGATTCACAACAGATTGCTATTCCGCAGTCTATACCTTAACAGTTTACTACTCCCTCTACAGGAGCTGAGCATATCAGATTGTTAACTCCTCCTACCACAGGAGCAGATTCGTATCAGATTGTTAACTCCTCCCTCCACGGGAGCTGATTCGTAACACACTCACATCCATACTCTTGTTAGCCAGCAACAGTTCTTCTCCAATGTCTTCCTTAGTGGAAAAATGAACCTAAGCATTTGTGCTGTTTCATCATTTTTGTCCATACTTTGCTCCTTGTCTCCTTTCAAGTTTTCTACGCCACCTCTGGTCTTCCTCATTTCTCTGATATATCTGAAAGATGTTTTGTCACCTGTGGCAATCTTTTCTTCCACTCGAGTTTTCGCAGTCCTGATTTCGTTTCTCGGTTCATTTAGCTTCACCAGATATTCTTCTGTGTTCTTTTTAAGTTCCTGTGTACTTTTTGAATGCAGATTTTTCTTTCCTTTATTTCTTAGCCACTACCTTGGAGAACCAGATCAGCTTCCTTTTTTCTCTTACTTTTGCATAAAAGTTTGTTGCCTTTGTTATAGCTCCACTTCACCCATTTCCTTCTAGCCTTCTAGCTCTTCCTCGAGATGTATAACCATTTTACCAAAGTCTCTTGTTTTTGAAATCCAGGACCTTGATGCTCTGCCTCCTGCTTTTGCCCATGTGTGGCTCCACTGCTTTTCTTGCTCTTGACCGCAGGGGAGGAGGCTGCTCCTCCTTCTCCTGAGCATGTGCAGCCCTGCTACTTCATCTGATGACTCCTGCTCTTGACAGCAGGCCTGCATGCTTCTCCTCAGACTGCATACAGGCCTGCTGCTAGGCCTCCAGCTCCTCACTGCCATGTCCGCTGATGCTCCAACATACTTGTGCACCTGCTCCTAACAGAGATAGCATCTCCTCCTTCCAGCATGCGAGCCCACTACACCACTTCCTCTTCTAGGCCCCAGCATGGGTAGGAAAGAGGAAATGCTGCCCCAGAAAGAGTGGTGTTCTAGGCAGCAGCCTGTTTTGCCTAGTGCTTCTGCTTCTCTCTCTCACCTCAGTGCCACGCCTCATCCTCTCTCTCTCTGTCTTCTTCATTTTTCCTGCTCCCCTCATCACTACCCTCTGCTCTGGATCCAACCACTGGCTCCATGTCTCACTTAGCTCCTTCTTGCCACTGATCTCATCCTATGGTTGCCAGCTCCTCGCCCAATAAAAATGCCAACCCCTAACCCTTTCACTCCCTCATCGTTCTTCCCAAAGGGTCTAATACTCCTAACCTGCTATTATGGACCTCTCCCTCCATACCACCTATTAACATCCTTCCCCTTCTCTTGTAAACTGGTGGGTCTCATAAATTGTTGTTAAAGAATCTAAGACTTGTCATCCTGGATCAAGCCCAAACTATCTGGCATATCCCAATAGGAAAGTTTATTCCATAATCGTTCATTCTCAGAAGTAAGCGGTGGAGACATCTAAGTCTATCTGGATAATTATTTCCAGACCTGAACTCCAAAAACTTTTCAAAAAAATATTTTTTAATCCAACTATTCTATGCACCTGCCTAAGAGGTAGGGAAGGACTTTTAAAATAAATAAACCTTAACTCCCAATTACCAGCATCAATTTCCACAGCTTAATTGTGCATCAACTGAAAAAAAAAAAGACGTCCTTTCCATGAGAAGTTGGGATAGCAAGTGAGCCATCAAGTTGAAGAAAGAAATAAAATTTGTTTTAAATCTGCTGCTAGTTTCATGGAGTGTCCCCAAGTCCTAGTACAATGTCAGAGGGTAAGTAACTATTCCCTATTAATCTGCTCCACGCCTCATGATTTTACATATTTCTGCCTCTCTCGGTTTTCTTTTTCTCCAAGCTGCAGTGCTGACCTCTTCAGCCTTTCTTCATAAGGGAGCCCTTCCATCCCCTTTATGATTTTTGTTGCTCTTCTCTACACTTTTTTTTTCCAGTTGTGCTATATATTTTTTCAGAAGAGGCAAGCAGAACTGCATGCAGTACTCAGAGGCATTACACTGTTAGGAATTATTTAGAAAGGAATAGAGAATAAAACTTAACCTTCTATTTACCTTTTAGACCACTGCTGCACACTGAGCCGAGGGTTTCAATGTATTGTCCACAATGACTCCATGATCCTCTTTCTGGGTAACTTCTAATATGGAACCCAGTACTGTGTACAATTAGGATTATTTTTCCCTATGTGCTTTGTCTTCCACTTGTCCACATTGAGGGTAATTTTCAAAAGGATTTGCATGTTTACGCACATAAATGCATTTTAAGTACCTTAGCAGACTTTTGGAAATTGGTGTGATATTATATATATTATATTATATGCTACTTTCATGCGCCTCATTCCTTTTGAAAATTACCCCCTAAATTTTCACCAGCCATTTTGCATGCCCAATTTTCCAGTCTCACAAGATCCTCCTGAAATTGCTCCTAATCAGCTTGTTTTAACATCTTTTAACAATTGTGTCATCTGTATATTTGATCACCTCACTCACCTCCCTTTCCAAATCATTAATAAGTTAAAATAATGGTTCCATTTGGAAAACTGACCATTTAATCATACTTTCCATTTCTTATTTTTTAATCAGTTATCAAACCATAATAGAACATTGCCTCCTATCCCAAGACTTTTTCATTTCTTAAGGAGACTCTCAGGAGAAATGTTATAAAAAACCTAAAAATCCAGATACACTATTCTCCATAGGCTCACTCTTACCCATATGCTTACTTACACTTTAAAAATATTCTAATAGATTAGTAAAGCACAACCTCTTTTTACTAAACCCATGCTGGCGCTTCACCATTAGTCACAGCTATCCATGTGCCAGTAATTCTGTTCCTTAACATTAGCTTTCATCTTTTCACCCGGTAGTGAACATCAAGCTGACTGGTCTGTATTTATTTCATGTTTGGATTTCTAGAACCACCTATCCACATACGGGCTCTAGATAAATATCACAACATATAGCTACAATTAATGTTAAAATTCTCTTACCCTTGCTCGATGTAAACCGATAGATGATATCCATCATGAATGTTGGTATAAAAAAGGTTTAAATAAATAAATATAACATTAAATATAAAATTCACAAGCAATTATAGACATAGAGCAACATTCAATAAGAAAATATATTAAAATAATTAAAAAATTATATAAAAGAAGCTAAGAGATTACTGTGTAATTAATAACACTTAAAGCAGAGGTAAAGACCACTCCCCCTAGAGCCCTTTTAAAAAATTGATATTATATTGGTTCTTCTCCAGTGCTCAGGTACAAAGGCAGATTTTAATGTTACTCGTGACGGGTCTGCAATTGCATATCAGAGTTCCTTAAAAACTCTGGGGCAATTTTCTCTACAGCATCTCTTTCAGCTTCACATGGGGTTTCTGTCAGTTCCTCTGAATCATCACCTACAAAGAATGCTTCTGATATCTCCCTAACATTATGTAAACCGTTATGAGGGTATATTCCGAATGATGGTCTATAAAAATCTATAAATAAATAATAAATCCTCTGCAGTAAAGCCTGAAGCAAGGAATTTTAGCTTTTTTGCTATGGTATTATTGTTCCTTTACCCTCTGGTCATCCAGTGGTCTGACTCCCTCACAAGCCTTTTCTTTTTTATGTACTTGAAAAGTTATTTGTTTTTGCCTCTTTTACAAGTCTTTCTCCAAATTCTCTTCGACCACCTTATTGTTTTCATTTAACTTGCCAGTGCTGATGTGCCTTATTTTCTTCATTAGGACCTGCTTTCCATTGTAAAGGCTGCCTTTTTGGCTTTAGTACCATTTACATATGCTAGCAGTCATTTCGTCTTCTTTCAGATTTTCATAACATGGAACAAATTTTATTTGGGTTTTCAAGATGGCATTTTTAAATATCTCCATGTGTCATGCAGACTTAACTAATTGTTCCTTTTAGTTTCCTTCTATTTTCCTTATTTTATCATAGTCTCCATTTTAAAGTTAAATGCTACTACTATAGTTAACATATTATTTGCCCTCCAGTGATTATTTCAAACTTATTGTATTGTAATCATTTGCCAATCAGCTCTACCATTTATACTTTGTGCCTAAGTCTTGCTCTCCACCGAGAATTAAGATCACAAGAACTTGCCATTTTGGTCAGAACAAGGGTCCATCAAGCTCAGTATCCTGTTTCCAATAGTGGCCAATTTAGGTCACTAGTACCTGGCAAGATCCCAAACAATTCCATGCTGCTATTGTGCAGTGATAAGTAGTGACTATGAAGTGTACTTGGTTAATAAGTTTGACTTCTTCTCCAAACCCAGGTATGCTAACTGCCTTAACCACATCCTCTGATAATGAATTCCAGACAAGGTGTGTTCAGTGAAAAATAATTTTCTATTTGTTTTGGAGAAAATTCATAGAGTGCCCTCCAGTCTTTGTATTTTTTTTTTGTTTAATAAATACACAATCGTTTTACAGTTACCCCTTCTATTCCACTCATGATTTTATAGACCTCTATCATATCCCCCATCAGATGTCTCTTTTCTTTAGCCTTTCCTCATAGGGGAGCTGTTCCATTTCCTTTATCATTTTGGCTGCCCTTCTCTGTGTTTTTTCCACTGCAACTATATCTTTTCTGAGTGATGACCAGAACTGGCTTTCACCATGGCGTGATACAGGCGCATTATGACATTTGCCATTTCATTCTCTATTCCTTTCCTAATAATTCCTAAAATTGTTTGCTTTGACTGCCACTGCACACTGAACTGAGGATTTCAAAATATTGCACACTATGATGCCCAGGTCCTTTTCCTGGGCTAATATAGGACCTAATATTGTGTAACTATAGTGTGGGTTAATTTTCCCATGTGCATCACTTTGCACTTGTTCACATTAAATTTCATCTGCCATTTAAATGACCAGCCTTCCAGTCTCACAAAGATCCTCCAGCAATTTTTCACAATTCACTGGTGATTTATCAACTTGGAATAATTTTATAGCATCTGAAAATGTGATCACTTCACTAAAAAGCACTGGTCCCAGTACAGATCCTTGAGGCACTCCATTGTTTACCCTTCTGCACCTAGAAAACTGACCATTTAGTCCTGCTCTCTGCTTCCTATCTTTTAACCAGTTTGCAATCCACAATAGGACATTGCCTCCCATCTTGTGACTTTTAATTTTCTCAGGAGTCTCTCACAGGGCACTTTGCCAAATGCCCTCTGAAAATGCAAATACACTACATCCACCAGCTCACCATTATTCACATTTATTAACCTCTTCAAAAATGTGTAGCAGATTGGTGAGGCAATATTTCCCTTGTGTAAATCCATACTGGCTGTGTCCCATTAAACCATGGCTTACTATATATTCTGTGATTTTGTTCTTTAGAATAGTTCTACGATTTTTCCCAGCAATGAAGTTAGACTCATTGGTTTATAGTGTCTTGAATTTCCCCTGGAGCCCTTTTTAAAGTTCAGGGTTTACATTGGCCACCCTCCATTTTTTCAGGCACCGCAGACAATCCCAATGATAGGTTACAAATTACCATTAACAATATTGCAGTTTATTTTTTCATTTCTTTCTGAACTCTGGGGTGCATGACATTTGGACCAGGTGATTTACAACTCTTTAGTTTGTCAATTTGCCTTATTATATCTTCCAGCTTCGCAGTGATTTGTATCGGTTCTTCTGAATCATCACCATTGAAAATAGTTTCTGGCGCTGGCATCTCCCCCAAATTCTCTTCAGTAAACACCGAAGCAATGAATTAATTCAGTCTTTCCACAACGGCCTTATCTTCCCCTTTATCCCCTCAGTCACCTAACATCCAACTGACGCCTTCACAGACTTCCTGCTTCAGATATATTTTAAAATGTTTTATTTTGAGTTCATGCCTCTAACACCAACTTCTTTTCAAATTCTCTTTTAGCACACCTTATCAGTGTTTTACATCTAACTTGCCAATGCTTATGATTTTCCTATTTTTCTCAGATGGATCCTTTTTCCAATTTTTTAAAAGAAGTTCTTTTGGCTAAAATAGTCTCTTTTACCTCACCTTTTAACCTTTGGCTTTCCTTCCACTTTTTTAAATGTGTGTAATGCATCTGGACTGGGCTTCTACAATGCTATTTTTAATTAATGTCCATACCTGATGTAAATCATTAACCTTTATAGCTGCACCTTCCAGATTTTTTTCTATTTTCTTCAGTTTATCAAAGTCTCCTCTTTTGAAAGTTTAATGCTAGAATTGCAGATTTACTTAAGTCAAATTTTATCACACTATGATCACTGTTGCTAAGCAGCCCCACTGCCGCTCACACCAAATTCTGTGATCCACTAAGAATTAGGTCTAAAATGGATCCCCCTTTCATCAGTTCCTGGACAAACTATTCCATGTAGCAGTCATTTATTTTGTCTAGAAACTTTATCTCCCTAGAAACTTTACCTCCTGATGATCCTCTCTTTGTTGTGGTTCCGTTGCTGAAGGAGCATGGTGGGGCACCAAAGTGATGCCGGGTGGCACGACACCTAGAGCTGAGGGCGTGGGCAGTCTAGTGATCTCTCTAAATCTTATCACTCACAGGTGTCCTGTTTTGTCAGGACACTCCATAAAAGAAGGCTGAAGATTTCACATTACTTCTTAGAGCTGCAGGTAATTTCCATTAACCAGTTTGTTACTTACCAGCAGGCTGCAGCTTTGGGAGTTCTAGATTACATCTGAGCATGAACTGATTAGGGGGTCTCCACACACACTCCCTCAAGGATTGCAACCCAGTTGGGTTTTCAGGATTTCCACAATGAATATGCATGAGATCTATTTGCCAGCATTGCCTCCACTGTATACAATCAGATTTCATGCATATTCATTGTGGAAATCCTGAAAATCCAATTGGTTAGCAGCCTCTCAGGACCAAATTTGGGGGAACCCCTGCATTGGAGTAATTCAAATACCATGACCTTCACTTTTCCTTCTTGTTCCTCTCACAACCACCTAGGAGCACCACTCCTTCCCTCTTACCCTCACCCATGGTTTTCTACTCCTTCCTTCACATACCCATTCATGAGTCCCCACTCCTTTCTCTCATCACATAGGCCTCCATTCTTTCCTCCCTCACATCCATGAAAACTCCCCTCTCTTCAATGGCATACTAAGGAGGGGTTGAAGAAGTCTGCTCCAGCTGAAGCCAAGAAGGGGGCACCCTCATGCTGCCACCAGTGGGCCCGATTCCACCCAGAGCAGAAGATGGGAGAGATCCGTGCTGCCACCAGTGGGCCCGATTCCACCCAGAGCAGAAGATGGGAGAGATCCGTGCCTGCCACCAGTGCCCGATTCCAACCACAGCAGAAGATGGGAGAGATCCGTGCTGCCACCAGTGGACCCGAGTCCACCCACAGCAGAAGATGGGAGAGATCCGTGCTGCCACCAGTGGACCCGAGTCCACCCACAGCAGAAAGATGGGAGAGATCCTTGCTGCCACCAGTGCCCTGATCCCACCCACAGCAGAAGATGGGAGAGATCCGTGCTGCCACCAGTGTACTCGAGTCCACCCACAGCAGAAGATGGGAGAGATCCGTGCTGCCACCAGTGGACCGAGTCCACCCACAGCAGAAGATGGGAGAGAGATCCGTGCTGGCCACCCAGTGGACCCGATTCCACCCACAGCAGAAGATGGGAGAGATCCGTGCTGCCACCAGTGGACCCGATTCCACCACAGCAGAAGATGGGAGAGATCCGTGCTGCCACCAGTGGTACCCGATTCCACCCACAGCAGAAGATGGAGGAAGAATCCGTGCTGCCCACCAGTGGACCCGATTTCCACCCCCCACCACAGCAGAAGATGGGAACATCCGTTGCCACCAGTGGGCCCGATTCCACCCACAGCAAGATAGATCCGTGCTGCCACCAGTGGACCCGATTCCACCCAGCAGAAGATGGGAGAGATCCGTGCTGCCACCAGTGCCCTGATCCCACCCACAGCAGAAGATGGGAGAGATCCATGCTGCCACCAGTGGACCCGATTCCACCCACAGCAGAAGATGGAGAGATCCGTGCTGCCACCAGTGGACCCGATTCCACCCACAGCAGAAGATAGATCCGTGCTGCCACCAGTGCTTTCTCTATGAATGGGTTGGTGTGTGTGTGAGTGTGTGTGAGAGAGAGAGAGAGAGAGAGAGAGAGAGAGAGAGAGAGAGAAAATAGGAGCCTGCCTGGGTTTTGTGTTTTTATGTGAAGAAAGTTTTGCCACCCCCACTAATCCATGCCAAGCTCAGAGTGACTGGAAATGAAAGGCTTTCATGTGGAGAGTGTAGATTTTTTCCATCCTTATATTAGATTTAATTATTTGGTGTTTGATGTGTTGGGTGGGGGGGGGGGGTTGAAGGGAGTGAGGAAACTGGGGATAGGGTAGAGAGGGAACTGGGGATGTGGTAGGGAGGGAGTGAAACAGGGAGAGGGGGGGGGGTACCCAAGGAAGTAAAAACCCCAGGTGTCAAATACTTTAGGTATGCCACTGCTTCCCTTACCTCTAATTATGGACTTCCACATCCTCCTCCTCTCCTCACCCTCTGCCCATGGACCTTCATTCCTTCCTCCCTCCCCCTCACATATGGACCTTCTTGCCTTATCCAGCAAAAAATGTTAGGGCTGATGATGCAATCAGTTCTGTAATTATTGATCTCTGAAACACTATAACTGCTCATGTTTTATGTAAATGCTATTTTTTTTTAAATACTGAGTACACTGAGAGTGTATGATTATTTCAAACACTTTTCTTATTTCTGCACAGATTTATTAAGGAAGAAAAGCTCTCTCACACCCCTACACAATGAACAGAATCATTGTATTCAGTAAGCCTAACTTCCAGGGCGAGAGTCGGCAATTCAGCACTCATGTTGAAGATCTCTTAAAAACAGATTTTGGCAGTATCATAGGCTCCGCCAAGGTGTGTGGGCAGCCATGGATGGCCTATGAGGAGCCCTACATGATGTTGTTCGTCAAGGTCTTGGAGGAAGGGGAGTACCCCAACCTGAGCCAAATGAAAATCAAGTCCATCCGTATCATCCCGGATGACTTGGAGAACCCGTCTCTTACACTCTTTGAGAATACTAACTTTCAAGGAAAGAGAGTTGTACTCACCAACGAAACCATACTGGCTCATGTGGGCTTCGATAATAAGACATCCTCTCACTATGTCTCAAGAGGAGCCTGGCTCCTGTACATGAATGCAGACATGAAAGGGAGGGTCCTTCTGGCAAGGTCAGGGGAGATTAATTGTGACTACAAAAGCTGCGATTTCAATGAAACTCTTTCCCTTGTAGTTCCTCTGAAGCCGGGCAAACCAGCGCTCTCACTGCCCTGAGTTCCAGCTGCCCTGCTCTCCTTTCCCTGCCAAAGAGGAGAAATCCTCGGATTTCTCTCTCCCTGCTGGAGCTCAAGGTTACAACTCCCCTGCTAGGTCTTCTCTCACCCACGATTCCTCTGGGAACAGAAATTAATGAAGATTTTTGGATTATTTTGGTTTCCTTGATTTTGATTCTGGGTTAATTAAGAATAAAGAAAATGATTAAAACAAATCTAATCTCAGTTTTGCCTATACAGTATTATAAAGTCCCTAGAAAATAACTTTCTACTATAAGTGTCCAGAAAACAAGACTTGGAATCGTGCTGACCTTTTGTAATAATGGATCATACTGATGATGATTTATGAATTGGTCAATAGGTCAGATTACTCTTTTATGCTCCCAAATTACAGGTAAATCTATCCAATTAAAATCTCCCTTCCTACTGACAAAGAGGGCAATTTTAAAAGTTATTGAGCCAGCTAGATCAAAGGGCTTGCAAATTGTCCATGGATGAGCAGATAAAGCTGCAGAGCTTATTTTATTTATTTATTTATTATTATTTTATATACCGACATTCGATCTCAATTCGGGTTACATTCAGGTACTGTAGTATTTCATCAGGTGGCTCTATTTAGTCATTTTTAAAGTGGGCATTCCCAGGGGGGTAAACTACATGTGCAGTATATAATTTAATTTTCAACTAAACCCATGTAGTTTTATGTTCCTCATGCCCCAACTAGCAGGGACAAGGAAAATGGGCAGTTGCTCTTTGAAAGATAGTTGAAGTTATGTAAGTACAAAATAACCCATGCATCATGCCACTAAATGGCTTAGTAAAAATTCCCATCAACATACACACCTTTGAGTCTTCATGGAATATGCAGAAAACTCAACCAATGTTCACAATATTTAAAAAATAGAAATCTTTAATACCAATGCATTGCCTTTCCCCCCAACTCCCACAAAGGTCATGAAAGGGTTGTGTCAGTAAGTATAGGCCATCCTTTCTCATTTTTTAATCTTCCTTGTGCCTCACAATCAGGTCGATACTGTAAGACCGCGGGAGAGCGGACGAACGCCCGCTCTCCCGGCGCGCGCACCGGCCCCTCGCTGGTGCGGGCAATTCAGTATTTAAATGAGGTGACGCGGGAAAAACGGGTAAAAGGAGGCGCTAGGGACACTAGTGCGTCCCTAGCGCCTCCTTTTTGTCAGGAGCGGCGGCTGTCAGCGGGTTTGACAGCGACGCTCAATTTTGCCGGGTCGGTTCTCGAGCCCGCTGACAGCCACGGGCTCGGAAACTGGACGCCGGCAAAATTGAGCGTCCGGTTTTCGGCCCGACAGCCGCGGGCCGAATTCAATTTTTTTTTTTTTTTACTTTTTTTTACTTTTGGGGACCTCCGACTTAATATCGCCATGATATTAAGTCGGAGGGTGCACAGTAAAGCAGTTTTACTGCTTTTCGTGCACTTTCCTGGCGCCGGAAGAAATTAGCGCCGACCCAAAGGTCGGCGCTAATTTCTTAGAGTAAAATGTGCGGCTTGGCTGCACATTTTACTTACTGAATCGCGCGCGCATACCTAATATGGCCATAACATGCAAGATGGCCCTATTAGGTATGCGCGCGCATTTGCATGTTGATGGCCCTATTAGGTAATGCGCGCGCATTTGCATGTTGAGGGCGCTATAGGTGCCGCGGGTGGGCCGCGTGTTTTCCTCCCCTTACTGATAAGGGGTAGGGAAAACACGCGTCCCAGAGCAGGCTGACAGTGCGCTCCGACGGAGCGCACTGTCAAGTTTTGTTAGGAATGTCAGTTTTGTTAGGAACTGGGGAACCTTTTGGGTAAGGGAAAGTCTCTTCCGAAGGGATGGGCTCCATCTTAACCAGGGTGGTACCAGACTGCTGGCGCTAAACCTTTAAAAAGGAGATAGAGCAGCTTTTAAACTAGAACAAAGGGGAAAGCCAACAGTCACTCAGCAGCGCATGGTTCAGAGAGAGGTATCTTCAAAGGATACTAATGATGCATTAGAATTAGGGCATCCCGACAGTGAGGTTCCAATAATAAGAAAAGTAGTCCAAGTGCCTGTAACTAAAAACTCACCTGAGCTAAAAAAAATTCTAACTTATCCCTATCAATTAAAAAGCAGAATGAAAATACAAACAAAAAACAAACTTTGAAATGTTTGTATGCTAATGCCAGAAGTCTAAGAAGTAAGATGGGAGAATTAGAATGTATAGCAGTGAATGATGACAGACTTAATTGGCATCCTCAGAGCATGGTGGAAGGAGGACAACCAATGGGACAGTGCTTTACCGGGGTACAAATTATATTGCAATGACAGAGAGGAGCACCCGGGAGGCGATTGTGGCGCTTTATGTCCGGGATGGCATAGAGTCCAACAGGATAAACATCCAGCATGAGACTAAATGCAAAATTGAATCTTTATGGGTAGACAATCCCTTGTGTGTCAGGGAAAGACTATAGTGATAGGAGTATATTACCATCCACCTGGTCAAGATGGTGAGACGGACAGTGAAATGCTAAGAGAAATTAGGGAAGCTAACCAAACTGGTAGTGCGATAATAATGGAGACTTCAATTACCCACATATGCACACAAAAATGTGGAACCCAAATGATATATTATTAGCCTAAGAAGGTATCAGCAAGCCTAATGTTGTGGTGACTTAAACAAGACACCAACCGGTCTTCTAATCATTCACCTTCAATCAATACTTTAATGCATTCAAAAACATTTTTTATATATATTTTTTTGTATTTCTAAAAATAGTCCTCCATCCAAAGCAGATAGAGATAGACTCTTTAAATCCAAGTATCATATGGCCCAACACGGCCAGTGTTTCTGCTTAAAAAAGCTCTTCAGGGGCATATAGAAATCATGGACACAGAGTCTTTATCCTATAGATGACACAAAGAGACTTTAGAAAATGCTCTAAATGAGAAGATGAAAAGATACTTATCTTTGAAGTTCGCAAAGGCTACCATTTAAGAATGGACCGTAGTCTCAAACATCACAGCTTGGAAAACGAAGGAGGAACTGAAGCCGAGGCCTCGCGTCTCTTTAAATTCTCAACTCCCACATGACGTCATAAAATGCGTAACATAGCATGAAACTCGTCTTTCTGAAAAATGAAAGAATCTCTCAGAAATGTTCAACCCAGGAAAACATGTAAATCCAGTTCTGTATTTAGACTGGCAGGTGCAACCGTGTCCAGTCTATAAATCCACCGCTGCTCTGACTGTAATAGCAATCTTTCCCGATTACCACCACGCCAGTGCGGCGATATATGATCAATGGCACAAAATCGTAAATCAAAGAGATGTTAATTTTCAATGCAATGAGCCACCAAAGGTTCATCAATCCGAGCATGCTTTATATTGGAATGATGTTCGATCATCCTTGTTTTCACAGCCATTTTGTCTTTCCAATATACATAAGTTCACATGGACATCGGAATCAAGTAGACAACCATAGTAGAAATTGCATGTGGTGTTATATTTCAAAAAGATTTTGTAACCTGACTTGGTGTTGAAATATTCTTTGATCGACATTGATGAAGAACAAACAGAACAATTATTACATTAGATTGTGTGAGCCAATCAACGGGGTGTCTGATTCTGAAAAGAATGAACAATCAGACCTCACTAAAACATTTTTCAATTAGAAGCGCGAGAATATGTGATACGTGGAGGCATCTTAAAATATTTGTCTGTAACACATGCCAATATTTTAAAATTGACTGGCGGATCATGGGTAATCAGAAGAATAGGGAAGGACGCAGTTATGCGAGATGTATCATCCATAGGATGTGGTAGAAAAAGCCACTCACGCTGAGAAAATTTAGCTCAGATAGGCTTTTCTTATACTTGATCATGGGTATCCACGGGTCAAAAAGCGGTCACGTAGGAGTTGAGCTGGATTTCATAATCGGCTACAGTTGTGCATAACGACGTAGTCTGATAAATTGACTATACAGGTAGATTCAATTTAAATTCTAAGATGTGCACTAGAAAAATGTAAATAGGTATTAGAACTCACTGAATTTCGAAATAAGGATACCACAAAACTCCCATCAAGCATATATAATTCTTATGTCCAAAAAAGCAATGGACTCACGTTGTATGTTTGGCAGTGAATTTGAGATGGGGATTGCATGAATTCAACCAAACTAAAAAGGAATCAAAAATATCCTCGTCACCTCTCCATAAAATAAAGACATCATCAATATACCGTTTCCAGACTACAAGATGATCTTTGAAAGGATGACAGGGTAAATATATCATCGGGACTCGCTAGAGAGATAACATTCCTGGATGGAATAAATGATAGCTTTATGGAGCAATTGGTTCATGAACCGATGAGAGAGGGAGAAATTTTAGATCTAATTCTCAGTGGAGAACAGGATTTGGTGAGAGAGGTAACTGTGGTGGGGCCGCTTGGCAATAGTGATCATAATACAATCAAATTTGAGTTAATGACTGGAAGAGGAAAAGTATGCAAATTCATGGCTCTCGTGCTAAACTTTCAAAAGGGAAACTTAGATAAAATGAGAAAAATTGTTAGAAAAAAACTGAAAGGAGCAGCTACAAAAGTAAAATGTTTGCAAGAGGCGTGGTCATTGTTAAAAAAATACCATTCTAGAAGCATAGTCCAGATGTATTCCACACATTAAGAAAGGTGAAAGAAGGCAAAACGATTACTGGCATGGTTAAAAGGGGAGGTGAAAGAAGCTATTTTAGCCAAAATATCTTCATGCAAAAATTGGAAGAAGATCCAACAGAAGAAAATAGGATAATGCATAAATGTTGGCAAGTTAAATGTAAGACATTGATAAGACAGGCTAAGAGAGATTTTGAAAAGAAGTTGGCCGTAGAGGCAAAATCTCACAGTAAAAACTTTAAAAAATATATCCGAAGCAGAAAGTCTGTGAGGGAGTCAGTTGGACCGTTAGATGATCGAGGGGTTAAAGGGCACTTAGAGAAGATAAGGCCATCGCGGAAAGATTAAATGATTTCTTTGCTTCGGTGTTTTACTCAAGAGGATGTTGGGGAGGTACCCATACTGGAGAAGGTTTCATGGGAAATGATTCAGAGGGATTGAATCAAATCACGGTGAACATAGAAGATGTGGTAGACCTGACTGACAAACTGAAGAGTAGTAAATCACCTGGACCGGATGGTATACACCCCAGAGTTCTGAAGAACTAAAAAATGAAATTTCAGACCTATTAGTAAAAATTTGTAACCTATCATTAAAATCATCAATTCTACCTGAAGACTGGAGGATAGCCAATGTAACCCCAATATTTAAAAAGGGCTCCAGGGGCGATCCAGGAAACTACAGACCGGTTAGCCTGACTTCAGTGCCAGGAAAAATAGTGAAAAATGTTCTAAATTCAAAATCACAATACATATAGAAAGACATGGTTAATGGAACAAAGTCAGCATGGCTTTACCCAAGTCAAGTCTTGCCTAACAAATCTGCTTCACTTTTTTGAAGGAGTTAATAACATGTGGATAAAGGTGAACCGGTAGATGTAGTGTACTTGGATTTTCAGAAGGCGTTTGACAAAGTTCATGAGAGGCTTCTAGGAAAAGTAAAAAGTCATGGGATAGGTGGCGATGTCCTTTCGTGGATTGCAACTGGCTAAAAGACAGGAAACAGAGTGTAGGATTAAATGGACAATTTTCTCAGTGGAAGGGAGTGGGCAGTGGAGTGCCTCAGGGATCTGTATTGGGACCCTTACTTTTCATTATATTTATAAATGATCTGGAAAGAAATACGACAAGTGAGGTAATCAAATTTGCAGATGATACAAAATTGTTCAGAGTAGTTAAATCACAAGCAGATTGTGACAAATTGCAGGAAGACCTTGTGAGACTGGAAAATTGGGCATCAAAATGGCAGATGAAATTTAATGTGGATAAGTGCAAGGTGATGCATATAGGGAAAAATAACCCATGCTATAGTTACACAATGGTAGGTTCCATATTAGGTGCTACAACCCAAGAAAGAGATCTAGGCATCATAGTGGATAACACATTGAAATCGTCGGTTCAGTGTGCTGCGGCAGTCAAAAAAGCAAACAGAATGTTGGGAATTATTAGAAAGGGAATGGTGAATAAAACAGAAAATGTCATAATGCCTCTGTATCGCTCCATGGAGAGACCGCACCTTGAATACTGTGTACAATTCTGGTCGCCGCATATCAAAAAAATATATAATTGCGATGGAGAAGGTACAGAGAAGAGCTACCAAAATAAGGGGAATGGAAACAGCTCCCCTATGAGGAAAGACTAAAGAGGTTAGGACTTTTCAGCTTGGAGAAGAGACGGCTGAGGGGGGATATGATAGAGGTGTTTAAAATCATGAAAGGTCTAGAACGGGTAGATGTGAATTGGTTATTTTACTCTTTCGGATAATAGAAAGACTAGGGGGCATTCCATGAAGTTAGTGTGTGGCACATTTAAACTAATCGTAGAAAGTTCTTTTTTACTCAACGCATAATTAAACTCTGGAATTTGTTGCCAGAGGATGTGGTTAGTGCAGTTAGTATAGCTATGTTTAAAAAAGGATTGGATAAGTTCTTGGAGGAGAAGTCCATTCCCTGCTATTAATTAAGTTTCCTAGAGATGTGAATCAGAACCGGAATCCGATTCACATGTGGTTTTTTTTTTCATCAGGCCCGATCGCGGTTTTATCGGCTGCGCCCGAGCAGATAAACAAAAAACCCACCCCGACCCTTTAAAACTAATACCTTAGCTTCCCCCACCCTCCCGACCCCCCCCAAAAACCTTTTACAGGTACCTGTCACATGGTAGGAGCACTGGATGGCCTGTGCCATCTTGTGCTCCTACCATGTGACATAGTAAGGGCAAAGGCTATCGGCGCCATTTTGATTACTGGCAGCAGATGGCCCGAGTGCAGGAGATCACTCCTGGACCCCCGCTGGACCACCAGGGGCTTTTGACAAATCTTGGGGGACCCTCCTGACCCCCACAAGACTTGCCAAAAGTCCAGCGGGGGTCCGGGAGCGACCTCCTGCACTCGGACCATCGGCTGCCAGTATTCAAAATGGCGCCGATAGCCTTTGCCCTTACTATGTCACAGGGGCTACTGGTGCCATTGGTCAGCCCCTGTCACATGGTAGGAGCACAAGATGGCGCCAGCCATCCAGTGCTCCTACCATTTTTCGGCGCCATTTTGGAAAATGGCGCCGGCTGAAGACAACAAGATTCAGGAGCAGGAGCCCGTTCCGGACCGCTGCCGTTCCGGACCGCCGCTGGACCCGCAGGTTATTTAACTCATTTGGGGGGGGGGGGGTTCGGGGGGGGGGGGGATTTAATTTAAAGGGTCGGGGGGTGGGTTTTAGGGGGTTTTAGTGTGCCGGCTCACGATTCTAACGATTTATAACGATAAATCGTTAGAATCTCTATTGTATTGTGTTCCATAACGGTTTAAGACGATATTAAAATTATCGACGATAATTTTAATCGTCCTAAAACGATTCACATCCCTAATAAACTGGTCCACAATTATGGAATGCTCTACCTCGTTAAGACTTATTGGATGCAAAAACTTTGAAAACAGTTAAAGACTTACTGAGGCTTTTGTTGATGCAGATATAGCTTAGATAGGTCTGATGAGTGATGATTTTTGCGATCTGGAAATTATTTCAAAAAGTTTTATTATATTGTATATTGGAGTTATAATTGATTTACTTTTGTACACTGCTTAGCACAATTTTATTTATACAATGTGGCTAATAAATTTATACACACACACAAAGCAGTGAAAAGCAGATAAGGTGCTACTTATTTAGCTGCCTGACCTGACTGGATGTCCCCTTTTTCCTAACAGTGCCTCATTTCCAAATGGGCACTCTCGAACTCCAACCTGCCCGTGTCCTGCATCTCGGGATGCAAACTCAGACTGGGGTCTCCAGACGTTGTTCTTCTCAAATCTACCTCTTCAAAGATAAGCTTTGCACCCTTGTGGAGGAAGGCCAATGCTGAACAGTTCTTCCAGTCCCGATCGGGGTAAGGAAGGGGAGCAGCAAAATTACTTCCTTCCCAAAAAATGCAAACACCCAACAATCCTGACAAAACACTGGATTTTGTATACAGGTCTCTGCAACCTCCTTTGATGGGCAAAGTCTGGAGAAGGACTACAGCCTCCTGGAAGGTACAGGTTAAACAGCAAAAATCCTAACTCAGGGGGGGGGGGGGGGAAGGAAGGACAAAAAACAGTTTCTTTTCCCCCCCGGTAGCATAGCCAAAATTGATTTTTTTGGTGGGCACAAGTTAACATGGGTGGGCTGTAGGCATGCAGGTCTGAATCCTACCTAGTTGTACTCTTATCGATAAATAATGCCCATTATTCCCCCCTTTAAAACATTTTACCTCTATTTCAAACACTTACCAGCATTAAAAATTCCTTATTAATCTGTATTTATTTTATATTTATTGCAGTGTATAAATGCACAAGTATATCATGTAAGAAGCAAAGAACACAAACAGTTCCAAGCAATCATGTAATAAAACAAAGGCATCCAAGGCTGATTCCCTGTACAGGGAGCAGAAGTGGATCACCTTCAAATTCCGAGGGGAGGCAAAGGGATCCTCTTCCGCAATAGGCGGAAGAGTCTGTCTGCAACTGTCGGGCTGAGCGACCATTTGTGCGGGTGGAATGCTCGACGCAGGCAGTCCCACAGCACCTTCTCTGACCCTGCAAGGTAAGCAGCTCGTAACAGCATGTTGTTGGATAGGGCCCAAACCCAAATTTGTATCACCTCCTGGCAAAGCAGAAAGGAGACTGTGCCTCGCTGCTTGCTTATGTACCACATTATGACTTGTCAGTCTGGATCAAAACCACTTTGGGGGCCAGGTGATCCTGGAATGCCGAGGGCACATACCGGATCGCTTGCAGCTCCAGGAAGTTTGACAACTCGCTTCCTGCTCAGACCACATGCCTTAAGTGCGGAGGCTGCCCACAGACTAAGGTGGAGGCATTGGTGGTCAGTACCACTTGGGGGGGATGGCGTGTGGAAGGGAAGGCCCCTCTCCACCAGGAGAGGGAGGTCTCAGAGAGGTGTGACTTGCACTGGCGCCGAGAGGTCCTGGGTAGCTTGGAGTCACTGAGAGAGGTGTGTCCATTGCGCTATCCACATGGCTAGCCAGGCAAGTGGAGTGACATTAACTGATGCTGCCATGTGGCCCAGCAAGCAGAGCAGTACCCAAGCAGAGACCATCCAACGACACCGGATGGAGTGTGCCAGCGATGCCAGGGTCTGGGCGCGGTCCTTGGCGGGGGGGGGGGGGGGGGGACGACCAGAGTTGTATGCAGTAGAGCCCCAATGAATGCTAGCTGTTTGGAATGAGCTCAGATGGGATTTGAGATTGATCACAAACCCCAGTGACTGTAGTACCTTGGCTGTCAAGCGGAGGGAGCGTAGAGCCCCCTGCTGCATGGTGCTCTTGAGGAGCCAGTCGTACAGGTAGGGGAACATGTGCACCCCACTGCGGTGCATGTGTGCCCCTACCACTGCCAGACATTTTGTAAACACCCAGGGGCTGAGGCAAGGCCGAATGGCAGTACCCGGTATTGGAAATGTCTTTGGCCCACCATGAAGCAGAGATATTTCTGTGAGGCAGGAATATCATTATGTGGGCATTTGTGAAGGAGAGGGATCAGGGTGCCCAGGGAGACCACTGTGAAATGTTCTCACTGTAAGAACCTGTTTAAGGCTGAGGTCGAGAATGGGCCGGAGGCCGCCTGTTTCCTTTGGTATCAGAAAATATCTCGAGTAGAACCCCTGGCCCTGTTGAGTGGGACACGGGTTCTACAGCTTTGGCCTTCAACAAGGCTGAGAGCTCCAAGTTGAGAAGTTCCTGATGCCCCAACAGGTCCCACACTGCGGGTGGCAGAGAATTCTCCTGGCCCGTCCTGAAATTCAGGCGGTAACCGTGTTGCACGATGGCCAGAACCCAGCGGTCGGTGGTAATAGGCCAGCAGTCTGCGAACAGACATAGCAGGACCCTGGCCAGTGGGTAGGGATCTGTGGGCAACGCAAGCTGGCATCCACTCTGGCCACCAGTCAAAAGCCCGCAGCTGGGCTGGGCTGTGGCGCAGGTTGGAGCCTGGGGGCACGCTGTTGGCAAGGTCGGTCCCTGGTTATAGGAAGCCGGAGGGTAGTATCTCCTCTGGTGGTAGGACTTGCGAGGTCCTTGACGCAGGGACCTGAGTACCTCAGGGTTCAGCACTCTCAGCAACACTGTTTAACATCTATATGTTACCCCCATGCCACCTCCTGGCAGGTCTTGGTATCACACACTACATATATGCAGACGACATTCAACTAATTTTACCCATAGATGAAGCAATTGATAAAACGCTAAACCTAGCAATGATGTACCTAGATATAATTAAACAAATACTAAGCCAAATGGAGCTAGTAATAAACATCAAAAAAACGAAGTTTATACACCTAGAACGGAAAAACATGGAACTGATTCAAAACCCCATCAAACTTAAAAATGATCAGAAAGTGGATCTAGCCGAGAAAGCTCGAAACCTAGGAGTAATAATTGACACGGAACTTAGCCTTAAACACCACATATCACTGAAAGTTAGAGAAGGCTACGCCAAACTTATGGTCCTCAGGAGGCTGAAACCGCTACTAACCCCAAAACACTTTAGGACAGTTCTTCAAGCACTGATTTTCACTAGTACAGACTATTGTAACACTATTTCTGGGATTACCGTACTCGACAATAAGATCACTACAAGTCCTACAAAACTCTACTGCCAGAATACTCACTGGCAAGAGCAAAAGAGAGCACATCACTCAAACACTGGCCGAGCTACACTGGTTACCAATAGAGCAGAGAGTGCCACATAAAACATTATGCATAATTCACAAACTAATCAATGAAGAAAAAGCTGACTGGCTAAACACAGTGCTTCGCTGACACGTACCCCAGAGAAATCTGAGATCAGCCAATAAAGCTCTACTAACCATTCCCTCAGTAAAGGCAGCAAAACTAACAAAAGTTAGAGAGCGAGCACTATCCTTGGCTGGTCCAACATTATGGAACACATTGCCACTAGAAACGAGATTACAGAGTGATCCAAAACTCTTCCAAAAAAAAAAAAAAGCTTAAAAAACATGGCTATTCAGAAAAGCATTTTACAATGAGAATGGATTACCGAGGTGTGTGGTCTCACATTCTTTTATTTTTTTTATACTCAAATGATAATGTTAGAGAACTTCAGTTTAAACACATTCTTGTATGATTTCCCTATTAATCATATAAATGGACTAGATCCATGTCACCTATCTTATATTATAAAAGCATGTACCGACACTGTAATGGCACTTTCATAGATACATTTTTTAACCAAACTCTTATGTAAACCGTTGTGATGGTGCATTACTAAACGACGGTATAGAAAAGATTTTAAATAAATAAATAAAATGGTGAGTCTGAGGTGCTGGCCAAGAGCTGCTGCAAAGTCTTGTGATGGTCCTTGAGCTGAGCCAGTGTGTCTCAACTTGTCCCTGAAGAGATTTTCTCCGGTGCAGGGCAGGTCCACCAGCTTATCCTGGACCTCTGGCCGAAGGTCAGAGACCCGAAGCCAGGCCATGTGTCTGGCGCTATTGCCCGCAGCCGATACCCTGGCCGTCTCGAAGACTTCGTAAGTGGACCTTACCTCATGTTTCCTGGCCTCCAGGCTCTTCTGTACTACTGCCTCCAGCGCATCCTGCCGCGGAAGAAAGTGCTCCGCCAGCTCCTGAACTTGTTTCCACAAGTTCCTGTTGTACTGAGCCATGTACAATTGGTAGGAGGTGATATGGGCAACAAGCATTGCTCCTTGAAAAACCCTCCTACCAAGAGCATCCAAGAGGAGGAGTATGAGATCTCGGCTTTTTTTAAGAGCAGACTCCACAACTACAGACTGGTGGGGGAGCTCGCATTTTTGAAAGCCAAAGGCCTATTGGACCAGATTAAGGACATCTGCCTACCGGTTAACCAGGGGGGATAGACCCCAGGTGCTCCAAGATCCTCTATAGAAGTTCCAAGAGAATTTTGTGCCTTGGGATGGCTACTACCTCCTTCGGGACATCCACAAACGGGAGAACCTCCAGCATTTTGTGGCGGGCATCCTCCTCCTCTATGAGGAACTGCAAAGGAATGACTTCAACCATAGCCTTGACAAAGCCCGTGAAGAAGAGGTCTTCTGAGGGAGAGTGACTCCTCTCATCCGGCTGAGAAGGCAAGTCACCAGAGCCCTTGGAAGAGAACTCCGCTAAATCATCACCCCAGGGATCGTATGGCACATCCTCCTCACTAACGTCTTATGGAAGCACGGTGAGGGAAGCCAGCACCCATGCCCCTCTGCAGTGGCATCAAGGGCTGTCTCGGCAACCTTGGTGCCGAAGTCCTCAAGGGCATCAATAGTGCTGGGGGCACAGATAGCCCCAAGGGAACGACTGTCCTAGGACTCCCGATGGCCCAGGAATGGGCTCGGGGAGTGGGGGCACCTTCAAGGGCTTCGGACACTGTGTTGAATCTTCTTCCTCCTTGGATCCAGGAATCTGTATCGCTCCGGAGGGAGGCATCGGTGGCTGATGGGGGAACTGAAGGAGCCCCAGGCACTGGTTGTGTAGGTGGTTCACCCAACAGGACATCATAACGCTCCAGCAGGGGTGCTAACAGCGCAGGGGCTGGTGCCGGGAGCGGTCCAAAACTCCGGAGGGCTCGGCGTACCGCCTGCTGACCATGTAGTCCAATTTCTCCTGAAAGTCCGGGGATGAAAACGCAGATGGAGAAGGAGAGCGAGACGTCACCGGAGCCTCTATGGGAAGCAGAGGAGGACTCAGTGCCTGGTACCATACTCTGTGGGGAATGCCTGGGACTCTCAGGTTTGGAAGAGGATGGGGCTCTTCACCATGGGGGTCGCTTCAGAGGGGGCTCGGTATGGGCTAGTGCCTGGGCTTCCCTAGGTGCTCGGTCAGTCTTTCTCCAGAGTCGAGAATGTAGACAATCCGGATGCCTTGGAATGGCCCGATGGTGGAGAGGGCCAGTCCCTCAGGCCTCCCTCATCATGAGGAGGAACTGGCCCCTCGGTGTCGAAGTCCCCAATGCTGGAGTCGATGGAGCTGACTTCTTGGCGCCAAAAAGCTGCTCCATCTTGTCCAGATGGGAACAATTGCCCTTGGGGTCATTTGGGCACAGTAGGGGCACCCCTGGATGTCGTGGTAAGTACCCAGGCAGAGGACACAAATCTTGTGCGGATCCGTGAGATACATGGTCTGCGGGCACTGGGGAAATTTGCCAAACCCAGATGACACCATGAAAACAAGCCAGCAGCCACCAGGAAGTGACTATCTTGTTCCTTGCGGTCGACTCCCGAGCATAACACCTGCCAAAATACAGAAGGGACAGACAGTAGAGAAGGACCCCGGCATGGAGGATACTGGAGGAAAAATCCTCGATATGAAATATGTATTGAAGAAAATAGGAGAGAGCTCCAGGAACCGCGAGGCAACTGCTTCTGGGGAAAAAAATGAAACTGAAGAGGGACCCCCGCATGGCTGGACAAATAGTGGCACACTCAGTGTGCCAGTCAAAGTTTCTAGAAATTTGACCAAAATTTCCCATGCCGGGCACTCTCTGATGTCACCCATCTAAGAGGACTACCATCCTGCTTATCCTAGGAGAATTCCAGTAATTCTTTATTAAGTTCTTAAAGTTTTAGCTAAATAGACAGAGAACACCATATTTTTTGAGCACTTTAAGCAATATTCATATAGCCCATTTGATTTTATATTTGTATATAAAATACACACACGTGTAATACTGAGCTAATCCAAGGTGTCACTAGATTAGCAGTTTGTGTATTAATAGTTTATACTTCACCCTTCATTGAACCATAAATCAGTGCAAAGAAAAAAAGAGCAGGTTAAATGTGCTCAATCTCCCTGATCCTGTAATTTAGTTGCTGCATTCTGTAGAATCTGAAGGGTTCTCATGGTATAGGAAGGCAGACTCGTACAGAGAATTACAGTAGTCTCTGCCAGAAAATATTAAGATTGCAGCACAGTTCTACAATCATTTGGGTCCAGAGGTTTTAGTTGATGTACATTGCATAATTTAAAGAATCCCAATTTCATTAAATTCTTAATATGGGCATGCATCATCAGCTCAGTCAAGAGCTCCTCCTAAACTTCTGATTGAATAGGAAGCACAACATTCTCAAATACAAAGTAAGCAGAGACATCATTAAGGGAGTATCTGCTCAGAATCATCACCTCAATTTTATCAATATTTAATGAAAGCTTATTGTGAAATAGCTATTTTATTTAATGGCAGAAAGCCAAATAAATAGTTACCTGACAAAACATCAATGATCAGGTAGATTTTGTTTGTATAAAAAAACCCCTGAATATCTATAAATATTAATATATATCACTCCCAAACCAGCAAGCAATTTACAAAGTGGGTCAGGTATATATTAAACAGCGTAGAGGATAATACAGACCTCTAAGGAACTCCAGTAGTCACAGGATACCATGATGAAGTATTTTTCTTAATCCTAACCTGCTGGCTATAATCAGTTAGAATGGAGCCAATTTAAGACAGTACCAGCTATACCTAGACTTTGGAGACAGGCTATTAAAACAGTGATTTATCATATAGAAAGCAGCAGAGACATCAAATTAGTATCATCACCTATTTAATTCCGCTGTCTAAACCTCTCATAATCTAAAATAGATCAGGTTTCGGTATTATAGTGTTTCATAATCCAAATTGCTAGTTATCAAAGACTGAATATTCATCTATGAAATCAGCAACTTCCTCAAGGAGTGATGCATGCCTTCAATAACTCTGGAAAGAAAAGGGAGAGAAGAAATAGACAATAATGTGTAAAAGCAGCTGGATGTGCAGCCATAGTCTTTAAATTAGGGCATACTGAAGCCTGTTTCAGAGAATTTGGCAAAACGCCTTCCCTTAGTGATTGATAAGATTCAAAAGATAACCAATAATATTACTTCCTGTGGTGCCTGCAGCGCTTCCACATCAATCGAAAGTGGAATCAGATTCTTTCATGTAAGCACAGTATGGAGGGTGAGTGAGAGAGAAGTCTGTTTCACTCGCAGGCAGGTGTGCTGTTCCTTACTTCATGTTGTTGACAAGTGAATTTAAGATATGAATGATTAAGATTCTTGCAAGAGAAAATTAAACTTAGGGCAGCATTAATAGTGAAAGAAAAATAAATGCTGTACAAGTAAAATTAATTTATATTTGCAAGAAAAAAGGTTTGCAAAACCCTAAATATTTATGTTCACAAGGCAGCAATAATAATAAAGGATGCCATGTCATTAAAGCAAGTGTAAATTCTTGCAAGACTAAGGTTTTCTGCTTCAGAAGTTCATGAAAGTAAACCTGCAAAAGGCTATGAATTTCAGGCACATGGCCAGGACAAATGGCATCCTGGGCAGAGTGCCCCCCCTCCCCCACTGGAAGGAGCCGCCACTCAGGTCTCTCTCAGAGTGTGACTGGATGGGGTCTGCTGTGGGCACTGGGCCTCTCTTCCACTGCAGCCACAGGATGGGTGATGTTGGCAGTGCCCAGGGCACCCCCTCAGCTCGCCCACCCCAAAATCCAGCCCTGGGTATTAAAGATATGACAAGTGAAACTGCTTTCAGTTCTAAAAAAAAAATTCTCACTGGGCATAACATTTTTTATGGAGTTAACATCAAGAATCTGAAGTTTCCACTGTCCTGAAACCAACGGCAAGGCAAAATAACTTTTCTGGGAGATGTTTGTGCCAAAGGAAATAAATGGAGTAAAAAACCACACAATAGGCAATCAAAATGGCAAGTAGGGTGTGTAGCAAGTAAAAATCCTTATGCAATTTGAGTAGTTTTCAATTATTTATTCCAAAAGCAACTCCTCTTGTATGAACATATCCAGTTGATAATCTCTACCAATGTCCCATAACATGGACCCCATGTTTCGCCCAAAGGCTGCGTTGGGAGGGACAACAGATACTGAATGCTCTTCACTTGGAAAATGTCAATACAGAAGGAATGGCACTTCACACACACACACACACACACACACACCCGCTTCTCACACACTCACCGGGGCCTTCATATTCGCCATAAGCGGGATGCGCTCTACTCATGGCGAAGGCAAAGGCCCCGGGATACTGTGAGAGGAGCACGTCCTGCTCGCGATGAAGATGAAGGCCCCGGTGACAGTGTGTATAGAGGAGAGAGAGAGAAAATGTGCAGGGGGGTATGTGCATGAGAGAGAATGAGAGCAGGGGAGTGAGAGCAGGGGGGATGTGAGTGTGAGAGCAGGGGGTGTGTGTGAGGGGTGAAAGCAAGGGGGGTTGAGAGAGCAAGGGAGGTGGAGGTTGCTTGAGTGTGTGCCACAGAGAGGGAGCCTATGTGAGGAGATTGTGAAGGAGTGTCTGTGAGAGAGATTGGGAGCTGGTGTGTATGAAAAAGGGATTGTATGTAAGTAAGGGTGCTTGTTTATGAGAGAGCAAGCCTGGATGAAGGGATTGTGTATGTGTGAGAGAGAGGCTGTGTGAGACAATTAGCCTATATGAGGGTGTGAGAGAGCACGAGGGAGCCTGCTGTGGGTAAGAAGACTCTCTCCTCCTGGTTGGCGGACTGCATATCCTTTTGCTATCAGCAAGCGGGCATTCCACTTCAAGACCGTGTTAAAGCACACTCTGTGAGGGCCATGGCAATTTCAGTAGCACACCTACGATTGGTGCTGCCACCTGGAGTTCTCTCCACACCTTTGCAGCCCACTATTGCTTGGACAAGGCCGGAAGACAAGATTCCATCTTCGGCCAGTCCTTCATAACCTATTTACAACATGACGTACCAACACCCTTCCGCCACCCATTAGGGTTCAGGATGCCCTCGACCAAATTTTTATCCCAGTCCTAGTGCCTTGCACACCTGGGTACATTTGGTGCATTTCTCGGACATCCTCAGCTCGGTACTCACCCATATGTGAGGACTACCATCCTGCTTGTCCTGTGAGAAAGCAAATGTTGCTTACCTGTAACAGGTGTTCTCACAGGACAGCAGGATGTTAGTCCTCACGAAACCCGCCTGCCGCCCCGTGGTGTTGGGTTCGTAGCGTTTTCTTACTTTATTTTTCAGCACTACCTGTAGCTTTTAAATAAGACTGAAGGGGGACCCTTGCTGGCTGCAGGGTTAGTGCCATGCTGGGCATGCCCAGTAGGGGCCAGTCAAAGTTCTGGAAACTTTGACAAAAGTGTTCCGTGATTGGGCTCCATCCTGTGATGTCACCCATATGTGAGGACTAACATCCTTCTGTCCTGTGAGAACACAGGTAAGCAACATTTGCTGTTTCTCCTAGGACAAGCAGGATGGTAGTCTGATGATGGATGACATCAGATGGATCCCAGCATGGAAAACTTTTTGTCAGTTTATAGAACTTTGACTGGCACACTGAGCATGCCCAGCATGCCACTATCCATGCATCCACGCAAGGTCCCCCTTCAGTCTTTTTTTTTTCCACGTTGATATTTGCCTCGCAGTTTTTGGAGCTCTGCTCTACAAGTATCTTTCGTGCTTAAAAACAGCATTTTTTGCCTGTCCTACGACTGGTCCCCCCATCTGTGGTCGGTACTTTTCGCAACGCAGTACATATTGTTACTACCTCTACCTTTCCTGTTTATTCCTGGCGTGTCACTCTCGGGTGGCCGCTGGCCATCGACTGTTCTCTTGCTTACGCTTATGGCATTGTCCGGTTTTCGTTGGTGTCCCCAGTGCCCGGGGACCATGTCCATCATGGATCCATATGAGGTCTGCATCCTCTGCCTGGGGTCATTGCATGACATCCGAGGGTGGCAACTGTGTGATCAGATGACACCCCCCCCCCCCCCCCCCAAAAAGGCCATCATGCCCAGCTTGATAAAATGGAGAAACTTTATAGGCCAAAGAAATCTACTCTGTTCACACTGGCTTTGGAGTCTGACACCTGGGGATTGAGAGGAACCAATGAAATACCCTGCTCCTTTCTATGCCCCTGGCAAGTTTTTCCAAGAAGCAAGGAGCTGGTGATCAACTCTTGACAATTTGTGTTCTCCAGGATTCGGAATCCTCAGTTTCCTCTGTGCTGGGGAAAGACTGGACCAAGCACTGTGGGAAGACTTGCAAGCATCGACCCCAGTCACCATCGGCGCTTGGCTCTGTTTTTGGTAAGGCACCAGCAGTAACCATACTGCCACCAAAGAGACCCCATGGCGTGGAGGCCCCATCCTCAGGCAGGCCCAATAGTCCCAAGCGTTCCCCACCATTAGTGTTGCTGGGCACCTAGCCTCCTCGTGGTTCCATGAAGGCTGTGGTGACTCCTCATCCCCCTCCATCAGTCCTGTCTTCACTGGACTTCCAAGAGGAGTTGGTCTGCAGGGTGTAGAATGCAGTGCCCCCATACCGGCGCCAGAGCCTGTGCCATCTCTCTTGGTGTCCCAGCTTGAGCATTTGGATGTCCTTCCAATGCAACCAGTGCCCAGTGGCTCTCCAGCTCCCCAAGCGCCACCGATGTCCTCCTCCGAGGATAACACGCAGTGGCCATCGATGCCGTCCGGCCCTTTGGTCCCGAGACCAAAGTTCCTGGAGCCAGTGGCCGGGACATTGGGTCTCTTATGGCCATTGGCGCCATCGCTGCCGATAGGGCTCCCGGTACCCTCTGTCTTTGGTGCCTCCCGAGCTATCAGTGCCCAGGCCTCAGGGTTTGGACAGGCCTCTCCTGTACCAGCCCCCCCAGGGACCTTAGCAAGGAAGAAGGCCCATATGACCCTTAGGTGAAGACTCCAAGCCCTCCTCTGAAGGCTCTGGTGATCTCCTCTCAGAGCCTTCACCACCAGAAGAAAGGCATCTGTCTCCTCCAGAAGATCTCTCCTTTGTGGATTTTGTTCGGGTCATGGCTGAAGCCTTCCAACTCCTCATGGAGGAAGAATCCCACCATAAGATGCTGGAAGTGCTCCAGTTCATTGATGCCCCAAAGGAGATAGTGGCTGTTCCAGTCCACAACATCTTCAAGGAGTTCCTCCTTAGGATGTGAGAACCCCAGATATCGATTCCTCCCATGAATAGGAAGGCGGATGCCACTTACTTGGTACAGCAAGCCTTATGGTTCAAACGATGCCACCTCCCTCACCAGTTGTTGGTAGTGGAGTTGGCTCTTAAAAAGGCCAAGCGTTCCCATATCCATGACTTTGCCCCTCCAGGCTGGGAACACAGGGAGCTGGATGCCTTGGGTAGGAAAGTCTTTCAGGATGCTATGCTAATCGCCTCCTACCAGTTGTATATGACCCAGTACAACCGGAACCTGTGGAAACAAGTTCAAGAACTTGCTGAACACCTGCTGCAGCAGCAACAGGAGTCATTCTCTGCAATATTCAACAGGGTCTAGAAGCCAGAAAACACGAGGTGAGATCTATCTGTTTTCAAAACAGCAGCCAGGGTGGCCGCAGTGGGGATCGGCACCAATAGGGATGGCCTGGCTCCACGCCTCAGACCTTCGTCCAGAGGTACAGGAGAAGTTGGCAGACCTCCCCTGTACAGGAGGGAATCTCTTCGGGGATAAGATCAGGGATGTGGTAGCTCTTTTGAAGGATCACCATGAAAACCCTTCAACAGCTGTCAGCTAGCGCTTCCAATCCGCCGTCCTCTGCCAGGAAATCCTCCCAGCCAATTTCCAGAAATCCTTTTATAAGCAGAGGAAATATTACCCTCCTGCCTCCTGGGCTTGCACATCCCGGGCTGGTTCCAGGGGTTGCTCTCAGCAGCGAACCCCCAAAACCCAGCCACCTCCCCAGCAAGCCCCCGGCTACAGGCTTTTAACTGGAGGCAAGGGAGCATGGGTCAACCCGGCCATACCACTGGCGCACGATCGCCCGGTAGGGGGCAGGCTTTTGTTTCGCCCACAACTGGCCACTCATCACGTCCAACCAGTGGTGCTCACCATCGTTTGCCAAGAGTATCATCTGAATTTCAGAGAAGTCCCAGTGGGTTTTTTTTTCCCCCATGTCCATCATGGGGTTCCTCCATCCTGCAGGAAAAACTTTTGACAGAGCTTTCCATGCTCCTGATGACATGAGCGGTTGAACCCGTTCCCCGTCAGCAAGGCCAAGAGTTCTGTTCGAGGTATTTCCTGATACCAAAGAGAAATGGGGGCCTACATCCCATTCTCGACCTCAGAGCCTTGAACAAATTCCTTCAAAAGGGAAATGTTTAAAATGGTCTCTCTGGACATTCTGATCCCACTCCTCAGAAAAGGAGATTGGCTCTGCTCCCTCGATCTCAAGGAGGCTTACACCTACGTTGCGATCTTCCCAAACCACAGGAAGTTTCTCCGCTTTGTGGTTGGACAGGCTCACTGCCAGTACTTGGTACTGCCATTTGGCTTGGCTTCAGCCTCTCTGGCATTCACCAAGTGCCTGGCAATGGTGCAGCGCGACAGAGGGTACATGTGTTCCCTTATCTAGACGACTAGTCGAGCGCCTCCCGCAAGGGGGCGATGAATGCTTTGACCCTTACCGTTCATGTGCTGCAATCTCTAAGGTTTATCAACTATCAAAAGTCCCACCTTTGCCCATCCCCCCAGCTTGACTTCATAGGCGCCAGGACACGACTCAGGCAAAGGCATTTATGCCCCGCGATCGGGCTCTCGCCCTGTCCTTACTGGTGACCTTGGTGCACAGCAGTCAGCAAGTATGTTGCAGGGCATGTCCCCACGAATGACCTACTTGGTTAGAACGCTGAACGTGCTGGCAGACCGTCTGAGCTGGCAGTCGCATAAATGATCATTGAACCCAGCAGCTTATGGGGAATTCTGGATGTAGATCTTTTTGCTTCCCCATACAACCACAAAGTGAGAAATGTTTTTCTCCCTTTTCAGGACAGACACCCAACCTCTGACCTTTGCCCTTCATTGGGGCACAGCGCTCTTATACCCATACCCTCCTATTCCACTGCCCATGAGAACTCTTCTGAAGCTCCAGCAGGACCAGGGGATCATGATCCTGGTGGCCCCATACTGGCCCAGACAAGTCTGGTTCCCTCTCCTTCAGGAACTGTCAAACATCAGTCTAGGGTCTGCGCCCAGTGAGATAATGCAGGATCGGGGTATACTGCACCATCCAAACCTCTGGGCGCTATCCCTGACTGCCTGGATGTTGTGCTTAATCCCCCAGTCCCTGGATTTGTCTGACTGCGTGTCTCAAATGTTGGTAGCTTCCAGGAAACCTTCCACCAGGAAGTCTTACAGTTTGAAGTGGAAGAGATTCTCCATCTGATGCGAGGGGAATGGCTTGGATCCATTCACTTGCACCGTTTTCTGGATTACTTGTGGCACCTTTCCGAGGCTGGGCTCAAAACCACCTCGGTCAGGGTTCATGTGAGTGCAGTCAGTGCTTACCATCAAGGCGTCGCTGGCATGCCTATCTCTGTTCAGCCTATAGTAGGTCACTTTATACAGGGTCTGCTTCAGCTAAAGCCCTCTCTGCTGGCCCTGTGTCCTGGGATCCCAACATTGTGTTGGCATAGCTTATGTGCTCCTTGAGCTGAAATTCCTAACCTAGAAAGTCCTTTCCCTGATGGTGGTTACTTCAGCTCGTAGGGTAAGTGAGCTTCAGACCTTAGTTACATACCCATCCTACACAAAGTTCTTTCAGGATCGTGTGGTCCTGCGTACGCATCACAAGTTTTTGCCTAAGGTAATGACTGTTTTTCACATCAATCAGTCCATTGTGTTGCCCATGTTTTTTCCAAGGCCCCATTCCCACCAGGGAGAACGGGCTCTACATGCATTGGATTGCAAAAGAGCTCTGGCCTTCTATTTAGAACGCACAGCAGGCCACAGACAGTCCACCCAACTATTAATATCTTTCAATAAGAATAGAATGAGGGTAGCTGTGGGTAAACAGACCTTATCCAATTGGCTAGCAGACTCCATCTCATTCTGCTATGACCAATCGGACCTTCATCTGGGAGGCTGCGTTAAAGCTCATTCTGTGAGGGCTATGGTAGCGTCAGTGGCCTTCTTATGGGCAGTTCCTGTTGCTGCAATCTTGCAGGGCTGCAACGTGGAGTTCCCTGTACATGTTCGCCACCCATTATTGTTGGACAAGGATGGTCAACAAGATAGTAGCTTTGGCCAATCTGTCCTAGGTAACCTCTCCAGGCTTAAACCCAACCCCTTGGCTGGGACCAGGCTATCTCCCTATTTGACCGACAGCACCACAGTTGTGCCCATTGGCAACTTGTTCAGTACCTGTTGGTCTTGGTTGTTGCCAGGAGCAGCTGGAGCTTGATATTCACCCATCTATGAGGACTACCATCCTGCTTGTCATAGGAGCAAGCATAGTTGCTTACTGTAAAAGGTGTTCTCGTAGGACAGCAGGATGTTAGCACTCAGGAAACCTGCCCGCTACCCCGCGGATTTGGGTTCTCCTGCGTTTTGTTTTATTTTTTCACTTGTGATTTTTTTCTATATTATGAGACTTAAGGGGGACCTTGCATGAATGTACAGATAGTGGCATGCTCAGTGTGACAGTTAAAGTTCTAGAAACTTTGACAAACATTTTCTGTGCTGGGCTCCATCTGATGTCACCCATCTGTGAGGACTAACATTCTGCTGTCCTAGGAGAACACCTGTTACAGGTAAGCAACTGCCCTGTTTTTTCTTGGGAAGGGGCCAAATTTCACAGGAACACTTCCCCATGGTATTTTGCCCTTCTTGTGTTAAAATATCACAGCATAGTAAAAGACCCCCTAAAATTGATATAATAGAAATCTGTTTAATAGAAAATATATTAAAAGCAAAGGCCATAGACTCAATTGAGATAACATTTGTCCTCCTAGTGGCCTGTTAAATGACTGAACATGAATCTACATATCAGAATTATATATTTTTTTAAACTCATATGTAACAAATCAAAGTATTTTCTTTGCCAGTTAATTTGCAAACTAGGTCACTAAGGAATGATGGGAACAAAAGTAACATTATATAACACTTGTTTTGATGTTATATCTTTCTAAAGTTGTTTTGAAAACATTTAGTGCAAGACAACAGAAGTGACATTAATAACCTTTTAGGTACCAAGAACTTAAAACCTGGCTTAAAAATGTTCCACTTGTGGAACACTGGTACTACCTACTATTAATACAACAGAAGAATTAATTAAAATAAAATGCATCAGTGTTTAATGGACTCAATTTAGTTTAAATGTTACTCCTGGGGGGAATTCTGTGCACAAAAACTTAAAATTCTGCATACTTTATATTGGTCAAAATAATACTTTAAATTTGTCATGTATATTGTAATTACATTCTAAATTAATACAGAAAAAAATGATTAAAGGTGCAGAATTTTAAATATTTTGAGCAGAATTTCCCTAGAAATTCACTGTAAGTGTCCCTTCCACTCGCTCTCCCTACTGCCCTCTCAGGCCCCAACTCCTCCACCTCTAGGCTCAACCCCTTCCCACTCTATCTCCACTCCCAGAGTTTGATCCCTCTCTCAGCTCACACAGGCGCTCGCTCCCTCCCTCCCTCTCTCTAGCCTAACTTGTTAGAATGGAAAGAGACAAACAGTTGAGTGCTTTCCCTGTGGGCAGCTGTATGGTCTAGGTAGAATGCTAGAGCCCGTTTACAGTCAAGGGTATGCAGAGCCTGCTCTCCTGGACTAGAATGGGGCCTGGGAAAAAAGGTAGGTAGTATAATGGATTGATTGAGTTGAAACTCAGACTACCTTAGGCAAAAATTTAGGGTGAGTGCGGAGTACTGCCTGGTCCTGCAGAAGTTTAGTGTAAGGTGGATAGGTAACTAGAGCCTGTAATTCACTAACTCTACAAGCCGAAATGATTGCCAGAAGGAAAATCACTTTCCTTGTGAGATAGCGAAGATCACAGGATTGAAGAGGCTCGAATGATGGTTTCATAAGCCGACCCAAAACCAGATTGAGGTCCCAAGAAGGGGCCGGAGGACGCAGTGGAGGCTTGAGGTAAAGCAAGCCCTTCAGAAAACGTGTTACAAGAGGTTGGACTGATATGGGTACATCCGACACCTTTATGGAAGGCGGCTACCGCACTGACATGCATTCTGATGGAAGAAGTTTTTAGACCTGACTCTGATAAGTGCCAGACATAGTCCAAAAACTTCATGATTGGACAGGTAAAGGGGTCAAGGGACTGAGAAGAGCACCATAATGTAAACCTGTTCCATTTGTAAGAGTAAGATTTTCTCGTGGAAGTCTTCCGTGAAGCAATCAGGACACAGGAAACTGGTTCAGAAAGGTTAAGTGGTTGAAGGATTAACCTTTCAACATCCATGCAGTCAGGGACAAGGCTTGAAGATTGGGGTGGCGCAGGCACCCATCATTTTGAGTGATCAGAAGCGGGTCCTTTCCTAAGGGAATGTGCCTGCGAATGGAGAGATCCTGAAGTATTGGAAACCACACTTGGCGTGGCCAGCCAGGCGCTATCAGGATCATGGTTCCCTTGTCCTGATGTAACTTCACGAGAGTCTTCGAGAGAAGAGGAAGTGGAGGGAATGCATAAAGTAGACCGGTTGCCCACGAAAGGGAGAATGCATCTCTGGGTTGAGAGTGTTTGCTGTGAATGAGAGAGCAGAAGTTCTCTACTTTGTGGTTTTGAGGAGACGCAAAGAAGTCTAACTGAGGATATCCCCATTGATGGAAGATGGAGTTCGCTACTGAGGGGTTGAGAGACCACTCGTGCGGTTGAAAGATGCAACTCAGCTTGTCTGCTAACATATTGTCCACTTCCGGCAAGTAAGTGGCCCTGAGGTACATCGAATGGGAAAGAGCTTCCGCCCATATCTGTGCAGCTTCCTGACACAGAAGGAAGGAGCCCATGCCTCCCTGTTTGTTGATGTACCACATTGTCCACCTGGTTGTCCGTCTGGATCAGGATAACTTGATTTGAGAGGCGATCCTGAAATGCCCCGAGAGCATATTTGATTGCTTGAAGCTCCAGGAAATGTATTTGGCTTCCTCTGGAGACCAAGATCCTTGTGTCTGCAGATTGGCCACATAGGATCCCCAGCCGAGGTTGGAAGCATCGGTGGTGAGAGTTAATTGAGGGTCTGGAGCCTAAAAGGGCAAGCCTTGGAAGAGATTGATCTGATTTTTCTACCAGGCAAGAGACTGACGAAGTGAGTCTGTTACGTGGACAATGTTCAACAGGGGCTGAATGCTTTGAGTCCATTAAGACCTTAGAGTCCACTGCATGACTCTCATGGCCAAACGGGCCATTGGTGTGACCTGAACTGAGGACGCCATGTGTCCCAGGAGAATGAGAAAGTGGCGTGTAGTCGCGGCGTGCTGAAACTGTAGCTGGTGTGCAAGAGACATGAGAGTGAGAGCTCGCTGTTGAGGCAGAAAAGCCTTTGCCTGCAAGGTGTCCAAGTCTGCCCCAATGAACGACAAGGTTTGAGATGGACTAAGTAGGATTTGTCGTAGTTGACGAGAAATCCTAATGAAATTAGAGTGTGTAAGGTTAGATTGAGGGACGACAGAGCAGCTTGCTAAGTGGGAGCCCTGATTAACCAATTGTCTAGATAGGGGTAACCGTGAACACCTTGAGTCCTGAGGAAGGCTGCAACTACTACGAGTCATTTTGTGAAGGCTCGTGGTGCAGACGCTAGGCCGAACGGAAGCACTCTGTACTGATAGTGCTTGGGGCCTACTAGAAACTTCAGGTATTTGTGATGAGATGGAGTTATCGCAATATGAGTGTATGCGTCCTGGAGATCCAGAGAGCAGAGCTAGTCTCCTCTTTGTAGAAGAGGAAGAAGCGAGCCTAAGGTTACCATCTTGAATTTCTCTCGCTGGAGGTACATAAGAACATAAGAAATTGCCATGCTGGGACAGACCAAGGGTCCATCAAGCCCAGCATCCTGTTTCCAACAGAGGCCAAAAACCAGGCCATAAGAACCTGGCAATTACTCAAACACTAAGAAGAACCCATGCTACTGATGCAATTAATAGCAGTGGCTATTCCCTAAGTATAATTGATTAATAGCCATTAATGGACTTCTCCAAGAACTTATCCAAACCTTTTTTGAACCCAGCTACACTAACTGCACTAACTACCTTCTCTGGCAACAAATTCCAGAGCTTTATTGTGCGTTGAGTGAAAAAGAATTTTCTCCGATTAGTCTTAAATGTGTTACTTGCTAACTTCATGGAATGCCCCCTAGTCCTTCTATTATTCGAAAGTGTAAATAACCGAGTCACATCTACTCGTTCAAGACCTCTCATGATCTTAAAGACCTCTATCATATCCCCCCTCAGCCGTCTCTTCTCCAAGCTGAACAGCCCTAACCTCTTCAGCCTATCCTCATAGGGGAGCTGTTCCATCCCCTTTATCATTTTGGTTGCCCTTCTCTGTACCTTCTCCATCGCAACTATATCTTTTTTGAGATGCGGCGACCAGAATTGTACACAGTATTCAAGGTGCGGTCTCACCATGGAGCGATACAGAGGCATTATGACATTTTCCATTCTATTAATCATTCCCTTCCTAATAATTCCTAACATTCTATTTGCTTTTTTGACTGCTGCAGCACACTGAGCCGACGATTTTAAAGTATTATCCACTATGATGCCTAGATCTTTTTCCTGGGTGGTAGCTCCTAACATGGAACCTAACATCGTGTAACTACAGCAAGGGTTATTTTTCCCTATGTGCATCACCTTGCACTTGTCCACATTAAATTTCATCTGCCATTTGGATGCCCAATCTTCCAGTCTTGCAAGGTCCTCCTGTAATGTATCACAGTCTGCCTGTGATTTAACTACTCTGAATAATTTTGTATCATCTGCAAATTTGATAACCTCACTCGTCGTATTCCTTTCCAGATCATTTATATATATATTGAAAAGCACCGGTCCCAATACAGATCCCTGAGGTACTCCACTGTTTACCCTTTTCCACTGAGAATATTGACCATTTAACCTTACTCTCTGTTTCCTGTCTTTTAACCAGTTTGTAATCCACGAAAGGACATCGCCTCCTATCCCATGACTTTTTAGTTTTCGTAGAAGCCTCTCATGAGGGACTTTGTCAAACGCCTTCTGAAAATCCAAATACACTACATCTACCGGTTCACCTTTATCCACATGTTTATTAACCCCTTCAAAAAAATGAAGCAGATTTGTTAGGCAAGACTTCCCTTGGGTAAATCCATGTTGACTGTGTCCCATTAAATCATGTCTTTCTATATGCTCTACAATTTTGATCTTGAGAATAGTTTCCACTATTTTTCCCGGCACTGAAGTCAGGCTCACTGGTCTATAATTACCCGGATCGCCCCTGGAGCCTTTTTTAAATATTGGGGTTATATTGGCCACCCTCCAGTCTTCAGGTACAATGGATGATTTTAATGATAGGTTACAAATTTTAACTAATAGATCAGAAATTTCATTTTTGAGTTCCTTCAGAACCCTAGGATGCATACCATCTGGTCCAGGTGATTTGCTACTCTTTAGTTTGTCAATCTGGCCTACTACATCTTCCAGGTTCACAGTGATTTCGTTCAGTTCATCTGAGTCATCACCCCTGAAAACCATCTCCGGAACTGGTATCTCCCCAACATCCTCATTAGTAAACACGGAGGCAAAGAATTCATTTAGTCTTTCTGCAATGGCCTTATCTTCCTTAAGAGCCCCTTTAACCCCTCTGTCATCTAATGGTCCAACCAACTCCCTCACAGGTTTCTTGCTTTGTATATATTTAAAAAAGTTTTTATTATGGGTTTTTGCCTCTATGGCCAACTTCATTTCAAATTCTCTCTTCGCCTGTCTTATCAATGTTTTACACTTACCTTGACAATGCTTATGTTTTATCCTATTTTCTTCAGATGGATCCTTCTTCCAATTTTTGAAGGATGTTTTTTTGGCTAAAATAGCCTCTTTCACCTCACCTTTTAACCATGACGGTAATCGTTTTGCCTTCCTTCCACCTTTCTTAATGCGCGGAATACATATGGACTGCGCCTCTAGGATTGTATTTTTAAACAATGTCCAAGCCTGTTGAACACTTTTAACCTTTGCAGCTGCAACTTTCAGTTTTTTTCTAACTATTTTCCTCATTTTATCTGTTGTTGAGGGCTCGTAGGTCCAGAATAGGACGAACGCCTCCCGATTTTTTGGGGATTAGAAAGTACCGGGAATAGAACCCTAGGCCGTGCTGAGAGTAGGGTACGGGTTCTATTGCCTTGAACTGGAGAAGGAGGGAGACCTCCTGATCCTGAAGGATGGAGTGATCGGATGTTCTCCACGTCGGTAGAGGTGGGGAGTCCGGTGGCACGGAGAGAAAATTCAGATGGTAACCCTGAGCAATTATCGCCAATACCCATTGGTCTGAGGTGATTGAAATGTTTTTGATACATCCTTTTGATACAAACTAAAATGTTTTTGATACAAACTAAAATGTTTTTGATACAAACTAAAATGTTTTTGATACATTCCCACGCCTTAATTATTATGGTCTTTAACTAAAATGTCTCATCTCGAGCAATCTCATTATCTCATGTATTTCTCCTGTATGTATAATTTTTACCTACAATGTTTCCTCACAATCTACACCCTAATCCTCAACATCTATATATCATGCATACCTCAAGTTACTGTGTTGTAAAGTTTTGTTATTCTTTTTACTAATCATTTATCAAATAACCCTCCCTCAAACATTATGTGAGTCACCATGTTACAATGTAAGTTACCTAGCTACCAAGTAAGTCACCTAGTTACTATGTAAGTGGCCATGTTACAATGTAAGTTACCTAGTTTCAATGTAAAATAAGCAGCTTCCTGCCTTATTGGTTTCTTGTTCCATGTGAACCGATGTGATATCTCGATCGAATGTCGGTATATAAAAACAGTTAAATAAATAAATAATAAATTGAGTGCCATATGTTGTTGAAGTGGCACAGTCGACCTCCCACTGATATGTGAGGCAATGGAAGCTGGCTGCTGCTCTCTAGGTAGATGTCAAAAACCTGAAGCAGGACCTGGTTGAGGAGCTGCTTGCGGTTTTTGTTTCCGTGTCTGATGAGACTGGGCTTTATGAAAAGGTCTCGTGGAATGGGATCTGGTTGGTGGCGGGTAGGACTTCTTTGGGCGGAAGAATGACTTCTTAGAGTCCTTTCGGAAGGGCTGTTTTGAAGAGTAGTCAGAAGGCATCAGAGAGAGCTGACTTAGGGTCTCATGATGGTCCTTAAGTTCCGCCACCATCTGTTGAATCTGCTCGCCAAACAGATTATCTCCTACACAGGGTAGGTCGGATAACCTGTCTTGTACCTCAGGGCGAAGGTCGGAAGACTTGAGCCAGGGCCATCTCCTTGCCGATATAGCAGAAGCAGATACCCTAGTAGCAGTGTCAAAGATATCGTAAGATGATCTGATCTCATGCTTGCCTGCCTCAAAACCCTTGTTTACTAGAGTTTGGAGCTGATCTTGAAATTGCTGAGGCAGGGAGTCTGTGAAATCTTGTATCTGCTTAAAAATGACCCTATTATATTGGGTCATATACAGCTGATAAGCGGCAATTCGGGAGATGAGCATTGAGCCTTGGAAGACACGGCGACCAATGGCATCTAGAAACTTCTGTTCCTTGCCAGGGGGAAAAGAAGTGTGAGGCTTTGATCTCTTTGCTCTTTTCTGTGCAGATTCTACCACTACAGATTGGTGATCTAATTGAGGTTTCTGAATACCCGGAGCTGACTGCACCAAATAGGTAGTGTCAGCTTTTCTGTGGACTGGAGAAATGGAGCCAGGATGTTCCCAGTTCTTCTTGAGGAGATCCAGAAGAACCTGGTGGACCAGGATGGAGGTTATTTCCTGGGGAGCATCCAGGAATTGTAGTAACTCCATCATCTGATGTCTATCATCCTGTTCAGTCTGTAATTGGAAGGGAACCAATTCAGACATTTCCTTCACAAAATTTATAAAAAGAAAGGTTCTCTGGAGGAGAATGCTTTCTACTTTCAGTGGGTGAAGGTGGTGAAGGCAAATCATCAGTCCAGGTATCATAGGGATCAGCACCTGCCACTCTAGGAACTAGAGGAGGACGGGGTGGTGGGATACCCGAAGGTCCTGGTCTAGGCTCCGAAGGAATAATTGGAGGCACCGATAAAGGCATCGAAGGCACCGGCGCAGGCATCGATGGATGGCTTGGTGGTGCCGACGGGCGTATTGGCACCGATGGTTGGCGATGGACGTAGCAGCATCAATGGCTGAGGTAGAAATCCCGATGGAGGGATGCAGAATGGTGTTTCTCCTCCCGATGACAGAGTAAGCAGAGGGGGCACCGGAGCCATCGGTGGAAAAGTGGCAATGAGCGCTTCCATCCTAGAAAGCAGTGGTGCCAACGCTGCTGGAATCTGGTCGGTTCCACAATCGGTACTGGTGTCGGTGCCGGAGGAACCTGGAGTCGTTGCATCGCCTTGTCTATGGCCTCCTGAACCATCCGGTCCAGTTCTACTCGGAGACCTGGAGCAGGCAGCCCCAGCTCCGGAACAGAAGAAGAAGGCAGAGGCATAGCCGGAGGGACCACCATTAAAGGAGGAGTCGCAGCTCCCAATACCCTGTCGGGTGAGGGTTGCCTCGGTGACCCAGTCACCGAAAATGTCAGTGCCTTTTCTGGATGGGGTTTCTTTGACAGTGGCTCTGATGATGATTTTGCTCCCTCGATGGTCCGAGACTTTCGATGTTGATGGCGATGTTTGTCCCTGCGATCTCCTCGGTCCTGAGGGGAAGTAGAGGGTATCGAAGGCTGAGATGTCGTCGTTGCCGGTTACCGGCCAGTGGTCAATGCTGGCGTGAAGTTGACGGAGCCGGTTCTGATAACGTCGATGCAATAGACGGAGTCGGGGTTTGAGCATGGAAGAGAAGTTCCATCTTCTCCATTCTGGCCTTGCAACCTTTTGGTGTCATTAGGGCACATTTGGTGCAGGTCAAGACATTGTGCTCTCATCCAAGACACATTACACAGACTTTATGGGGGGTCTGTGATGGACATGGTGCGATTACAGTCCGGGCACTGACGGAACCCCGACGCCATGGCAAAAATTGAGCCGAGGTACGGTCAATGGCCAGTAGGCCGCGAGGGCCAAACTTGACAGTAATCGACGGAGAACGGGTAACCACGGCTTGAAAAAGTTAAAGGAGTGACCCCTGTGGGGCAAATTAGCTTTTAGTAATTCCGTGAGGAAAATTCCTGTCAGGAATCTCTGCAGAGCTCCTTAACCAGGAGGCTGCTGCGTGGAAAAAAGAAGACTGAAGGGGACCCCTGCTGGTTGCAGGGTTAGTGCCATGCTGGGCATGCCCAGTAGGGGCCAGTCAAAGTTCTGGAAACTTTGACAAAAATGTTCCGTGATGGGCTCCATCCTGTGGTCACCCATATGTGAGGACTACCATCCTGCTTGTCCTGTGAGAAAGCAGTTTCCCTGCAATATTTTTAGTCACGTAAATAATCTGTGAGAAAAATATCACAGGATTGGCTGAAAAATACATGCTGGTGACCCTTTTTGCCTGGGGCCACCCTCTTCTATAAAGGCCACATGTCTATGAAACTGTCAAGAAGCCAAAATGAAAAATAAGTTTAAAAATATAACACCACCCTGTCCCTCCAAACCTCTCTCTTTTCCAGCAAAGTCTGTTGTTGTCCCCCCCTCAAACACCCACTGCCCCCAGAAAATTCCCTTAAAAACAACAGATTCAATGGTAGTCTAGTAGGCCCCCTCCCTTACCTAAAAAGATGACGCTGGTGGTCCAGTGGCATGCCAAATGCCCCCTAGGTTCCAGACCAGTCAATGCTATTTTCAAAAATGGCATCAACCAGCTATTACCCCATGACATGATAGTGGCAAAGACCAACCAGCACCATTTTGGAAAATGGCGTTGACTGGTCTGGAGCCTAGTGATCGCTCCAGGCATCTTTTTATGTAAAGTGGGGTCAGTAGGTGGGATGGGTCTGGGGACATAGAAATAGTATGGATTCTTTGTTGAATCTGTGCAGCACTTGCTCCTCTGAAAGATCCAAAAACTGTGCCCTAGTCTTGTATTCTCTATGTAAGGGATACTGCCTCCTCCTCCTCTGTTCTCTCTCTCTCTTCAGCTGTTGTGCCATAAGTATCCATAAGGCAATTAAAAGTCATTTTGAAAAAGTTGTCTCCACCATTGGCTCCCATCCTCCAATAGGTCCCAGTAAACATTTCCACCATCCCCCCCCCCCCCCCCCGAGTATAGAACTGTATGTCCCAGTTACCCCCAAATATGGACATGTATGCCCCAAATACCAATCAGTATATCTCAGGTACACTCACTCCCACTCCCCTTTTTTATCCTATGTATCCTAGGTAAACTCACTCATATTCCCCCCCACTCCAGTATGACTCATCTGTTCCAGTGACACCCCCTGTACAGCCTAGGTGTATCCTAGTTAGCTATCAATACGTCCTAGTTTGTCGCTGGTACAGCCCCTTTCAGCCCCTAGCCCCCTCCTGTGCCTACTGAGCTGGAGAAGTCAGCCCTTCAAATGCCAAGACAAAATGCAAAATTAAAGTTTGGAGTTGTGCGCGTAAATGAGCATGTAATAAAGTGTACTGCGTACGTGATGACAGCATGTGTTGCTTTTAAAATAGCTTATAATGCTCGTAACATGCGCATGCTGCCCCAACAAGCCCTTTTTACATGTGTATTTTTACTCATGCACATGATCCATTTTTAAATATGAATTATACACATTTAACTGAAATTTGTTTAATAGAAAAGATATTTACAGCAAAGGCCACAGACTTATCAATAAGTACGAGAACATGGGTCTTAGTAGAATGATACATTGCAACAATTCACAATATAACAAAAAAAATATAATTCTGATATCATGTGGATTCAATTATATTGTTTCTATACTATATTGTCAATTGTTGCAATATATCCAATCCTTCCTCCCATCTATTTGTGGCACTGATATTCTGCTAAAACAATCTGTGTGGACTACCTCCCTACACCTGCTGTACTACTCACACCGAGATTTGCCTATCAAGTTGAAGATGACTTCCTCCTACTCTTTGCACTGATGGCTCCTGCTGCAAGTTAGCTTCCAGCAGACTGCAACCCTGGCAGTTCTAGATTAGACCAGAGCACAAGCTGGTGTAAACCTGATTTGGGAACTCCTTTCTTCCTCTTTCCCTCCTCACCTCACTCCCACCCACTATATCTCTGCCCTTCCTGCTCCCAACTCCTGCTCACAGACTTCACAGCTCTCCAGCCCTCCTCCCTCCCCATCCATGAACTTGAACTCTGTCCTCTCTCTCCCTCAGTCCATGTACCACCCTCTCACTCCCACCTGAGCCAACACTTCCCTCCCTCCTCTGCCCCACCCATACATCTCTATGCTTTTTTCCTCACTCCCATCCCACTGCTGTACTAACACTCCATCTATACACCTCCATTCCTTTCTTCCTCTCACCTTCTTCCCATGCTACCCATAGACCTCCACCATTCCCAAATGGAGAAAAATGTCAGGCTTAATTCACTTAACAGTTCTGTAATTTATCATCTTTGTAATTTAAAGTGTTACAGCTCATCTTGTGTATACACACTAGTTATGCAAATGTTGAGCAGAACAGAGAGGGTGCAGGATCCTTTCAAACATTTTCCTCGTCACTGCACAGATCTGTTGAGGAGGAACCCAACCACCCACCCAGAATGAAAATCATCATCATCATGTATTAGCACCCGGGTAAGAAAATCTTAGGACAATGCATTTTGGAGAGAAGGTGGGCAGCCATGGATCTATCAGAATTCCTCTGATGTGACTCATCAATTCTCTCCACCTAAATTGAGGATGACCAGTCTATCACTCTGAGGGACCATGCTTTAAAATAAAATAAGCAAAATACCCACTGAAAAAACAAAGATATCTGATATAGGGTTCAATGACAAGGCCTCCTCTCACTTTTTCAAGAGAGGAACCTAGATGATGTACGTGGATAACACCAAGAGAGGGAAAATGCCAGTTGGCTATGTCTATGGACAACGCTAAGCTGCATTTCAGTATCATCTTATGTGCAAACCCAGAGAAGCCTGAGGAGTGAAAGATGACAAAAACATTTCAAAGTCAGCCCTTACACACTTGTAACCAACCAGGAGGGTTTGAAAAATACACCGGCTCTCTTTTCAAGCAATCCTATTGCTGGAATTAAGAACTGCAAATTCCTCTAGTGTTGTTAACTTGAAGTTGTTAAGAGGAGGGTGAGATTTTGACAAAATTTTCTGCTAAGACAACACAATTGGGTTTAAGTAGTCTTGTAGTGGTTTTCACTTGCAGTGGAACAATATTTACAAGGCTTTTTACTAAAATGGAGAAATTCCTCACCTGATAATTTTGTTTTCCTTAGTGAAGACAGATGGGCTCAGGACCAGTGGTTATGTTCCTCTGCCAGCAGATGGAGATGGAGCAAGCTGACATCACAGTATATATACTCCTGCACTGACATCAGCCTGCCAGTATTCCCTTCAAAAGCAACTGTGGACAGACTAGCAAAAAACTTGATTAAAAACAAGCAACCATAACTGTACTTAACCAACAAGAAATACTGAACTCATGTAAGAACCTAGGTACCCCAAGCTAGGGACTGGATGAACACTTACCAGTAATCCCTTGGGACCCAGAGCCCCACAGGGGGACTATTGACACACTCATCAGCCGAGGGCGGGAAGCTGAGTCCATCTGTCTACACTAAGGTAAACAAAATTATCAGGTAAGTAATTTCTCTATTTCCTAGCGTGTAGACAGATGGACTCAGGACCAGTGGGATGTACCAAAGTTAATCCCCCAACAGGGAGGGAGGCTGCCTGTGGTCCAGTGAACACCGCACCTGAAAAAGGCTGTGTCCTCTCGGGCCTGCACATCCAGATAAAACCTGGAAAACGTATGTAAGGAGGACCACGTCACAGCTCGGCAGATATTGACGGGAGATAATCTAACCTCCGCCCATGACTCTGACTAGGGCCCTAGTGGAATGAGCCCAAACCTGAGTAGGCAACAGCTTATCAGCATCCACATATGCGGCAGTGACCACCTCCTTAATCCAGTGAGCTATTGCAGCCTGCGAAGCTGGAACGCCATGCTTACTTCCGCCATGGAGGACAAACAGGCTATCCGTCTTCCGAAAAAGTTCAGAAACCTCCAGATACCACACGACAAGCCTCTTGACATCCGAGGGGCGCAGGAGGTGATGATATGCCGCATTCCTGACCTTAGCCAGGGACGGCAAAGAAATGCACGGATTTAAATTAAATTCTGAGACAACCTTAGGCAAGAAGGATGGAACAGTAAGTACACAGTTGCAACGCCCCTTGAGTCACCCGAAGGAACAGCTCCTAGCAAGACAAGGCCTGCAGCTCAGAAATTTGACACGCAGAACATAGCCACCAGGAACACTGACCTCAAAGTCAAGAACCACAAGGAAAGGCTATGCAGCGGTCGGAACATAGGGCCGCCAAAAATTCCAGGACCAAGTTAAGACTCCACAATGGAACTAGTAACCTCAAGGGAGGCCTAAGATGCTTCACGCCCTTCAAAAAACAGATCACATCAGAATGAGATGACAAGGAATTATTATGTACCGGACCTCTGAAACCGGCAAGAGCTGCAACCTGTACCTTCAAGGAATTAAGGGCCAATCCTTTATTCAACCCATCCTACCATGTCCAGAATGAGTGGGATCTTAACTGAATGAGGAACACCCCACGCTCCTCACACCAGGCCTCAAATCTCTCGAGACCTGCACATAGGCTAAGGAAGTGGAGAACTTTCATGTGCGGAGCAAGTGGCAATCACCACAGAATATCCATGCTTCAACAGGCGAGCCCTCTCAATGGCCAAACCATAAAACAGAACAAGTCTGATCCTTGTATACAACTGGTCCCTGCTGCAACAGATCCATGTGCAGTGGAAGACTAAAGAGGGTCTGCACACCATGGATGCCTGGGCCAGGCCGGCGCGACCAGGTGTACTAGCCCCCTGTGGCCTTCAATTTTGCAAATTTTCCTGCCCAGCAAGGGCCATGGAGGAAAGGCATAAAGCAATCTGTCCTCCGGCCAGACCTGCATGAGAGCATCTATGCCCAGGGACCACCGATCTCTCCTGCGACTAAAGAATCGAGAAGCTATCGTATTTAGGCTCGGAAGGCACCAGCAATTCACAAATCAACTGAAAACCTTGGCTGACAACAATTGTATGATGTGGTCTGAAGAACTCCCACACACACACACCAGCTTACTCGAATGGTGCGTGTGTGTGTATATTTTATTTTACTTTACCTCTTATTAGATTGCAACAACAGAGGACCAGACTTAAGTGTTAATTTATCTTATAGCCGATATACTTAAAGTAGACATGACTTATCACAACCACTAAATAATATTTAATATGAAACTATGTTACATTATTTGATGGCACCTGTTTAGTTAATATAAATCAACACATCTAAGTTTGAAATTATGTGTCTTATTGTGAACCGCTGTGACGGCAACTAGCTTAACGATGGTATAGAAAAGATTTTAAATAAAATAAATAAATAAATAATTCTCCTGGGTCCAGACTCTCCCTGATGAGAAAATCCACTCTTATGTGGTCTTTTCCTGCAATGTGAGAGGCAGAGATCATTTGTAGATGTCCTTCTGCTCATTCCATAAGTTGGTCTATTTCCTGCGACACTTGCTGGCTTCTTGGTTCCTCCTTGGCGATTGATGTAGGCCACTGTCGTCACGTTGTCTGACATCACGGACCGCTTGACCCTGTAGCCTGTGGTTGAATTGCAAGCATGCCAACCAGACTGCCCAGGTGATTGATGTTTCAGAGGGACTCTTTGGCATTCCACTGTCCTTAGGCCATCAGCTCCTGACAGTGAGCCCCCTCCAAACCTGGAGACTCGCATCTGTCGTATCAACCAGGTCAGGGAGGACAAAATCTCCCTCTCAAGATGAGCCTCCTGCAACCACTCTGGAGGCGAGAGCAGATTTCCATTGGCAAGTGGAGCCGAACAGAATAATCCTGAGACTGTGGGTTCCAACGAGACAGTACGGAGCGCTGAAGAGGATGCATATGTGCCCTTGGCACCCAGTGTTGCTGCCATCAAGCCAAGCACCTATAGATAGGACCACACAGCTGGGCATGTAGTGTTCCCCAACTGATGCACCTGAGACATCAATTTCTGAATCTAAACTTCCAGCAGGAATAATTGTCCTGCTCAGTGTCGAACAGAATCCCCAGATATTCCAATGACTGAGATAGTTGAAGACTACTCTTGGCCAGGTTCACCACTCAACTGAGCTCACATAACAAGGAGATTACCTTGTATGTCACCAAGTGGCTCTTCCTGAGAATTGGCTCAAACCAGCCAGTCATCCAAATATGGGTGCACCAGGATCCCTTCTCTTCTCAACGCTGCCACTATTTCCACCATAACCTTGGAAAACGTTCTGGGGGCGGTGGCTAGACCAAAAGGCAGCACCTGAAACTGATAATGGCGCCCCAACACTGCAAAACATAGAAAATAGTATTCCAAACCGATAGAATTATGAAGGTAGGCCTCTGACAGATCCAGAGAGGTCAGAAATTCCCCCGACTGCACAGCCATCATCACAGAGCATAAAGTTTCCATTAAAAAATGAATGAGTCACCTTGAAAAGACAGTTGACGCAGAGGGTGAGAGGAGAAGGAGCTGTGACCAATTGGCTTAATTCCATCAGCTGTCTGAGCCCGGGGGTGAGGATTTTTTGCCCCAACGGTACCGGCAGCGTTTCGAGCACTGTGATGTTTGAAGGGCGGGTCTTGGAGGCGGGACCCAGAAGCGGCCTATATCATCGGCCGGCTTGCGGCGCGCAGCAGACGCCGGCACACTCAAGGGGCGCACGGCTATATCGGGCTTTGCTGGAATTCGCCTGAAGTACTTCCTTTTTCGATTGAAATAGTTTCATCAAGATTTTCTTATACAGCACCTTCCCGTTGTCATCAAAACACATGGATTTATACAAGATGGTGGCATAGTTGGAACGGTAATATCTCTTGTGATTGGGCAGTTACACAATTAGGTAATATGCCTGCTAAGCGGAAAGGGAAAGCAAGGGTGTTTCCCTCCCTTCCATTACCTTCACCCATACAACAAGAGATCACCAGTTTCATGATCTCTCCTGTACTACGAAATTTAGGAACCGAAGATTCTGATGTGCCAGGAAGTCAGGGAGGACAACTCGTGCCTGCAGAGGAGGCTTCCTTAAGTCCTAACATCGGACTACTGCCAGTGCAGAGAATCAGTGAAAGCATCCCTGGACAAGCTTCATTGGAGATCAGCAGTTCCGAGCTTGAGGCAGGAATTTTTCAGTCCCGCGATAAGGGCCCGGAAGAAGCAGGAGCCATAGCTGCTACTGGTTTGACCCTAGATAAGGAGGTAGGAGGACTGGTATCATTGGTTCCCCCATGTGAGGAGGAAGAACAACTACCCAGTAGTAAGCCTATGGGACTGCCTGTCCGTCCTGCACTGGTAACATTAAACACTTTGTGGGAAATGATGGCTGGGATGATAGTAAATATTAAAGAGCTGGAAGGAAAAGTTGATTTGATAAATACTAGGAATCAACAAGATTTCCTTCAAATGCAAAAGCAAATAAAGGATTCAAATGATAGAATTAAAGATCTTGAGATAAAAGAGAAAAAAGCTCAGGAATTTAATGTGGCTGATGTTAAAGATAGGCAAATTTTGTCAAGAAGGATAGAATCTCTTGAGAATAACGCCAAGCGTTTTAATTTAAGATTTCTCAATTTCCCCAGAATAATTGGGGAACTACCACTAATTTCTCTTTAAAAAAATTCTGTTTGAAAAGCTTGGCTTTATAACAGGAGACTCACCGGTGGTAAATAATTGCTATTTTCCCCCAAAACCTAGAAATTTAAATAATAGATCAGATATGATGTTTCAGGGAGATCTTACAAATTTTTTGGAAGACTCCACAGCAAATGTTATTGATTGGGGAACGTTATTGGTTACTTTTTCTTCTATAAATGATATAAACCAAATAATGAAAAATTACTTTAATAAATATCTCAATTATTTGGAAAAGTCTGTGAAAATATTTCCAGATCCAGCAATTTCCACACAAGCGAGAGGGAAGGCTTTTTTAGCCTACCGCCAAGAAGTAATATCAATGGGTTTCTCCTTTACCCTTCATTTCCCATGTAAATGCTTGATTAAGAAACAAGATGATTTATATGTTTTTTTTACACCTGACCAGCTAAAGAATTTCGTTGATCAAACAAGATTACCAACCACTTTCCCAGTGTCTAGTTAATAAATTGAAATAAATTTAGTATAGGATCTATGCTAATCCTTTCCTATTTTATTCTAAGGTTATATATTCTCCCAAATTTTTGTAAACCATGGAGTCCCCTCATTATGTTTGATATGATAATGGAATTGGTGTTATGAGTTATTAAAATAAGGGAACTTTATTTCATATATGTGATAATAACCAATCCATGTTTTTTTTTTCATGCAAACCATTATAGATGTTTGTATTTTTTGAAAATTATAAATAAAGAATTAAAAAAAAGAAATGACCGTTGACACTTTTGAGATCCAGGATGGGATGAAAGAAACCTTCCTTCTTGGGCACAACAAAATAAATGGAATATTGCTCCATACTTTCTTGAGATGTGGATACCAGAACTACAGCACTCAGCCTGAGAAGCCTTTGACGCCTAGACTCCACTGCCTGTTTCTTCTGTGGGGTGTGGCAAGGAGACACCATGAACATGTCCTGAGGAACACTGCAAAATTCCAGGCATATCCTCCTCTTTATCACCTCCAGGACCCACTAGTCCGATGTGATCTCGACCCACCTCTGATAGAAAGGCGTCCCCCCTAGCTCTTGTTCCCAAAGGTGGGTCGGCAAACCTTCATTGGGAAGCTCGGGAAGAACCGCCACTCGAGCCCAGTCCTCTCTTGGGCTGTCTGGGATGAAAGGACTGGGACCTACCAAAAGGACAGGTCCTCTGAAAGGTCGACCCTCTGCAGGGACAAATCCATTTGGAACCCCGGAGATGACCCCTCATATATCAAAGGGGTGCCACAATTGCTTCTTATCCTCCGGCAACTGAGGAACTGGAGATTCGCCCCACATAGTCCAGTTTCTCCAACTTGCTCCCAAACAAAAGCGAGCTTTTAAAATGGCATTTTCATTAAATTAGCTTTGGAGGCTATGTCAGCTGACCAATTTCGCAACTGTAGTTGATGCCTGGCTGTTATCAACGCCATTCCACTAGCCAAGGTACGGACCAAATCGCAGCCTGTGTCTGCTATAAAAGTGGCCATGGACTCCATTACCTGCTATTAAGTTCACTTAGAGAACAGCCACTGCCATTAGCAATGGTAACATGGAATAGACTTAGCTTTTGGGTACTTGCCAGGTTCTTATGGCCTGGATTGGCCACTGTTGGAAACAGGATGCTGGGCTTGATGGACCCTTGGTCTGACCCAGTATGGCATTTTCTTATGTTCCCTCCAGAATCAACCTGCTGAGAGAGAAGTAGACAAGATCGTGCCACTAGGGCACAACAGGAAGCTATCTGTAAAGTCATCACTACCGCCTTAAAGGCTTGCTTAAGGATAGCCTCCGTCCTCCTATCATGCACATCCTCCTTCAAGGCTGCTCCTCCCTCTGCGGCGATAGTCATCTGCTTAGAGATAGCACAAATCAGCGCATCCACTTTGGGAAAACACAAATGTTCTCCCTCAATTGGATCCAGGGGATACAGGCCTTCCAGTGTCTGATCCCCTTTGAAATTTGCCTCTGGAGCATCCCATTCAAGATCAATCAATTCCTGAATAGCATCCATAACAGGGAAAAAATAAGAGGTTTTACGCACGGAAACCAAAATGGGATTCTTCTTCTGAAACGACATGGCACCCGTAGCAGGAACACCCAGCATTTTCAAGGTCTGGGGAAATCAGGCCTGGCAGTTCATCTCTATGAAAGAATCGTAATAAGGTCTGATATAGTTTTATTTATTTAACACTTTTAATATACCGACATTCATGGAGCACATCAGGCCGGTTTACAAACAACTTGGAAAGGCAGAAAATACAATGAACACGGTAGGGGAAGAGGGGGAGCAGGCGAGAGCAGGGGGGAGCGGGTGGAGGGGGTGAGAGCAGCTGGAAAGGATAGTGCAGCAGTGCGAAATATGATAGGAACTATAATGAACAGGAGGTTCTAGCCCCAGAGGAATTTCCCTATCTTCAAGGGAATCAGGATCTGCCTCAATGTCATCCTGGTTCCCATCAGGGATATCCCTGCAAACAGAGGCAAGCCCCGGCGCCTAATCATAGGACTGGAAGAGGGATGAGCCACCAGCTGAGGATCCGACCTGACAGGATTGGGGCAAATCGGAAGACTGTGCCTGAAAAAAGGCTTGTAAGCCTTGAAAAAACTCCACCCAAGAAAAGGCAGCTGGAGTGGGGCTAACAAAACTGCCATCTCCTGTAGAGGAGTTAGTCAAGGGAGTACCAAGTTCTGGCATCCCTCCGGACAAAGCTGTAACCATCATCAGGATGGGAGAATCCAGGCTTAGCGAAATCAGAGGAAGACAACTCTCCCTGAGCGTCCAAACAGCATTGACACATGTTAGAGAATAGGTCAGGCTGAGAAAGCCAAATACAACAGGCAACAGAGAGAGAAAGGCGCTTAAGGCTTCTTGTTCACCGGCGCCATCAGTGGCGGTGAATGTGCATCCAAATGGCTCGTGCTCAAAAATTTACACAAAAATTAGGCACCCTACAATTAAGTGCCACCAAAACACATGTACAACTTGTGCGCCAAGGCTTGAGTGTATCACCACACTAAAACATATGTGCGCAAAAAGAGTGCCTAAACTGAGTGCACAACACGTGCGCAGAGCCGACACACTGTGCACACAGACATCCTGCAGAGGGCAGGAAATTATGCACAGAAACATGTGAAAAATCCCACCACAGCCTACCATGCGGCTCACAGGAAAAAAGTCTAACAGTGGGGCCTAGCCCAATGGGCCGTACAACCCGCCAGCTGCCCAGGTCCCCCTAACCTCAACGGGAGTGGGAAAAAACGTCGGAACGGCGCGCTGGGCATGGAGACCAGAGGAAGTCCAAAAACCCCTCTGCCTGCCTCTGTTTCAGAAGATAAAATCTTCCTTTTTTTTTTTTTTTTTAAATTAAAACTTACCTGAGCTCAGCGCTTAGCGGCTGAGTACAGAGACTGTCTCCGGCTGCAGGGGGAGAGGGCATCTGCTGTCACCACTGCACTCGCCTCCTGCACCCGCTACCTTTAAGATGTATAATCAGCTAAGTCCATGCCGGGAAACCCAGCTACCGGACCATGGCACACATCTGAGGGATCACGGAAATCACCTCAGGAATTCTCAACTGGGGGAGGGACCACTTGGTATCACCACAGGAGAACGGGGCTTTTCTTTATTCAATTTAAAATTCTCCTTCCAAAATCTGAAGCAATCCCCATAGGGAGATGCACATCCACCATCTGCTGGAGACTGAGAATACAGGCAGTCTAGGGTCACTACAGGGTTATATATACTGAGATGTCAGCTTGCTCCGTCTCCATCTGCTGGCAGGGGAGAATAGCCCACTGGTCCTGAGTCCATCTATCTACAAACTAGGAAATACTGTAATTCACTGCACTACATGGGGAGACCAGCAGGTGGCACACCTGCATCACAAGCTTTGGTAGTTCAGAAAGAAATACAGGTGCATAACCCATAGACCATCTTCAGATGTGATTTTAAACCAAATCAATTAAAGGTTCAGGTCACTAAGAGGTTAACTGTGTATTCCAATTCCAGAACCTGAATAAAATACATAAAAACCTCTTTAGTACTGGACAGGTGATGTAACATTAAGTTAACATTGTTTCCCTATGTATGAATGCCCTGCCACATTCACTTAACACCTTCACAGCCCAGCTCTGTGACACTATACTAGTACATATGCAGTTTTCACGGTCCTCCATTTTTTTACCATACAATTGGTTCAAATACAAAGTCAAACATCACCCGTCCCTCCTGCAGATGCCATTGACTTTCAGGTGAGAAGTGCGTTATGTGGTGTTTTTTGAAAAGAATTACTAAAGAGACACCACACTCTTATTCCCCTTACAAAATACTCTTCCTCTAAAAGTCACTTTTTCTGTGTAGCAGAGAGGACTGCAGATGCTTGGATGCAGTAGGGACTGGGTAGGGGGCTCCAGCTGGGGAGTGAAGGACAGCAGAGAGTGCAACCACCCAATCAGAGCCTCTCTGCCCAGAATTAAGAGTTTCTTTTTGCTAACCATTTATTACTTTTCGTATTACTTTGTTGTTGTAGGTGTTAATAGCAAAATGTTCCATTAAAAAAAGTTTCAACTAAAGCAAAAGCAAGCGTGAAAGCTTGTGAAACAGTGGGAGGAAAGACCCCCCCCCCCCAGTAAGCTTCTGTAAATCTAAATAAAGCAAAATTGTCATTTTTTGAATAACTTGCAGAAAGTGGAAAAAAAAACAAAACCCCGCTTTACTCTTTGGGTTTTTTGATTATGGAGTGATACCAAGCACAATCCCCTCCTCCCTCTATCCTAAGCAGCAGGTGCCAATTCTGGATGCCAAAGACCCAAACTAGGAAGCATGGTTTGAGATTAGTGCACTCCCTTTCTTTTCTTACAAGACATGAGAGGAGGGGGTTGATTTTCGCTGAGGATGTGCAGCCTAGAGGTTAAAGCAAGGGTTCACAACTCCGGCTCTAGAGAGCCATACACAGCTCTGGTTTTCTGGGCATGTAAAACAATCTAGTTCTCTTACAAAATATAAGCCAACACACGACTGAGGAATATTCTGTGTGAGTGGCCTGAAATCCAAGCCCTTCTGTGGCACTGGAAGACAGGAGGTGGGCACATCTGGGTTAGAGCAGGCGTCTTCCTGGGACAAGGAAGAAAAAAAAAAAAAAAAAAAAAGATTCCTTCCTGCTGTTTGACCCCGAATCACCTTGGGCAAGTCACAGCCTACACCTGCTTCCAGGACCTAATGGAAAAGGCAGGTTGATCTTAATCTGTCTCAACAAATTAAGCAAATGATTGTGTGAGCACTTCCAGATACTAATAGTAATAATAAGTACATTACACTTTCTAATAAAACAATAGTTTAATACCTAGAAACAAAAGAAGGAAACATGAAAAATGGAAACAAAGCATCATATATTAAATTCTTAAATAGATTTTGTAAATTACAAGTAAAGGAATGAAGAAAAGCATGTTTTTGATTGTCAGAGATACGGAGTACCCTTCAAACCTGTTATACCTTGTCCTTTAGAAATTAAAAGGGGCCAAAGTCAAAAAGATGTTTTGAAAATGCACCTTTAGAAAAATGTCTAGGAACTGGATATAAAATACCTCTTCAAAGTGAGCCCCAAGTTTTAGAATATACTGAGAAAAATTACATCCACAGATTGTCATCTTTACCACAGTGAAGTCCAACAAATTAGACAAGTGATTCTTTATCCGGAATTTTCAAACGTTCGAGCTTTGCAAACAAATGCAAAAATACATTCCTGATTGATAGTTTGGCAACACCTTGCAAGCAATATGCTTGGAGAATTCATTTCCTCTGTCAACTGCAAAGATTCTTCCCTTTTGCGAACGGTGAAAAAGGACTTCTGAAGCCCTGGGGGAAAAAAAACACGAGAGAGGTGGGGAATCAGCAAAGGTAGAATGGCGCCGGGAAGAAAATGGCTCATTAAAGGACAATATGTGGAAAATAGTAAATACGCAACACAAAGGAATCCCCGCACTCCTCTGAGGTGGTGACATTTCCCCCAGATATCTTTGGAGCCTCTGGTAAACATTTGCCCTGTCGGCGCAATATTAGACAGACACCCTAGTGTTGACGCACCGATCCTCCTCTCAGTGCCTAGCTCTGTGGAAAAACAAGTTAAACAGTTGCTCAAGGCAACAGTTCAACCAGTTTGTGGGACCAAATATCGTGGCAATGAATATCCTCCTGTTTTGCTGGAGCAGGACAAAACAACTGGCCCTTTCAGCCTTTCCCAGGGAGTAAAGGTGATGTGCAGTGTCAAAACAGCTAGACAAGCACACTGCTCCCCGCCTCCACTGATTTTAAACAATACACCAGCACTGATAATTAATAGGCTGAAGTCAAATTCTGCCATATAGAAGAGGGCCTACAATAAGGACATGGTCAGTGGCACTTGGATTACTGCATGAAACATTCTCCCCCCCACCCCCCCCCATGGAAATAAAAAGCACGTCCTGCCCTCTCTCCTGATACTGAACAAAGGGGGGGGGGGTGCGCAGAGGGCAGATGGAGTGGACATCTACATGCAGTCTTGAATTATGTGACTGACTTATCATGGGAGGGGTACTTAGCAAGGAAAAATTTCTGAAATGTTGTATAATCACAGCACAAATACGGATATGGTACAGGGTTTCAGGTCATCCCTAGGAATGTTTCTTAGCAACCAGACTGCCAAGACTTAGCAACAACTGAATGCAAACAACCAGATCCTGCCTGGAAGAAAAGCTTTTAAGAGAAATCTTCATCCTTTATTTTACAGAAACAATTAGTGTCACAGATCAGAGATGAGGCTTCAAAACGGAGAGAACATTTTTGAAAGGCAGAGTTAAAATGAAAATGTTTTCATACAGAAATAATTTTTATTTCTTAAACAACTGTGGTCCTGCACAATTGGAGTTAAATTTACAGTAGTGCACACTCTTATCAAAACAAGGCAAAATGCACTAGGAGGTAGATATTTAAAAAACAAAACAAAAACAGCTGAGCCCCTAAATTTAGGTGCATATGTTAAGGCCTCTTCTAACTTTAGGGAACTAGCGCTAGAATTTGGCGCCATTCCTAGCTTCATTCTCCTGACCATGCCCATTTTTAGAAACCAAGTTTAAAAAAACCCCAAAAAACAGGTTTCTAAATTTAGATGTTCAGATAAAGCAAATAGGGAACATTTTCTCCTGTATTATGAGCCTAGATCTTTTGAATATTATTTTTATTTTTATTTTTTTTATTTTTATTTAGGGGTTTCTTATATACAGAGGCACGTTTGCAAAACATCACCTCGGTTCACATTGTTACATAACTTAGCAACAGGCTTTACAATAATAACATTAACAGGTAGGGGTTAACAAGGGCAGGAGATGATAATACGAGAAATATATACAAATGTACAAGTTGATTTTAACAATTAGGTTAAATAAAGCAATAAGGATAATTAGCAGGGTTAAGTAATAGATGGAGGGGGAAGAAGGGGAGGAAATCTAGAGTGGGTGGGGGGTAAGGAATAGCCGAGGGTCAGATGGGGTAGGGAGAGAAAATAGATGGTGCGAGGGTCAGGTGGGCGGTCGGTTGGTGGTCAGATGGGCGGTCATGTCGAATCTATGGGGGGAGTCAGTTCGTTAGTCAGGATACGCTAGTTTGAACAGCCATGTTTTAAGATTGTGCTTGAATTTTTTGTGGCAAGGTTCCTGGCGTAATTGGGAAGGCATTTTATTCCAGTGGGCGGTTCCTGCAATGATGAAAGATCGCTCTCTAAAGGTGGTATGCTTCATGCACTTAGGAGAAGGTATTTGGAGTTTGGCTAGATGATGCGTTCTTGTGGGTCTTGTCGGAGTGTGAAGCAGGAGATGTTCTTGGAACCATTGCATGTCCTGGTTATGAATGGCTTTGTGTATTAGCGTGAGTACTTTATATATTATCCTGGAGGTTACAGGGAGCCAATGTAATGATTGAAGGACTGGTGTAATGTGGTCATGACGGTGAGTGTTGGTAAGGATGCGTGCCGCAGCATTTTGTAATAGCTGTAGAGGTTGTAGGGTACTTTTTGGTAAGCCAAGGAGGATAGCGTTGCAATAATCAAGTTTGGACAGGATCATAGCTTGCAGAACTGTGCGGAAGTCGGAGGTATGAAGAAGAGGTTTGATTCTCTTCAGGGTGTGGAGTTTGAAGAATCCACTTTTTATGGTGGCTGAAATGAATTTTTTGAGGTTAAATTGGTCATCTATTATAATGCCAAGGTTGCGGACTTGTAGTGTAGGAGGGCAATCAGGTAGTGGGGTTGTGGGGGAGATATAGCGTAAAGGGTTGTTAGGAGGGGAGAGAATGAGTAGCTCTGTTTTGTTAGTATTGAGTGCTAGGAAGTTATCGGCCTCAGACAGACTTTGAAAATTGAGCTGATTTACACTGAAAGGTTTACTTGCATAACTTTATCTAGCTCAAAGTTTTGCACATAAACTGTAGGCTCCTTGTAGATGCAAACTTGCACGATTGGCATTACATGCATATTTTATGGCAGCAGGAAATCCACATTAACACACACATACAAGCAAGTCACGCATACCCAACTCCTGATTTCATGCATTTAAGTCACAAGTAAGATTTTGAAAATGTAGTTCTTAGCATCTGAGACTCTGAGGAAGGTGTCATGTTTGGCACTTTTAAGGGCTGGGTGTCTCCTTCCTGCACGTACCTGCAAACTTCTCGTGTCACTGGTGTGAAAAGGACGTGTTTTGATTCACCTGGGAGAGAGAAAGACAGACAGTCATGAACAGCTCTCACCATTTTGAAACCAGGAAGTCTTTCGTCCTTCATTTCACCCTAAAGCAGCTATTTGATGTTATAAAGCCCCCATTCCTGTATGAAACTCTGCTCCTGCAGAAGGAGCAAGTCTATAAAATCTGTCACATACTGACCCTGACTGGGGGGGGGGCCTGCTAGCCACAGAGGAGATGAAAGTTTCAGGCCACTCAAACCACCTACAGTTTACTAGTTCAAATGTCCATAATTTTTGTTAATTTGCAGAGCTACTACATCAAGCAACTATTTATTAATATTTAATCACTTTTTTCCTATGAATGCATCAAGGCAAGGCGCACTATTAAAACAATACATAATATGTAAACATAAAATATTTAGATATTTAGCTAACCCTCCTAAAATGCATTTGCTTGTTAATTTTAAGGCAGTACTTGACAAAATTAAGATCTCAATGGGTCTATTTTTGTCTTCTTTGCATCCTATTTCTAGCTCTCTTAATATCTGATGCATCCTTATTTTAGGCAGAGCTGGTAACCTACAAAGATTCTGCTTGCAAGCTTTTTCTCTCGGCTCCCTGCCTTTCACATCCCCTTGAGATGGCTGGTTCAGTGAAACAAAACGGTTAAACCACTCGTGAAACGGGATGTGGATTTAGCCCAATGATACAATTTGAATTGCACGAGGAGTGATAATTTATTGGGTAGGATATTCATGAGCAACTGTTATAAAATATTTTTCTTGGAAATAATTACACTTTTAGCCCACCTACTGTTTGCAGGATGAATGCAGCCTTTGTATGACAATGTCCTTTACACTCAACTTTTGAGCTTCCATTGATTTCTCGGGGTTACTTAAATTTGAGAACCCCCTGTTTTTCTATTTTTATAGCAACCTTATTTTAGCTCTCTATTAAGGCCATTTCACCATTTCTTTAAAAAAAAAAAAAATGCAAGAATGGACCCCCCCCCCCAAGTGAGGACATGGCAGCAGCTATAAGAGATGCTCCTAAGCTGCCCTACAATTCTAGACCTGATGTAAAGTTTTCTCCCTTCCGGAACTGAAATGGTTACCTATGTGGGCCATCGATCCTGGCTTTCTTCTGAATGCCTAACAGCTCTCTAAACAATGTGGTGGGTACCATTTCAGATACTCGCACTAATTTGAAGTGCTAAATTCAAGAGCTCTTTTTAGCAATAATGTCCCACTAAAGACTTGCACCCAAAAGACACAGCTACCCGTTCAAGGAAAGAATTTGCTCAAGGTGTCTACTTTGACATGAATGCATTCCTGTGAGACAAGAGGCTGAACATGCACCGTGGTAGATCCCAAACCATGGAATGCCTTACCAGAACCCCTAAGAGCAGATTCAGATTTGAAGCATTTCCAAAGTCCCATAGGACAGTTCTAGTCAGGGGCATTTGCTGTGTTACATGCACATTAGGAAAACAAGAGCTCGAGGGGCAATTGTTGTGTAATAAATAAATAAAATTTACTTTTTTTTGTTGACTGGCAATTGTATTTTATGATAGTTTTATTTGTCCATTTACATATGGAGTTAGTAACTAGCCTAGAACTTGAGATAAATAATTTTTTATATTAAATTACTCATTCTAAGCCAAGGGAAGGCAACACAAAAAAAAAATCCACCCAAGAAGAGCGGCGCGGAGGGAAAAGAAAAAAAAGCCTTGGTCAAAAGACGCGCTATTTGAAAATTATGTAAGCTTTATCCCTGATCCTTATATCTGTCCAGGCAGACACTTTCTTTGCTTGTTTGCTGATGCTCACTTCCCCACATAGAAATGGAGGAGGGAGGGAAGCAAAGTTTTTGTTTGAGATATTTCTCTCTCTCTCTGATGTAAACCAGTTTAAGGACAGTTAGTTGCACCTATCAAAATTCTGAATGGAAGGGGCACGTAGGAGGGAAAGGAAAATCCCAAGCATCTTTTCAGTTTCCAAGAGATTTTTGCATTCCTGTCTTCAGCCAAAATTATTAAGAGATGGTGTAGGATGAGTAAAATGCGTGAAGGCCACCTGGGCATGGAAACCTTTGACATAGTTAAATGTCTCTCATCTCTTTCCTCTCTCGACTTTCTTCTAGGGTGTACATGTTTATTTATTTTTAATTTTTATATACCGATGTTCCTGTATAAAATACATATCACACCGGTTTACAAGTAACTAAAATTGTTGCCTCAGGGGCGGGATACATTGTAACAAGGTAACAATAAAGAACTTATAAAATAAATAAAATAAACGGCCTAATTTAACTGTGAAATAGTACTACTCAAAAACATTTAGATCTTTAAGTTTGGGTTTTTATTTCTATTTTATATTTACCTTTGTATTTACTGTATTTTTATGTAGTTATTCTATTTCCTTTCTTTTAAATTATATAATTATGTAGCTTTCTTTTAATCGAACAGAAGAATCAAGGTCGGTATATGAAAAACTTTATTCTGACAAGATTCGAGCCCGTCTCTGGTCGAGTTTCGCTCTTTTCTGAAGAGCTGCCTCAGGGGCTACTAAAATTCAAATTAAAACACACACATAATACATACAACATAAGTACATGAACATTAAAGGAAACTGAAAATATATCAAAACAAATCATTAATTAAAATTAACAATGACTCACGAAAACATATATACGTGTAAAGACATCATGATGGCGCACAACAGGACCATGGTTGAAAACGAACCAGTTAATGAAGGGATTTATAACAAGTACAAGGTCATAAGTTGCATGTGGAGTCAAATTGTTAGAATGAAATGAGGTGGTGTATGAATTACGGAATTTACTAAAATACAACTTGGTGTTAGTGCAGAGCATATCAATAAAACAATAAGTAATAAAATAGTTAAAGTAAATAATACTGAATAAGAACAGTAAAATAAAGTGGTGACCAAATTACAAATAAAAGGAAAAATAAAAAATCTCGACTAAGATTAAAAAATTACAAATTACAAAGGAAAGAGGACCGCTTACTACGTCAGCCGGGTAGAAATTGGGAGGTTGAATCCCCACTTCCTCAGTCACTCTATACAGTCAAGCATATTATATTCGGTTTGAATCCTTTAAATAGTAAATTTAAAAACAAATAATAAGAAATCATGAAACATAAAAACAAGTGATGGAAATGCTGGTCTAAAAATGGAATATTAAAGTGCATGTAGGAATATATGGGTAAGTATGAAGATGTCCCAGCATTTACATAAGTAAAGAATAAAATTAAAGTAGCATAACAGTGCCAAATAAAAATGTAACTATTGGTACATATATGTAAATATTTGTGCACTTCCTTGTGTTAAAACGCATTGGGGCAACCCCGCATACCTTAGTTTTGCAGCTGTATGTGAGATCCGAACATAGGGTAAATCTCGACTGAGAAAATGTTAATCACAAATAATCTTTCAAGATTCGGATATTTAGTAACCTGGTCTATACCAGACACCATAACAAGAACTGAAACCAAAACACAAACACAATTTGAATATAGTGCAAACCTATTGGTCTTTGTTTGCTCCTATGAGTACTAACTGAAATAGTTTAAGGCTGGGTGAAAAGAAAGTTTTCATGCCTAAAGTCTGATCCTATTGTTACTGTAAAGGTGAGTATAAGTCAAAAGGTACGTGCATTTCACAGCTAACCTTTTATCTAACACATTACTGAGCTCAATTTAATATGATTCATCTCTTGCTGTGCTATAACAGATCAAGCTGAAATATATCAATCAAAGCAGAAAAACCTTAGAATGAAACTTCTAAAAAATAGCTTGCACTTTCCTGCTAAAATCAATCTGTGATTAAAAAAACCTCCGGTTCACTTGTCCTATGTAATCCATTATTGCTCAATGCTATACCAGACGTTATAGAGAGAAAGTAATTAAGCAACGTGCAGGAATCCTTTCAAGCACAATCTACCACCTCATTCCTAACTGCAAAACATAATGTAATTTAATGTTTACTAATATCCAACCCTTTGTTGTTTAAAACAAGAGATTATATTACCTGCATGGAGCCTTCACAAATTCTTGTCGCTTGTACCACTGTTGGACGTCTAACATGGTCCTTTGGAAAAGGTACATTGATGATGTATTTCCAATATGCTGATCTTCTGAAATTTAAGGATTGGTTGAATGGTCTGGATGAAAACCTCTAATTTAAAATGGATTATGATGCTAAAGAAATAGCATATTTAGCATCCTTTCACCCAGCCTATAAACTATCTCAGTTAGTACTCATAGGAGCAAACAAAGACCAATAGGTTTGCACTATATTCAAATTGTGTTTGTGTTTTGGTTTCAGTTCTTGTTATGGTGTCTGGAATAGACCAGGTTACTAAATATCCGAATCTTGAAAGATTATTTGTGATTAACATTTTCTCAGTCAAGATTTACCTTATGTTCCGGATCACACATACAGCTGCAATACTAAGGTATGCGGGGTTGCCCCAATGCGTTTTAACACAAGGAAGTGCACAAATATTTACATATATGTACCAATAGTTACATTTTTATTTGGCACTATTATGCTACTTTAATTTTATTCTTTACTTATGTAAATGCTGGGACATCTTCATACTTACCCATATATTCCTACATGCACTTTAATATTCCATTTTTAGACCAGCATTTCCATCACTTGTTTTTATGTTTCATGATTTCTTATTATTTGTTTTTAAATTTACTATTTGAAGGATTCAAACCGAATATAATATGCTTGACTGTATAGAGTGACGGAGGAAGTAGGGATTCAACCTCCCAATTTCTACCCGGCTGACATGTAGTAAGCAGTCCTCTTTCCTTTGTAATTTGTAATTTTTAAATCTTAGTCGAGATTTTTTATTTTTCCTTTTATTCGTAATTTGGTCACCACTTTATTTTACTGTTCTATTCAGTATTATTTACTTTAACTATTTTATTATATTGTTTTGTTGATATGCTCTGCACTAACACAAAGTTGTATTTTTAATAAATTCCGTTATTCATACACCACCTCATTGCATTCTAACAATTTGGCTCCACATGGAACTTATGACCTTGTACTTGTTTATAAATCCCTTCGTTAATTGGTTCGTTTTCAACCATGGTCCTGTTGTGCGTCATTATGATGTCTTTACACGTATATATGTTTTCGTGAGCAATTGTTTATTTTAATTAATGATTTGTTTTGATATATTTTTTATATTTTCAGTTTCCTTTAATGTTCATGTACTTATGTATGTTGTATGTATTATGTGTGTGTTTTAATTTGAATTTTAGTAGCCCCTGAGACAGCTCTTCAGAAAAGAGCGAAACTCGACCAGACGGGCTCGAATCTTGTCAGAATAAAGTTTTCCATATACCAACCTTGTTTCTTCTGTTCACTACACAGCCATCTTGGATCGGCTTCCAGTTTGTTTTTTGGGCTTTCTTTTAATCTAAATTTTTATTATACATTGTTGCTACTTAATAGGAAAAAAGGCAGTTTTATCAAGTGAAATAAACCAATTATTCCCATTCTAGAGCACAGTAACATAGTAATGATGGCAGAAGAGGACCAGATGGTCCATCCAGTCTACCCAGCAAGATTCTTATGGTACTCCCTGCCGCTCCATGCAGGATACCCCCCCCCCCCCCATGTTTCTCTTAAGGGTAGTAACTGCCACACCCATAACAAATTACTGCTAGCAACATTTTTGTTGTTCAGACAGACAATGCTGCTTGACGTTCTTTGCTTTGGGACATGGCAATAGAAGCTGCCTTGTGCTTTTTCCGTTCTCTCTGTGTGTCAGTACCCCAGACTGTAAAAGTCAGGGCCCATGTTGTCTGTAACCAACTCCCTTTCTCCCATCCGTCAAAGCACAGATCAAAAACCCCAGCCACTGCCTCCAAAGGCTGAAAAGAATCAGTTTTTTCATCCAATGTGCATTTTAATTTTGCCACTGAATAAGGTTAGTCATTTGCTTAATGAACAGCAAAGGGTCAGTGATTACAATGGTTAATCAGTAATGGCACCCAGCTAGAATGTTTGACAAGACAATTCACCATATTTCAAAACATGTCTATAGCCTAAGAACTGGTCTCTAGACACTACAAAAGGCCATTCTAATCCTTAAAAAAAAAAAAATCAAACTGGTCTGTACCCAGAAATAAGAACATTGCAAGAGGCTGAGCTGTTCATGTATCTTTTCATAACAGTGAGCTCAAGAAACGACATAGGTCTTGCAGAAAAATCGACCTCTTACTAAACCGGGCTATCCTTTTATTGACCCATTAACATTGCACTTGTGCTTTTGAGATTATACAGGTTCTTGAATCAGACATCGTGGATAACTGACAGAGAACAGCCTGTGATAAATGGTTGAAGAGTTCAAACATTTGGAGAACAGCAATTATGTTGGTTTTAAATACTACTATTTAAAAAATAAAAAAAGTGCTTGAATGCTCGTGCAATGGGTAACCACTAGAGATGTGAATCGGAACTGAAATCCGAACCGATTCTGGTTCCGATTCACATCTCTAGTAACCACCGTGTCAGTTATTTATCAAATCGGCCATGGTGAGTTAGTAGCTGCTGAAGACCACATCAGATTGAACAGCTGCAGCTTTCTATGTTTAACACTAAGTATAATACGAACCAAGGCTGTCAGGCCCAACATAACCACAATACAAGTGCTGAATGCATGGACCTGCTGGTTATTTTCTGCATAAAATAAATCGTATTTCAAAATGCAAAAGATGCATGAAAAGTGCAGGGAGAATAGCTGGAACTGCACAGAGTGACATGGACAACACTTATTTTCATGAGCCCAGAATAACACCATCCCTACAGTAGTAAGAGAAGGGGAGAAATAATGCACATTAGATGTTCTAACCTGAAAATATCCTTTCAAATTTGTAGGGGCTTTAAAGTCACCCTTCAAAACCTACAAAAAAAAAAGAAAAGAAAAGAAAGTTAATGTACAGTGTGATGGGCATCATTGTACATTTCTCAGCCTCACCCTAATACCTGTCTCTGTGCCTATAACAACTAGAGTGGGACAGGCTCCCCCTTCCCTGCTCCCTAGTAAAGGAATATTTAGGCAGATGCAATACTGTGCGCTCAGTCTAGTGCGCAGGTTGGTGTGCGTCCAAATCAGCGCGTAGCTAATAGTGCTCATGACATGTAAATGCCACGCTGATGAGGCTTATTAGCTATTACCTCTTTATGGAAAAAATGTGCGCCGGACGCACACAATTTTACCCTCAAAAATTAACGCCAGCCTCGGAGCCCCAAAAGTTAACAGAAAAGCAGAAGATACTGATTTTCTGTAGTTCCTCCAACTTAATATCATGGCGAGATTAATCTGAGGAACCGAAAAAAAAGGAGTAAGGTTTAAAAAAAAAAAAAAAGTGCCTTGCAGGCGGTCAGGTTAGGGAAACTGGTGCTCAATTAAGGCGCATCCGTTTCCCTAACCCGTGCACAGCCACTTCTCCTGGGCGCCCGATGCCAGGGAGGTGCTAGGGATGCACAATTTATCCCTAGTGTGGCGGATCATTTGCCTATTGCATCAAGTGCCCAGGAGACGTGACTGTGCGTGTGTTAAAAAAAAAAAAAAAAAAAAGTGCATCCAGTTTGGGCGCACGTTTTTAGTGCATTAGTATTACATCGGCTAGATACTGCTACAGGATATTTTTTTTTGGGGGGGGGAGCAGGGAGGTAATTGGATGGGAGGGTTCATCCATTCCAACCAAGATTTAAAAAAAAAAAAAAAAAAAGGGGGGGATATTTGCAATACAATTATAACATGCAAGAGGAGTCCGTGGCTAAAGTAAGACTCCCGTCACAGGTCAAACAGCTTTGGAGTTCACGCTTCACTGTGGTGGGAGATGCACATGACCCCTGTAATTCATCCCCTCTCTAGTAAGCTCTTTTCAAGCCTGGACTGAGATAGTAGTGGTATAAATTCAGTTTCTAATTAACACTTCATAGCTAGCTGCACTTACGCTCTGCTCTTGGGTGGCATATTCTCCTTATGGTACCGTAAGTGTCTCTCTACCCGACTGAACAGGTTAGATTACTACAGAAAGGTTTTGAGAACAGTATTATATTGATAAAAATGGGAATACAAATAATTGAAAATTATGTAGTTGAAGGCCAAGTCTATCCTAAAGTCACAATTGGACGGCTATAACTACATACGCAAATCTTCTGATTTGGGAAAGGGAACCCCAGGACATGTATAAATCTTTCTTTATTTTACAAAAGTAACATACTAGATGATAACAGATAAGGGCTGCTTGGCCCACTCAGTTTGCCTAGTTCCCCTGGTCTACTTTAACCATACCAGCAGATATGTATCAAGGTTTGCAACATATTTTAACACACACTGCTACACTATGCATGTTGTATATGAATTTCCAAAATTGCAATATCAAAATTTCATTCCAATCTGTTCCCTTTTACTACTACTACATAATATTTTTATAGCGCTACACGATATATGCAGCACTATACAAAACACATGCATGCCAACATATGAGGTGGCCAAGTTTCAAAATAATCGTTCACCTGAGTAAAAAAGGTCTATCTGAAATATGTCCAGCATTAACCCAGTTAAAACATCACATGCTCTTGGCACAATGTGCGTATGTTTAACCACATTAGGAAAAGGAATACACAGTCGTGTGTTTAGGTCATATGGGGGGGGTGGGGGGGGGGGGGAAGAGGAGGTAACGTGCATAGTTTGCATTTTCAACTTAATGTGACTTAATTGGCATTTAAAAAAATTAAGAATTTCCCCATACAAAAAAGTGAGCACCAAATGTATAAACATCTACACACATGGCTATTTCTGAGCAAAACTATAAGCACAGTTTCACTTTGAAAATTGGTGCAAAGGCTGCAGGTTACCAAAAAAACCCCAAAACTCCCATGGAATTTACAGCAAGGATAAAACTGCCTACACAAGGTCTTCTCCACCGACTCATAAAATGTCAAGAGAAACATTTTATACTATTAGTCTGTCTGTACAGTAAGAAGCTGCAGAACCAGCAGCGGTGTTGTGTAAAATGGCAGAAGACGACCAATTCTGCCCGTGAAATTTGTCATGCGTTCCACCAGAAACCTAATGGAAGGGAAGGAAAGAAGAATGGAACTGGAAATGAAGAGAAGTGGCAGATGCGTAACAGTTTGAAATGTAGAGGTTTTGGCAAGTCCCAAGTACTTAGGTACATCAGTCTAAAGCTCCCCCCACATCAAGCCCAATGAAGCTGCCAACGAGTTTCCAGTTCCCAGAGATTTGCATGCAGCAGTCACTATACAGTTATCACTGCATGGACTAAAGGATCAGTTTCAGTGCAAAGATTCATACTTCTCTCCAGGATCAGCAATCTTCCCACAAATCACCCATGATGGCTGTCATACCATAGACAATCGGTCAGGGTGAGGGAAGAAAGCCAGAGGTCCAGCAAGCTCAGCCTAAGCCTTACCCTAAAATTCCCGACAAGTTCCGACAGTTCCAGACAATCGATTTACTGGAATCCCTGAATGCGTGCAGTGTGCTGGCACGCGCAGTGCCGAGCCTAGGGATGAAATATCGCATGCTCTAACACTTACCCGATTTGTGTTGTTGACAACTATGGGGTCTGGCTTCCCATAGTTTGGTGGATTCGCGTAGGGATCATACCCAAGTTTGGCAAGCATCGGTGCGATCTGCGCCATGTCCTTCACTATGTCACCTGGAATGTATCCCACCCATCTGGCCAAAGCTTCCATATTCACAGGCATGATCACCTGGTCTGTTGATCGCTCTATCCTGTAAATGTAATAAGGTCATGAGGTTCATGATTATCAGCACATTTATATTAAAATACCCAGAGACACTAATTCACACAATTCAGGATATGCACTGTAATGGAAGAAAACCTAAGTATTATGATACAGAATTTATGAGACCTATAAAAGATCTTGGATAGGAAGGAGGCAAACTAAAGGACCCTCAAATCCATCAACACTGTCATTACGATGTCTCCTAAAAGGTTCCAAGATTTTCCCAGGTAAGGTCTACATAGAACTCTTTCCCACGTAACCCTGAGCACTTGTCTAAAACTCGCATCCATGTGTCATCTGCAGACACAGTTTAAGTACCTTGGTGGCTTGCTGTCATGTGGAAGGTGCTCGGTTCGATCCTCAAGTGAAGTTTTCTGCTCCCGGAGTTGGCTGGGGATGCTGCAGAGGAAGTGTTCACAGATTCTTTTCCCCTCCCCCCCACCTCAGGGAGGGAGTCACATCCTCTCTCAATGAGGACACTTAGTGGCTTGATTCAGAGTCCATGAGTGCACGGTTCCAGGAAGAGCCCTGGTGCATGGCTCCTGGGCAAGGACTGACCCTGCAATGATCAGATCAGGTATGTGGTGGGGCCGGGATGAGGCAGGGTAGGAGGGCATTTTATAGACTAAAGGAAAAATCCCTGGATAGTTGCAAATGAAGGCAAATAGCACCAGGATCCCAACCCTGGTGCCAACTGAGCTTGAAGCCCCATAGGAGGTGGCAGCAGTGGCTGACTAGTTAGGAAACCCACTCCACATGCAAGATAAAAGTATAGTTATTTTTTTCTGTGTTTTACTGTAGAAGACATATAGCAACCATTCTTTGTAAATAAAAGTACACAAATGCTGTAAAATGAAAAACCAGACTCGCCAACTGAGAATCTGTGAGCAAAGGAGCATCTTTGTTGGACATCTGAAGACCCAAGTGGAACACTTGGGGAGAGCAGGGGGTACCCAAGTCACTGCATCAGCAGAAGTGACCGATGTGATGTGGTGCCAGGCCCTCCCTGCAGCTAGTGCTGCGTCGTGATGAGGGGAGGGGGGGGGCGCCTATGGGCGGAGCACTCGGACGCGCGCGCCCATAGCCAGGGTTCCCATGGGAAACGCGCGCGCTTTCTGAATCAGCCTGGATCGCAGGCCCCATTGGGCTGCGGGCGGGGCGCCTCGGCAGAATAGGGAGGAGTTAGCTCTGAGCGGGAGGCTTCCCCTTCTCTCTAGTCTGCCGTTTTTGATGTTCACTGTTTGCGCGGTCCTCCGCTTATCCGTCGGGTTTTGAGCGGAGCAGAGAAATTTCAGAGTCTGTGTGAGTTGGGTCGGTGTTTACACGCGGCAGACAGGTCGGTAGTGAGGTGCCGGAGTTGTATGCAGAGAGGGACCGGATGTGGTGTGTGTGGTGTGTGTGGTGTGTGTGGTGTGTGTGGTGTGTGTGGTGTGTGTGGTGTGTGTGGTGTGTGTGTGTGTGTGTGTGTGTGTGTGTGGGGGGGGGGGGGGGGGGGGGGGGGGTGTCTAGTTTGGTGCAGGCTGGTGAAAGGATGCCCGGAACGAGAAGGAGTGAGGAGTGCTTCCTGGTTAAGCAGTCTACTTAAAAAAAAAAAAAGCGAAGAACAGGTGAAGTTCAGGTGACAGATTGTGACCGGACACTTGGGGATCAGCAGCGTGACCTGTGATCAGGCAGTGCGGAGAGGCCAGAGTGGCCATTCCTACGGAGACTGGCAAAGCAGTTAGAGCGGCTCTGGTCGAGAGAATGACGGGATGGAGTCAGAGGAGGCAGCAGTGGCAATGGATGAACTGGGGGAGATATCGAGTCTTCCAGGGACGAATCCATGTGGATCACAGCCTGGGGGTCAAGCACCCCGGGTAAGTGTCGTTGCAGCAGAGCAATCAAAAGCGCGGGCGAGGAAGGCTCTTGCCTTTAAGGGTAAAGAAATAGAAAGGGGAAGGTCAAAGAGAGGGTCGGGGCAGGTATAAACAGCGGTACGGCACAAGGGCAGAAAGGCAATCTCTCTAGAAAAGGGAGTTCAGAGTAATGTAGAACCGCTGGTCGCAGCGCCAGTTAGTGATGGTAGAACGGTTACTCTGCCGATTTCACCACAAGAAGCGGCTGCGAATGCAGACTCGGTGATACCTGCAGTGGAGGACAACAGGAGGCAGACCTTTAGGGATACCTCTGAGGAAAGGAATGCTCCTTTACCCCCACCAATATTTTGGGGTCCTGCGTGGTGGAAGTCAGGTCAGCAGAGTGCCGATGCACGAGGTAGTGGGGGAGCGAGGCACATGGGAGGTCCTTCTACAGACGTAAGGATGGGACAGGCAGCTCAGGGAAGGCCTTGGTGGGAAGGGCCTTATCCGTACCATCACCCATATAGGGAGGGGAGGGGGGGTTACAGTGCAGCCAGGGATAGTCCAGTTTATCCTGGAAGTCATGCTAGGGCCTTTTGGGCCGGAGTTTGGGGACATGGCAGGGGGTAATTACGGACAATGGTATAGGTATAGTCTGGAGAATTTCCAGGCTGGGCCTTACTTGCCTAGTACATACCCTCCCAGGTGGGAAGCTGGTCTAGGACAGGGCAGGGGTCGGGCGATGTTGTAGGTGGTGCTGGTACGGTGGCTGCTGTCTCTGGCTTGCCGTTTCAGAGAGCGGCACAGGTGCCAGGCGATGGACCAGGTACATCGGGTCAAGAATCATGGCGTAATTTGCCAGCTGCGGAAGTCTCTTTCCCTGGCACAAATCAAAGGGCTGTTGCCGGACATCAGGGTGAGTTACCTGCTAGTACACCGGCACCGAGGGATGGCCTGACAGTGGAGGCAGATAAGGGCGGAAATACCACGTCAGGGGAACAAGGAGAGTAGTCCCCATGTGTACAGACAGAAGCAGCTTCTACCGCGGATAAGATGGGGGAGGAGCCTAGAGGTAAGGTCAGAGCAGCACCTACAGGGGATCAGGACTAGTACCGGTGAGGGCGGTGGGATTAGAGCAAACGTGAGCAGGTCGGGAAAGAAGTAGTCAAAATCCAGACATAAGAAGGCGGCTAGTAGTACTAGCTCTACTAGTTCCTCATCATCATCTGAGTCATCGGACTAGAGTTCCAGCTCATCCACTGCTTCAGTGCACACTTTAAATAAGAGTCAGCGCAGTGACAGGGGTGCCCCAGCATTTGTTATTCACAGAGCTTTGGGAAGATGTACCAAGAGCGCTACGGAAAAAGATCAAATGGTGCAAATATATAGACATATTTAAACTGATGGAAGGTAGGCGGGGCGATAGGCATGAAAAACGAAAAAAGAGGCATAGTAAATGCTTAAGTGGGACCCAGAAGGTAGTGTCCCGCAATATACATAATTGGACTCAATCATTCCTCAGATTGGCCAGTGTGGTGGGACATTACAATCCTTCACAATATGGCCCCATTGCTGGCATATGCAGACGCCATTCTGGCAGCCAGTAAAAGTTATGAGGGATGGTCCTGGCTCAATTATGATGAGTGCTTCAGGGATTCCATGGAGGAGAACAAGTTGGTTTTCTTGGGGTATGCGCGATGTAGGTCTCTGGTTGACAAAAATGAAAGGCAAGGGTCCGGTATACTTGGGGGGGGGGGGGTGTGAATTCCCGACCCCGAGTAACCAGTCATTTCGAACCAGTCCCGCACCGGGAGGTGTGGGGAGGGTGGCAACAAACATCCCTGACGATTGTTGGCGATTTAACCGTTCAGGATGTTTGTTTCCAGACTGCAAATTCAAGCATGTCTGTTCCATTGCGGTGCCTCTCACCCAGTCACCAAATGCAGCAAGCGTGACGGACCCCAGGTGGTCCCGTTGCCAAAGGTTCGAGTAAATGAATTAGCCAGGCGAGCCCCAACGCCAATTAAGGTTGAGGCATTATGGAAGTGGCTTCAGGGATACCCAGAGTGTGAGGTCAAGTTGTTATTGTTTAGGAGTTTCAATGGGGTTTTCATATTCCTTTCACGGGTCCCAGTTCCCTTTGGGGGGGGGGGGGGGGGGGGGTCAGAATTGTCCTTAAGTCCATCGTTTGCCACATATTGTTAAACAGAAATCGATGGGGGAGATATCCTTAGGAAGAATAGCGGGCCCTTATGTCGAGCCTCCTTTCAACAGGTTAAATTCTTTCCCCTTTAGCAGTCATCCCAAAAAAGGAAATAGGGAAATTATGAATTAACCTTTCTTACCCAGAGTGCAAATCTGTCAACAATTTTATCCCAAAAGAACTTTGCACGGTAAATATGCTTCATTCGAATCGGCCATTCTATTAGTTCATGAGCAGGGGAGGGATGAGATGATGGCTAAAATAGACAGAGTCCGTATTTAGATTGTTGCAGATTCATCTGGACTCTTTTTGGCTGTTTAGATTTCGCTTTGACGGGGCTTATTATTTTGACAAGTGTATGCGGTTTTAAGAGCCAGCGGTTTTAGGAGCCAGTTTAACAGTTCTTAAAACTGCTGCGAATTGAAATTTGGTCAACGGACACAAATCCTGGTGGACCAAGAAATGGCAACCTCCCTGTGGCCGAATACATGAATACACCTTAGAATTCTGCACGAGACACGGGACCAGACCTCCAACGGCCCGGAGCGTCACCGAGTTACCACGCCCTGCTTAGTCTGTCTTAGATTTAGGTATGTGCTCTATCACATAGTCTGGACCCAAAGTGACATGCTTCTGCAACAATCCTAAATCTTCCGCCCCTTTGGTGGCTCTGGCCACTAGTTCGCTGACTTGGAAAGCTCCGAAGAAGGCTAGCACAAACGCAACTCTGAAAAGCGAACTCTCAAACGGGGATGTACAGGCGCTAGGCAATATCTGCTATAATTGTGTCAAAAGATCATGTGTAATAGGCAATCGGCAATCACGGCTAGACTCTACACTTCGACCAACCCATGATAACCCGCCGAATCACAAACCTCCCAATTCGGTAACCCCATCCCTGAGCACGCATGAAGAATGAAAAACCCATTAATTGTCTGGTCATTGCAGATTTCGACATGCCCTCCGCCCTGGCCCTTTCGATGAATTGCAACAGCTGTGTATCCACCACAGGCCTTCGGAACTCATTCATTCCGGATAGGGGCGGCTATGTCTGCGGCCATATCTGGTTTATCTGGGGGAATGATCCGGTCAATTGGTCGATGGAGATCAGAGGCATTCAAGGGTTACATACGCCTGGAGAGTGGTGGAGACCAGGAAGGATATTAATTCTGCTCTCTTTTCAGATGCTGCATGCTCGATAACGGAAGTTTGGCTTTTGGGGCATTCCTTCATTTCTAGAGCCTTCCGACTTGCATGCAGTCGGCCCTATGGGGCTAATCTGGACTTTCCAGGAACTAGGGTTGGGGTGTGATGGTTAGGGCGTGGGGGGATGATGTGGAATGACATCCCATGTGTCCACTGGGCATTGGAACATTTGGGTCAACCCAAGATATTGTTCATTTGGGGGGGCAATGACTGGTGGAAGGTGTGGAAATTTATTAGTATAGTCCACAAGGATTTTTATATTATTTCTGCTTTAGCCCCTGGCACAATAATCTGTTGGTCCGAGATGATACCAAGGCCTGCTGAGATGAGTAAGCTAATATGGCACAGGAGCAGAGCAAAGGCCAATTAGCAGATTGGCTCATGGCTCCATTGGGTTGGGGGTCACCACATACGACATGAATGGTCGTGGGATTTGGGGTCGGGCCTGTTCCAACAGGATGGTGTTTACCTGTCTTTTCATAGGCATGGACCCATTTGTGAATTCACTTCAGGAGGCCTTGGAGGACCTGTTAAAATGAATCAGGGGGCCGCATCTTTGGGTGAGGGGGGGGGTGTCGCCGGGTTTGTTCCAAATCCTGCGCCTTGTGGTGGGTGGCTCGAGCCTAATTTGGGGGGGGGCAGCTTCGTGCTGACTTATGATATGGCTTGGCAGGTGCCAATTTCCAGTTGAATAGGGGCACAGCTGGGTGCAGCTGTCCCTGCAGGACTCCTTGCTGGGCGGTGGCGAAAGGATCGGCTCCTTGCTGGGTGGTGGTCAAATGAGTTCATGAATGGAATGGCTAGGCAGGTGACTTAGCAAAGACCATCTTGTTGGGGCGAGGCTGATGGTCACTATCAAAGCAATGGTGTGTGTGTGTGTGTGTGTGTGTGGGGGGGGGGGTAATGACACACATTTTGGCTCGGGCACGACTGATTGTTAAATAAAGCTGCGGCCTTGTTGATTCCAAATGTTGTCCTGTAGTGTTTTGCGCGGTTATATTGTAAAGGGCGTTGGCGGAATGAAGAGGTGGTCCTGGCTACCTACATTGTAGCAGCTAAGGGAAAACAGAAACAAAAAAAATGGTCTCTGAAAACCTGGAGTTACAGGCAATCCATATACTGAAAGTAAGAACATAAGAAAATGCCATACTGGGTCAGACCAAGGGTCCATCAAGCCCAGCATCCTGTTTCCAACAGTGGCCAATCCAGGCCATAAGAACCTGGCAAGTACCCAAAAACTAAGTCTATTCCATGTAACCATTGCTAATGGCAGTGGCTATTCTCTAAGTGAACTTAATAGCAGGTAATGGACTTCTCCTCCAAGAACTTATCCAATCCTTTTTTAAACACAGCTATACTAACTGCACGAATCACATTCTCTGGCAACAAATTCCAGAGTTTAATTGTGCGTTGAGTAAGAAAGAACTTTCTCCGATTAGTTTTAAATGTGCCCCATGCTAACTTCATGGAGTGCCCCCTAGTCTTTCTACTATCCGAAAGAGTAAATAACCGATTCACATCTACCCGTTCTAGACCTCTCATGATTTTAAACACCTCTATCATATCCCCCCTCAGTCGTCTCTTCTCCAAGCTGAAAAGTCCTAACCTCTTTAGTCTTTCCTCATAGGGGAGTTGTTCCATTCCCCTTATCATTTTGGTAGCCCTTCTCTGTACCTTCTCCATCGCAATTATATCTTTTTTGAAATGCGGTGACCAGAATTGTACACAGTATTCAAGGTGCGGTCTCACCATGGAGCGATACAGAGGCATTATGACTTTTTCCGTTTTATTCATCATTCCTTTTCTAATAATTCCCAACATTCTGTTTGCTTTTTTGACTGCCGCAGCACACTGCACCGACGATTTCAATGTGTTATCCACTATGACACCTAGATCTCTTTCTTGGGTTGTAGCACCTAATATGGAACCCAACATTGTGTAATTATAGCATGGGTTATTTTTCCCTATATGCATCACCTTGCACTTATCTACATTAAATTTCATCTGCCATTTGGATGCCCAATTTTCTAGTCTCACAAGGTCTTCCTGCAATTTATCACAATCTGCTTGTGATTTAACTACTTGTGATTTAACTACTGTGAACAGAAATTTTACCTGTGGTTAAAAACAAACAAAAAAAAAAACTATGAAAATTGTCCCCCTCCCCACACATTCAATTGGCAGGGGGATTTAAATTTTCAAATTCCCACTCCTACATTTGCACCCATCTCAAAGCAGGTGCAAATCCACGTGCAGACAAAAAGATGAAATCCTGTGCTGGCAGGGAACACAACGGGAGACTGCAGGGATTTTAACTCTGAAAATTAGTTTGCAGGCCCTACACCAACTCTCTAACATAAAATAAGAGTGGGGAGCTGGGAGCCCAGCGATGTGGGGGCAGGGAAGAGGAAGGTATGAGGATTTCCAGAGCTTTGTCAGGTGAAGGATATTCTATTTTAAAAACTTAAAATTGTGATCTACCTGGTTTTGTATATTTTATTTATTTACTAGCTGTACCTGGCCACGCGTTGCTGTGGCTCAGTCTGGTTAAATGGAAAAGAAAGAAAAGAGAAAGCGCACGTTTCTAATATGGTTAATTTTACAATGCTTGTGGGTATACAATATTTTTTGTTGTTCCATTGTCTGTGCAGATATAGAGATTGTCTGGTTTGCTGACTCTAGAACACGCAACATATAATTGTCCATGTGAGAAGCAATCCATGTCTAGATGTAAACCGCATAATTCAAGAAATGAAAAATGAAAAAAGAAAAAAAAACAAACTAAACACAGCTCAATTCCAACGCAATGTCACACGAAATAATTAAATCAAAATGAAAATAAATCGAAATCTATGAAAATTCAATTTAACAATGCAATCGGAAACATTGAAATGGAATCGTAAAGTATTTAGTACAAGCCTTTAAACCCGTTAAAATGGGCAAGATTTTTGTCCCCTCTCCTCCTACGTCTTTGCTCTGCTCCTTCCCCCCCCCCAGCACCACGAAGGGCCAGAGGTGGCGGCGGTTGTAGGAGCTGCAGCGATGGCCGAGGGGGATCTTGCTAGGCGTAATGGTCTTGCCATCCCAACTCCCTCCCCCCTTCCCCAGTGGCGGAGGGACAGGCTCAGACCCCTTTCACTCTATCCTTACAGGCCCCAACTCTTTTGCTATCCCATTCTCCTCTAACACTCAACCCCTTCCACTCTAACCTATAAGTGGAGTGCTGGGGGGGGGGGCAGGTAGAGACTCTCTCTCTCATACAGCCCCCTACATAGGCTTCCTCTCTCTCTCTCTTGCACATACACTCTCCCTCTGTCCCTCACACACACACACGCATGCCCAATCCCTCTCTCACACACACACACACACACAACCCCTCACATAGTCTCCCTCTCTCTCTGGTACTCACACTCGCCTTCAGCGCACATTAACACATTTCTCTCTCACACAGTTAAAACGGGCGATATTTTTGTTCCCTCTCCACCTAAGTTTTGCTCTGCGCTCGCAAGAGCTTGCAAAGTTCCCACGCCAGTTGTGTCTGGGAGAGAGAAGAAAACACTCCACACCCCCCCCCCCCCCTTGCAAAGGGCAAGTGGCAGGCACTGCAACAGATTTGGGACATGTTGCCTAGCTTACTTTGCTCTTTCTGGCAGACCTGTGCCTTTAAGAAATCCGATCGGGGGCTTGAGAGGGAGGAGGGAGCAGGGCTCTGGCTTTCACTTTCGTCAGGGTGCTTTGCTGGGAGTGGGGGTGGAGTGATGCCCATGTAAACTCTTCCCGTGGTGGCTAAGACCCACGGGTGGCTTGACAGCACTGCCTCTCCCCCCCTCCCCCCGCAGTTGTGGGATATTTACTTGGCTTCTCCTTATCTGCGGGACTCAGGGGGCGGGGGAGGAGGGCGAGCTCTGTTCAGCTCTGCGCTTTGGCTGCTGCAGGCTGCAGCTGCTTGTGATCTCTTCACAGCCGCTTTCTACTGCATTTGCTCTGCTCCGGCGTCCCAACTCCCTCCCCCCCTTTCCCGGCAGTGGACGGACTGGCTCGGTGACTTCTACCCTTTCCTCCTCCTGTAACTGTCCGGCAGTCCCTACTCCCTCTCCCCTTCCCCAGCGGCGGAGGAATGGGCTGAGCTTTCTCTGAGCAGCGACTCGTCTGCCCTTTCCTCCTCCCCTCTGTGACACCCAGCACGTAGCGCAGAGCTCTATGGTCCGCACATGTGCGTTAGAGCTGCTCTCTACTGCTCATTTGCGGTCCGGTCAGAGCCCATTTATATTGTAGATAGTGTGTGTTGCTTTTACGTCCAACAGATGGCGCTGTTTTTCCAAAAAAGCATGTTTTTACCTGTCACAGGTGTGACATCTTTATATCATCTACTAGATAAATGAAGCTTGACAGATGTGCCGCAAATGCACAGTAGAGTGCAGCTCTACCGCGCATGCGCGGGCAAGCACGTCGGTCAGAGCTTGCCTGTAACAAAGATGGCGCTGGGAGCAGCAGTAGTGGCGGTGGTGTCGAGGAGCGGCGGCGCGTGCGAGGGAGGGACCTCCCCCGGTGATCTTCTGTTTGTGCCATCCGAAGGGGTTGTGAATGAGCTGAGAGAGGGGGAGTGACTGAGGGGGGAGGGGGAGGAAATGGACCGAAAATTTATTTTTAATGTAGCCCGTTGTTACGGGCTTAACAGCTAGTAGGTATATAAAAGCACGCGCGTATTCGAATGCAACGTTGTGTCAAAATTTCAAAGCAATCAGTGAAGAACTTTCGGAAATTTAAGATTTTGAACAAACGAACATTTACATTTTTATTTATATAGATAATGATTGTGTGGTGTATGTATGTTTTAGAGGTTGAGCTCTACTTTGCCCAGGTTGTACCAAAAACACAACACCCCCCCCACAAAAAAACAAGATTATAAATGAGCAATGAAATTAAAATATTGCTCCCTTTATACTGCATGGCAGATCAAACTGTGACAACACTGCATATCTCTGAAAGCTCGTGGCACACTGGAGCCTGTCCCATACTATACTGTATGGAAGCAAAACTTATGTTTTCTCATTGATGCTTGTATGCTAAACCCAGGACGTGGCACAGCTTCCCCTTCTGCAAAAGGGCAGGAACCTGATGTGAAGCTGCAATTACAGATATTTATGTTTATCCTCCTATGCTATTATGAAGATTTAAAAAGATGTTTCCTATGTTAAACAATAAAAAGAAAAAAAACCTCCCAAATCAGAACAGTTTATCCAGAAAGTGGATTTATGCTTTTGTCTTACTGCTAGGCCTCCCTTTATTTTTAACCTACTTTCTGAAGGGAAGGGCAGCTTATGACCCGTGTGCATGTTTCTATTTGGTGTCTTAACATAAAACTTGGAGGATCTGTCAGAGAGGATAGGAGGATCCTGGACAGGGGGTTTTGCAGGGCCCCTCCCCTGCAGATTTTTTGGGTGGAAGGCAGGGGTATGGTGGGGGAGGGAAGCAAAGGACCCATGGATCTAAGTCCTACAGAGTAGGCTCAATTAATTCTGGGCGGAACTTCTTAAAAAATTGTAACATTGAGTTTGTAGACTTTTCATAAATGCAAAAGCTCAGCAAAGCGGAACAAATGTCATACCAGGCAGTAATTAAGGCAGCAGTTTAAAAACAAAAACAAACCCTCTAAAATTCTTCTTCTCAAAGTAGTGTGGTTGTTGTCCACTTGGCCCTTCAGGGTTTGGGTAGAAAAAAAAAAAAAAAGTTGCCCTTGTGTAAAATACAAAAATGCTACCGATGGTGAATTTGCTCTATTAAAAGGTAATGAATTCAGTGGGATTGCTTTCCTGGAGACATAGATGTTGGAAGAAGAAAACCAAGCTTTCAAAGGTTGAAGTGATTAAGCGTTTCAATTAAAGGAGTTCATGAAAAACCTAACGGAATAGTTTACCGTGAAGATAAATTGTCTGAGTCAGAACTGCATGGGTTGAAGGTGGCTACAGTGCTCCACCTTGTGGCTAATCAGCTCTAGAATTTAAAAAAAGACAACACTACTATGGCTGAAGGTTTTCCTTCAAGGCTACACATTGATGACTCTTAAATTTAAACTGGCAGCATCTTCTATAATCCTGTTCGAATTCTTGCAACATTTGAATAGGTCTTAGCTGATCTAACACTGGGGAAGAAGGTGGTAATGAGCTGGCAACCAGGAGACCAGGGTTCAAATACTGCTTTTGCCACAGATGCTTTCTGTAACCTCAGGCACGTTGTTTTCTCTTACTGCCCTGAGGTCGCCACCTGGCCTGTAGGTTCTTTAGGGCAGTGACTCTCAGTACCTGTTTATAAATACTGTTGTAATGGACACTGCTTTTAGGTTTTATAGCAAAATAAGAACGGATAGCCTGTTCTGCCTCTTGGCTCGTGTACTTTTTTTTTTTTTTTTTTTTAAGTAAAAAAATCAAAGCTTTAAAAATAACCACTTGCAACCAAAATAAATTTGAGGGTGAAACTCTAGGGCTGCTTTTCAGTTCACAGGCATGCGCTCTTATAAAACCTTTATCCACAACGCTAACCAGTAAAGTGCGTGAAAAGGAGAGCAAATGTGAAAGCTTTCCCATCCCCTGGCCTCTCTCTCTCCAGCCAGCAAGAAGGAAGGAAGGAAGCACTTCATACACCTGTGCATCCTTCGTCCGCTGGCCAGGTTTAGTCTAGTGATTTGAACCATGCGATGCTGGCAGATCCCAAGCGACTTATGGGGCACTGTGCGAGCCAAAATGCTAGGCTGAAGCACAGATATTACGTGCTACTCTCTTCCTGCTGGTGGAGGGGAAGGAGGTAGAGACAGTAGGACTTGGTGGGAGGCAGGAGGTGGAGGAGAGAAAGGATCAGGTTTTTTCTCCAGAACAGGTCCTTGCTTGGGATATACAAGAGCAAGGCTGAAGGAAGTCGCAAGTGACAACTCCAGTCCACCGGTGACACTCAGATTCAGTGCTGGGTTTTCAAGCGCCAGCTCCAAGAAACCAGCGAGACAAACAGATTGATGTTTTAACAACCAGAATGATCTCAAGATATCCCTTGCAGACTGGAGTTAGACTAGATCTACGGTGGACAGAGGGATGGATTCACATGTGCAGGTTTGCAGCTCGGTTCTACAACTACATTACACTGCCATCCATAAAACAGAGAAAGCTCAAAAAAGGTAACTTTCAACATTTTGCTTTAATGGAGTACAATGCTGAATATTGTCTGGTACCCACCAGGACACAGAGGTCCATATTCAAAAGACATTTAGCCAGATAATACATAGAAACATAGAAATGACGGCAGAAGAAGACCGAATGGCCCATCCAGTCTGCCCAGCAAGCCTCACACATTTTTTCTCTCATTCTTATCTGTTACTCTTAGCTCCTTGTTCTATTCCCCTTCCACCCCCACCATTAATGTAGAGAGCAGTGATGGAGCTGCATGCAAGTGAAATATCTAGCTTGATTAGTTAGGGGTAGTAGGGGCAGTAACCGCCGCGATAAGCAAGCTACACCCATGCTTATTTGTTTTACCTAGACTATGTTGTACAGCTCTTGTTGGTTTTTTTTTTTTTTTTTCTTCTCCCCTGCTGTAGAAGCAGAGAGCCATGCTGGATATGCATTGAAAGTGAAGTATCAGGCACATTTGGTTGGGGTAGTAACCGCCGTAACAAGCCAGTTACTCCTCGCTTTGTGATTGCGAATCCTTTTTTTTCTTCACCCCTGTCGTTGAAGCTATGCAGGATATGCGTGAAGCATCAGTTTTTTGTTTTTTTTTTTTTCCCCTGCCGTTGAAGCAGAGAGCTATGCTGGAAATGCGTGATGTATCAGTCTTTCTCCCATGCCGATGCAGCAGAGAACCATGCTGGATATGCATGGAAAGTGAAGTATCAGGCATATTTGGTTTGGGGTAGTAACCGCCGTAACAAGCCAGCTACTCCCCTCTTTATGAGTGCAAATCCTTTTTTCCATTACCTCTTGCTGTTGAAGCTTAGAGCGATGTAGGAGTCACAGTAAGCATGTGTATGTTTATTTAATAAGGGTATTGTGTCAATAGCCATCATTCTGGCGAGTCACCCACTCTTCATTGGTGGCCTCTTGACTTTATGGATCCGCAGTGTTTATCCCACGCCCCTTTGAAGTCTTTCACAGTTCTGGTCTTCACCACTTCCTCCGGAAGGGCATTCCAGGCATCCACCACCCTCTCCGTGAAGAAATACTTCCTGACATTGGTTCTGAATCTTCCTCCCTGGAGCCTCAAATCGTGACCCCTGGTTCTGCTGATTATTTTCCTACGGAAGAGGTTTGTCGTTGTTTTTGGATCATTAAAACCTTTCAAGTATCTGAAAGTCTGTATCATATCACCTCTGCTCCTCCTCTCCTCCAGGGTGTACATATTTAGATTCTTCAATCTCTCCTCGTACGTCATCCTATGAAGATCCTCCACCTTCCTGGTCGCCCTTCTCTGTACTGCTTCCATCTTGTCTTTGTCTTTTTGTAGATACGGTCTCCAGAACTGAACACAGTACTCCAGGTGAGGCCTCACCAAGGACCTGTACAAGGGAATAATCACTTCCCTTTTCTTACTTGATATTCCTCTCTCTATGCAGCCCAGCATTCTTCTGGCTTTTGCTATCGCCTTGTCGCATTGTTTCGCTGTCTTCACATCATTAGACACTATCACCCCAAGGTCCCTCTCCTGCTCCGTGCACATCAGCCTTTCCCCCCCCATCGAGTACAGTTCATTCGGATTTCCACTCCCCATATGCATGACTTTGCACTTCTTGGCATTGAATCTCAGCTGCCATATCTTCGACCACTCTTCCAGTTTCCTTAGATCCCGTCTCATTCTCTCCACTCCTTCCGGCGTGTCCACTTTATCTGGCTAAATGGCAAGTATTTGAATATTGGTCCACTTTCCCGGCACGATTTTCATTATCCAGCTAAAACCTTGCCATATTAAAAAAAAAAACAAAAAACAAAAAGCCAAAACCAAAAAACAAAACAAACCTGAGGCGTTGCAATGAAGGGTAAAGTTATCCGAGTAACTTAGCTGATTTTCAGTTGTAGCTGGCTAAGTCAGCCGGATAACTTTAGACCTGTTTACGCTTCCCGTGCTTCTCTTATCAGAACGGGGCTGGAAGCAGGCAAGAGATACTTTGCTCCTGGCAAGGGATTTCCGGGTTCTGTGTGGTCTTCAGGTTGTGGGTGGGGGCAGGAAGGAGCCTTTGAACAAACAAAAAAAATGGGACGAGTTGGGGGTGATCTGCCATCCCAGAATTTGTTTTTACATCTTCAGTAGGGGTTTGGAGAAGGCTCTGCCTACAGGGCCAGTTAAGATATATTGGGGTGGGGTGGAAATCAGCCCACTGGCCTGTTTTCCCCCCTCTTTACAGTGATAATTAACTGTATTATCTTTAAAGTAGCAAGTTATCCAGCCACACAAGGTCAGATAACTTAAAAACCTAATTGGTTATAACCAAACACAGCCATTCAGGTTTTTAAGTTATTCAGCTACATGTTGCTGGGTAATTTTAGGCGAGTATATTCAGTGGGACATTTATCCTCCCGAATATCCAGGGCAAGGTGATCCGGCTAACTTTAGCCAGATAACTTGTCCGCTTGCCGGCTTACTGAATATGAATGTCAGAGTATCTACTGTCCCAGCAAAACACAGAAAACTTATTGTATAAACTCGAGGGTGAGAGAGACCTTCCACATTACAGAAGTTGCACACTTTCTGCTAACATACAGACCCTATTTTCGGTTCAGCCCAGCCCAGTACAGCTGTGTGTGTAAGCCTAGAAAGATTCTGCGTAAAGACGTGCCCAGGTCAGTAAGGTTTAACCTTTCAAGCTGAAACAGGAGAGACTGAGTCAACCATGGGGGATCAGCTCCCTAACTAGGTTTTACCCAGAAAACACCACCATTAGTGTGGGGAGGAGTCGTAATAGTAATCTTGTGGATGTATACCTGCCCCATGTGGAAGTAGTAATTGGGAAGCTCTCTGGTATATAAACCCAGGCCACCATTTTAGGGTGTGGATTCTTTTTTTTTAAAATTTTTTATTTATGCATTTCAAACTACAATAAATTCGGTTTGTTTGTATACAAATACAGAAAGAGGAAAACCAAAACCAATTTAAACATTAATGAATCAAAAGTATTCTAAATTTCTTTCTGCATAAACTCTAGGCAATACAAGAGAATTAAGTTATCTAAAGAAATTGAGCGATAACCATTAGGAAAAACAATTAAAGAAATATTCTCACTGGTAAGAGATCAGCCAAAAACTTTTATATGCTCCTATCCAATAGCTGTGTTTATCACAATTCACACCCGTTGCTTCCACAGAATTCACACCCGTTGCTTCCACAGAAATCGAGCCTATCATCAGAAAAACCAACCCTGCATCCCACCCTCTAGACCCCATCCCCATCAAAACCCTAAAACTCAGAGAGATTATTGTCAAACCAATAACCTACATCATTAACTTATCCCTAGAACAAGGAATCTTCCCAGAAAAACTCAAAAACGCCATCAAACCTATCATCAAAAAACCTCAACTCGACAAATCCGACCCAGCAAATTACAGACCAGTCTCCAACCTCCCATTCCTAGCAAAAATCATCGAAAAACGGTCAACAATCAACTCACAGAACACCTTGAAACCTATAATGTTCTACAGCCTGCACAACATGGTTTCAGAAAATTCTTCAGCACTGAAACCCTCCTCCTCTCTCTCACTGATACCATCCTCAGAAGCCGCGACAAAGGCAAATCTTTCCTCCTGATACTTCTTGATATATCCACCGCCTTTGACACCATCAATCACAGAACTCTCCTCACCAGACTTAAAGAAATTGGTCTCCAAGACACCACAATCAAATGGTTCAACTCCTACCTCTCAAACAGATCCTACATCGTCAAGACGAACTCATCTGAATCCTCTCAAGTGCCCCTCACTCATGGAGTCCCACAAGGTTCTTCACTATCCTCAACCCTATTTAACATTTACCTCATCCCACTATGCAAATACCTTTCAGAGGCAAACCTCACCTACTTCATCTATGCAGACGACATACAAATATTACTCCCCATAAACAAGTCCATCCAACTAACCATGGAAAAAATGGAACAAACTCAGCTCAAATCTATCCCACTTGCTATCTCAATTATCACTATGCCTCAACCAAGCCAAAACAGAAATCATTCACATCCACGATGACCGTCCCTCTCATCCTCTCAAGTGCACCCCCTCCGACCACCCAGGAAGCTCAACCAACCCGGGAGTGCCACAAATCTCACCCACGCCGTCCACAAGAAACCTAGGCGTAACAATCGACAGCCAACTCAACTTTAAACGACACATCTCCAATACAATCAAGGATGGATTCTTCAAACTCCAGACACTAAAAAAACTCAAACCCCTTCTCCAAGAGCACGATTTCCGAACAGTCCTTCAATCAATTATCTTCACAAAACTTGACTACTGCAACTCCCTCCTCCTTGGCCTACCAGAAACCCACATCAAACCCCTCCAAGTGCTACAGAACGCCGCCGCCAGAATCATCTCTAACAACAAAAAATCCCCCCACATCACACCCACTCTCAAAGAACTCCACTGGCTACCCATTACACAAAGAATCCAGTATAAAACCCTCACCCTCATGCACAAAAAAATAAACAACAACAATATGATCTGGCTAAACAACGGAATACAACCTTACCCTACTCAAAGAACTCTCAGATCCACCAACACTGGCCTCCTAGCCGTACCCAATCTCAAATCTGCACACCTCAACGTCACCCGCAAACGAGCCATAACAATAGCGGGCCCCACCTTATGGAACTCCCTCCCCACCTGTCTCAGAAATGAACCTTCATTGCAAGTCTTCAAAAAACACCTCAAAACATGGCTGTTCCTAAAAGCTTTCCCACCTGACACGTAACCTACCCAAATGCAACTGCAACACACCACGCCCCCTACACAAGCATCTCGCACTACCATCTTCCCTCCCTTGCACCACCTTCCTCCCACCTATCCCCCCCCCCCCCCCCTTTCAACCCTCCTTGCCAACCTTAACCTTAAAATATCCTCATCAACAAGTCATTTATGTACATGTTATATACTATATCAAATGTTCCATGTAATCCTGTTATTTCTGTTACAATTCGTTATATTTTATTACAATGTTATAATGTAAAATAGGGCTGTTACTACCCTATTCTTTTAGTTATCTGGAAACCGATGTGATATCTCGATCGAACGTCGGTATATAAAAGAAATAAATAAAAAAATAATAAAAAAATAATAGGGTGAGAGTCCAAGAAGGCCTGTAGCGAGGATATCTAAAAAAAGACAGTTGTGATCCTTATTTCTTTTTGCATTTGGAACATGTCTAGGCCGTCCTCTGACTTCTATACTGAGTTAATGTTTTCATGGAGCATTTTATTTGCATGGGCGTTTCTTTCCACCCTCCCAAGCCATGTTTGATTTATATTTGAGTACCTAATAACTAGGGACCCAATTAGGTTAATTAATTTTCTGCTCTACAATTAACTAGGATAGTTTTCGTCATGTAAGAGGAATCTCAGATCATCAGGATCCAGGGAGAATGACTGCTTTCAGCCATGCTGGTGAGGCGAAGCTGAGAAGGGAGAAAATGAGTTGCATGGATCCGCTGAAGGGCCCAGGAACATACTGGAGATCTGGAGACAAGGAGGTGCAGGTATAACTGCGAAACTGCAAAGGAGAGGAGGAGGAGGAGAAGGACTGGTGTCATTCAGATACCGTGAGATTAAGGAGAAGCGTGGAGGAGGTAGGAGATCAAGTGACTGTGTAACGAATTCCAGCTTTGATACTTCACCTGTACTGGGAGGGAAGGAATCAACTTGCCCTATACCCATGACAGAGAAGAAATCATCAATGTAAAGACTGCATCAATTGGCTTTAACATCTTAAACTTTACCATCTATAAAGACTATTTCATCATCTTGCAACATACCAGGAAGAGTACTGCCGGAAACCACAAAAGCCTCTACTGTGTTTCCTTGCTTAATGACTATCGCTTATCTGTGCTGTTATCATTGCTGTGGGATACAAGAACTTTGAATTGGGACTTATGTGACTGCAATTCAAAGGGTCTTGAAAGGTTATCTTACATAGAAGTGACAGCAGAAGGAGACCAAACAGCCCATCCAGTCTGCCCAGCAAGCTTTCACACCTATTTGTTTTCATACTTATCTGTTACTCTGACCACTGAGGTCAGGGCCCTTATTGGTAACTTTTTGGTTCCAACTCCCTTCCACCCCCACCATCTATGCAGACAGCAGTGCTGGAGCTGCATCTAAATCTAAGTGAAGTATCTAGCTAATTGGTTTGGCGTAGTAACCACCGTGATAAGCAAGCTACTCCCGTTTGTTTACCCTGCCTGTGCAATTCAGTCCTTGTTGGTTGTTTGAATATAAATCCTCTTTACTTCATTCCCCCCTGTCGTTGAAGCCATGAGCTGCGCTGGATATGTATTCCAAGTGAAGTATCATGCTTAATTGATTCAGGGTAGTAACAGTCGTAACAAGCAAGCTACACCCATGCTTATTTGTTTACCCAGACTATGTAATTCATTCCTTGTTGGTTGATGCTGAATATAAATCATCTTTTCTTAATTCTCCCTGCCACTGAAGCAGAGAGCTATGCTGGATGTGCATGGAAAGTGAAGTATCAGGCTTATTTGGTTTGGGGCAGTAACCGCTGTAACAAGCAAGCTACTCCCCTGCTTTTTTGTGGATGCAAATCCTTTTTTCCACATTTCCTCTTGCCGTTGAAGCATAGAGCAATGTTGGAGTCGCATTAACTGTGTGTATGTTTATTGAATAAGGATATTAATCTCCAGGTAGTAGCCGTCATTCCCGCAAGCAAGCCACCCCCTTGCCTCTTCTCTTCATTCACATCCTCTAGACTTTATGGATCCACAGTGTTTATCCCATGCCCCTTTGAAATCCTTCACAGTTTTGGTCTTCACCACTTCCTCCGGAAGGGCGTTCCAGGCATCCACCACCCTCTCCGTGAAGAAATATTTCCTGACATTGGTTCTGAGTCTTCTCCCTGGAGTTTTAAATTGTGACCCCTGGTTCTGCTGATTTTTTTGCAACGGAAAAGGTTTGTCGTTGTCTTTGGATCATTAAAACCTTTCAAGTATCTGAAAGTCTGTATCATATCACCTATGCTCCTCCTTTCCTCCAGGGTGTACATATTTAGATTCTTCAATCTCTCCTCATAAGTCATTCAATGAAGACCCTCCACCTTTTTGGTCGCCCTTCTCTGGACCACCTTCATCCTGTCTCTGTCCCTTCGGAGATACGGTCTCCAGAACTGAACACAGTACAGGTGAGGCCTCACCAAGGACCTATACAAGGGGATTATCACTTCCCTTTTCTTACTCGATCTCCCTCTCTCTATGCAGCCCAGCATTCTTCTGGCTTTAGCTATCGCCTTGTCACATTGTTTCGCCAACTTCAGATCATTAGAGACTATCACCCCAAGGTCTCTCTCCTGCTCTGTACATATCAGCCCTTCTCCCCCCATCGAATACAGTTCTTTCGGATTTCCACACCCCATATGCATGACTCTGCAGTTCTTGGCATTAAATCTCAGCTGCCATATCTTCGACCATTCTTCCAGCTTCCTTAAATCCAGTCCACTTCTTCCGGCGTGTCCACTCTGTTGCAAATCTTCGTGTCATCCACAAAAAGACAAACCTTACCTTCTATCCCATCTGCAATGTCGCTCACAAAGATATTGAACAGGACTGGTCCCAACACCAATCCCTACGGCACTCCGCTCAACACAGCTCTCTCTTCAGAGAGAGTTCCATTTACCATCACACATTGTTTTCTGTCCGTCAACCAGTTTGCAATCCAGGTCACCACCTCGGCACTCACTCCTAAACTTCTCATTTTATTCACCAGTCTCCTGTGCGGGACCGTATCAAAAGCCTTGCTGAAATCCAAGTAGATGACATCTAGGGTTCTTCCTTGATCCAATTCCTTGGTTACCCAGTCAAAAAAGTCAGATTTGTCTGACAGGATCTTCCCCTGGTGAATCCATGCTGCCTCTGGTCCAGCAATTCTCGTGACTGTAGATAGTTCACTATTCTTTCTTTCAACAGTGATTCCATTACTTTTCCCACCACTGAGGTGAGGCTGACCGGTCTGTAGTTACCAGCCTCTTCTCTGTTCCCACTCTTGTGAAGTGGGATCACCACCGCTCTTCTCCAATCACTCGGCACCAGTCCCATTTCTAAGGATCTATTGAACAGGTCACACAGCGGACCCGCCAGCACATCTCTAAGCTCCCTCAGTATCCTGGGATGAACCTCATCAGGCCCCATGGCTTTGTCCACTTTCAGTTTCCCCAGCTCTTCCCATACATTCTCTACTGTAAATGGAGTTCTATCTACTCCATTCCCCTCCAGTTTCTTGTTAACTAGCAATGGTCCTTCTCCAGGGTCCTCTTTAGTTAACACCGAACTGAAGTATTTGTTTAATATTTCTGCCATTTATTCGTCTCTCTCCACACATTGATCCTTTTCATCTTTCAATTTCACTGTATTTCGCTAAAGGAACTCTGCAACCACTGGAAGTGCTCCATTTGAAACTGTAAACTGAGACATGGCCTCTGGAACTACTATCTGGGTTCAACCATTACAGGGGCAACACAACTAAAGCACATTCATTACATTCTGCACTACAGCTCCCAGCCTTCCATAAAAAAACACAAAAATGTTTGAGGTCAGTTATTCCAGCACTATACATACTGGTAACCAACCTTTTCAATTTCGCAGTCAAAGAAAGTGACCAATAAGCATACTTTTCTTACTCCTGGGGGAATGCTGAGCAAAAAGATTTAAAGTTCTGCACACAAAAACTTAAAATTCTGAAAACTTTATATTGGTCAAAATAACACAGTTTACATGACAGTCTAAGTAATTACATTTTAAATTAATACAGAAAAAAAGTTATTACTTAAAGATTCAGTGAATTTCTAGGAAAATTCAGCAAGAGTCCCTTCCACTCACTCTCCCTACTTCCCTGGCCACTTTGCCATCTCAGGCCCCAACTCCTCCACCTGCCAGTATCTTTTCCCTCCACCTCTAGGTTCAGCCCCTTCCACTCTATCACCAGTCCCAGAGTTTGACCCAGTTCTCAGTACTACCCCTCACACAGGCTCCCTTTGACCCTCCCCTCTCACACACACACATGCGCCCTTCTCTCTAGTACACATACATACACCCTCATACTGGCTCCCTCACACTCTCTCTCTCTCTCTCTCTCACACACACACATCCCCTCATACAGAGTCCCTTCTCTCTTAATAACATATTTATTTATTTAAGTTTTTTTTTTATATACCAACATTCAAGACAGTGGTCCCATCATGCTGGTTCACAAGAAACAGGGGTGCAGTTATAATAAAACATAAGATATATGCAGTTATAATAAAACATAAGAAATTGCCATGCTGGGTCAGACCAGACCAAGGGTCCATCAAGCCCAGCATCCTGTTTCCAACAGAGGCCAAACCAGGCCACAAGAATCTGGCAATTATCCAAACACTAAGAAGATCCCATGCTACTGATGCAATTAATAGCAGTGGCTATTCCCTAAGTAAAAGATTAATAGCCGTTAATGGACTTCTCCTCCAAGAACTTATCCAAACCTTTTTTGAACCCAGCTACACTAACCACATCCTCTGGCAACAAATTCCAGAGCTTTATTGTGAGTTGAGTGAAAAAGAGTTTTCTCCGATTAGTCTTAAATGTGCTACTTGCTAACTTCATGGAATGCCCCCCCTAGTCCTTCTATTATTCGAAAGTGTAAATAACCGAGTCACATCTACTCGTTCAAGACCTCTCATGATCTTAAAGACTTCTATCATATCCCCCCTCAACCGTCTCTTCTCCAAGCTGAACAGCCCTACCCTCTTCAGCCTTTCCTCATAGAGGAGCTGTTCCATCCCCTTTATCATTTTGGTTGCCCTTCTCTGTACCTTTTCCATCGCAACTATATCTTTTTTGAGATGCGGCGACCAGAATTGTACACAGTATTCAAGGTGTGGTCTCACCATGGAGCGATATAGAGGCATTATGACATTTTCCGTTTTATTAACCATTCCCTTCCTAATAATTCCTAACATTCTGTTTGCTTTTTTTGACTGCTGCAGCACACTGAGCCGACGATTTTAAAGTATTATCCACTATGATGCCTAGATCTTTTTCCTGGGTGGTAGCTCCTAATATGGAACCTAACATCGTTTAACTACAGCAAGGGTTATTTTTCCCTATATGCAACACCTTGCACTTGTCCACATTAAATTTCATCTGCCATTTGGATGCCCAATCTTCCAGTCTTGCAAGGTCCTCCTGTAATGTATCACAGTCCGCTTGTGATTTAACTACTTTGAATAATTTTGTATCATCCGCAAATTTGATAACCTCACTTGTCGTATTCCTTTCCAGATCATTTATATATATATATATTGAAAAGCACCGGTCCAAGTACAGATCCCTGAGGCACTCCACTGTTTACCCTTTTCCACTGAGAAAATTGACCATTTAATCCTACTCTGTTTCCTGTCTTTTAACCAGGAAAGGACATCACCTCCTATCCCATGAATTTTTAGTTTTCTTAGAAGCCTCTCATGAGGGACTTTGTCAAACGCCTTCTGAAAATCCAAATACACTACATCTACCAGTTCACCTTTATCCACATGTTTATTAACCCCTTAAAAAAAAATGAAGCAGATTTGTTAGGCAAGACTTCCCTTGGGTAAATCCGTGTTGACTGTGTTCCATTAAATCATGTCTTTCTATATGCTCTACGATTTTGATCTTGAGAATAGTTTCCACTATTTTTCCCGGCACTGAAGTTAGGCTCACTGGTCTATAGTGACCCGGATCACCCCTGGAGCCTTTTTTAAATATTGGGGTTACATTGGCCACCCTCCAGTCTTCAGGTACAATGGATGATTTTAATGATAGGTTACAAATTTTAACTAATAGATCAGAAATTTCATTTTTTAGTTCCTTCAGTACCTATAGTATTTTAATTTGTTGTGTATTTATGTATGATTGAATTATGTATGTTATTTTGTGAACCGCCTAGACAGAGTTCTCTACCCCTTTGTGCGGTATATAAAAACTTTTAATTAAATAAATAGGATGCATACCATCCGGTCCAGGTGATTTGCTACTCTTTAGTTTGTCAATCTGGCCTACTACATCTTCCAGGTTCACAGTGTTTTCGTTCAGTTCGTCTGACTCATCACCCCATAAAACGATCTCTGGAACTGGTATCTCCTCAACATCCTCATTAGTAAACACAGAAGCAAAGAATTCATTTAGTCTTTCTGCAATGGCCTTATCTTCCCTAAGAGCCCCTTTAACCCCTCGGTCATCTAATGGTCCAACCGACTCCCTTACAGGTTTCTTGCTTTGGATATATTTAAAAAAGTTTTTATTATGAGTTTTTGCCTCTATGGCCAACTTCATTTCAAATTCTCTCTTTGCCTGTCTTATCAATGTTTTACACTTACCTTGACAATGCTTATGTTTTATCCTATTTTCTTCAGATGGATCCTTCTTCCAATTTTTGAAGGATTTTTTTTGGCTAAAATAGCCTCTTTCACCTCACCTTTTAACCATGACTGTAATCGTTTTGCCTTCCTTCCACCTTTCTTAATGTGTGGAATACATATGGACTGCGCCTCTAGGATTGTATTTTTAAACAATGTCCAAGCCTGTTGAACACTTAACAGGCTTGCATACACACCCGCACAAGCTCCCTTTCTCTCTCACACATAAATCCTCACATAGGCGCTCTCTCTCTCATCCACCCCTTCACACAGGCTCTGTTTGCACATACACAATCCCTTCACACAGGCCTGCATCCTCACATAGACACGCGTTCCCAAACTCTCACACACTTACACACACTCCTTCACAATCTCCTCATATAGGCTTCCCTTTCTCTAGCACCCACACAAACAGCCCCCCCTCATCCCTCCCATCACCCTCCCCTCCCCCTCACACACTCTCACTGGCACCTTCATCTTCGCTGCGAGCGGAACCCATCCCTGCGGCATGCCGGGGCCTTCATCTTCAGTGCGAACAGTGCGCGCTCCGTTCGCGGCACACCAGGGTCTCTTCTGGCAATTCTATGCAGGGGGAATTCTGCGCTCCGCAATAGCGCAGAATTCCCCCAGGACTATTTTCTCTCCTAAATCCCAAAACACTATCAGCTGAAAGATGTAAAATATTTAGAACAAAATAAAAGCAAAAAAACACAAATGTTCCCCCCCCCTTTTTTTAAATGTTGGGATTACTACCTGATAATCCCCTTTTCCTTAGTGTATACAGATGGACTCAGAACAAATGGGATAGTATCCGCGTGCTAGCAGTTGGAGACGGATCTGACGTCAGCACGGGGGCGTATATATCCCCACAGGAAGCGTAGTATTCAGTAATCTTCCTTGCAAAAGCTGTTATAGATGTGTGTACTGATGCTAAGTCAAAAAGTGAAACAGGATTCCCCTGACCGATTGATAGTAGCTGGAGACCGCCAGCATTCCCAACCGGAAGGCGTGGACACCTGGTAGAGTGTACGCTCTTATGGAAACAGATGACATGGCTTACCTTGAATCGGTGATACCCATGTACGCAGGCAGCTGGGCGGGATGCTGAGTCCATCTGTCTACACTAAGGAAAAGGGGATTATCAGGTAGTAATCCCAACATTTCCTGGCGTGTAGCCAGATGGACTCAGAACAAATGGGATGTACAAAAGTTTTACTCCCAGCCTGGGCGGGAGGCTGCCTGAGGCCCATGTAGTACCGCCCTCGCAAATGCAGAGTCCTCCCTGGCCTGGCCGTCCAGCCGATAGAACCTGGAGAAGGTATGGAGGGAGGACCACGTCGCCGCTTTACAGATTTCCGCAGGCGATAGAATCCTGGATTCTGCCCAAGATGCTGCTTGTGCTCTGGTAGAATGAGCCTTGACTTGTAGAGGCGGAGACTTCCCGGCCTCTACGTACGCTGCTCTGACAACTTCTTTAATCCAGCGGGCGATGGTGGGCTGCGAGGCCACTTCACCTAGCTTCTTCCCGCTGTACAGGACGAACAGATGGTCCGTCTTTCGTAGGTCTTGTGTAAGTTCCAAATATCTGGGCAGCAATCTGCCAATGTCGAGATGGCGTAATAAACGCCCTTCTTCAGATTTCTTCAGACCCGCCGTAGTAGGCAAGGATATGGTTTGATTAAGATGAAACAGGGAAACCACTTTAGGTAGAAAGGAGGGAACCGTACGAAGATGGATAGCCTCTGGAGTGATTCTGAGAAAGGGATCACGGCAAGACAATGCTTGTAGCTCTGAGATGCGGCGGGCTGAACATACAGCCAGTAAGAATACCATCTTCAAGGTGAGAGAACGAAGAGACAGGCCCCAAAGGGGTCTGAAGGTGGAGCCCGCAAGGAAATCCAAAACAAGGTTGAGGTTCCACAAAGGTACAGGCCACTTCAGTGGCAGACGAATATGCTTGACTCCCTGCAGGAAGCGAGAAACATCCGGGTGCTTGGCGATGGTCTTGCCATCCCTCCTGGGACCATAGCAAGACAGCGCAGCCACCTGAACCTTGATGGAGCTGAGGGAGACACCCTTCTGAAGTCCATCCTGCAGGAAATCCAACACAATAGGGATCGTGGTTGCATGTGGATTGGTGCCGTGAGTGTCGCACCATGCTTCAAATACTCTCCAGATCCGGATGTATGTGAGGGATGTGGAAAACTTGCGAGCTCGGAGGAGGGTATCAATCATGGGCTCCGAGTAACCCCTCTTCTTCAATCTAGCCCTCTCAAGGGCCATACCGTAAGAAAGAAGTGAGCCGGATCCTCGTGAAGAATGGGACCTTGATGTAGGTGGTCCCGGAGAGGAGGCAGGGGAAGGGGCTCCCCTGCCAGTAGTCTTCTCATGTCCGCGTACCAGGGCCTTCTTGGCCAGTCTGGCGCCACTAGAAGGACTAGGCCCCGGTGTCTCTGAATCTTGCGGATGACAGCGCCTAGCAGAGGCCACGGAGGAAAGGCGTACAGTAGGGTCCCTGGAGGCCATGGCTGAACCAGGGCATCGATTCCGTGTGAGCACGGGTCGCGCTTGCGGCTGAAGTATCTGGGTACTTGAGCGTTGGACTTGTCCGCCAGTAAATCCATGTCCGGAATCCCCCAATGATCCACAATCATCTGGAAGGCCGTGGGTGAGAGCTGCCACTCTCCCGGATTTAGGCTTTCCCTGCTGAGGAAGTCTGCTATGGTATTGTCCTTCCCGGCAATGTGGACGGCGGAGATGTCCTGAAGATTCACCTCTGCCCAAGTCATCAGAGGGGCGATCTCCAGAGATACCTGTCGGCTTCTGGTTCCGCCCTGACGGTTGATGTATGCCACCGTGGTGGCGTTGTCGGACATCACTCTGACTGCTCTGTTCTTCAGTCTGTGAGCAAATCGAAGGCATGCCAATCGGACAGCCTGGGCCTCTAGACGGTTGATGTTCCACGCCGACTCTTCTCTGTTCCACCGCCCTTGTGCGGTGAGTTCTTCGCAGGGTGCGCCCCAGCCACTCAGGCTGGCATCTGTGGTGAGCAAGATCCACGTGGGTGAGGACATCTTCGACCCCCTGCTCATGTGGTTGGACTGCAACCACCACCGTAACTGGGTCCACACTCTGGCTAGTAGAGGTAGGTGCGTGGAGTAGGTCCGTAGACGGGGGCTCCAGAGAGAGAGCAGGGCGTGTTGTAGAGGTCTCATATGGGCCCTCGTCCAAGGTACCACTTCCAGGGTGGATGCCATGAGACCAAGAACCTGCAGATATTCCCAGGCTGTGGGTCGACTGGCTCCCATCAAATACTGGATATGCTGCTGAAGTTTCAACTTTCTCTTGGTTGTGAGACTGATCATGTCTGCCCGGGTGTCGAACTGTACTCCCAGGTATTCCAGTGACTGGGAAGGCTGTAGGCAGCTCTTGCTGAGGTTGATAACCCAGCCCAGGCTTTCCAGAAGGGCTATCACTCTGTCGGTGGTCCGAAGGCTCTCCTCTCGTGACTTCGCCCTGATCAGCCAGTCGTCTAGGTAGGGATGGACCAGAATTCCTTCCCGCCTGAGTGCCGCCGCTACTACTACTACCACCTTGGTGAATGTCCATGGCGACGTCGCCAACCCAAAGGGCAGAGCCCGAAACTGGAAGTGGTGGCCTAGGACCTTGAAGCGTAGGTAGCGCTGATGATCCGGATGGATCGGGATATGCAGGTATGCCTCTGACAGGTCTAATGCCGTGAGGAATTCTCCTGGCTGTACTGCGGCCTTGACGGAGCCTAGAGTTTCCATGCGAAACCTCGGGACCCGTAAGTATTGATTGACGGACTTGAGGTCCAGGACAGGCCGAAAGGTACCCCCTTTCTTGGGTACCATGAAATAAATGGAATAATGTCCAGAATTCACTTCCCAGGCAGGTACTGGGATGATGGCTTTCAAGGACAGGAGCCTCGCCATGGTAGCTTCCAATGCTGCCTTCTTGTGTATGGGACACGAAGATTCCACAAACTTGTCCGGAGGGAGATGATGAAAGTCCAGATAATATCCCTCCCGGATAACGGCGAGAACCCACTGGTCCGATGTAATCTCGACCCATCTGGGGTAGAAGAGAGTCAACCTGCCCCCTATGGCTCAGTCCCCCAGATGAATCGGCGGATTCTCATTGGGAGGCGCGGCCGGGACCCGCGCCCGGGCCCGCTCCCCTCTTGCGCTGCTTGGTCCGAAAGGACTGATTCCCGGCCAGAGGACGTGGTGCTTGGTAGCAACCCCTGTAAGGACGAAACACTGGGAACTCCTGCCCCTGGAGGGCCTTGGAAAGGCGCGCTGGCCCCTTCGGAACCGATCTTCCGGCAATCTGGGCACTGGAGAGGCGCCCCATGCACTGGCAAGTTTATCATGGTCGCTGCCAAATAGAAAGGAGCCCTTAAAGGGTAATCTGGTGAGGCGCGTTTTAGAAGGCACATCAGCCGACCATCTTCGGATCCAGAGCTGCCTCCTGGCGGCTACGGAGGATGAAATCCCTTTGGCTGTTGTCCGGACCAGGTCAGATGCCGCATCTGTAAGGAACGAAAGAGCGGATTCCATGTCCGCCGCTGGAGCGTTGTTTCTAACCTGTGACAAACAGGCACGCGTCACCACCGTACAGCAGGTGGCGATCCGTAAAGATAAAGCTGCCACCTCAAAGGCCTGACGCAGAATGGCATCCAGTCTCCGGTCATGCGGCTCCCTAAGGGCCGTCCCCCCTTCAACCGGAATGGTAGTGCGCTTGACCACAGCGCTAATCAGGGCATCCACCTGAGGGCACGCCAGCAGGTCCTGGATAGCCGGTGCCAATGGGTACATGCTCTTCAGAGCCCGACCCCCTTTGAAGGCAGCCGCTGGTACCGCCCATTCTAAATCGATCAGTTGTTGCGCCGCCTATAAGAATGGAAAATGGCGGGCCGCCAAGGAGGAGGAAAGCCGCGCCTATTACGGGCGCGGAGTACCTGAGCAAGGCCCCACAATGGCGTCCTCCACGGCGTGCCACGCCGCCGATCCTCTGCGCTTCGGAGACCCGTAGGAAGAGATGTACTCCTTACCAGCTTTGGCGCTTCCCGGCTGGAACACAAGCGGTCTCCAGCTGCGGGGGAAGGGATAACCTCACCACCGCAATTGAGGAAATGCACCCGCTACCTCGTCCACGCCGGGACCGAGTGCCTCGTATGCTACACCCGAACGTCGTCCGGGGGCTGTGTCACTGCCGTGCTTCGGCAGGACCGAGGACTTTCACAGCCGGGGGAGCACGGCAATCACCCCGGGAGCTCGCTGTGGGAGGAACCCTTGGGTATCTACCACGGGAGCACGGGGCTCTAAGTCGAATAGACAGGAATAAACAAAGTAGAATCTAGAATGACAAGAAAAGAGAAAAATTAAAGTAGTCTTGGAAAGCATGCTCAACTAGCGTGCAGGCACTCCAAACTGCTTTGGAGACGGAAATTACTGAATAGCTACGCTTCCTGTGGGGATATATACGCCCCCGTGCTGACGTCAGATCCGTCTGCAACTGCTAGCACGCGGATACTATCCCATTTGTTCTGAGTCCATCTGGCTACACGCCAGGAAATATATAATTAGCCATCCATGTAGCCAGTCATAATAGGCACTTCTGGCATCTATTGTACCATCAAAAACACAGCCTTAAACTGGTTTAAATCCTTCCTCCAGAACAGATATTACAGAGTCAAGATAAACAGCAAAAAATCTTTTCCATTCAGTTCCACCCTCGGAGTCCCTCAAGGCTCGTCGTTATCACCAACATTATTTAACATCCATCTACTCCCGCTTTGTAAACTCCTCTCCGAGCTCAAATTAACACATTACGTGTATGCAGACGATGTCCAAATCCTCCTACCGATAATAGATTCTCTGGACAGTACTTTACGTCATTGGAACACCTATCTATGCTCCATTAATAACCTCCTTTTAAATCTTAACCTGATTCTCAACACAAACAAGACCGAATTCCTCTTAATCACACAGGATGGTAACTTTTCTCTAAACAACCTACCCCCTACAACGCTCCCAACCATCTCTCCCAAAGTCAGAAACCTCATGGACACTCAATTGAGCTTCACAGGCTTCATTAACAACACAATAAAGGAGTGCTACTTCAAACTTCAAGTATTAAAAAGACTAAGACCCCTCCTTCATTTTCAAGATTTCAGGTCTGTCTTACACGCGATCATTTTTTCAAAAATAGATTACTGCAATGCTCTTCTTCAAGGCCTTCCAGACAACTCCATTAAACCTCTCCAGTTGCTTCAGAATGCAACTGCAAGGATACTCACAAAGTCTAACAAAAGGGACCACATAACACCGATCAAGAAGCTCCATTGGCTCCCAGTCAAATTCAGAATCCTCTACAAGCTTTTAGTAATCACCCACAAAGCCATTCTTAACATCTCTCCGCTGGACCTATCGACCCCCCTGCAACTTCATACTTCAACCCGTCCTCTGAGATTAGCGCAAAGAGGGACTCTTAGAACACCTACATTCAAAACCTCCTTTAGTAAAAGAGCCTTTTCCACCGCAGGCCCCAAACAGTGGAACCTGCTCCCACCGGACCTTAGGCTGGAACAATGCCCAATTACATTCAAGAAGAGACTTAAGACGCTACTATTCAGACAAGCCTTCCCATAACACTCGTCCTTGCCTCATCCTCCACGGACCTTCTGTTCCTAAGCTCAGATGCCTAAGCACTTTTTCTTCCGCTGCCTAAGCTATTTAATATATGTATATTAGTTTCATTAAATCTATGGTAACCCTCCGCTACCCTCCCCCCCCCACCTTCCAACCCCCCTTCTAACCCTCTTACAATCCCTCATTCCTACCCCCTCCCTCGGAATACTTTGTTACCCCAAAAAGCCAACTCTTATCAGTTCTTACCAGTTTAGGACACGTTACTCCCCATGCTTAAGCTGTATCCAAGTTTTTCTCTCCCCCTGTTCTATGTAAGACAACTTTGTCACTGTTTTTTTTATGGTTGCAATGTAAACCGGAGTGATAATTAACTCTGTTATTTGAACTTCGGTATAGAAAAGTTATAAATAAATAAATAAATCATTTGCCTTATATGCTTAGTCATAGGCCAGTTTTTTTTTGTTTTTTTTATAATGTAGATAAAATGCACTTTTCTTATCTTATTTGATACCACTAAGTCCTCTAGCCTCAAGAGAACAGTATTTTTGAAGGGTGACTCCTCTCCCTCATCCGGCTAGCAGAGAAAACCCAAATGCTTCCTCGGAATCCTGTGTTCTCTGTATGGAAAAGCCTGTGCAAAACTGACTGGGTGTCCATACCGGATTTGCAAAAACATAGGTCAACATTTTAGGCATCAATTTCAAGGAGTTCTGTTAGAAAGAGAAAGTCCACGTATGGCATGGACTGGCAAACACTGGTCAACACCTTTGGGCTTCATCCATGTTAAAGCTGATACCTAACTCCAGATTTTCAGAAACGGCAGATGCATTTTACCCCCACTATACGCAGGACCCTGCAGTCTTGCATTTCATAGGGAATGCAATAGAAAAGCAAAACTACAAGCCCCTGCTTGCAATGGAGGGAAAAACCCAGGATGGCTCAACCTGCTCTGAAAACAAAGCCAGTTAGCCACCTTAGGGGCAGATGCAATATAAATTGCGGAAAGCGGGCGCTGAAAAGTCAATGCCCGTTTTCTTAACGTGCACATGGCTCCCGCAAGGGGGGGGTGCCATGCAATATCCAAATTAGGGGGGTCACGGCTGCCGGTTATGAAGACCGACGCAGGTAAACCCGGCGTCTGTTTTCATAACTGGCAGTCTGCCAGTAATGAAAATAGCCGCCAATAAACTCGGCGTCCATTGTCATTACTGGCAGATGGCAGGAGAAAGTACAGAAAAAGCTTTTTTTCTGCTTTTCTATACTTTTTACTTGCGCTCAGCTATTAACGCCTGCTCCAGGCAGGCGTTAATATTTGAGCGATAAATGTGCGTCTGAGATGCACATTTATTTTTTTGCATGCGGAGTGAATGAGTAATAGCCTCATTCACATGCATTTGCATGTGATGAGCGCTATTACGTTCACTCTGCAGAGTGCGGGTTATACAGTGCACTCGGCTGAGCGCACTGTATTGCTTCGGCCCCTTAGACGCCAAATGTATATGCGTTATCTTTAAAATGTTAATCTTTCCATTCTGTTTTGTACTGTTTAGAAAACTTCTGTTGCATGAAAAATACCATAGCTGAAGAGCTAGTAACTGATTAATCAGTTACCACCACTCTTGCCGAGGTTAATGCAATACCCTCAGCTGCCACCTCGAGCTCCCTTGAATAAGTAACTGGTTAAAAAATTAATCATTAATTATAAAGAGATGACTGTATATAGCACCAGCACAGCCTATATGGCTTTGCAAGCACACAGCCAACTAGTCATCTTGGGGTTTTTTTTGTTTTTTTACTTACCCTCATTCTATAAACTAGGAGGGGGATTGCGTGCATGCATATTGTTATTAGATTAAAACAGACAATCCCAGAATGGGCAGTACAGGGCAAACTTTTTTCTTCTCTTTTTGCAATTCTGAATGCCATGCTATAGGGTGAGGTGGATAAGGAGGAAGTGAGCCAACTGGGATTCTCAAAATCCTTTCATAATGCCAAAAAAACCCCATTCTAATATAAAGGAGAGTATTAGCTCTCAAAAGCTAGTCAAGAAATGTATTAAGTTAGTCCAATAAAAAAGGTATCACCTCGTTTTAGGTCCCACTTTGTTAGGTAGCAGGAGGAAGGTTCTGGCACTTTGAATTTCTCAGACTTAAAAATGCATTTTCTCAGACAATTTCTTGTCTAGTGGTAACCAGCTACCCTGTTTTGGTTTACAGATGCCATTTCAATAACAGCGGTTTTCCGCGACACTGAGCGTTCGTGTTCCATAGTGTGCTCAGAAGTTTCTTTTTTATAGTGTTTCCTTGTTGGTCTGGCTTGTGGTGCCATTTCTATGTTCTTATAACTCCCGTTTAATTCAGATTCTGCAAAGAAGGTTCTCTTGCTGCTCAGATTCTGAGCTATCCAATATAAATCTGTGCTTCTTCTATCCAGCCTCGGCCAGTCCACCAGCTGCTCGTTAGGCTGGCATTTTTCATCTTTGATTCTCACTGCCTTTAAGTTGAATAGGCTCATCCCATTCATTAAGACCGGGAGTAACCTTTCAAAAACACAGACTTTCACTGTATTTTGTGCCAGGGATCCCCCATGAGGAAGCCTTTATTGGCAAAACAATGGCCTTGTTGGGGATTTTCTATCAGAGCCAGGAATCGACGCACTACAGCATAGAAAGGGGATGTTCTAGGAGACCCAGGAAACGACACACTGTAGTTTACAATAAGAATGTTTATTGCGTGAGGCATCACAGTGCACACAAACACGTGTCTATTGTGCGAATGAGAAATGAAGGCAGCACCGCGTCAATCAGCGAGTGAGTCTTTGTGAACGTATTAGTGTGTACTTGTGATTAGTGATATTTTCAGGTACAATTGTAAGATATAAGTGAGCTATCATGACTCCATGTATCTAATTGTTTACATACATACATATATTTATATACCTACACACACACATATATACATACACATACACAAAACATTCAACCATTAACAATACCATTTGTACATAGTATTTAATTAATTTAATTTGTATTTTGTCTAACCAGTTATTCTTTCCTATCTCTTCCTTCTTCTCCAAGTTCTGTGACCCTTGTTAATTGTAACTGTTTCCTTCGATCACCACAGTTTTAGTTTGATGTATTTAATGCACCCCATTTCATGTAAACCAGCAAGATATGTCCTCATGATTGCCGGTATATAAAAACCTTAAATAAATAAATAAATAAATATATACATGGAATTGTATGTGTGTAACCATTTACTGTCAGAGTTCCATCGTATAATCCTGTATTATGGGATACAAGAACAACTTTTTAATGAAACTGCTCATGTATTTTAGGACTTTGGTTATGATTAAAAATTATCTTAATGTGAATATCTAACATTAGTGCTTTTTTACTGTTTTCTTGATATATATTACCCATTATTTCTGTGCAAGAAAACACTGATGAGATGCACTGTGCTGTCTACCTAGGGATATCACATTTGTTTGATCCTCTGATTTGCAAGGATCTTGTAGCCATGTTAGAAGTGGAAGACTTTGTGGGCTGCAATATCTTTTGAAAGGACCAATGGAGGTAGGGGGGAACCTGCTTGTGCACTGTACTTTTTTCCTGGGTCCTAAAAGGTATCACTTCTCTGTTACAGCAACCAGTGGCAAAGCATACTGCACAACTGCTTGGGACATCCCATGTAAACCGCTTCATATCTTACAGAGAACTCACAGCCTTCCAAGTCTGAATTCTGAACTCTAATTACATTGTCCAGGAAGGTAAGTGAATCATTTTACATTGCAAACAACTACACTTAGATAAGGCACAGAATGCAGTTTTTAACCAAACAAAAGTTCTTAGTGGGACCCCCCTCCTAAAAACAAATATGTCCAATAAAATATTGTTTGCCTTCTGAAACTCCAGTTTAAAAAAAAAAGCAGCTTAAATACCACTGCATGCATTGAATATAATTTTTCATGGTTAGAGATGGATCCATAGGAAATCTAATCAGCTGAACAGTGTGGTGCTGACTACACTGGCCCATTTGAGGCTACAGTATATGCTGCTTCTGTGCAAAAGGGATACTTGCACGGAGAGTCACCAGAACCATGTTATAACTGTAGTCCAGTTTTGTTTTAGTTTGATTTTTAGTGCTTCCATTTCATTTTTATAGACCTACCAGCAGATTTTACCTGTTTAGACAGTCATTTTACTATCAGCAATTTAAAATGATTACATATCGTTTTATACACCCACCCACACACAAACAATGCAGTGAATACCCAAGTGACAGGAGAAGGAGGTGTGCCAGGCAGGCAGCCACATAGGTCCAGATTTAAGAATAGGCAATAGCCTCCGGCATCAAATTCCCCATAGGTGCTGGAGAGCCAATGCTACCATGCCATCATCAGAGCTTGTTACCTCCCTAGCACTGACCCCACAGCAGCAACTATGCAGGCAAAATTCAGCACCAGGCCTGCAAACCCTCCCAACTGAGAAGGTCCTATGTTGGCCATACTCCCATCTTAATACGGGCCACCGTAAGACTTGTCTGAGCACAAGGGCTTGCAGGCCCGGCACTGCGTTTTGTTGCCATTGCTGCTATGGGCTCAGGATGGGACGAGGGAAGATCTGGCCAGGTTGGGGTGGGGGGTATTCTGGCTCTGATAACCTCAGGGTGGGATGGGGAATGGACCCCCCCCCCCCCCCACTGCCTATGGGCACCCAGATGTTAAAATTGGCTCTATAATTAAATCAACTGGACAATGAACCAGTCTTGCGGAACCTAGGCAGGGCACATCGTTCAAGGCCTGGCAAGAACATCCACTGCTTACTGCATAGGGCGCCTAGAGGAACCATGCGAGGCTGGAAGCCTGGATGGTTGAGAGTGTCCATTATTTACTTTGTGATAGCTTCCTTAAAAATCTACTTTCAACAGTTAAACTACAATCTAGCACCCCGCAAACTTTTTCTTCTAATTTTTAAACACTAACAATTTTACAAAATCACCAATCAAGTTCATGCACCAGCTCCAGAAAAGAATGAACAAAGATGAGAAGAGGAACAAGGACATATTATCGCTTGAAAAGTAAGATAGCCAAGTCACAACCCATACTCACTAAACCAATGATTCTCAACCAGTGTGTAGGGGAGTGCTGCCGCTGGAGGTCAGGCCAGCGGCGGCTGAAGAGCAGAGGCCAGGCTTATTGGGCCAAACAATGGGAAGCGGCTCCATGTGAGCTTGTGTGTGTGAGTTGTAGAAAGGGAGCGAGAGCACGTATGTGATTGAGAGACAGAGACTGGACAGGGAGGTTACTGGTCTGCGTGAGACAGAGACTATGTGAGAGTGACTGGTTGTGGGCCCTAAGGAAGAGAATCGTGAGGACAGAGCTTCAGCAGCCATTGCTGCTTCTGGTGAGTGCTAGTGGCCTGCAAGGGAAAGGAGTAGGAGAGTTGCTGGGGAGGGTAAGTAAAGGTGGCTTTTTAAGTTTATTTTTCTTGATTGATTGCCATTTTAATTATTGGGTATTATGTGATGTGTCTGCTGTTTTGAAATATTTTATTGATATTTAGACAAGTTTTAATATTTTTTATGAGTTTTTAATTGTTGGATGTTCATCAGCTGTTTTGTAACATTTTAGTATAGTTTTACAATTATTTCTGTGTGGGTATCTATAGCAGCCTAGCTTGTTGTTTTCCTAATAGGAGGTGTATTAGTGTTTAGGGCCTGGTTAAATATTTGTAGTGTTGCCTTTTCATAGATAGGGTTGTTACTGTTTGAGTGCATTCCATAATACAGGTGTAACTTTGTGAGAATTAGTTTGTGTGCATTATTGCAGATCCTGGGACTATGTTAGGTGCTATATTTCTCTTTCCATTTCTCCAGGTTCACACTGCATGCAGAGTGGCTGTTTTGGTTTTCCATTCCATTTTGTCTCCATATTTATAATTTATGGTCTTTCTATATTTGGTGAAGGTCAGTTCTGGCTGTGTGACCGAGGTAAGGTATTTTACTAGCATGTAGGCATTTGTATCAATCTTATTTGTTGTGTTTTCTCAATAGGACATGCATTAGTGGTAAATTACTGTATTTTCGTAAGGAGGGGTATTGCGCCTGGTAGCAGAGGAAGTTTGTTTTGCTTTTACTGAGATGTCATCAGAACCAGAATATCTTTTTGAATGGTGAGTTGTACGGGTAATGTCTGCTCTGTACCCATTGTTGAGGATGCAGAATGTATATTTACATTTAGCCCCGTGACGGTCACATGTTCAGTATGTTATGCATGTGAGAGCTATCTGTCAGGTGTGTCCCAGCCGAAAAAAGGTTGAGAACCACTGCTCTACAGAATACTAGGAGGATTCATTGTAATTCTAATTAGTATAAATACATACCAGATAAATTCCAACAGAACCTCAATTGTCAAGTTACATATAACCAGCCAATACAATATTAAGATGGAAGATTTAGCCTATGTCCGCCAATAAAATGACCTACTTTATTCAAAGAGAGGGCCCATGTTGTTGGCACATTTGATTCCCCCCCCCCCCCCACCACAACTTTTAAACAGCTGTTAGAATGAAGTGTGTGAGAAAGGGGAACTAAATGTGATGCACACACCTTTAAACTTATTCTAGGGGTCTATTCTAGCTTGTCAGTTCCTTCTGGAGTCTAGAAAGTTGGATTTCAAAGTAATGGTTACCAAGAACTCACAGGATTAACAGGTTTTGGGAGTTCAAACAGCTTCATTTTCCTCTCCTAATAAGGCCTCTATGGCCATGGCATAAACAAACAAAGACACACACACAGGCAGATGTTTTGCATCGGACTGAAGCCTAGTCATTAGATCACTAGCTCTCTCACCTGTTATCTTTTTATCCCTAAAAAGAATTCTTTTGTCCATGATAATGGCCTAATTTTCCTGACTGGCCTGCTGCTTCTGATCCTTTTGAAGAGTCTAGCAGAACATTTGTCTTAGTTGAGTACAGCTTTTTATAACCCAACAACCATTCCCTCATCAGGAAATCAGCCAAGATTTAGTTCACAGGGAGGATAAACCCAGTCGTTTTGTTCTGCCAAACTGAACATCAAAAGGATTTTATTCAGAGTAATATGAGTATTTTCTGACCAAAGGCAATTAAGGATTCTCCAAATGGAAAGACTATTCTGCCGTTTTGATGGCCAGGATGTACAGTTCCCAAAATGCCAAAAGCGCCTTAGTTAGCAATATGATATACCTTGAGAAAAGCACACAAAGCTTGTTGTTGAATATCATCGTGACCTTATAAAAGAACATCCCAAACTCTAGACCTTATAGTCCAGGATTCTCGCAAAACTCAAATTGGTCAATTTTGTGCTTCCCAATCCAGTTGCATAAAGCCTCACTCAACAGATCTGATTTGCAGGACATCCACAATGAATCTGCAGGGGATATTTGCATATAGCAGATAAGTTATCAGGACCAGTTAGTGCAATGAATGCAGCAGTTTGTCGGGTGCTGTTCTAGCAACAGCATCACTGTTCACTTCCTTCACAGCAACCCAGGCTAGAAATTTAAAAAAAGAAAAAAAAATTTCACTCCCTCACCATTTAAATCTGGAAATACCATACAGCTTTGTCAATACACCTCAATCCATGTGTGTATTCTTGCAATTGTTCATGCTCTGGACTTTATTTGGGCAACAAATAAGAAAAGGTGCCAAAATCTACATCATTTCAGTAATGCACCAAAATGTCCACCATGCACAAGGCTTGAACCATCAAATTCAACTCAACTGGGAAATAAATCTGGATTCAAACTCAGCTGTGACCTAATCCCCCAAGACATGGCGAGAAATGTTTTTTCCTCCTCCTCTCACATACACAGTAGTAATCTGAATAGACTGTTCTTTAATCTTCCACATAATCCGGACTCATTTTGAATTGCCAATTGCACAACACATCCAATAAGAGAAATATTGTGTATTTGTTCCCCCCTCCCCTCCTCGGGAACTAAAGATACATCACTATTAAAAGGATGATAAAGAAAAAAAAAAGGAGTACATTCTTGTACAAGTGTGGGCTCATATTACAAATAATATTTCTGTTCCTCAAAATTAGCATCCCCATGAAATATTTAACCAAGTGATCAATAATCCTTATCCATTATTAAAAAAAAAAAAAAAAAAAAAAAATGATTTGTACAATTCCATAGCCCTCAGGAAAGGTACCTAACATAGGCTGACCAAATTGCATTGAATGAAGATAGGCAATCATTTTTAACAGCAGTTAAGGAGGACAATAGTTATAGTCTGTGCATATTATCTAGGACCTGAGAGAAAGGTGGCATCTGTTCAGGTTTTCAATGGGCAGCCACAACCAGCCTACCAGCAATGAAAAATTTGCACACTTGCTGGTGTTTGGTTAACCCTGGTAGAGGATAGCTAAACGCCAAAGCTGTGGCAGATGAGCAGTGAGCATCAAAAAGTTTCCCCAGCCATTCAAACACCAATTTCCAAAAGACAGTTATTTTATCGCATTGCCACCAGATGTGTAAGAAAGATCCTAACGGTCCACACTGGCGCCAGCAAGATTGTGAAAGACGTGGGTAAATCGTAGAGTCTCTCAGATGTGAGGTACCATCAATAAAGCATCTTATAACACTGTTCTTGAAGGAGTGTAGATATATAGCATTTACCAGCCAAAAGGTAGAGCCTCATCCAAACCCTAGGTCCTAAGGTTTGACCCAAATCTCTTTCTCAACCAGTTACATGTGGGCTGGGGCATTACTAGGAGCTGAAAGGAGGAGATTAAATCTTAGAGATAAGAACATAAGAAATTGCCATGCTGAATCAGACCAAGGGGTCCATCAAGCCCAGCATCCTGTTTCCAACAGAGGCCTCTTCAGCCTTTCCTCATAGGGGACCTGTTCAATCCCCTTTATCATTTTGGTTGCCCTTCTCTGTACCTTCTCCATCGCAACTATATCTTTGAGATGCGGCGACCAGAATTGTACACAGTATTCAAGGTGTGGTCTCACCATGGAGCAATATAGAGGCATTATGACATTATGACAGATAGCTATGCTTTCTGGGTGACGTCCTCTAGCGGCACAGGGCAGAGCTTTCTGTTAGTATGCATTGCTCTGCACTTATGAGCAATAGTTTTCCGCGTGATTGTTTCTTCTCTTCAGCTGATATTAAAGCTATTACAGCAAAGCAGTGGTCCAGGGAGAAGGGTGGGACTGCATGGCGAATTCACCCTATCTTCAGAAAACACTGTTTATGGTAAGCAAACTTGCTTTTTTCCCCTATCGATAAGCAGACTGAATTAGCTATGCTTTCTGGGAGACCCCAGTCCAGGGTTGCTAATGTATGCAGAAAAGATAGTTTACCTGGTCACTACAGAGATGTGAATGCAGTTGATCTGCGTGCAACCTGCCCAGAGCGTGGACCGCTTTGACCTCCAACTGTATTACGCAAAACTACTGCTTGAGGCAGTAATGAGATGTAAAGATATTTATGGACAACCAAGTCACTTCTTTGCAGATTTCTATGGAAGAGGTGCACCACAGATATTGCTGTGGCTCTCATTTGATGTGCCTTGACTGAGTCCATAAGCTGCGAAGAATGTGAAGAGTAGCAAAACTGAATACACTGAGGTATCCAATTTGTTATAGTTCTCTCTGCTGCCGGGTGACCTGGTGCATTTGGGTTAGATGACACATAGCTGAGAAGTTCGTTTAGTTGCATGCCAATGCTCTTTTACAATCCAATGTATGCAGTAACTTTTCCCTATCGTTAGTATGAGTTTGGGAAAGAATGTAGGCAGAGTAATTGTTTGATTCAGATGAAGAACTGATACAACATTCAGTAAAAAGGATGGATGCGATCATATGACGACTTTGTAATGGTAAAACTGCAAGTAAGGAGGGTAATGAATTAATGCTTGTAGTTCACTGACTCCTATCTGAAGTTACTGCAATCAGGAACACCACTTTCCATGTAAGGTACTTCACAGCCACTGTCTCCATGTGTTCAAATGGGGGAGGGGGAACATGAGCTTTTCAAGAACATTCAAGACCCATGGAATAAGTGGCTTGGAGATTGGAGGATAGATGTGAAAGAGCCCCTTCATGAACTTAGAGATCAGAGGAATTGAAATGGCAAACTCATCCTCAGGAGTGGGGTATGCCGCTATTGCGCTCAAATGAACTGTTGGAGGACGTTGCCAGTCCTGATATAAATAATAGGGATGTGAATCGTTTTTTGACGATTTAAAATATCGTCCGATATATTTTAAATCGTAAAAAATCGTTAGAGGCGCGATACAATAGGAATTCCCCCGATTTATCGTCAAAAATCATAAATCGGGGGAGGGGGGAAAACCGGCACACTAAAAACAACCCTAAAACCCACCCTGACCCTTTAAAATAAATCCCCCACCCTCCCGAACCCCCCCAAAATGTTTTAAATTCCTGGGGTCCAGTGGGGGGGGTCCCGGTGTGATCTTCCACTCTCGGGCCACGGCTGCATTAATAGAAATGGCGCCGGCGCCATTTTGGTTCCTGTCCCCCGACGTCACAAGCACAGGAGATCGCTCCCGGACCCCCGCTGGACCCCCAGGGACTTTTGGCCAGCTTGGGGGGGCCTCCTGACCCCCACAAGACTTGCCAAAAGTCCAGCGGGGGTCCGGGAGCGACCTCCTGCACTCGTTGCCGTATTGCAAAATGGCGCCGGCCGTATTGCCGGCGCCATATGGCCGTATTTGCCGGCGCCATTTTGCAATACGGCCGGCGCCATTTTGCAATACGGCAACGAGTGCAGGAGGTCACTCCCGGACCCCCGCTGGACTTTTGGCAAGTCTTGTGGGGGTCAGGAGGCCCCCCAAGCTGGCCAAAAGTCCCTGGGGGTCCAGCGGGGGTCCCGGAGCGATCTCCTGTGCTCGTGACGTCGGGGGACAGGAACCAAAATGGCGCCGGCGCTACTTCTATTAACGCAGCCATGGCCCGAGAGTGGAAGATCACACCGGGACCCCCCCCACTGGACCCCAGGTAATTTAAAACATTTTGGGGGGGTTCGGGAGGGTGGGGGATTTATTTTAAAGGGTCGGGGTGGGTTTTAGCGTTGTTTTAGTGTGCTGGTTTTCCCGCCCTCCCCCAATTTAAACGATTTTTAAAAAAACAAAACCGCGACGATCAGATTCCCTCCCCCCCCCAGCCAAAATCGATCGTTAAGATGATCGATCACACGATTCACATCTCTAATAAATAATGTATGTAAATAGCATAACAAGAGTTCAGGGCTGCAGGAAAAAGTATTGATTTCTCTTGTCATGCACCTTTTGTGGTATCTATACCATTTTCTAGTGTAGCTCTCTCTCTTGATGGTTTCCTAGCAGAGACTAGGATGTTTTGAATGTCTAGAGATAAGTGGAGATGGTCTAATACACTCTTTTCAACCTCCAAGGGGTCAGATGGAAGGAGGATTGCATCGGATGTAACAGGGCACCGTCCTCCTGTGGGAGGATGTCTGCACTGTTCCCCAAGGGAATCTGAGGAAGAATAGAAAGGTGAACAAGATAAAAGCATACCACATTGTCTTGGCCAAGCTGGAGCAATTATGAGATCTATGTTTACTATGCACTTCTGTAGTGTCCGAGATATTAGAGGTATCTGAAGGCACACATAGAAAAGACCTCCCATCCAGGGAATGAGGAACGCATCTTGCGAATACCTTCTGGGACTCTGATAAACTGACCAAAGACGGCATAGTTTTGCATTGTGCTCTGTCCACCAGGTTATGTCCAGTTTCATAGTCTTCGTTAATGCCACCTTAATGGAGGCTAGTTGTCAGAACTGGGACCACTGGAACCTGAGATCCCACTGTAGACGACACATATGAAGACAAGCACAAGAGAACGTAAACTGCTGCAGCCATATGCCCCAACAATGTTAGAACTTCCCATGCAGAGGATTGGAATTGCTGATATAGGTGAAGTGCTACGGAACGTAGGGACTTAACTCTCTTCTGGAAGAAAGGTTTTGCACGCTACAGTTTTTATCCTCGCTCCTATGAACTGTAGGATCTGCATAGGGTGGGAGGTTCTATTTTTCGTAATTTATGATGAAGCCTAGATTTTCTAGACAGAGAATTGTGTCCATTAGATGTACTTGCAGTGTTTCTGAATGCGGAGACACTATTAGTCGTCCAGGTAGGGAAAAATCCTTATTCTCTTTTTCTGGAGATGGGTCACAGCTATGGCAAGGCATTTTGTGAAAACTCTTGGGGGCAGACAGGCCAAAATGGGAGAACCTTGTACTGGTAATGCTGGGAATTGACCTGGAAGCAGAGGTAACGCCAATAGGATTGGTGTTTCGTGATGTGGGAATATGCATTCGTGAGATCCAGTAAGCACATCCAATTGTTGGGTTGGAGGAATGGCAGAATTGATTTGAGAAAGGTCATCTTGAACTTTTCTTTCCGAACAAACTGGTTGAGAAAACTAAGGTCCAGGATCGGACTCAGGTCACCTGATTTCTTTGGTATGAGGAAGTATTGGGAGTAGAATTCCCTGTAGCATTGCGAATGGGGTAGAATACGTATAGCCATCTGATAGAGCAACGACTACACTTCCTGATGTAACAATGCAGTTTGTGACTGATTCAGGACTGGAATTATAGCATAAGCATTAGAAGGCATTTGCTTGAAATTCAGCTTGTAGCCATTTCAAATGATGCTTAAAACTCAACAATCTGAGGTGATGGACTCCCAGGAGAGGTAGAACTGAGCTATCTTACCCCCTTTGAGTGGTAGTTGTGGTCTAGGCCCTTTCAAAAATTCTGCTGTGGATTTTGGGCTGGGCCCTGTCTGAGGCCGTTGGCCCCTCAGGCGTCCTCTGGAATGATTTTATATCCCTTGCTGCCTGGGCAGCTGGTAAGCCTGGTAAAGTTATGATCTGAAGAAAGGAGTTTGCCAGTCAGGTTGCCTCTGGTAGTAGGGTTTCTTAAATTGACCATAACAGCGCCTCGATGATTCCAGTTGCTCTGCTGGAGAAGTGAGGAAAGAACTGCTACATTTTGATCTTTGATTTGGGAGACAGCCTCCCTAAGATAGTCTCCAAACAGGTTATCTCCTTTGCATGGTAAGTCCGCTAGCTTACCATGGACATCTTCCCTGATGATACTTACATGGAGCCAGGCTATTATTCTAGCTGCTATCGAAGCTGCGCTCGTATGTACAGATGTTTCAAAGGCTTTGTATATGGTTCTTAAGTGCAGTCTATCAAGGGTTATAGGGGGGAGGGAAACAATCACCCACACCCCCTGGAACAGATTGTTTTAAGGCTTGTACGCATTCGTATAAATATTGAGCAACATAAAATTGATGGTGCTGAATCCTGGCATTCAACATCGCCCCTTTGAAAAAAAAACTTTCTGACTGAACTTGTCAAGGATCTTATTGTCTCTTCCAGGAGGTGTATTGGAATGGAGACAAGACATCTTAGCCTTACACATCGCAGATTCCACCAATACTGACATTTGAAGGAGTTGTACTTCCCCATAGTGATGAGCCTTGCACATTTGGAACTTTAGGTCCATTTTCCATGAAACTGTTTGCCCTGTGTACAGGGTCTCCCAGGTCTTATCCAGGAATGTATCTAAACACAGAGTGGGATGGCAATGCCATTGGTTCCAAAGGGACATCAAAGTTTTTCAGAACTCCCAATGTTTCCAACCTCTGATCAGGAAGTTTCTTGGTCTCTATTTTCAAGGCCTACCCCATCTTGTCAACAAATTTTGAATAGGTCAAATGTTCCGGGGGTGATGACAGCTCTGAAGAAATCTCGGGGGAAAGGGTGGGTGAGAAGAGCTTCTTGGAGAAGTTGGTGGAGAAAAAAATGTCAACGTCTGGTTCTGGTGATGCACTTTGTTCTTGGCCCCCGCTCTGGTCAAATGGGCTCCGGGGATGAAAGAGGGTCTAGGGATGAGAGTTCCTCCTCTGCTGTTGGACTAGGCCATTGAGGCTAGTGCTGCTCAGTGTCAAGCAAGGAGAAGAATGTCTTTATGGATGTGTGATATCTGGGTCATGGTTTGTGAGGCCGCCCTCCCCTGCATGACCGGTTGCTTTGCCCTGTGTGGAGTGGAAGTCTGTTCAGCATCTGATCGTGACTTGGAAGCAGATCTCCTGTGCTCTCTGAGGCATAAGCATAGCCACCTGCAGTATGAAGGAGTCTGGTCCTCTATGATGCTCAAATGGTGGTAAGCTTTGGGATGCTGATTTGTGCCTCTTGGCGATTGGCTCCTGCAGATGAGGATATTACCTCTTCCGATGAGATACCCAAGATAGATCAGAATAAACTGAGGGAATTTCTCGACATCTGACTGGTCAGCCCCCCCCCCCCAAATGAACTCTTTTCAAGCAGTTGACCACATCCTCAAACTTTCTTAGATGAAAGAATCTAATATGGAAAGTGCTGCCTCTTCATTTACAAACTGGCAATATTTCATATCGCTTAACAATGCAAGTCAACAATCCAGAAACCTGAATTACTGCCTTGTTCCTAGCAAGTTTAAATAGACCACTTAGTAATAGTTAATACAACAATTTAAGTTTATTTACACCTTCAAAAAAATCTAATTTGTTAATTTGTAAGGTAAGACTTCCCCTATGCTAAAGTCACGTGGACTCTTGTTTTCAAGAATAGCTTTTGCCATTTTGCCTAGCACTGAAGCCAAGTTCACTGGTCTATGAGGAAGGAGGTTTAAATACATCAGAAGTAATTACTGTGATTAAAAGCACATTTCTTAAAACACTACAAGTTGTCAGTGATGTAGTGTTAAGACCACTGGGAGAGTGCGTAAAGGTGACAAGAGGTCCAATTAAGTCAGACCAATCATCAAATTCAGTAGTCAATGCCAAACAAACATGGGATACTAGTCACTCCCAAAACCAAGTTTTGATGAAGGATGACAAAAATAGATTTTACTCTGCTCTACTGAAAAGAAAAAATAAAAAGGTTACACTCACTTGGATAGTGATACTCCTCCAGGTTTCCCAATCAGCTCCTCGTGATGCAGCACTGCATCGTCCCATGAAATGTCCAAGAAATTCATAATAGTCTGCATGGATAGCTGGGGATGCAATACCAACTGTTCGTAGTAGACGGGCAGGCACTTGGTCTGTCCCATTTCCAAGCACTGGGAATACATGCTCTCGATCGCTTTGCTCCATTTGGTAAGACAATCTCGATAGCTGGTCAAATCGAAACCAGCTATTGTAACTTTCCTGGTGATCATAGAGTGCACAGAAGCACGCCCATCCCGAATCATCAAAAGAAACTTGGAGTTTGGAAATAATCTAGAAAGATAGAGTGAGGACTTTAGAGTAAAAGGGTCTTTGTTACATAAATACCTGGCTGGCTCGCCATGTTTGGCTATGATTTCCAATATAAATGCCTGAATTGCAGAGTCCAAAACCTGGTCAGTCACCCCAGCTTCATCCAGACGCATTTTTTCACGCCCTGATTTGGACCATGCATGGCGCATGGCCAACACTCTGGGAATAATGCGGGTCTCCTCCCCGCAGCGGATATCCGGGTGAGCGTCCAACATGGCTCTCATTAATGTTGTGCCACTCCTTGGTACGCCGCCAATGAAAATTAGAGGCATTTTCTTGCTGTAGCGGTATTCAATATTATTGGCATCCAGCATTACTAACTCTTCATTCTCCGGCCTCATGACCCTGCGATTTCGCCTGCTGTACTCATCGCCAAGTATCTGTTGGCATTCCAGCATTTGCTGGCCAAGATGCATGGCCACCACAAACACTACAGTGAGACATAACATCAACAGCATCCTCCTCATTGTAACCCTCATTCTGGTTTTGATCCTCTCCACACATGAGATATACTGAGATATTCTGGGTGTTTTCAGCCTTCGGTTATGATGCAACTCTTCCACTCTACCCCTGAAAAGAAAAAAAAACCCAAACATACATGTTCAAATATATATTTATATGCATATGACTTTAGAGTAAAAATTAAAAAACAAAAAAAAACTTTCCTTGGCAGTAGGTGACAAAAAACAATTACATAATGTTTAAAAAAAACAAAAAAAAAAACCAACTACTGCAAGCAAACCAAATCTCAAAAAAAGCTCATCAAAACAAAATAAAATTTCTTGCAATGTGAAAAGATTTCTATAACCACTGTGAATAGAACCCCATAACATGCTCAATTCCAGGAACAACCCATTATCTCAATGACAATACCCTTGTTTCACCACCTTAGTGGCTTCTTCAGGGGACAAGCTCTATAGCATATAACTGTTTGTTTAAACAGTGTATATCACCTGCTGCCAAGGAAAGTTTTGACTGTAGTGTGCATATGAAATCACCATATTTTCACTCAAAATTGTGTGTTTCGAAAAATATTTTTGGAACCTTTTCAAAACAGTTATTCAGTGGACTCACATTTTTTGGTAGGTCCAAGACAGGCTATAATTAGCCCTTTTCCCTCTGCTACCGATATTTTTTTTTTTTTTTTTTTAAATAGACCAAAATTCCCAGAACATATTTAAATTTGTAAATGAGGTAAAATGATAGGTAGCTCCATCCCTCCCCTTGCCCATTTGAATTTTAGGGTTAATATAACATGATGCATATTTTCACCGATTAGTTTTCATGGGCTGTTTCCTAACAGTTATGTGCTGATTAGTAGAAGGAAGGACGGAGGTCCTACGAGTGAAAAACCATAAGACAGGTAGCAGCTGAGCATTACTATCATAAAGTTTAGTGACATACTGATGTAAAAACTTGAATTTTGATTTTCAATGCTGCTGTAAGCACAGCCCAGGATCTCCTTTGACCAGAGTGGCTTTACAGAACATGGATATGCTAACAGAACTGCCATGAGCACACGTCTGCTCATCCTTACACCCAAACCTAGAGCGCGCCTCAAAACTGATACTTCAAACGGTACAAAAAACCCCCCAAAAAACAAAAGTTAGCAGCCTGGCATAATAATTCTTATGGTTTAACATAGTTGCTGCTGAACCATCTTGCTAAAATGCACACGGGATTATGCTAGCTGGATGGGGAGGAGGGGAAACCCCTACATAGTCATGAAGGAAGGCTCTTACAGATCTCATCCCTGGTTGCAATTCAGCTGAAAATTAAAAAGCAGCAGCAGCAACTGGCAGGAGGCCACCCGCCCCCTCCCGAAAATGTGATACCTAATTTGTAAGGTAGATGAGGACAAAAAACAAAAAAAGAGGGGGGGGGACCATGTCCCTTCCTTTTTTGAAAATTTTCTTTCAACAAAAGGTTCAGATTCCCACTGCGGCATGTTCCAAAGCAAAATAACCTATTCAATACCTTTGAAGAGACAGATGTTAAGCCTGATTACATTAGCTAATTATATGCTAGCTCTGCACAGTATAAACTAATCCTCACAGCCACTTTTTTTTTTTCACACTGTTTTTGTAGTTCTTGGGGGGGGGGGGGGGGGGGGGGGGGGAACGACTGGGAAGGAGGTGGCACTGTGTGACCACTGTGAGGACAAACTCCCTCTTTCATCCATTGTGGGACTTCAGTGAAACCACTTCCTCTTCTCTTCAAAACATCAGTTCTCTCTGAAAAGCTGTTTTTCAGGTCGGGCACCAAAGCTGGTGCCGTGCCACTCCAAAAGAGTCTGTATATGTTTCTGGAAGCTTTAAATCCTCTGTAGGTTCAGATGCTCTTTAAGGAGGGCAAGTTTCAGAAGAATTTATGTGGGTGGGGGGAGGAGAAAACATTAAGAAGAGAAATTCCCGAGGGTGTGATACTGGGGCTTTAGATCAGAGCAGGAAAAAGTACACGTACAGATGGCATTTTCAAATCTACTCACGTTCCAAGCAAAAATTCTGCTTGCTAATGATATAGTGTATAATTTGAACTGGTGACCATTTTTAAAGTGAAGGTTCTTGTGTACTTTTCCCTTTCAAACTTGGAGCATAGACTGCGAGAAAAAAGTACATGTAGATTTTGCATCAATGCAGGTAGTTAGCGCAGTTGCTTACCTGTAACAGGTGCTCTCCTAGGACAGCAGGATGTTGGTCCTTGCAGATGGGTGACATCAGGTGGACCAGCACAGTGAGCATGCCCAGCATGCTGCTATCCATACGTCCACACGAGGTCCCCCTTCAGTCTCGTAACATAGAAAAAAAAGACTAGCGAAAAAGATAACACAAACCGGAAGGAGAACCCAACTCCACGGGGAGGCAGGTGGGATTCCTGAGGACTAACATCCTGGTGTCCTAGGAGAATACCTGTTACAAGTAAGCAACTGCGCTTTCTCCTAGGACAAACAAGACAGTAGTCCTCACAGATGGGTGAATACCAAGCTCCAGGCTGCTCCCGGCAATGACCAAAACCAACAGGTACCGAACAATGTACCAACAGGAACAACATCTACGGTGCTGTTCAGCAATAGGGAGATAGCCTAGTTCCAAACAAGGGACCTTAGGTAGGAAGAATTGGGTTTAAGCCTGGAAGAGATTGTGTAGGACACAATCTCTTCCAGGCTTAAACCCTTGGCCAAATCTACAGTCTTGTCCAAACAGTAATGCATGGTGAACGTGTGTAGGGACCTCCATGTTGCAGCCCTGCGGATTTCGACAATGGAAACCACTCGTAAGTGGGCCACCGAAGCCGCCATCATCCTCACAGAGTAAGCTTTAACTCAGCCTTCTAGTTGAAGGCCTGAGTGCGCTTAGCAGAATGAGATGCAGTCCACTAGCCAGTTGGATAAGCTCTGTTTGCCCACCGCAATCCCCAGTCTATTCTTATCATAAGATATGAATAGTTGGGTGGACTGTCTATGGCCTGCTGAGCGTTCTAAGTAGAAGGCCAGAGCTCTCTTGCAATCCAACATATGTAGAGCCCGTTCCCCTTGGTGGGAATGGGACCTGGGAAAGAAAGTGGGCAATACGATGTGAAAATCAGACATGACCTTTGCAAGGAACTTAGGATGCGTACACAGAACCACACGATCATGAAAGAATTTCGTGTAGGGCGGGTACGTAACCAAGGCCTGAAGCTCGCTTACTCTATGAGCTGAAGTGAACACCACCAGGAAAAGGACTTTCCAGGTGAGGGATTTCAGCTCACAGAGGTGCATAGGCTCAATGGGAGAACACAGGAGCCGCGCCAATACAATGTTGAGATCCCATGACACAACAGAAGGCCGCAGAGGAGGCTTCAGCTGAAGCAGGTCTCACATAAAGCGCCAGCAACCCCATTATGGTAAGCACTGATCGCACTTCAGATGGACTGACTGAGGTGGTTTTGAGCCCAGTCTCAGAAAGGTGCCACAAGTAGTCCAGAAATCTTAGCACTGGGCAAGTGAATGGATCTAAGCCTTGTTCCTTACACCAGACTGAGAACGACTTCCACTTCAATGTATAAGATTTCCTGGTGGAAGGTTTCCTCGAGGCCACCAGCACCTGGGACACATTATCAGACAGGATCAGGGGCTGAAGGACTAGGAACTCAACATCCAAGCCATCAAGGACAACGCCCAGAGGTTGGGATGGTGCAGCATGCCAGGGTCCTGAGTTATCAGGTCGGGCGCAGTCCCCAGGCTGATGGGAGCCCTTATCGACAGGTCTCAAAGGAGAAGGAACCAGACTTTCCTGGGCCAGTATGGTGCTAGTAGAATCATGGTCCCCTGGTCTCAGAGCTTCAGGAGAGTCCTCATGAGAAGTGGAATAGGAGGATATGCATACAGGAGACCTGTGCCCCAATGGAGGGCAAAGGCTGGGTGTCCATCCGTCCTGAAAAGGGTACAAAAGTTACTCACTTTGCAATTGCAGGGGGGGGGGGGGGGGCGTGCGAAGAGATCCACATCCAGAGTGCCCCACAAGCAGAAAATCCAGGCTGCTACTGCCGGATTTAAGGACCACTCGTACGGCTGGAAAGAGCAGCTCAGGTGTTCCGCCAGTACGCTGAACATCCCAGCCAAGTATGTCACTCGAAGGGACATACCCTGCAACAGAGCCCAAGCCCTGATCTGCACCGCCTCCTGACAGAGGAGGTATGATCCCATGCCTCCCTGCTTGTTGATTAACCACATTGCTACCTGATTGTCTGTCCGAATCAGGACTGCTTTATGGGACAGCCGATCCTGAAATGCCCAAAGAACGTAGTGAATCACCCAAAGCTCCAGGAAGTTTATCTGGCACAGAGATTCCTGAAACGTCCAGTGCCCCTGTGTATGGAGGCTGTCCACATGCATCCCCCCAGCCGTGGGAGGAGGCATCAGTGGTAAGAACTACTTGAGGCAGTGCAGGTTGGAAAGGAACTCCCTGTTCCAGATTGGAAAGATTCTCCCACCAGGATAGGGAGACGCTCAGGGGCTGCAAGATGGAGATCAGAGGTCCAAGGTCCTGGGATGCCTGCTGCCACTGTGACTGTAGAGTCCATTGTGTTCTGCACATGCAGAGGTGGGCTAAGCGAGTGACACGGACAGAAGCAGCCATGTGGTCCAGCAATCAAATTAATAGATGAGCAGTTACCTGCTGGCTGCCACACACCAAGGCTGCCAGTGAGGACAAGGCTAGAGTTCGATCGTGGGGCAAAAAACACCCTCGCTGAGTCATGTCCAGCCTGGCTCCTATAAAGTCCAACTGGGGAGATAGGCAGAGGTTGGACTTTGGGTAGTTGATGACAAATCCCAGAGAGTGCAGCATCTACATGTTAAGGGTCAAAGCACTGAACGCTCCTTTGCGGGATTTGCTTTTGACCAATTAGTCATGTAGGTAGAGGAACACATATACCCCTCGTCTGAGGTGCGCTGCAACCACTGCCAGGCACTTGAAGACTCGAGGAGCTGATGCCAAGCCAAACGGCAGTACCCTGCCCGACCACAAAGCAGAGATACTTCCTGTGCCTCAGGAAGATGGCAATGTGGGCAATGGCGTCTAAGATTGAAGGAACAAAGCCAGTCACCACTCCTCAGGAGCAGTATCAGAGTGCCCAGAGAGATTGTTTTGAACTTTTCCCTGTGGAGGAATTTGTTCAAGACCCTGAGATCAAGAATGGGGTGTAGGCTCCCAGTTCTTTTCGGTATCAGGAAATACCTCGACTAAAACCCCTGCCCCCTTGCTGATGACTGGGAACAGACTCTACCACTCCTGCCGCTAGAAGAGCAGAGAGCTCCGTTAGAAGTATATCCTGTGGGACAGACAAACCCCATGATGGACATGGGGGAAATCTGTCAGGGCTTCTCTGAAGTTCAGATGATTCCCCTGGCGAAAAATGGCAAGGATCCACCAGTCCGTTGTGATGTGCGGCCAGCGGTGGGCGAAGCTAAGTCTACCTCCCACTGGGGGATCGTGTACTAGGGGTATGACGTGCTGATCCATGCTCCCTTGCCTTCGGTCAAAACACCATAGCTGGGGCCTGGGAGTTCGCTGTTGATGGAAGTGACCACTGGAACCAGTACGGGACATATGAGTCCGGATGCTGGAGGATACTACTTCTGCTGCCGATAAAAGGACTTCCTGGAACTTGGTCAGAAGATTTCCTGGCAGAGGAAGATGTGTCAGAAGCACTAGCGGATAGCTGTTGAAGGGATTCATGGTGATCCTTCAGCTGGGCTACTGTGTCCCTAACCTTATCTCCCAAAAGATTTTCTCCTGGTACAAGGGAGGTCAGCCAACTTCTCCTGGACCTCTGGACAAAGGTCAGAAGCACTAAGACAGGCCATCCTAAGGGCACCAATGCCCATGGCGGCCACCCGGGCTATTGTTTCAAAAACATCGTAGGTGGATCTTACCTCATGTTTTCCAGCTTCCAGACCCAGTTGTACAACAGCAGAGAACAACTCCTGTTCCTGCTGTGGCAGGCGTTCTGAGAGCTTCTGGACCGGTTTCCACAGGTTCCGATTGTACAGGGTCATGTATAACTGGTAGGAGGCAATAGGGGTGATCAGCGTAGCACCCTGAAAAACCTTCCTACCTAAGGCATCCAGCTCCTAATGTCTGAGCCCCAGGGGGGGGTGGAGGAATGGGTGTGGGAATTGGACTTTTTGAGAGCAGACTCCATCACTACAGATCGGTGGGGGGGAGATGGCGTTTCTCAAAACCCAAGGCCTGCTAGGTAGGCCACCACTAGGTAGGTGGCGTCCGCCTTCCTATTTACTGGAGAAATTGATATCGGGTATTCACACATCCTGAGAAGATCTTTAAAGATATTGGGGATAGGAACAGCCACTATCTCCTTAGATGCATCGACGAACTGGAGAACATCTAGCAACTTATGTCATGCATCCTCCTCAGTGAGGAGTTGGAAGGGGATGGCTTCAGCCCTGGCCTTGACAAACCCCACAAGAGAGGTCCCTCTGGGGGAGACAGACGCCTTTCCTCTGGTAGCGAAGTTTCCGAGAGGAGGTCTCCAGAGTCTTCAGAAGAGTCATCTCCCCATGGATCGTACGGGCCCCCTCCTCCTCGCCTACGTCCCCAAGGGGCCTGTGTGGGTGAGGCCTGTCCAAACCTTTGGCCTGGGCACAGAGTCCTGAGGGCACTAAAACCGGCAGCACTGTGGCAATGAGGGCGCCGATGGCCATGGGAGAGCTGACGGCCTGGGCACAGGCTCGGGGAACTGTGGCCTTGGGACCAAAGCACCAGGCGGTGCATATCTTCCTCCTCTGAGGACCTGATGACGGGAATCACTCCCAAGGAGGGCACTGGTGGCCGTTGGGGAATTGAAGGACCCCTGGGCACCAGCTGCATCTGAAGGGTACCAAATAGGATGCCTAGATGATCAAGCAGGAGCATCAGATGGCACGGGCTCCGTTACCGGGGCTGGTGCTGGGGGCGGTTCTATGCCTCGTAAGGCTTGGAGCACTGCACCCTGCAGTCCAACTCCTCCTGGAAGTCCGGCGAAAACAGGACTGATGGAGGGAGACGAGGTGTCACCAGAGTTTCCTTGGAGCCCTGACGAGACTCGGTGCCTGGCACCAACGTCAGTGGGGAACGCCTAGGGCTTCTGAGTCTGCTGGAGGATGGGGCCTCCTCACCATGGGGTCTCTTCAGTGGCGGCAAGGCTGCCACCTGTGCCGCACCGGGGCCGTGCACAGATGGTGACCGGTGGCGATGCTTACGGGGTTTCCCCACGGTGCTCGGTCTTTCCCCAGCACAGAAGATGCAGAGGATCCCAATTTCTGAGAGAGCACAGACAGCAGCGAAGGTTTATCACTGGCTCCCCGCTCCTTGGAAGAAGTTGCCAAGGGATGTGAAGAGGGACAGCATAGCCAGTGGTTCCCCTCTACCCCTGGGCGTTGGAGACTCTGAAGCCGGTGTAGATGGAGTGGACTTCTTGGTGCCAAAGAGTTTCTCCATTTGGTTGAGACAAGCACAACTGCCCTTGGGGGTCATCTGATCACACAGCTGACACCCTTGGATGTCATGCAATGTCCCAGGCAAAGGATACAATCCACATGCAGGTCCGTGATGGACAGAGTTCGTGGGCACTGGGGGCATAGACAAAAACTGGACGCTGCCATGAAAATGAGCCGGTGAGCAGTCTATGGCTGGTGGTCACAGAGAAGCAACCCGCTGGGAATCAACCAGGAAAAAGTGGAAATAGTAAGAATAACCTGCCACACTGAGGGGACACCATCCGGATAAAAGGGGAACCTGACGTGGAACAGGAGAAAAACGCTTTAAAGCAAGAGAGCGAGCATAAACTAGAGCTCCAAAACCGCAAGGCAGCTAGCACCGTGGTAAAAAAAAAAAAAAAAAAAGACTGAAGGGAGATCTCACATGGATGCATGGATATTAGCATGCTGGGCAAGCTCAGTGTACCAGTCAAAACTTCTGGAAACTTTGACAAAGGTTTTCCGTGTCCAGCTCCATCCAATGATGTCATCCATCTGTGAGGACCACCATCCTGCTTGTCCTAGGAGAATAAAAATTACCACCTCCCCTGATTGGGCCAACAATTATCACAAAATGTTGTTAGGTGTGACCTTTTGAGACCACACAGGACCCCTTCCTTAAGGTTTTGCGATTCTAAATCCCATCTGGATAAAAAAAAAAAAAAAAAAAAAGGTATTACAGTGAGCAGACAAGCATGTTAAAATGGGGCAACTGGTACTGTAATGTAGCTACAGGGAACAGCATTCTGCTAATATCTGCCATACTCTTTTAGGACAGCTCCAATGCAGCCCAGCTGATGTTTTGAGCTGAAAGGTTTAAAAGGCTCCTTTCAGTGTCAGAGCCCAGCCTGCTAGGCTTAGCACTCAGGCTGTTGGGAGTTCAGTACCCATCAGCTTGTTCGCTCTTCATGCAACTGGAATTTTACCCTTCCATCCAAAATATGTATTAAACAAACACAAAAAACTGCTGTACTCTATTTGCATCTAGGTAGAAAAAGCAGAGAATGAAGAAAGCAGTAATTTTCTTAGGGGCGTTTTGGAACTTGCCAGGTTTTATTTATTTATTTATTTAGCATTTTTCTATACCGACCTTCAAAGTTAAATACCTTATCAGGTCGGTTTACATCGAACAGGGACATAAACAGTAAACATAAACAACTTATTATAATCAGGAGAAACAAAGTTACATTTAACAAGGACTGCAAAACTTGGAGGCTTAGAATAGCTGGAAAGGCGGCTTAAAAGGGTAGTAAGTTAAGAAACTAAGACCTAAAAGTCCGTGCTAGTTGAGCTATTATGAAAGTACTGATGCTTGTGTAGTATTTAGAGGGGGATCGAAGTTCCGTTGCTCATGAGCCGGTTCATCGTCTAATGTGTGTCTGAGGGGTCCGGGAAGGCTTGGTGGAACAACCAAGTCTTGAGTTTTTTCTTAACTTCTTGCCTTTAAAATACTTTCCCACAACATGCAGCCTTTTTTTCTGGGTGCCATGCAACAGAATGTGCTTACTCAGGAACCTTCTATAGGAGCAAGGCTGCAGCAACAGAACACAATGTTCTCTCAGTGTACATTAAGTTACCTTAAAAATAACTCAATCAATCTATTTCACCTTTGGGAATTGAATATGAATAGGTTCTACACTTTCAGAGAACAACCTAGCCAACTTTAATGTGTCAACTGAAGAAACATATTGACTGCATAATGTGTTAGTAAGAAGCACCAGGGAAGGAGAGAGATGTTCAGAGTAAAGGAAATTGTTTTTGTACAAATCAAAGATTTTGATGGACAGTGCAGTTCGTAAGAACAAAAATGGGATCTGTTGAGGATTTATAAGGACAAAAAAAAGCCAAGTTTGGATTGTGAAAACAAGTGGATCATCTGGCTCACAGAAGTGAGAAGCCATGAGCCTGCAGTATCCCTCTTTTATATAAACAAAGAAACACACACTCTCTATCACTCTCTGCCACCTCCTCCAACACCCTCTATTTTACTGAAAGGAGGCTGGTGGGACCTTAAATTACTCTTATGTCACACACATTGTAGTTTCAAAGAAAAATAAATAAAAGTGTCCATCAGGGTGCAATTAGTGCAAGTCTTCTCCATCTATAGTAACATGCAGGGGCACTGCTCCATTAATATATGTGGGGAAGGAGTAGCAGAGTCCTGCAAACCTGTATTTTGGAGCATTTAAAAGCTGCTTCTGCTGAACCCATACCACTGCTCATTTCATCAACATCCAACTGAGAGCCTGCAGCTTGCAGCATTGGACAAACCATTTACAAGCATGTACGGAAGTGACTATGACCTGAAATTGTTGCAGAGTGAACGATTGCGCTATAATTTGAATACTTCAACACCCTGTGAAACATCCTGTGATTTCAATAGAGAATTTTTTAAAATTCATTGACCAATATGAATTGAGTTGTATGATTTACTGTATTCTCCAATTTTTTCAGCTTGGCTGTTTTTAGCATGTGTTTTTTATACAGTTTTGTATCCAATCTGTACCAAAATCCAGCCTTCTTGTGCTCTTGACTGGTACTCAAAAATCTAAGCTTTTAAAACGGAAGGTCCGCAAACTGTTTTTTGATCAATTTATGACTGCAGTCCAATTTATTGTAGGAAGATCCACCATTGATATCTGTTCTTGTATGCTGCTGCTCATTTTTCAGTGAATTAACAATATTTTTCTTTATTTCAGTTAAATGGTCCAAATGTAGGCAAGACAGCTGCTGAAACACTTCATGTTGGGATGGTGTTACCAGGATATAACATATGAATAGATACCCCTAGATGCCTAAACTTTCATGTCTGGAAATATACAAGGCATCTCCACCATATATATTTAGCATATGTATGCTAAAGGAAAATTGGTTCTTACCTGCTAATTTTCATTCCTGTACCACCACAGATCAGTCCAGACTCCTGGGTTTGCCTCCCCACCAGCAGATGGAGACTGACTATGCCCTATACCCTGAGGTGCCACCTACAGTCCATCAGTATTACACTGTATCAAAGCAGAACACCTTAAAACCAATTAACCACAACAACGTGAACTTCATCCCGGCCATGATCCGGAGAGGAAAAATCCTGCAACACACACTTACTGTTCACTAACCCCAAATAGAAACAGAACCCTTGCGAACTTTGAAAGACTTGTCTGCAGAGAAGATAAAGAAACACTGAACGAGCGGACTCTCCGTTACCTACAGCTGAAAAAAGGGCAAGACTCTGGACTAACCCATGGTACTAAAGGAACGAAAATTAGCAGGTAAGAACCAAATTTTCATTTCTCTGTACATTCCCTGATCATTGCAGACTCCTGGGATGTACCAGAGATCACCTACGCGGGGTGAGACCCTGAGATCCCGCTCGAATTACACCTTCACCAAACCCCCCCAGAACCTGGAGCCTGAACGTCCAATCAATAATGTCTAGCAAGGTGTGTAAAGACTTCCAAGTGGCTGCCCTACAAATCTCTTGTGGCGAAACTTGCTGACACTGCCCAAGAGGCTGCCTGAGAATGGGTAGAATGCGCTCGAAGACCAACCGGAAGCGGCAGACCATGAAGCAGGTACGCTGAACTAATAATAGCCTCCTTCAACCAGCAAGCGATTGTAGCCCTACAGACCTTGCATCCCCGTTTGGGACCACTCCATAGCACAAAAAGATGGTCCGACACATGGAAGTTATTGGTAACCTTCAAATAATGTAACAGAACACGGCGTTTCCTCAGATACTTAACTCCCATCCAAGTCTGGAAAGGACGGGAGTTCCATCGACTGATTCAAGTGAAAGGAGGATACCACCTTTGGGAGAAAGGAAGGAACGGTCCGCAAAGAGACCCCCGTATCTGTAATTCTTAAAAAGAGCTCCCTGCAGGACAAGGCCTGGAGCTCTGATACCTGGCAAGCTGAGGAAATAGGCACAAGAAAAATCACCTTTAAGGTAAGATCCTTTAGCATCGCTCGTTTTAAAGGCTCAAATGGTGCCGCACGGAGCCCTGAGAATCAAGTTTAAGCTCCACGAAGGACAAGGATTCCTGACTGGAGGACGCAAGTGCTTCGCCCCTCATAGAAATCGTGCCACATCCATATGCGTGGACAATGACATACCCCGTATTTTACCATGGAAACAACTGAGGGCCGCTACCTGTACCTGAAAAGAGCTACACGATAAGCCTTTAGCCAGGCCGGCACACCAAGACTCAAAGACCCCTCATACCCTGACATAGACTAAGGAGGTGGAGACCTTCCTGGAACGCAACACGGAGCTATCATGTCCAAATAACCCTTGTTCTTCAGTCTTTGCCTCTCAAAAGCTATGCTGCGAGACAAAAGCGATTCACCTCTTCCAAACAAACGGGCTCCTGGCACAGAAGATTCAGAAGATCCTAAAACCTCAGGGGCCTTTCCACTGTCAGGTTGATGAGATCTGCAAACCAGCCATTACGGAGCTACTAGGATCATGTCTGATGGATGAGCTTCGATGCGTCTCAGCACCTTGCCAATCAGAGGCCACGGTGGGAACACATACAGTAGGTCGTGTCTTGGCCAAGCAAGAACCAGAACTTCCACTCCTTTCACCCCTGGCTCCTGGTGTCGACTGAAGAAACGAGGGAGCTTGGCATTCCAGACCCTCGGTCTGGACCACTTGCTGCAAATGAGATGGAAAGCTTCCTCGGAGAGTTCCCACTCCCCGGGATTGAGACTGTGAAGATTGAGGAAATCGGCTTGAACGTTGTCCACTCCTGCGATGTGAGAGGCTGCAATGCTGGCTAGGTGCTGTTCCGCCCAACTTATCAACTGTTGGGCTTCAATTGCCACCGGCCGACTCTTGGTTCCTCCTTGGCGATTGATATAAGCCACTGCCATCGCATTGTCCAACAGCACCCCGACGGCCTTCCCCTGCAGAAGCGGGAGAAGAGCTTGTAGCGAAAACTGCACTGCCCTGGTTTCCAGGTGATTGATAGACCACCAGGATTCCTCCAGTGACTATTGGCCTTGCACCGACTTTTTCTGGCAAACTGCTCCCCATCTGGAGAGACTGGCATTTGTGGTGACTATCATCTAAGCAGGAACCTCCAAGCTCACCCCCTGGCGCAAATTGTCCAAGAGGAGCCACCAATCGAGACTGGAACGCACAGAGTCTGTAAGAGGTAGTGGCAGATGAAACTGCTCGGATACCAGGTTCCACCGGGAAAGTAAGGCTGACTGAAGAGGTCTCATATGAGCAAAGGCCCATGGAACCAGTTCCAAGGTAGAGGCCATCGAACCAAGGACCCGCAAATAGTCCCAAACCCTGGGAAGACTGAGCACTAGCAAGTCCCGAACTTGAGCTTGCAGCTTGATGAGCCGCTCCTCGGTGAGAAAAACCCTGCCTCGACATGTGTCAAACAGAGCTCTTGGCCAAATTGACTACCCAACCCAGTGACCTCAACAGGTGAAGAATCCAATTCACTGCCAAGCGACTTCGCCCGAATCAGCCAATCGTCCAGATAGGGATGGACCAACAGGCCTTCCTTCCGAAGCTCTGCTGCCACCACAATCATGACTTTGGTAAAGGTCCTTGGTGCCGTGGCTAGCCTGAAAGGAAGAGCGCAGAACTGAAAATGGCGACCAAGAATGGAGAACCAGAGGAATCTCTGGTGAACGGCTTGGATTCCGATGTGCAAATACACCTCCGTGAGATCCAGAGACGCTAGAAACTCTCCCTTTTGCATGGACGCTATGACCAACCGCAGAGTCTCAATGTGGAAGCAGGGCACTCGAAGACTTCTGTTGACCCTCTTCAAATCAAGAATGGGCTGGAATGCACCTTCTTTCTTGGGTACCACGAAATAGATGGAATAGTGGCCCTTTCGCCGCTCCACATGCGGAACTGGAACTATGGCTCTGAGATCGAGTAGGTGCTGTAAGGTGTCCCATACCACCTGATGCTTCTCCTTGTACGAGCATGGGGAAACGAGAAAGCAGTCGTGAGGGCGCCGAGCAAAATTTAAAGCGTAGCCGTGTCCTATCATGCTGAGGACCCACTGGTCCGACGTCAGCTTGGTCCATTCCTCGTAAAACAGAGACAATCTGCCTCCTACCACCAGAACAGAGGAATGGACAGGCCCCACCTCATTGGGAAGGCTTAAGGCTTCCTGCAGTTCAGGAGGTCTCAGATCTACCAAAATCGATGCCCTCGAAAGGACTGAGACCAGTGCTGTTGTCTGCCGGCTTTCTGCCTAGGGGAGGAGCCAGATGATCGGGAGGACCGAAATCTCCAATTTCTCTGGAAACGAGACAGAGGATGGAAAGCTTCTTGGCTTGGGCTTATCCTCTAGCAGACAATGGACCTTATTCTCCCCCAAGGAATGAATCATATCCTCTAAATCTTTTCCAAAGAGGTGCTTGCCCTTACAAGGCAGGGAACCCAATTGGGCTTTGGAGGAGACATCAGCAGACCAGTTCCGCAACCAAAGTAGCCTGCGGGCCGACACAGCTGAACATAGACCAGGCGGAGGTTCGTAGAAGATCATAAAGGGAATCCGCACTGTAGGCTACAGCAGCCTCAAGCCGCCCTGCTTGAACAACCTCCTCCTCCGACAGAGACGAGTTAGTCTGCAATTGCTGTACCCAGTGAAGACCTGCTCTTAAGGAGAAACTGCTGCATACAGCAGCTCAAACTCCAAGAGCAGAAACCTCGAAAATCTTCTTGAGCTGGACTTCCAGCTTATAATCCTGGAGATTCTTGAGGGCCGACGCCCCTGTCACCGGAATGGTGGTCTTCTTAGTAACAACGGACACTGACGCATCCACCTTAGGAACTCAGAGGAGGTCCAGGGCTTCTTCTGGCAAGGGATAAAGTTTATCCATGGCTTTGCTGACTTTCAGGCCCAAATCTGGAGTGTCCCACTCCCGAAACAACAAGTCCATGACCAAAAGATGAAAGGGAGAAGACCTGGCTGGACCTCGAAAACCCACCATAACCGGATCAATGGACCCCCATCCTTGAGTCTTCCGAAGGGCAGTCTATGCCTAATTCTTCCAGAACTGCGGGGATAAGGGGTCCCAACTGGTCCCTCCTGAACAGACTGACCACCTTAGGGTCATCCCCCGCTACCCGAAGGGGGCTCTGACTGGAAAAAGGATCTTTGTCGCCTTCGGGATCGCCTGAGGGGACTTACTCCTGAGATCCTGCTCCTCGAAGGAGGGGTCAGCCACTGAGTGAGACGAGGCGGTCTGAAGGGGGCGCTTAGCCTTCTGGCCATCTGCCCCCTCCAAAAGGTCCAGCCCTCTTAGATCCCTTTTCACCTGATTTGGCCACCTGCAGAACTGTACTACTTGCCGACTGCCTCTTTGCGGACCTTATGGTCTTGAATGCCTTTTGCAGTAGTAAAAAAAAAAAAAAAAAATCTGAGGAAAATGAGGAGGAGGAGTCTGAAGCCCCCTTGGGGCTCTCCTCCACCAGCAGGGTGGGCCCTTCCAGCAGTACGCCCCCCCCCAGAGGCTGCCCATTGCAGGGATAAAGGAGGAGGAGAACTTCCTTCTCCCTCTGCGGTGTGCACCGCCGCCGCACGAAAAGCAGACAAAATGGCATCCATTCCCATGCTCAGCGTGAATGTATCCAGCGGGACAAGCCACGACCACCCGAGACCGGCAGGCACTCTGTGCGAGTCTACACTGACATCCCCGGTGCCTCTTGAGCCACCCTCCCCCCTGGGGAGATAAGCCGAGCAGAGCCTATCCTGGGAAACACGCACGCGCGGCATGACTGAAGAACTCCGGGACCAGTCGACTGAAGCAGCACAGCCTGCGTTGCCAAGTCAGTGACAGCGGCGGTAAGGCAGGGCCGGCGAAAACGGAGTCAAGCCCGGCAGCAAGGCTCCGCACAAACCTATTTTTTTTACTGCAAACCTGAAGGCTCGGGTCCCGTCCTCGGGGGGGTGAGTGAGCCAGGCTCCCCGGTATCACCGGGGTCCTCAACCCCTAGCACCCTCCACCTCGAATACGAGGTGGATGGCCCCCGTGGGACCTGCCAACCCCCTGGGAGGCTCCAACAACTCTTCAATTCTTTTCTTAGGTTTTTTCCTTTGCCTTAAAAAAAAAATAAAATGTAACTACCCTATCTGTCACTAAAACTAGTGTCCCTCTTTCAATTTATTTTTTTTTTTTGACCAACTCCAGACTAGGGATTTGCACCTCCACCATCTGACGGACTGTAGCTGGCACCTCAGGGTATGGGGCAGAGTCAGTCAAAACTTCTCTGTCTCCATTTGCTTTTGGGGAGGCAAGACCCAGGAGTCTGGACTGATCCGGGTACAATCAGGGAAGTATCCTTTTTGTCTTAGACCATTAAAATTTCTCATTCTACCCATTTGGGAGTGTGCGTGTGTAAAAAATAAAACAAATTTTCATTAAAAAAAGTATACGTGTTGGGTATACAATTAAATTATGCATAACTTGATTGGTTATTCAATACACCTTCTACTTAATACTCCTGAGATGGAATCTAGCATCCCCCACTCAATAGCGGTTTGATTGATTAATATGAACAAAGTTACTATTGCAAGGATATAATCAATCATTTAAGTAGTTGACACCATGTCCTTGATACACAGACTTATTGGGCAAACGACACGTCATTAAATCTCACTAAAGGTACAGTTATCTGAAAGTTTGTTCCAGATTTGGTTAGTAATGTGAGAGCGCGCGAGAGAGCGAGAGAAAGAGCATACATCTCTGACACACGTCTTTATATTCCAAGTTCAGGCACTCAAAGCTAATATAGTTAACACAGATGTCTGCACAGATATCTGCCAGAAGTGAGACAATGGTAAAGATACCTTAGGTCATTATTTCTGGTCTTCTTCTAAAATACATGGATTTTGGGGTAAGAATCGGCAGGTACGTGGAGCATGTGATTGATCTGTTTGTCCTCTTACACTAGAGGGAGTTCTCTGATGATCCTGGTTCCTAGGGCATTCAAGGAAAAGCCCCTAGGAAAGTCTGTTTGGTGCGTGTGGGGGGTGGGACAAAAGAGGATTTTAATGTCCTGGAGGGAACAACTGTCTTTCTGATCCTAGAGGTGTACATTGCATAATTTGATGCTGATGGAAAACTTGGAATCAGCGCAGGCTCCCAAGCACAAGGAAATCTTCCTTGAAATTTGGGGAGATTATATTTTCGATTACTCTCCCCCAGAGCCAGGAGCAATTTAATTATCTATCCTTCATATCTCTACTGGTCAGATTGGTGCAAAGATAAATCTACTTTATTCATAGCTGTTTACCATGGATTACTGGCAATGGTTACCCTCGACTGCTGTGTCTGTATTGTTTTGAATTGAGGGGGAGAGAAGGGACACAGGAGTAGATTTTTTGCTTCCTTTGTATTTTTCAATTTCTGTCCATCCATTGTTGAAAATAGGGGATAAACATTTATTCTCATGTGAAAACAGCTAGGCATGGATAAGGAATAAGCATGTGCTATTTTGGCTCATAGTTCACATAGTAAAAGTGTGCAAAAGAAACCACAGCTGAGAGCTGCCGTTGCATTCGTTTGCAGAGTGGTCAGTTCTTTGATAGACTGCACCCCTCATGATAGCCATTTCTGATGATACTATAGCGCAGGGGTCGGGAACCTATGGCTCGCGAGCCAGATGTGGCTCTTTTGATGGCTGCATCTGGCTCGCAGACAAATCTTTAATAAAAAAGTAAAAATCTAACAAAGCCCCCCACCCTCCTGATGCCCCCCAAGACCTCCAAAATTAATTTACTACAACCCCCAACCCTCCTGAACCACACCCCCCCCCCCCCAAGACCTGCTAAAAGTCCCTGGTGGTCCAGGAGCGATCGCCTGGACTTGGGCTGTCAGCTGCCAGTAATCAAAATGGCGTTGACGGCCCTTTGCCCTTACTATGTCACAGGGGTTACAGCTGCCATTAGTTGACTCCAGTGACATAGAGCAAAGGGCCGTCTGCGCCATTTTGACTGCTGGCAGCCAACAGCCCAAGTCCAGGAGATCGCTCCCGGACCCCCGCTGGACCACCCAGGGACGTTTGGCAGGTCTTGGGGATGGGGAGGGGGGTTTGTAGTAAATTAATTTGGCAGGTCTTGGGGGGGGCGTCAGGAGGGTGGGGGGTTTTGTTAGATTTTTACTTTTTTATTAAAGATTTGTCTGCGAGTCCTGGACCCCCGCTGGACCACCAGGGACTTTTGGCAGGTCTTGTGGGGGGTCAGGAGGGTGGGGGGTTTGTAGTTAGTATGGCTCTCACGGAATTACATTTTAAAATATATGTGGCGTTCCTGGCTCTATCAGCCAAAAAGGTTCCCGACCCCTGCTATAGCGTGTGTGTTACTTCTGGTTGCCCTCACCTCTTTGTGAACAAGACCTTGGAACTGGCAACATAAGTGAGAGCAAGTGAACCAGCACCAGCCTCCCCAGACACTCCCCCCCCCCCCCCCCCGAAGCTCTCCTCCCTGTTGATGGCTAGGAGAGATAGCTATGGCAGTAGCAGCATGTTGTGAGCGAGCGCAGGTCCTGTTAGCCCAACGCACACTTAAAAGCCCCCAGGGTGGCTCTGTCTCCCTCATCACATGCAGGCTTCCCACAGAGGGCCACCATGGGGGGGGGTCCTAGGCATGCACTGGCCTGCCAGGCCGCTACCCCCCACTGCTGCTCTCTCCTAGAAGCCAGCGAGTGGGCAGGAAGGTAAACAAAGTCCCTTGGGCTAGGAGAGAGAAAGAGGAAAGGAGTTCACAGGAGGATGGGGGGGGGGGGGGGGGGGGGAGAGAGAGGGTCTCCCCCCCCCCCAAGGACTGAAAAACAAACAAAAACATTTTCATGTAAAACTACAAAAACAAAATTAAAAAAAAAAATTTTGTGCGCACAATTGATTACAAGGACTATAATCAAACATCTCATTAATCCACATTATTTGCGGTACTGCCACAGATTTCCATTAGTCAGACAAAAATACTAGCTGTTGGCACAGGGCATAACCAATGACCTGACAAGCATCCATTTCATAAAAGCAACAGTATGCAGAGTTAGAAACATAGAAACATGACAGCAGAAAAAGACCAGAGCTCTGTCCTATTAATTTAGCATTATAATTCTCATCACTCCCTCAGAGATCCCCTGTATAAATCCCATGCTTTCTTAATTCAGTCACTGTTTTTGTCTCCATCACCTCCACTGCGAGGCTGTTCCACACATCCATCACCCTCTCTATAAAGAAATATTCCTGAGTCTACCCCTTTTCAGCCTTATCTCATGACCTCTCATTCTGAAGCCTCCTTTCCATTGAAAAATGCTCACTTCCTACACATGGAAACCTTTGAGATATTTGAATGTCTCTACCATATCTCCCCTATCTCGCCTTTCCTCTAGGGTATATATGTGTTTAGGTCTTTAAGTCTATCCCCACATACTTCAGAATGAAGACCAGTGACCATGTTAGTAGTCATCCTCTGGACCAACTCCATCCTGTTTATTTACTTTTGAAGGAGCGGTCTCCAGAATTATATACAGTATTCCAAATGAGGTCTCACCAGGGACAATATCACCTCCCTTTTTCTGCTGACCATTCCTCTCCCTATGCAGCCAAGCACCTTCAAAAGGATGTAAACAGGATGGACTTAAAGTCACATATTTCTACAGAGAAAAATACACGCATTATCTTGGCACCACTCAGGTTTGTAAATGCAACATAAGAGTGCCTTTTTAAAATAGATATTTTTCACTCCTCCTCATCTTTCTTCAACTACAGAAACATTTAAACTGAGCCTGGTTGACTGCAAAGACCTAGTTTGTATTCAGCCAGGTCCCAGGAGATAACAGCGATTTCTCCCATTCACCAGAAATCTACCTTTGTCTGCAGCTAGTTCCTGCAGCCAGCTGAAAGCAAGGGTTGCATGTCGAAACAGGGCGGTTATTGTAAGGAGGAGAGGCTACAAACCATGGCAGGAACAGATTTGGTTAGGAGGGATGACCGTCTGACTTTACTCTCACCTTGGAGACGAGGGCTACGACAGCTCTGTGCCATGAAATGTAAACCAGAACTGTGCAAGTTACCAAGTCCCAGGAGGGAGATTTTAGGGCCTGTCCTAGTTTTGAACTTGCAGTGTGTGGTATTTTGAACTCCCTAGTCCTTACCTATTGAAATCAGTGCTGCAAGTCCCATAAAGCAGGAGTGGGCAAACCACAGCCCATGGACCAAATCAGGCCCGTCACCGACTTCTATCCGGCCCTCTAAACTTTTAATAATTAACATTAGGTGCGGCATGTGAAGGCTGCCGAGTGCAGATGTAAATCAGCAAAAAGCTTATGCTGAGGCCGTCGGCACCTGAAAGGGGGGAGGAGATAAGCACGCAGCGAAACTTCTCTCTCCACGCGGGGGTGGAGGGCAGGTGAGGGCCTGAGCCGCGCGGCATCCTGAATAAAGATGCAACCTTGCTTTGTCTTACAGCAAGCAAATCCCATCTTTATTCAGGATTCCACGCGGCACAACCACTCACCTGCCTGCCCACCCTTCCCCAGTATAAAGTGTTGAGATTGGCTCTTACATTTTAAGAGCCAATCGCAACACTTATATTAGGGAAGGGGGGGGGGGGGGGAGAGCCCCAGTGCGTCTGTTCCCATCCCGCACCAGCAAGGAGGGGTCCCCGTTGTCATCGCACTGAGGGGCCTGGCACTGCTGAGTAAGGGAGAGGGAGAGAGGGAGAGAGAGAGAGAGAGAGAGGGACATGAAAGAATGGGAAGGAGAGAGTGAGTGACAGAGGGAATAAGAATGAATGGGCGGGAATGACCGAGGAGTGAGTGGGAATGAGCAGTGAGTGACAGAGTGAAGGGTAATGAAGCAAGGGAAAAGGGTGAGTGACAAAGGGAAGGAAAGCAAGTTTGAAGGGAAAAGGGAGGAAATAGACAATACTAGTACCACACCTTCAAATCCAGTTATCCACTCAGGCAGCCTGCACTGCATGCAAGAATGGGCCACGGCTCCATAAAGGCTTATTTTACAATGTAGGATTATTCATTTGAAACCAGTAACAAAATAAGACTTTTTTTTTTCTCTTTAAATGTGTTTTAAATGATCAGATCATGTGGCTTTTGAAAGCCATCAATTATTAAAACAGGAGTACACACAATGACTTGCCGATGCCCATTAAAATAAATAAATACAATATTCTCAGTTCCATACTTCCATGCTCTGGTCTCCCACTCCCAACAGATGCTTCTCCTGGTAAGCTCACCTTCTTGTGGCATATTCATTTTATCGCTTTACTTGTCCTCATGCTCAGTTTCAAGTAACAAGAAAAAGAATTCCCCTGATGGAAGAGAAAAAACACAAAACGTTTATTTATTTATTTAAATTTAAGATTACTGCTGTGCATGGGGTGTGTTGTGCATTTACATAGGTTAAACTGGATGTTAACTGCCCACCAATTATTCAGCTAAAAGCATAGGTTGGGGGATTAAAAAGGCACAGATTTAGCCACAGTAGGAATGAACAACATGTGCAGATTGCATTTCCAAAACCTACAAGCATTATTTTCTATAGAAAAAGATGGTGCAAAACTGTCTGCTGGTATAGTTTCCACCCCCCCCCCCCAATCCCTGGATTTTTAAGCAATCTGAGCAGTTTTGAAAATTGATCATTAATCTAATAAGAGACAAAATTCTTCAATAAATGACAAGGGGGAAAAAATTCTCAGGCAGAAAACCAATACACGGGTAATCTAACTTTCACACGCAGGAGCATATACGGCTGCATGTAGTTTTACCATAGCATTTTATGACCTGTGTGCATGACATATGTGCTTTTTATAACCTAACCTGCAACATACGCACCTATACAGGTTTGTGTGTGAATATACCCAACATGTATATCAATGTACTGAATGTGCATATATTTTCTACGTATTTTTAAAATATATGCGCATATATTAAGAGTGAAAATAAAGTAGGACTTGCTCGTTCATGTGTCGGCCAATTTTAAAACACGTGCACGTGAAAGAAATTACCAGTTTTACTAATTAGTCCACCAGTTCACTCAGGCCTTTTCCAGGTCATCAAGAACTCCCTGGTTCTTCTCCCCCACTCGTCACCCAGACCTCCCAGCCAGTGAGTACAACACAAGAAATATATTTAATATCAATTATGGTAGATAATTAGCAGGTAAAAATATGCACGTAAATTGGAAAATGAATAAGTCTTAAAATTGTAACTTACATGCACAAGTGTTGGCCCCACTCTGGAATGCCCCTAAACCTTCCCATTTATTTATTTTTTACACACGTATGTAAACATGAAAGTGATACTACATACATATGTATTTTTTAATTTTATAAAACACAGAGTACAGGCTACTTACACATGATATGCTAATATTGTGTGTGCAATGTTTTGAAAATTAACTTTAGACAGTTTAGCTCTGTCAGTAACATCCAACATTGCATCAGTAAAGAGTTCTTAAATTGATGAAAAAGCACTACTAAAAACCACCAAACATGCAGAGGTATCATATATATGCACAATACTCCTCCTCTGAGGCTTGTGATTTCTAGAAAAATAAGCAGTTAGGCACTACTGTGCTTGGATATCTTCGGCCACCAGCCAAGAGCTGCAACAGCGCTTCACAAAAAACAGTGCTAATTATGAATGAGCAGAATTTTTTAAATTCAATATTTATTTATTTATTTTAAGTTTTTCTATACCGGCATTCGCGATGAATATCGCATCATGCCGGTTTACAATTAACAAGAGGTGAAAGGAACAAAGTAATAATAAAATAATAATAAATAATAATAATAAACATTAACCAGTGCTGACAAAGGTTGCAGTTACAATAAAACAAGGGAATTACACAACTTGGAGCAGTGAAAAGGAGTTAGGAATTAAACAGAGAACAAATTTGCCAATTAATGGTGTGAACTAAAATACAGCATTTGCAACGTTAATGAATTGCCCTGTTGAGGTGGTTATTAATTACCATGTTAAGAAAAGTCTAAGCGTTAGTTAATGGTGAATTAAAGGTTCAGTTGGTGTCTGGAAAGGCTTTCATAAATGAATGTGTTTACGTTTACAGATGACAGATGGTTAGAAATGAATCACTAGGTTAAAAAGGCCTCCAATGAGCACAGGCAAGAAATCTTGTCCTCACCTCCTCACTCCAAGGAGGCTGTCGAGCACAACCTCAACAGAGGAGACTATTATGTTACACAGGAGTTTCATGCTCCTCTCACGAAGAAACGTTATTGCTGCTGTCTTTCTTGTCAGCATGCGAGCCAACTTCACATCCTCATGCCCCACAAGCAGCAGTGCCCAAAATGTTCTTCCTATGTTTCCAAGCCATCTTATCTATTGCAATAGATTTCAGGTTCCAAAAACAACAAGAGGGCAGCTCAGGTCCAAGAAGCCATAGTAGCAGGGGATTGTGGGGAACGCAAGAGGGTCTTTGTACAAATTGTGCTAGCTTCTCCAGAAAACAAGAATAAAAAGAAAATAAAAAATTGGTGCACACAGGAACTGTAACTTTTAAACAGGTGCGCAGGCGCAGATGTGCATGTTTGCCAGCTCACATCCAGACTCATCCTTTTTATAACATAGGAGGGTATATGCACGCCTGTTTTAAAATTGCATGGACACGCATACATGTACGCGCAATTTTAAATGGACTTGCGCATGTGCACGCAAATGTCGCTTCTACCCCGTAAGTGGGGGAATTTTATAAGGGACATACACCAACACACCTAGTTTTGCCAGTTCATTCCCACTTCAGGGCTAGAACTTCCAAACCATCCAATTTATAGCCTCCCTTCCCCCGTTAGCTCTGACCCTTAAAACCCCATTGGTTAGATTAAATAGTAAAAAAAAAAAAAAAAAAAAAAATCTAAACATCTATAGCAGAAGTAAAGCACAGTTGCTTACCTGTAACAGGTGTTCTCCTAGGACAGCAGGATTTTATTCCTCACACAGGAGTGACATCATCAGACGGAGCCCGGCATGGAAAACGTTTGTCAGAGTTTCTAGGAACTTTAGCTGGCACACTGAGCATGCCTACCATGCCACTATCCACATGTTCACCTTTAGTCTCGTAACAAAGAATTACAAAAAAATAAAACATAAGCGAAACCCAACTCTGTGTGGTGGCTGGTGGGTTTTGTGAGGACTAACATCCTGCTGTCCTAGGAGAACACCTGTTACAGGTAAGCAACTGCACTTTCTCCTAGGACAAGCAGCATGGTAGTCCTCACACGAGTGAATCCCTAGCTACTGGCTGGACCCAAACCGGCAGGACCAACAGACTCCAAACCAGGTGCCAATGGGCACAACAACAGAGGTGGTGTTGGTAACCGCAGGGACAGCCTGAATAAAAACCAAGGGCCCACGGTGGAAGAGTTGGGTTCACAGTTGAAAAAGGTTTTGCAGGACAGATTGTCCGAATCTGCTATCCCTCTGGCCATCCCTGTCCAGACAGTAATGAACAGCGAAAAGTGTGAAGGAAACTCCACATCACAGCTCTGCAGATCTCTCCCAACGGAACTGCACGCAGGTAGGCCACAGACGTCGCCACAGTCCTTACGGAGTGTGCCATGGCTTGGCCCTCCAGATGCAGTCCCACCTGCTCATAGCAGAAAGATACTGTCTGCTAACCAGGTATTTAGAATCTGCTTAGTGACGGCTCTGCCCAGCCAGTTGGAGTCAAACGAGATAAACAGCTGGGTGGATAGCCTGTGGCCCACCCTATGGTCCAGGTAGAAAGCCAGGGCCCTCTTACAATCCAGTGTGTGCAGCGCCCTCTCTCTGGGCTGGCATAAAGCCAGGGAAAGAAAGTAGGCAGCCCAATGGACTGGTTAAGATCCACCCTGTCATGACAGAATCTTGTGTAGGGCGAATAAGTCACTAAGGCATGCAACTCACTGACCCTGTGCGCGTGACCACTATCAAGATGACAACACTCCATGTCAAATGCTTGAGAATGCATGAGCGCAGCGGCTCAAACAGTGGCTTCATCAGCTGGGCCAGTACTACATTCAGGTACCATGAGACCGCAGTGGAGGCCACAGTTGAAACAGCCCCCACATGAACTGCCCTACAATAGGCTGCACAGAGATGGGCAAACCAGCCACCTTTTAATAGTACGCACCTATGGCGCTGAGGTGCACCCGCATGGAGCTGGTCTTAAGACCCGCCTCCAAGAGGTGCAGAAAATAGTCCAGGAGGTGGCGGCCTCATGGAAGTCACCAGGACCCTGGTCACATCCTCCGAAAAGTCCAGGGTTTGCAGGATCAACCTTTCAACATTCAAGCCGTGAGAGACAGGGTATGGACATTGGGGAGGCGCAGCCTGCCCTGATCCTGGGAGAGAAGGTGCGGAGCCATCCCCAGACTGATTAGGTTCCCCCTGGACAGTTGCCGTAGAAGCGGGAACCATACCTGCTGTGGCCAGTGCGAAGTGACAAGGATCATGGATCCCTGATCTTGGCGAAGTTTCAGGAGAGTCTTCAACACTAATGGAAGTGGTGGCTAGGTATACAGGAGACCCATCCCCCAATGGACTTCAAAGGCGTCTGTGGGTGGCATGCCGTCTGACCTGGACAGAGAGCAGTACTGGGCACGGCAAACAGATCCACATCCGGAGTCCCCCCGAAACTGAAGAGCCAATCCACTACCTCCTGTTTCAGGAACCACTCATGAGGTTGGAAGGTGCAGCTCAGCCGGTCCGCTAGTGTTCTCTGCACCTGCCAGGTACATGTCCTGAAGAAACATCCCCTGCGCCAGCACCTAGCTCCAGATTTGCACTGCCTCCTGACAAAGAAGGAAGGACAGGGTACCCCCTGCTTGTTGATATACTGCATGATCACTTGGTTGTCTGTTTGAACAAGGATGACCTTGTTGACCAAGCGATTCCGGAAGGCCCATAGGGCATACTGGATCGCCCTCAATTCCAAGAAGTTGATCTGAAACGGAGACTCCTGTGCAGTCCAGAAACCATGGGTATGGGGGCCATCAACGTAAATTCCCCACTCCAAGTGGGACACGTCCCATGGTCAGCACCACCTGAGGAGAGGGTGCCTGAAAGGTAATGCCCCGCTCTAGGTTGAATGGAAAGATCCACCAAATCAGGGAAGTCGTGAGTGATGGGGACACCTGGATACAGATCTGAAGGCCTTGGGTGGCCTGTTGCCACTGGGAGCGCAGGGTCCACTGGGCTCAGCGCATATAGAGATGGGCAAAAGGAGTGACATGCACAGTTGCGGCCATGTGCCCTAGGAGTTGCATCATACGCTGCGCTGAAACCAGCCTGCTCATTTGAATCTCCCTAGCCAGGGAGACCAGTGCGCGCACACACTTTCGCGTGGCAGGAAGGCCTTGGCCTGTGACGCATCCAGGATAGCTCTAATGAAAGCCAGCCGCGAAGAGGGGGCGAATATTTGACTTCGGGTAGGTGAATAAAAACCCCAGGTGCTCCAGGACCTGAATGGTACTGTACAGTGCCTGCAGTGTCCCAGCCTGCATGTCACTTTGCACCAGCAAGTTGTCCAGGTATGGAAACACCTGGACGCCTAGCTGGTGCAGGTATGCCTCCACCATGACGAGACATTTTGTGAACACCCGTGGTGCAGAGGCGAAGCCAAACGGGAGAACACGATACTGAAAATGCTGGAGCCCCACCACAAAGTGAAGATACCTCCTGTGGCTTGGGAGGACTGCGATGTGCGCGTATACATCCTTTAGGTCGAGGAAACAAAGCCAGTCCCCCTGGTTCAGCAGGGGAATTATGGTCCCCAAGGATACCATCTTAGAAACTTTTCTTTTCTTAGGAATTTGTTGAAGGCCTGAAATCCAAAATGGGACAAAGGCCTCCAGTTTTCTTTGGAATCAGAAAGTAATGGGAGTAAAACACTTGACCCTGCTGCCCGAAGAACTGGTTCCACCACCCTGGCTTGCAGGAGGGCTAAGAGTTCCTCTTGAAGCAGCTCTGGATGTGAAACGAGACCCTACTCCGGGCTCGGGGGAAAATCTGGTGGAATTTCCATGAGATTCAGCCCATAACCCCACCGGATGACGGACAAGACCCATCGACCCGATGTCATGGCTGGCCACTGGTTTGCAAAAAAGCAGAGTCAGCCCCCAACTGGGGAATCCCTGGGCACTGGAAGAGGCAACTGGTATATACCCCCTTGTCACCAGTCAAAACCCCATAGCGGGACTGGCTGTGCGTGTGGGCCCTGTTGCTGGCAGGATCTGCCCCTGGTGCTCACCTGCTGCAGCCTGGAGCAGGGGGCCAGCAGGAAGAACTTTGTAGGCCTATAAAAAGATCTCCTCCGTCCTGGATGAAGGGACTGTTTGGAAGAGGTCAGTGAGGCAGAGGTGCTGGAGGGTCTCAATGTAGTCCTTTAACTGTCGACTGCTTCCTTGATCTTGTCACCAGTGCAAGGCAAGTCCGCCAGCCAGTCCTAAACCTCAGAGTGAAGGTCAGAGGCCCTCAGCCAGGCTAGACAAGGGGCAGAAATACCTGCCGCCACTATACGCCCCGCCATCTCAAAGACGTCATAGGTAGCATGCACCTCTTGCTTACCACATTCAAGGCCCTGTTGGACGAGAGTCAGGAGGGCTTCCTGGGGCTGCTGTGCCAGACCATCTGCCACCTCCTGGACTTGTTTCCAGAGGTTGCAGGTATATTGGGTCATGTAGGTAGGAGGCAATCTGGGCTATCAACATGGATCCCTAATACACTCTCCTTCCCATGGCATCCCATGCCCAGCGGGGCGGAAGCATGGGTTTTAGACTGCTTTGCCTTCTTGAGCACAGACTCAGCCACCACTGACTGGTGAGGAAGCTGGCGCTTTTTGAAGCTCACAGTCTGCTGTACTAAGTACATCCCATCGGCCTTCCGGTTAACCGGGGCGAAGGAGTTGGAGTGTTCCCATAGCCGGAGGAACAGGTCCCGGAAGATTTCATGCACCGGCACCGCTACGACCTCCTTTGGGGCATCGGCAAACTGAAGGATCTCAAATATTTTATGGCTGGCATCCTCTTCCTTCATAAGTTGGAAGGGGATAGCCTCACCCATCGCTCGGACAAACCCAGCAAAGGTCAGGTCCTCCGGTGGAGACTGCTGGCGTTCCTCCGAAGGGGGAAGGATCCGATAAAAGGTAATTGGAGTCCACCAATGAACCAGAGATATCCTGTCCCCAGGAGTCGTAGGGGCCCTCAGGCTGTTCAAGACCATGCAGAGAGGAGGGTTGTAGAGCCCTGGGCATAGCCTTAGGTACAGGCGCCAGGAGGTTTGGGGGAACCACGAGTCCTGGAAGGACCGGGCCCTGGCAGCGCCAATCGTGGTGCTGAGGGACCTAAAGGTACAGATGGCACAGACAGTCCTTTGTCTCCCTAGGAATACCCCCACAAGAACCAACTCAGACGCCTTGCATTTTTGCGCCGTAAGGATCACAGAGAGATCGCAAGGCACCGGCATAAACTGCATTGGGAGGACATCGAGGCGATCCAGCAATGGTTCCAAGCCCAGTCACTGCAGTCAATATCTGTGCAGGCATTGGTATCGGTGGTTGGGGCGCCGGCTCCCATTCGCATAAAGCGTGATCCACTTCCAAGCAAACCAGACACGCCAACTCTGCCTCGAAGGCCTCCAACAAGAGGAGAGACTGAGAGGGAAGGGTTGGGTTCAACTCCTCCTCAGGACCCTGAGGAGGGTCGATGTCCAGCATCAGAATTGGTGCAGACAGCCCCGGGCTACCGACCTTGGGGGAGGATGGGGCCTCCTCATGTCGAGGCTGCTTAGGAGGCAGGGCAACAAGTGCCACAGCCTTCACATACCTAGTCCTGTGCACAGATGGGGACCGGTGCTGATGTCTGTGGAATCTCCCATGATGCTCAACCCAGTCTTTCCCCAGCACAGAAGACGATGAAGATGATCCAGAAGTCCGGGACTTCGAAGATACCGAGACCGGCCAATCCCTGGAACCCCCCTGCCCAAAAGCTTCAGAGGAGGGGTGGGGGGGGGGGGGAAATCGAGGGCAATCGGTTCCCTTTGGTCCCTAGGTTGCCAACGCCGAAGTAGAGGGCTCGGATTTGCTCGAGCCAAACACCTTCTCCATTTTGTCCAGCCTGGCCTGATGGCCCTTCAGGGTCATCTGGGCACACAAGTCACAGCCACGGACATCATGCGACGCCCCCAGGCAGAGGATACACACTGTATTCAGTCTGGACATCGATTTGAGGATCTTTCATTTTGCACTATTGATCATATCCCAGAACATTGGCGAGGAGGTAATCGGGAATTACAACTGTTGAGATCTGAACAACATTGGATTTAGAGACTGAAAACTACCATTCTGAATGGTCTAAATACAGATTTGGACTTACATGTTTTTCTGGGATAATTATATCTTTTTTTGTTGATTTTTCTACTGATGGTTTCTCTTTTGAACATTATATTTTGTTGAGAATACTATTTGAAACATTACAATGTAAACTGGTCCACTAATCATGATTATCATTTCAGTGACGTCACAGGACAGATTTTGCGCCATGTTTCACCGGATTACTCATTAGTAAAGACACTAAATCAGTGGCTCTAGTGTGTATCTTTGACATGTACAGCACACACAGTGAGAACAAGTACACCCTTCCCAGGGAAAGGAAAGCATTAAAAAAAAAAAAAAAAAAAAAGTCACATCTGCCAACACGAACCCAAACGTTGGGAAGGAAAGAGCATCTAAAAGGCCATCTAAAAGAGCAAATCAGACCCAGAGACTAACAAATACCTTTATGGCCCCATCGGTATGTAGCCTGCACCCAGAGAAGGAGTTATATATAAATAAAAAATAATCAGGACTGTGATCAAACAAGGAAGCAACAGAATCAAGGAGACAATATTTTCTCCAACATCTAGTCAGCACTACTGCCTTAGGGGGAATAAAGCAAAGCACAGTAAGGGAGGACACTTCATGCTGCCCTATTTAGTTAACCTTATCAATACTTACTATTAACAGAGGCACTCACCAGATTCTGGAGATGGAACAACGTGTGCTTGCAGCAAGCTGCTCCTTCACTTCCTCTGCTCTTGTAGTGATAACAAGGAAACCCTTAAGAGTATGTTGACATTTGTTCCTAGACAACTGTAAAAAGAAAAATAAAATACATATTTGTTGAGGGATGAGATGGACGTCAGCAAAACAGAACAAATGCACAGTTTGTCAACAAATTTAGGAAGAAAAAAAAAAAAAAAAAGTAAAGCCAGAACTATAGGAGTTGTTTTGATCAGGCTGTACAGCAGCTGTACCCAAGAGCTACCATATTTATAAACAAAAGCAGAATTTAAAATGGGCAACACTTGTGTGCAAAACTCAGCCATAGTGCCGAGCTATAGAACAATGGTTTCCAAACCTGTTCTCACAAACTCCCAAGCTGATCAGGTTTTCAGAATATCCATAGCAAAGATGCAAGAGACATTTGCATACAACAGAGGCAGTGCCATGCAACTATAACTCGTATTTAAATTTAATTCCAAAAACATACACCACCTTAACAATCAAGACTGTTTTAGAATCTAAAATAATTGCATTATATAACACACATAATAAACATCACGTTTGGCATCCACAAACACTGCACTAAAATAAAATTCTTAATGAAACTATAATTAAGCACATTCATTGTGCTGGATGTTCCTGAAGATATAAGAGACTTGGCTAGCGGGGTCAGGAAATTGATGCACATGGCCAGAAGAGTAGGAGAGTATCATAGTGCGCCTTGCTGGCAGAGAGGCGGTCTTGACAAGTTTATTCTTAGAGGCATCTTCCTTGCCAGCCAGCCCATCAATCCTCTCTCTTATCAAGTTACAAAATAACCAAAATTTGCATGTCACATAAAAGAGAAGATAATTATTACAGACTAAACATCATTGGGTGACTGAAGAGATACAAGGCTCTCAAACGTTAAGGAAAAAAATCAAGAGGAGGGGGAAAAACAAGTGAATCTATTGCTTCACTCAAATACTGACAGACAAGTTCCTGGAGGAAAGGTCCAAAAATCACTATCAACCACAGTGCGAGTTAGCTTAACTTGGCAGACTGCTTTTCATTTTGTGAAAGAAAACTGTATATATAAAAAACCATGCAAAACTGCGATAAAGAAAAAAACAAATACCTTTATTCAGTTATTAGAACATTAAAACAAACCCAACCCAATGCAGACTTGTAACAAAATGATAGCATTTGATCCTCTCGCTGTTTTGTTGGACACAGTTTTGTTTGGCCCTTCCCCTCCCCATTTCCACTATACTATTTTAAATTTGGCTTCGGTGGCACAGACATTTTTGTGTGTAGCATCTTGTTTTGGGGCACAGCAAGAACACGTCATTACCTACCTACTGTAACTCTGGAGGTGGGGGTGGGGGAGGGGAAATTATCTTCGATAGTTTCTCATACTTCTGCACAGAGTATAACGTTTAGAAATATTGAACAGCAGCAACACAGTCAAACTCTACTGCAGTCCATCTTATTCATATTACCTGCACGGATAGAGTTTCTAAAGTCGTCACTCAGAGGAGGAGAAAAACAGGCAATATTTACAGGCCCTCTTCTAGTCGATGCAAATAATTATTTCCCGTTAGCATACTCAACAAGCTATTTACAGATTCTGCTCGAGTCAACCAGAAATGCAACTCGTGGCAGCACTAGTCTAGTCTAGCACTGGCTTCACCATGAATGAGTTGGGGGGGGGGGGGGGGGGGGGGGAAGCTTCAGGCCTCTCAGACTATGAGCAGCAAAAAAACGGGTGCAAACATGCACAACAACTGCAGCTGCGGAGACTAGAGGCGCAGGCAGTCACCCAAGAGGGGAACCACTGCGGGAGAGTTGGGTTCATGGTCAAAAGATTCTGTAGGATGGATTGCCCGAAACGGGAGTCCTATCACCAGTCCTTGTCTAGGCAGTAATGACAGGCAAAAAGGTATGGCGTGAACTCCAGGTTGCCGCTCTGCAGATCTCATGATTAGAAACCACCTTTAGGTGCGCTACTGAAACTGGCATGGCCCAGACAGAGTGAGCCCGAACAGGGCCAAGAAGCTGAAGCCCTGCCTGCGTGTAGCAGAAGGCGATGCAGTCAGCTAACCAATGGGACATAGACTGTTTAGAAACAGCAACACCCAAACTATTTCTGTCAAACGAAATGAATAGCTGAGTGGAGATGCAAAGTAGGAAGGCCTTGTTCTGGACAGTATACAGGTATTCCCCAATGAAGTCCAATTGTCTGGCTGGCTGAAGATGGGACTTGGGGTAGTTGATCAAGAATCCCAAGGTTTCCAGCGTGTCGAACATGAGTGAGGCACATGGCAGTCCGAGCCCCCTGGATCAAGCTGCCCTTGATGAGCCAGTCATCAAGGTAGGCGAATATATGAACCCCCTGCCTGCGAAGATGGGCACAGACAACTGCCAGACATTTGGTAAAAACCTGGGGGGGGGGGGGGGGGGGCGGGGGGCAGAGCCCAGACCGAAGAGCAGGACACAATATTGGTAATGCTGCTGGTCCACATGAAAAACTGAGGTACTGCCAATTCCCGTGGAACATGGGGATATGGGAATATGCATCTTGCAGATAGAGGGAGCAGAGCCAGTCTAATCCCCCTTGAGAAGAGGGATTAGCGTGCCCAGCGAGACCATCTTGAACTTCTCTTTCACCAAGAACCAGTTTAGGGCTCTCTGATCCAAAATGGGCCGGATGCCTCCCGTTTTCTTGGGAATAAGAAAACACCAGGAGTAGAACCCTGTGCCCTGCTGGCCGGCAGGCACTAGCTCGACCGCTTGAAGGAAAGGAGGGTCATTCGCTACTGCTTCCTATCCTGGAGCTGGTGGGGAGCCGGGTGGAAGTCGCTGGACATGAAACCGGTAACCCTGGTAGACAGTGGACAGGCTTCCGTGGCTGGCTCTGGCTACCTCGCCGCCAGTCAAAAAAAAAACAGTGGCAGGGTTTTGCAGCAGGGCCGTGGGTGACTGAGAGGGCCGAGACTGCCTTTGCCTGGGTTTCCGCACTAGCCGCTGAGGCCTAGACCTCATGGCAAGCGGGTAATACCTGCGGGGCCAGAAAAAAAGGCACTTCAGATATGACTGAGCGGGCTTCCTAGCAGGCTGGGTGTCGGAAGTACTAGCCGACAATTGTATAAGGATCTCTTGATAGTCCTTCAGCTGAGCCACAGCCTCCTTGATCCGGTCACCAAACAGGTTCTCCCCAGTACATGGCAGGTCTGCTGTAGACTGTCCTGGACTTCTGGGCGCAAGTCAGATGTCCGTAGCCAAGCTGTGCGCCGGGCCCCAATGCCTGCTGCAGCTGACCTCATGGCTATTTCAAACAAATTATGCGCCGCGCGGACTTTGTGTTTGTCACGTTCGAGGCCTTGCTGAACCACACACTGAAACGCCTCCTGATACTTCTGAGGAAGGCGCCTGGCGAACTCCTGGGCTTGTTTCCATAAGTTTTGAGAAATCTGCCCCATGTAAAGCTGATAACATGCTATGTGGGCAATGAGCACGGCACTCTGGAATACCCGTCGACCTAAGGCATCTAGGGCTTTGTGCTCATGCCCTGGCAGTGCCAATGCATGGGTGCGTACCCTTTTCGCTTTCTTAAGGGCTGACTACCACCACCGACTGGTGTGGGAGTTAGCGATGGTCAGACCCGGTGGTGTGTTGTACCAGGTACACTGCGTCCATCTTTTGGTTGGCTGGTAGCATCAAGATAGGATGCTCCCACAAGCGGGTTACCAGGACTTTGAAAACGCCGTGGACGGGCACTGCCACTACTTCTTTCTGCGCATCCATGAACTGCAGGATCGCAAGCATTTTGTGTCTAGAGTCCTGCTCCGCCAACAGCTGGAAGGGGACTGACTCAGCCATGGCCTTGACGAACCCCACAAAAGAGATCCTCCAAAGGGGATTTTTCTGGAGGAGAGGGTTCAAAAGGTAAATCTGCTGACTCATCCAATGAAGAGACGGAAGCCTCCCCCTCCCAGGGATCATATGGGGGGCTCACCCTCGCTGTGGCCCTCTGGAGAAGCAGGAAGAGGGAAGCTCACCCAAATGCGGGGGCCAGGCCTCGATGGCATTGAGGGAGGCACTGTGGGGGGCCTCAAATTCTCAAGGGGTCCGAAGACACCATTAGCATCGATTGGCACCGAAGGAATTGACCCTGAGGGCCCTGGGAGAGCTGGATTGTGAAGGATCACTGCGAGCCTCCGGCCTGCCATCGAGCCCGATGGCCGGTCCTCTTCGGAGGAGTTGCTCACCAGTATGGGGCCCAGTGGCGATGGCAGCGGTGTGCTCAGAGGCCTCCGAGGAGCTTGAGGCACTGGTGCCGGCTGCGTAGGAAACATCTTGAGCAGCATGTCGAGCCTTTCCAACACTGCGAGCACTGGTGCAGCAGGCTCTTGTGGCGGAGGCGGTACTTGGGGAACCGGAAGCTAGAGACTCTGCAGGGCCCGGCCGACCACACATGCCTTTCAAGCTCCTCCTCGAATGCTTGGGAAGAGAGCACAGTTTGAGGAGGAGTGGATGGAATCAGTGGACCCTCTGGTTAGAGGAGGACTGATCCCTCCACCGGAACTGGTGGTCCATGGGCAGAGGCACCAATGCCCTCTCTCAGTCCTTCTTAGGAGGTTCGATGCTGATACTTCCTGGACTGTTTCTGGTGATCCCCGCGATGTATCCCTGAAGCTGAGGGGGACAGTGAGGAACCTGAATGGGAGTGGGAAGAGAAACTGTGGGCGGTCTCCCGCACCCACCTCGGGAGCAAGCCCTACAGGCACAGGGGAACTTGAGTCCTGGGTCTCCTTCCCAAGCAGCACTGACACTGGAGATTGCTCCAGACATTTTGCCCCGAACAATTTCTCCATTTTGAGACGAGCCCTGCAACCCTTTGGGGTCATTTGGGTGCAAAACTCACAAACAAGGGCATTGTGAGAGGCCCCCAGGCAAAGGACTCAGACCTCATGAGGGTCTATGAGGGACATAGTCCACAGGCTCTGGCGGAAGCTGAACGATGCACGATCGATGGTCAGAAGGTATCCAGAAAGAGATCAGTCTGTGATCGCGAAGACCCGAGGAAACTTACCAACCTCTGAAGGGAGGGAGAGGGACCCTTCGAGATGCGTGGAAGCAAGGGGAAAAAAAGTTTTGGGGAAAAAAAAAAGTGCAAGCTCATGAATCGAATGGAGACAGCTTTGCAGAAAAGAGACTGAAGAGGAACCTCGCACGCCCAGCATGCTGTAGTTAGCAGCATGCTGGGCAAAGTTTCTAGAAACTTTGACAGACGTTTTCCGTGCCGGGCTCCATCCGATGGTGTCACCCAGTTGTGAGGACTACCATCCTGCTTGTCCTTGGAGAACAAAGCTTTCTAGAACCTTTTAGACTAAGGAAGAGATCCAGAAGTCCTTCAATCCTGTCCTTTAAAAATGAGAACACAAAATTAAATATTTATTTGAGCCTTTCCAATACTGTTCAAGGAACACTACAAAAATTAAAATATACACATATACATAAAAAAAAATATTCAACACCAGACTAAATTCACAGACCTCACATTACACACAAGCCAAACGTTAAACATTTCCTGCTAATTCAGTCAAGATCTTAGATGCTAGAATATTGTCAGAGGATGAATATCCATTGGATACTCCCCATGGAGACTAGTGTTTAGTAGAGTTAACTATCAAAAACGCAACTGAAGAGCCATGCCTTTGCTATCTTCCTGACGGTTTAGAAAATTTGAGTTTGGCGTTTGAGCTAGACACAATTCAACCCAGGCACACATACAAAGGAGATTTTTTTTAATCAAAAGGTTTCATAAAATACATGTTACTAGGTCCTAAAAAAAGGAGAAAGAAAAATCAATTCACTGCAACCTGCCCTGCAGCAAGATGGTACAAATAATTTGTGAAGGACTAAAAAAAAAAAAAAAACAAACACCACCCCGGACAAGTTGGCTTAGAGTGCACGCATGCCAGGCTGCAAAAGAACGGAAGTCCTGCCTTTATAGGACTGTTACTGCAGTAGCTGCGCTAGATGGGAAGGGGATTAAAATAAAGAGAAAGCCACAGGAAAGTTTTATGCTTGGTGCCTCTGCTCCATTTGAGCTGGAAGCGCAGGAGGAAGATGCTGCTACTTCTAGGCTGACTTTAAAGAAATGGAAGAGCAAGCACTATAGAGAGACACTGACAGAATAAAAATGAGTTACCTTTCCAAGATGGGGCTGTTACCAAAAAAGAGGGATCATCTAATCGAATTCCACTGCATCCAGAACCAATCATAAACCATGGAGGAACTGCACACGCTTAGTTTTATTTTTTTTTTTACATGCAAAAAATTGTACTTCTGTAGAGGACGTTGCTGTTAACGCTTCAACTTATGTTCTCATGTTTCGCTGGGATGTTGTATTCCGGAGAGGGGGAAAAAAAAAAATATATATATATATGTAGCCGGCAGCTAGCTTACCATTTTATTGGAATAACTTAAGTACATTTGCAACTATCACAGCTCTCAAAAGCTAGTCACAAATGTATTTAAGTTAGCCCAGTAAAAGATGTCACCTACAGCTTTGATTCTGAACCTTTTTTTTTTCTTTTAATTTCTGCATTCTCAAATGCACTAAACACAGCAACCATATGACTATTAGAGAGGGGCAACAGACATAATGATGTACATATTCTGACGGTCTGGATAGCAGAGCTAGCCTGATAGAATTATCTGGCTAACTTTTGAGGCATGTTCAGTAGTGAAGTTGCTATCTTGAAGATATCCTACTGACTATAGCCCTTGTTGGAAACAGGATACTGGGCTTGATGGACCCTTGGCCTGACCCAGTATGGCATATCTTATGTTATAGCCAGCTAATTTTAGGGCAGGTCTTTGGCCTGACCATATTTAGGCAGCTAACAACACTGAATATCAGAGTTAGCCAGTTAACTTAGCCGGCTAACTCAACTCCTCTCAGTTATGCCCCCGAGAACACCCCTAACATATCCGGGTTAAATTATAGTTACCTAACTTAAGAGCCAGCTAGAATTTAGCTGGATATTTATTTATCGAGTTTTATATACCGTCGTTCGGTTTCGCCATCACAATGGTTTACAACGGATATGTGCACAAATATTAATTTAGTAGGCTAACTTCTGAGTTAGAATCAAACAAAGGATATTGAGATCCATATTCAAAAGCATGTAGCTGGCTAACTTTACTATTGTGCAGCCAGAGAAACAAAGTAATAAAAATTAGTGATACAAGGCAACAACACAGAGGCAGGATTTGACCAAGGGGGTCAAGAGCTCTCTGTGCCATTATGTTTAGGGATAAAAACTGGAGCGGGTGGAAGACCTACGGGTTCTGACCTGTTTAAGTGCTGAACAGTTTTACCAGCGGCATATTACTGGTAGGAAAAGCAAATACACATAACTTAAAACAAATACTCTCTCTTATGCAATGCAGCGGTCAGAGCTGGAAAAATAAAAAAGTTAGAGCGACATCCTCCTGCCAACTGAAGCCAATTAACTAAACACACAGAACATACAAGTTACACCCCACAGGCTCTGGGTGCCACACATGTAATATTGTAAGAGTGCCTATTGTGAATACTCATATTGGTACATCGTACTTGTATTACAATTCCAGTTAACATATAAATCATGAGTTACACAACAAAAAGCAGACTAAAGAGGAAAACAAAACAAAAAAAAAAAACAAAACCCACTCACAAACCAAACAGGCATCCTAAATTTTTAGCATTTTAATCCACATCAGATTGTCATGAGAGAGACTGTGAATCAATAATCCCTGTCCAGGAAAGATCCCTGTATCTGTGGCATAAACAAATGCAACTTTTTGAGCTGTCTTCAATTAGAGGAATATCGGTGGATCAGCCTGGTGGCTCAGTATCATGAGGTGAGAACCTGCATTTGAGTTTCTGCTTAAACCTTCCACTGCCCTGCGCTGGCCAGGGTTGGGAATAATAAATTCACAGCGCTTGGGGGAAGGGGAAGACCCAGATATCATACGGATTTAAAGGCCCATAACTGCAGGGGTCCAGAAGGAGCCCTGGTGCATGGCCTCCCAAAGAAGGACTATAACTGCAGTGACTGAGCTAGATGATCCTGCAGGGTTATAAAAATAGGAAGAAAAATCCCAAGGTAGCTGTGAATGAAGGCTCATGGTGCAGGATCCCAGTCTCACTTCTGATAGCCAATAAATAAAAAAGGGCAGCAAACTGGCAAGAGATGCCATGTGAATTCCTATAAACCAGTATGAAATTAAAATACCTACATTCATACCTTCATTACCAAGACCACTTAGCACTTGTGCTATGTTTGATGTTACATATAAGGAAAAAAAGAAAAACAAGGCAAGCTAAAAATAAGGTAGTTAAAAGAAAACAGCCATATGAAGATGTGGTCAACCTTAAACTAAAAAGAACAGAAACTGTAGGTAGGTTCCTAGTTTGTAACGGGTAAGAGCAGCTTTCAGGGAACAAATGAAACATGGCAAAGAAGTCACTCATGCCATCATAAAACAAGACTGGGAATAGCTGAACTCACGTTAACTGGGGGGGAATTGCCTTCAGATTATAATGTATAAGCAGAAACCAGTGTGCATGACTGGCTGCTTATGAATTCAGCATCAACCACCACGCACTGAACGATCGCCTCAACTTACACCAGTACTCGCAAAAGGGTCATTAGGCTGGGCGTCTTAAACAAAAATACAAAACAAAAACACACAAACCCAAGGGGATCATTTTTAAAAGGATTTACATGCACAAAAGTTGCATTTATCATAGCAATTTTCAAAAGCCCATTTATGCATGTAAAACCCAGTTTTAAGCATGCAAATCATTTAGAAAATGACCCCTTATGTGTATTGTAATACCCCCTTTATCCCCATTTTAATTGAGAAATTACAACTTTCCTGATAATTTCCTTTTCTGTAGGACAGTCAGATGAATCCAGAACAAGTGGGTTATGCACCTCTACCAGCAGATGGAATCTGAGCAAACTGATGTCATGGTACATATCCCCGCAGTGACATCAGCTTGCCAGTTTCGTCTTCAAAAGCAACTGTGGACAAACTAGCAAAAATCTTGATAACAAACAAGTAACCATTTCAATAATCAGCCAACAGTCACCATTGAGCGCAGCCAAGAATATATAAACATTAATCTGGGGACTGGATTAACACTTATCAGTAATCCCTGTAACAGTCACACAAGACGACCATAATGCAAACATTTGACACCCGCAGGAGGGAAGCTGGATTCATCTGACTGTCCTAAAGAAAAGGAAGTCATCAGGATTAATTTCTTAGCATCCAATCAGATGAATCCAGAACAAGTGGGATGTACCCAAGCTACTTCTGAACAGGGTGTGAGAGGCTGCCCGTGGTCCAGTCAAAACCACACGTGCATCCTCCCGGGCTTGCACATCCAGACAATAATGCCTGGAAAGGTGTGTAAGAAGGGTCACGTCATAACTCGGCAAATGTCAATAGGAGGCAATAATTAACTTCTGCCTGTGACAGTGCTCGAGCCCTGGTGACATAAGCCCTAATTCTGACTAGGGAACCGCATTCACGTATGCAGACATGACTACCTCCTTAATGCAGCGAGCTATCATAGCCCACACGGCCGGCTCTCCTTGTCTAATACTGCCGTGAAGAACAAATAGGCGAGCCGACTTCTGGAAAAGGCTTAGAAACCTCCAGATACCTGACAATATGTCTCTTGATATCCAAAGATCACAACAGACTATACTCCTCCGCATCTCTCTCTGTCCAGAGATGGCAGGGAGATGGACTGATTTAGGAGAAACTCAGTGACCACCTTCGGTAAAAAGGAAGGAACAGTACTGCTCCTGGAGTCAACTGAATAAAAGGCTCACAGCAAGACAAGACCTGGAGAGCCGACAAGGAGCTACCATTTAGCTGACCCCTGAAACAGGTGAGAGCCACTACATGCACCTTTAAGGAAATGAGAGCCAAGCCTTTATTTAAGCCATCCTGCAAAAATTGCAAAATGAGCAGAATCTTGACCAAGGAAGGAAGAATACCTTGATCCTCACACCAGGCCTCAAATATTCTCCAGACCCACACATAGGCCAAGGAAGTGGAGAACTTTCTAATTCTCAGTAAGATGGAAATCACCACCGCAGAGTAACCCTGCTTCAGCAAGTGAACCCTTTCAAGGGCCATACCATAAGACAAAATAGAGTCTGATCTTCATGAAGAACAGGTCCCTGCCACAAAAGGGTCCTGTGCACCGGAAGTTGAAGATGCAAGTCTACCAGGAGCCTCCATAGATCCTCATATTATGGTCTCCAAGGCCAGTCTAGAGCTTCCAAGAGCACCATCCTTCTGTGGTGCTCGATCCTTCAAACCAATCTGCCCAACGTGGGCCATAGATGAAAAACATAAATGTAACTTGTCTTCCAGCCACTCCTGTACTAGTGCATCGATCCCCAACAACTACAGATTTCTCCTGCAGCTGAAGAATCGCAGAACTTTCACACTACACAAAGTTGCCAGGAGGTCTAGGAACAGAAGACCCCAGCGATCCAGCATCAGCTGAAATGCCTCATCTGACAACACCCACTTTCCTGGATCCAGACTCTTTGCTGAGGTCTGTCCTTACGTTGTCTCTTCCTGCTATGTGTGAGGCTGAGATCATCTGGAGAGGACTTCTGCAACAATCGTTGCATTGCCTGACATTATTCAGATCAATCGACCTTTCAGCCTGTCGCCAAACTGTAAACATGCCAACCAGATCACCCTGGCTTCCAGCCTGAGGGATATTCCAGAGAGACTGCTGCATTTCAGCGTCCTTGCGCTCTCAGCTCCTGATAGTAAGCTTCCCAACCAAGGGGACTCACGTTTGTTGTCAGTACTAGCCAGTCCAGTGGGGCCAGGGAGACTCCCTTCTTTAGATGATCTGCCAGCAGCTACCACTGCAGTTGGGAGGAGACCTCCATTGTCAAGTGGAGCCAAATCAAATTGCCCTGAGACTGCTGGTTCAACCGAGACAGCAGGGAGCACTGCAGAGGATGCCCATGGTACCACTTCCAGGGTTGCAGCCATTAAGCCAAGTACTTGCAGGTAAGACCACATGGTTGGATGCAGTGTTCCTCAGACAGTGCTGTGCCAGCAACTTCTGAATTCAAGCTTCCGGCAGGAAAACCTTGTCCAACTTTGAGACAAACCGAACCCCAAGGTATTCCAACCACCGAGCAGGCTTAATAAGGTTTTTGGCCAGGTTCAATACCCAGCCAAGCTCCCACGACAGGGAAAACATATTGCGACTCACCAGGCAGCTCTCTTCCAGTGACTTGGTGCGAATCAGCCAGTTGTCCAAATATGGGTGTACTAGGGTTCCATCCCTTCTCAACTCTGCCGCAACAACTACAATTACCTTGGAAAAGGTTCAGGGCATTGTAGCCAGACTAAAGGGCAGCACTCAAAACTGAAAGAAGGATCCCAGAACTGCAAACCATAGGAAGAGTTGGTGTTCTAATCTGATGGGAATGTGGAGATACACCTCGAACAGATACAGAGAGATCAGAAATTCCCCTGTCCGCACGGCCATTATCACTGAGTGCAAAGTTTCCATGCGAAAGTGCTTCACTTGCAGAGAACAGGTGACACCTTTGAGATTCAGGTTGGGACGAAAGAGCCCTCCTCTGGCACAACAAAATAAAATGGGAGCAAGGAGAGGAGAGGATCACCTTGCTGGTGGCTGAAAAGAATCAGTAAGTACTGCTTGTACTTGGGGAGAAGTAAACTATTGGGGTATATTATTTAGCGTGTTTTGTTTTAAATAGACAGTCAGAAAGTTAGGCAACAAACAGAAGTTTGTGTGTTGATTTAATAAAAAAAAAAAAAAAAAAAAAAGGTAGCCAGAAGAAAGAAATAAGCTAGTAACAGTGTATACCTAAGTAAAAAGGATGAAAATGTTCAGTTACTCACCTTGGAAAGATGTAAAGCTAGTGTGATTGATTTGATTAGGTACTAACATTTGTTAATCAGGACAGCAGTGAGTCACTCAGGACAACTAACTGTAGTGTAAATCTCCAAAGGTATTGTTTTGTACTAATTTACCTTAGAAGCACAAGATATATTCCAAGGGAAGAGCTCAGTAACAAACAATAGAGTTGGAGCACAGAGGAAAGGATCACCTTGCTGGTGGCTGGAAAGAATCAGCAAGTATTGCTTGCACTTGGGGAGAAGTACATTATTGGGGTATATTATTTAGCATGTTTTGTTTTAAATAGTCAGAAAGTCAGGCAACAAACAGAAGTTTGTGTGTTTGTATCCACCCCCCTCCAGCTAATCCTTTAATTTACAGGCAGGTGTCACTTTCACACTTGGAAAAAAAAATTCTTTTAACTTAAACTCAGAATTTCCCCACACCTTTCAAGGGTATGATCATTCCTTTGTAGGTCACTATCAGATATATAGTTAATACACTAATACATTTTAAGGATCCTAATTGAACGCAGTCCTACTCCCATAGCAACCTAAAAGTTAACTAGGAACTGAACAAATTTAAGATGAAGAAGGCAGTCCAGCAGCAAGAGGGGGTCCTCCCAGTCTTTTACATCGAGTGTCACATGTATGATTTTTTAACCCACCGGTGAGAAACTGTGTGCATCCGAAGCAAAGAGCTCCTGTCTCTCAGAGAATAAGTACGATCGCTGGAGGCTAGAGTGGCAGACCTGGAGGAGCTGAGGCAGACAGGACATAGTAGCCAAGTCCCAACTCCAGTCTGGCAGCCCTGGTGCTGCCTTGGAGGAGAAAGGTTTCATGATGGGAGAGCATCAACCTGGTGCAGCAGGAAATGATCCTGTAGCAAGGCATTTTTCTCCAAGTGGTACATTGTCTTCTCGCACAGAGAATGTGTCTCCCAGGGATAGTGTCAAGGAGGGAAGGGTTAGGTCGGCTGTCATAGTTGGTGATTAGATTATTAGGAATATAGATAGCTGGGTGGCTGGTGGGCGTGAGGATCGCCTGGCAACATGCCTACCTGGTGTGAAGGTGGTGGGACCTCACACGTCACCTAGATAAGATTTTAGACAGTGCTGGGGAGGAGCTGGCTGTCATGGTAAATGTGGGCACCAACGACATAGGAAGATGTGGCAGGGAGGTTCTGAAATCCTGAATCTCCAGGGTAGCATTCTCTGAAATGCTCCCTATTTCATGTGCATGTCCCCAGAGGCAGGCAGAGCTCCGGAGTCTCAATTCATGGATGAGACGATGGTGCAAGGAAGAGGGATTCAGTTTTGTAAGGAACTGGGGAACCTTTTGGGGAAGGGGGGAGTTTTTTTTCGAAGTGATGAGCTTCACCTTATCCAGAGTGGAATCAGGCTGCTGGCGCTAACCTTTAAAAAGGAGATTGTTGTAGTTTAAAAGCTGCTTTAAGGGGCTAGCAGATAGTTGCTCAGCAGCACATGGTTCAGAGGGAGGTATCTTCAAAGGATACTAATGAAGCATTAGAGTTAGGGTATCTGAACAGAGAAGATCCAATAAGAAAAGTAGTCCAAGTGACTAATAAAAAAAAAAAAAATCTGTGCTAAAAAATTCCAATTTATCCCTGTCAACTGAAAAGCAGAATGTAAATACAAACAAAACACACATTTTGAAATGTTAATATGATAAAGCCAGAAGTCTAAGAAGTAAGATGGGAGAGTGTAGGAGAATTCATTGGAATGGCGACAGACTTAATTAGCATATCAGAGACATGGTGGAAAGAGGATAACCAATGGGATAGTGCTATACCGGGATACAAATTAAATCACAATGACAGAGAGGAGCATCTTGGTGGTGGGCTGGCACAGAGTCCAACAGGATAAAGATTCTGCAAGAGCCTAAATACACAATTTAATCTTTATGAGTAGAAATCCCATGCAAGTTGGGATAGGAGTATATTACTGTCCACCTGGCCAAAATGGTGAGATGAACAGTGAAATGCTAATAGAAATTAGGGAAGCCAACCAAACTAGTAGCGAAGTAATAACGGGAGATTTCAATTACCCCAGTATTGACTGGGTATGTGAAACATCAGGGCATGCTACAGAGAAAGTTTCTGGATGGAATAAGACAGTTTTATGGAGCAATTGGTTCAGGAACCAATGAGAGAGGGAGCAATTTTAGATATAATTCTCAGTGGAGTGCAGGATTTGGTGAGAGAGGTAACAGTAGTGGGGCTGCTGGGCAATAGTGATCATAATATTTATTTAAAACTTTTCTATACCGACATTCGTTTGCACATCACATAAAACGGGTAACAATAACTGTAGAAAGAGAAGAAAGTTACATGGAACAGGGATTTAAAAGGAACATTGGTTTTATAAGGAAGAATGTGAGGCAAAGTCTCAGAAGCGATAACAGGGTGCTAACAGTTAAACTTAAGGAATAAATAAAACTTGGTGGTTAAACTAGATGGGGGAGGGGGGATGAATGGTGAGTGAGGGTTGAAAGGGAAGGAAAATAGAAAGGTGGCAAGATGATCAAATTTGAATTAATGACTGGAAGGAGAATAAGTAAATCCACGGCTCAAGCGTTAAACTTTCAAAAGGGAAACTTTGATAAAATGAGAAAAATAGAAAAAAACTAAAATGTATAAATAGAAAATGTGGAGACAAAAACTGAAATGAAAACAGCAAGAAGCCAGACTGAGTGTATGCAGTGCAACAATGGAAAACACAAAACCATTAACCTTATGGTCACTTTATTCTGTATTTGGTGAGGGTCTGTCTGTGTTCTGCGTGTGTGACCCAGATAAGGGTATTCTGTAAGCTTGTAGTTTCTATGTGGGGATCTATAGCAGCTTGGCTTGTTCTGTTTTTCTAATAGGAAGTGTATTAGTATTTAGGGCCTGGTTTAATATTTGTAGTGTTGCCTTTTCATAGGTAGAATTGTTACTGTTTGAATGAGGTGTAACTTTGTGCGGGTTAGTTTGTGTGCATTATTGCAGATCCTGGGACTCTGTTAGGAGCTATATTTCTGTTTCCATTTCTTCAGTTTTGCACTGCATGCAGAGTGGCTTTTTTGGGTTTCCATTCCAGTTTGTGTCCATATTTGTAATTTGTGGTCTTTCTGTTCTTGGTGAAGGTCAGTTTTGTATGTGTGACCGAGGTATTTTACTAGCATGTAGGCATCTCTATCAATCTTATTTGTTGTATTTTCTCAATAGGACATGTATTGGTGGTAAATTAATGTCTTTTCATAAGGAGGGCTATTGCGCCTGGTAGGAGAGAGTTGTTGCTGTTACTGAGATGACACCAGAAATCTGTGAAGAAATATTTCCAGATGATGGTTCTGAGTCAACCACCCTGGAGTTTTAATTCATGACCCCTAGTTTTATACTTTCCTTTCCAATGGAAAAGGCTTGAAATTCATACCTCATAACATTTTCAAGTGTCTGAAGGTCTGTATCATATCTCCCCTGCACCTTTCTTCCAGGGTGTACATATTCAGATCCTTCAGCTTCTCCTCACAAGTTTTCCCAATATAGACCCCACACCATTTTAGTTGCCCTTCTCTGGACTGCCTCCATCCAGTCTCTATTCTTTTTGAGATGCAGGCTCCAGAACTGAACACAGTACTCCAGGTGAGGCCTCACCAAGGGCATTATCATTTTTTTTTTCCCTTTTGGTTATTCCTCTCACTATGCAGCCCAGCATTCTTCTGGCTTTAGCTATCGCCTTGTCAATTGCTTCATTTCCTTCGGATCACAGGACACTATAACCCCCCCACCCCCCCAATCACAAATACAGCTGTTTTGTATTACTGCACCCCAGATGCATTACATTGCACTTCTTGGCACTGAATCTCAGTTGCCAAATCTTCGACCACTCTTCAAGCTTTCTTAAATCACTTTTCATTCTCTTCATTTCTTCAGGTGTGTCATCGCTGTTGCAGATCTTAGTATCTTTGCAGTAAAAAAAAATCATACAAATACAATAAACTCTGGAATGGCTAGAACCAGCTGCACCAGCCTTGTGTGGAGGTTAATTCCTTAGAGAGGGAGAGGAAAAGTTGACAACTTTCCAAAAGAAATGCAAAGGGGATAGAACCTAAGCTATTTCAAAATGTCATACTTTATTGGCTTAGCTCACACTGAGCACCTCAGACCCAGAAAATAGTGCCCAGAGCCACAGTGGGAAGTCAACTGAAATTTGAATCCTAGCAGATTTACTTTTCAAATTGTGTGGTTTCTTTTAATCATGTACTGTGCCCTGGGATGCTTCCAGAATGATGAGCATTTTATAAAAAAAAAACCACACACAGCACTGCTTCTGCTACTAAGTGGGCTGGTAATTTTATTAGATACCTGGAAATCAATACCTCAGTCACCCTGGTTATTCCTTTATTGCTTCAGCTTAAAATAAAAAAGGAGGGGGGGGGGGTTACAGAAATTACTAACAACTAAATTCTTCATGGATCAGGAAAGAATATACTGAAAAAATGAATCTGCTCCTCAGGCTGAAGTTGCTTGAGCTAGTCAGTTACTTTTCTGCTCTTAATGAGATTCTTAGAGACTGATCTCTAAAAGCCCTAGGTTGTGTGAATGAGGGGGGGTAGAGTGTACTGTGTTCAGCTGGCTGTAGCTAACTCGAGATGGTCATCACGACTCTCAATTTCAGGAGGCAGAAGGAAGCATTCACCATTGTAACACAGCAGACATCAAGCCCCGAGTTCTCAGCTTTGGACCTTGAGAATCGAGTTGACAACCCCTTCCAACCTTTTTGGCCTGCTGTTTGCATGCTACTTTATGTACACGTGTCAGGTTGAAAGTTTAAAAATAACCCTAAGTTTCGGTTTTGAAGATTCTTTAATGACTATTTTTTTTTCTTCCTTACTTGGTTTAACTGCCTCGCAAGAGGTAAAAAGAGATGGTCTTCAAGGGAGGCAACACGGTCGATAGGGGTAAGGACATGAAAGGAAAGATCTACATTGACAAGCAATGGTGTAATTCCACTCAAACAGCCCCAATATCCAGAAACACCCTTGGTTCTGGGAGAGAGGGTAAAAAAAAAGATAAGTGCACAGGTGGTATTCTCCTTAATGTTCCCAGTTAAGGATAAAAGTCCCAGAAAGTAAGCATGCATTCTGGAGATAAATGAATAGTTAAATAGATTGTGTTGACATGAGTATTTTGGCTTCCTGGATCATGGGATGATGTTTCAAGGATTGCTGAGCAGAGATGGGATCCACTTGTCGAAGGGGTGCAGTCTCTTTCAACAGATATTGGCAAATCTACTGAGGAGGGCTTTAAACTAGAATCATTGAGGATGGGTGAACAAAACCCTAAGGTAAGTAAAACATTACTCATAGAAATGGGATGGACAAAAAAAAGCAGTATTTGGAAAGCTATGTACACTAATGTTCATAGTTTGGGCAATAAAGTCCCAGATCTAGAGGCAGTCATGGAAGAAGAGACCTGGTGCATAGAAAACCATGACTGGGACATAGGGGTAGGAAAGAAAGGAAGAGGTGTGGCATTATATATAGAGAACAGTATTAAAGCAACAGAATTGCTGGGCTTACAAAGTAAGGAGGTTAATCTGGAACGAGGGAATGGATAATCATTTATATTGGTGTTATATACACACCTCCACCACTGACAGAGGAAATGGATAGAGATTTAGAGGATATTCACATGATTACTTTTGAAAGGGGAGGTGCTGGCTAGGTATTTTAATCTTCCAGATGTTAACTGGGCCATCCCAACTACAGTATCTTCTAGAAGCAGGGAGATTTTGGATTCTCTGCAAGGAGAACTGTTCTGTTTCCTGGTAACAGAACCCACACGGGATAGGGCGATACCAAACCTGGTGCTTACCGACAGGGAACATATTCCTGATGAGGTAGTGGATGATTATCTGGAAACAGGTGACCACCAGATGGTGTGGTTCAAATATTAGGATGCAAGAGATAAGGTTCATTCTATGACAGGGTGACCAAATCTGGAATGGCTCCCTTGCAAAAAAAAGACCTAAGAACATAAGAACTTGCCATGCTGGGTCAGACCAAGGGTCCATCAAGCCCAGCATCCTGTTTCCAACAGAGGCCAAAACCAGGCCACTAGAACCTGGCAATTACCAAAACACTAAGAAGATCCCATGCTACTGATGCAATTAATAGCAGTGGCTATTGCCTAAGTATAATTGATTAATAGCCATTAATGGACTTCTCCTCCAAGAACTTATCCAAACCTTTTTTGAACCCAGCTACACTAACTGCACTAACTACATCCTCTGTGCCTTAGGACGACCTAAGGAGAGCGCTACCACCTGACCGGCTCTCGGATCCCGCGAGGAAAGAGCAATTGCCAGTCAAAAGCAGAGACATCTCTTCTCCAGGAAACGGTGAATGAGGGGTGGACAACCAGGCATCCTGGGGAGGGGGGGGGGGGGGACGGACGGACACCCCCATAAGGGTCACCCTGGATACCCAGTCATATCTGCCCTTCCTGAGGAGACATGAAAGCAATGGGAATCGGGGCCTGCTGATCCCAAAAAACCTTCCAACTCTCCAGGTGAGATTTAATTACAGTCACTGACTGCTTAGGTTCAGAAGCAACCAAATCTGCCACTTGTAGCCACCCTCAAATGGGGAGGCCAGCAAAGAAATCAACAGAAGAACCCAGCAAAAACAGTCCAGTGACCACTGCTGCTGTCCCCTGCCCTGGCCTACAAGGAGATGCACAGTTTTAAAAGAATCGAGGCTTCGGTTTGGCAATAAACCTGCAAGGACAGAGCCCCATGGGCTTTCCCAGAAAAGGGATTTCTAACATGGGAGAGGTCGAAAGACAGTCATCTGAGGAAGGGGGAAGTCTCCTGACACTACGCTCCTGGTATCTACTCTGACAGGGGTTCAACCAGAAGCGCAGTCTTAGGTCAGTCTGTTGTGCTCACCACAGGGGAAACACACCCACCCGTACAGTAGAGGGTAACTGGAAGACTAGTGCTCTACGCTGTAAAAGCACACTGACCAGTACTCATACAGTGATATCCCATCCTACAGATGGTGGCATACCTACGAACCTACTCGCCATGCTTGTGGGTAGAATCCCACTGCATAGGAAGGATCGAGCACCATCTGTTAGTTGGTGGCTGTGAGCTGCCAAAAAGCAATCAAAGAGTGTGATGGCGCTTTCCTCGTCAGTGCTCCCTAGCACCTTATGGTACAGGACAGACGAGGAAGCTGAGCCCTTGATGCACCGATTTCAGAATCCTGGCAGGGCTGTGTACTGCACAGATAGAGAATGCTGCTTGCCAGCACCTGAGGCACTTGGAGTAGATGACCTCTGCCATACTTGACCACGCATACTGTACTCCACTATTGCACCAGCTCCCAATGAATAGGAATACTGTGACGATGGCATCCCCAGTACCACTGGGGCTCTGATTATCACGTGATGATGGATGGCATTCTATGGCGTCGCCCCATAGTACCTGATAATGCTCCAAGAGGCTGAACACAGCCCTTGAAATGGTGTTGGGTATGGCACACCACCATTTCCTTCATGGAACAGCAGCAGCGAAGTGCACAGTGACCAACAGTGCCCATGCTGCTCTGTGGTAGTGTCCTGTGGCATCCGACTGCATCCACTGGTGCACACCTTGGTGACAGCACCCATGGGGCCCATAGCATTGTGTTCACCAATGGATCGCTGGACTTTGAAGGCACTTAACCTGGTCTTGAAAAAACTGACTGTATATAGCAGAATCCCCGGCACCCCAAGCACTCTAAGATCAACAGCCCAGTGGCACCAATAAGAGCAGAGTCTCTGTAGTTCCAACACACCTCATTGGTGCCCATAGAAACAGAGGACTGCCAGTGACATTGACAGTTCTTCAGCTCACCTATATGTTAAAGGGAATCGATGCTGCGAGCTCTATTGTGTCCCTCGCTAGCAGCAATGGCTGAGAATAGACTCAACAGCAACCTAGAGCTCATTAGCACTGATGGTGCACAAAGCCAGGTGGGGCCTCCAATGCCCCCCCGATCCTAGCAGCTCAGGGCCCCAGAGATCAGAGACATCCATGGTGCCCAATAGCTGTATGCCAGTGATGCCCCTCGGACACTGCGAAAGAGCCTCAAAGACACCGGACCACTGCACCTGGATGCCTCGGCACTCCAGGGCGCTTCAGGTTGATGGTGACCCCTGCACATGTCAGCACTAAGGTCATCTGCCTGAAACACCTGTTGCCCAAGAGCTTAATGGCACTAGAGGGCTCTCACCCCAGCAGTCTATGACCTCGAGGGCGACCAGGGCACTCAATGGCGATCCCAGTGCTTCATCAATGGTGCTGGATATCAAGAGCAGCAATAAATGGCATAGCTAGCCAACATGCCCAATGGCGGCTCTACATCTCGATGGCATAGAGGCAGCTCTGCACTATGATGGCATAGAGGGTGGCTCCGATGGTGTCGGGGACCACAAATGCCATCAAGTGCCATGGTCCCCCCTGACACGGTCTGGACTGCAACACTAGGTCTGTGCTGCTACCCAGTCACACTGAGGCCCAAGGTGCTTGACACCAAGGTTGATGCCACTCCTCCGGTGTAGCGATCCTCTGCGGCGCGGCGCCGCCACCCCCCCCCCCCCCCCCCCCCGACACCTATGGCACAGAAGGCCCATCCAACAAAATGTTGGGAATTATTAGAAAGGGAATGGTGAATAAAACAGAAAATGTTACAATGCCTTTGTATCGCTCCATGGTGAGACCGCACCATGAATACTGTGTACAATTCTGGTCGCCGCATCTCAAAAAAGATAATTGCGATGGAGAAGGTACAGAGAAGGGCTACCAAAATGATAAGGGGAATGGAACAGCTCCCCTATGAGGAAAGACTAAAGAGGTTAGGACTTTTCAGCTTGGAGAAGAGACAGCTGAGGGGGGATATGATAGAGGTGTTTAAAATCACGAGAGGTCTAGAATGGATAGATGTGAATCGGTTATTTACTCTTTCGGATAATAGAAAGGCTAGGGGGGCACGCCATGAGGTTAGCATGGGGCACATTTAAAACTAATCATAGAAAGTTCTTTTTTACTCAACGCACAATTAAACTCTGGAATTTGTTGCCAGAGGATGTGGTTAGTGCAGTTAGTATAGCTGTGTTTAAAAAAGGATTGGATAAGTTCTTGGAGGAGAAGTCCATTACCTGCTATTAAGTTCAATTAGAGAATAGCCACTGCCATTAGCAATGGTAACATGGAATAGACTTAGTTTTTGGGTACTTGCCAGGTTCTTGTGGCCTGGATTGGCCACTGTTGGAAACAGGATGCTGGGCTTGATGGACCCTTGGTCTGACCCAGTATAGCATTTTCTTATGTTCAAGTGTACACGGCGCTTGATGGTGCCCAAACGGCCCTTATGTCATTGAGAGCGTCATACACCTCAAGGGCATCAAGGGTGACCATATTTATTATTTATTTAAAAATGTTTATATCCTGCCTTTACAAATGACTTGATCAAAACTGTTTACAAAAAAGTAAAAAAAAAGTGTAAAAATATAAAAAAACAAAAATAGAAGAAAAATTACATAAAATTATTCTTTTTTTTTACAAAACAAGAGAAAGCAAGCTGGTGCCTAAAAACTGTGTTAGAAATTAAAATGCACTTTAAATTTTCATTGGAGTTGTTCATTTATTGGAATTTTGTATGCCATCTGAAATAGATATGTTTTAAGGAACTTTTTTAATTGCTTTCTGTTAGATATTTGGTGGAGTGAATTGGGTATGGAGTTCCAAAGAAGAGGACCTGCAACGGAGAAAGCGCGCTTTCTTGTGAAATGTAATCTGGCAAGTTTAGGTGAGGGAATTTCCAGGAGGTTTTTTTTGACATAGCGCTCAAAGGTAGTCCTGGTCCTCAATGCGGTCCTGACATCGATGCCTCAGCTCATTGGTGCGCTGGTATGGGTGTGCACAGGCAAGCATTACTAGGCATAGCACTGAAAGTGCAGCAGCAATGGCGCTTGCCTAGGCTCCTGCTCACAAGGAGACTGCACTGCCTTCACAGGCAAGCAGGAGGGGAGGCTAAGTCTTCCAGAGACCCTGCCCTGTACTAGTTCCTTTGAATGTGGGGAGGATGAGGTGTGGTCCTTGATCTCTTCAGTGTCCAAACCTCCATCGATGCCGATCGATTGGTGAACGACCTGAACTCCTACCCGGGTACAACTCAGATGAGTCCCCAAGCTCAGCGACCTACATGGATCACACAGACTGCATTCTGTCAGTCCTGCCAGCACCTGACAAATGTACAAAAACAGAGTAGGAGAGTACACAAATACTGCACCTGCAATTTAGTATTTAATAAGGGATAGCAACTAAGACTTACCCATGTGGCAAGAGGAGGAAAAACGAAAATAAAGCTAACGTAAGGTAAGGGAAATAAAAAAAAAAAAAAAAAACCCAAACAGCTGCAGCTCTAGAAAACAAATCTGTTACAAAAACTGAGGAGAGAGCAAAGCTGAATACCATAACACGCATGGCTCCGTGGGGGGGATAAAAAAAAAAAAAAAAAAGACTGAGGAACTCTGCCTAGGGGGGGGCAGGGTGATAACTACAGCTGCACATGCTCAATAGGACATTTGAAAGTTCTAGAATCTTTGAGATCAAAGTTCCGGACCAGGCTCCATTCGATGTTACCCTTGAGTGAGGACTACCATTCCTGCTTATCCTCAAACACGGGGTTGTTACTAGGTGTGCTGTGCTTCAGGATTCGGTCCTTGGACTGGTTCTTTTCAAACACTTTTGTGAGTGACATAATGGAAGGGTTTTCGAGAAAGGTTTGTCTTTTTGCAGACTATACCAAAATCTGTAAAAAAAAAAAAAAGTGGACAGCCAGGAAGGCGTGGAAAACATGAGGATCTAGCAAAGCTTGAAGAATGCTCTAAGGTCTGGCAGCTAAGATTTAATGCTAAAAAATGCACAGTACTGGAGTGAAATTCTAAGCACAAAGGAAATGCAGAATCTGAGTGTAATTGTACCTGATCTTAAGGTGGCCAAAGAGACGGTAAAAGCCAGAAAGATGCTTGGCTGCATAGGGAGAGGAATGGTCAGCAGAAAGAGGGAGGTGATATTGCCCCTGTATAGGTCCCTGGTAAGACATCATTTGGAATACTGTGTATAATTCTGGAGACCGCACCTTTAAATGGATATAAACAGGATGAAGTCTGTCCAGAGGATGACTACTAAAATAGTCCAGTGGTCTTCATTCTAATGTATATGGGTACAGACTTAATCTAAACATATATACCTTAGATAAAAGGTGAGATAGGGGAGATATGATAGAGACATTCAAATATCTCAAAGGTTTCTTTGCATAGGAGGTGAGCCTTTCTCAATGGAAAGGAGGCTCTAGAATGAAAGGTCACAAGATGAGGGTGAAGGGGTAGGAATGGGGAGCCATTGTTAATGCAAATGAAGTGGAGGGCAGCTTGTGGTGAGGAGTAGGTTAGGTAGTCTCCTCACACTGTTTTAATAAGATTGGGACAGCAGAGATAGGACCAGAGGAGTTTTCAGACCATGCCATGATATGGGTGGATGTGGGTCTGGGAGGACCCAAATAGAGTCAGCTTCGGTAGCGCTTCCCGGCGCACCTTTCTGAGGACAAAGGCTTCCAAGCCTACCTCCAGGAGAAATGGAAGGACTATGCTCACCATAACTCGCAACACCAAGATAATCCTACCTTATTCTGGGAGGCGGGCAAAGCGACGATGAGAGGGGAAATAACTGCATATGTCACTCGACAGAGGAAAATAGCCAGTAAGCAGCTTATAGTCTTGGGGACGGAAGTTCAAAAAGTAAAACGAAGGTTGGTAGTGCATCCCACTGGCAAATCCAAGCAGGAATACAGGAACTTACTGTACACTTTAAATTGTTATATCCATCGCAGAACGCAACAGGATATACTTTATTACTCACACAAATTATTCCAATTTGGCAACAAAATAGGCAAACTTTTAGCAAATCATGTTAGAGTGCAACGGGGAACAGCATTTATTGTGGCACTTAAAGACCATAAGGGAGTAAGGCACACCTTGGGTCCACAAATATGTGAACTCTTCAGGAAATTATGAAAACCTGTATGATGCAGACTCCCAACCCCACGCACCTATAGCGGAAAGCCGGTTTTTTTTAGTAATCTCGCTCTACCTACATTTACTACAGAACAGTTACAGTCATTGAATGTTGGGATTACTACCTGATAATCCCCTTTTCCTTAGTGTAGACAGATGGACTCAGAACAAATGGGACAGTATCCGCGTGCTAGCAGTTTGAGACGGATCTGACGTCAGCACGGGGGCGTATATATCCCCACAGGAAGTGCAGCTATTCAGTAATCTTCCTTGCAAAAGCTGTTATAGATGTGTGTACTGACGCTCAGTTAAAAAGTGAAACAGGATTCCCCTGACCGATTGATAGTAGCTGGAGACCGCCAGCATTCCCAACCGGAAGGCGTGGACACCTGGTAGAGTGTACGCTCTTATGGAAACAGATGACATGGCTTACCTTGAATCGGTGATACCCATGTACGCAGGCAGCTGGGCGGGATGCTGAGTCCATCTGTCTACACTAAGGAAAAGGGGATTATCAGGTAGTAATCCCAACATTTCCTGGCGTGTAGCCAGATGGACTCAGAACAAATGGGATGTACAAAAGCTTTACTCCCAGCCTGGGCGGGAGGCTGCCTGAGGCCCATGTAGTACCGCCCTCGCAAATGCCGAGTCCTCCCCGGCCTGAATATCCAGACGTTAGAACCTGGAGAAGGTATGGAGGGAAGACCAAGTCGCCGCTTTACAGATTTCCGCAGGTGATAGCATCCTGGATTCTGCCCAAGATGCTGCTTGTGCTCTGGTAGAATGAGCCTTGACCTGTAGAGGCGGAGACTTCCCGGCCTCTACGTACGCTGCTCTGACAACTTCTTTAATCCAGCGGGTGATGGTGGGCCGCGAGGCCGCTTCACCTAGCTTCTTCCCGCTGTACAGGACGAACAGATGGTCCGTCTTTCGTAGGTCTTGTGTAAGTTCCAAATATCTGGGCAGCAATCTGCCAATGTCGAGATGGCGTAACAAACGCCCTTCTTCAGATTTCTTCAGACCCGCCGTGGTAGGCAAGGATATGGTTTGATTAAGATGAAACTGTGAAACCACCTTAGGTAGAAAGGAGGGAACCGTACGAAGATGGATAGCCTCTGGAGTGATTCTGAGAAAGGGATCACGGCAGGACAATGCTTGTAGTTCTGAGATGCGGCGGGCTGAGCATACAGCCAGCAAGAATACCATCTTCAAAGTGAGGGAACGAAGAGACAGGCCCCGAAGGGGTCTGAAGGTGGATCCCGCAAGGAAATCCAAAACAAGGTTGAGGTTCCACAAAGGTACCGGCCACTTCAGTGGCGGACGAATATGCTTGACTCCCTGCAGGAAGCGAGAAACATCCTGGTGCTTGGCAACCCTCCTGGGGCCATAGCAAGACAGCGCAGCCACCTGAACCTTGATGGAGCTGAGGGCGAGACCCTTCTGAAGGCCATCCTGCAGGAAATCCAACACAATAGGGATTGTGGTTGCATGTGGATTGGTGCCGTGAGTGTCGCACCATGCTTCAAATACTCTCCAGATCCGGATGTATGTGAGGGATGTGGAAAACTTGCGAGCTCGGAGGAGGGTATCAATCACGGGCTCCGAGTAACCCCTCTTCTTCAATCTAGCCCTCTCAAGGGCCATACCGTAAGAGAGAATTGAGCCGGATCCTCGTGAAGAATGGGACCTTGATGTAGAAGGTCCCGGAGAGGAGGCAGGGGGAAGGGGCTCCCCTGCCAGTAGTCTTCTCATGTCCGCGTACCAGGGTCGTCTTGGCCAGTCTGGCGCCACTAGAAGGACTAGGCCCCGATGTCTCTGAATCTTGCGGATGACAGCGCCTAGCAGAGGCCACGGGGGAAAGGCGTACAGTAGAGTCCCTGGAGGCCACGGCTGAACCAGGGCATCGATTCCGTGTGAGCACGGGTTGCGCTTGCGGCTGAAGTATCTGGGTACTTGAGCATTGGACTGGTCCGCCAGTAAATCCATGTCCGGAAACCCCCAATGATCCACAATCATCTGGAAGGCCGTGGGTGAGAGCTGCCACTCTCCCGGATTTAGGCTTTATTTATTTATTTATTTCGGATTTTTATATACCGACATTCTCAATACAAGTATTGAATCAGGTCGGTTTACAAAGAACAAAACTGTCGCAATAAAGGCGTTACATTAAACAGCGTTTCTTAACATATGAGTAACATATAACATATCATATAAAAAATAAATAAATAAATAAATAATACAAATTAAATATTACATAGACTATAATAATAATAATAACTCGTCAACAGGACGTGGATAAATACAAAGGATGTTTAAGGCATAAGTATATATCTTGAATAATTAGAGGGGTAGTCTAAATTGTGATATGTGGGTACATAGACCTTGTTGCTGTGCAAAGTCCGAGTTATGCATGAGTAAAAGGAGACTGATGAATCAGAGAAGGAGTCTTAAACAGGTGTGTAGTTCAGATCTGACGTGGTTAGATCTTGAGGGGAGTATGGCTGATCGAGGATCAGATGTTGGACTATTTTTCTCTTTGACCGGTGTCGGAGTGATCTTGTGATTCTGTGTAGGCTTGCCTGAAAAGCCACGTTTTTAGGTTTTTCTTAAAAGTTGGATGACAAGTCTCTTGGCGAAGATCCGGCGGTAATGAGTTCCAGAGGGTGGGCCCGGCTGTGGAGAGTGCTCGTTTTGTTCGTTTGGTTTTGATCGGGGGAGCATATAAGGAACCTTTGTAGTTGTACCTGATGGGTCTTTGTGAAGTGTGAGGGCGGAGTTGTGAGTTTAGATTTAGGTGGGCAATGCCCATGATATCCTTGTGGATCATTGATAATGTCTTGTAGGTGATTCTAGCTTTTATAGGAAGCCAATGAAGGCTGTGAAGAATAGGTGTTATGTGGGCTCTTTTATTTGTGTTAGTGAGTAGTCTCGCTGCGGCATTCTGCACCATCTGTAAAGGTCTTGTGGATAAGGCTGGAAGGCCTAGCAGTAGAGAGTTGCAGTAGTCCAGCTTAGACAGAATTATGGACTGGACTACTAGCCGGAAGTCACTGAAGTGAAGAAGAGGTTTAAGATTTTTTAGCACTTGGAGTTTGAAATAGCATTCTTTAGTTGTGTTGGTAATGAAGGATTTAAGGTTGAATTTGTTGTCGAGACGCACCCCCAGGTCTCTGACGGAGGTGGAGTGGTTAATAGTTAGTTTTGAGAATTGTGTAGCGCTTTGGGAGTTGGTAAGGGTATGGTTTTCGTCAGGTGAGATGATGAGGATTTCTGTTTTGTTTGGATTGAGTATGAGGTTCAATCTGGATAGCAGTGTCGATAGCTTGTAAGCAGTTGTTCCAATGTGCCCAAGTTTTTTGCAGTGATTCTGTGATGGGCATGAGGATCTGGATATCATCTGCGAAAATATAATGTTTTAGCTTGAGGTTAGAGAGTAAGTGGCAGAGTAGAAGCAGGTAAATATTAAAAAGCGTAGGGGAGAGAGATGATCCTTGAGGTACTCCTCGAGTTGATTTGATAGGATGCGATTCTTCATTATTGATTTTTACTTTGTAGAATCTGTTCTCCAGGAACGATTGGAACCAGTTATGCGCTTCTCCTTGAATTCCTATATCGGATAGCCGTTCGAGTAGGATGGAATGGTTGACTGTATCGAATGCGGCGGATAGGTCAAGAAGAGCAAGGAGGTATGGTTGTTTTTTTTCGAGATTAAGAAGGATGGTGTCAGATAACGATGTTAGAAGTGCTTCAGTGTTTTGTGATTTCCTGAAGCCGAACTGGAAAGGGGAGAGAATATTGTTATCCTCCAGGTATTCCGACAATTGCTTGTTGACGAATCTTTCCATCACTCTTGAGATCAGGGGAAGGTTAGCGATAGGGCGGAAATTTGCAGGGTCATCCGTTGAAAGGTTTGGTTTTTTTAGTAAAGGTTTTAGAATGGCTATTTTGAGTTGATCTGGGACCTTTCCTTGGGTTAAGGAGCAGTTGATGATGTCTGCTATTGATTTAGAGATGGTGTTAGGAGTCGATAGGAGAAGATTGGAGGGTATGGTATCCAGAGGATGGGAAGATGGTTTGAGCTTCTTGAGAATAAGTTCGATTTCCAATGATGAAGGAGTTTCGAACGATGATAAGCTGTATTCTTTGTAATGTGCTGAGGTTGTCAGCTGTGGTACTGTTGTTTGTTGGTTGGAGATTGGCTTAAGGAGGTTGGTGATCTTTTTATCAAAGTAGATTGCTAGTTCCTCAGCTTTGTTGGCTGCTTGTTCATCTGGAATGATAGGTGGAGTGGGTTTTGTTAAGGAAGATACAAATGAGAATAGAGCTTTTGAGTCCAGTGCAAAGTTGTGGATTTTTTTTGCAAAGAAGTCTTTTTTGGCCTTTAGGATGGCTAATCTGTATGTGTTGAGATGGGATTTATAGTTTAGTGTTGTGGTGGTGGAAGGAGACTTGCGCCAACTGTTTTCTTTTTTCCGAAGTTCTTGTTTGAGGGTTTTGAGTGTTGGAGTATACCACGGTTGTCTTTTTGCTTGGGGTGGTTTTAAGGATTTGGTGATAGAAGGACATGTGAGATCTGCGATCTCATTTGTAATGATGAGCCAGGAGATGATAGCTGTGGAAGCGTCTGTTAAATCCAGTCGGTCAAGTTCTTTGGAAAGAATATTACTAAGATTGTCTATGGGGCAGGGTTTCCTGTAACGTATAGTGGTTGCTGGAAATATGGGACGAGGCTGGTCTTTAATTTGAAGTTCTGCAGAGATGACGTGATGGTCCGACCATGGGACTGGGACGCAATTAGGGTTCTTGGTTGGTGTTATGCCATAGTTGAGAAAGATCAGGTCGAGGGTATGTCCCGCTTTGTGCGTGGGATCTTTAACTATCTGATTGAAGCCTAGGTGGTTGAGTGCTGAGAGAAGGATATCACAGTTATGGGTTAGAGGTGTGCTGTTTACATGTAAGTTAAAGTCTCCCATCAAAATAGCTGGTTTGTCCTGTTTGCAATGTTTTGTTGTGAATTCAATTAGTGTTGAAGGGTCTGTGTCTAAAGTTCCAGGTGGTGAGTAGACTAAAGCTATTTGTAGATAGTCCGAATTGAAAAAGGCGATTTCAGTATTGTTTATTGTGGTAGATAATTGGAGTGAGAGCCCTAGGCCCTTTTTTGTGGCTAGAAGGATCCCTCCACCCCTTTTTTTGATTCTAGGGATTGAATGAATGTCATAAAGATGGTTGGGTAGCTGGTTTAATAGTACTGTGTCTGTGGGTTTCAGCCATACATGGCGCATATATCGGGGTTGTTGTCTGTCAGGTGGTCATTGAGGAGGTGGAGTTTTTTTGAGATCGATTGGGCGTTGAATAGTGTGAGTGTGAATAGTTTTAATCCTAGCGTTTGAGAAATGGGGGAGATCATGATTGGAATCAATCTCTGTTGTCGTATGCCTAGAATCCTGGGTTTATTGGGTTTGAGTTTGGGGGTGTAATGGATAGTAGGTATAGGTGAAAGGTGCATGTTGAGGTGCTGGTGTGTTGAGTTGAATCCTTTCTTGGAATCTGGAGATGTGGTTGAGATTACGGAGGTCTGGTAGCTTGTTGGATGAAAGATGGGTGGCTGTTAGGAGACGATTAGATGAGTGGTTGCTGTGTGGATGGTAAAATACCACAGCAGACTTCCCTGCTGTGGTAAAATACCACAGCAGACTTCCCTGCTGTGGTAAAATACCACAGCAGACTTCCCTGCTGTGGTAAAATACCACAGCAGACTTCCCTGCTGAGGAAGTCTGCTGTGGTATTGTCCTTCCCGGCGATGTGGATGAAGATTCACCTCTGCCCAAGTCATCAGAGGGGAGATCTCCAGAGATACCTGTCGGCTTCTGGTTCCGCCCTGACGATTGATGTATGCCACCGTGGTGGCGTTGTCGGACATCACTCTGACTGCTCTGTTCTGCAGTCTGTGGGCAAATTGAAGGCATGCCAATCTGACAGCCCGGGCCTCTAGACGGTTGATGTTCCACGCCGACTCTTCTCTGTTCCACCGCCCTTGTGCGGTGAGTTCTTCGCAGTGTGCGCCCCAGCCGCTTAGGCTGGCATCTGTGGTGAGCAAAATCCACGTGGGTGAGGACATCTTCGATCTCCTGCTCATGTGGTTGGACTGCAGACGGGGGCTCCAGCGAGAGAGCAGGGCGTGTTGGAGAGGTCTCATATGGGCCCTCGCCCAGGGCACCACTTCCAGGGTGGATGCCATGAGACCAAGAACCTGCAGATAATCCCAGGCGGTGGGTCGACTGGCTCCCATCAAATACTGGATACGCTGCTGAAGTTTCAACGTCCTCTTGGTGGTGAGACTGACCGTGTCTGCCCGGGTGTCGAACTGTACTCCCAGGTATTCCAGTGACTGGGAAGGCTGTAGGCAGCTCTTGCCGAGGTTGATAACCCAGCCCAGGCTTTCCAGAAGGGCTATCACTCTGTCGGTGGTCCGAAGGCTCTCCTCTCGAGACTTTGCCCTGATCAGCCAGTCGTCTAGGTAGGGATGGACCAGAATTCCTTCCCGCCTGAGCGCCGCCGCTACTACTACTACCACCTTGGTGAATGTCCGTGGCGATGTTGCCAACCCAAAGGGCAGAGCCCGAAACTGGAAGTGGCGGCCTAGAACCTTGAAGCGTAGGTAGCGCTGATGATCCGGATGGATCGGGATATGCAGGTATGCCTCTGACAGGTCTAATGCCATGAGGAATTCCCCTGGCTGTACTGCGGCCTTGACGGAGCGTAGAGTTTCCATGCGAAACCTCGGGACCCGTAAGTATCGATTGACCGACTTGAGGTCCAGGACAGGCCGAAAGGTACCCCCTTTCTTGGGTACCATGAAATAGATGGAATAATGGCCAGAATTCACTTCCCAGGCAGGTACTGGGATGATGGCTTTCAAGGACAGGAGCCTTGCCAGGGTAGCTTCCAATGCTGCCTTCTTGTGTATGGGACACGAAGATTCCACAAACTTGTCCGGAGGGAGATGATGAAAGTCCAGATAATATCCCTCCCGGATAACGGCGAGAACACACTGGTCCAATGTAATCTCGACCCATCTGGGGTAGAAGAGGGTCAACCTGCCCCCTATGGCTCCGTCCCCCAGATGAATCGGCGGATTCTCATTGGGAGGCGCGGCCGGGACCCGAGCCCGGACCCGCTCCCCTCTTGCGCTGCTTGGTCCGAAAGGACTGATTCCTGGCCGGAGGACGTGGTGCCTGGTAACGACCCCTGTAAGGAACGAAACGCTGGGAACTCCTGCCCCTGGAGGGCCTTGGAAAGGCGCGCTGGCCCCTTCGGAACCGATCTTCCGGCAATCTGGGCACTGGAGAGGCGCCCCATGCACTGGCCAGTTTATCAAGGTCGCTGCCAAATAGAAACGAGCCCTTGAAGGGCAATCTGGTGAGGCATGTTTTGGAAGGCGCATCAGCCGACCATCTTCGGATCCAGAGCTGCCTCCTGGCGGCTACGGAGGATGAAATCCCTTTAGCTGTTGTCCGGACCAGGTCAGATGCCGCATCCGTAAGGAACGAAAGAGCGGATTCCATGTCTGCCGCTGGAGCGTTGTTTCTAACTTGTGACAAACAGGCACGCGTCACTACCGTGCAGCAGGTGGCGATCCGTAAAGATAAAGCTGCCACCTCAAAGGCCTGACGCAGAATGGCGTCCAGTCGCCGATCATGCGGCTCCCTGAGGGCCGTCCCCCCTTCAACTGGAATGGTAGTGCGCTTGACCACAGCGCTAATCAAGGCGTCCACCTGAGGGCACGCCAGCAGATCCTGGATAGCCGGTGCCAATGGGTACATGCCCGTCAGAGCCCGACCCCCTTTGAAGGCAGCCGCTGGAGCCGCCCATTCTAAATCGATCAGTTGTCGCGCCGCCTGTAAAAATGGAAAATGGCGGGCCGTAGGACGAAGACCTTCCAGCAGGGGGTTCTGCGCAGAAGGTACCGAAGCGCTGGGACCTGTAATATCCAATTCTGCCAGACACTGAGACACCAGGTCGGAGAGATCCTCCTTAGGGAAGAACCGCCTCATGGTTCGATATGGCTCAGTCCCTGGAGGGAGGTCCCCCTCGTCCGGGAGTTCGGACTCGTCCTGTGAGACCTCCTGGTCTGACTGATCCGGGCTATCCATCGGTGGGAAGTCCCGCTCAGGATAAGGTTGTGAAGGTCCAGGAACCGGATCCGCAGGAGCTGCTACTGCAGCAGCCGCCGCAGGCGCAGCCACCGCAGGAACTACAGGAACAGCAGGAACCGGAGGGCCCGGATGGGCAGCCGTTTGCATCTGTACAAAAGCATGAATTCCCTTAAAGAGATCCACCCAGGAAATGGAAGCAGCCTCTAATCGCCGGGGTACAAGCTCCCCCGGGATGCCCGATTGGTCGAGACTGCCCCCTAACTCCGGGGTAGCCCCTGGGGAACTGTCCACAAATCGTGGTTGAGACAGGTCCTGGCCCGAGGGTCGCACGGCCCCCTCACATTGGGCACACAGAGAATCTGGCTCATCCCTGCGCGTGGCCCTAAGGTGGCATGCTGAGCAGAGGCCAAGGGCTGCAATGCCTGAAGCAGGCGGCGCCGTCGCTGAAGACTCTGCAGCTTTCTGATCCATGGAACAATAGGCGCTCAATAATATGCGGTAGCAATAGGCGCTTAATACAACAGGTGCTCAAGAACAATATGCGGCAGCAATAGGCGCTTAATACAACAGGCGCTCAATAACAATATGCGGCAGCAATAGGCGCTTAATACAACAGGCGCTCAATAACAATATGCGGCAGCAATAGGCGCTTAATACAACAGGCGCTCAATAATAAGCAGCAGAAATAGGCGCTTAATACAACAGGCGCTCAACAGGAATGTGTGACAGCAATAAGCGCTTAATGTGCCCTCATTAGGCTTTCAGCAATAAGCGACCAGCAATATGCTCTCAATAGACATTCAATAAGCGGTCAGCAATATGCTCTCAATAGACATTCAATAAGCTTTCAGTAATAAGCGGGCAGCAATATGCTCTCAATAGGCATTCAATAAGCTTTCAGTAATAAGCGGCCAGCAATATGCTCTCAATAGGCATTCAATAAGCTTTCAGTAATAAGCGGTCAGCAATATGCTCTCAATAGGCATTCAATAAGCATTCAGTAATAAGCGGTCAGCAATATGCTCTCAATAGACATTCAATAAGCTTTCAGTAATAAGCGGGCAGCAATATGCTCTCAATAGGCATTCAATAAGCTTTCAGTAATAAGCGGCCAGCAATATGCTCTCAATAGGCATTCAATACGCTTTCAGTAATAAGCGGTCAGCAATATGCTCTCAATAGGCATTCAATAAGCATTCAGTAATAAGCAGCCAGCAATATGCGCTTAATAGGCATTCAATAAGCTTCCAGTAAGAAGCGGTCAGCAATATGCCGAAACAAAGCCAAGGAGGAAGAAAGCCGCGCCTATTACGGGCGCGGAGTACCTGAGCAAGGCCCAACAGGGCGTCCTCCACGGCGTGCCACGCCGCCGATCCTCTGCGCTTCGGAGACCCGTAGGAAGAGACGTACTCCTTACCAGCTTCGGCGCTTCCCGGCTGGAACACAGGCGGTCTCCGGCTGCGGGGGAAGGGATCACCTCGCCACCGCAATATGAGGAAATGCTCCCGCTACCTCGTCCACGCCGGGACCGAGGGCCTCGTATACCTCACGCGGACTGCGTCCGGGGACTGCGTCACTGCCGCACTTCGGCAGGACCGAGGACTTTCCCACCGGGGGAGCACGGTAAGCACCCCAGGAGCTCGCTGTGGGAGGAACCCGTGGGTATCTACCACAGGAGCGCGGGGCTCTAAGTCGAATAGACAGGAAAACGAATCTAGAATGATAAGAAAAGAGAAAAATTAAAGTAGTCTTGGAAAGCACGCTCAACTAGCGTGCAGGCACTCCAAACTGCTTTGGAGTCGGAAATTACTGAATAGCTGCGCTTCCTGTGGGGATATATACGCCCCCGTGCTGACGTCAGATCCGTCTCAAACTGCTAGCACGCGGATACTGTCCCATTTGTTCTGAGTCCATCTGGCTACACGCCAGGAAATGCACCCATTACTACACAGGAAATCTGGGATGGTATTGGGTTCAGTCAGTCTCAAAGTACCAGGTCCAGATGGTCTAAATGCTGATTTTTATAAAACTTTGAAAGCAGAAGTGGGGGACCCTTTAAAGGACCTATTTTTTAGGAGCTGCCCAAAGAAACCACTACAGCATATATCACTGTTCTTCCAAAAAGTGGCAAAGATTTACTTAGTCCAGCCTCATATAGGCCAATCTCTTTGTTAAATTATGATGTCAAACTGTATGCTCGAATATTGGCCACAAGGATTAGTGGAGTATTGCCGCACCTAATCTCTAATAGTCAGGTTGGATTTGTGAAAGGCAGGAAGGCTAGCCTACATCTTCTTAGTTTGTGGATGGCGATGACGCACTGCAGGTCCCATAACATCCCGGCATTAGCTGTCAGAGTCGATGCTTTTTCTGCATTTGACCGTGTGGCTTGGGATTATCTGTTCTTAGTGTTGCAGAAATATGGATTTCAAGGGAGTGTTACATAACATTTCATTACTTTATCGGCAGCCACAGTCCATTATCGTAGCCAATGGATTAATGTCAGCTCCATTTGAGCTCTGTAGGGAGTCAGGCAGGGGTGCCCCTTATCTCCATTACTCTACATTCTCTCATTGGATCCTCTATTACAAGCAATACACGCCGAATCTGGAATAGAATGTTTAAGGGTAGGTAAAACACATTTCAAAATTGTGGCGATCGTTGACGACGTGTTGGTTTTTGTGGTGAACCCAATTATTTCATTAAGCAAGGTATTAGAATTACAAGCAATTTGGTTTGAAAATTAATCGGAGGCTACAGATGTCACAGGTCAGGTCCATGGCAAGCTGGCCGGGGAATTTCCCTTGAGATGGGTTACCTCAGAAATGAAATACTTGGGCATTTGCATACTGGTAGATATTGGACATTTATATGATGTTAATGTTAACCCCCTACTCACCAAGACAAAACAGAAATTGAAGGAATGGGCAAATTTACCATTGTCGTTATCTGGGCAGATACAACTATTCAAAATGATTGAACTGCCAAAATGGCTATATGTTATGCATATGCTACCCGTCTGGATCCATAAACCACAGATTACAGAGCTACACACCGCACTTCGGGGATTTCTTTGACGTAATAAGAAAACAAGAATTGCACTGGTGACATTGATGCGACCCTTATCGGAAGGAGGTTTGACATGTCCCAATATTCATTTATATAATGTAGCCAATCTCATGTGCCATCTCAGGGATTAGATAGGAGTCACTGATGTCTTAATACCAAGGGACTTGTTATGGAAAGCAAATGTTGCTTACCTGATGTAACAGGTGTTCACAGGACAGCAGGATGTTAGTCCTCACAAATGGGTGAGTACCGAGCTGAGGATGTCCCGACTTGCACCAAATGTACCCAACGGTGTGCAGCAGGCACAATAAGTGAGGAGAAATTTGGGAAAGGGCATCCGCACCCAACCGGGTAGGTGGAAGGGTGTTGGTACATCAGGTTGGAAAAAGGTTTCGCAAGACAGACTGGCCGAAGATGGAGTCCTGTCTTCCAGCCTTGTCCAAACAATAATGGGCTGCAAAGGTATGGAGAGAACTCCAGGTTGCAGCTTTGCAGATGTCAGGAAGCGGCACCGATCGAAGGTGTGCCACTGACGTCGCCATGGCCCTCACAGAGTGTGCTTTAACACGGTCTTGAAAAGGAATGCCAGCTTGCTCATAGCAAAAAGAAATGCAGTCCGCCAACCAGGAAGAAAGAGCCTGCTTACCCACAGGTTGTCCCAACTTATTAGGATGGAAAGAGACGAATAATTGAGTGCTCTTCCTATGGGAAACTGTACGGTCTAGGTAAAAAGCTAGAGCTCGTTTACAGTCTAGGGTATGCAGGGTCTGCTCTCCAGAGTTGGAGTGGGGCCTGGGAAAAAAGATAGGTAGTATGATGGATTGATTGATATGAAACTCAGAAACTACCTTAGGTAAAAATTTAGGGTGAGTGCGGAGTACCGCGCGGTCCTGCAGGAGCTTAGTGTAAGGCGGATAGGTAACTAGGGCCTGTAATTCACTAACCCTGCGAGCTGAAGTAATAGCCAAAAGGAATAACACTTTCCAAGTGAGATATTTAAAGTCACAGGAGTGCAGAGGTTCGAAAGGAGGTTTCATAAGACGACCAAGAACCAGGTTAAGGTCCCAGGATGGGGCCGGAGGATGCAAGGGCGGCTTTAGATGGAGCAAGCCCTTAAGAAAGCGTGTTACTAGGGGTTGTACTGAAATAGGATTACCCCCAATACCCTTATGGAAGGCGGCTACCGCACTGACATGCATTCTGATAGAAGAGGTTTTAAGACCTGATTCAGAGAGATGCCATAAATAGTCCAAGAATTTGGAGATTGGACAGGAAAGGGGATCAAGGGACTGAGAAGTGCACCATGATGTGTACCTTTTCCATTTGTATGAGTAAGACTTTCTTGTGGAAGGCTTTCGTGAAGCTATCAGGACCCGAGAAACGGAATCTGAAAGGTTGAAAGGCTGAAGGACTAACATTTCAACATCCATGCCGTCAGGGACAAGACTTGGAGGTTGGGATGGAGGAGGCATCCGTCGTTTTGAGTGAGCAGATGCGGGTCCTTTCCCAGAGGAATGTGCCTGCGGATGGAGAGATCCTGGAGTATTGGAAACCATACTTGGCGTGGCCAGTAAGGTGCTATCAGGATCATGGTTCCTCCGTCCTGACGTAGCTTCACGAGAGTCTTTGACACAAGAGGGAGTGGAGGGAATGCATAGAGCAGACCGGTTGTCCACTTGAGGGAGAATGCATCCCTCGGCCGAGAGTGCTGGCTCCGAATGAGAGAGCAGTAATCGTCCACTTTGTGGTTCTGAGGGGACGCAAAGAGGTCTATGCGGGGAGAACCCCACTTGTGAAACAGAGAGGTCGCTACCAGAGGATCGAGTGACCACTCGTGTGGTTGGAAGACACGGCTCAGCTGGTCTGCCAATACATTGTCTACTCCCGGCAGGTAAGTGGCCCTGAGGTACATGGAGTGGGAGAGGGCTTCCGCCCAGATCTGCGCAGCTTCCTGACACAGAAGGAAGGAGCCTGTGCCTCCCTGCTTGTTTATGTACCACATGGCCACTTGGTTGTCCGTCTGGATTAAGATTATCTGATGAAAGAGATGATCTTTGAAAGTGCGGAGCACATAGCGGATTGCTCGAAGTTCCAGGAAATTGATCTGGTGTTCGGCTTCCTCTTTGGACCATAACCCTTGGGTTTGAAAGTCGTCCACATGGGCTCCCCAACCGATGTGAGAAGCGTCGGTGGTTAGGATTACTTGCGGATCCGGTGGAAGAAAGGGTAAGCCCTGAAGGAGGTTGACCTGAGTCGTCCACCAGGTTAAGGATAGGCGCAGCGCTTGTGTGACTGTGACTATGGAGGACAGAGGCTGAAAAGCTTGAATCCATTGGTGTCGTAGAGTCCATTGTGTTACTCTCATGGCTAGTCGGGTCATGGGAGTGACTTGAACCGAGGATGCCATGTGCCCTAGGAGAATGAGGAACTGGCGAGCCGTGGCAGTGTTCTGAGACTGGAGCTGGCGAGCCAGGGACATTAGGGTGTGGACCCTCTGAAGAGGAAGGTAAGCCTTTGCCTGTAAGGTGTCCAAGTCTGCCCCAATGAAGGATAAGGTTTGAGACGGGACTAAGCAAGATTTCTCGTAATTGACGAGAAACCCTAAGGAAAGGAGTGTTTGAATTGTCAGTTTTAGGGAGGATTGAGCTATGTGTTGGGTGGAGGCCCTGATTAGCCAATCGTCCAGGTATGGGTAGACGTGGACACCTTCCTTCCTTAGGAATGCTGCTACCACTACGAGACATTTGGTAAAGACTCGTGGGGCAGAAGCTAGACCGAAAGGGAGGACACGGTATTGATAATGGTCGTGGCCTACTAGAAACCGCAGATATTTGCGATGGGATTGTGTGATCGCAATGTGGGTATAAGCGTCCTTGAGGTCGAGAGAGCACAGCCAATCCCCTCTTTGTAGCAGAGGGAGCAGCGCGCCTAGGGTTACCATTTTGAACTTCTCTTTTTGAAGGTATTTGTTGAGGGCTCGAAGGTCCAAAATGGGACGTAGTCCCCCCGATTTCTTTGGTATTAGGAAGTATCTGGAATAGAATCCCTTGCCTCGTTGAGAGGGAGGAACGGGTTCTATAGCATTTGATTGCAGAAGAAGGGATACTTCCTGTTGTAATTGAGCCAAATGGGTGGATAGACTCCACGCCTGAAGAGGCGGGGAGTCTGCCGGAAGAGTTATGAAGTTGAGGTGGTAACCCTGTGCGATAATTGTTAGCACCCACTGATCTGAGGTGATCTGCAACCAAGGTTGTAGAAAATGGTACAGTCGACCTCCTACAGGGATGTCCGGAAGAGGGGTTTGGCATGTGTTCCCTACAGGGGAGTCAAAGGCCAGCCGCAGGCCCAGGAGGAGGGGCTACAGTAGGCCTTTGTTTCCTAGGCTGACGCGGCTGAGGCCTAGTAGAGGATCGAGCTGGACGAGGCCTGGCCGATGGAGGGTAATAACGGCGTGGTCGAAAGAATGACTTCTTAGAGTCTTTCTTTTGCGGTTGCTTGGAGGTCAGCTCAGGTGGGACAGATGAGAGTTGTTTCAACGTCTCATGGTGGTCTTTTAACTCCGCCACAATCTGCTGAATTTGCTCTCCAAACAAATTATCGCCTAAGCAGGGTAAATCAGCAAGACGATCCTGAACCTCTGGGCGAAGGTTGGATGATTTTAACCAAGCCCAACGTCTGGCTGAGATGGCTGTGGCTGAAACTTTTGTGGAAGCATCGAATATGTTGTAGGCAGTCCTAATTTCGTGCTTCCCTGCCTCAAATCCCTTGTGAAGAAGGGCTTGAAGCTGCGGTTGGTATTGGTCTGGCAACGTGTCAGCATAGTCTTGCATCTGCTTAAGGATGGCTCTGTTGTACTGAGTCATGTAAAGTTGATATGAAGCTATGCGTGAAATCAACATAGCTCCATGATAGACTTTTCGTCCAACACTATCTAGGAACTTGTTGTCCCTGGTAGGTGGGGTAGAAGAGTGTGGCTTAAGACGCTTGGCCTTCTTCTGCGCGGACTCAACCACAACAGAGCGATGATCCAGTTGAGGTTTTTGGAAACCTGGTGCTGACTGGACAAGGTAGGTGGAGTCAGCTTTTTTGTTAACTGGTGACACTGATAAAGGAGATTCCCAGTTTTTCTTGAGCAGATCCAAAAACACCTGGTGTATAGGGATGGAAGCGATGATTTTTGGAGCATCCAGAAATTGAAGGAGTTCCATCATCTGGTGTCTGTCATCAGCTTCAGATTGTAGTTGAAAAGGTACAACTTCTGACATCTCTTTCACAAAATTAATGAAAGATAGATCCTCAGGAGGAGATCTTTTTCTACTCTCTGTAGGAGATGGTGGCGAAGGCAAATCTGTGTCAGAAGATGTATCATCATCATCACCCCAGGTATCGTAGGGATCAAGTGGGGCTTGTAGCCCTGATGGACCTGGCTGAGGCTCTGAAGGCATCGATGGAAACCGAGGTGGAATCGGTGCCGTAGGTGGAACCAGAAATGGCATCGATGGCTTCGGTGCTGCCGATGGAATCGGTGCCTGGCGTGGAATGGATGGAACCGAAGGATATATCGGTGGAGATATACCAGAAGGCACCGATGGAACCACCCCGGAAGGGGGAATCCGGAACGGTGTTTCTCCTGCCGATGAAAATCCAGTCTGAGACGGTGGTGTTGTCGATGGTACTGGAATCACCGATGGAAGGGCCGTCATGAGCGCCTCCATGCGGCTCAGTAGCGGTGCTAGCGCTTGTATCAACGGCTCGGTGGTCGGTTCCCTCCTCGGTGGCGAAGCCGGTGCCGGTGGCGGCACTGGAACCGGTGCCGGAGACGGTGCCGATGGAGGTTGCAATTTCTTCATCGCTTTCTCGATGGCCTCCTGGACCAGCCGGTCCAGTTCTGCCCGGAGACCAGGGGTAACCATACCCGGCTCGACGGGAGAGGGAGGCTGAGGCAGGGCCAGAGGGACCACCGTAACCGGTGGGATCACGGCCCCCGCACCCCGGGAGGGTGAGGGTTTCCTCGATGCCGGCGAACGAGACGTGGAGGGTGTCCGGTCTGTTCGCGGCTTCTTTGTCGGTGGCTCGGCTTGAGCAGAGGTCGATGGCTGTGGATCCTCGACAGGCCGAGACTTGTGCCGTCGATGGCGGTGCTTTTCCTTCCGATCCCCTCGCCCATCCGGGGAAGGGACGGGAGTCGACGGCCGAGAAGCGATCGATGGCGGACGGTCACCGGAGGGTTGACGATGATGGTACAACTTCGACGGTGCCGGTTCCGATGACGTCGATGCTATCGATGGCGTTGGGGTGGGTGCATGGAAGAGGAGCCCCATCTTCTCCATCCTGGCTTTGCGACCCTTGGGTGTCATTAAGGCACATTTGGTGCAAGTCAGGACATCATGCTCACTACCCAAACACATTACACAAACCCTGTGGGGGTCTGTGATGGACATAGTCCGGGTACAATCCAGACAACGGCGGAACCCCGTTGCCATGGCCTGAAGCCAAAATTTAGGCTGGGGATCGGTAAGTGCCAACAGGCCTCAAGGGCCAAATTCGACGGTAGTCGATGGAAAAAGGCAAAAAACTTACCGGGTTCCGTAAGATGACTAAAAATTTGTTGAAGGGAGACCCCTGAGGGGCAAATTTTCTTAGGAAATTAACTTCCAAATTCCTGTCAGGAACGTGGTTAGAGAGCTCCTTTCACCGCGTGGCAACTGCTGCGCGGAAAAAAGAAGACTGAAGGGAGACCCCTGCTGGCTGCAGGGTCAGTGCCTTGCTGGGCATGCCCAGTAGGGGCCAGTCAAAGTTCTGTTTAAACTTTGACAGAAGTTTTCCGTGGTGGGCTCCATCCTCGATGTCACCCATTTGTGAGGACAACCATCCTGCTTGTCCTGTGAGAACTAGTGTAAACCCCTTGACATAGGAAATCTTTTGGTGGCACAGAGGTCAACATTACCCCCGCACATCTGTGAGTTTTCCTATATTGTGGCTTGCCGCAAAGCGTGGAATTGATTATGTTCGCAGCTGCACATATTGTGGAGGACACTGACCTTTGCAACAATTGAAGGGCTTCCAACTTTTTCCCCTGGTTGGGAACACTGTGGGCCTCACTCACATACAACACCTATTCGACTCTACTGGGCGTCAACTAGATTCCTTCACCGAGTTGCAAGCCAAAAATGGGATATCGCGTAGTAGTTTCTTTGTATACCTTCAAGTACGCCATTTCCTTCGGACATGGGCAGGGCATACCCCCACAACCAAGATCAACTGAAAATGCTCTTCGCATCATCACCGCAACGTTGCTACCCCTGGAAGCCTCGGATCGCCTCACGCAACTGGCAGACACTTGAAATCAGGACTTGATTTGTCAAATCTCCTCACTACAATTAGCAGGCTGCTTTAAAGCCATAGCAGGCTGTACGGAACACGTGCAAATTAAGAGAAACCCAATATAAAACTTTTACACAGAATATACATTGCTCAAATCTAGGCCTATAAATGGCGGTCATCCACATCAGCGTCCTGTTTAGTGGAGCAGATACTGCAACACTGAGCCATAATTTCTGGCACAGCAAAGTTATCTGGCAGTTTTGGACAAAAGTATTGGGATATCTAGGACGCCTTCTCGCACGGGACCTACCCACGGACCCGAAGCTATGTCTATTGCATCTTATCCAGGAAAGAGTACCGGGGGGGGGGGGGGGGGGGGGGTCCATCTACAGGCACAGCGCCTTTTCTTGTGCAAAGCCCTTCTGCTGGCTAAACAATCCATTTTAACTCAGTGGATGGCCAAAGATTCCCAGTCGCTTATACAATGGAGATTGAAACTTCATAAATTGGTAATCTAAGAGCAGTTATCGGCTAAGTCTTTGCTTTCCGCCAAGAAGTATGACCTGTTTCTGGACATCTGGAACCCGCACTTAATGTCTCAACACCCAGGCAAGAAGCAAAATTCTTGACAACATAGGGATACAGGACTCTTAGCGCCATATGGAATAGAAAGCCAGAAAATATTTAGTATATGCTCAGAGAAGGATACTTCTCAATATGGACTATGTTATGTGCTGACTCCCTACAATACTAACCCTTGTACCTAGCATAGGTACAGCAGGAAATAACTCTACACCTTTCGTTGACAACCAAGTGCCCCAGCAGTATTCACCTCTTTACTCTCTATATGCCTTTTCTGGAATAGCTGCATGAAACAATTCCTCACCATGAAGAGACTCATTGTTATGGATCATAACAGACAGTGCATGAGGGGGGGAGGGGGGGGAAGCTGCTTATTTGAACTTCATATATATATACTCAATATATAATGTGTAACCTCCTGAAGGGTGCGTATACAGTATCAGAATCTTGTGTTGGCCTTATGTTACATGTATTATGAAAAATTCATAAATAAATAGTTTTAAAAGAATCTGATGCAGTCAGTCACGTGGCATTTAAGCTTTCACTAAAGGGAAAGAAAGCTTTTTTGAGCACAGCAGTCTAGAATGCTAACAAAATATGAAAAGCAGTGCTGCTTACCTGTAACAGGTGTTCTCAGATGGTCAGCAGGATGTCAGTCCTCACACATAGGTCACATCTGATGGACATGGCAAGGAACTCTGATTTCAAAGATTCTTTCAACATGCTCTACTGAGCATGTGCAGCTGTAGTCACCTCCCTGCCTCCAAGGCGGAACCCCCACAGTCCACAATAAAGCTAAGACACTGATAAACCAAGTCCCAGGGGAGGTGGGAGGAAATCCTGAGGACTGACATCCTGCTGTCCTATGGATAACACCTTTTACAGTAAGTAACACTGCTTTCTCTGAAGACAAGCCTGTAGCTTGGGATATCACCCAAGTCCTCACACATGGGTCACATCCCAAGCTAGAAGGCTGCCCAAAAACAAGAAAATGGGTGAAAAACCTCATAGTGAGCAAAGCACCACCAGTATAGTTGCAAAAGAAACCACTCTTTCCCTCTCTCCTCTGTTAAGCATGATGGTTATTTAAAATTTTTTAAATTAATTTTTGGAGGCAGCTGAATCCATAAACAGGCTCTAAGAGAGAAAGGAGTTGGGGTCTACACCTTAGACATATAGGACAGATGGAGTAACAAAATCCCCATTGCACGGCTATAACCCCCCTTCTACTTTTACTACCTTGTAAATATTTTCCTGTTCAGTTATCTCCCCACTTTTTCTTCTCCAGATCCCAATCATCATTACCCTGTTTTATTGTAACTGTTGCACTTTCCTAACCACTCTCTTGCTACTGTGGTTCGAGTTCTCTATACTTTAGATACATTGTTAAATGTAAACCGGTTTGATGTGATTCCTGTCATGAAAATCGGTATAACAAAATAATAAATAAAGGCAAGGATGTGATACGAGTGTGTGGTAAGAAGCCCACTTTGCCAAACAGTCAGATCTCCCATATAGCGAGCCCCAAATATGCCCCATTAAGCCTAGGTCACAAATTACTAACCAAGGGAAAAAGAGCTCTTTGAGCAAGATCGTAGTTTTGTTCGGTGTTGGAAAGACAGGCAAATAGAATCTGAGGCTAGAAAGCCCTTCAGAAAGAAAACTGTGGATCACTAGCATCTGAAGAGTAATAACAGATTGCTAACGCATAGCTACGGCCACTGCTTGGCCATGAGGAATGGGCATTAAACCCAAGAATTGTCGAGGTACCCCATCTGCCAGAGGGCCTCAAAAAGAGACCCGACCTCCCAGGTCTGATGGAGTGAGACAAGAGCGCTGAGGCATGAACGAGCCACCCTCCAGTGGGAACACCATGCCAAAACCTTGAGCACAGCAGTGAGCTTACACTAGAGCTCACCAATCTACGCATTCCTATGATGGACATATCCTCCCACCCAGCAGGATAAGCCCAAACAAAATGGAAACGCGCTGACCAACCAACCAACCACAAATATGCAAAGGCATTCTATCCAGGATTCTGTCCAAAAACAGGGAAAGGATTGTGTACCCTTCCCTGGAAGGCACACATTTACACCACTCCCTCTCACCACTGTTCCTCCCTGGACATTCTGACTGGAAGTGTGAAGCAGTGAATAAATATAAGGCGGCAGACCCTGGGGGTGCAGGGGACAAAAACAGCCTATAAGCAGTATTGATCACAACAGTACCCTAACAGTATCAACCCCCTGTTGAAAATCCAATCAGGGAAGCTTCAAACGAATCTGACGCAGCCCACAGGTCCAATCTCCTCTTAGTAGACAAAACGGCAACATAAAGAGATAATCAAAACTCAGTATGAACCCTATATTTTTTTATATTTATAAAGTTTCAGTCAATAATACAAAGAGAAAAATACCTTTGCACAGAATCATGAGAATTTTGAAAACATCCAAGTAAATTTAAATAGCAGAGATATATTATTAAAGAAGTCTTCCTTCCATTATACCATTCAACAAGTTGAAGGTAGGAGAAAAAGAAAAAAAGTAAAGAATAATTAAACAAAAAGGAAAATGAATTAACACAAGCATTTACCTAGACCAACTTTACAAAATGACAGACAAATCAACTCAAAGCTCTAGGAAAGTTGGAGCATTTTCCCAGTCCTTCCATCTAAGAAAAACCTGAGTTGCTCTGGAAGAAAGAAAATTAAGTAGTCAGCATTTAGCTTCACTATACTTTTACAAGCATATCTGAGAAGGAAGGATGCGCCTAAAGCCTGAACTTTAGTGCATCCAAGGAATCCCTTTTCTTTCTTTCCTGCGTAGCTCTAGCCAGATCTCAATTGATCCGAACTAGATGTCCCAGAAAATTCTCACTCTGTGTTGAAAATATATTTTTATAACACATCTTAAGTGCTGATCATATATGAAAAAAATGAGTAATGTAAGTCTCAGATAACTCAAAAACAGAGGATTCCAAAAATGCTGTAAAATTCCCAGAGCTCAAAGGAATTTGAGACACACCTGGCTGAGCAGATCTGGACTTAAAGGGAAGAAAACAAACCCTGCTGAAAGTGGAAGTTTGCTCAGGTGAAATCTGCAAAATGTCTATAAGATCTCCGTTTGGGGGACTGTCAGTTAACTTATGACTTGAAGTAAACCTCAAGTTTAAATGACAAAGCTGATTTTCCACAATTTCCATTCTTCTAGTTAGGAAAACACAAATGATAGCTGAATTAACTTCTTTAACACTTCTTGCACTTCCTTTTCAACGGTTTGGATTTTCTCCAAATGTTCCTGAAATATTCGCCAATGATCCCTAAGCAACAGGTCCAATCTCTGGGAGACAGCATGTAAGCTTTGATAATGATTCATAAAGGACTGTGATAAGTTGGTTACTAGGTCCCATACAGCATGGAGGGTTATCACCTCTGGCTTAAAAATAGGAAAAATAAATGAAGGTAGAACAAGTCCTGGACTGCTGAGGGTACAGTCTGGACATCCACCATAAAACTAAGTCGGGCCTCCACACCCTCAGCACCATGCAGGCCTCCAGGGGAAACAGCTCCCACCTTGATATTGCTGCCGATGGCCCCCCATGCAGGCACAGGTAGTTAAGTCATCACTGCACACCTGGAGCCCAGCGGCAGTTTCAGGATTAGTGTTGGGTGGTGGTCGGTGGGCTAAGAGAATTCCCCGGGCAAACACAGGATTCCTTTCCCATCTTTGCCAATGGGGCTTCTATAGCAGACGCGAGCTCCGTGATAGAGCGCTGGTCGGGGAGAGGTCACAGCAGGAAAAACTCACTCTCCCTTTCCTCTTAGGAGGCATGTCGATATGAAGAAACCAAGGTTAATAGTGAGCTAAAAAACCAGTGTTGGAGCTGTGTCTAAGGCTTGTGCTGCTATCTTAACTCCTCCCTCCCCAAACAAGAATGAACCCTAAGATTCTATTCAAGATTGAGAACATCCTGAGTCTGGAAGCAGGAATGCTGCAAACACACACACCTGTGGAAGACAGGACTTTTCCTACGACCTGACCAGCAGAACGGACTGCTAACCCGCCTGGCCTAGGGCTTCAAGACCTACTGCTAAAAATAACATTTTTCAACAGAAGAAACTTGTGTATATGAGGTGATAAAAAAAACCATCTGTATGGACAAGAGCTGCCTCGTCAGCCAACAAACGCCCACATTGTCAGTTACACCTGAAAGAGGAGATGGCAATTTGGGTGCAGGGCCTCTTGTGTGAGATTCCCCATCCCATGACATACAGCCATGGACAGGGTATGGTGTGCCAGGGACCTCTGCATAATTTAGGCACCCGGATGGTATAAGTCTCACCATTTGGGATACAGAGGGGAATGGAACCATCCCTCAATAGTTAGACCACAACCCAAAAGCACGACTAACTGGCAAGCGCAGTCACAAAATGAAAAAACCTGAGTTTTGTCTTCCATGTATCAGAAAAGGCCCTCCCCTTATGCAGGAGAAATCCTTATCTGCTACTGAAGAGTGGATTTCTACAGGAGGGAAACCAACACCAATACTGCAGGAAACAGGGATTCAGGACATCTCATGGCATGCAGGGAGCTATTACGGCAGAGCGGTATCACAAACTGGTGGAGCAAGCATTCCCCTCCAACAGACTCCCGGATCCAGCAGGATACAGAGAACGGCAGAGGAAGAAAGCAGCTACTCTGAGGCAATGCCATCAAGAGAAGAGAGTGAGGAGAAAACCAAAGCTCTGAGAGGGTATTTACTAAGGAGGTCTTACTCCTGATATCTCGAGGGAGTATGAAGATCTCGACAGCATATATATGACCAGCAATATTCCCTTTAAGGATCAGGTTGCTGTGTGCAAAAATATTTGCCCATGAGCAAATCTTTTTGGTTTCATTGCCCAGTGAGCACTACTTTCTTTGATGCAAAAAGCCTTAGAGGGAACATTAGAGCAGCATGCACACAAACTCTTGCCTATTCACTCTCATACTCTTTCACATGCATCATACTCAGTCTCTCAAACATACACACATGCACACTGTTAGAAAGCTCTACAGAAAAGCTACATGCATGCAGAAATATTGCACCTTACACATGCAGAACACACAGACTCTTACCTAATAAGGGAATACAAATTAGAAACAAAAAATGCAGACAAAAATAAAATAGAAAGTCTGAGAAACCAAAACACTGAACAGTGGAATACTGAAGAAAGAATACAAATATGTAATGCACATTCCCAAAGTTAACTTTTGTTGTCTGATCTTATTTTTCTAATTGGTTGGTCCCAGGCTCTCCCCCCCCCCCCACACACACACACTCATTCCTTTCCTTATTTATGAGCTTTTCTTTACCGACATTCGTGAAACACATCATGCCAGTTTACAATGAACTGAAAGGAGGAAAATTACAACAAACAAGGGGAGGGGATGAAGGTGGAAGTAAAGGAAGGAGATGGAAATCAATAATAAACTGGGTACAAAGGAACTGCGTACCAGATAGAAGTGAATGCAATAGGAACTATATACATCTTATAAATCACTATATACATCTATAGACATCTTGGTCTTTTCCCAATTCCTTTTCAAGGTCTCTTTCTCCCCCCCCCCCCCCTTCTCCCTCCATCCACACCCAAACACTAATAGTGTGACACAGGCTCTCACTCAGTCACCCACTCAAACCCCACCTCCAGAAACACAGCCTCTCAACCATCCACAAATATACACCCAGGCTCCCCCTGCCCCCCCCCCCCCCAAACACACAACCGGCAGTCACACACACACAGCCTGGTTCTCACCCCCACAAGCAAATAACCCCCCCCCCCCCCCCACACACACACACACAGGGCCTGGGTCTAGTCTTTAGCCACCAGCGGGTCCTCTTCCTCTCTTCAGTCACCAGTGGGATGCAGACTGCTGGCAGCTACTGCATCCTCTCTTCAATCTCGGCGGGACAAGCTCTATGGCAGCCTGCTGAGTTGTGGAGTGGGCGAAAACAGGTGTTGCAATTATCCAAGTGTCATCTTCTACTGCCATGGGACCAATCTCACTGCTCTTACCGCTGCCCGGGACAGGGGTGTAGGGAAGTGTGATTAACGTGATCGGACTGGGCAGGGGTTTGGTTTATCCCTGCATGGAAGAAGAGCAGGGGGTGGGTGGGCAGTAAGAGCTGTGCGTGGCTGTGGGAAAAAAACCCCAAAAAAACCCCAGAAAACTTGTGTATGGCCACGCACGCAGCTTACTCTCAGTTAATCTGTGTTCAAGTTAGTTAAGAAATACTGTAAAGATGCCATTGTAATGGAACTCTATTTGTTCATTATAAACCAATGTGATATACTAGTTAGAATGTCAGTATATAAAAACAAGTAAATAAATGAGGGAACAGTGGACAGGACGTCTGTTCCAATACCTGGAATCTACACAGTGGTGCTATCAGGGTCCAGTCAGCAAAGCCCTGATCCCAGAACCCCCTGCTCTGAGTGGGGGAGCAGAACAGTCACAATCCCCCCCCCCTTCACTACAGTATTCTACTGGCGACAGAGCAAGTCATTGTGCATTTTACTGCTGTACATATTACTTAGGCAACACACACACACACACACACACAACCTGTGTCAGGAAGATAAAGTTTCTCGAATATAAATCTGGAAGAAAAAAAAGCACCAAGTAGGGGGAGGAAGAGGGAAGAAAGAAAAGCCCCGGTAGTGGCCTACCCCACCGTTGCTATTCCCCCTGCCACAACCACGGGGTCAAGGACACTGAGCAGTTGTCACAATCCTCCTCTCCCCTAAGGACAGTCATACATTGAAGTACCGGCATCTTTTTCTTTAAAAAAATTTTTTTTAAAGTGTATATATAAATATATATATATATATATATATATAATTCACTTTTTTACCCATCGCCTGAAGAACAGGCTGCACTGAAAAAAATGTCCACTTCAACTTAACAGGGAAAAAACGTAAATCCATTTTAAGCTGCTTGCCTCCCACATATTCCTACCTTATTTGTTTTTTCTATTGCGTGTACATGTTTTCTGGCCAAGAAACCCAGTGCGGTGCCAGAGAGCACTCCCAGCGGACAGATTAACACAGAGAAACTGCCAAACACAGCAATCTAATATTTCACACTTGCTATCCTAGCTTTTTTGTGGCCAGCTAAATCCTTGCACGTTCTAAGGTATCAGAGGTGGTCTGGTGTCTGCGAGCTCCTACTGGAGCTCATCTGAAGCACAGCCTATGGAACTACCAGGTCCCACAACTAGTTAGTTAACTATCCTGATGGATAAGAGGCATTAAACTGAATGCTTGTCCATTCACCAGCACAGGGAAAAGAATAGCCGCCATGATCAATCGCCAGTGAAAATGTTTCAAAAAAAAAAAAAAAACACACACAGGAGAGATCACCAAGTACAGCAAAGAGAAAACACAAGGTCAGCAAATTGTTTTTACAGTTGGATTTGCTTCAATGCAAAGATTTCCAGCAGTGATTAGAGACTGTCACTTGAGCCTTCATTATTAAAAACAAAAAACACACAACCCAAAACAAGATATTACTGACTGCCATGCTTATCTCAGGGGCAAAGAAAATTTAAGAGTCCCTTACAACAGTGCAGAAGCATGTATGTATGTGTGAGGGAGGGTTGAGAGGTGTTCGCGGAGTACGTAATGCAGTTTATCAATGGTCATCATTTCTGGTCATTATCTTGGCAGCCAAAAGAGATTTAGCTGGAGTTGGAAAAATTAGAAGTGACTGCTAGTTACATTAAAAAAAAAAAATAGTGTCCGATATACCCACTGGCACACACTCCATGGACACCAGTTCTCCAAATCAGCATGGACATCAATACAATGGAAGAAAATTCTTTAGCTTTCTAAAAATGTAATAAAAGTTAAAAATGACAAAATTCAATGAAAATAAAATGCAAAAGATCTTGATCAAATCAGATGACACTATTGAATAGCTTGCAAGTTTGTTTTGTTTTTTTTGTCAATGGCGGTATCAGATGCAGCAGTCCATCTCTGATAAAAGCAGCATGTTACTGCTCACAGCAGGCTGGCAGGGCTGCATTTTACAGCCCTAAGGGGGTGTGGTATTCCCAAGAGATAAGAATTAAATAAATAAATAAGAGGTGGGAAGATCAAATAACCCATGGTCTTCAACACATCCCTCCTCCACCCCTTCCTGGAGCCTGCCCTCCCCCCCCTCTTCACTAGTCCATAGCAGCAATGGAAAGAAGATCAGCATGGGGAACCTGTGACCCATTGCATACACAGACCTGTGGCAGTCCCATCCCCTCTTCCCGCCAGGTTTCCTGATACTAAGAAAACCCATACAAGAGGCAGGGCCTGCAGGGGCACGCTGGCTCACGATCAAAGGCAACATCTGGATCCCTGCCTGCAGTTTTGCACTCTGTGCCCAGCATATTAAAATATCTGGCATCACAGACAATTGCATACATCACTATGTGAAAATTTGGGCCTTTGGCCAAGTACTTACAGCACAGCTGAATGAACAGAGCTCTTTTGTTTGCATATCAAAATTAATGCAACCAGAACAGCCAAGAATCTGTGTGATATGGTCAATGGACCAGGTTAAGAGAATGGTGCATTGAACCTCATCACACAACTGTGACGTTATACACAGCCTTGTCTGCTCAAAACAGCAGCAGTAACATTTCAAAATATTGGCCAAGAATTATTCTTTAGTCATCTGCCTTACTCTCTTCTCAGAATAGCAGTATTACAATAATCTGACAAAATGTGTGCCACTCATACTGTCTACCCCACATTTTTTCTTTCAAATTTTTTATTTTTGGAATCACACAAAGTAAAAGACAAGAACAAAAAACAAACACAAAAAACAGAAAGATAATGCAAAAAATATGTAATATTAGAATCAACCCCATAGCAGAAATATGGAGAGTCTTCTGCATCACATTATCACCTCTTCCAAGACCAACATGGCCCCCACACTTTATCATAAAGGTTCAGTTTGTCTCACAAAGCAAAAGTAAATCTTTCCATCACAGCTATATCTAGCACAGTCTTCCAACATTCTATGCTTGCTTGGCTCTCCAGTAAGAAGCAATTGAAAGCCAGGTAGCATGAAGCAGATGGAACGATAATTTTTTCTTTCCAGCAGGAAGGTCAAGGGAACCCAACGGTCCAGTAAACATAATTGCCCAGATAAGAAAAAAACAGCACCAAAAACTGACAGCAATCCAGAACTCTTGTACCAAAAGGACAGTCCCACCATATATGAACATATGATGAGATCAAACCACACCACCTCCAACACAAAGGGCTTGCAGAACATGAAGGAAATCTGTACATTTTATGCAAAAAGACAAAACATCAAATCTTTAATCATCATAAACTGATATCTTGGAGAGTTAACACTATCGGCCAAGGCAAGCTTCCAAGTTTCAGAGTCACAAATAAGAATGCACAAAAAGCCATACAAAAAAAAATGAGAAATGGTTTACCAGCCCTGTCATATCTCGTAAAGTACCCCACTCAACTCTTCCTTGAAACAAGTCTCTTTGGACCTGAAGAAAGAGATAATGCATATAAGATGGAATACCAAATTCAGAAAGGAGGTAAAATAAAATAAAAAATTTCCATATTTATCCAAGAACAAGCAAACAAAAAAAGACCCACAGACCCCAGGCTACCCACTCCCCCATGTCAGGCAAGAAAGTAGCTACAGAGAGAGACAAGGGTTATTAGACAGGGGAGAAAACAGGGACTAGCCCTCAACATCCAGCCCTAACAATTTGTGCACATCATGCCAGATCTTAAACAGTAGGGGAAATTATAGGATAGACCTGTAAATCCTAGCTAGAACCAGGGAATTAATCAAATAAGTATAACAAAAGACGACAGTGCGTGTCCTTCAATCTGCCACCTTCTAAGGCCTTCCAGGAGCTCAATAAAGCGTCCTTACTGCATCAACCCTGGCCCCAAAGCAACCAAATATCAAATTTGAACATTCAGTCCCCAACAATCTAAGGACTGTTCTAAAATACAAAGTTTAATACGAAGCTTTTTCTTACTCCAAAGAAAAGTAGTAAGTACCCCATTAATAGCTAAAGAAACATGCTCAGGAAGCATACAGGAAAGATGCTGAAATAGGTAAAGCAGCCTAGGTATGCTGATCATTTTTACAGGTAGGCCAAATCAAGGACAATGGAAGAGGGGCCCATTTCCCCAAATCAGATTTTTAAGAATGCCCAAATAATTGACCTTGAAAAAGGTCCATAATATGTCAGATGAACATCAGTATAGAAAAACAAACAAACAAACAAATAAATAAAATAATACCTAAATATGCAAACGGAAGTCTTAGCTAAGGAGGAAAAAGGACTAAGACATACCGAAAGCCCATACCATTTCCCAATGGGTAAAACCACAGATTTGGAATAAATCAAATAACCTGAGAGGTAGTTATATTGTCGGAGAGAAAGTAACAAAGGGGCAGTTTTATTAATCTGGGTAAGAAACGAAAGCACATTATCTGCATAAAGAGCAATCTTTGCATGTACCTTCCCAAAATGAAGCCCCTGTATCAGAGGATCCTCTCAACCCTTCTGAGCAAACTGTTCCATTGTTAGATCAAAGGGCGGGGGTGGGGGGTGTACAGAGGCTATTGCAAACGTATCCGACACCCAACCACTGACCCCGATCCACACTGAAGACTGATAATACAATATCTGCAAAACCCATCCAGCGGAGTACCACAAACATAAAAAGGACCACAAAATACAGTTGAATGCTTTATCTGCATCCAAAAAGAGGAAAAGATCAGATATTGTGCACTTCCTTGCCAAATGAATAATGCCAAATGTTATGATGGCTCTACCGAATGACGGTATATAAAACAACAAATAATGTTAAAGAGCCATCTAGTGCTATTGATTGATGAACAGCCTTTAAATAAAGGCATTCTGGTCTGAATAGGCAAAACTGAAGTATTTTAGAAAAGGCATTAAAACAGCATTGATAAAGGATATAGGCAGATATGCACTCCAAAAGGATCCTTCCTTCCCTTTTTTTAAGTCATTGTAATCAAGGCATCAAGTAAATGACTAGCAGTAAGGAGAGAGGTACCCAAATAAAAAAAAAAAAATCCACCTGAAATTGCTTATAAAAATCCAGTGGGAACCCATCTGGTCCAGGATTCTTTTTCACAGCCAAGGATTTAAAGGTTTGCATAATCTCCAACTCAGTAATTGGCACAGACAAGAACTATTACATATCAGGAGGCAGACATGGAAGCATAACAAATTTAAAAAGCACTACACGCCCCCCCTGGATCTGCGCATAAGGATTTTGTGCAATTCTGGTCGCCGCATCTCAAAAAGATATATAGTTGCACTGGAGAAAGTACAGAGAAAGACAACCAAAATAATGAAGGGCATGGAATGGCTGCCCTATGAGGAAAGGCTAAAGAGGTTAGGGCTGTTCACAGCTTGAAGAAGAGACTGCTGAGAAGGGATATGACTGAGGTCTATAAAATCATGAAAGGACTCAAACAATTTACATTTACAAACAAAAAGACTAGGGGGCACTCCATGAAGTTAGCAAACAAGAAAATTATTTTTCGTGCAACGCATAATTAAGCTCTGGAATTCATTGCCAGAGAATGTGGTTACGTCAATTAGTTTAGCTGGGTAAAAAAGTTTGAATAAGTTTCTAGAGGGGAAGGCCATAAACTGCTATAAAATCAATAAGAAATAGTAGTTTGGGAGCTAATGTTTGGATACTTGTCAGGTACTTGTGACTTGGATTGGCCACTGTTGGAAACAGGATGCTGGGCTTGATGGAACCCTTGGCTTGACCCAGTATGGCATTTTCTTGACTCAAAATGAGGATTAAAAATATCCAAGATTTGCAGTGGGCGATATAGAAGAAGGGCACCAGTACTGTCCCTAATCACAGGAATGACAGATCCCTTCCTGTGATTTAAGCAACGTAGCCATTAAGGATCCTGGCTTGCTCCCACCCTCATAAAATTTGAGACTGGAATAAAGGACATATTTTTCACTCTTTCTTTCTCTACGAATCTCATCCCATACCAATGTCAAGTCCTTATATACTTTCCTTGACCCTCCCTGTTTACGTTTCACCTCCAGTTCTTTTAAACTAAGCACAAGCTCCTGTTGCTTCAATCGTTGTTTGTTAAGATATTTTTATGAATTATGTCCCTGTAGGACTATCTTTAAGGTCTCCCACCTAAACAAGGGATTTATTTTATTTAAAATATTACCCCCATTCCATAATTCAAGGCAAGGTACACGCTGTATATACCTAAGCGAAATCATAAAACAATAAAATGCATCAAAAATTAAAAAAAAAAAAAACAAAAAACAGGAAAAGGACAAGATTGGACAACTAGGAATAAAATTCAATCCCTGTATTCCTACATGTTCACTTACATCTCACGACAAAGGCTTACTTGAAATTCCAACGATGAAAAACTACCACCTAAAACAAGAGCCTTATCAATAGCAGGCCCAATCTTTCTGGAACTCCTTGCCAGAAAGACTGCGTATCTGACACCAAGAAACGTAAACAAAATCTGAAATCCTGGCTTTTCAACTATGCCTTCTCGCTAACTCTGTAACGTAAAGCTCACCCTTAATTCCAGGATATGTTCATTGAATGTCTTCTTGTTTAATTATCTTCCTGTTTTTATGCCTTCCTTCCAACTCTTTTTACATGTAACCTTATACACCTTTGTGATCTAGTGATTCTCACATGGAATGATAGTATATAAAATCCTAAATAAATAAATACAATAAACTAGCTCAGTGGTTCAAACGCAGCTTTAAATAAGTGTGTTTTAAGTGCTTTCTTGAATGCTTTTAGGTTCCTTTATGTTGCGTACAGATGCATGCACAGAATTCCATAAAACTGGTCCAGCAGATACGAAAGCTCATCCCCTTCTCTCATCAAGATGGGCAATCTTGGGGAAGATACATCTAAAAGATCTTGATCAAATTTATCAGCTGGGATGTGATAATTAAAATCAGCAACAGTCTCCCTAACTATGTGGGCACGATTTTAAGCAAGGAAAGATTAAACCTCCAACCCTGCCTCCTCCCATTTTTATCACAATACAAAATATTAATTGATATATGGTGGTGATCTGACAGATAGAAAGGTAGAATATCTCAGTCTCCAATATGTGATAAAAAAAATTCTGTGAATATAAAAAAAAAATCTATCCTAGTATAAGTCCTACACCTAAGAGAGTAATAAGTATAGTCTCATAAGAACATGACATACTGGGTCAGCAAAGGGTCCATCAAGCCCAGCATCAAACTGCTTGGATTCCTCATTCTTCACATCTTGCAACTGTAATAAATGCGTATTTGTCTTCAAGCTATAGAGGGAATCTGGTTGAGAGTGTAAAGGATTAGTCCTCTCTAATTTGGAGGTAATACAAACATTCCAGTCCCCACCCACCACCAAATTGGAATTAGCGAGAATACCAAGTCTAGAAAAAAAAAATCTCCAAGGTTACCATTAGGTCCATAAACATTAACCAAAAAAGTGAGCAAAGTACCAAATAGGATCCCATCCAAAACATCTCTCCCACTGGGATCCTTAAAGGAAGCAGGGACAATGAAACGGGAAGGCTTTATGAATCTGAGTACAAGTGTTGCGACCCCAAGAATTGAATAATGAAGCATAAACCTGTCCCACGCAGTCTAAGATCATCATCATGTTCACTTCTCTCCACCTGAGTTTTCTGTAAAAATGCTAACTGCATATAGTGTTTAAGAAACTGTAATATCTTAGATCTATTAACAGGCATCGATAAGCCCCTAACATTTAAAGAGACAAAATGTTAAAGGACTGTGATAACTTGGGAGATAGTGGCTTGCAAACAGCCAGAAGGAATAAGGAGACAGTCTGGCTTTTGTGCAATTTATTTACAGTGAAAACAAAGTGCAATGTAAAACAAATAAATGATGCAGCTTACCTTAAAGTTCAGGTAACAGAGTCAAACATAGCAGGTTCTCTCATGTAGTGGCTATTTAGCTTCTCTGGTGAGGGGCTCCTCCTTTCACCCATCATTCCTTATGGGTCTAGATCTTTAGGAAGACTGGGCAAGACAGCTTCCTTAACATAGTCCCAGGAAGTTTCTTACAGACTCCCTGAGCTGAGGAGGAGGGAAAGTGCCTGCCAGTACTAGAGACACTCACCTCTCTAGACAGGAAATCTCTATTGTTGTTTTCCCTGCCTGCCCTATATCAAATTTTATAGTTGAAGGACTGTAGGGCTAGGAACCATCTCATCACTTGGGTGATAGGGGCTTGGAAACAGCCAGAAGAAATAAGGAGGCAGAGTCTGGCTGCTTCCCTTTTGTGCAATTTATTTACAGTGAAAATGAAGTGCAAAGAAACCAAACAAAAATGATGCAGCTCACCTTAAAGTTCAGGTAAGGGGAGTTATCAAGCATAGCAGGTTTTATCATACAGTGGCTTCCTGCCCACTCCCTGGGGCTGTTTAACCCTTCTCGTGAGGGGCTCCTTCCTGTACCCAGGATTCCTTGTGGATCTTAAGGAAGACCGGGTGAGACAGCTGTGCCCAGTCCCTTAGGTTAGGTAAGGGAGTCGACAGGAAACTCCCTCAGACACAGACATTCATGTGTGTGTTCACAAACAAATGATAGTGTTACATCCAATCAGTAATATGAAAAAAAAAAAATGAAGAAAAATGAACCTAACCTCTCTAAATCCAGCCAAAATTGTTTAGCATTTGTTTTTATCAACGATTTCAGTAAGAGTAAACCAGAAACCCCCACCTATCCCTTCCACTCTCCACCTATCAAACCCCACCCCACACCCTCCCCCCAGAAAAAGTAGGTCCGCAATAAACACAAATATTTGTGACGTGCTCAGAAGTTCTGGCTGTGGTGACTGCAGCATAGGGATTACCACAGTTCAAGCTCATGCTACCGGGAGGGGAAAAAAAAAAACACACACACACACACACACACACACACACAAGCCCCTGACCTGCAAGTCCAGAAAACAATCACTGCAGAGTAATAAAAAAAAAAAAAGAAAAGAAAGAAAATGCACAAAGAGAAAAAAAAAATTAGAGCCAGGAAAAAAAAATGGAGATATCCACATACTGTCCCCATGGGAAAGCGTGCATCACCAGGCCATATCAAAAGCACATCCAACAGCCACTAAGTAGAAAGTCCTGAAATGCAGTTATACCAAACTGCAGAGGACAGTCCAGGACATGTTTGTGAGAAAGAGGGATTCATTGTGCACGGAGCCTGTCTATAACATTGATCAAACCAGCTATTTGAGCACCAAAAAAAAAAAAAACTACCTCCACACTCTGAGCCCACCGACAAGGTAGGAAAAAAAGAAAAAAGCAAGAATACCCAACCAAAAAACAAACCCAAACTAGAAAAAGAAAAAGAAAAAAAAAAAAAAAAAAAAAAAGAGAGAACATCCATCACAGCTGGGAGATATGAATGCTCCAGACATCTAATCAACCATGCTCCGCCCGATCCCCGGATCTGCTCAGGTGTCTGCTGCCCCATAAGATTTTTATTTAAAGTACTCCCCTCCTCAGGGCTATTAATGATGGCCTTCCCATTGTCCAGGACCTTCAGCTTCACAGGAGAAACCACTGAGTATTGAAAACTTTATCTCAGCTGGCACTTCACTTCCATGAAGCTTTGTTGACTCTTTGTACTTGCTGAGATGAGTCCTGGAAGATAAAAATTATTTTGCCTCGATAAAAAAAGCTCACCATTGCACCAGGCTGCCTCCATAATCCGATGTGTCAGAATAATTATGACTGCGCTATGATCCTCTTGCTCTGCCGTTTTTATCTGGTAGAGATCTGTTAACCCGATCCACTTATTTTTGCGCCTTTCACCTCTAGGCCCAGCAGATCTGGCAGTCATCTTGCCACACCCCCAGTCTGGTCAGCTCCTTCCACACACACTGGCAGACCGACCACATGAACATTATTGCAGCAATTTGCATCTTCCAGATCTTATTTATCCTCCAGGTTCTGAAGCTTCTTTTCTAGCCTATCAATTCTTTGTCCATATGCAGTACAGCCAACTTCCAAGTCAATCGCCTTTACCTCCAGGCCACCCATCTTTTTCTCGTGCTCCTTAACCAAAGCAATTGAGTCACTTTCTCCACAACGCTGGCAAACTTGGAATCAAAGCTTCAGGTAAATTTTAAAATTTATTTATTTAAAGCTTTTATATACCGAAGTTCTTATGTACATCACATCTGTTTACAAAGAACAGATAGGAAGAAGGAGGAAAAGAAGGAGTAGAAGTTACATTAAACAAAAATAACTAGTTATATAATATGGCATCAAGTAGATGGTTATAATATTAGAGTTTAAAAAAAGATAGTGGAGGAAGGAAATGTAAGAAATGGGGAAACTGTAGTAAAGCAGAGTTGCTTACATGTAACAGATGTTCTCACAGTACAGCAGGATGTTAGTCCTCACATATGGGTGACATCAGGATGGAGCCAATCACGGAACACTTGTCAAAGTTTCCAAAACTTTGATTGGCACCTACTGGGCACAGCACCAACCCTGCAACCAGCAGGGGTCCCCCTTTAGTCTTGTCTTATAGTTAAAAAGTACATGCGAAAAATAAAATAATAAATCGTAAGCGAACCCAACTCCGCAGGGTGGCGGGCAGGTTTCGTGAGGACTAACATCCTGCTGTCCTGTGAGAACACCTGTTATAGGTAAGTAACTCTGCTTTCTCACAGGACAAGCAGGATGTTAGTCCTCACATATGGGTGAGTACCGAGCTGAGGATGCCCGAGCCATGTACCAAATGTACCCAAACACGTGCAACAGGCACATGAACTGGGGTGGAATTTGGTAGAGGGCATCCTGAACCCTACCGGGTTGGCGGAAGAATGTTGGTACCTCAGTTCGCAAATAAATTGCGTAGCAGTCTGGACGAAGATGGAATCTTGTCTGCCAGCCTTGTCTAAACAATAATGGGCTGTGAAGGTGTGGAGAGAGCTCCAGGTAGCAGCCTTACAGAAGTCAGCAAGCGGCACAGGGCGTAGGTGTGCTACTGATATTGCCATGGCCCTGACAGAGTGTGCTTTAACACGGTCTTGAAGCGGAATGCCTGCCTGTTGGTAACAAAAGGAAATACAGTCTGCTAACCAGGAGGAGAGAGTCTGCTTACCCACAGGTTTACCCAATTTGATGGGATCAAAGGAAACAAAACAATTGAGTGCCCTTCCTGTAGGTAGCTGTACGGTCTAGATAGAATGCTAGAGCACGTTTACAGTCAAGGGTATGCAGAGCCTGTTCTCCTGGGTTTGAGTGGGGCCTGGGAAAGAAAGTGGGTAATATAATGGATTGATATGAAACTCAGATACTACCTTAGGCAAAAATTTAGGATGAGTGCGGAGTACTACCCTGTCATGCAGAAGTTTAGTGTAAGGGTGGTAGGTGACTAAGGCCTGTAACTAACTCTGCGAGCCGATGTGACCACTAAAAGAAAAATCACTTTCTAAGTGAGATAGCGGAGATCACAGGATTGGAGAGGCTCAAACGGCAGTTTCATGATCCTTCCCAAAACTATGTTGAGGTCCCAAGAAGGGGCCAGAGGGCACCGTGGAGGTTTAAGGTGAAGCAAGCTCTTCAAAAAGCGTGAGACAAGGGGTTGTACTGAAATGGGTACATCCCCCATACCTTTATGGAAGGCAGCTACTGCACTGACATGTACCCTGATAGAAGACAATTTGAGGCCTGACTGACAGGTGCCAGAGATAGTCCAGAAACTTCGGAGTGGGACAAGCGAAGGGATCGATGGACATGGAAGTACACCATCCCATAAACCTGTTCCATTTATAACAATAAGACTGCCTCGTGGAAGGCTTTCGTGAAGCCACTAAGACACGAGAAACCGGCTCTGAAAGGTTAAGAGTTTGCAGTATTAACCTTTCAACATCCAGGCAGTCAGGGAGAGGGCCTGGAGGTTGGGGTGATTAAGGCAGCCATTGTTCTGAGTGATCAAAAGCGGGTCCTTCCGCAGAGGAATGTGCCGGTGTATTGATAGGTCGCGGAGAATTGGAAACCAGACATGGCGTGGCCAATGAGGGGCTATGAGAATCATTAGTCCCTTGTCCCTTCGCAACTTCACGAGAGTCCTTGAAATGAGTGGAAGTGGAGGGTAAACAAAGGAGATTGCTGGCCTACAAGAGGGAGAAAGCATCTCTGGACTGGCGGTGTTGGCTGTGAGTGAGAGAGCAGAAGTTCCCTACTTTGCGGTTGTGAATTGATGCAAAGAGGTCTATGTGAGGGTAACCCCCAACGTTGGAATATTGAGTCCGCTACAGTGGGGTTGAGGGACCACTCATGCGGTTGAAAAGTGCGACTCAGCTTGTCCGCCAACACATTGTCCACTCCCGGCAAGTAGGTGGCCCTGCGGTACATCGAGTGGGGAAAGGGCCTCCACCCATATCTGTGCAGCTTCCTGACACAGAAGGTGGGAGCCCATTCCCCCTAGCTTGTTGATGTACCACATGGCCACCTGGTTGTCTGTTTGAATCAGGATGACCTGGTTGGAGAGGTGATCATGAAAAGCCCCGAGAGTATCTCTGATTGCACGAAGCTCCAGGAAATTTATCTGGTGTTTGGCTTCCTCTGGAGACCAGATGCCCTGAGTTTGCAGGTGTGCAATGTGTGCAACCCAGCAGAGGTTGGATGCGTCTGTTAAGGTTATTTGAGGTTCTGGAATCTGAAATGGGAGGCCTTGTACCAGATTGGATTGGTTTGACCACCAAGCTAGCGATAGACAGAGCTGTTTGGTGATGCGGATTGTGGAGGACATTAGCTGAGAAGACTGAGTCCACTGCATTACTCTCATAACGAGGCGAGCCATGGGAGTGACATGCACTGTGGAGGCCATATGACTCAATACTATCAGGAAATGACGTGTAGTTGAATGTTGTCGAGATTGCAGTCGAAAGGCCAGAGAAGCGGAGAGTGAGAGCTCGATCCTGAGGTAGGAAAGCTTTCACTCAAGAGTATCCAAGTCAGCCCCTATGAACAATAGTTTGCGAAGGAACTAGTCTGGATTTTTGATAGTTTATGAGAAAACCCAGGGAGATCAGGGAATGCAAAGTGAGGCGAAGGGACGTCAGTGTGCCCTGATCAACCAATCGCCCAGATAGGGGTAGACGTGGACACCGACTCCTGAGGTAGGCCGCTACCACCACGAGGCACTTGGTGAAGACGCGTGGGGCAGATGCTAGGCCGAAAGGTAACACTCGATATTGGAAGTATTTTGGGCCTATTAGGAATTGCAGGAATCTGTGATGTGATGGAGTAATTGAAATGTGCATGTAGGCGTCCTGAAGATCTAGAGAGCAGAGCCAGTCTCCCCTTTGAAGAAGGAGGAGGGGGGGGAAGTAGAGAACCCAAGGTCACCATCTTGAACTTTTCTCTTTGTAGGTATTTGTTTAGAGTGCGAAGATCCAATATTGGGTGCACCCCACCTGACTTTTTTGGTATCAGGAAATACCTGGAATAGAACCCTTGCCCCTGTTCTGAGAGGGGCACTGGTTCTATTGCTCGGGACTAGAGGAGTAAGGAGAGTAGTGAATGGTCAGATATGCCCCATGTCAGCCGAGGCGGGGAATCCAGTGGGACAGAGAGAAAGTTGAGGTGGTAACCTTGGGATACTATTGCAAATACCCACTGATCTGTGGTGACTGTGTGCCATAGGCTGGAGAAGTGGCACAACCGGCCGCCGACCGGAATGGTCGGAAGCGGAAGCTGGGTATTTCATAAAGGTGAACCGGTAGATGTAGTATACTTGGATTTTCAGAAGGCGTTTGACCAAGTTCCTCATGAGAGGCTTCTAGGAAAAGTGAAAAGTCATGGGATAGGTGGCGATGTCCTTTCGTGGATTACAAACTTGTTAAAAGACAGGAAACAGAGAGTAGGATTAAATGGACAATTTTCTCAGTGGAAGGGAATGGGCAGTGGCGTGCCACAGGGATCTGTATTGGGACCCTTACTTTTCAATATATTTATAAATGATCTGGAAAGAAATACGACAAGTGATGTAATCAAATTTGCAGATGATACAAAATTGTTCAGAGTAGTTAAATCACAAGCAGATTGTGATAAATTGCAGGAAGACCTTCTGAGACTGGAAAATTGGGCATCGAAATGGCAGATGAAATTTAATGTGGATAAGTGCAAGATGATGTATATAGGGAAGAATAACCCATGCTAAAGTTACACAATGTTAGGTTCCATATTAGGTGCTACCACCCAAGAAAGATCTAGGCATCATAGTGGATAATACATTGAAATCCTCGGCCCAGTGTGCTGCGGCAGTCAAAAAAGCAAAACAGAATGTTGGGAATTATTAGAAAGGGAATGGTAAATGAAACTGAAAATGTCATAATGCCTCTGTATCGCTCCATGGCGAGAAACCACCTTGAATACTGTGTACAATTCTGGTCGCCGCATCTCAAAAAAAGATATAGTTGCGATGGAGAAGGTACAGAGAAGGGTGACCAAAATGATAAAGGGAATGGAACAGCTCCCCTATGAGGAAAGACTAAAGAGGTTAGGACTTTTCAGCTTAGAGAAGAGACGGCTGAGGGGGGATATGATAGAGGTCTTTAAAATCATGAGAGGTCTAGATGTGAATGGTTATTTAGTCTCAGATAATAGAAAGACTAGGGGGCACTCCATGAAGTCAGCATGTGTCACATTTAAAATTAATCAGAGAAAGTTCTTTTTCACTCAACGCACAATTAAACTCTGGAATTTGTTACCAGAGGATGTGGTTAGTGCAGTTAGTATAGCTGGGTTTAAAAAAGGATTGGATAAGTTCTTGGAGGAGAAGTCCATTACCTGCTATTAATTAAAGTTGACTTAGAAAATAGCCACTGCTATTAATAGAAACAGTAACGTGGAATAGACTTAGTTTTTGGGTACTTGCCAGGTTCTTATGGCCTGGGGGGGGGGGGGGGGGGGACCCACAGTAAGTTTGCACTGAAACACTGATCCACAATACAAAAACAAAATTAAAGCTAAATTTTTAGAAAGTCAGATAGGACAAAATGAGGAACAGATTTGAAGAAAGCCTGGAATAAGCTGAAGGCCATGAACTTGTACTAAAATGAAACTGAGAAGGCTACATGGCCCTTATATGCCTTCATATACCACGTTTTTCTGCCAGCTGCAATCAAAACGTTTTTTGAGCTTTGTCTGCTAGATTAAAAGCATAGACAGGTATGTGACAAACTGAAGTCTATCTTTGCAGAGCAAAATCTTCAGCTTAGAGAAGAGACAAGAGGTTTGAGAGAGGTTTATAACATCAGTAGTGGTTTTAAACAAGCATACAGTTATTTATTCTTTTAATTAGTTCTAGGACTAAAGGGATACTCCATGAAACTAACTGGTAGCAACTTTTAAGAAGTATTTTTTTCATTCTATGCACAAACTGTAGAATTTCTTGACAGGAAACATGACAGTCGAGTAGTAGTGCAGAGTTTACATAAAAGATTTGTGCAAGTTTCTAGAGTACCCCTAGCAACAAAAGAAAATGGTAAAGCACTGGGGTAAACTGCACAGAGCAGCAAAGCAAGACCAGCATTGGTAGGACTGCATTGGGCTTCCAAGAAGGCCTGGGATAACCTTGAATTGAGGGCCCATAGTTAAAGCCCAAACTTCAGTCAGCATGGGAGGTTGCATTTTTTTGGACATGTCAAGTTTAACAGATTATTGCAAATTTCATAATAAGACACAGGGTGCTGGATAAGGTATTGTTTTCTAATAATCAAAGCTGAAGATGACAAGTCTTGAAATGGTCTACCAGCTGAGGTGGTGGAAGCAAGCATTTGTAACAGATTTTGGGCATGGGTGGAAGAGATAAATGAAGAGGTGAGAAAAGTTGAGAAGATAGGTAAAAAACACAAGATTTGGGGGCAGGGTGAGACAGAATAATGGAGAGTAGTTGGCATTAAGCTGCATATGGGAATTCATAAGGTAGTCTACCCAAAATGGAAGAATGTCAACTGGGCAGACTGGAAGAGCCAGTTTGGTCTTTATATGCTTTCGCTGACTATTGTACGATCATTAATAAATTATTAACCAGATGGACAGAGATCAAAATAGGGAATGGACCTCCCCATCTACATCTGCTGGGTACTTCCAAGAGACAAAGATTGGGCACATAGTCAAAGGACCACTGGTTTGACCCAGCATGGCACTTCTATTAGATGAGAAAAACAAGCACACATGGATTGGTATGTAAAATTTCTACAGGAACCCTGCTGGTGAGGGTTCGATAATATCCTCATGCAGGATGCTGCAAAAATAATCTAAGGCACTCATTTCTGTGCTCTCTGTTCTGCTGGCAGCATTTTCTGTTACTGTTTCACAGGAGAAGGGCGTTGCAGGAATAGCACCACTAATCTTTCAGAGCCCTTGGCAGACCATCAAGAAGCACAGAGTTGTAAAGCGTGATACGCAATGTACTTTCACACTGCATTTAGCCAGACTCAGTATATGACTCTACCGCAAAGTTAGGTTTAAAAAAAAAATATATATAGTGCATATGCACAGAGTTGGGTCTCTCTCACACTGCACTGCTACCACATGTGCATCCAACAAGGCACTTCTGGGAGCAGAGTACACATCAAAACCCCTATTTCTTATGCAGACAGATGACAGTCCACATGTTGAGCTGCATACAACGCATCTAAGAATTTATAGCTTTATGAATGCTTAATTATAAAAATCATAAAATTGTGGTTCCACTGGCTATTAAATGCTTACACTGGGGGATGTTTCCCAACCTTGCCCCATGGTGAAACTGTCCAACCAATAGTCAACCCAGAGAGGATTAACTGAACACACTGCTGTCCTCCTAAGGCAGCTGGATATAGAGTATGAATTTTGCAAGACAGCTGGTGCAGACTTTGCGGTGCAAGCACCATATTCTAACATTACGGTGCAGTTTGCTCTATGTAAATGCTTCTATAGCATGTTAGTTCTCTAAATGAAAAACTTTATTCAGTATTCCTCACCTCAAAACCAAAGTTTCCATATCTCCTACACACACAACCCCCCCCCCCCCCAAAAAAAAACAAACAAACCCAAAACAAACAAACCAGATGTTCAATGTTTTGTTCATTAAAAGTATCACTTTGCATTATACTTTCCCATGCTAAAGATTTGCATAGGTATAAAAAGCTAAGCAAATACAGTAAAATATACTCCCAAATTAGAAGTACAAATACATTACAGTTTGCTGCTGTAGTTTGCTATACAGAAATAGAGGTTTGCAAAAGTATTCAACCCCCTAAATGTCAGCAGATGTGTGGATTACAAATGATACTTTACACAGATTGGTTTGCAATAAACTTACTGTCTGGAACAAAGTCACAATTCATTATTAATTTTATTTTACAAAAAAAAATTACAGAAAAACTGAAAAAAATGTTGCTGGCATAAGTATTCAGCCCCTGTGCTGTGGAAGCTCCAAGTTTACACAGATGGAAGATAGTCCTAACAATTGGCCTCCACCTGTGAATCATTTAAAACAAAAAAAAAAAAAAAAAAAAAGGGGGGGGCTCAGCTTTTCTGAATAAGAGACCCCAAATTCCAGTACCATTGGTCAGAAGGTGAATCTGAAGAAAGCAGTGAAAATGAAGAACAGTTACTGACATGCACAAGATAGGAAAAGGCTACATATCCCAGTGAACACTGTTAGATCAACTGTGAGAAAATGGAAGCTGCATCATAACACCCAGACGCTGCCTAGACAAGGCCGTCCCTCAAACCTCAGCATCAGAGCAAGATGAGGGAAGCCACAGAGGCCAACAATCACTCTGAAGGAGTTCAGTGGCTGAGACTGAAGAAGTCGAGGTGCACCCGTCAGCCATATCAAGAGCTCTGTATGTAACTGGCCGGCATGGGAGGGTGGCTAGAAAGAAGCCATTACTGACGAAAACACATCTGGAGTTTGCCACAAAGCCTTAGGATAACCAGTTAAAATGTTGGATAAGGTTTTGTGGTCAGATGAGACAAAAATGGAGTTTTTTTGGCCAAAATTTGAAACACACAGTCTTGTGCCACACAAACAGTGCCCATTCCTCAGCAAACACCATCCCAACAGTAAAGTATGGGGTGGCAGCATCCTGTTGTGGGGATGCTTTTCCTCAGCGGAGACTGGGCATCTTCTTAAAATTGAAGACGGATGGAAGATGTAACATACAGGCAGATACTGCAAGACACCCTGCTTCCATCTGCTAAAAAACTAAAACATGGGAGAAAAGTTCACCTTTCAGCAGGACAATGGTCCCAAGCACGAGGCCAAAGCAACCAAAAAAAGTGAATGTTCTAAAATGGCCAAGTCAAAGTCCAGATCTCAATCCAATCGAGAATCTGTGGCATTGTTTGAAAATTTCAGTTCATATGCATCATCCAACCAACCTGAACAACTTAGAGCAAATCTGCCAGAAAAATTTGGGCAAAAATCATTCCTAAACAGCATGCAAAGCTGGTAGAAACTTACCTCAGACTTAAAGCTGCTATTGCAGCAAAGGGTGGTTCTACAAAAGTACTAATCTGAAGGGTATGAATACTTATGCAAACAGCATTTTTCAGTTTTTAAATTTATTTTACAAAAATGCAGAGAAATAGTAAATAGAGACTTTAAAAATGTACTTTTAAGAGCATACTGGTCTGCAATAAATATATTTTCTGGAACAATCTGCACAAGTGCCATTTGTAAGCCACACAAATCTGCTGACTTTTTAGAGGGGTCGAATATTTTTGCAAGCCATTGTAACTATTAGATTTTTTTCAATGTTTATTTGTTCCCATAACATGCAGCTATGCTGAAAGCATGTCAATTTTCTGAGGTTTTGTTTACAAAACTAAAAGTCAAAAAGACAGAGACTGCTCTGCATATGAAAGCCTTTTACTCCTGGGGGAATTCCGCACACAAAAACAATTCTGCAAATTTTATATGGGTCAAAACACAATTTACATGACAGTCTAAGTAATTACATTTTATATTAATACAGAAAAAAATTACTTAGATGCAGAATTTTAAATATTTTGATCAGAATTTCCCTAGAAATTCACTGTAAGTGTCCCTTCCACTCGCTTTCCCTACTCCCCTGGCCACTTTGCCCTCTCAGGCCCCAACTCCTCCACCTGCCAGTATCTCTCCCCTCCACCTCTAGGCTCAACCCCTTCCACTCTAAATCGCCAGTCACAGAGTTTGACCCCATTCTCAGTACTGCCCCTCACAGGCTCCCTCTGTCCCTCCCTCTCTCACACAGATGCTCCCTCTCTCTAGTACATACACCCACCCTCATACAGGCTCCCTCACTTTCTCACACACACACACACACACACATATCCCCTCATTTAGGGTACCTCTCTTGCATACACAGCTGCACAACCTCCCTTTCTCTCACACATACATCCTCACACAGGCTACTTATGTCTCTCTCTCACACAGCCCCTGTCTCACACATACACAATCCCTTCACACAGGCCTGCACCCTCACATACACACAATCTCCCAATCTCTCACACACATACACACTCCTTCACAATCTCCTAATATAGGCTACCTCTCTCTCAGGACGATACAGTACAGTGCGCTCCGGTGGAGCACACTGTTAACCGGCATTTGGACGCGCGTTTGACGCGCTATTGCTTACTGAATAAGGGGTAAAGCTAGTGCGTCAAACGCGCGTCCAATCCCCCTGAGACTAATAGCGCCCGCAACATGCAAATGCATGTTGATGGCCCTATAAGTCATTCGCGCGCGATACAGTAAGTAAAATGTGCAGCCAAGCCGCACATTTTACTTTAAAAAAATTAGCGCCTACCCAAAGGTAGTCGCTAATTTGGGACCTGCGACTTAATATCATGGTGATATTAAGTCGGAGGTCCCAAAAGTTTTAAAAAAAAAAGTTAAAAATTTAAAAATTTAAAAAATTGGAAAATGGGCCCACGGCTTGAAAACCGGATGCTCAATTTTGCTGGCATCCGGTTTCCGAACCCGTGGCTGTCAGCGGGTTTGAGAACAGACGCCAGCAAAATTGAGCATTGGCTGTCAAACTCGCCGACAGCTGCCGCTCCTGTCAAAAAAAGAAGCGCTAGGGACGTGCTAGTGTCCCTAGCGCCTCTTTTTACCGCGGTCCTAATTTAAATAAATTAACTTACTGAATCGCACGCACAGGAGAGAGGCCAGTGCGCTCACCTGTGATTTTTACTGTATCGGCCTGTCTGAAACCCACACTCATGCACCCCCCCCCCCACTCCCCCTCTTACCAACCAAGCTGTCTCACCCTCCCCCATATCCCCTCTTCTCTCACACATTCTCTCACCAGCATCCCCCTCCCCTCATATAGGCTCCCTCTCTCTGAAACCCACACTCAAGTATCCCCCCCACCCACCCTCTCTTACCTCCCATGCTCTCTCTCTCACACCCTCCTACTCTTCACCCTCCCCACCCCCGCTCTTACCAACCATGCTCTGTCACCCTCCCCTCTCTCACACACTCACTGGCATGCCGCGGGACGCGCTCCGTTCGCGGTGAAGACGAAGGCCCAGCATGCCGTTCGCAGTGAAAAGGGAAGGCCCCCCCGTGTTGCACCGGGCCTTCATCTTCGCTGCGAACGGAGCGCGTGCCGCGGGAAGCGCTCCGTTCGCAGCCTGCCGGGGTCTCCTCTGCTATTTTCTGCACAGATTTTGGCAATTCTGCGCGGGGGGGGGGGGGGATTCTGCACTCTACAGTAGCACAGAATTCCCCCAGGAGAAAGTTTTACAGTACCAAGGGAGAGCAATATTCCCTATCTATTCCAATCTGCCCTTTAATAGATCCTACAGAATTGGGAATTTCAATACCCGATGCCAGGGGAGGAAAAATTTTAAAAACCCACACAAAATGGGAGCTACTAAGCACCAAAGATGTCCACCACCACTTTGCCCTTTGCCAGGCCATCAACAATTATTTATTTAAAACTTTTATATGCCGACATTAATTTGCATATCACATCCGTTTACAAAGAACAGTAAATTTAACTTTGGAAAGAGAAGTAAAAAGTTACATGTAACAAGGAGATAAAGGAACAAGGCTGGGTATAAAAAAAAAGGCAGGTCAGGAAGACCAAGGACAGGCATTTATAACTGAACTTGAAGGCATAAATAGGCCATTATATATTGAAGGGTAAGGGGGGGGGGGGGGGGGAGAACAGGGAGGCTAGCAAAGAACAGCAGTGGGAGGATGGGGAATACAAGGTAAACCGACACTAAACAACTTAAGATGACTCAAAATTATGTTTCATTTTGATTTTTATTTCTTCCTTTATTATTAAGGTTTAATGATTGTGCTATTCTATGATGCATAATAGTTTAGTTTAATTTGAAACATTAAAAACAGACGTGTTTTGTCTGATCACTCCTGTTTTCGTAAAATGCCACACACCTTACAAATTCTGCCCAGGGTATGTAAAGTTATGAGCACAATTGTACCTAACCTGATCCATTGCAGCAATGGTCCTGGTCTGGGAGCCATGCACTAAGCATCCTTCTGCAGCCCTGCAAACACAGGCCCTGAATCCAGCCACCAAGTATCGCCCTTAATGGAGGACCACAACTCCCTCCAACTGGAAGTGACTGAGCTCTGCCTTCACAGCATCTCCAGACACTTAGAAAGCCAGAGATCTGACTGAAAGAAATAAAAACAAAAACAAAAACAAAACCACGCAACCTGATCCAATCCTTGCATCACGTTCTAAATTGTAGAACACGTGTATTTTACCAGCCTACTTCAAGTATAGCAAAGAACTAATAACCATCACCGTACAATGTAATTTGTGTAACCCAAAACCAGAACGGAAAGGAACCTGGCCCAATAATACACCAGATCCTGGTTCTGATGTCAATTCCCAAGACGCTGTCACATACGAGTCTCTGGTTTTATTTCAGATCTGCCAACTGAATATTTTATTCACAGTTTAGCAGCAAAAATGTACCACAGCTGTCAGGCATAAATTTGCGTTTTTTGCAATATAAGTAACAGGCTTTCCCATATTTATCTCAAGTAATGCATTAACAATACCAATGATCATGCACCTCCCACCTCTCTCTACTCAGAAGCCAGCAGAGATCTGACAGACCGAGAAACACCAATATGAGTGGCTCAGGAAAGCACCGACGCATCCATTTCAAGTGCTTTAAGAAAATAAAAATGTAACGTTTGCTGCGTTCAGAACAGGATGTTTTCTACGTTAAAAAGGAAAAAAAAAAAGAGTGGGTGGGGGGAGAGTGAAGGAGAGCAGACAGACAACAGGAGAAAATTAACACACTAATCCCACCACAGAGCAGGGGAAAGAGACAGCTGGTGGTTATAAATTAATCGGCACGACTCCAGCACACACACAAAAAAGGGAGCACTTTATCATCTGCAAAGCAGACCTGCGTGAATCACCTCTCTCCCTCTGCACTCGCGCAGTCATGTTCCACTCTGATGCATTCAGTCTCAGTCATTTTCGTAAACTGACAGATGTTTTCCGTGTACTGGAACAGGCCCAGTCGACTTCCCTGAAAAATGGATTGGGGGCAGGCGAGGAGGTCATACGCGAGGCCAAAAGGAAGTTCCACCGCTGAGGCACTTGCAGTCAGCGCTGCAGGAAGAGCACCCGCATGCCACGGCACTTTGGAAGGAGCAGCCCGAGTTTAGTTCTTGAGATGGTCCAGTCTGGAAGCAAAAATATTCTCCCCTAGAACATTTTCTCAGGACTTGCAATATATGTTTATAAGATCTCGCTATATTCACATCTAACACTATATTTTATGCATTACGCAGTGGTTTGTCATCTCTGGCCTTCCCAATCTCCAGACAAGTAAAAAAAAAACAAACAGCCAGCAGAAAAGCAAAGCCACGAAAAAAAGGAGTGATGGCAAGAGGGGTGAGAAGACAGAGCCAAACCAAACAAAAAAAAGTATTAAATATATAAAAAGTATAAACATTTAAACTTCAAAAATTGATACATCCTTTTCCCTAGTGTTTTAATGCTTTTGTATAGAATTCTAGTATTTTTATTAAGTATTATACTTTTTTTTATTTAATTGCATTTGGTTTGATTTTGCTCTCCCACTCCTTGAGCCATGACTCTGGTCCTGTTTCCTCCTGACAACTCCCCCCCCCCCCCTCTCCCCTCCAAACCAGATCAGCTTTTCAGGACATTTACAAGGAAATAACATCTGCATTCATCACAGTCCCAAACCAGGTTAATTTGCAAATGTTTTATTTATCCTGATAACCTGGCTCATCTACAGGCCATGAGGAACCAGAACATGGACAGCAGATAAAGCCCATACAGCCCACCAAGTTGCCCATCCACATCTCCTGCTTAACAAACCCTTCCTCTCCCTGGGCACCCTAAGGGGAAATACAGCTAAGCAAGAAAAAGCCTACACAGCATTTCCAGCCCTGGCACAAATCTCCCACAAACTAGCAAGTAGCTCTGCCACTGTACCATTGGGCCAACGATGCATCTCCTTTACAGACACAGATTAAAGGCAGAACCAAAAAGATGGTGCCTCAAACATCTGTTCATCTTGAGCAAGTCAGGACTCCCTCTTATACTTCAATGCAGCTCTGGAAAGGACCCATGAGGAGTCATACTGAGAGTTTCCTCCCAGAAGCTAAAAAGTGCTTACAGCACCAAAGCTGCATCAGCAGCGATGCATATCCATAAAATTAGCTATCCGTTAAAAAAAGCAAACATCATGGACGCTGCCCATTTTCTTTCTGATCCTATAGGCCAAACAAATTAAATGCTTAGACATTTTTGAGAAAGCGTTTGCAAAGGCACGCTCCTACCTATAAGATTCTAAGCTAACACAGATACAATTATGCAGATCCTCAAAGGGGGGGAAAGAAAGAAAAAATGTATGAGCACAGCACAATAAGATGAAGAATGATCCCAGAAGGGTGTCCATAAAAAGGGGGAGAATATGGGGCAAGAAAAAATAATTACAAAAGGTGTAAAAAATCTGAGAAAAAAAAAAAAGACAGAAAAAAATGACTCGAGAAAATAAAAGGAAGCAAGAGAGACAGGAAATAGAATACGCAGCATTATGCAAAATCTAATAATGCTGACTTAGAAGAAATTCTTAAGCAGAGCCCAAAAAAGTAATGAGAAACCATATGGCCCAGGGTCAGAATAATGAACAGATAATCAGGAGAGCTGTGTTCAAATCCTGCTTCTTCTACTGACACTCATCATGACCTTGGGCTAGTCCCCATCTCTTACTGCCTCTGGTACCCACACATGGTCATGCACATATAAGGATCTTGGGGGGAAAAAAAAACACCACACAAAAACACCTCATCATGATCCTCTTGGACAGCCTGACACATCCAGAAAATTAACTGCGGATAGCACTGCAAACACAAAATATATTGGGATGGGGGAAGAGGAGGGACGGCAGAAAAAGCAGGTTTACGACGAGTGCTACTTCTCACACTTGTGAGTGCAATTTTTAAGAGAACCCACTCCTTCAGGCTAGAGCAGTCGGGGGCTACAGACATTGGTTTGCTATGCAGAGCTCTGCTGTGCCTTCTTGGGGGGTGAGCCATCATCAAAAGAGGCAACAGGCTGAGCCCCCACCACCCCCAAGAAGTGGAATCCCACAGGTGCAACATCACGTGAAATTATATGAACAGAACCAGACCCAAGACTGCAGCCCAGAGGATGGACAACACTCGCTTCGTTAGAGCAAACTCCCATTTCCCTCTAACCTCTGCTGCCTATTGCTCAACTAACTTCTAGTCCAGGCACTCAGCACTGGATCCACCCCTAGACTGGTCGGTTTTATATGAGCCTCTTGTGTGGAAAATAGTTCAGTATTTCTATTTTCCATATTACAAGTCTCTCCTCTCCATTTCCTCCTTTTATTCATTTTTTTAATGAAATGCCAGTATCTAGGTTCTAGGTACTCCGCTTTACTGCTGTAACTATTTTTTTCCTCCTTTGCTATCCAGAGGAGAGGAGGTAGGGAAGACATGATACAGACCTTCAGATACCTGAAAGGTATTAGTGATGCACAAATGTCAAGCCTTCTCCATTGGAAAGGAACACAGTAGAACTAGGGGTCAGAAAATGAAACTGGGGGGGGGGGGGGGGGGGGGGGAGAATCTGAGAACCAACATCAGGAAATATATTTCTTCATGGAAAGAGTGGTGGATGCCTAGAATGCCCTCCCAGAGGAGATGGTAAGGACAAAAATCAGTAGATGACTTCAAATGAGCATGAGACAGATACTGTGGATCGCTAAATACTAGATGTTGGAAATGGGAAAAAATTAAAAAAAGGGGGGGGGGGGGGAACATGGAGGTGGTAACTTGTACAGAGCGGCAGTTACTACCCGTAGCAGAAGGCATGGGGTAACTTGCACGGAGCGGCAGTTACTACCCGTAACAGAAGGCATGAGGGTAACCTGCACGGAGCGGCAGTTACTACCTTGAAAAGCTTGCTGGGCAGACTCTGCCATCACTATGTTATATTAGTATATTCAGAAAAACAAGCCAAAAAAAATCCCTACTTTTTTTCTATAAGAAATAGAAGGTGCACACTGGTCTGTGCACCCTCACCCTTCCAGCACAGAGCAACATAGGCAGACAGAGCAGGAAAAATAAGTGAAGCAGTGGGTGAAGGACAGCGGCAAAAAGATATCTTCAAAGTCACCTCCCAAAGTCACACACACTTGCATCCAATACAAAAAGTCAAGGAAAGTGATGCAGCTGATAAAGAATGGGATCAATAACAGACCTTCAAAAGCAACATCTCCCACAGAGACAGTAACTGAAGCAGTTGGAGTGTGTTATAAAAGCATCTAAGTTACCTTCTCCCACACTTCTCATAAGTTCCCTCCCACCCGCCAAACCCTTCAGTCTCCACCATCACATATACAGCCATAAGCCACAACTCACCCCACAATAATGCCCCGACAAACTACCTACCCAAGCACATCCCATAACCCCGAAAACAGTCACCCACACACATAGCTAGACACCCCCCCATGCAACACACACAACTCCCACCCATCCCTCCACAAACCATCCTGTCTACAAATCTTATGTGGAAAGCATTCACAGAACCATGCCTCTGCATGCTTTCCCTACTCATTCCCTCTTACTTTCCTAACAAAGATGTATTGCTCTTTATTATAGCTCCTTTAGGTTTAGCCTTCATCCAGACAGCATCTCCCCTGTTTCAATAAGTTTTATTCTAAATCCAGGATGCTGAGCTTTGTATGACCCCTCTATGTGGTGATGGCATTCATTTTAACTCCCTCATAAGGGCAAAAGACAAAACTTGTTGCTATTTCAAGTTGAACACTTCCATTTACAGGTGTTATTTAAAACTATTTCTTATCCCTCTTCTCTCAAAATACTAGGCAAAGTACAAAACAGAACATTCACAAAATTGATATAACAAGCCAACATATTACAAGCCTACAGCACCAGAAATCCTTTAAAAAAAAAAAGGAACAAAAACTAAACACACACACTTTACTGATCTTATGGCCAATTACTGATGAAAATTGGTGGTCAATTCCGCTTTATGGTCTCCCATAACCAGTGGATTTCCAGCACTGTATCAGAAACTTTGTGGTCATACAGCCACTTATTACTGAAAGCTGCTAGCCAAATTAATTTTAATGGATGCTACTGGCCACCTGAGCAATGGGATTTCTCCCACACTGCAAACCAAAAACACTTTGAACAGCAACATCAGGAAATATACATCATATCCAACACTAGAGACACTGGTCTACAGCCAAAATGAAGTCAAACTTTACTAAATCTAGATCACAGAGAATGAAAGTGATTTTTTTAAATTGACGACTGGCTAGTTTTCAAGATATTCTACTGGGTCAGTACACGACCTTTGACTCAGGAAGTGCAGAGAATGAGTGAGTTAAGAAGCGAAAGCATTGATGGGCTCCATTTGCCTTGATATCATTTTTCTATTTTTGCGGCGTCCTGGTGGAAACCACTCACCACGTTAATCTCTCCCTACTCTGCAGTTTGGAAAAAAAATCTAGATAGTGCAAAAAATGTATCTTTAGTGACATGTTACAACCAAGGCTTTTGTGTGCCTAAGTTTACAATTTATGATTACAATTATCTGTACAATAGACAGACATAAAACAAAAACATATCATGGAAACAGTAGCCATCAGCTGGCTTAATTGTCATATTTGAAGTCTCCAACATTCTTGGGGCTGAGTTCAAATATGACAATTAAGCCAGCTGATGGCTACTGTTTCCATGATATGTTTTTGTGTTTTGTCTGTCTATTGTCTCCAAGTTCAAATACTCACTGAGAAACCAATGCAGAGAGAGCAGATAGTTCTTACAGGTGCTTTTGCAACAGTTTGAACTTTATTGTACATACGATCACCATGTTTTGCCCCACAGGCTGCATCAGGAGAGACCATAATATATAGTTCAGATAAGCTGGTTTGCAGCAAATTCTCTTATGGTCCCTCCTGATGTAGCCTGTGGGGCAAAACATGGTAATCATGTCAGGGGACATCATTTTGCTTTAAGTGAACATTGTTATTGAAAAGCTGTGGAGTTTCGTATGTACAATGAAGTTCAAACAACTGTTGCAAAAGCACCTGTAAGAACTATTTTATCTGAACTCAGAACATAGACATCAATAATAAAATGGTACATTTTATCACTGAAGCAGATGACTTCTAAAAATTTGTATGCCAGTTTACAGATCAGCTTATAGACCACCAAGTAACTACAGCATGCAAAACTTCTATGAAAATTTTTACAAAAAAGTAAAACATTTGCAGGTTTATCAGATGCTCTAGGGCTGCAGAATCAAATCATAAGTTTTTTGAAAGACAAAAAGATAAATATACATGGCTGATTTGGGTATGTGACAAGCAAACTATTATGTGTAAGACATTTTATACCGTTTTGAAATAAAAGCTAAGAAATAGAAAATACAAGAAGATAAATAGCAAAATTTGATGTTGATTGTTTTAGTATATTTAGGGGTAGATTTTAAAAGAAGCACGTGTGTGCATCCTTGTGCACGCGGTTCCCGGCGCGCACACATGGATGCGTTGATTTTATAACATGTGCGCGCCAGCGCGTGCAAGGGGGTGAATTTTAGTAAGTTACGTGCTGCGATGCAATCGGGTCTTCCCCAGTTTCCTCCCTTCCTATCCCTACTCTTCGTACCTCTGCCCCTGGCTCCACCCTCCCCCCTTAACCTGATCTTAACTATCCCCATTTTTTTTTAAACTTACTGCTCCATTGGAGCAGGAGCAACTGCCGCGCAATGGCCAGTTGCCGGTGCGAGCTTCCCCAGAACAGCAGCTAATGGCCGCTGTCCCGGCCGGCCTCTATCCTGCCCAGACCATGCACTCCCCATCCCAGGTCCTGGCCACAGGTGCAAGTCACGATTTTTACACTCGCAGCCCTTTAAAAATGTGCCCATTACTGTGCTGCTATGGATCCATTCCCCAACCGAGGAGGGACTGGGCTATGCAGTATGTCAGGATTTTATTTTTTATTATGTAAATGCTATGTATTTCTTATATAGTTGTTTTGAAAAAGCATTTTGAGAAATGTATATTTTATTTATGTATATTTTAAGCTGCTGTGGGTAGCTCTTTTGAACAGATAAAAACAGGGAAAAATGTAGACAGAACAGCAAGACCATCCCTGACCACTATCACAGGTGATGATTGCACTGCAAAAGGCATAACTGTTTATGTTGGGTTAACCGTAAGGTCTTTCAAGTTAAAAATAAAACAAAAAAGTAAATAAAGTTATAAATACTAACCTCTGACCTTCAAATAAGGTCCGTCCATTGTTATTTCTGATTTGACTGATGTCCATAATTGGATTAGAAATTATATTTTAAGTCAATAAGACTTAAGCTGTCCCATCACAAAGAATCAGAAACACGTTTTATTGTGATTTTATTAACAAGTAATTGTGAGCAGGGGGCAGAAAATCCTTAAAAAAAAAAACAAACATCAAGTGAAGGGGGGGGGGGGGGGAGGTGTGACTAGGAAAACTTTTGTTCTGCACTTTCAACTTGCTCATTGTACAGTGCACAACAAATTGTATGCTATGCATTTTGCCTCGTTATATTGTTAAAATGTAATAGATTTTTCATAGAACAAAACAAACGAACACAAAAATGCAAACTGTTACTAAAAAAAAAAAAAAAAAGTCACAAGATCAGTAATCCTAAAGCTTTATGTCCTAAAAAAAAAGCCTTAGAGTTTTTCTTCCACCCCTCCCACCATTAGTGCAGACTCTGGGATGTGATAGCATGGAGCGGTACGTGTAAACATACCAGCATAAAGTGGATAGTATGTCTGTGCATGCAGGGCCCAGCCCAACCATTACTATAAATAAAAAAAGTCTAATGAATTATTCAGCCTTTAAGACATGAAATTGGACCACAGATAAATTACAAAGCAACAGGATAAGACCTCACGTTTCTCATTTGATGTCTGCACAGCAGTATAAAAAAAAAACCAAAGCTTACGTAAAGAAGTGACAATACATTTCTATGCCAATGTCCATCCAAATAGGTTCCTGTGTACTTTTAACACATAATGAGACTGATGCATTAAACTGCAAAGACTGCAAGAATGACCTGGTACTGTGAGAAGTTATTCACAGTCAGTTAATTGATATAATATGTAAACAGAGTTTCACCACTATTTTCTTGCATTAAAGCTTGAATGAAAATGCAGACTAATTTCAAAAAAAGTTTGTTTTTAAATTACATATCCTTTGAATATAATTAAATTTTGTACATTTTAAAAACAAAATTTAATGCTTTGGAAACCACTATTGAGCCAATTTGCATGACTCTTTAGTTACCACTATTTTTTTTGCATAAACTGCGTTAACTACATTATGCACGCACAACACCAATAATGCATACTTGCCATTTTTTGCACATCATATTTCATAAACTGCGGCTTACTTAGTACACTGGTCTCGTAAAATGAAGACAAATATACACACAGTTATAAGAAAGAGAATGACAACGAGTCTGGATGTTATAGCACATAACACTGCCTTAGTGCCCACAAGCACAGGGGTATCCAATCACAGATTTGCACCTCCAAGTCACCCTTTTTTTTGGTATTAACTTCCATCTGCCCAGCTTTACATATATTATAATCTTAATTTGAAAACTGTTCAGGCCACTACTTGGTCTAACTAACCAGGGCCAAAAAAAAAAAAAAAGGAGCTTTCGAGGACTGTGGCTTGCCTGTTTACTGTGCATCAGACTCACAAAATGTCCCCTTTTTCAGAGGCTCTGGGACCCAACATATCCATCCCTATATTCACATGTCAAATCCATGAACCTGCATTCCAGGAGCTTCTCTCCCATAAAGGTAAGCCTCCACAAAGATAATGCTGCATGTGTACAGTCAAGCCTAAAACATGAGAGAAGAAATCCACAGCACACACAGGACAGGAGGGGTGGCACATAAACCAGCACAGAAATATACCAATCCTCGTTTACAATCAATATAGACTTCGGTGGCTGTGCTGCTCGGTTCTGGGAGCTCCTCCTACCACTGAGGAGCCTTTTGCCTCGCCTGATCTTTAATTTATTTTGTCTCCTTTCACCAGCTATAGCTGAAACTCTGCCCACTACTGAGGTCAGAGTGACATACATAAGTCGGGGCCAGATACCAGAGGCCTTGAGCCTGCCCCCCTTTGTATCCCTTCGGCGCTTTTTAAAAATTTGAGCTAATAATACGGAAGAAAGAGAGGGGGAACCTATTCCTTCAATTTGGGGTAAGGGAAAATTAAGCTGGTTTAAAAATGAATGCACATGAAGGAGTACCACGATCTCTGTCATTTGTTAAACTGTAATAATTTAGCTGTTCTTCTCCATCCTTATTTCCTTATTCTTAGTCAATGTACAATCTATTAGGAGAAAAATTCCTATTAGTGATTTTATCACAAACTACATCAGGAGGTGCTCAAATTGAAACATGGCTACTAGATACTGATACTGTACTTCTAAACCAGCTCTCTTTAAACGGTTGTCAGACCTCTTGTCTCACTCGTTCCCTGAAACGGGGTGATGGATTCTTGATTTTGAGTAAGGAAACTCTTCAAAATGTCTGTTGTCTTTACTAATAGTTCCCAAAACTTAGAAGTATTAGTCATATCTAATGAAGATTAGACAAATTCCCCAATCTATGCCCCACCTACAATTATTAGTAAAGACACTACAGTTATTACTGATAGTTTATCCTCGTTTAATGCTGATTTTAAAGAACTCCTAATTCTAGGGTCTTTAATATTCACATAGATGCCTCTCCTCCCTCTGACAGTTGCAAAATCTTCCTAGTCACCATGAAAGCTTTAGGGTGGCAACAAATAGCCTCTCCGGCAACTCATAAGTTTGGTCACACACTAGACCTGATCTTTATCAAATCTAATTCCTCCTTATTTTCTAATGCTTTATTATGTTTTACACCGCGGTCAAACCAGTTTTTTTAAAATTCATCTTCAACTGAAATTGACTAAGCAGCAACCTAAGACTTTTCAAAAAAACATGCAATTAAGAAACGAAGTAGATTTGAAACTGAAGCACTTAGTAGTGTTTCCTACCAAAGCTTTATGAGATATCCTCTGACAATGTTTCGAATGCATTCACGCATTGGCAATCACTTATTTCTGCTCTAGAAGTGATTGCCCCCCCCCCCCCAAAAAAAAGAGGTATTACCCAAAAGATTATATAAAGCCCCATGGTTTATTCAAACTCTGGTACAGATAAATGTAATGTAATGTACTTCACCTAGAACGTCACTGGTGTAAGAGCCGATTGGAGCATGATAGGCAAATTTACCTCTAAAATAAATATGTACAGGCAAACAGACGAGGTCAAATGCACCTTTTTCTCAATCAGGATTAATTCCGCCATTAATCATCCCTTTGAACTTTTCAACATTATTAGCAAATTTAATCACATGAAGAGAACCTGATTGTGTAAAACATCCTTTAGATTCAGATAAAATAGGACAATTCTTTATTGATAAAGTTGATTTACTAACCTCTGTCCTACCAGCGGTTAATGATGAAATATTTGAAAATACTCTCTCTTTACCAGTTATATGGGTATCAAGAAACTAATCCTACTGTTATTGGAAAACTAAATTCCAATTATTGCCCCTTAAGTGAGTGCTCTAACCTATCATTCAAATGTCTGAAGGAAGAAACTGCCACCTTTTTAATTGCAATTAGTGAATTTTTCCCTAAATGAAGGAAACATCCCTGCCATCCTAAAAATGGCATATGTTAAGCCAATTGTAAAGAAACCAGAGCTCTCCCCTGATAATTTTAACTATAGACACATCACAGATCTACCTTTGATAAACTAAGGTCCTTGAAAAATGTGTCTTATAACTGTATCGGTTTTAGATTTACACTCATGTTTAGATTCTCAACAATTTGGCTTCAGAGTAGGCTTCAGCACAGAAACCTTGTCGTCATCATTCGATGTCTTCAAATGTGGATTTGACTCGGGCACTGATTTTGTTTTTTTTTTTTTTAAGATCTTCTCTCTTTTCCTCCCTCCCAGTGGTGAAATGAGCACTTTGCAGGTAGGAAAATGCAATTACCGTATTTTTCGCTCCATAAGACGCACCTAGGATTCAGAGGGGGAAAATTAACAAAAAAAAAACGGTGCTAAACCGGCTCTGTTCCCGGGCATCTGTGCATCTTATGGAGCAAATTAGGGGAGAGCATAAAATTATTTTTTGTTCCCATTTCATTTTCGGGTCTGGGGAGGGCCATTTCGGTCCACTCCCCAGATCAGAAGACTTATTGTTCTCTTTCTGTGGGGGGGGGGGGGGGGGGAACCCCATCCTAACCCTTTAAATTTAATTAACTCCAACACCCCCCCCCTCCCGACAAAAGTCCCTGGTGGTCCAGCGGAGGTCCGGGAGCGATCTCCTGCACGTGGGCCGTCTGCTGCCAATAATCAAAACGGTGCAGACAGCCCTTTGCCCTTACTATGTCACGGGGGCTACCGGACGCTGACGACCCACGTGCAGGAGATCGCTCCTGGACCTCCGCTGGACCACTTTTGGGGGGGGGGGGGGGGGGGGGGAAGTGTGTCTTATGGAGCGAAAAATACGGTATGTAGGTATTACCACAAAGTGTGAAAAGTTAACGCAGTTTGCAGTAATACCTACGTGAAGTGCTGATAGCCTATTTATCGCAATGTGCGTTACCATAAAACACTCCCCTTTTCCTATTGCATGCGATATTTAGTGCAGTTTGATAAATCTAGGCTTTAGTTAGGCTGATGATGAAAGTAATAATCTGAAAGTCACTCTGTGGTCTCTGTGAAATAAGCTGGTGGTCTCTGGTGCCCACATTACTAAAATCATAACTTAGCACCATTTTTAGCAGTCTCAGTAGTAAGATCAAAGACCAAACATGCATAGAGACTGGCTCGCCTTCTTGACCTCCTCAGGCTGGACTGAGGCCCACCACTTAAATTAAATTTGCTTGCAGGGGTGGGGGGCGCAAAGAGTGTGGAAGAGAAAGACAGGGGAACTAAGCACAGAAGAAGAAGAAAAAAAAAAAAAAAGATATAGACCAACATCCTGAATTCAGTTTTGTTTTCCTCTGCTGTCTTAAGAAAAGGGATTCAGACAGGATTTTTTTTTTTTCAATCCAAACGGGACAGGAAAGTTTACAGCTAAGCAAACAAGTGCCTACTGTTCTTCCAGAAACAATAGACAGTATTAAATCTGCTGCGGAGGAAGAATATGCAGAAAGGTATGCATGGGAGGCAAGATTACAGAGAAATAAAGCCATACTTGGGGAAAAATGTAAAAAAGTTTACAGGTCTTAAAAAACGGGACACCTCCAAAGAATAGGCAATAAGAACAACTAGCAAAGCCTGAATACCAATGCTGTAACCTAACCTTGCTAAGACACACATCAAGAGAAGAATTATATTTATATAGTTTCAGCACTTTTATTGTATAATCACATATGTTCCAACTATCTAGACATTTAAAATCTAACACACATACCACATAAAATCCAATGAGCATGTTTTAAATCTGTCTCTCATATACAATGATATTTTGTTGCTCCATTAAATTCTATAACAAAGTGTACTTCTGCTTTTATATAAATTCACGTCCAAAGAACTTTGTTTCACCCTATTGAAAAAGGGTTTCTTCAGGGACAAATTAAAGATCTGCTCCTTGAAGAATTCATTGAAGTTACCTACTCGAAAGACTTCGAGTAGGTAACCTACTCGAAAGACTCGAAAGACTTCGAAAGAATACCGAAGATTCAATATCTTCAATCTTCTTCAAATATCAAATTGCTTCACGTAACTTCTATAACGTAAACATTGTAAAAATTACTATTTCAACAAATGCTTACCATCCTATACCATTTCAGCAAGCCCAAATATTCATACTATGCAAAAACTCACCAAGAATACATGAAAATTTTTTACATCAAGTAAAGTCCTTGATGTTTTAAGAGCACAAGGCTCCAATGTAGTTTAACACATTTCCAAAAAACTGGCTTTCCCGCAGGTTTCTCATTAATAAAATTTCTTCAAACCATTGATCCGGCATCTGGAAAAAATAACCATACAAATAGCGAGCGACAGATGAAAGCGACAGGAAGGAAAAATATACCTCACCAAGTTTCACATTAACACTCACATTCCTCCGGAACTAACATTCTCCTCGAGCTTTATTTATTCAACATCTAAAAGGCAAACATATACGAACCATAAGGAGACGATATATCCCTTACAAAATTTGACCAACGCTGTTGTCCACCCGCTAACACTCACGTTCATCCGGAACAGACGTTCTCCTCAGAATACAGAAAAACACCTTGATGTGCCTACAATCAACAACGGTATATATAAGCCGGTCAATGAATGCAAGTACACACCAGTGGTTTCACTTCTCTAAACAAGCCAATTATTCATTCAACTATAAACTAACTGAACTTAGCTGTTCACATAAGTGCACTCCATTCAACCGAGCCATTAAGCCCTTTAGGCACGGAGGTAGACCAATTAAAAATAAATAGTAGTTCTACTTTACGTAATGAAGCCGACAAGTCTCCCCCATTTCTAAGATATAATTTCTTTATAACGAAGAATTTAATATCTTCCCATGAATGATTAAATTCGATCCAGTGGTCAACCAACTGAGCATGTTCCTTTATCACTTTCACCCTACTGCGATGTTCAATACAGGATTTAATAGAGCTACTTGTCTGGCCAATGTAAAATAATTCATATGGGCATTTTATTACATATATTACTCCACGCTGTTACAAGTAAAACAGTTCGGGTAATTTATATATTCGATTGGAGTTAGGCTGCTGGAACTCCATACATTGTAAGACGTGCGGGCATACCAAGCAGGAACCACATGGTATCTGTCCCCGGTTCTGATCATAATCTTATGAGTATTATTTTGACCCTAACCTTGAGCACCAGAGATGAACCGTCCTGCTGAAGGGTAAACTAGATGCTGGTTTTTTTTTCCCCCCAGTGCATCTACAGTTTTTGTAGGCCTGCTTATTTTAAAACAAAAATCAAAACTATGTCCAATGTAATAGTGAGGAGAAAAAAATACATTAAGACTGGATCAAACGTTCTCCCCAGTGACCCGACGTCAGCTGGGAACCCTGCTTGGTGCACCATTGCACCTACTTCAAGCTTCGACATTAAAAGTCAAACCAGACATCATGACAAAACCTACGTTCAGTTCTTCACATCATGGAGAAAAATGTTTTCATGCATATGTGATCCTCCAGACCACAAATCAATAATGGAAGGCGTTTGGCCAATGAACAGTGTGAATCAAGTTTTCATTAAATTTCCAATCCACATGAGTTATCCAACTGCACTAAGTAATTAAAACACAGCTGTCATCATAGATCTGTGAAATAATCATTGCCACTGCCAAGAAAACTGGCTCCAGTTTTTAAAGATCATTGCCCAGTTTCTAAATACTGGTGGTATGCAGTTTCCACATTAGTTCACTTGGATATGTGAAAATAAAAAAAATGGACAAGTTAAAAGGTAAAATATGCCAAACGTTTATAACCTACAACCCTAATCAAATTTAAATATCAGATAATTGAAATCAGACATTCCAAAAAAATTGTGTGTCAAATTTATTAAATCTGAAACAGAATACAATATGAAATTACATGAATACATATTTATAAATATGTTACTTATCTAAAATACACAAATAAAGATACAAATAAAAGCAATTCAAACACACTGGTGAGGGCCCACATACATACCATCCACACAAAAAAAATCTAAGATATATATATATATATAAATCCAAGCTGTAGCAGATAAACACCACTCTGGTATATCACAAACATTTATGCAGCTGTTATATGCACAAAAAAAAACAAACAAACCCAGTAAGCAAAGTCCAAATCATCATAGAATATAGAGCATATAAACTGAAAGAATATAACGCGCTTCAGAGTGATCCTGAAGTACGGTCACGATGAGCAATCCAAAAACAAAAGGATGGCTCAATCATATATAAAACAGTTCACAGAAGATGCCTCATGTTCCAGAAAAAAATATTCCTCCAACACAATCCCAGCAAGCTGCAATACATAGCTTGAAAGGGCATCTTTAATCAAATCTGTGATCTTCACAGCACCCGACACGTTTCACCAAAAAGGCTTCTTCAGTGGTTATTATTCTACAATGAAGACCACCACATAGGGCTGTCTGAACGTTTGGCTCTTTCAAGATGACCCTGTTTAGACCATATGAACTTTGGTGTTTGACACTGATGGGGCAAAACTGTGGTGCTCACCATACAATGAGTCACCCCTGAAAAAAAAAAAAAAAAGTCTTTGTATCTAAACATGCTGGGTGTTGGGATAAGACCACAGATTTGGTTAAAAATGCCCTTTCAAGCTATAGATTACACCTTGATGTGAGCGTATTCAAGGAATATTTTTCTGGAACACATTGCACCTTCTTTGAACAATGACCAGTCCTTTTTGTTTGTTTTGGATAGTCATGACTACACTTCAAAGCTTGTTATATTCTTTCAATTTATATGATCAGTTCTATGATATTTTTGGATTTTGGTTATATTTGTCTGTTTTTCATGCATAGATATACTAATGATGGCAGAAAAAGACCAAATGTTCCATCTAGTCTGCCCAGCAAGTTTCTTATAGTAGAAACTGCCACTCCATGCAAGTTACCCCCCATGTCGTATGTTAAGGGAGGCAATATTTACAATCTGTCACACCCATAACAAAATTACTGCTAGCAACATTCTTGAGCATCATCAACAGGTCTCAAGTTAGTGACTCCCTTGCTTCTACAGTCTCTTTTTCAAGACAGGTAGAAGTGAGACAGAGCGCAATACCCAGAAATAAATACACAAAGTGGTTAAAAAAAAAAAAAAAAGTTCTCCAGCAAAATATGTAGAACCTCTCCTATAAACTGTTTTTCAGTCCAACTGTTTTTTTTTCAAGCACATATTGAAAACTCAAGTCACTATCTTTCTAAAAAGAGTGCTTTGTCAGTTTGATGATTTTTTTTAATTTGTTTTTATTAAAAACTTTTGCTTTCATACACAATAGTAACATTTCTGGTTTTTACTTTTCATATTGAACACTACAGCATAAGTACCATAATCTGGATTAAACAAGCGTATTTGGAAAGAGCAAAATTTGTTTTAAAAAATCTTATTTTTTTCTCCCCCAACTTGCTCCCCTCAGCCTCTTTTTTTTTTATTGCATTTTTAACAAAATAAAGAACAGTCATACAATGTGATTTATACAAGAAAGAATTATCCAATTAACAATGATTGAAAGACCATATTCTATATAATCCTTTATAACCTATAAGAAGTACGACTAAGATTCTAATCTATACCACATTGAATATTTAAGTAAACGGAGGAGCCAATCAAATATCAAGCAGTATCTAAGGCAATAAACAAAATAAAATCTCTAGCCATGCTGGATTCCGACTTTTCTTGTCCAACTCCTTGACAAGGATCTATTAGGACTGAGAATGCGTATCTAAATATTGACGTAACTGTTCGGGATCATTAAATGCATATTGAGAATCATTATGAAAAAGCATACATTTGCAAGGATAACGCAATATGAATTTTGCCCCTCTTGTGATTACCTCCTCCCTCATTGCTATAAATGTTTTCCTTTTTATCTGGGTGATCCTGGCTATATCAGGAAATATTTGTACTGGATAGCCATAATACTTCACTTTTTGGTATTTAAAATAAGATCTTAAAACTGCAACTCTTTCTGAAACAAATACAAACTGAACAAGTAGAGTAGATCTTAAACTAATATCCATATCTTGGGATTTCTCCAAAATGTCTGTCAGGTTCAAATTTATATCCATTTGTTATTCTTGTACTGGAACATTCTGTTCTGAAGTAATTTGCTGAGATATATAATAAATTTTGGAAATAGCTGGAATGGCATTCTCCGGATACTTCAGAATATTTAACAGGTAATTCTTAAACAAATCAAATGCTGATAGCATTTTTATGAAATTCAAGACTGAGGTTTTCCCTCTTCATTTGATTTTCGAATAACTCAAGTGTATTTTCATGTATTCCCTCTGATTTTATCAAATTTATTTGAACCTTCTCAAGACCTTTTATTTTTCCTTCCATTGTATTTAACTGCTTTTCCACATTCTCCACTTTTTCTTCAGTTTTCTTTGTCTTTGTTAGAGCCTCTTGCACAGTCTTAGTCAAATTATTGATAGATAATTGCATGGAAATAAAGATATTTCTTATAACGATGGTACTGCAATGGGAATGGAGCACATAACTGAAAAATCGTCACTCTCTGTTCCTACCTCATCAGGGCCTTCTCCTCGATATTCCTGGCGTTGTTGTGGCTCTTGACCCCGACTCCTGGAACCTGGATTCTCCAGGTTCTCCAAGGCCGCGGTTGATCCTTCCGCTCCTCTCTGTGAATCAGCGATTTTCAGGCCGGTGTCCGTTTTGGCCCTTCGAAAAGAAAGGCTTCCAACTTCTGCCGCCAATGGAGGGTCCGGAATCGTTGGAGCGCACGGGCTTAAAGATATCTCAACAGCTAAGGGGCTCGTCAACTGCTCTTTACCGTCCCCAGCAGCTCCACCTCCAGGCAATGTTGTCTGCGTTTTAGCGAAGGCAGCTTCTATCCCTGGCTGCCGTGGATCCATTCCTGATGACAACAGGGGTTCTCTCACACGCACCTTTCTTTTCGTGAGAGGCATTTATCCAGGTAATGTCACAGAAAAGATAAAACTCTCCAAAGATCGACACGCCGGGAGCTGCTGCCTTCGCCTCCTCACAGCATGGTGGCCATCTTGGCTCTCTCCCCTCAGCCTCTCTTCTATAATCTATTAAGCTATCATTTCCTTTATTTTATTCTAATACAGAATGTGCTTCATTCCACTCTTCAAAAGGTTTCCCTGGTAGATAGGAAGGCTGAGACCTTGTGCCTGCATATCACCACTAACCTCTCTCCATTTGGTACACACTGAACAGAGGCTTCTATAAAAGGATATTGTATTAGATGCTAATGGTTTTTTCTCCAGTGTGCAGCTATTTCACATCTGGCTACAAAGATTGGCTAGTCTGCTCTTAAATGACACCCCCCACTGGAGCATTAAAAGAAAACACTTTGGAATCCCAGTCTATTTTTATCCTTGTGATAACTTTGTTCCAGTAAGGGAAAAACACCCACACAATCCCACCAAATATGTGCCACTGTGCCCGTATTCTCCACTACCGCTTTAGGCCCACGAATGGCTCCACTCACCGGCCCAGGTGCCACTGACACCTCCAGCCATCTCTTTGTGGCTGGGAGCTGCTGCCAATACTTCCTTCTTGCAGCAGGACTGCCACTGCCGCCGCCTGCTTCTTCACAGCTAAATGCTGGTGCCGCCGCTGAGACACAAACATTCATGCCACTGCTGTTGCCATCCTCTCTGTAGCATGGATCGCCAAAGCCACCGATACTCCTCCTATGCGGCGCCCTCCCTAGGCACGTGCACATGTTATTGCTCTCCATTTAAAGGGCCCGCGACGGGAAAGGCCCCATGGCCCTCCATGATGACATCATCGCCTCATCAGTCCAACAGCCCTATAAAAGGGCTCTCTGCCAGTTCCTCAAGGCGTTCGTAATGGATCCTCATGGTCATCCATGGCTCTTCTTCCTGCAAGGTCTCCCATGGTCATCAACTTAATGGTCTTCATGTTCTTTGTTAGATGTTCTTCATGGGATCTCCTCCATGTTCTATGTTCCATGCTCCTGGTCTTTCATCAGTTCCACGTTCAAGACTTCCGAGTCTTCAATCAAGTTCCCAATGTCCCTGCCTTCGTTCCAAGGTCAGCTTTCTAGATTCTTCCTAGTCCATCCTCCAGGTGTCCCGTCGTGGTCCATGACCAGTCCATGGGGGATTGTGTAGGGTACTTCCTGGTACAGGGCCTGTCTCTAATTCTTCGCTGGATCAAGTCCTCTGAGTCCATCCGTACTTATAGAGTTCCTAGTTCCAGGGCTCGTGGAGCTTGTCCAGCAAGCGGATCTCCTTGTTCCTCGCTCCAAGCCGTGATCCTCATTCCAAGGGATATCCTGGCTCCCATCCTCAGAATCTCAGTCCTGTCTCGCTCCCGACGTGGTCCGTGACCAACCTGTGGCAGATTGCGTAGGCTGCACAGTGGGACAGCATGGTCCGCGACCAGCCCATGGCAGGCTGTGTAGGGTGTGCTGAAGTGCAGTGCCCTGGGAAGCTGAACTCTAACCTGAACCAGAGCCTTCGTCCATGTTCCTCATCTTCATTCAAGTGCCAAGCCTTCAGTGTCTTGTCCACATTCGTCATGCTATGTCCTGTCCTCAGCCTTCATCTGTCCTGATGCACTCTCCATTCGAAGTGGCAGGTCTAAAAGGCTTATGGAATGGCCAGAGGGCTACCCTAGATATCAGCATTGCATTGTTGGATCCCACTCTGTGCATACAGGTTCAGCAGAGGTCTGAGTGTGCCTCATTCCAAATCCATCTCGTGCCTGAATATGCTCGTTTCCCCATGGTTCATGCCTTGGAGCTCTGCCGAGGTCATGTCTTGATCCAAGGGCTCACTATCTCTAGAGAAAGCAACCTATTCTCTGCGCTCGCAACACCACAGCTGCTCCCTTGTGACCTTGGACAAGTCACTTTGCCCTCTGTTGCCTCAGGTACAAACTTACAGTGATTCACTAAAGTGAGTTGCAACTTTACCAAGCAGCATTAGTGAAAAAGTCACATTGGAAACAATGGGAGTAGCAGTAAATAACTCTCACTAAAGTGGTAGTACTGCTTTACTGTAAGTTCTTTACTGCTACTCCCATTGTTTCAAATGGGGCATATTCACTAATAATGCTTGGTAAAGTTGCAACTCACTTTAGTGAATCAGCCTGTTAGATTGTAAGGGAAACACCTTCAGTACCTGAATGTAATCCACTTCGAAGTGCTGAAAGGAGGAATATATAAGTAAGTATGGTGGATCCTTTTACTTAATTTCTGAGATACAGGATTCCATCTCTAAAACACTTTATTATTCATTATCAGCCAGGTTTGCAGATCTAGAGGACCTTGCAACTCTCTCTTATGTTATTCCAGACATCCTTATCCAAACTGCAATCAAGGTTTTCCTTTCATGTTTTGAGTTTAATTATTCAGATGGTGACAGGATTTGGTAAAGATTGGAAACAAGACCTCTAGATGCACAGGGTTTGCTACTTACTCTCTCTGTCTTCTGCCTTAAGTTCTAACTAGCAGCAGGCAAAGATCAGAACTCAGCAGCTGGTATTGGGAATGAGATCTAATTTATAGGATCTGCTGGGTACTTCAACCTGGATTGGCCAGCATCGGACACAGGATGCTGGGCTCAATGGGACCTTAGTCCGACCCAACATGGCAGTTTCTCTTTTTATTTTTCTCTCAAAGATGCAAAGCTAAGGATCCCTTCCTGGTCACTATACAGTTCTAATCCTCCTGGAGCGGGAGTCAATCCTTATTATGTTCAAACTGTTTTATTAAGTGATACATGGAATAAATTGCGTACAAAACAGTCACTAGAGAACAACTCAAACCGTCAGAAAACATCGTACACAAAGACAGCAGCGTTGTGTCAACATGTAATCACATTTTATCCCAAGAGGATAAACCCCCTCCCCATCCCCTCCTGGGCACATCAGCCAACATTCTTAGGACAAACCAGGCCCCAAGGAGCATTATTCCTTTGCTTCCCCAGGTTCCAAATGCAGATTCAAACATGATATAAAGGCTGCTACACACCATTCCCTACCTACCCTACTCCCTTCTCACAATATCCCTCCCCCCCCCCCCCCAACCCTTCCTCCAGTAATTAGGCTCAAATACGGTTTGGGTGTTGCCACAGCAGGATTAATCAATCATTAAGTACTAAACTTCTCATTCTGTGCAGTAACGATTGCAAATACGGTTCCCAGGTCTGTAGAAAGGAGGTGCGGTGTCTGGGCAAGCTCCTAGAGGACAAATTCTCCATTTGCATCAGTCTGTGAAAGTGACAGTGCCACGCCCAAAATGGTATCGTTTCTTCCATCCAGTGAATAAGAATCACCTTTTTCCCTACCATGCCTGCCTTCAGCAGGAGAATACGCAGGCTCCTATTCTGAACTAAGTATCGAGTAATACAATGAAATAGCCATAAATATGGGGACATTGGTAGGTTGACATCAACCAATGAAGTCATATCTTACAATCTGTCGCCAGGAGCCTTGTATATTCGAACATGCCCAGAAAATGTGGGACATATGCCCAACACACCTGGCAGCGTTTGAATGTGGCAGTGGGGGTAAAGCCTGCTCGAAATGCAATATGTGGAGAGATAAGCTCGTCTCAAAAATTTAAGATGCATTTCTCTAAAATACATATTGCTAGTGATAGAAAGCACACTCCTGACACTAAAAGCAAAAATAGTTGGTGTCAGCAAAAAGGCGCCCTCTCGATTCCAGCGCTCCACCACTAACTGGTAGGAATTTTTAGGTAAGCCCCGCATTAACCGTCGGTAATACCCTGAAAGAGTAGGAGCTTTCAAATGGTCAAATCGAAAAAAAGTCATCTAAGGCCTTGAACGCTGCCAAGTGGGATGCCAGGGGTCCCAACAATCATATATAATGGTGAACTTGTAAATACCCACACAAGTGGGATCCCAATAGACTATAATACTCCTGCAGGTAGTCAAAGAGTAGCATAGAACCTTCAGCATCTAGAACATGACCCAGCCTCAGGATACCCTTTCGCCTCCACGTTTGAAAGCACTGCATGGTAGACCCTGGAGAGAAATCTAAATTTCCACACAAGGGTAATAGATAGGAGCATACTCTGGAAATCCCCAAAGATGTGGCTAGTGATAGCCACGCTTTCCGGAGGGGGAAGTAGGAGTGGATGGTTTGTCAATCCTTATTATATATATCTGGTAAATATCAACAAGAAAATATTTTACCAGCTTCAATCTAAGTGTGTCCCAAAGGTAAACAGACTGCCTTGTGTATGGGTTAACTGGCTCCTTTGGAACCTGTGCTCCAGTCAGTATCTAGAGAGGATATTCAATAGGAGTCACTCTCAGGAAGTGTTGATCTTAATTACTACATTTTGCTCCTTACCTGCCATGCCATTAATATGCTCTATAAATTCATAACACTCGGTACTCCCAGTCCTCTCCAAATCTCCAAGGCCAACTCAGCAACTCCTTTGCAAGTCTGAGGGGCTTATGCCTCCATATGAAGCTTAACATCTTCAGATGGATGTGTCAGAGCATCTTTCTCAGTTTCAAAATCGGTAACATCTTGAAGTAGCAGCAAAAACAAGGCAATACGTTCATTTTAATGCTAGCTATCCGACCCTTCTAGGAGAGGCATATCCCCACTCATACCTGAAGACCTCTTGAAATAGCACTCATCAGCGGGATGTAGTTTGTCTACAGTGGTTTACTCCTATCCACTACTTTGCCAGCTTGAACGGGAAAACTTCCATGTATATAATTCTGCCACTGGCTTTGAAATTTTGATATTTAAGACTTCAGATTTATATTGGTTTCAAACCAAGCCACCGTTCCATATTTATGTAGATCCTCTATCAAAATGGGCAAAGAGATCAATGGATTCATGAGGCTTACTATCATGTCTTGTTTATAATTTTTTTCCCTCTTCCTCCCCCCACCTTTATCCCCTCCTTAGATGTTAAGAACATAAGAAATTGCCATGCTGGGTCAGACCAAGGGTCCATCAAGCCCAGCATCCTGTTACCAACAGAGGCCAAAACCAGGCCACAAGAACCTGGCAATTACCCAAACACTAAGAAGATCCCATGCTACTGATGCAATTAATAGCAGTGGCTATTCCCTAAGTAAATTGATTAATAGCCATTAATGGACTTCTCCTCCAAGAACTTAGCCAAACCTTTTTTGAACCCAGCTACACTAACTGCACTAACCACATACTCTGGCAACAAATTCCAGAGCTTTATTGTGCGTTGAGTGAAAAAGAATTTTCTCCGATTAGTCTTAAATGTGCTACTTGCTAACTTCATGGAATGCCCCCTAGTCCTTCTATTATTCGAAAGTGTAAATAACCGAGTCACATCTACTCATTCAAGACCTCTCATGATTTTAAAGACCTTTATCATATCCCCCCTCAGCCATCTCTTCTCCAAGCTGAACAGCCCTACTCTCTTCAGCCTTTCCTCATAGGAGAGCTGTTCTAGTCCCTTTATCATTTTGGTTGCTCTTCTCTACCTTCTCCATCACAACTGGAGAAATTACTTACCTGATAATTTCGTTTTCCTTAGTGTAGACAGATGGAGTCAGGACCAATGGGGTATAGTGTACTCCTGCTAGCAGTTGGAGACGGATCAGACTTCAATCTGACGTCAGCCCCTAGTACATATACCCATGCAGGAAGTGCAGCTCTTCAGTATTCTCCTCGAAAAGCATTGTGGATATATGTGTGACTGACTAACTTAATAATTTGGTTAACTTTGAGAACTTCATAACTTGGTTAAACGTTAAACTTGATCTGGTTGATTGACTATAGCTGGAGACTGCCAGTGTACTCAACCGGAAAGCGTTGACACCCGGCAGGGTGGATGCCCTAGGTAAATGAAAAAAACATGGCTTACCCTTGAACATTTGAAGGCCCTGCGTGACGGCAGCCAAGGGTGGGATGCCGAGTTCACCTGTCTACACTAAGGAAAACGAAATTATCAGGTAAGTAATTTCTCCATTTCCTAGCGTGTAGCAGATGGACTCAGGACCAATGGGATGTATAAAAGCTACTCCCGATCCGGGTAGGAGGCTGCCCGTGACCCACTTAGTATTGCCCTTGCAAATGCTGTGTCCTCCCAAGCCTGAACATCCAGACGGTAGAATCTGGAGAAGGTATGGATGGAGGGCCATGTAGCCGCCCTGCAGATCTCAGCAGGTGACAGCATTCTAGTTTCTGCCCATGATACTGCATGGGCTCTGGTAGAATGGGCCTTGACCTGTAGAGGTGGTGGCTTGCCAGCTTCTACATAGGCCGCCTTGATGACTTCTTTGATCCCACAGACGTTGGTTGCCCGTGAGGCCGCTTCCCCTTGTTTCTTTCCGCTGTGAAGGATAAAAAGGTGGTCCGTTTTTCGTACGGGCTCAGACAATGCCAGGTATCCGGATAGGAGTCTGCTGATGTTGAGGTGGCGGAGACTACGGGCTTCTTCCGAATTCTTCCGGGCATCGGTCATTGGTAGCGAGATGGTCTGGTTAAGGTGGAAGTGTGACACCACTTTGGGGAGGAAGGAGGGGACGTGCGTAGTTGGATGGACCCCAGGTGAGCCTGAGGAACGGCTCACGGCAGGACAGTGCTTGTAGTTCCGACATGCGGCGGGCTGAACACACCGCCAGCAGAAACATTGTCTTCAAGGTTAACAGGCGAAGGGACAGGCCTTGCAGGGGGTCTGAAGGCGGTTCCCGCTAGGAAGTCCAAAACGAGATTGAGATTCCACAGAGGTACCGGCCACTTTAGTGGTGGGCGAATGTGTGACTCCTTTCAGGAAGTGTGACACATCCGGGTGAGAGGCTATGCTGTCGCTCTTGGAGCCGTAGCATGACAGGGCCGCCACCTGTACCTTGATGGAGTTGAGGGACAGGCCCTTCTGTAGTCCGTTCTGTAAGAATTCCAGGATCACGGGGGACAGTGAATGAGCGTGGTTTGATGTTGTGGTCGTCGTACCAGGCTTCAAATACTCTCCAGATCGTTATGTACGTTAGAGATGTGGAGAACTTGCGTGCTCATAGGAGGGTGTCATTTACCGCCCCTGAGTACCCGTTCTCTCTCAGGCAATTTGAGCTGGGTCCTCGTGGAGGATTGGACCTTGTTGTAGCAGGTCCCTGTGTGGGGGCAGGGGTAGGGGGTTCCCTGCCAGCAGTCTTCTCATGTCTGCGTACCAGGAGCCACCAGAAGAACTAGTCCCTTGTGTAGGTGTATCTTGTGAACGATTGCGCCCAGTAGGGGCCACGGTATCGATACCTTGGGACTGTGGTTCCCGCCTGCGGCTGAAGTATCTGGATACTTGGGCATTGGATCTGTTTGCCAGAAGGTCCATGTCCGGTGTCCCCCACCGATCCACTATTATCTTGAAGGCTGTGGGTGACAGCCTCCATTCTCCTGGGTCTAGACTTTCCCTGCTGAGGAAGTCTGCCGTGATGATGTCTTTCCCGGTGATGTGGACGGCGGAGATCTCCTGGAGGGTTGCTTCCGCCCACGCCATCAGGGGGTCTATTTCTAGGGACACCTGTTGGCTTCTGGTTCCCCCCTGCTGGTTGATGTAGGCCACTGTCGTGGCGTTGTCCGACATTACTCTGACCGCTTTGTTGCGAAGTCTGTGGGTGAACCGCATGCAGGCTAGTCTGACTGCTCGCGCTTCTAGGCGGTTGATGTTCCATCCCGCCTCTTCTGCATTCCACTGCCCTTGGGTGGTTAGCTCCTCGCAGTGTGCTCCCCCATCCTTGTAGACTGGCATCTGTGGTGAGTAGAGTCCAGGTTGGGGAGGAGAGACTTGATCCCTGGCTCATGTGGCTGGCCTGCAGCCATCACCGTAGCTGGGTCCGAACTCTGCCTGGGAGTGATAGATGTACGGTGTAGTTCTGGGACAGTGGGCTCCACCATGATTGGAGTGAGCGCTGTAGGGGTCTCATGTGGGCTCGCGCCCATAGCACAACTTCCAGTGTGGATGCCATCAGCCAGAGGACTTGCAGGTAATCCCATGCTGTGGGACGAGGATCATCCAGCAAGGTTTGTAGCCGGTTCCACAATTTTGATCTCCTTGTGGGGGGGGGTCAGGCTGACCTTGTCCTCTTTGGTGTCGAATCGGACTCCTAGGTACTCCAGCGACTGTGAGGGCTGTAGGGAGCTTTTGTTTGTGTTGACTACCCATCCTAGGCTTTCCAGTAGAGTTCTGACTCTGCTGGTTGCTTGGCGGCTTTCCTCCGGGGACTTTGCTCTGATCAGCCAATCGTCCAGGTAGGGGTGAACAAGGATTCCTTCCTTCCTCAGTGTTGCCGCCACCACCACTATTACCTTGGTGAACGTCCGGGGTGCTGTGGCTAACCCGAAGGGTAGTGCCCGGAACTGGTAGTGACGGTTCAGGACTTTGAAGCATAGGTAGCGCCGATGTTCCTGATGAATGGGGATGTGCAGATAGGCCTCCGAAAGATCCAGGGATGAGAGAAACTCTCCTGGTTGTATCGCCCTTATAACGGATCGTAGGGTTTCCATGCGGAAGTGAGGGATCCTGAGGCGGTTGACCCACCTGAGACCCAGGATGGGCCTGAATGTTCCCTCTTTCTTGGGAACGATAAAATAAATGGAATGGTGGCCAGTATTTATTTCCTGTGGAGGTACTGGGGTTATGGCCTCGAGTGCCAGTAGCCTGGACAGTGTAGCTTCCACCGCCGCCCTCTTGGAGGGATCGTGGCAGGGGGACTCCATGTACTTGTCCGGAGGAGTTCGTAGGAAATCCAGGTAATACCCCTCCCGAATGATGGCTAGGACCCACTTGTCAGAGGTTCTCTCGACCCATCTGTGGTAGAATAGGGCTAATCTGCCCCCTATGGCTTCTTCCCTTGGATGGGTCAGCTGAATCCCATTGTGGGGTGCGGCTGGGGCCTGTACCCGAGCTGGCTCCTCTCTTGTTGTGCTTGGTCCGAAAGGACTGGTTCCTGCCCGTACGGCGGGGCGCTTGATAGTTGTTCCTGTAAGGATTGAAGCGCTGCGAACTTCTGCCCCTGGAGGACCTGGGGAAGGAACGCCGATTTCTTTTTGTCTTATCTTCCGGCAGTCGCAGCAATGGGGACTCGCCCCATTTGTCGGCCAGTTTCTCTAGTTCACTGTCGAACAGGAGGGATCCTTTGAAGGGCATCCTTGTGAGGCGCGTTTTGGAAGATGCGTCGGCCGACCAGCTTCGGAGCCAGAGTTGTCTCCTAGCAGCCACCGCAGAGGACACTCCTCTGGCCGCTGTGAGCACTAGGTCGGAGGCAGCGTCCGCTAGGAATGATATCGCTGGTTCCATGACTTCTCCCGGGGTGGTGTTCCTGGTTTGTGATAGGCAGGCACGTGTCACCATGGTACAGCAGGCCACAATTTGTAGAGACATAGCGGCGACGTCAAATGATTGAGGATGGACTCCAGACGTCGGTCATGTGCATCTTTGAGCGCAGCTCCTCCCTCCACTGGGATAGTGGTGCGCCTAGAGACCGCGCAGACCATAGCATCCACTCTTGGGCATGCAAGAAGATCTTTGGTTGCTGGGTCCAGGGTCTCCAAGGCTCGTCCCCCTTTGAATGCGGACTCCGGAGCATTCCATTCCAGGTCAATCAGCTGTTGTGCTGCTTGTAACAGAGGGAAATGGCGAGAAGTCTGTCGAAGACCCTCCAGCAGGGGGTTCGGTTTCGTTTCCCCGAAGTACCTGGGCCCAGGATAGCGAGCTCCGTCAGACATTGATTGACCAGGTCCGGGAGCTTGCCCTTTGTGAAGAAGCGTCTCATGGTTCGGTGAGGATCTGTCCGCGGGGGGGGAGCTCCCCTTCTTCTAGGGGTTCGGCTTCTTCCTCAGAGGTGTCAGAGTCCCTGTAGGTGGGGCTTCTGGGTAATGGGAGCCTGTGCCTAGGTCTTGAGGGGCCTGGAGCATATGGGTCCTCCGGTGGAGCATGTGGTTGGACAGCCAGAGGTTCAGTTTACATTTGAACAAAGGCGTGAATCCCCTTGAAAAACTCCACCCATGATATGGACGCTGGATCAAAGCAGAGAGGTGCTGGTTCCTTGGGGGCCCCCGTCTGTGGGGGGCGTCCCCCTGGCTAGGTCCGGGGTGCTCCCTGAGGAGCTGGAACTCGGCCCTGGGTGGGACTGGCCCTGAGCTGGATCTCCCAGGGCCTCCTCGCTTTGTGCGGCTCTGATGTGGCATGCCGGGCAGAGGCCTTGCGCTTTAATTTCTGTTCCTGGGGGGTGCCATGGTTGTCGGCGCGTAAATCTTATGCGCTCCGGTGCGCTTAGATTGAGCGTGTAAGTTGTGCGCACAGCTGTGCCGTAGATATGCGCACAAGGATTTATGCGCGCGTAAGTCTATGAGCACAAGTGCTTTGTGCGCCTGGCTCAGAGATGTGCACTCTGAGGCGAACGGCGCGGCGAGTAGGCCAAGATGGCGACGGCGAGCACACGGGCAATATGGCGACCCCCTCGGAGAGTCTCCACGTGGGCAGAGTTGGAATAGCCGGGCCTGGCCCTGCTAGGGCGGATCAACCCGGTGGCACTGGTCCCGGTCGGTGACCTGTGCTCGTCCTCCACCCTCAGAGACCGGATTTGAGTAGAAGATTTCTACCTTACCTTGTCTTCGGCGCTTCCCGGTTTCATCCCGGGCGGTCTCTGGCTACGGGGGGAGAGAGCAAATACCTTCACCGCCGCACTCGAGAGTGCACCCGCTTCCTCTCAGCCGTGCCCGAAGGATCAGGGGCTAGGTCCTCGCCGCGATTCGGCCGCCGGACCGAGGCTCACCTCAGAGGGACCACGGAAATCACCTTGGGAATCTCAACTGGGGGAGGGACCCGAGGGTATCACTGCAGGAGAGCGGGGCTCGTCTTCAGGTAGGTTTTCTTCTTTAAATTTGATCTAACGCTTGAGAGCGTGCAGATAGTCTCTAACTGCTATGGAGATGGAAAATACTGAAGAGCTGCACTTCCTGCAGGGGTATATGTACTAGGGGCTGACGTCAGATTGAAATCTGATCCGTCTCCAACTGCTAGCAGGAGTACACTATACCCCATTGGTCCTGAGTCCATCTGCTACACGCTAGGAAATATATCTTTTTTGAGATGCGGCGACCAGAATTGTACATAGTATTCAAGGTGCGGTCTCACCATGGAGCGATATAGAGGCATTATGACATTTTCCGTTCTATTAACCATTCCCTTCCTAATAATTCCTAACATTCTATTTGCTTTTTTGACTGCTGCAGCACACCGAGCCGACAATTTTAAAGTATTATCCACTATGTTCAAATGCCTTCCTATTCTGAGCCCGATGTAATAAGACATGAGCAAAAGAATGTGCGCCAAACTTCAGTGCAGTTTCTTTACTCACAGGCTAAAAAAAAAAAAAAAAAAAAAAAAAAGAGTTAACTTCTGATGCAGTAAGCTAACAGTACGCTAACGCAACAGAAGTTAAAGTACATCAATCGAAATATGCACACAGAACATGTTTTCTGCACATTCTGTAATTCCTCCCTTCCTTGCCCCCAAATATAGTACTCCTATACCTCAATTTCAGGTTCAGTGCCATAGAAGTTACTCCACACATGGCCAGGAGTGGAACTTTCAATGTTAAGAAAATGAGTTAAGCCTACACACCTCTCTCTAAACTAGAAAGCAATAGCCAATGCCATAATTAACTTGGGATCTGCTTTAAAAAAAAAACAAGAAAAAAAAAGGTACTAATTTATTTTTATATTTCTTCATTTGTGGGCTAAACTTTGATAAATCTGGAGTAAAGTTGTATGCACTGAGTAAATCCTTACTATATCAACTTGTCAGCTAGAGGACAATACCCCTAAGCTCCCGTGATTGTGTGGGTTGCAGGAGAAACCACATAATTTAGCTTGTTGCCATATCATTTTTTTATATTTTTATTTATTTTTACTATTTATCATTTTAAATCTGTTACAACTTGACAAGAAATGGAACAAAAAAAGATCCAATAAAACAAAATAAGGAAACTTAACATAATAAGAAATATAAGATCCCTATAGTACACTGTCAGATCACAAACAGGAGGAATTCCAATGGTAATTATGAGAAGAAATAATAAATCATAGGAAAAAAAAGGCCAAATTATACTAAGGGCTACAGTCTACAAATAAAACTGCGCCGAACATTGATGATTATGGGCTGGATATAGGGGCTGACAACTTGCCGCAGGATCAACCATCCTGAATCTTTCCTATCCCACCACTGAATTCAATCTTGTAAAGCTACAAATATCTGTCTACTTTCAGTCTCTGTGTATATTTCAATGCATATTTTATTAATCACTTATAATTCAAATCCACATACATCTAAAATCTACTCACACTCATCACGAATACCACATTCATCCACAGGTTATAACATTGCACCTATCACTCATATTAAAATACATGCACATATTACATATATTAATTGTACAGCAATTGTGAACATCAGTAATTATCCCACTTAATTTATTTTTATAAAAGTTTCCAATTGCTCAAATAAGTTATTTATAACCAACACTATCTCCTTACTCCGTTCCCTTCTCAATAGATCTTTTTGCAGCTCCCGACGAGAAGCTCTCATTTCACCCAGATGGTTTCCTCAGGGGATTATTATTAAATCATTCTTTCTTCATTTTCAATATAGGGAACAGCTGTACCATTCTCATTCTTGTTGTGCATATGAGTTTTTGCTGAAAGTGTTGTCTATCATAAAACACAAACGTGATCATAAATATTAAACTTAAATAGCAGACATCTATGAATCACTTCCTAAAACACTGTATTTACCAAATAACACTTTTTCCAGTCACCACCTCTATATATGTCAAAACCATCCTTATTCCATCACTCACCTCTTTAATTTCTCTGTTCAGACTATTCAATATGCTATGTCCATTTTCTTCCAACCGATATACACACAAACCTACCAATCCACAAAAATGTTGTCATATTTCCAATATTCAAACCCAATTTTGAATCCCATATCTGTATTCTTGCCAAAATATACTAACCTTAGAGTATTATTGGGTCTATCTTGTGATTTTACACCCGCGATTTTTCTGCTCTGCACTCTTCACCTCACGTTCAGGCAATTTCAATGTCTTTAATAGTCTATTGCCGAATTTCACATTAAACCTTTGTAGGGAAAATATAGTTATACATAATTACCCTTCTAACCCATATGGCTACCACATAATTCCATTTTATCATTGAGCACCTCAGCAATATCCGTACAAAGAGAGAGAGAATGCACCATTAGTGCAACATTGGCAGGAGAAAAATCATGAAATCCAGGAATTAAGATTCGTTGTATTGAACCAAGTTGAGTTGAGAAGGGGAGGTGATATATCTAACATTTTAATGAAGAAGGAGCAACGGTATATATTTCAGTGGGGCACAATAAAACCATTTGGCTTAAATCAAGAGGTAGAATGGTGTGCGTTTTTGTAATTTCTATTAAGTGTATCACCTGGAAAATATATGTAGAATTGTGAAAGGTTTTGTTTTTGACAACTACTATAAGATTGACAGGATGGACATTTAAAGAAGGTGGGACTTTGTCGGGGTGACGTAAGGTACGTGATTTGGGACCGTGTGAGTGACGTAAGGCATATGATTCGGCAGAAAGCAATGAGATTGGTAGGAGGGATATTAAAAAAGGGTTTGGGAAAGTTACAATGCACAGCCGCGGCGTTCTTTAAGGAGAGAATGGAGTAAAATTTGAAAACACGTTTGGAGGTGAGCTACTTTTTACTATATAAAATGGAATTATGTGGTAGCCATATGGGTTAGAAGGGTAATTATGTATAATTATATTTGCCCTACAAAGGTTTAATGTGAAATTCGGCAATAGACTATTAAAGATGTGCCTGGAGACGATCGAGGGGAGTCGGGCTCACCGGACAAAGTCGACTCTTGTACGAGAGGGATGTGGTCTAATGGTTGGAGTGAAGGTCCCTTAGTAAACTTGTCCCTGGACGTTCTGGGAAGGAAATGTGGTTGCGGTGATTCTGGCTCATAGGCAGTCGAGGAGGGAGGTAGGGTGAACATGGATTGCAGCATCTCAAGCCAGAGAGAGAGCTGAAGTTAGTTGGGAAAATGCTTGTTGAGTTTGCGGCAGCATATGCAGTTTGGAAGGTCGTGTAGAAACCGTGGATGGCAGCGCCGCCAACAAAATATCAGAGTCTGGAGCCCTAGACTGTCCCTGTTGTGGGCGTAAGCCTGTTATCTCTCTTTTCTTTTGTAACAGCTCCTGTAGCCCCACATCTGAAGCTCTGTGTCTAGAGCTGGAAGATAGGTCAGAGAACACCTGTCATGGTGAGGACGAGGAAGATGAATATGATGTTATCCGCACCTATTCCTCTTCCGACTGCAGGGGGGGGGGGGGGACGGACGACCATGGGTCCCCTCACCTATGGGTGAAGTTGAATGCCCCGAGAGGTGTGGGCTAGATAATGGTAGGATATGTTGCCTCAAGGCTTCTGCCGGTCTTTTCCCAGTTGTCATCATTGATTGACGACTTCCCTGGCTTGTCCTACCCTTGCTGATGGAAGATAAGATAATTGCTGCTATGTTCCTGCATCCAGTGGAACACGTCCCATGAATGATGCATCAGCTTGTGCGTCGATGGATGCAGAGGTTTCACTCCCGTGCTTCAGGTGTCGATGTTGGTGTTGTACGGGCTGATCACTGCGTCGCGTGCGATGACAGCGTCACGTGCGATGACGGCGGCACCAGATGTGATTTCAGCTTCTTCCGCGGCGCATCCTGCGCCGTCTTCCGATGCTTCAACTTCAATGCTGAATGCGATTTTATAGGTTGTGTCTGTGCGGTTGACACAGGTAGGGAATGCTTGGACGCAGCCGTCATTAGCCCCCCCCCCATCGCCGTGGAACCCGGGAGCAATTGATGCGGCTTCATTTTGGAGCTCTGGGAGTGTCGAGCACTCTGGGCTTCCTTGCTCCCAATGTGTCCTCCAATCCTGGAGGTTTTCGGCTCCACTGATGCCACTCTCCTTACCTTCGGGGCCTGATGTTTGGATGGCCCCGGAGATGAATGAGCCTCCGATGTTGGGGCAGAGGAGCCTCCCGAGGCTAAGAGAAGGTCCTGGATCTTCTGAGCCCGTTGTCGCTGGGTGACATGCGGCCTGGTCGTGATGCGGTCCCAAACAAACCAGTAGCATTGATCATGTCCATCTGTAAGGACATGATCTTGCTGCATTTACAAGGTTTAAAGCCCGACGGCCTCGGGTCTAACTTTTTTGACATTTTTTAAGAAGTAGGTGAAAATAGTCTGAGGAGATGAAGCTCTCGTGCGTTCCTGCGTGCGGAAAAAAACAGACTGAGGAGAGACAGTTTTTCTGCACAGGAAGGCACGTGCAGCCGCACAAAGCAGAGCTCTGAACTCTGCTTAGAAGCTCCACCTTCCTGGGCCTTGATAGAGCGTTCCCATGACAGCATGGCTAATTCAGCCCTGCTATCAATGGGAAAAATATCCTTCACTACTTTTTCCTCCTTACAGCCCATGCACCTTGCCCCTTAAAAGTTGTTTTAAGACAATCCCAAATTACCTGGGGACTCATTCACCTGTGTTATTTATTTCCAAAGAACTTCCTTATCTCTTCTTTTATATTAGTACATATCTGCTTGTCTTTTAAATAGATCTAGTTTCCAAAAAAAAACAAACCAAAAAAAAAAACCCTCACCTTTTGTCTGGTCCTGTGTCTGGATTCCATCTTCTTCATCCTGGAGGTATTGCCACAAATAGTGAACCTCAGGCCAAAGTGGGCACAGCCTTTGCATTTAGTAGTGATCTTTCAGCTCTCTCTGCCTTAAGACGCTGTACATCTTCAGTTTGTGTCCCTCCCAAAACACTGCTGCCACTATTTATTTTTATGAGAAAAAGTCATAAAAGCAGACCACTAGCCCAAGGAAGCCATGTCACAAGTCTCCAGCAGCACTGTATTTTCGCAATTCCTGCATTGCAGTCAGCGAGTTCAAAGTCCCCAGACCTTTATGTTGCTTCACCTTGACCCATTTCTAGGTATTCCAGTTTGTCCATCAAATCAGTATTTGTCGACCAACACTTTTGTGCGCTTTTTGCATCTCCATATGCTCCTCTGTTCTCCACTCGGCCTCATCAATCCTGGTCACATCACCTCATAGCTCAGTGAATTTCCAGTATTTCTCCTTTTACTGATACTATACCTCATATATATCTTTTTTCCAAGTCCCAGGAACCAGGCTTTCAACTCTGCGCTTGCAATTTCTCTTCCTACTGTTTTGGTGTTCTTCTCCTTTTCCTCCAACCCCAGAGCCCTATTCCTCTTGGGTCTTGCTTCCCAGGGAAGTCCATTCTTCTATACCAAAAGAAATTCTTTAATTTCTGCCATTTACCAAAGTCACCATGCTCTTGGTAATAAAACACTGCCAGATGCTAGTTTTTTGTGAGGGTTATATCATGGATCACTACAGATTAGCTAGCTATTTTTATTTCATCTAGTCTAGGACTCACAGCTCAGGCAGCCATCTCAGATTGCAACATTCTTTCCTCCCACTTAAATTTTGTAATGCTCATGAGTGTAAGGGGAAGGAAGTGAGGGTAACCAAGAGCATAGAGCAAAGATGAGTACCTGGCTGCGAAAACTTTGGTTACAGCTCTGCCGGTGCTAGCCAGTTCTGATCACCGCTATTCCTGCTAATCACGGACATCAGAAACCCTCCCAAGCAAAAAATGTTAGGCAACCAAACTGAATTCTGTGCAATAATCTGATATACAGGCTTCAAAATATGCTAAGTTTTGAAGTCATGGGTGGGTGGGTTTCTCTATTTGTTAAAAACTTTGTAGGTGTACTAAAACTACTGTTTTATTGATTTGTAGAGATTTTTTTTCTGATTGTATAACTCAAAAATATATTGGGGGGGGGGGGGGGGGGGCCAAAAAAAAATATAAATCCAAAAGATTAAGTTTTACAAATCCAGACAAATTTGAATCAGTCCATTAAGAGAGTACCATCATCAGAAACCCAAGCAAAGAGAAGACATGGGATATCTACAACAAATTACCACTGAAGGTATACAGAAGGAATTCTTATTATGACCATACAGATATCAGCAGAGCTAAGTTTTGACCAGTTAAACAAAACAGAAAAAAAAACCGCTAAACCACACATGGGTAGATTTCTGAAACAGAATTAACAAAAAGATCCATAATGGCTACTTGGCCATCATTTATAGTTTAAACACATTTCAATTAGAGTACAGCCCAGTCAAGACAAAAAAACAAACAAACAGGATACACTAAACAATAACTTAAGAAAAAGATACTATTTCAATCTGGTAAAACACAAGAGAACTGAAAAGCCAACCACAGCAGGAGATAAATTCCCTTCATGACTAACACATTGTGTTGACTTGGTTACTCACTGTTATTAATTCCAGGTACTCAACTTCAGAGATAAGGGAAGCCCACAATGTGACCTTTGTCCACCACACATGGCCAGGTTCTCCCTAGCTGTGTCTGTTCTAGAACTGGAATCTTGCTTTCATCCATGCAAGGATACATTCAAGCAGAAAGAACACGGCAGCTTGATCTTCCAAAGCAAGGCACATTCCACAGGGAACCATGCTCGTAAAAGGACAAACATTGGATTTTTTGACCAGCAAACTGGGCAAATAAAAAGACACCCAACAACCCACAGCTGAAGGAAAGAACGGATTTCTACAGTACCCAAAGAGTAAACATTTCACGAATCAGTAACTTGCAACTAGTAAACCAAAACTGCTGCGCCAACCACTGGTTTTAAGCTTAAAATTTAAGAAAAAAAGTTTCAGGCAGGTTGGGTGACTCAGTGGCAAGTGCTGTGCACTTTTTACAAGGATTCTGCCCAGTTTAATTCCCCGTTTGCATCTTCTGTATCCTGGGTCAGCCTTGCTGGGGATGCTGCATTCACAGCCCCTGGAGGAATGGGGAAGTCATGGTTAAATCGATAAGGGCGACACCTGGTGACTAGATTTAGAGTTCATGATCTAGGGTTCCACAAGGAGCCATGGCGCACTGCTCCCAGCCTCAGGGAAAAAATCCCCAGGCAGTTGCAAATAAAAGGGGCATGGCAATAAGATCCCAGTACTGGTTCAGACTGGGCTGAAAAAAAAGGAGGAACTATCAAGTGAAAAAAAAACAAAAACCCAAAACTATAACTGATCTACCTTGCATGCTTGCCAGTTCCTATTTTTAGTTCTCCCCAAAAAGGCGTCTCATCCCATGAATCACTCACAAGCCTTCTGCAACTCACTATGGGGCCGATGTAATAAGGGGCGCTGAAGCTGCCGCAGGTTTGTGCGTGCCTGTACGCGGGTTTGTAAGCGCATTTTCCCATGCAAAGGATGTAATAAGGGTTTTGAGCACAGGAAAAGCGCGCATACAAACGCGCTCACAGACCCGCAGTTTTTCCTGTGCGAATGCATGCTAATGACATGCAAAGGAGGCGATTAGCTAATTATAGGCATTGCAGGGAGCTGTGCTAATGCTAGTGTGGTTTTTTTTTAATGCGGTTTATTTACTGCCATGTCAGGGAAAGAGTTAAGTGTCAGTGCTGACTCGGGGGACCTATGTCTGTGTCCGAGCGTCCTGAAAACCACCTAGCTGAGTGCCAATCTCAGCATCTGAGTAGCCAGCTTAGCAAAGTGCTTTTCTGGGCAACCGAGCAGCCGGCATCGCTAGGCGCTTTTCTCAACGTCGGAACGGCTAGCTTAGGTAAGTGCTTCCCTAGGCACTTTTCGACATCAGAGAGGCCAGATTTGCAACCAGCTGAGCACCTAGCTCAGCATCTGAGTGGCAAGATTAGCTAGGTGCCTTTCTGGGCACCAGAGCATCCATATTTGCTCCCAGCTGAGTGCCTATGTCAGCACCCAAGCATCCAGATTGGTGCCCAACTGAACACCAATCTCACTGCTATGCCAGTGTGAATTAGCATCCATAAAAAAAGTTTGCCATGTTTTCTGCAGCACAGTTATTTGAAATACTAAAATTGCTTTCCAAGGTCATTACTTTCACTTAATAGGGAGACCATTTCACTCGCTTTTATGCGCAGATTATCGGTGCGGATTTTGAGTGCAGATGCAGCCGATTACATAGGACTGTATTTCTGCACGCAAATCAATTGCATAATTTATGTTTTTTTTACATCCCGTGGAAGCATCTTCAGCTGCGCGTGGTCATCAAAACCCACGCTCATAACTAGCGTCTGTTTGGCCACAGGTCTTTTTACATCGGCCCCTGTGAAAGCGTCTCATGCATTGAAACACATCAGCAGTAGCACTGGCTTGTGACTAAGCAGCAAAATTGCCAACTGTTTTTACATCTGGTTACAGGTTGAGCTGACTTTCAGCCTTCTTACCAAAGCGAGCGATTGTTCTTTCGTGAAGTTACATAGCTATATGGACAGCACCAGCTTCTAATTCCCCACAGATCTGAGCATCGAGCACAGTGCTTTTCACTAAGGCACATTGGTTAGGGAAAACTGAGCTACTGTCCATCTCAAACGCTGGGAGGGGGGGGGGGGGGGGGAGAAATGGGCAGGAGTAACAATGCCACTGTACAACAGTGGTTCTCAACTTTTTTTCAGTTGGGACACCCCTGACAGTTGGTTCTCATATGCGTGAGACACTGAACATGTGACCGCCATGGGGCTAAATGTAAACATATATGCTGCATCCACAGGAAGCCCCTCAAACCCCTCCAATAATGAGTGCAGAGCAGAACTAGGACATTCCCCGTACAATTCACCATATTAAAAAAAAGATGGTCTGGTTCTGGTGTCATCTCAGTAGCAGCAACACAAGCTCCCTCTACTGCCAGGCACAACAGCCCTCCTTATGAAAAGACAGTAATTTACCACCAATACATGTCCTATTGAGAAACATAACAAATAAGTGATACAGATGCTAGAGAAATAGCTCACCTCTGTTACATACACAAAACCAACCTTCACCAAGTACAGAAAGACCAAAAATTATGAATATGGAGACAAACTGGAATGGAAACCCAAAAAAGCCACTGCATGTAGTGCAAAACTGGAGAAATGGAAACAGAAATATAGTACCTAACATACTCCCAGGATCTGCAATAATGCACACAAAGTTATACCTGTATTACGGCATGTACTCAAATGGAACCACCCTACCTATGAAAAGGCAACAGTACAAATATTAAACCAGGCCCTACACACCAATACAGCTCCTATTATGAAAACAGAAAAAAAGCAAGCTGCTATATATATCCCCCATACAGAAATAACTTTAAAACTATAATAAATGGTTCAAAACAGCTGATGAACACAATATTCAACAATTGAACTCAAATTAAAAATTCTTCAATCTCATCACATAATACCCAATAATTAAAATGGCAGTAAATCAAGAAAAATAAACTTAAAAAGCCACCTTTACTTACCCTCTCCAGCAACTCTCCTGCTCCTTTCCCTTGCAGACCAAAAGCACTCACCTGAAGCAGCAATGGCTGCTGAAGCTCTGTCCTCACAGTCCTCTTCCTTAAAGCCCATGTCCAGTCACTCACACACACCAATTACACCCCATGTCCAGCCTCTCTCTCTCACACACCAGTCATCTCCCTGACCTGTCTCTCTGTCATACATATGCTCTCTCACTTTGACACATACTGTCAATCACACTTGCACAAACACGCTCTTACTTACATGCTGTCAATCACACACACACACACACACACACACACTCTCTCTCCCCCTTTGGCTCAAACCAACCCCCCTCCCCCCCAGCAGAAAGGACAGCTGCAGTAGCCTCCTCTTTCAGCCCTTGCGGCTCAAGAATGAAGAACCCCATTGGCTGCAGTGTCTTATACTGCTCTCTTTCTCCTGTCTCTGATCGCCAGCTCTGCTCGATTTTGGTCTGGGTCCATGCTTTTGCCGCTACTTTATGCAGCACGGTCTTTTCTTTCCACGTGCCCCATTTACATCACTTCCTGTTCCAGGCTGTGGGAGCAGGAAGAAGGGCCATGCCACTGATGTTGACAGCTTCCACCAGTGGCATACCTAAAGTATTTGGCACCTGGGGCGGATACTTCCTTTGGCACCCCCAACCCATATATAAATTTTAAAGTTTCCTAAACATTGATAAAATATTTCAAAACAGCAGACACATCAAACACCACCCAATAATTAAAACTAATAATAATTTTCCCCCACGCCATACCTGGGAACCTTTGATTTCCAGTAACCCTGAGATTGTCATGGATTAATGGAGGGCACACACAAACTTTCTCCACTCTCTTATATTGTCACTCTTCTTCTCCTCCTTCACTCCCCCTTCCCACCTCTTGGTCACTCATCTCCCTTCCCTCCCACTCGACTTCCATCCCTTGCCCCCAGTCACTCAAATCCCATTCCCTCACTCTCACTCCCCCTCTTCCCTGTCACTCACTCCCTCATTCTCACTCCCTCCCCTTTCCTCTCAGTCACTCACCACCCTCTCCCCTTCCCATCCCTCACTCTCTGTCACAACGCCATGTGACTCACCTCTGCCCCAAGGTGGTCCTCCTTCCCGCTGGCGAGGTGCAAGAAGCCCGCTGGCAGAGCACCACAGTGCTACCACGCTGGGGGCCGCCAATCGTTGGCAGGAGGCTGGGAACCCCCACCTGCCTGTCACAAACCTGCGCCACGCTGGGCCACAGCAGGGGAGGCGCCAGGAGAGGGACATGACAGGAGCCAGAGAGCACAGCAGAGCTGGTAGCAGCAGCGTGCGCTCAGGGCGGGCAAAGCATGTTTTCTTTTCTCTTCTGCAGCTGCGCCGCCAGACTGTATGTGAAGTCAGCTGACTGGTGCTATGAAACACTCCCGATGTCACCCCTCTCCCTTGTTGTCACCCAGGGTGGACTGCCCCCCCCCCCCCCTTAGTAGGCCACTGGCTTCCAGTAACATTACTGCTGTTCCTGCCCGAACAGAACGGCAGCAGTATTAGTGGAAGAATATATGCGACTCACTGCAATGAAGGGGGACACCAGGAAGCCGCAGCACACCTGCTGGTGCTTGGCGACACACTGGTGAGAATCGCTGGTGTACAAAACCCAAAGTACTACTCCATTCTCAAATGGATGCACCGGTGCATTTTAGATTAACAAAACAAAAAAGATTTCATCCATCTGCCATGTAACTAAAAGTCAAATAGCATCATTTGTGGAGCAGAAAGAATCTCTCTTGATCTATTTGCAGAAGCCGAAGAGGTTTCCATCCTCTTTGATTCATAAGGCACACATTCAAAAAAGGTTGAGCACCTAAATTTAGGAATCTTAGTACGCTGAGAATAGGCACCTAAGTTTAGGGCTGTTATTCACTCTCCCAATGCCAGCCACTGACTGCCTAACCTTCTTCTTACTTGACTCCCATCTCCCCCTTCCAACTTTTTAGGGTGGCTTTAGGTACATGGATATGGATATTTTTCAATTTTAAAAACAATTCTAAGCAACTAAGTCCTGACATCAGCAGCCTAAATTTTAAAATCTCACCCTAAGAATGACTGTACAATTCAAAGTCACATCAAGTGGCTTACATAAACTCAATACAAGAACCTTCTTCATAAGAAAGACTCAGTTTCTCTCTTATGGAGAATTTGTTATAGACTGTTTTGTCCAGGATAACATGTACTGCATGAAACTAACTAGCGGGAGAGGGGACAAAATATCAGTCTGTCCTAAACAGAACAGTTTGTAACTATGCGAAATCATATTACAGACTGCCTCAAAAAAAAATTAAACTAAGGCAAATATTGTACAAGTTACTACTTTATATAAAGAACTATTCCATGGATGGTGTCTATTACTAACACAGCTGTGTTTTTTTTCTTTTTTCTATCTTCTTCAGGGCTCCAAGCCAACTTCATTAAAGAGAAGTGCGAAGCCACTCAATGAAACATGGGCAAATAATGTTAGTTCAAAATTAGGCTTTAGGATCTGTGCTTTCCTATAGCCACAGATGTCACCCTGCAAGAGAGAGTCATCAAAGCTATATTGTGCATTAAAGAAAACAAACAATCTATGAAAAGAAGCGACTGGCAAAAGATTAGCTAGTCTAATAAAAAGTCATCATTATAGTTGAAGTAAAAATGAGCTTCCACAAACTGAAGCAAATATGGAATAGTATTTAGCTTGGTTTTAAAAAGCAATCAAATAAGAAGAAAGACTGGTCTAGTTTGAAATTCCCTACAAAATGCAATTCACCTGGCACAGAATAGTATATGGACTATGATTCCAGGAATGGATCCCCTCAGTGCCTGTTAGTCAATCTTTCACATCAGCCCAGAAAGGGAATGAATATACATACACACACACTATACTCAATATATTTCCTATAAATAACTATCAATGAAAGCTGCCAGTACTATAAAGAGACTGATTTGTGGCTTCTATATCCTCTCCGCAATCCGAACCAGTAAATGTCCAAACTCTCCTCCCACCAAATCCAGGAGCATCCAAACTAAAATGACCCAGAGAGAGCAAGTATTAAGGGCATGAGCATTACATCTGAGAGCTTGACATCATTCCCAAGAAACTGGTTTAGGAATGAGGTCCATGCCTGTCAAGGAATGCGCAAGACTAACCCCCATCTGAAGGCATTACCTGCCAGAGATCCTCTGAACCTCACATTTTGGAAGGCCTCCTCTCACTTTAAACCAGTAAAAAAATAAATAAATAAACAGAGAGAGTGTGGGGCTCTGGTGAAGGGAAGTTTTGTTTTCTTAATAGCTCAAACCCGAGAAGTAACATGTCCATACCCAGTGAGCGCAGAAGTTTGCAGGTCTTTGCAAACGTTGTGGTGATAGCCAGAGACGAGCTATGTTCCAGTGAAAGCGAATTTAACATTTGAATAAGGAGCACGGCAAGCACGCTGTTGCAACTGTGGTTGCTACTACACATGGAGTACCCCCGAGCATTACAACACGAGGACAAAGAATCGCTCAAGCTCGTTTCTGCTCACTTTCAGCGCCGGAACGGAAACGGGAACTCTGTGACCCAAGGGGGGGGGGGGCTGCAATAATACAAGATGCAGCACGGAAACAACTGGAGAGCCCGGGGCCGGTGCTCTGCTGCTTCCTTTCCAGTCACCGAGCAGCTAGCGGTCGAGGGGAAAAAAAAAAAAAAAAAAAAAGAGAGGGTGGCGGGAAAGGAGGCGCTGCAGGTCAGCGGCCAAGCCGACCGCCGCCGCCGCCGCGGATGCAGCACAGCGGCTGTTGCCGTTGCCAGGCTCGAGCCGTTGCCAGGTCCCGAACGTTCCATACTCACCCACGCGCCACTGCTCCTGCTCCTTCCCTCTCGCTCTCCTCTTCTTTTCGGGTTTAAAAAAACAGATTTGGTTCTGCCTGCGAGGACGGAGCGTAGTGACGTCGGGCGCAGGAGCCGCCCCCACCTTTCCTCGAGCTGCTGGTCCCGGCCCAGGGGGCGCTGTCACCTGCGCAACTCTTTTAGCCCCCTGTTAATTGGGAAGATACGAAGGGGGCCCATAGCCTTCCAGCATGGGACAGAATCGTTTGTGCCTGTCTTGCCGGACACATTTTACTTTTTTTTTTTTTTGGAAGTTGCGTTTTGAGCAGGCCAAGGAACCACAGGCCATATTAGTGTTCCCAGAAGTGGAAGTCATGTACCAGGCTTGCCCGCAGAGTAACAGTGTGAGCCGGCCTTACCCTTCTTGTGGTGCTGTGAGCAATCTGGATGATACATAGTGGGAGTGCACTTCTAAACCCAAACTGCCAAAGACTTTAGTGAATGGTAGTTAGTTTACATAAACTAGGAGTGGCCAACCTTTCTCAGAGCCAGAGATAAAAAGATAAGACTACACAGTACCAAAGAGCCAAGCATTTTTTACAGAACGCCTTTTAACACATACAAGGTTAATAATAATAATAATAAAAGTAATGGCATTTCCTTTACCTTGGCACACTGCCACTCTCCTGTAGGCCTGGGTTCAGCCACTCTCTTCCTCTCCTCTGCTGGGTGCCAGGGTGCAGCCACTCTCAGCCTCTCGCTTTCCCTTCTCATTGGGCAGAAGAGGTATGACAAAACTTCTGCTGTTGAGCAGGCTGCGGAGACAGGGTCACCAAAAGCAGGAGCTATAAGCTCCAGAGGGAGACAGCAAAGAGCTCGGGGGAGTGGAAAGCATCACGGTTTGGAAGTGAAAAAGCCGCATGTGAGATTCTGGCGGTTGGCAACCCCTGACAGCTTCAACAATTTAGCATGCCTTTCACCACCATGGTATCCACAGATACATCAGTTGTGCATGTGGTTCTGAAGCTCAGAGGTTACCACACCTCTCACTTGAAACCCTCTGGAGCAGCAGTTCTAAACCTTTTTTTCTGTCGGGACACACGTCAGATGGTTCTCACATGAGTGACACACTGAACACATGAACGTCACGGGGCTAAATGTAAACACATACTCTGTATCTACACCCCCCCCCTCCCCAGCAATAGCTGCAGAACAGAACTAGGACATTCCCTGTTCAATTTAACATACAAAAAAAATATTTCTGGTGTCATCTCAGTAATAGCAACAACTCTCTCCTACCAGGCGCAATAGCCCTCCTTATGAAAAGACAACAATTTACCACCAATACATGTCCTATTGAGAAAATACAACAAATAAGATTGATACATAACAAAACTGACCTTCACCAAGAACAGAAAAACCACAAATTACAAATATGGAAACCCAAAAAAAGCCACTCTGCATGCAGTGCAAAACTGAAGAAATGGAAACACAAATATAGCTCCTCACAGAGTCCCAGGATCTGCAATAATGCACACAAACTAACCCGCACAAAGTTACACCTCATTCAAACAGTAACAATTCTACCTATGAAAAGGCAACACTACAAATATTAAACCAGGCCCTAAACACTAATACACTTCCTATTAGAAAAACAGAACAAGCCAAGCTGCTTTATCACATAGAAACTACAAGTTTGCAGAATACCCTTATCTGGGTCACACACGCAGAACACAGACAGACCCTCACCAAATACAGAATAAAGTGACCATAAGGTTAATGGTTTTGCTTTTTCCATTGTTGCACTGCATACACTCAGTCTGGCTTCTTGCTGTTTCCAGTTCAGTTTTTGTCTCCACATTTCTATTTATACATTTCTCAAGTTTAGACCCCCAAAGAATTCTCAGGTCAACTTCGAATCCTTGGCAGTCTAAAATCAAAACCCAGCCCTATACCCTTCACCTGTTACTTTAGCCTACATTAGGCTCCGTATCATTTACTTTATGTTGTTAACCCCATATATCTCTATCCAAGTTCTATCTACCTGTTCATTGTAAGACATGTACTTGTCATTGTTTTTGTTTAGAATGTAAACCGAATTGATCAGTAATTCTGTTATTGGAAAGTCGGTATATAAAAGTGCTAAATAAATAAATAAATAAATAAGTAATATAAAATAATAATTCTAAAACTAGAATAATAAATACAATACATGTTTCAAAACAAGTGATAAATAGAATAACATCCAATCATTAAAAACTTACAAAATTATTAAAAATTCTCAAAACACCAATAAAATATTTCAAACAAATTTCAAATATTTCAAACAAATAATTGAAATGGCAGTCAATCAAGAGATAAACTTAAAAAGCCACCTTTACTTACTCTCTCCAGCAACTCTCCTACTCCTTTCCCTTGTAGGCCAATAGCACACACCAGAAGCAGCAATGGCTACTGAAGCTCTGTCCTTATGCTCCTCTTCCTTAGGACCTATGACTACTTTGTCTCTCACACACACCCACACACACACACACTTTGTCTCTCATACACCAGTTATCTCTCTTTCTCTCTCTCACACACACACATACCAGTCACCTCCCTGACCAATCTCTCTTTTTCACACAAACCCTGACCAATCTTTCTCATACAAACCCTGACAATCTTTCTCACACAAACCCTGACCAATCTTTCTCAGACGCACCAGTCACCTCCCTGACCAATCTCTCTTTCTCTCTTTCTCTCGCACACTTCAGTCACCTCCCTGACCAGTCTCTTGCTCTCATACATGTTTTCTCTCTTACACACACAGTCTCAATCACACACATTCTCTCACACACCCATGTGCTGGCCTCACTCTCTCTGTCTCACTCATTCTCCCCCACCCGTAGCACACATGGCAGCTACAAGGCAGCCAGTATGCTGCTATTAAAGCAGAGTTGTGACAGGCTGGGAACTGCAGCAGGAGTGACTCTCCCAGCCCCGCAGCGGTAAGAAGGCAGCACTCAGCTGTTTGCCTGTGCTGCGATCATCGTGGCGCAGAGCAGTCAGCTGAGAATATAGCCACAGCATACCCAGGGCAGCTAATCGATGGATTTCCCAAACAGCCACGTGGCAGGAAATTCCTGCGGCCACATTCTCAACTGACTGCTTTGCGCCACGATCATTGCAGCACAGGCAAATAGCTGAGTGCTGTCTTCTTACTACTATGGGGTCAGGGGGAACCTTGGGACACAATTTCTGCAGCGACAGCGGCAGCAGCAGGAACATGGCCCTTTCTTCTTCCCACATGCCCATTAAACATCACTTCCTCTTCCAGGCCGCAGGGGCGTGAAGAAGAAAAGCCCATGTTGCTGTTGCTAGTTTTCACAAACACGGCTGCCGTTCCTCTCCAGGCTTGAATGTGCTGATAGCACAGGCAGGAACGGCAGCCATGTTTGTTGAAGAATTCTTTGCATCTCGCTGGAGTGAGAAGAGGGAGGGAAGAGCAGCGGGAGACCAGGATGTGCGCGACACACCTGCTGGTGCTTGGTGATACACTGGTTGAGAACCGCTGCTCTGGAGGACTACCACCGGTTTCTTCTGAGCCCAATATCTCCAGTCTCATCTGTCCAGTACCATTAATTGGAGATCTCCCTGGATATTATCTGGCACTAGCTGTTACTTCTACATGAGGAGGAGATGCACTGGTGCTGGGTTGAGGTCTCTCCTTCATTGAGCTGGTGGGGTGCACAGCTCCTCCAATGCATCCTGATCTCCACTGAGCTGGGAGGGTGGGCAGCTGCCTCCAGTGCATGCTAATGCTCCACTGTGCGCTGGTGGAATGCACAGCTCCTCCAATGCATCCTGATCTCCACTGAGCTGGGAGGGTGGGCAGCTGCCTCCAGTGCATGCTAATGTTCCACTGTGCGCTGGTGGGATGCACAGCTCCTCCAATGCATCCTGATCTCCACTGAGCTGGGAGGGTGGGCAGCTGCCTCCAGTGCATGCTAATGCTCCACTGTGCGCTGGTGGGATGCACAGCTCCTCCAATGCATCCTGATCTTCTACTGAGCAGGTGTGGTGTGCGGCTCCTGCATTGTATCCTGATCTTCCATTGACTGCAGGTATCATGCTGCTCTAAGATCTGTGAGAAGTCCACAACAGACCCAGGGGACCTTTCCTGCTCTGATGGTGAAAATAATCGAGACCCACCAGCTTGCTACCGCCTTTACACTGAGTCTTCTTTTAGGTTTCATGCCTACCTTCCCCTCCCAGGCCTTAATGCTGCTTTCTATCACAGACTATCACCAAATAATATTAAAATTCTTGAAACAGTAATATTTATATCAGGGGTGGCTCGAGGCAGTCTTCCGCCTGAGGTGAGGGATGAGATAGTGTACCCCTCACCCCGCCCCCTCTCGCTCTGCCCCCGCTCACCCTGCCCCCACTGGGAGTGGCATCCCTCCTCCAGACCACTGGCCTGGCCTCTGGTGGCATTGCTCCTCCCTTCAGCTGCCGCTGACCTGGCTTCCAGCAGCGTCAGCGTCCCTCTTCCACGCTCTCAGCCTGGTCTCCAGCAGCAGCGGCAATGATGTTCCTTCTCCTTCCAGCCGCCGCTGGACTGGCCTCTGGCGGTGTTGGTGTTCCTCCTCTCTTCAGCTGCCGCCAGCCTGGACTCTAACGGCAGCCATCTTCTAGGCCACCGGCCTGGCCTCCGGTGGCTTCAGCATTCCTCCTCCCTTCATCTGCTGCCGGCATGGCCTCCAGTGATGGCGGCGATGTTTCTCCTCTCTTCAACCATCTCCAGCCTGGCCTCTGGCAGTGGCAGCCCACGGCAGCAACCCTCCTTTTTAATGCCGCTGCTGGCCTCGGTCGGCAGCTGCAGCGGGGGCAGGCAGAGTGAAGTGGATGCCACAGTGGCGTTCTGAGAGAGGCATTTTTTTGCCGCCTCAAAATTTTGCTGCCTGAAGCGGCAGCCTAACTCTGCCTCATTATAGAACCGCCCCTGTTAATATACCACTGTGTCATTCTTGGCCCCAAAAAAGTATATATAGAGACATAGAAAGAGAGAGAAACATAGCCTTATGGTGGTCCCTATGCGGGAGTTTGGCCTAGTGGTTAGCAGATATCTTTAGTCTGGTTCCAGACTTTAATTTTTATTACTGTTTTATTTGTATTTTACTTTGTTTTTTTAATGTTTTATCTTTCTTATTTGCTATTATTGTATTTACTTTGTTAATTTTAATTGTATAATTTTTCTTTTATTATTGTCATTGCCTTGATTGTTTGTAAAGAAAGACGATTTATCAAATAGATTAAACATTAAACATGAAGAGACAACAACACCAAAGAGATATGATCACAGTAACCACTCCCTGTGATCAGGCAAGTCTACTTGTGTGTCCAGCCTGTTTCTTGATACTGAGATTTCACAGAGACATAGAGTTTGAGCCACCTCTACAGAAAGAGACTTATACTACGCCTTGCATCTTGAGGTCAAATTAGTGATCAAGGCAAACTACAGGCATGCCAAGAAATTAAAAATTCCTAATTTTTCCAGTCCTGCCTCAGTCTGTCTTTTTCTAATAGTTTTTTAATTCCTTATTTCAGTTCCAGTCCAGTCCAGTTTGGGGTTTTTTCTAACTAGTAGTACTTAAGTTGTATTTTTATTTTTGTTTTATATGATCATGTATGGGCATTTCTCTATGTATTATTATGACTGTTATGGTGTAATCTGGCTCAAACATTGGAGAGTGCAGGAAACAAGTTCTTTTAAATAAATAAACATAATAATTTAATTATAACACATATAGCAATAAAAGTAGAATCAACATCCTAACAATAAAACAAACAATGAGACACTTGAGCCATGCAAAATAAAATTGATGTAATTAGGATGCCATAATTCTGCTTTTATGATAGCAGGGCAAATTAAACAAATCAGAGGCACCAGTTCAGTATGCACATGCTATGTTCTGCCGCTGACTTGTATGAATATGTTTCTTTGTTACACTGCCACCTGCATCATCTCATGATATTGTTTAGCTGCATATGTATAGCTCTGCATACGTATAGCTCTGCATATGTAGAGCTCCTTTTTCTGAGTGGTAATTTTTTGAATGATTCTGAGCTCTCCGTTGGATCTATTCCTGTTTGTGCCCTCTCTCTGTCTGTGTTCTCTCACTTCTTCCTATTGTTCCCTTGCCCCTAGGAAAGCCTGGGAGAGTTTACTCCCTGCAGAGTGTTAGGATTTCACCTGCTATGTAGCCTTATCCTACCTTCATGACGCCTCCCCACCAGCAGAGGCCCGCTGTGTGCCTATTCACTAGTCTTGCCAAGCTCCTCCTCACATTCCTTTCCATACCCCAGTCCCAGCCCTATGAAACCCTGCCTTGCCAGAAGCTCCTTGTCTTCTCATAGTGTCACTTCTGGCTCCGTGACCTGACCTTGTTCTTATCTTGTGGTTTCCTAGTCTCTTGCCTTTTGGCCCTTGGGCCTTTCTTGCCTTGTTCCCTGTCTTGCGCAGGGTGGGTGCAGCCCACTATGCAATCTGTGCACTTGCCTGGAAGGAGCGGCGGCCTGAGGACCGCCACCAAGTTGAATGAGCTACTGGCGCCACTGCAAGGAGGAGGATCCACAAGGCCCCACAACGAAGATGAAGAGCTGCAGGGCCACAGCGAGGAAGAGGAGGAGCCGTAAGGCTGCAAGGCGGTTCGCAACCCGCCGCTTAGCAAAGATGAGAAAGTTGTAGGGCCGTGCGGTAGTTTCCAACCTGCGGCACAGCGAAGAAAAGGAGGAGCCGACTTGTAGGGCTCATTGGCGGTTCACAACCTGTTGCACGGCGAAGATAAGAGAATTGCAGGGCACCGGTTGTACAGCGGTTCCCAACATGCCACACGACAAAGAGGAGGAAGAGCTGCAGGGCCATGCAACCAGATAAGTTGGAGAGCCACGCAGCCAAGATGAAAAGCCACGTGGCTCCCAGGTGACCATAAAGAAAAAAAAAAGCAGCGAGGCAATTCTCAATCTGTCTTGCAGCAGAAGTGGAGGGACCTTGGTGTAAGCATGTGTGTATCTGAGCATGTATGTGTGTGTGTGTGTGTGTCTGAGTAGAAGCAGAGTGTGTGTGGATGTCTGAGCATGTGTGTGTGAGAGGAGTTATTTGTGTATGTCTGAGCATGTGTGTGTCTGAGCATGTGTGTGTATGTGTGTGTGTTATGCTCAGGCTTGTGGACCCTTGGGCTGACGGGAGGATGGTATACCTTAGGAGGAAGATCCGTAGGTTCTCCCATCGGGTGGCGAGGCAGAACAGAAGATGCGACCAGCTGACCCTCGGCACTGGAGACTGAGGATTAAATGGACAATTTTCTCAGTGGAAGGGAGTGGACAGTGGAGTGCCTCAGGGATCTGTATTGGGACCCTTACTTTTCAATATATTTATAAATGATCTGGAAAGAAGTACGACGAGTGAGATAATCAAATTTGCAGATGACACAAAATTGTTCAGAGGAGTTAAATCACAAGCAGATTGTGATAAATTGCAGGAAGACCTTGTGAGACTGGAAAATTGGGCATCCAAATGGCAGATGAAATTTAATGTGGATAAGTGCAAGGTGATGCATATAGAGAAAAATAACCCATGCTATAATTACACAATGTTGGGTTCCATATTAGGTGCTACAACCCAAGAAAGAGATCTAGGTGTCATAGTGGATAACACATTGAAATCGTCGGTTCAGTGTGCTGCAGCAGTCAAAAAAGCAAACAGAATGTTGGGAATTATTAGAAAGGAAATGGTGAATAAAACGGAAAATGTCATAATGCCTCTGTATCACTCCATGGTGAGACCGCACCTTGAATACTGTGTACAATTCTGGTCGCCGCATCTCAAAAAAGATATAATTGCGATGGAGAAGGTACAGAGAAGGGTTACCAAAATGGTAAGGGGAATGGAACAGCTCCCCTATGAGGAAAGACTAAAGAGGTTAGGACTTTTCAGCTTGGAGAAGAGACGACTGAGGGGGGATATGATAGAGGTGTTTAAAATCAAAAGAGGTCTAGAACGGGTAGATGTGAATCGGTTATTTACTCTTTCGGATAGTAAAAAGACTAGGCCTTGTCCCAGGGGGAACCTGCCTTGTCTAGCCCTTTGCCAATTTCGAGGGACTCCAGTCCACCTGTGCCACTCTGGAAAGAGCCCCAGTCTACCATGCCAGTAGTTCCACTATCCACTCACCCTGTGCTGGTGATCAGTTTTCCAATGATCCTGAGCCAGTAGTCTTACATTCTAGTCACCCTGTGCAAGAGGTTCTGCTTTTCGGCGACTCCAAGTCAGCAGTGCTCCTGTCCAAGTACTGGGATCGCCCAGCAGAAGGAACTCTTTCACAATCTGTATTCCCAGAAGGGGGCAAAATTCCAGTCATGATATGCCCAGAAGGGGGCGACTCTCCTGCTACTCACCCGTCACTTAGATATGATTTTAGACAGTGCTGGGATGGAGTTGGCTGTCATGGAACATGTGGGCACCAATGACATAGCAAAATGAGGGAGGGAGGTTCTGGAAGCCAAATTTAGGCTCTTAGGTAGAAAGCTGAAATCCAGAACCTCCAGGGTAGCATTCTCTGAAGTGCTCCCTGTTCCATGCGCAGGTCCCCAGAGGCAGGCAGAGCTCCAGTGTCTCAATGTGTGGATGACAAGATGGTGCAAGGAAGAGGGATTCAGTTTTGTAAGGAACTGGGGAAACTTTTGGGGAAGGGGGAGTCTTTTCTGAAGGGATGGATTCCACCTTAACCAGGGTGGAACCAGACTGCTGGCGCTAACCTTTAAAAAGGAGCTAGGGCAGCTTTTAAACTAGAACAAAGGGGAAAGCCGACAGTCCTCAGAGGCACATGGTTAGGAGGGAGGTATCTTCAAAGTATACTAATGAAGCATTAGAGTTAGGGCATCTCAACAGAGAGGTTCCAATATTAATATTAATATTAATATCCCTTTTTCTGATTCACTGTATTTAAAGTTCAAGGTTCTTATTGAAAATATTGTTTTTTACGTTACGTTATGCTTTACACTCCTTGTTATTTGTAAACCGGGTTGATGTGATGCCTATCATGAAACTCGGTATAACAAAAACAATAAATAAATAAATAAATAAATAAATAAAATTAAGAAAAATAGTCCAAATCTCTTTTTTTAAAGACTCACTTGAGCTAAAAGATTCCAATTTATCCCTGTCAACTGAAAAGCAGAATGTTAAATCAAACAAAAACACACTTTGAAATGCCAGAAGTCTACGAAGTAAGATGGGAGAGTTAGGGGTAGATTTTTAAAAACTGCGCGATCGCGTACTTTTGTTTGCGCAGCAGGCGCAAACCAAAGTACACGATTTTAGAAGATACGCGCGTAGCCGCGCGTATCTTCTAAAATCCTGGATTGGCGCGCGCAAGGCTGCCGATTTTGGGCAGCCGGTGTGCGCCGTGCCGCGCAGCCTGCCTCCGTTCCCTCCGAGGCCGCTCCGAAATCGGAGCGGCCTCGGAGGGAACTCTCTTTCGCCCTCCCCTCACCTTCCCCTCCCTTCCTCTACCTAACCCCCCCCCCTGGCCCTATCTAAACCCCCCCTACCTTTATCCATGGATTTACGCCTCCCGGAGGGAGACGTAAATCCACGCGCGCCAGTGGGCTGCTGGCGCGCCGAGACCCGACCCAGGGGCGGTTCCGGAGGGCGCGGCCATGCCCCCGGAACGCCCCCGGGCCGGCACCACGCCCCGGGCCCGACCCCCAAACGCCGTGCCACGCCCCCAAACGTGGCGTCACTTGGCGACACCCCCGACATGCCCCTGACACGCCCCTTTTCAGAAACCCCGGGACTTACGTGAGTCCCGGGGTGCTGCGCGCGCCGGCGGCCTATGGAAGATAGGCCGCCGGCGCGCAAGGCCCTGCTCGCGTAAATCCGGGTGGATTTACGCGAGCAGGGCTTTGAAAATCCGCCCGTAAGTGTATAGCAGTGAATGATGACATAGACTTAATTGGTATCTCAGAGATATGGTGGAAAGAGGATTAACTAATGGGTACAAATTATATCGCAATGATAGAGAGGAGCAACTTGGTGGCAGGGTGGCGCTTTATGTCGAAGATGGCATAGAGTTCAACAGGATAAAGATCCTGCATGAGACTAAATGCACAATCAAATCATTATGGGAAGAAATCCCTTGTGTGTTGGAGAATAGCGATAGGAATATACTACCATCCACCTGGCCAAAATGGTGAGATGGACAGTGAAATGCTAAGAGAAATTAGGCAAGCTAACCAAATTGGTAGTGCAGTAATAATGGGAGATTTCAATTACCTCAATATTGACTGGTAAGTGAAATTTCAGGACAAGCTAGAGAGATAAACTTCCTGGTTCAGGAACTGATGAGAGAGGGAGCAATTTTAGATCTAATTCTCAGTAGAGAGCAGGATTTGGTAAGAGAGGTAATGGTGGTGGGGCCACTTGGCAATAATGATCATAATATGTGTTAGGATTCATGGGTTTCCTGGACCCTTGGCCCAAGGTGAAGGTTGATGCTACCTGAGGGATGGGGCTCCACAGGCCCTCACCATCGGGAGGCGAGGTCAGCTGCAGCAGGGGACACGACTGTAGTTCAGTAGAAGACGTCCTGAGTCACTGCCACGTGATCGAGGTACCTGCACTGAGATATACTGTGATGCACCCCGAGGAGCGGGACGAAGAGGCACAGTTCAGAGGGGTCACAGTACTTACACAGGACTGAAGATACGATGTACCAGAGAAGGAACCTCCAAGGCAGAGGTGCGCTAGGTAGGCCCCGAGGAGCGGGGAGCGCGGAGACACTCCTTCAGATTGATGCAGGGACTGTCCCGAGGGGCGGGACAGTGTAGCAATAGAGTCTCTGGTGTGATGATGTAGGGGCTGCCCCGAGGAGCGGGGAAGTGTAGAGCCAAAGTCCCCAGTGTGGTAAGGTAGAGACTCGAGGAGTGGAAAAGCGCAGTTCTGAGGCTACCCCGAGGAGCGGAGGAGCGAGTCGGCAGGAACTCTGGTGAGGAGCACAGGAGCTACCCCAAGGAGCGGGGAAGCCTGGAGACCAGGTCTCCCGAAGGAAGTGCAAGCAGGCCCCCGAGGAGCAGGTACCTGAGCCAGAGTCCAGATCAGCAGGTGGAGATCCAAGGCTGGAACATGGGTCCGGAGAGTCAGAAACATGCACCAGTGAAGGAACTCGTTGCCAAGTCAGTTTGCGTAGGCCAAAGGAGGTGCTTAAATATCCCAACGTAATGATGTCATCAGTCAGGGACGGCCCGGGGATTCCCGCCATTGGCCTTTTAAATAGAGGTGGCGCGTGCGCACTCGCGCCTAGGAAGTTCCAGAGTCAGAGCGTGGGACGGCGGCGTCCCAGCCGCCATGTGGAGCAAGGAGGGCCAGGAACAGTGTGGCAACAATGGCTGGCCAGAGCCGCGAGTTCCTCTGGAGAGGAGGGCCAGGCATGGGATGATGTGAGTTGGGTCGACTGCGGCCACCCGCGGCCGACGGTCATAAGAGTACCCCCCTTCTAAGGCCCCCCTCCCAGAGGTTTGGGTTTTAAAGGATGCGTGGCATGAAATTGCTTGATGAGATCTTTATCCAGGATGTTGGTGGCAGGTTCCCAGCTATTTTCTTCTGGGCCGAAGCCCTCCCAAGACAGGAGGTACTCCCATTTCTTTCCACATTTTTGTACATCCGGAGCCTTCTTGAAGAATCCTGACAGTACCAAAGATTTTAGCAAAGAATCGTGAAAGCGTTGTGGATCTTAAGAGAGGCTGGGAGCTGTAGTTTGTAAGTGACTGGACCCAAATAGCGGACCACCGGGAAGGGACCGATGTACCTGGGAGCGAAGCGGGAAGAAGGGAGTTTGAGATGGATGAACCGAGTACTGAGCCACACCTTGTCACCTGGATTAAACTGGGGAGCTTCACGGTGGGCCACTTCCTGTAGCAATTGCTTCATGCTGTTCCATAATTGGTGCAACTCCTGGGTGGTCGACTGGGCCGCTGGTGAAGAAACAGACAATGGAAACAGTAGAGGAGGAAGAGGCTGACGTCCATAGACTACTTGAAATGGCAATGAGCCCGTTGAAGAGGACGGATGAGAGTTCAAGGCAAATTCAGCCCAGGGAAGTAGATCAGACCAATCATTTTGCTGAAGATTAACATAGGCCTGAAGAAACTGTTTAAGAGTCCTGTTAGTTTTCTCCGTTTGCCCATTGGCTTGGGGGTGATATGCGGAGGTGAAATATAGAGAGACATTGAACTTCTTGGATCTCCAGAATTGGGTGGTGAATTGGACTCCACGGTCCGAAAGTATGTGTTTAGGCAGTCCGTGGAGCCGGAACACATGACAAATGAATAGTTGTGCGAGCTGAGGAGCTGATGGGAGGCCAGGCAGGGCCACAAAGTGAGCCATTTTAGAAAAGCGGTCGAATGTGACCCAAATGGTGTTGTTGTTGTCTCCAGATGGTGGGAGGTTCACAATGAAATCCATTGCGATATGGGTCCATGGCTCACTTGGGACAGGCAGAGGTTACAAGCATCCCCACAGGTGTCCCACTGGAGGCTTATGGCGTGCACAAGTCGGGCATGACTCCACGTATGCCTGGGCATCCTTCTTCATAGTAGGCCACCAATAGAACTGTTGAAGAATGGTTAAGGTCCTGGACTGACCTGGGTGTCCTGCGGTAAGGGAGTCATGAGCCCCTCGAAGAACCCTCCGGCGTAGCTGACATGGGACCACCATCTTCCCAGGCGGGACCAGGAAGGTGGCTGTTAGAATGACCTTAGCAGGGTCTATAATATGCCGGGGAGAGTCTGGAATATCCTCCGGGATAAGAGAGGGCATCAGCTCGGCAATTCTTGTTGGCCGGACGGTAACGCAGCAGGAAATTAAACCGGGTAAAGAAAAGGGCCCACCGGGCCTAGCGATGATTCAGACATTGAGCTCGATGTAAATACTCAAGGTTTTTATGGTCTGTATGCACCGTGATCTGATGCTGAGCTCCCTCAAGCCAGGGACGCCACTCCTCGAAGGCCAGCTTGATGGCCAGTAATTCTTTATCTCCAATGGCATAGTTACTAGTTACGCTCCACAGGGGAGAAGCGTCTGGAGAAAAAGAAGCAAGGATGCAGGGTATGAGTAGTTGAATACTGGCTGAGGACTGCCCCTACTCCTAGATCAGAGGCATCGACCTCGATTATGAATGGGCATCTGGGACCCAGATGGCGGAGACATGGTTCACAAAGAAAGGCGGTCTTGAGGTCCTGGAAGGCGGTCATGGCTTTGGGTGACCAGTGAGAAGGATTAGCCCCCTTACGGGTCATGGCCGTAAGGGGTGCGGTCAGAGTAGAGTAATGATGGATGAAAGAGCAGTAGTAATTGGCAAAGCCAAGGAATCTCTGTAAGGAGCAAAGGCCCGTAGGCTGAGGCCAATATCTGATGCTTTTCAACTTTTGAGGATCCATTTTAAATCCTTGACTGGAGACTATGTAGCCAAGGAAGGGAACGGTCTCCTGCTCAAATGAACACTTTTCGAGTTTGGCATAGAGTTAGTTGTCTCGAAGGCGCTGGAGGACGCGAGAGACATCTTGACGGTGGCTCTGAAGGTCCTTGGAGAACACCACAATTTCGTCGAGCTACACCACAACACATTGATATAGCATATCCCTGAAGACCTCATTCATTAAATTTTGGAACACAGCTGGGGCATTGCAAAGGCCAAACGGCATCACAAGGTATTCAAAGTGGCCGTCTCGGGTACTAAAAGCTATCTTCCATTCATCTCCTTTGTGGATATGAACCAAATTGTAGGCTCCCTAGAGCTGGTCAAAAAGTTCAGAGATTAAAGGTAGAGGATAACGATCTTTCAGGGTTATCTCGTTCAAACTCCAGTAATTGATGCAAGGGCGGAGTGATCCATCTTTTTTCTCTACAAAGAAAAAACCCACACCAGCGGGAGATTTGGAGGATCAAATGAACTCCTTGGCCAGGTTCTCGCGGATGTATTCAGACATGGCATGAGTTTTGGTAAGCGATAATGGGTAAATCCTTTCTTGAGGAAGCTCGGTGTTGGGTAGTAAGTTAATCACGCAATCGTAAGCTCAATGCGGAGGAAGAGTGTCCGCGGAGTTTTTGGAGAACACATCTGCGTAGGATGAGTATTGTGAAGGAAGGCCAGGAGGTAAAATCGAAGTACTCAGGCAGGGTAGAGGCGAGACGGGCTCTAGGCAATTGGCATGGCAAAAGGATCCCCAGCGAGAAAGCTGTAAAGTGGCCCAATCAAACTGGGGAGTTTGTTGTTGTAGCCATGGTAGGCCTAGAACCATCTTATGGCCTTGTCCAAAATGTGGAAGGAGATGGACTCCACATGCAGGGAATCAGTGCGGAGAAGAATAGGAGCTGTGGTGTGAGTAACTTGATCAGGTAATGGCTCTCCATGAATGGACGAAAGAAGTAGAGGAACTGGAGAGCGGATGGTGGGAATACGGAAGTGCTCTGTCAGTTGTTTTAAGATAAAATTTCCACCAGCACCAGTCCACAAGAGCCAGGGTATGGAACTCTTGGTTATCCAGTTTGATGGATACAGGCAAGGTCAATGGAGGAGAAGGTGGTCAGGCCTAGGAGCAATCCTCCTGCTGAACTTAGGCCTGGGAGTTTTCCAGACAGACAGGGCATGTGGCTAAGGCATGGCTGGACTTGCCACAGTAGAAGAACATAAGAACATAACATAAGAACATTCCATACTGGGTCAGACCAAGGGTCAATCAAGCCCAGCATCCTGTTTCCAACAGTGGCCAATCCAGGCCATAAGAACCTGGCAAGTACTCAAAAACTAAGACTATTCCATGTTACCGTTGCTAGTAATAGCAGTGGCTATTTTCCAAGTCAACTTAATTAACAGCAGGTAATGGACATCTCCTCCAAGAACTTATCCAATCCTTTTTTAAACACAGCTATACTAACTGCACTAACCACATCCTCTGGCAACAAATTCCAGAGTTTTAATTGTGCGTTGAGTGAAGAAGAACTTTCTCCGATTAGTTTTAAATGTGCCCCATGCTAACTTCATGGAGTGCCCCCTAGTCTTTCTATTATCTGAAAGAGTAAATAACCGATTCACATCTACCTGTTCTAGACCTCTCATGATTTTAAACACCTCTATCATATCCCCCCTCAGCAGTCTCTTCTCCAAGCTGAACAGTCCTTATCTCTTTAGTCTTTCCTCATAGGGGAGCTGTTCCATTCCACTTATCATTTTGGTTGCACTTCTCTGTACCTTCTCCATCACAATTATATCTTTTTTGAGATGCAGCAACCAGAATTGTACACAGTATTCAAGGTGGGGTCTCACCATGGAGTGATACAGAGGCATTATGACATTTTCCATCTTATTCACTATTCCCTTTCTAATAATTCCCAACATTCTGTTTGCTTTTTTGACTGCCTTAGCACACTGAACTGACGATTTCAATGTGTTATCCACTATGACACCTAGATCTCTTTCTTGGGTAGTAGTCCCTAATATGGAACCTAACATTGTGTAACTATAGCATGGGCTATTTTTCCCTATGTGCATCATCCTGCACTTGTCCACATTAGATTTCATCTGCCATTTTGATGCCCAATTTTCTAGCCTCACAAGTTCTTCCTGCAATTTATCACAATCTGCTTGTGATTTAACTACTCTGAACAATTTTGTATCATCTGCAAATTTGATTACCTCACTTGTATTTCTTTCCAGATCATTTATAAATATATTGAAAAGTAAAGGTCCCAATACAGATCCCTGAGGCACTCCACTGCCCACTCCTTTCCACTGAGAAAATTGTCCATTTAATCCTACTCTCTGTTTCCTGTCTTTTAGCCAGTTTGTAATCCAAGAAAGGACATCGCCACCTATCCCATGACTTTTTATTTTTCCTAGAAGCCTCTCATGAGGAACTTTGTCAAATGCCTTCTTTAAATCCAAGTACACTACTACAGGTTCACCTTTTTCCACATGTTTATTAACCCCTTCAAAAAAAGAGACCTGATTGCTGGCAGCGACGTCGTTCTTTGCATGTGTTCTTCCTCAGGTTTGTTTTGGGCCGAGTCTAACCTGGGGGAGGAAGAGCATCGACGATGGGTCAAGCTAGGCGTAGCTCCTCTGGAGGACTGGATCTCCCGTGAACATTCCTGGAGGCGTCGGTCAATTCGCCCGGCTAGCTCGATTAAAGAGTTCAAGGATGTGGGCAACTCTCGAGCTGCCAGCTCATCTTTGATTTGAGAGCTCAGTCCATCGAGAAATATGGAGCGAAGATAATCAAGGTCCCATTGGCGTTCAGATGTCTGGAATTCTATGATGTAATCTGCTGTTACGGTTCTGGCCGCGAGCGCCGCGACCAGACCCTTACCTCTGTGTTCCTGGACCTGTTCCCACTTCTGTTGGCCTAGTTCGCGACCTGTTTGGTGGCGTCCCCGTGAGGGCTGCGCCGCTGGGAAGCCTCCTATGGATGTCTTGCCTCTAGGTGTGCGCGCATGCACGCACCACTTGGGCGCTTTTTTAGGCCGTTTCCCACCAGTGCTGACTCCACCCAGTTCCTGACATCAGACGCTGCGGCCTTGATAAGCTGGCCGCGGACACTCAGTCTTCGCCTTGCAACGGGCTTACCTACCGGTTCCCTGTTGCTCCGTGCCCCGGAGTAAGCTGCCTTTGGAACTCGCTCCGTTCCTGCTTGCCAGCTACAGTAGCTGCTTGGTTCCTGCTTGCCTGCTGCAGTACCTGCCTGGCTCCTGCTTGCCTGCTACAGTACTTGCTTGGTTCCTGCTTGCCAGCTACAGTACCTGCTTGGCTCCAACTTGCCTGCTACAGTTCCTGCCTGGTTCCAGTATCCGAGTCTTGCTACAGTTCCTGTCTACTGTTCTAGTCTGGTTCCAGTTCTCAGTCCTGCTCATCAGCCTGCCGCTCCAGTCTCAAGATCATCAACCCGCCTAAGTCCCAGTGGCTGGGCTCCTTCCGGGCTGGGGCTTCGACTTCCAAGGGTGAAGCCTCACCTAAGTCCCAGCGGCTGGGCTCCAACGGGCCCCTCCCGGGGGAGTACCAGCTTCCAGGGTGAAGAGCACCTCTACGTCCTGCCTGAACATCTGCCTCCCGGCCTGCGGTATACCAGAGACATTGAATACCTTTCCCAGTCTCCTGCAGGTCGGCCCAGGGGTCCACTAAACTGAGACTTCATAACAGATTGCAAGACCCTGGACTCGGCGGATGTGTCCGCTCCCTCGGACCTGCTTGGGATGGCCCAGCAGATGTTACAGCACCAGAGCTACATCGATACCCTGGCAGCTACGGTGGAACGGCTGTCCTCTCGCATGGAGTCCTTGCCTCCTGCTGGCGTGGTCCCCGAGGGACACAGCTCTTCTGAGACTCAGCTACCAGCACCCTCTTGCTACGCTGGAGATTTAAGGACCTGCCGCGGCTTTCTGAACCAATGTTTCATACGGTTCTCCCTGTTGCCTCGGCAGTTCCCCTCAGATGAGGTGAAAGTAGCTTATATCCTGTAACTGCTCAACGGTACTTTCAGCGATGGATTTGCCTTGTTCTGTCTCTTGCCTGTGTTCCTGGACGGTGATGGGACCGAAAATTTTTTTTCTGGACTGTCCTTGCCTGTTTACGACCTGCTGGAGGCGCCAGCTGTCTGGATTTCCTTTTTGAAACGACCTACAGGAGGCGCCTGTATCCAGACCCTTTTTTGCTATCCTGTTACCAGTTTGGGGTTTTACAACCTGCAGGAGGCGCCTGCACCCCTACTGGTTTGTTGGTTTTTCTTTGCCTCCCGGGCTTCTTGATGTTTCTTGTTGTTTCTCACTTGTTGCTCGTTGGTCCTGTTCTTGTTTTGTTTCTTGCTTGTTCCTTGCCTGTCTTTATTTCCTGTTTGTGTGCTCCTTGTTCCTGTGTTTGGTTCCCTCATTTCCCAGTTCTCGTTCTGTCGCTTTTTCGCCCTTCGCTCTTTCACTTCCCGCTCTCTCGCTCTTTCCTCTTTCGCTCCTTGAGTTCCCTTGCTCTCTGCTCCCTTGCTCTCTGTTCCCTTGCTCTCTGCTCCCTTGCTCGCTGCTCCCTTGCTCCCCGCTCCCTCGCTCTCCGTTCCCTTGCTCCCTCTTTTGTGTTTTTTATGTTGTCGGTCGCGCGGTCACCGCTCGGTCGCCGTTCGCTCAGTCGCTGCTCGCGCGGTCACCATTCGCCCGATCGCCACTCACGCGGTCTCCGCTCGGTCTCTGCTCGCGCGGTCCCGTGTCTCCTTGGTCTCGTCTGCTCTCGGTCTCGTGCTCTTGGTCTCTCGTGTCTTCATGTTCTTTTGTGGTTTCCTGCTGGTTTTCTCTGTTCATGCTATCCCCAGTTTTACCAGCTTCCACTTTTTGGACCCTCTAATACCTCCATTCGCTATGGACTGTTACCCCTCTCCTCGGAATTGTTGACTGGATGTTGAGGAGGGGGGGCTTTGAGGAGGGGGTACTGTTACGGTTCTGGCCGCGAGCGCCGCGACCAGACCCTTACCTCCGTGATCCTGGACCTGTTCCCGCTTCTGTTGGCCTAGTTCACAGCCTGTTCGGCGGCGTCCCCGTGAGGGCCGCGCCGCCGGGAAACCTCCCATGGACGCCCTGCCTCTAGGTGCGCGCGCGCACCACTTGGGCGCTTTTTTAGGCCGTTTCCCACCCGTGCTGACTCCGCCCAGTTCCTGACATCAGACGCTGCGGCCTTGATAAGCTGGCCGCGGACACTCAGTCTTCGCCTTGCAACGGGCTTACCTACCGGTTCCCTGTTGCTCCGTGCCCCGGAGTAAGCTGCCTTTGGAACTCGCTCCGTTCCTGCTTGCCAGCTACAGTACCTGCTTGGCTCCTGCTTGCCTGCTACAGTTCCTGCCTGGTTCCAGTATCCGAGTCTTACTACAGTTCCTGTCTACTGTTCTAGTCTGGTTCCAGTTCTCAGTCCTGCTCATCAGCCTGCCTGCTCCAGTCTCAAGATCATCAACCCACCTAAGTCCCAGCAGCCGGGCTCCAACGGGCTCCTCCCGGGGGGGCTTCGGCTTCCAAGGGTGAAGCCTCACCTAAGTCCCAGCAGCCGGGCTCCTACGGGCCCCTCCCAGGGGAGCACCAGCTTCCAGGGTGAAGAGCACCTCTACGTCCGGCCTGAACATCTGCCTCCCGGCCTGCGGTATACCAGAGACATTGAATACCTTTCCCAGTCTCTTGCAGGTCGGCCCAAGAGTCCACTAAATTGAGACTTCATAACATCTGCCAAGGACCTGGTGCCCTGACGGAGATGAAGCGTGGATCCGGATGTGGAGTTTCTGCCAGGTCATCAAAGATGGAGCGAAATAAGGCAAGAAACCTGGGCAAATCTCATCGGACCGGGTCGGCATGCACCCATAGAGGAGAGGCCCAGGCCAAGGCCTTACCATCCAAGAAGATGTAAGTGATCTTGGTAATCAGGTCTGGAAAATAAGCTGGTTGCAGGCAAAAGTGCATGTTACATTGGTTCAGGAAACCTCTGCACATCAGGAGATTCCTGGAGAATCGAGGAGTTGCCGGCAGCAGAATGGTTGGTCAAGGAACTGGCATGGAGTTAGAAGCGTTAAACTTGGAGGACGTCATGGTCTCTGAGGCGTCCAAGCGGAGACTCAGATTATCAATAGCTGCTGCAAGTGCTTCCAAGGTTTTTTGTTGCTCGATGATCCTTTGTGCCAGGCCAAGAATAGCCTGTATAGCTGAGACCTCTGCTGGGTCCATGGACTTAGCAATCTGTTAGGATTCGTGGGTTTCGTGGAGCTACCCCAAGGAGCGGGGAAGCCTGGAGACCAGGTCTCCTGAAGGAAGTGCAAGCAGGCCCCCGAGGAGCAGGTACCTGAGCCAGAGTCCAGATCAGAGGTGGAGATCCAAGCTGGAACCATGGGTCCGTAGAGACAGGAACAAGCACCAGTGAGAAGAAGGAACTCATTGCCAAGTCAGTTTGCATAGGCCAAAGGAGGTGCTTAAATATCCCAAAGTAATGATGTCATTAGTCAGGGACGGCCTGGTAATTCCTGCCATTGGCCCTTTAAATAGAGAACAGGTGGTGTGCACGCGCACGCGCCTAGGAAGGCCCAGTTGGGAGCGTGGGCCGGCGGCGTCCCAGCCGCCATGTGGAGCAAGGAGGGCTAGGAACAGCGTGGTGACAATGGCTGGCCAGAGCCACGAGTTCCCCCGGAGAGGAGGGCCAGGCATGGCATGATGTGAGTTGGGTCGACTGCGGCCGCCCATGGCCAATGGTCATAACAATATGGTCAAATCTGAATTAATGACTGGAAGGGGACAGTAAGTAAATCCACAGCTCTAGCACTAAACCTTTAAAAGGGAAACTTTGATAAAATGAGAAAAATAGTTTTAAAAAACTGAAAGGTGCAGCTACAAAGGTTAAGAATGTGCAACAGGCATGGACGTTGATAAAAAAAAAGACCATCTTAGAAGCACAGTCCAGATGTAAGCCACACATTAAGAATGGTGGAAGGAAGGCAAAACGATTACCGGCATGGTTAAAAGGTGAAGTGAAAGAAGCTATTTTAGCCAAAAGATCTTCATTCAAATTTGAAACCAATAGAAGAAAATAGGATAAAGCATAAGCATTGGCAAGTTAAATGTAAGACATTGATAAGACAGGCTAAGAGAGAATTTGAAAAGATGTTGGCCATGGAGGCAAAAACTCATAATAAAAACCTTTAAAAATATATCTGAAGCAGAAAGCCTGCAAGAGAATTGGTTGGATCGTTAGATAATCAAGGGGTTAAAGGGGCACTTAGGGAAGATAAGGCCATCACGGTTTACTGAAGAGGATGTTGGGGAGATACCCATTTCGGAGATGATTCAGATGAACCAAATCACAGTGAACCTGGAAGTTGTGGTAGACCTGCTTGACAAATCATCTGGACCAGATGGTATACACCCAGGGTTCTGAAAGAACTAAAAAATGAAATTTCAAACCTATTTCAATTCATTTGTAACCTATCATTAAAATCCTATGTTGTACCTGAAGACTGGAGGGTGGCCAATTTAACCCCAATATTTAAAATGGGCTCCAGAAGTGATCTGTGAAACTATAGACCGGAGCCTGACTTCAGTGCTAGGAAAAATCATGGAAACTGCCATAATCACAAAATATTTAGATAGACATGGTTTAATGGGACACAGCCAGCATGGATTTACCCAAGGGAAGTCTTGCCTCACAAATCTCCTACATTTTTTGAAGGGGTGAATAAACATGTGGATAAAGGTGAACCAGTAGATGTGATGTATTTGAATTTTCATAAGGCATTTCACAAAGTCTCTCATCAGAGGCTTCTAAGAAAAGTAAAAATTCATGGGATTGGAGGCAATGTCCTTTTGTGAATTACAAACTGGTTAAAAGACAGGAAACAGAGAGTAGGATGAAACTGTCTTTTTTCACAGTGGAAAAAGGTAAACAGTGGAGTGCCTCAGGGATCTGTACTTGGACCGGTGCTTTTCAATATATTTATAAATGATCTAGAAAGGGGTACGATGAGTGAGGTGATCAGATTTGCGGATGACACAATATTATGTAGAGTAGTTAAATCTCAAGCGGATTGTGATAAATTGCAGGAGGACCTTGTGAGACTGGAAGATTGGGCTTCCAAATGGCAAATAAAATTTAATGTGAACAAGCACAAGGTGATGCATATAGGGAAAAGTAACCCTTGCTGTAGTTACACAATGTTAGGTTCTATCTTAGGAGTTACCACCCAGGAAAGAGATCTAGGTGTCATAGTGGATAGTACATTGAAATCGTCAGCTCAGTGTGCTGCGGCAGTCAAAGAAGAAAACAGAATGTTTGGAATTATTAAGAAGGGAATGGTGAATAAAATGGTGGATGTCATAATGCCTCTGTATCGCTTCATGGTGAGACCGCACCTTGAATAGTGTGTCCAGTTCTGGTTGCCACATCTCAAAAAAGATATAGTTGCACTGGAGAAAGTGAAGAGAAGGGCAACCAAAATGTTAAGGGGCATGGAATGGCTCCTCTATGAGGAAAGGGTAAAGAAGCTAGGGCTGTTCACTTTGGAAAAAAGACAACTGAGGAGGGATATGATAGATGTCTACAAAATCATGAAAGGACTTGAATAGATTAATGTAAATCGGTTATTTACTCTCTCAGATAATAGAAGAACTAGGGAGCTCTCCATGAAGTTAGCAAGTAGCTGATTTAAAAGAAATCAAAGACAATTCTTTTTCACTCAGTGCATAGTTAAGCTCTGGGATTCATTGCCAGAGGATGCAGTTATGGCAGTTATTGTAACTGGGTTTAAAAAAAGTTTGGAAAAGTTCTTAGAGGAAAAATCCATAAACTGCTATTGATCAAGAAGGAATAGTAGCTTGAGATCTATTTAATGTTTGGGTCCTTCCCAGGTACTTATGACTTGGATCGTCACTCTTGGAAACAGTATGGTATATCTTATGATTTTATGTTCTTATTTCAGAGGTCCAGCCTTCCAGCCCTGCTTAAGCCTTGCCTTGTTTTATCTGACCATAGCCTCCATGAAAATTGGGCCCCTGAAGGAGGGGGTCTTAAAAGGCGGAGTACTGCTCGGATTTTGCCTGTTACGCAGCTTTACCCTACCTTCATGACGCCTCCCCACCAGCAGCAGCCTTCCGTGTGCCTCATCACTAGTCTTGCCGAGCCCCTCCTCCTCCTGCCTTGCTACACCCAAGTCCAAGCCCTCTGTAACCCTGCCTTGCCTGAAGCTCCTTGTCTTCTCATGGTGTCACTTCTGGCTCCGTGACCTGACCCTTGTTCTTATCTTGTGGCCTTCTAGTCTCTTGCCTTGCTGTGTGGCCCTTGGGCCTATCTTGCCTTTTTCCCTGTCTTGAAGACTTCTGGCCTATTCTCTTTTGGGTCTTCAGGCCTATTCTGTCTGTTTCTAGCCTTGCTACCTTCGGGCTTCTGTCTTTGTTCAATGTTTCCCTTGTCTAAGTCCTAATGAAACAATCTCCACAAAAATACCAAAATTAACCAGTTGAAAATCAGTACAAAAATTACAAAACCCAGGTGTATAGGGCTTTGACTTAAGAGATCATCATCATTGGGAATTACCAATATTTGCTAAATAATTGTTCCATGTAGAAACATAGGAGTATGTAACGTAATTGAGTAACCCTTTTTAAAGCAATAATCATAGGTCTCAAATTTTCAAAATTGTTTTTATATACATATTTTGTTTGTCAATAATAGTGTAATACAAGAAACAGTCACTAATTTTGAAACTGCAGATGGAGATATCCCATATTCTTCGAAGAATGAAATGAATGTGGAAGTCTCTGCTTTCAAGATTAGTGATTGTTTCTTGTATTACACTATTATTGGCAAACAAAATATGTATCTAACAAAAATGTTTGGACATTTCAGACCTATGATTATTGCTTAAAAAAGAGTTTAGTCAATTACTTTACATGTTCCTATGTTTCTACATGGAACAATTATTTAGCAAATATTTGTAATTTCCAATTATGATGGTCTCTTAAGTCAAAGCTCTATACACCTGGGTTTTGTTCTTTTTGTCAGTCCTGCCCTTATCTGCTTTGTTGGTTTTGTCCTGTTGGTTCCATTATCCACTCTTGTACCTGTTTCCTGTCCTTGCCTTGTCTCACCCTTGTCTTGCCTAGTTCCAGGTCCTGCTTATCATCCAGCCTTTCCTCATCTTGCCTATCAAGCCTGCCTGCTTTGTCCAAGCCTTACCTATGTGGACTAGGGGTGTGCATTCGTTTGCAATGTATTGGCAATCCGCAACGTATATGCCATATTCGTTGTATTCGTGGGGGTCACGAAAAGTATGGCAAATCCCCACGAATACAACGTATCACCAACGAATAAACCCCCACCCTCCTGACCCCCTCCCAAGACTTTCCAAAAGTCCCTGGTGGTCCAGCGGGGGTCCTGGTGCGATCTCCTGCACTCGGGCTGTCGGCTGCCGGTATTCAAAATGGCGCCAATAGCCTTTGCCCTCACTATGTCACGGGGCTACCAGTGCCATTGTTCGGCCCCTGTCACATGGTAGGAGCAATGGACGGCCGGCACCATCTTGTGCTCCTACCATGTGACAGGGGCTGACCAATGGCACCGGTAGCCCCTGTGACATAGTGAGGGCAAAGGCTATCGGTGCCATTTTGAATACCGGCAGCCGACAGCCCGAGTGCAGGAGATCATTCCAGGACCCCCGCTGGAGCACCAGGGACTTTTGGCAAGTCTTGGTGGGGGGGGGGGGGGGGGGGGGTCAGGAGGGTGGGAGGTTGTAGCTAATTAAATTTAAAGGGTTGGGATGGGGGGTTTTTTTGGGAAAAGAATACATATGTAACTAATGAACGGATCGGGGTCCCCCGAGAACGGATGCAACGGATTTGGGTCCTGACGAATAAGAATACCGAATGGGATAAATCCGTCCCTGCTGCACATCCCTATGATGTACTGCCGCCGCAAAGACCTTCTGGCCCCCCCAGAACCCAAGGGCTCAACCTGCGGGGGAGGGGGCTGGCTAGGCGGAAGACCGGCCCTTGTTTTATTTATTTATTTAAAATTCCTTATATTCCGCTACCTCCATAGATCAGTTCGGCGTGGATTACAATAGATACATTCATAAAATAATACAAAATGAACTTTTACATTCAATGAAATACAAAACACATTAAAAGCATCCCATTATATAATCCCCTGATACCATTGAATCTGCTCACTACCCCCGAAAACATCCAGAAAATAGAATCCCTTTAAATGTTTCTTAAATACCTTATAATCTTGACTGGAGTTCTGCCTTGCAGTCCCATGCCACTCCCCAGGTGGGTTTCCCAGACTCTGGAGCCCATAACACAGAGATTTCAGTTGGGAAAAGGCTCCTGGCAACTAATAGCTCTCCTATGTACTCTACAGGCTCCTAGAAACATCGCTCTTTTCACCTTTATTTCCCATCTGCTGTCCCTGCTATATATACACTAGTAGTTACACCTTCTTCTATAGCTGCAGTTCTCTGCCTATGATTGAGCTTTTACAGATTCTCATCACAGCTACACAAGATCTACTGTCTCTGTGGCTATCTATTATACCATGCCATTCTCAGTGAGTTTGAAAGTATTATTCAATAAATGTTTGGCATTAAGAACTCTGATATGTGCAAGCTGCTAAAGAAAAAAAGGTTTAGCTGACTGTTTAGCAATTCAAGCAGAGGCAAATGAATTGTAAGAACAGTACATGCTGACAGGAACAGAAAAGCTTTTACTTTCTTCCAGAAGACCAGGTAATTATCTCAAGCTCAAATCTCTTTCAATAAGGATGTGCAGACGCAAAAATTTCATTTTGGTTCATTTATTTGATTTGTAGGTCAAAACCATTTGTTTGGTTCATTTAAGACATTTTTTTTTCATTTATTGGTTCTGTTTGTTCATTTGTTTCCCATTAAAGTTAATGGGGGAAGCAATGCAGCCTATTTGGGGCTCCTAAATTGAGGTTTTATAATTATTTCTAATGAAACTTGAGGATAGACATCAGAAGGGTAAAGAGCACTCCAGTGCACCAAGATTGTGTCATCATGGTACAAAAGTGGCATGAATAGTCCAAGGCTCCTTAAAGGGGTAAAACAATACCAGAAGTAGCAGGAGTTCTCCAAGGCACTGTGAAAGGAACAAGGCTGCAGTATAAATGACCAGAATACCCTAAGGCTCCAAATGAGGGTCATGAACCCTTACAAGGAGCATGATAATTGCAAAGCAGCACCAAGTTGTCAAGATCAGCTCAAGGCACCATGAAGGAGTCAAGAAGCCCCCAAAATGGAAGGAAAACCCTCAAGGCACTGATAGAGGGTCAAAGCAACAGGTAGAGTGGCATGAAGACCCAAATCACCATAAGAGGTGCAAGCAGCCACCCACAGTGGCACGAATATCTCAAGGCTCCAACTGAAGGGCAAAGGACACCAACCAAATTGATACAAAGCCCAATGCAGAGAGAAGCCAAAGGAAATCCCTGGTGGAGGCCTGATGTAGTTTCTGTATGGCATCATTTGAAGAAAGGGCTTGCAGGTCAGGCTTGGAGTTGATCTTCTCCTTTGCTGTGGTATAATCTCAGCCCTATCAGTTAGGGATGTGCAGCAGGGACGGATTCGTCCGATTCGGTATTCGTATTCGTCAAGACCCACATCCTTTGCATCTGTTTTCGGGGGACCCCGATTCGTCCATTAGTTATATATGGTATTCGTTTCCCATTAAAGTTAAAAAAAACAAACCATCCCAACCCTTTAAATTTAATTAACTACAACCCCCACCCTCCTGACCCCTCCCCAAGACTTGCCAAAAGTCCCTGGTGGACCAGCGGGGGTCCTGGAGCGATCTCCTGCACTCGGGCCGTCGGCTGCCAGTATTCAAAATGGCGCCGATAGTCTTTGCCCTTACTATGTCACAGGGGCTACCGGTGCCATTGGTTGGCCCCTGTCACATGGTAGGAGCACAAGATGGCGCCGGCCGTCCATTGCTCCATGTGACAGGGCCTGACCAATGGCATCGGTAGCCCCTGTGACATAGTAAGGGCAAAGACTATTGGTGCCATTTTGAACCTGCAGCTGACGGCCGGAGTGCAGGAGATCGCTCCAGGACCTCCGCTGGACCACCAGGGACTTTTAGCAAGTCTTGGGGGGGTCAGGAGGATGGGGGTTTTTATTCGTTAATGATACGTTGCATTCATGGTGGTTCGCCATATGTTTCAGAACCCCACAAATGCAACGAATAGGGACCTATACGTTGCGGATTGGGCATACGTTCAAAACAAATGCACATCCCTACTATCAGTATCATATGCCACTTCCCCACTAGAATCTATGCTACTGACTAGTGGCTCTGCTCTATATTCTCATCAGTCAATGTATTGTGATTCAGGGAATCCAGGGCATGTTTCTTTGCCTGAATTAGTTTTTGCAAATACTGCCTCCATTAACTGAGAGGCAGTAATTATGGAGGAGTGTGGTGCTGGTTTTGGGTGTTGCACTTCTGCTACCCCTGTCCTTATACTGCCCTGCTGCCAGCCTCTGATGGCTCTGCCATCTTTTGCCCCTGATCAAAAAACAAGAGGGAGAAGATCAGGTGGTAGTGGCATAAGCTCTCCTAATTTTATTTTCTTATGTCTTGAGCAGAAAGTATAGCCTTCTGAAGGAGGATTGTTCTTTTCACTGTCAGCTGACACTGGAGGGACCAATTGGCAGACAATGAAGACGTGAAGGCTGTACTTTCAGCTGAAGTCATAAGAAATTAAAATTTGGATAACTTGTGCTACTACCAACGGATCTTCTCCCTTTTGTTTCAGATGGTGGAGCCATCAGAAGCTGTACTCTCAGAATTCTGACAGGGAATTGGTCCTTTCACTGTCAGCTGACACTGGAGGGACCAATCTGCTGTCAGTGAGCGAGCAGCCTTGCTGGAGGAAGTACGGTTTGTCTGGCTGGGGCCGCCTGAGGGTGGAGGGGTTTTTGGATGGCTCAGGTAGTGAAAATAGGTAGAAGGGGGTTCCAGAAGGGCCACATTTGTTTAAGTGAGAATGGGAGTTTGGCAAAGGAATTAGGACTCACTCTGCCGGCCCGGCATGACCCGATCCAACTCGAGCCTGAACTGATCCCTCCTTGTTTTCTGTCTTCCTGTCTACCGCAGGAAGTTTAACGCCTGCTTCTGACCAGTAATTAAATTTACCATGGTAAATGGAGGTGCACTAGGCAATCTACTTACTAGTGTGCCTGCTTGCATTGCTGGGTAATAGGTAATAAGGTTTATTACCCTGAGATTTGCATCAGATGCACTGTTTGCCATAGGTTTTATAACACAATTTCTTTTTCAGGGTTAAAGCCCATATTACATATCTGGGCAAGTTTAGCACTAAAAAACCCACACTAAAACTGGAGTAGAAACTCGTGGTTGGTTCAGTGTGGCTTATTACATTGTGAGGGAGGGGTGCCTTAAACCCTAAGTGGAACCCTCTAAAAGATTAATATTTGAAGGCAGGAAAACATTTCTTTGAAAAGTGATGACACATATGCAATTCCGAGTATGATGTAATTTATTTTATTAATTTTACATATTATAAAATGTCCAGTTTCAGTGCATCACATTGTGTGTATATGAACCTTAAACCTCTAAAGCCAAGAAACCGTCAGCTCTGTTCCACCTTTACAACTAGTCACTGTGAGAGTTGTGCAAGTCACGTGTCTTTCCTCATGCACACAGAAGACCAATCATTAGCTCTTTGGGACAGGGCCTGTCATTCAGCCATCTGATCTACCATTGTCACTGTGTGATCCAGCTTCTGTGACCTGTATACCCTCCTAGTGCTCTACAAAGGGTTAAGCTTTTAAATCTTGCCCAATCTATATGAAATAATTGTTTTTTGTCTCAGGATCTTCTAGACTTGGGTTCTCCCACCAGGTCTGGTTTTTGGGATACCCCCAGGGCCTACTCATGAGCTATGCTTGCACTAAGGACCAAGTCTTAGGAACCGGACCTAGCTTAAAGCCCTGAGGCCCGAATTTGGGAATTTCTGGTTTCAGCATATACCAAGAGAGTCTTGCTCTTCCTTAAATGGTCTTTATTTGCATGACTAAATAAGGTACATCCAAGAAATGTGCAATATACAATTATTGAGCTGCAGGGATGTTAATCTGCATGTTGTCAGGAAGCTGGATGTCGCTCACTTGGCTGGATTAGAAAGGATGCTGAAACAGCCCTTCTGATGCCACTGCATGTCCCTGATGCGACGAACAGACTGGATCTGGGGCTGGAACGCAGACCATTCATTCCAGTGTCTGTAGTCCCCATTCTCAAACAGATACTGATAGCCTCTGTAGCCGGGGTACTGGTATCCAACCCATCTGCAGGAAAGAAACAAAACATTTCCTGGTATCTGCTGGAGGCTTTAAAGTTCCATTTAGCTGGCGGCCATATTGGGCCTGATTTTCTTGTGCATAAATTGTGCTTTGAAAAACAACTTGGGGGTTCTGAGAGTAAAAGTATGTGCGAAACCCAACTGTGCACCCGCAGTCAGGATGGGGGGGGGGGGGGGGGGGGGGGGGGGGGTGGAGATTATACCTATGCTTTCAATTAAATCCTCAAGCACAGGAGCAGATTGTAATTGCATCACCCAGCAAACCCACAAAATTTCAAACCAGACTTATGTGCAAAAGTCAGCTTTGAAAATTCAGGCTCTTACAAATTTACTCTCCTGCAATGCCTAAAACATGTATGGTTGTATTTTTTTTTTTTTGGTTGCTTTGGAAAACTTGGCAGAATATACAGTCCACTTCTAAATTATGGGGCGGATTTTAAAAGCCCTGCTCGCGTAAATCCGCCCGGATTTACGCGAGCAGGGCCTTGCGCGCCGGCGCGCCTATTTTCCATAGGCCTGCTGGCGCGCGCAGAGCCCCGGGACTCGCGTAAGTCCTGGGGTTTTTCGAGGGGGCGTGTCAGGGGCATGTTGGGGGCGGGGCCGATCGGTGCGGCGTTTTGGGGGCAGGACGCGGTGGGCCCGGGGGCGTGGTTTCGGGCTGGGGCGGTCCGGGGGCGTGGCCGCGCCCTCCGGAACTGCCCCCGGATCGCGTCTCCGCGCACCAGCAGCCCGCTGGTGCGCGTGGATTTACGTCTCCCTCCGGGAGGCATAAATCCAGAGATAAAGGTAGGGGGGGGTTTAGATAGGGCTGGGGGGGTGGGTTAGGTAGAGGAAGGGAGGGGAAGGTGAGGGGAGGGTGAAAGGGAGTTCCCTCCGAGGCCGCTCCAATTTCGGAGCGGCCATGGAGGGAACGGAGACAGGCTGTGCGGCTCGGCGCGCGCCAGCTACCCAAAATCGGCAGCCTTGCGCGCGCCGATCCAGGATTTTAGCAGATACGCGCGGCTACGTGTGTATCTACTAAAATCCAGCGTACTTTTGTTTGCGCCTGGTACGCCAACAAAAGTACGCGAAGGCGCACTTTTTTAAAATCTACCCCTATGGGTTTATGCAAATACATGTTATATGATCATTAACATATTGTGAAAAATATTTTAAATCTTGTGAAAAGCTTGCTTACTAAATATTGTCGTGACTAGTGATCCATAAGATGACCCCATAAGATCACCCAAATGAGTCCTACAATGAAGATGAGGAATCTCACTGCTTAGGTTGTCCTAAGATAGACTTTGTCCCCTAGAGGAAGGTCATAGTAATATGGAGGCCAGGTCCAGTCTTTGAGAACCACAATCAGGCCTGGTTTTCAGGATATACATACATACTGAATATACATGAGACAGATTTGGATGCACTGCCTCTGTTGTATGCAAATCTATCTCTTGTATATTCATTGTGGATGTCCTGAAAACGTGGCCTGTTTGTGGCTCTTGAGGACCGGAGTCGGCCATTCCTGTAGTAGATGATGGCATAATAAGACCAACTGACCCACCCAGCCTGAGCAGTTACGTAGAAATGTAGAACGTGGCAGAGGAGGTTCACCCACACTGCTCATCTGTTCTGCCTACTGTGCTGACACAGGTCTTACTTGATCTGTGCTTTCTTTTCACCCTTCCTTTTCTTTCCCTCCCCACCGTTAAGGTCCCTTTGTCTCCGTCCCATGCATGCCTCAATTCTGCCGCTACTTTGGCACCTGTCACCGCTGCTGGATGTCTTTTTCCAGGTGAAGTGTCGATAAAAGACTCTATCCCGGCTGCATTTGGAATTGGGGGCCTACATGGTGCTCACACATTCCTCGTGGAAGCATTTCCACAGGGCTAGCTTTCAAACCAACTCTAATGAAGTGCACCACTTTTTCAATGCCTGAGAAAGGCATTAATGATGCACAAACTCTGAACCTTTTCCGTTGGAAAGGAAACAATAGAACTAGGAGTCACGAAATGAAACTCCAGGCGGGGGGTGACTGAGAACCAACATCAGGAAATATTTCTTCACGGAGAGGGTGGTGGATGCGTGGAATGCCCTCCCGGAAGAGGTGGTGAGGACGAAAACATTAAATTAATTCAAAAGGGCATGGGATAAACACTGCGGATTGGAGGCTAGATGTTGGAAATGAAGAAAGGGTGCATGGGGATAACCTGCATGGAGCAGCAGTGACTACCATAAGGAACTTAGTGGGCAAACTGGATGGAGCACTTGGCCTTTATTTGCCGTTATTACTATGTTACAACTGAGACAGGCCACAGTGCACGTCGTGAGAAAGGAAGGGAAGCCAAAAAATAAATAACTAAACGTTCAAAGGTAAACCATGATCGACGCAGGCTTACGTTCCGCTAGGCACCCTCATGCTTCCCACGCGATCACAGAACCCGTACGACCACAGGCTGGGCACATCATCCTCATGGATTTCCATCTTGTTGCCCTTGAAGTCGGAGGATTCGAACAGGCAGATTTTATGTTCCTGGTTATCCTGCAGAAGGCAAAGCAATTAGAATTAAGGGTTGGCTTTTAGACATGAATCGCGCTGGGACTCACAAGGGCACTCAGTTAAGCATGCTGGCAGCCTGCACCTGCTGGCACAGAGAGAGTCTAATAAAAGCAATGCGATTGTGATCAAATATTGTACTGTGTCACTCTAAAGCAGGGCTACAGCACCTGCTCTGGTTTTATTTGTCAGTTCTGTGCAGTGTAATACAGAAAGAACTTCATTGGATTATCTCTTTGAACATCAGCATTTTTTTTTTTTTACGATTACTGAGGTTTTCCCTAGAAAATAACCAGCGATTTCAACCCCTTCTAATCCAGATTCTGTTATGACCTTATTTTCTTCCATTTTTGTGCTTATGGGAAAAATATGTGTGCACATATTTGACTTATGGTAGCGTGCGCGCACGCACACACACACACACACACACACACACACAAACAAAGAGGTTTAAGCAGCAGAAATCTGAATCTTGTGAGCAGTAGCACAAATGTCATTACTGCTGTCGAGTTTCAAACGTGTGCTCATTCAGCCCCTTTCTGTGAGTACTTACGCAAAAAAAAACAAAACCCTTTTATATATTGTACCTATTGTGTCTTAAAGCAGTGGCCTTAGTAACATTTTTAATAATAGTTCAGTTAGTTAAAAATTTGTATTTCATTGCTTGGGAAATGTTTTGTTTAAAATTATCTGTTCTAACTATGGTAAATCCCAGTAAATCAAGAAGCTGCTATACTGATCCTTACCAAATCTCCAAGCAGACATCATACCTAAACTTAGAAGCATGAATATAAGTTGAACAGTGTGTTAAAAATAGAGGGCATGATCATAACCACAGAACCACACCTTTTATTGAAACATAATTGTTAAAACCTAACAAAATATGCTAGGTTAAAAAGACAATAGGCCTACGAATTAGAAGAAGGGGAGGAGAACATAGAAATGTTACCTGATATTTTGAGGACATCTAACTCAGTGGTTCACAACCCAGTCCTCAAGGACCATCCAGCCAGTCTATTTTTCAGGATATCAACAATAAATGCACATGAGATATAAATGCATGCTTGGCTTCCATTGTAGGCAACATATAACTCATATATATTCATTGTTGATATCCTGCAAACCAGAACGATGCTGGTGGTCCTAGAGAAACAGGATAAGAAACACTGGCCTAGCTAATACCTCAGCTTTAAAGCCAGTAGTGAGCATCTTCTGTAAATTGTGAAGCTGCAGGAACAGCCACTAGATCAAAGTACAAAAGGTGATAATGCATGGAGCGGCACACTGCAAAAGTACTCTACCATTTTAGACAGATGAGCACACAAGATACCCCACTTAGTTCATTTCCAGCATTTCTCCCTTTTGATGTCAAAACATAAAGCTTTGAAATAATCTAAATAGCTACTAATACCACCATAGCATTGTTTGATAGGGGTGTGAATCGTGTGATCGATCGTCTTAACGATCGATTTTGGCTGGGGGGGAGGGAAATCTTATCGTCGTGTTTTTTTTTTGTTAAAAATCGTAAATCGGGGGAGGGCGGGAAAACCGGCACACCAAAAAACCCTAAAACCCACCCCGAACCTTTAAAACAAATCCCCCACCCTCCCGAACCCCCCCAAAATGTTTTAAATTACCTGGGGTCCAGTGGGGGGGTCCCGACGCGATCTCCCTCTCTCTCGGGCCATGACTGCGTTGAGAGAAATGGCGCCGGTGGCCCTTTGCCCTTATCATGTGACAGGGCATAGGTAGCGCCGGCGCCATTTTGGTTCCTGGTTCCCGACGTCACGCGTGCAGGAGATCGCCCCCGGACCCCCGCTGGACCCCCAGGGACTTTTGGCCAGCTGGGGGGGCCTCCTGACCCCCACAAGACTTGCCAAAAGTCCAGCGGGGTTCCGGGAGCGATCTCCTGCATGCGGGCCGTATTGCCAATCTTCAAAATGGCGCCGGCGCTACCTTTGCCCTCACTATGTCTTGTGGGGGTCAGGAGGCCCCCCCAAGCTGGCCAAAAGTCCCTGGGGGTCCAGTGGGGGTCCGGGGGCGATCTCCTGCACGCGTGACGGGAACCAGGAACCAAAATGGCGCCGGCGCTACCTTTGCCCTGTCACATGATAAGGGCAAAGGGCCACCGGCGCCATTTCTCTCAACGCAGCTGTGGCCAGAGAGCTGGAGATCGCGTCGGGACCCCCCCACTGGACCCCAGGTAATTTAAAACATTTGGGGGGGGGTTCGGGAGGGTGGGGGATTTGTTTTAAAGGTTCGGGGTGGGTTTTAGGGTTTTTTTGTTGTGCCGGTTTTCCCGCGCCCTATTTAACGATACAATACAAATGCCCCTGACGATAAATCGGGGGCATTTGTATTGGGCAATTTTAAAATCGTGCACTCTAACGATTTTGGACGATTTTAAAATTATCTGATGATAATTTTAATCGTTCAAAACGATTCACATCCCTATTGTCTGAACATCTGGCCTAAGTCCCCTGCTTAGCCTGCTGGACAGTCCAGGCTACATGAGTGCCTGTGTTTCCACTAGGGTTTCTAGTTACTACTGTCCTCGCAGTCTGCCAGACAGATCCAGGCATCCAGTGGCTAGGTCAAGGCTATCACTGCAGACTCATCTAAATAGCTACCCATACCAGCAATTCGTTTAGGTTAAGGATGCTACTGAAAACTGCAGCTAGAATAAGGGGAAAATATCTTACCATTCGGATGGGGCGTAAGGACACGAGGGAGTCACTCCTATAGCTGCTAGACCAGGTATCCCATCGAGGATACTCGCCTTTCTCCAGGATAAACATCTCCCCACGGAAGTTAGACTGCTCAAAGGCAACCCAACTGGAAGGACGGATGAAGGAAAGACAGGAAATAAGAAAGAGATAGACAGCATTGCAAAGTAAGACAAGGGAAGAATGTGCAGAAGACATCCACAAAGGCAGTATAAAAAAAGACAAGAAAAAAATAAGGATAAAACCCTTTTTATCTTCCCTAAATCTACTTCTTCTTGTCATAAAATCACATTATAAACACAGCTAACAAGGCCTGCTTAAAAGCCTCAGTTCACCTTGGTTGGACTTGTTTCTGGCCATCCAAAACCATGTTAAGGTGTGTACACAAAAGTGCATTTTATTTTGAAGATTCACAGATTTTACAGTGCTGACCACTTACAAACAGCAAGGAATCTGTAACAGTCCTGTAGAATTTGCCAGGGTTAGTAGGGCAGACAAGCCAATGCATCTCCTTGAACTTCAGTGGAGATGCCTGCAAGGTGCCATCATGGCAACCCCAGGAAAGTTCTCAGGATGCCAAGGATCGTTCAAAGGAGTTCTGCCCCTCAGGGGTTTCGGCTACAAAAAAGCTGCTGAAAAAATGGATCTTGCCCTGCTTCTAGCTGCAGCTTAAATTGTAAACCAGCCAATCAGAAAACAGCTGGAGCTTTGGACAACTATAGGAAGCTGTTTATGCAATAGCTTATTCCATGTGGTCAACATAGGCGCTCACTGTACCAAAAAAGAGAAAATGTGTATTTCCTCTTCCTTTTTACTGCTTATATTTGAAGTTTAGCTTTCTACTTGCTGCAAAGAGAGCTAAAATATAAACCTGCCATATATAGAAGTTCAATGCCTCATCCTTTTTTTCTTTTTTATCTATGGTTCCTGAACTTTTATGTTACTGAATTTCTAAGAAACTAAGTGTAGTACTGCTCCTAAAATAACCCAAAAAGAAATGACTTACAGTACTGTAAAGGGCAAACTACTTCAGTGGAATGATATTAACAAGGGCTCAGAATGGAGCACTTCATTGCACTCACACATACAGTCCTGGCAGAGGCTATAGAAAATGTGGGCCACAGTCTGAAAAGCAATCTGAGAAATTACTTTTCCGTTTGTGGCTCTCCTTCCTTGTGAGCCATATGTTGCTTTAAGGCTTATCATACATTCCTTTGACTCCTGTGGGCCTCTCTGTTACTATACAACCTTATCCTGCTGCTGGCCAGGGTCATAAAAGCTATTCCATTGTCAGTTTATATGAAGTGGCTTGTCTTCTGGTTGTCGATACCATATATCACACCCTGAAAGCCAGAACTATATGTCTTTGCCATCCAGACCCATCAGTTATGGATGGGCATCCCAAATCTTCTGATTGCCTTGGGAGACTCAAAGGATATTTAGCCTCCCTCTAGGCTCCCTAGCTGTTGCAGACAACTGACTGGGGGCAAGGCCCAGAGCAGTATGAGTAGGTCAATGGCCTCCTGACTGACTGGCCTTTGCTGTCCTCTCCTGCTCACTTCTTTGCTTGCACTGAGACAGTAAGTGCATGAGGGAGGAGGAGGGTCAGCTATGGAGCGTGACACTGATTTTCATTTGATCTGTCCCCACACTGCTGCTGCTGCTGTGTTTCAATTTGTTGTAGTTGTTTGGACAAGGATTCCAAATGTGCCTCTTTCATGTTAGTTAGGTGCCAGGACTGAGTGGAGAAAAAGCAGCAATGCTGGCATGAAGGGGAGACAGAGGAATAGGAGGAGGGAGGTGGGGCACTGGATAGAAGGTCTCCATGAAGTCAGCAATGGAGAATTTGGCTGTCTGCAGGACCGCATGCCACTGGATACCTTTAATTAGTCCTAATTTTCCATGTGCTGTTGATTAAACCTTAAGAATACTTTTGTGTTGTCAAACTAAGAAGAAAATGCCCAGAATACTAAGGGATGGAAGGTTAAATATGAGGACCTGTCCCTGATAGAGCAGAGGTCAGTGAAGCATTTCCCGCCTTTCATGCGTCATCTGCTCTCTTTCTTCATCACTGACCTTTCTGCCAAGCTTCTGAACTTAGTCATAGCTCTCCCACATGGCATTTGAAAAAGACAGCCTGTCACGTCTTCAACAAGTGCTCTCCACGGACCTGCTTAGCACATGGATGGTGACGAAAACAGCCTGAGGAATTCTTTCCTCAAAAATATCTTCATCTCCAGGAAATAAAGAGGACTTTATTGCAAGAATAAAGTTTCTAACACACATTTTTTTTTGTAATTTCTTATAAAGAATAAACTGTATGATTAAATATTATAAATGCAAAGCTAGACTAGATTAGACAAGTTTTTGAACACTAACATCACTATTGTTCCTCCATAATGGACGAGGGAAGGGTTCTGGTATAAGGCTGATTTATGATTTTGCAGTTAATCAAGAATTAAACAAGCAAACTAACTAAAATGTCACAGCTCCTTTCCCCTCTGCAAGTGAATGCATTCCCTTCATTACATCCCACCCCTTCCTTCCACACATTTCTGTCAGCCCTAGATAGGGGGATGCATGGAAAAATGCATGATTTCTGGGTTTGCCAGCTGGCTCCAGATTTTCAGGACAGTTTGATCCAATCCTGGTTTTACTTCCCTGCATGAAGGTATAATCTTGCTTTTCTTAGGGAATGCAATAAGAAAATCAGAAAAAGTCCCAGCATGCAATGGGGGTAAATCCTGGACTGGATCAACCTGTCCTGAAAATCTGGAGCCAGTTAGCAACCCTAGTTATTTCACATCATGTTTTGTTTTCACTGAGTTATTATGTTTTCATTTCTTTTTTGTTTTTTTTTCCGTTATAGCAGGCCAAACCTTTTATCATGCGCTAAAGTGAAAACCTCCCAAATAAATGTCATTTCATTGGGATATCTTTGTTGTTTGGGATTGTAATGGCAACATATCTCTAGACCCAGGATACAAAGTTCTCTTCCAGGCTATCAAGCTGTGCTTCTTAAGGGTAGATTTTTAAAAAAAGCGCGATCGCGTACTTTTGTTTGCGCAGCAGGCGCAAACAAAAATACGCTGGATTTTATAAGATATGCGCATAGCCGCGCATATCTTATACAATCCTGGATCGGCACGCGCAAGGCTGCCGATTTTGGGCAGCCTGTGCGCGCCGAGCCGCGCAGCCTGCCTCCGTTCCCTCCGAGGCCGATCCGAAATCGGAGCGGCCTCGGAGAGAACTTTCTTTCACCCTCCCCTCACCTTCCCCTCCCTTCCCCTACCTAACCCACCCCCCCTGGCCCTATCTAAACCCCCCCCCTTACCTTTGTCCCTAGATTTACGCCTGCGAGAAGCAGACGTAAATCTACGCGTGCCAGCGGACTGCTGGCGCGCCGTCCTCCGACCCGGGGGCTGGTCCGGAGGCCTCGACTACGCCCCCAGGCCAGCGCCACGTCCCCGGTCCCGCCCCCGAAACACTGCGTCACTCGGCCCCGCCCCGACACGCCCCGACACGCCCCCTTCAAAAAACCCCGGGACTTACGCGCGTCCCGGGGCTCTGCGCGCGCCGGCGGCCTATGCAAAATAGGCGCGACGGCGCGCGAGGGCCCTGCTCGCGTAAATCCGGGCGGATTTACGCGAGCAGGGCTTTTAAAATCCGCCCATAAGTGCACAGCGACAGTGACAGCCCATCAAGCTGACCAACTTTGTAAGCATTTTAAATCCCAATAGTGCTTTTCCAATGACATTGTTAAAAAAAACCCCACAGAGAAAAGGTGATAGCCCCAATCATATGATAATCAAAAACAATACATGATGGCGCAGTGAAATCCCAAATTGTCCAAAGTCTTAATCTTTAAAATATATTTATTTATATTTGCAAAGCTGTGTCATGAAGAATTATGGGTTTACTATACATTTCCACAGAAGTCACCGGTACAGCCTGTCTTTGAAACGCTGGATGTGATACTTACCGAATGCACAAATATCCCTTATAAAGAAATGAAGACAAAGGGGCAGATTTTCAAAGGGTTACGCACGTATATTACGTGCGTAACCCCGAAAACCCGCTCCTATGCGCGCCGAGCCTATTTTGCATAGGCCCAGCAACGCGAGCAAGCCCCGGGACGCGCGTATGTCCCGGGGCTTGAAAAAATGGGCAGGGAGTGGGCGGGCCATGGGCAGGACCGAGGACTCTGGCACAGCGGTCGTGCCAGTGTGCGCAACCTACGCAGGCGCAACTTCGCCAACAAAGGTCAGGGAGGGGTTTTAGATAGGGCTGGGGGGCAGGTTAGGTAGGGGAAGGGAGGGGAATGTGGAGGGGGCGGAAGGAAAGTTCCCTCTGAGGCCGCTCTGACTTTGGAGCGGCCTCAGAGGGAACAGGGAAAGCCATCGGGGCTCCCCTAGGGCTCGGCGCTCGCAAGGTGCACAAGTGTGCACCCCCTTGCACGCGCCAACACCGGATAAAATCAGGTGGATTTGTGCGCGCTGGGTTGCGCGCACAAATCTACGCCCGCGCGTAGGTTTAAAAATCTGGCCCAAATTCTCTTACCTGTGTGACATCCGGTTCCCACACACTCTCTACTAGTGGAGCTGTTCTGCTGTTTGCATCTAGATCTAGCAGCCGGGATTATTGGTCCTTCCCGAAGCAATTGTACGAAACAGGGTCCGTGTCAGGGGACCATGGAAATTTTAGAGTAAACCCATAATTCTTCATGACACATCTGTGCAACTACAAATAAATATCGTTTAAAGATACTCTGGACAATTTGAGATTTCATTGCCCCATCATTTAATGTTTTTGATTTAAAAAAAACAAAACTAACAACAACAATTCCAAACTACATAAGAGACAGCGTTGTGCCTAGTTCATAACTTTGCAGCCTTATACGCTGCTCTCACGTACGGTCCAGTCTCGACTATGACACTATGCACTCTATCGAAGCCACGGTCTCCAAGGTTTGCACACTCCTTCAGCAATTCGATGTGCCTCCCCTGAAAGTTCTCCTGCTCAAAGAGAACAATCTATAAAAGAACAAACAAGAAAGGCTTAAAATTAGGGCTGGGAAAAGTCATTCTGCTTTGGTAGACTAAAAAGGGCTCTTCATTAAGTTATTTTCATTTATGGGCGGATTTTAAAAGCCCTGCTCGCGTAAATCCACCCGGATTTACGCGAGCAGGGCCCTCGTGCGCCGGCGCGCCTATTTTGCATAGGCCGCCGGCGCGCGCAGAGCCCCGGGACGCATGTAAATCCCGGGGTTTTTTGAAGGGGGCGTGTCGTGTTTTGGCCGGGGCCGAGTGACACGGGGTTTGGGGGGCTGGACCGGGGGCGTGGCGCCGGCCCGGGGGCATGGTCAAGGCCTCCGGACCAGCCCCTGGTCGGAGGACGGCGCGCCAGCAGTCCGCTGGCGCGCGTAGATTTACGTCTGCTTCTCACAGGCGTAAATCTAGGGACAAAGGTAAGGGGGGGGGTTTAGATAGGGCCGGGGGGTGGGTTAGGTAGGGGAAGGGAGGGGAAGGTGAGGGGAGGGTGAAAGAAAGTTCCCTCCGAGGCCGCTCCGATTTCGGAGCGGCCTCGGAGGGAAAGGAGGCAGGCTGCGCGGCTCGGCGCACGCAGGCTGCCCAAAATCAGCAGCCTTGCGAGCGCCGATCCAGGATTTTATAAGATACGCGCGGCTATGTGCGTATCTTATAAAATCCTGCGTACTTTTGTTTGCGCCTGCTGCGCGAACAAAAGTACGCGATCGCGCTTTTTTAAAAAATCTACCCCTTAGGTACTAGAGGTGGTAAATGATCTTGTCCGCTTTGCATGAATTTAGCAATTTTCTTCCTTCTGTGGAGCCCTTCTTTTGCTCTGCTGTAACACGATTTCAATTTTGTAGATCTTCAGCTTCTGTAGGATTTGTGGCTAAGGGCTGAGAAAACCCTGCATAGTACAACTTGAAAAACATATATCTTTATCTAGTAATTAAATTGTCCAGTGCATATGTAAGAAAGTGCAGGAAGGAGGATAGGAAGTCAAAATTAGGGTTTTAGGTAGAAAGCTGAAATCTAGAACCTCCAGGGTAGCGTTCTCTGAAATGCTCCCTGTTCCATGTGCAGCACCCCAGAGGCAGGCAGAGCTCCGGAGTCTCAATGCGTGGATGAGACGATGGTGCAAAGAAGAGGGCTTTAGGTTTGTTAGGGACTGGGCATCATTTTGGGGAAAGGGGGTGTCCTTTTCTGAAGAGATAGGCTCCACCTTAACCAGAGTGGAGCCAGGCTGCAGGCACTAACCTTTAAAAAGGATATCTCACAGCTTTTAAACTAGATGATGGGGAAAGCCAACAGTCGCTCAGAAGCACATGGTTCAGAATGATATCTCCTTGAAGGACACCAACAGGGCATCCCAGTAAAGAGGTTGCAATAAATACTAAAGTAGTATAAAGTAGACCAAGTGCCTTTAAGTAAAGAGCAGACAGCAGAAAGATTTCAAATTACCCCTGTCAATCAATAAGCAGTTTGTTAATACAAACAAAAAAATACTTTGAAATAAATAACCTAAGAACCTTATTCTCCATAGTAACAAATCTCACAAATGACAAACAAGAATCACCTCAAATTCTTCCTGAATCAAAATGCAATGAATTAGCTAAATTTTTTAGTGACAAAATATTAAACCTAAGAAACAAACTCCCAAAAAGCAACAAACAAGCAATCGTAATGCAAAAAAGAGATGTTAACATATGGTCCTCATTTATAGAAATATCAGAACAAGAAGTTGAATCAATGATAAAAAATATAAACCCTGCTCCACATAAAATCGATACAATACCAACAACTGAGATAAAAAAGATTACCAATGTAGTAGCCCCAACACTAACTAATATCATACACCTATCCCTAACTGAAGGTTTAATGCCAGATACACTAAAAGGGGCAATCATTCAATCATCAAAAAGAAAACCAGTGACCCACTAATCCTCATTAACTACCACCCAGTCTCAAACCTCCCATTATTAGCAAAATTAATAGTAAAAACAGTATAGAAACAGCTAGCTGAACACCTAGATGATAATAACATACTGTACCCGTCACAACACGGCTTCCGAAAACACTACAGCACTGAGACATTACTTCTCTCACTAACAGACAACATACTAAGAGGTTTTGATAACAGTAAACATTACATCCTTATAATGCTTGACTTATCTGCAGCCTTTGATACAGTAAACCACAGAATACTACTAAAAAGACTTGAAGAAATTGGATTATGTGACAAAACAATAAACTGGTTCAGATCCTACCTAAACAACAGGTTCTTTCAAGTCCAGATAAAAAACTCATTATCAGAACAATTTAAACTTGAAACAGGAGTACCCCAGGGTTCAGCGCTGTCTACTACCCTCTTTAACATATATATGCTACCCTTATGTCATCTGCTGGCAGGCCTAGGGATAATACATTACATTTACGCAGACGACATTCAATTAATTCTACCAATAGACGACACAATTGAAAAAACATTAAGTCTAGCTAACATATACCTAGACATAATTAAACAACTACTAAACCAAATAGAACTGGTTATCAACATTGACAAAACTGAATTCCTTCACCTAGAGAGAAAACATACTGAAATCATTCAAACACCGATTACCCTAAGAAATAACCAAAAAATTGAGCTAGCCAAAAAAGTAAGGAATCTGGGAGTTATAATGGACCCAGAAATCAACCTGAAGCAACACATATCTATAAAAGTAAGAGAAGGCTACACAAAACTTATGGTCCTCAGAAGATTGAAACCATTACTCACACCCGCCCACTTCAGAACAGTATTGCAAACACTTATCTTTTCCAGCCCTGACTACTGCAATGCACTCTTACTAGGACTCCCAAACACATCGATAAGACCACTCAGCCAGAATACTGATGGGAAAAAAGAGGCGGGACCATATAACCGAAACTCTAGCAGACTTACATTGGTTACCCATCGAATACAGGATAAAATACAAGGCCTTATGTACCATACACAAACTAATATATGATAAAGAAGCAGACTGGCTAAACACAGCCTTACGAGTACACGTTCCACAAAGAAACCTCCGCTCAGCAAACAAAGCACTACTAACAATCCCTTCAGTAAAGTCAGCAAAATTAACCCAAGTGAGAGAAAGGGCTTTATCATTGGCTGGGCCCATACTATGGAACACGATGCCCCCTGAACTCAGATTACAGAATAATCTCAAAACTTTTAAGAAAAATTTAAAAACATGGCTCTTTAAAAAAACCTTCACTAAAGAGTGTGGAGGGTAGAGAGAGATTGAAAGTACAGAGTAATGCAGATGAGAATGAATTCACTCAATCCTACATTTAAGAAGTAATATCTCAAAGAGATAGTAACTCAATAATATATCTGGACTTGACCAATATTACTCAAATAATGATTTTATTAATGAAATTGTAACCGAACTGTTGCGATCCCCCCTGTTGCTGCGCTACAGGAGGTCTCTTACCTTCCTCCAGAGGCCGCTCTGAAGCCTGGGCCTCGCCTGTGTTCCATCCGGGACTTGCTCCAGGGCCTGAGAGGCCTAGCTGTGCCTGTGGCTTGCTTGCCAGCGTTTGGACTTCCTGTTTGGCGACGCCCTTCTCCTAGGGGCTGGCCCGCAGCTCTCCACCTGACTTATAGGACCAGCGGTGGGCGGTCCTGGCAAGCTCCTCCCTGGGAGTTGCCTTCTACCTCCAGTACTTAAGGACTTTCTGTTCACTTGCAAAGGGCCTTTGGATCAGGTCCTACAGTCGTCTGTATCCTTGCTGATCCAGGTCTTCTGTGACCATCATATGCTTTGATGGATCCCTGTCCAGTGTCTCTGCCTAGATGTTTGTTCCTGTGCCTGCCAGCCGTAAGGACTTCGGATGTGAGTATCCCAGCATCGGAGTTCCTGTTCGCCTGGAGTTTCCCTGCACCCTCCTTCTCAGCGTGGTCCGCGACCAGCCTTCCTGGGCTGTGTAGGGCGCGTCTGGGACAGGGTGGTCCGCGACTCAGTCCCACAGGTGGGCTGAGTAGGGCGTCCTGATGGACAGTGCAATGTTTCCGTCCAGCCTTGTCTACAGTATCTGCTTCAGCCCTTGCCCGGATGTCTTCCTGTCTCTGCCTTGACCTACGTCCTCGTCTGGTTCCTGAGCCTTCTGTCCTGTTGGGCCCTGGAGTGGCCAACAGGAGGGATTCGTCCCACGGGCTCTTGAGCTTCTGCCAGCTGAGGGGGCTTCGGATGTGAGTATCCCAGCATCGGAGTTCCTGCTCGCCTGGATCCTCCCTGTGTCTCGCTTCAGCCCTTGTCCTGATGTCTCCGTCTTGCTTCAGCCTGCTTCTGCCCCGTCTGATGTCTTCTGTTTAAGGACTCTGTCTGCCCTCGCCTCTGTCCGGCCTGCTGCCCATTGCCGTTCCCTGCGGCAGGTCCGAAAGGGCCGGGAACAGTCGGAGGACCATTCATTAGTCAACTTCCCCGTGTTGGCTACCATGGGCATGCAGGTCCGGCTGAGGGTCGGACTCCCTGCTTCTGTTTCTGCCTGCCTGGCTCACCATGCCTGCCCAGCTCACCTCCCACGGTGTGGCTTGGGGCTCCTCCTTGAGTCCTGCCGTGGCCCAAGGGCTCACCACCACCCGCTTACGACGACCGCGCCCGCGCGTGCTCGTAACACGAACTTTATTGGCACCTGTTAGAATGTACGATATCCTAGATTTACTAACCTTAGTCTATGTGCCTATTTGTAAACCGTTGCGATGGTATATAACAGCGACGGTATAGAAAAGTTTTTAAATAAATAAATAAATAAATGTCTGTATACCAATGCTAGGGGGCCGATATTCAACTGGCAGATAGCCGGATAAGTAGGACTTATCCCACTATCTAGCAGCTGCTGAATATCCACTTAAGTTCAGCGGCTGCTAGATAGGGGGATAAGACACTGGGTGGATCGGGGTGGAGCTACTTAGCTGGATAAGTTATCTGGCTAAGTAGTGACATTCAGCCTTAGCCGGATAACTTATCTGGTTAAGTCAGACCTGCTCAATAGCAGACAGCTAAGACATCCTTCTAGTAAGTAGTGCTTTTAATGGGGATATTCTGCCAAATAGCTATGGGGCTGAATATCCCATCTAAGTTAGCCGGATAAAGCTTGACCCCTAGAAGTCTAAAAAATAAGATGGGAGAGTTAGAGTGTACAGCACTGAACAAAGAGGTAGGTATAACTGGCATCTCTGAGACCTGATGGAAGGAGGACAACCAATGAGACACTGAGATACCAGGGTACAAATTATATTGAAATGATCAAATGGATGGAGGGGTGGTACTATATATTAAAGAGAGCATTGAGTCAAACAGGATAAAAGTTCTGCAGGAATCAAAATGCAATGTTGAATCTTTATGGATAGAAATTTCAGGTGAAAAGGGGAATAAAATAGCAGTGGGGGTGTATTACCTGTCCCTGCATGCCGCTGCCCTCATCCTTGATATCGTGAACTGCTGGACTTTCCCCTCCATGGCGAGACCTGCTAGAGTTCTCGTGTGCGGCAGGATGCTGCCGGGATCGCTGCCTCGGGATCCCTTCCCTAGGCATGTGCCTGACGACAGTGTATTTAAAGGGCCCTTGGTGGGAAAAGGCTGTGACGTCCATTGATAAAATCACCAGTGGTAGCCCTATATAAGGGCTCTCCAGACACCCCTAATTCACCTCAGGAACAGGTCTCCTACATCCTGTGTATAGTATGTGTTGCTTCCCTGCATTCCTGTTTCCTGACTCTGGTGTTCCTGCTTCCAGCTTTGCCTCATTTCCTCAGCCCAGCCTTGCCTTGTTTCTGCAGTCCAGCTTTGCCTCAGTTCTCCAGCCTGTCCTGCCTCATCTTTTCAGCCCAGTCTTGCCTTGTCTCTTCAGCCCAGCCTTGCCTCATCTTCACAGCCCAGCCTTGCCTCGGTTCTCTAGCCTGTCCTGCCTCATCTCTTCAGCCCAGCCTTGCCTCATCTTCACAGCCCAGCCTTGCCTCGGTTCTCTAGCCTGTCCTGCTTTGGCTTAACCAACTCCTCTTGCCTTCCTGCCTGCCTTGCAGTGTCAGTCCCACTTCTCATTCCCAGCCTTCCCTTGGACTGACTTCTGGGATCTGACCCTTGCTTGGACATTGGTCATTCCTGTTTGCTGCCTGCCTCTGACCCTAGCCTGACCCTGATCATTTCCTATGCCATTCTCATAGAGATTCTTGCCTGCCTGCCACCAGAACCCAAGGGCTTAACCCAAGGAGAAAGGGGTTGGTATAGGTAAAGCCCTAGTTCAGTCTCTTTTCTGCATAGTTTCGCCAGCTGTCAAGTGAGGGCCTACAGGGCTCATCCCTTAGGCTTAGCCAACCTCATCACAGCAGCAAGGACCCTCACATCTTACATTACCAGCCACCTGGCCAGAATGAACAGACATTGAAATGCTAAAAGAAATTAGATAGGCTAACAAAATCAGCAGCACAGTAATAATAGGTGATTTAAATTACCCCATTATTGACTGGATGAATGTTAGATCAGGACATGCTAGAGAGGTAAAGTTCCTAGATGAAATAAATGACTACTTCATGGAGGGAAAACTATTTTAGATCTAGTCATTAGTGGAACATAGGATTTGGTGCAAAAGGTAACAATGTTAGAGCCACTTGGCAATAGTGATCACAACATGATCAAATTTGTTTCAATAACTGGAGGGAGGACACTAAAGAAATCTATTGTAACTGCATTTAACTTTCAAAAAGATGACTATGGTAAAATTAGAAAAATAGTAAGGAAAAAATTGAAAGGAGCAGCTGCAAAGGTTAAGAGTTTACATCAAGCATGGATGTTTAAAAATACCATCTTGGAAGCCCAGACCAAATGTATTCCACATGTTAGAAAAGGTGGAAGGAAAGCTAAATGACTACCAGCATGGTTAAAAGGTGAGGTGAGAGAGGCTATTGTAGCTAAAAGAACATATTTCAAGAAATGGAAAAGGGATCCAAATTAAGAAAACAGGAAACAGCATAAGCCCTGTCAAGTTAGATGCAAAGCATTGATAAGAATTTGAAAAGAAGCTTGCCGTGGACACAAAGATCATAATAAAAACTTTTTCAGGTAGATGATCAAGGGGGAAAAGGGGCACTTAGAAATGATTAAAGCCATAGCAGAGAAACTAAACAAATTTGTTGCTTCGGTCTTCACTGCAGAAGGTGTAAGATAGATAACCATGCCAGAAATGATATTCAAAGGTGATGATTCTGCACAACTGAAACAAATTTCAGTGAACCTGGAAGATATACTAAGGCAAATTGACAAATTAGAGAATCGCAAATCACCAGGATCAGATGATATACATCCCAGAGTGCTGAAAGAACTGAAAAATTAAATTGAGGACCTGCTATTAGTAATTTGTAAACTATCATTAAAGTCCTGGAGGGTTGCCAATGTAGTACCAATTTTTAAAAAGGGCTCAGTGGGTGATCCAGGAAAATACAGACCAGGTAAAACTATCATAAAGAACAAAATGTTTGAACATATAGATAGGCATAGTTTAATAGGTTAAAGCCAACATGGATTTAGCCAAGGGAAGTCTTGCCTCACCAATCTGCTACATTTTTTTGAGAGCATAAATAAGCATGTGGATAAAGGTGAGCCAGTTGATACAGTGTACCTGTTTTTCAAGAAAGCATTTGATGAAGTCTCCCATGAGCGACTTCTTAGGAAATTAAAAAGTCATGGAATAGAGGACAGTGGCCTATTGTGGATTTTGAACTGATTTAAAAATAGAAAACAGAGAGTAGGGCTAAATGGTAAATTTTCCCAATGGTAAAAGGTGAATAGTGGAGTGCGCCAGGGATCTGTTCTGAAACTACTGCTTTTTAATATATTTTATTTATTTATGTATTTATTTATTGATTGATTGATTGGTTTTTATATACCGATAGCCGTTTGCACATCGTATCGGTTTACAGATAACTAAAACTTTTTGACAGTGTCATTATACAGAACTTTTGGCACTGCCATTACATAGAACAGTAAACTTTGCATACAAGAGATAAACATCAACAAACAGTAACTGGGTAACTATTTACAGGGAGCGAAGGTTCCTCAATTGGGATCATAAACAACCTAGAAATGGGGATAATGAGTGAGGTGATCAAATTTGCCAATGACACCAAATTATTCAAAGTTGTTAAATCACAAGAGGATTGTGAGAAATTGCAAGAGGATCTTGCAAAATTAGGAGTTTAGGCATGAAAACAGCAAATGAAATTTAATGTGGACAAGTGCAGAGTGATGCACTTAGGGAAGAGTATCCCAAATTATAGCTACAAAATGCAAGGTTCTGCATTAGGAGTCACCACTCAGGAAAAGGATATAGGCATCTTCATTATTAATACATTGAAATCTGCTCAGTGTGCAACAGCAGCCAAGAAAACAAATGGAATGCTAGGGATTATTAGGAAAGGAATGGAGAATAAAACAGAAAGTCATAATGTCTCTGTATTGCTCCATGGTGCAACCTCATCTTGAATATTGTTTGTAGTTCTGATCACCACATCTCAAAAATACACAGCAGAATTAGAAAAGGTACAGAGAGGGCAATCAAGATGATGAAGGGGATGGAACAATTCCCCTATGAGGAATGGCTAAAGAAGTTAGGATTCTTCAGTTTGGAGAAGAGATGGCTGAGTGGAGATATGATAGAGGTTGATAAAATAATGAGTGGAGTGGAACAAGTAAACATTGATCAGTTGTTTACTCTTTCAAAAAGTATAAAGATCATGGACACACAATGAAGTTACTAGGAATACATTTAAAACTAATAAGAGAAAACATTGTTTTACTCAGCACATAATTAAGCTCTGGAATTTGTTGCCAGAGGATGTGATGAAAGCTATTAGTGTAGCTGCATTTAAAAAGGTTTTGGACAAGTTTCTGGAGGAAAAGTCCATCAACCATTATTAAGGTGGACTTGGGGAAATCCACTGCTAATCCCTGGGATAAGAAGCTTGGAATCTATCCCTTGGGATCCTGCCAGGTACTTGTGATCTGGATCATTGTTGGAAACAGGATCCTGGCTTGATGGACCTTTGGTCTGAAGCAGTATGGCAAAGTCTTCTTCTTACAGTATGTTCTTATGTATGCCACAAGCAAACCTGTAAGTTTGCTCCCAGAGGGATGTGATTGTCTAGGAAGGGTGTGAAGATGGGAGCTACAAGAGAAATAAATGGAATGCTGGCTTAGGATTTGACATTAAAATCACAAAAAATGAGGCAAGATGGTGGCATAGAGGAGGTTGTGCTGCTCCTACCCATGTTATTTGTCATCTTATTATCCTTTTTAAATGCCGTCTAAACAAAAGGGAAGAGTGAGGGTCTTCCCTCTGGATCCCTCTCTTACCAGGGCAGCAAACTATCATTACTCACGCAACCTCAACAATATTTCTTCAGGACGCTGAGGACTCTGATGAATTGTGTGGTTTGGGAGAGCCGCAAGCACTGGCAGATGAGGTTTCCCTTAGCCCGGAGCTCCGGGCCCCATCAATGCAAAGAGATGATCAGAAGTGTGGGACTGCAGCACACTGCAATGATGCGCTGAGTAACCCTGTGATGGAGGGGTCATTTGCCCGTATCCTGATGCCCTCAACTGACTCCATTGAAGTCAGCAGGGAAGCATATGGGAGCCTCCCCCTTACCCTTCTGGCTGGTCCACTGAATGTGGAACTGGCGTGGAGATCTTCTGCGCTTGGTATTGACCGGAAAGTTCAAAATGCCGATAGTGGTGAGTCATTTCTTTTACCTTCTTGGCCAGAGGTGGTGACTTTGGAGGCTATTTGGGACTTAGTTGCCGGCTTCAGGAGTGCTCTTAAAGTTCTTGGTGTTAAGGTGGCCCTTTTCTCTACTAATTGTCATCAAAAATCATCTGAATTTTGGGATCAAGTAACTGAAGATAGTGTTCAATTAATTCAGGAGTTTAATGCTGAAATGGTGAGAGATCACAATGCTATCTCCAGGCGCATTGAATTTTTGGAAAATAACATGAAATTCTGTTTGTCACCCTAAAAAAATATTTTGAGGAGGTATTAGAGTTTAATCCAGAGCAAATGCCTGCTGCTAACACTTCTTGTTTTCTTCCAAAAATAAAGCCTGTGGTTTCAACTACAGACTTTCAAGCCAATTTGATCAATTTTCTTAAATTCTACTCTTGATGTTTTGGTTAGGAGCACTCTTTTAGTCTCTTTTATTTCCTCTGTTGATGTAAGCAATGTATTGTGCAATTATTACCGTATGTTCTCTGTTTCTTTTCATGGTCAAATTGTTAAGATATTTCCAGATCTTGCTCCAATTACTCAAGTAAAGAGAAATGGCTTTCTTACCTTAAGACAAGATGTTGTATTCTTAGGTTTTTCTTTTGTACTTCATTATCCTTGCAAATGCATTATTCTATTTTAAAGAGTCTTCTATATTTTAAAGAGTCTTCTATTATCAAGAAAGGTAACAAAAGTTTTTTGGTTTTTTTTTGCTTGAGCAATTGAAATCTTTCTTAGGGGCCTGTAGGCTAGTAACCTCTTCCCCTGTTCCCCAATAATATTTCAATCATGATTGTTAAGATTTAACTACTGCTAGGACTATGTTAAGCCCTTTTTTTTTTTTGCGTATTGGTTATTTGATTATCTCCCTTTATTTCTTATGCCTCTTGTAATGTATATATCTGCTTGGAAGTAGAAGCCCTCATTGTATAATGTTTCTTGTATATATTTTTTTCTTCTTCTGTATTACTGTCAATGTTGGATATGTGTTTCTTGGAATCTAAAAATCAAATAAATAAATAATAATAAAAAAATAAATCACAAAAAATCATTTATTGATAAGTCTGCCTCCTCCCTAAAGGATAGGTTTCCTATGACAAAGAGCAATACCTCACATTACACTAGCCCAGTTACAAACAGCAAGGCAATTAGTCCATTCAGTTCCTGAGTTGAGTAGCTCCCAGTAGTCAAGTTACATGCCGAGCGCACTGTTTAACCCGCTGTCGGATGCAGATTAAATAGGGCTAATCCACCCCCTATTGCAATAGGGGGATTAGTGCCTATTTAATGCGCGTCTGACGCGGAATGAATGAGTTAGCGCTCATCACATGCAAATACATGTGAATGAGCCTATTACTTATTCACTCCGCATGCAAAAAGATAAACGTGGGTCTCAGATGCACATTTATCGCTCAGATATTGCCTGCCTGGAGCAGGCGTTAATAGCTGAGCGCATTGAAAAGAAGTACAGAAAAGCAGAAAAAACTGCTTTTCTCTAGTTTTTTTAAAGTTTAAAAAAAAACAAAAAAACCCTGCACACCACTGAGTTATGAAGACCGACACCGGTAAACTTGGCCTCGGTTTTCATAACCTGCTTGTCTGCTAGTAACAGCAGCTGCGGCGCCTCCTTCCTAGCGCGACCCCCTAATTTACATATTGCATGGTGCCCCCCTTGCAGGCGCCATGCTTGCTTTAAGAAAGCGGGCGCTGAAAAGTCAGCGAACATCCTAGCATCGGCCCCCTAGTTCTGCTCAGCTCCTACATACTTAGGGGAGGGGGGATAGAGATTGGAGGGGTGGGATGGGTGGGGTATGAATGTACAACAGAGGCCTTTTTCTTTCCTTTTGATGGTTATTTTGTTCTGTGTTTAAGAACATAAGAACATAAGAAAATGCCATACTGGGTCAGACCAAGGGTCCATCAAGCCCAGCATCCTGTTTCCAACAGTGGCCAATCCAGGCCATAAGAACCTGGCAAGTACCCAAAAACTAAGTCTATTCCATGTAACCATTGCTAATGGCAGTGGCTATTCTCTAAGTGAACTTAATAGCAGGTAATGGACTTCTCCTCCAAGAACTTATCCAATCCTTTTTTAAACACAGCTATACTAACTGCACGAACCACATTCTCTGGCAACAAATTCCAGAGTTTAATTGTGCGTTGAGTAAAAAAGAACTTTCTCCGATTAGTTTTAAATGTGCCCCATGCTAACTTCATGGAGTGTCCCCTAGTCTTTCTACTATCCGAAAGAGTAAATAACCGATTCACATCTACCCGTTCTAGACCTCTCATGATTTTAAACACCTCTATCATATCCCCCCTCAGTCGTCTCTTCTCCAAGCTGAAAAGTCCTAACCTCTTTAGTCTTTCCTCATAGGGGAGTTGTTCCATTCCCCTTATCATTTTGGTAGCCCTTCTCTGTACCTTCTCCATCGCAATTATATCTTTTTTTAGATGCGGCGACCAGAATTGTACACAGTATTCAAGGTGCGGTCTCACCATGGAGCGATACAGAGGCATTAATACATTTTCCGTTTTATTCATCATTCCTTTTCTAATAATTCCCAACATTCTGTTTGCTTTTTTGACTGCCGCAGCACACTGAACCGACGATTTCAATGTGTTATCTACTGACACCTAGATCTCTTTCTTGGGTTGTAGCACCTAATATGGAACCCAACATCGTGTAATTATAGCATGGGTTATTTTTCCCTATATGCATCACCTTGCACTTATCCACATTAAATTTCATCTGCCATTTGGATGCCCAATTTTCCAGTCTCACAAGGTCTTCCTGCAATTTATCACAATCTGCTTGTGATTTAACTACTCTGAACAATTTTGTGTCATCTGCAAATTTGATTATCTCACTCGTCGTATTTCTTTCCAGATCATTTATAAATATATTGAACAGTAAGGGTCCCAATACAGATCCCTGAGGCACTCCACTGTCCACTCCCTTCCACTGAGAAAATTGCCCATTTAATCCTACTCTCTGTTTCCTGTCTTTTAGCCAGTTTGCAATCCACGAAAGGACATCGCCACCTATCCCATGACTTTTTACTTTTCCTAGAAGCCTCTCATGAGGAACTTTGTCAAACGCCTTCTGAAAATCCAAGTATACTATATCTACCGGTTCACCTTTATCCACATGTTTATTAACTCCTTCAAAAAAGTGAAGCAGATTTGTGAGGCAAGACTTGCCCTGGGTAAAGCCATGCTGACTTTGTTCCATTAAACCATGTCTTTCTATATGTTCTGTGATTTTGATGTTTAGAACACTTTCCACTATTTTTCCTGGCACTGAAGTCAGGCTAACCGGTCTGTAGTTTCCCGGATCGCCCCTGGAGCCCTTTTTAAATATTGGGGTTACATTTGCTATCCTCCAGTCTTCAGGTACAATGGATGATTTTAATGATAAGTTACAAATTTTTACTAATAGGTCTGAAATTTCATTTTTTAGTTCCTTTAGAACTCTGGGGTGTATACCATCCGGTCCAGGTGATTTACTACTCTTCAGTTTGTCAATCAGGCCTACCACATCTTCTAGGTTCACCGTGATTTGATTCAGTCCATCTGAATCATTACCCATGAAAACCTTCTCCATTACGGGTACCACCCCAACATGACTACAGAATTACTTGTACTTGGTTGAATTTCTTACTAAATGAATAAAGATATTATGGAAAAAAAAATCACAAAAAATATAGGGAGAATCATTGCCACAGATCCTTTCATGAACCTCATCTTCTTTCTATATAAATTACAAAGCCTGTTTAATTCTGTTTAGGTTTTTAAACTGTCCAATTTAATTAAAAGTGCTCCTGGCACTCTCACAGCTAAGCTATATTTTTTGTGATTAAGTCAGCATCCTGGCAATTTTTTGTTAATGTGCTTTTCTCCTAGCCCCCATCAAATTCTCCTCCTTAGATCATCACATCCTCCTACAAAGCAGTTTCCCCATTGATTTTCACATTTGCTACTGAAATTCCCTAGCAGTCTGCAGCCCTTTCTGATCCAAACATGAATGTAAGATACACTCTCACTCTAAAGAGATTTTCTGTATATTTGTTAAAGACATGTAGATTATAAATGTAAAGGAAAGATATGCAAATAGAGCTGAAGCCTTGACACATGATGCTATTACTCACAAGTTTCAAATTTGCACCAATACAACTCCTTTTTGGGAGCAATTTTTAGTTTGGCCATGGAGTCAGGGACAGTGGAACCAGCCTCTCTCTACCATATCCCTTTCCGCCACCTTACCCCATCCATTTTTCTCTCTCCTTGCCCCCTGCCCCAGACTCCCACCCTCTCTCCCATCTCTCTTCTCGCTCTCTCTCTCTCCGCTGCTCCCACCCCAACCTGTGTCTCTCTTTCCCAACCCCTCTCTCTCTGTATTTCTCTTTCTGCCAACCTGCCTTTTTCTCCTATGTCTCCCCAACTAGGCTTTGAGTATGACCAGCATCCCATTGCCCCTGACCTCTTCAGTGTTTTTGGGGGGCTGTGGCAGGAGGCAGCCAGCAGGAGAGCGTGGCTGTTGTTGTAGAATTCACTGGACACCAGCAGAGTCAGCAGTGGCCGAAGGTAGTGGCGGGACTGAGAGTTAGGGGCTATGGTGGGAGTGATAGGAAGTAGCAGCTGCACACAGCCGGGAACATGAATAAGGAATCAGGGGCCGTGAGGTTTCCCATTGGTTGACTGTCTGCCTACCCCATCATTGGACAGGTGTCTGCAGTGTCCTGATTTCCAGACTCTGTAGAAAATGTGGGCTGCCCTGCCCGAGGGTGGTCGTGCCACGGTCCATGGTGCCTGCCCTCTTTTGCCACCGATGCCACGGGTACTTTATATTCATGGTCTTGCAAGTTCATTTTGAAAGGGAAACTCCCTGCTAAACTTCCCCTTCGAATATGTCTTGCTCGGCAGGAACCGCATGCATTTATTTATTTATTGCCCACTTACGATGATCCAGTTGATCTAAGCAGAAGTACATAAGCACCGCAGAGTTTGCAGGTGCAAATTTCTCCCCTCACTGCCCCTGCAAGCATGTGCAGGGGCTGCCCATCGAACTGTATTCGATGGGGGAGAAAGGCTGATGTGCACGGAGCAGGAGAGAGACCTTGGGGTGATAGTGTCTAATGATATGAAGTCTGCGAAACAATGCGACAAGGCGATAGTAAAAGCCAGAAGAATGCTGGGCTGCATAGAGGAATATCGAGTAAGAAAAGGGAAGTGATTATCCCCTTGTACAGGTCCTTGGTGAGGCCTCACCTGGAGTACTGTGTTCAGTTCTGGAGACCGTATCTACAAAGAGACAAAGACAAGATGGAGGCGGTACAGAGAAGGGCGACCAGGAAGGTGGAGGGTCTTCATCGGATGACATACGAGGAGAGATTGAAGAATCTAAATATGTACACCCTGGAGGAAAGGAGGAGCAGGGGTGATATGATACAGACTTTCAGATACTTGAAAAACTTTAATGATCCAAAGACAACAACAAACCTTTTCCGTCAGAAAAAAATCAGCAGAACCAGAGGTCACGAGCTGAGGCTCCAGGGAGGAAGACTAAGAACCAATGTCAGGAAATATTTCTTCATGGAGAGAGTGGTGAATACCTGGAATGCCCTTCCGAAGGAAGTGGTGAAGACCAAAACTGTGAAGGACTTCAAAGGGGCGTGGGATAAACACTGTGGATCCATCAGGTCTAAAGGACGTGTATAAAGAGCAGGCAGCAAAACACTGCACGGAGCGGCAGTAGCCACAGAGGCATTCACGGAGAGGGATGCCAGTGGCCAGTGGTTGGTGTTCCACTTCACGGAGCGGAAGGATGGAGGGCTGCCATCTCCAAATTATAAAACAAACAAACAAAAAAAAAACAGGGGTGGGTAAGAGTATGTAAAATTAACGGTGAGTTCATAGGCTATAGGTATCACCAATTATTAGGCTTATTCAATATTTGTTGATAGTTAATGTGGCTTTCAATGCATAATTTACTTTCAATGCATATCCAGTATAGCTCTCTGCTTCAACAGCAGGGGAGAAGAAAAATAACCAATAAGGGCTGAATAACATAGTCTGGGTAAACATATAAGTATGGGTGTAGCTTGCTTATTGCAGCGGTTACTTCCCCTAACTAATCAAGCTTGATATTTCACTTGGATGCAGCTCCATCACTGCTCTCTACATTAATGGTGGGGGTGGAAGGGAAATAGAACCAAAGAGCAAAGAGAAACAGATAAGTATGAGAAAAAAAAAATGTGTGAAGCTTGCTGGGCAGACTGGATGGGCCGTTTGGTCTTCTTCTGCCGTCATTTCTATGTTTCTATGTTCAGAATAAACTCTCCATGCCTCCTTTGTAGGGACGGCTCCCTGCCCTGGTGGCCCCTCTGTTCTCCACAGAGAAATGCATGTATGCTGTGGACAGTGTGCATACTTTCCCCTACACACACTGGAGGGGGAAGAGGGGAATGTGCGGAAGGCACGCTGCCACGGGTCAACACCCATTGACCCATAGAAAAAGCAGCTAACAATTACCCCCTTTTGTGTCTACAAGGAATACAAAAGTAGACTATCGGAACTAAATGAAACACTGCCACCCACCAGCTCACAAGAGCCAGACTAGACTTCAACGCATTTTAACCTGGTAGGACAACATTTGTAAAACCGTTGCACAAAAAGTATTAGGACATCTCTATCTAAGGATCTGAATTGTTATGCAGGAATTAGCATTGTGCTTCCTTCTACCTCTTTCATTTTGTTTGCATCCCTAACTGATGTGTGCAAACAACTAGAGGAACTTCAGTTATTTTCTTCTTTCCTGTCCAGGTGTGTAGAGCCTTTTCCTATTTTGCCTCCCCCCCCGCGGCTGTCACAAGCCCCTTACCCTAAAGGATCCCATGGAAGGTCTTGCAGTCTTGGAGGGTTTGCTGACTGGAACAGGCACTGTGACGAGGTCGCTCTTCTCCTTGGCATCAGTGCCATGACTGCCAGCCTTGGGGGTCTGGGACATGGCTGAATTTTAAAGAAGACCTGAAAGGAGCATAACATGTGTAACAGTCAAAGGCACTATCGGTGCCACAAAAATTAACATCTTTTTTTTATTTAATTTTATTTAATTTTTTATTTAATTTTTTATTTAATTTTATTTAATTTTTCAAAATAATACAAATAAGGATTTCATTCCTTACCATAAGGATTAGCATATCAAATTACATACAGATAAATGTAATCAATATATTGCCACACCTTTCTTTGTTATGCTATCACCTCATTTTACCATGAAATCTGAGAGATCAAAATTTTAAGTAATTAACGGAGCAACTTTACATATCATCTATAGGGGCGCAAATATTAATTAAATTTCCATGTAAATGTATTGTGACTATTAATAATGTTAGGTATGTATTTCTGGAACCATAGCAATTAGAAAAATTCTTGATATCTAAAGAAGTAATAACTTAAATTCTGCTGAGCACTCAGGTGATTTGAATTATCCCTACCACTTTCTAGTAGTGTTTAATCTAAAAATTAACATTTTAAAAAATGTGCCCTCCCCTCTGGAACCAGTTATAGAGATGCTCGACATTTCAACTATGTTTCTGATGGTCTTTCTATTCTTTATGTTTTTGTGGTCCTTTTTCAACCGATGACTGCTGCATTGGCTCTTAAATCTGCCAGCAAGATTATAGCTATACTGGAGTTATGCCCGCAGTGCCTTGATGCCATTCGACATTTGTTATGCACTTCTATGTTGCTCTTTCTCTGATGTTCACCCTCTCCTTCCCCCACCCCCAGAACAGTTTTGAAGCATGTGTATATACCTGGCAATTACTAAAACAAACAGTTTGCAATTACAGTCTCCATCATGCCTAACCCTCAGGCCGACTCAGTAAAGTCCGCGGGAGAGTGGGCGAATGCATGCGCACAGGCCACTTGCCTGTGCGCGCGATGCAGTATTTAAATTAGGTCCAGCGGTAGAAACGGGCAAAAGGAGGCGCTAGGGACACTAGCGCATCCCTAGCACCTCCTTTTGGCCCGGAGCGGCGGCTGTCAGCGGGTTTGACAGCCGACACTCAATTTTGCTGACGTCGGTTCTCGAGCCCGCTGACAGCCATGGGCTCGGAAACCAGACGCCGGCAAAATCGAGCGTCCGGTTTTTGACCCGACAGCCGCCGGCCGACTTCAAATTTATTTTACCCTTCGGGACCTCTGACTTAATATCGCCATGAAATTAAGTCGGAGGGTGCACAGAAAAGCAGTTTTTACTGCTTTTCTGTGCACTTTCCCGGTGCCCGAAGAAATTAGCGCCTACCTTTGGGTAGGCGCTAATTTCTGAAAGTAAAATGTGCGGCTTGGCTGCACATTTTACTTACTGAATCGCGCGGGCATACCTAATAGGGCCAGCAACATGCATTTGCATGTTGAGGGTGCTATTAGGTTCAGCGGGTTGGATGCGCGTTTTCCGCCCCTTACTGAATAAGGGGTAAGGGAAAACGCGCGTCCAATGACAGGTTAACAGTGCGCTCCGTCGGAGCGCACTGTACTATATCGGCCTGCCTATTAGGTACTAAAGTTTACCCTTTGTAGCTTCCCTTCACCAAGACAGCATTCCAGGTCTGTAAAAGCAAGCACGTGTACATCGCCCACGAATGGCCTGTCAGATAAGTTGTGGTTTTGCTCTCAGCTTAGTGATTAACTAGCACCAAGAAGTTCCATTCGACTATCAGTTATTATAAATCTGATTGCAAATGGTAGAGCTTGTTGTACCATTTTTATAGGGAGAGGGTGGGCAAGGTGGATATTTATTTATTTATTTATTTAACTCTTTTATATACTGACATTCATGAGACATATCATATCATATCGGTTTACATGGAACAGGGATATTATAACATTAACGAAGGAGATAAGTTACAATAAACAAGGGGTTATGGGAACTTGGGAAACTGAGAGAGCAGATGACAGAGGTTTAACACTATACGCTTAACAAGGAAAGTACTGGATGTGCCATGGATCACATATAGAACCCTCTATAAATAAATATAGAACTTATACACAAGAAAATAAGGGTGGCTGCAATGGAATGCAGCGGCAGAACTGGAGGGGGATTAACAAATGGATAAGGTTGTGACTTTCCAGGAACGAGGAATTAGGAGGAGGGGGGGGGGGGTTGAGGGAGGGACTATGAGAGAAAGGATGAGGTTATGGGAAGGCTCGATGGAACAGCCAGGTCTCCCTGTCTGAGGTCTGCAGGCAAGGTATTCCAGATGGATGGCCCCGCTGTGGATGGGGGAGTTTACAGGCATTGATTCTGGGGTTGCCAATTGGCTGCAGGTTTTCAGGACTGGCTAATCATATGCAGGGACTCGTGGATTTGCTTTTCTTAGGGACACCGTAACTACGAGTCGATGCAGGGAGTGGAGTCAGACCAGGACTTGGGAAAAAAATGGAGCCAGTTGGCAGCCCTCATTTGATTCTAGTTTCCAGCATCTCTACGACTGGGAAACTGGGAGAAGGGCCATGCTTTCAAAAGAGGCTCGCCTCTGCCCTGTAAAGAAGGCCTTGTCTGAATAACCCTCGACTAACTCCAGTCTATCAGGGACAATTTGAATGGGTCCTGGGTTTGAAACCTCTGCCCTTTAGTGTGCAGATCCCAGAATGCTTAGCGCCAGCTGTTCCTGTTAGTTGAGAGGCTACACATTTATCCTGCTCCTCTACCCACTCTTCTTCTTTTTTTTTTTTTTTTTTTTTACCTCCTGGCAGTTTTTTGTCTAGTTTTGCTTCTCTTACCTGAGGAGCTGTTTCTTGCTGGAGCTGCCAAGCTGGATGCCAGAGGTCCTCTGAGGCCCAGAATTTATACTCTGGCAAGAAGAGATTGAATATGCTAGAAGGGGGAGGTAGAGGGGGACAATAAAACTGAGGGGATAAGAGTGCCTGCTTCTGAAGCTCCTAGTCATCACATATTCCAATGCAGCCAGTGAGCTGGAAACATCTGTACAGCAGCTGAAACAAGCATTTTGCATTGTGTTTGGAAAACTGCTTTGATCACATAGACCAGAAAATCCTGACATATCCTTTTCTGTGCTATACAAATTTGAACCTATATAAACCATATCATGCAGGGACATAGTGATGTTCTGCGTAGTCATTTCCATAATCCCTCAGGAGACAGCAAAGTGAAACAATAAAATTGCATCCCATGACGGTCTGTATTCAGAAAAACAGTTAAACTTGCAATAAAATGTGGGAAACAAGGAACTTTAAAAAGACTCCTGGTAAGAGAATTAGGGGAATATTCATACAATTTTTTTTGTTTTGTTTTGTTTTTTGCTTTGTTTCATTTATTTAACGAAGAAAAACCGAAACAAACAAAAAAATGTAAAAAAGGAAAAATGAAACAAAGCAAAAATAAATTGGAGGCCACAGTCAAACCCCCACTCCCAGACCTTCCCTAGCCTTCCCTCCTGGACCTTACCCTCTTGTTGAAAATCGTCTTTATGGGACAGGAGCAATTCCCATTCACTGCTGCCCTGCAGCTGCTGCTATTGCAAATGGCACTTCCACTGTAACTTTTTGCCAAACAAAATGCTGCTGGCCTAGGTGCCACTAACATTTTATGTTCCACCCTGTCTTACTTCTTGTGGCTGTCTCTTAATATTATCGTGTTAATAGAGGCGGAAAATTTGGATTGGTATAGACCTGGGCAGATGCTGAGGTCTTCACAGGGTGCTTGTTAGAAGCAGGTTCAAAACAAAACGTGCATTTGAAAGCATATGCTATGCAGATGTGTTCCTCAGTTTTGGGATAGTCTGCCAATGCAGGTCAGAGCAGAGTGCGAAATTCGAAAATTCTGTAAGCAGCTTAAGGCATGCTTATTTCTGAAGGTGGTGTGAGTTCTGGTGGGTTAGTGGCTGACAAAGTTGACTTTTCAAAATGTTACACATCGGATACGTGCATAAATAGCCTTTACTCGCATACTTTGTATTTTATAAATATGCATGCATTTTCACTTTTGCATGCACATTTATGAGTGCAAAAAAGAGGCGGTCTAAGGGGCAATTCCAACAATTATGCACAGAGGGGAGTTATTTTCCAAAGGCTTATCGCACGAGATACGGCCATATCGCGTGCGATAAGCCTCTATTGCATATGAAAAGGCCCTTTTCGCGTGCGATAGCATGCAAATTAGGTTGGGGTGGAGTCGTGGCGGGGAGGGGCAGAGTCGGCGGTGGCTTCACTGCCAGCGATAATGTTACTAACGTTATCGTCGGCAGTAGCGCGCTGAATGACACCACCTTTCACGGTGGCGCTATTTGGTGCGAAAGCCGGCAGCCGGCACAGCGTGGCCGCCAAACTCACACCGCCATGGTGCGAAGGCTCCGGGCTTTCGCACGTCCATCCCCCCTTCGCCCCCCCATTTTCGCAGGATTCATGATATTTTAAAAGGCACATGCATAGATTTTCCAACTTCCTTGCAGATTTATATATCTGCTAATTATCAGGTGTAAGTGATATGAAATGTGTTTATTACATAGAACTGATTGGGTGGGAGGTCTGGGTAGACTGGGGCAGGGGGGGAGATGAGGCAGAAGAACCAGGAAGGTCTTGATAATCAGGAGACAAACTGGGCAGCCTGGTGGCCTAATTGATAAATTGGTTAATTTCCTTGATGCGTGTATTTTTTAGAATTAGCCGACTTACACATGTAAATCAGGATTTATACGAGTAAGTCCTAGTTTAATTACATGCGTAAAATATACGTGTGCATATTTTTTAAGTAAGTATATGCATTCAGTACATTTAAATAAGTGGTTTGAATGCATTGTATGTCTTTGTGCGTTGGCCTACGTATGCATGTATGTTGTGGAGTAAACATATATTTTATAATATGCGCATATGTGATTCATGCATGTTATAAAATACTATTGTAAAGCTCTGCATAGCCACATACACAAGTATAGGCTACCATGTGCAATTGTTTGAAAGTTATCCTCCCTATTTATTACATGTCCCTAGTATTGTTTACAGTTTTATTTTGCTATTTATTATATTCTTCTTAGGGAGTGGAGGAGGAGCCTAATGATTAGAACAGTTAGCTACAAATCAGGAAAGCAAGAGTTCAAATCCCACTGTGGGTTCTTGTGAACTTGCACAAGTCTCTTCACCCTCCATTGCCTCAGCTACACATTTAGAGCTTCATTTACTAAGCATTTTTCTCATAGACACAGAATGGGAGGAAACCCTTAGTAACGCAGGCCCTTAGATTGTAAGCTCTCTGGGGGTAGGGAAATACCTGCAATACCTGAACGTAATCTGCTTTGAAATGTCTGAAAAGCACAATATAAATAAATAAAATCATGGTTATATTTATTTGTGAGCTACTTTTATTGTTTTTACTGATTATGCCAAACCTAAGTTTGTTTAATGAATGGAATTAATTAATTGCTAATATTTCATTTTCTTCAGTAGAGGGGGGCTTGAAATAGTCGATTATATTTGCTAATGGTTTGGTTTGCTGTGATATGTGCTGGAGAGCACCCCTTTCTTTCATGCAAATGATATACAACTAATTGTTATCTAGGAGCTCCTTTATGCCAATAGGACTGATAACAGGATTTTCACTATCTACATCAATAGAAAGATTTGATACTAGACTACCGAGGAACTGCAAGCTCAGAAGTACATCTATCACTAAAATAGTGAACTGGCCAATCATACTAGCCAGCTTCAATGGCTACAAACTCATGACTCATTTTTTTTCTACCAGTATTAAAGGCCAACATTCCATCCCTGTATAGAATAATCCAGAAACACAATTTATTGAAACACTACGCAGGCATAAAAGGTCAAACAGATTCGGTTTGGACTTGAAGAAGGAATATTAGCTCTTGAAAGCTAATCAAGAAATATACTAAGGGGGTCATTTTCTAAGCCTATCGCACGCGAAAAGGGACTTTTCGCACGCGATAGCTTGCCAGGGGCAGAGTCTGGGAGGAGTCGGGGTGGCGAGGAGGCGGATGCGGCGCTATCTTCGCTGGGAGCGATAAGGTAAGCAACGTTATCGCACCCAATAGCACCACCTTTCTGTTAGGAGTTCTGTTAGGAGTTAGCAATCTGTTAGGAATTAGCAAACAGATAGGGATATTTGTGGGTGGATCCTTGGGCTGGTGGCAGATGTCCACGCCCCGGGGGAAGATCCCGAGAGGGACCACCGATCAGGCACAGAGTTTATTTATTTATTTATTTATTTATTTATATTCTTTTAATATACCGATGCTCAAGACCAGGTCTTATCGTACCGGTTTACAATAAACTAGGGGGTAAACCAGTTAACACTGAAAGCGAAAGTTACATTACAACAGGGAATGTCGAACAAGGCTGTTAGAAAAAAGGGATAGATTAACAATTTCTAACTGGAGAGTAGTGCTTGTAAGCAGAGAGTAATTGCTTACATGGTAAGAATTATATACAATTTACACAGTGGAGTCGATTAGGCAAGTTATATGAGAGAGCAGTTAGCAGAAAAATAGGTCCTTTGTGCGGCGGAAAGAGGACGCAACCTTGGGGTGTTGGTCTGTGTGGGTTACCATAAGGCTTCTTCAAGGATATGCTTGGGTGAACAGCCATGTTTTTAATTTTTTTCTGAATGTGATATGACAATGTTCTTTGCGGAGATCTGGCGGGAGAGAATTCCAGTGATGCGGACCGGCAGTTGATAGCGCTCGTTTTTCAATGGCATTGTGTATAGCGGATTTGTTCGGGGGAACCTGGAGGGAGTCTCTGTATGCAGATCTGGTTGGTCTTGCTGAGGAGTGTGGTTTGAAGGGTATGGTGAGTTGGAGAGAGGATTGCTGAAATATGGTTTTGTGAATGATGGTCAGTGTCTTGAAGAGAATTCTGTAACGGATGGGTAGCCAGTGAAGTAATTTTAGAATCGATGTGATGTGGTCCATACGGCGAGAGTTTGTGAGGATCCTGGCTGCAGCGTTTTGCAGCATTTGAAGAGGTTTGGTAGAAGAGGCCGGGAGACCAAGCAGCAGCGCATTACAATAATCAATCTTTGAGAATAGTATGACTTGAAGGACCGAGCAGTAGTCATGGAAGTGTAGGAGAGGTCTTAGCTGTTTTAGGACCTGTAGTTTGTAAAAACCTTCTTTAGTGGTGTTGTTAATGAATTTTTTAAAGTTAATTCTGGAGTCTAGGATGGCTCCAAGTTTGGAGACAGACACACACTAGATCTTTTATTAAACCATATAAGGAACCACCAGAGGTGGCAGTAGTGAGCTGGAGTGCCCAGCACTCCAGCTCACTACTGTAGTGAGAAACTGAATAGTGAGAAACTATATTCAGTAGTGAGAAACTATATTCAGTTTCTCACTACTGTTGAGAAACTGAATATAGTGAGTAGGCAGGGTATGCAGAGTACAGGTAAGGAACCTTGAATAGGCCCTCGAGGAGCGAGTACCTGGTTCCAGGGAAAGCTCTGAGAGAGCGATGGTAACTCACTGATGTAGTTGGCAGTGATGACTTCCAGGTAGAAGAGAATACGAGCAAGTCTGGGAACTTGGGCCCTCGAGGAGCGAGTACCGGTTCCAGACTGTCACCTGAAAAACAAAGGAGAGAGCGAGGTCCCCAAGGAGCTGGTACCCCTGGTAAGTCCGAGGAAGCAGAGTAGCTTATATAGAGTAACCCTTGCTAACTCAATCTGTTAGAAAATTCTAAGACCTTATATATCCGTCGTGGGTGACGTCATCTCAGGGGGACACCCCTGAGGTTCGCGCCATCGCCGGTACTTCAGTTGGAGCCATGCCGCGCACGTGCCTCTAGGTCTCCAGGAAACATGGCGGGTTGCAGCGTCTAGGCAGTCCGGGGATGCTGGAGGACTTTGGCAGAAAGCCGCCATGGCAGCCAATCTTCCCGTGGGCGAAGAGGGAGGCGCCAAAGAGGTAAGGAGGGCGGAGAGAGGGCATCGGGAACCGACTGACACAACAGTACCCCCCTTCAAAGGGCGATTTCCTCTTTGGGTACCAGGCTTAGATTTTGAAGGATGCGTGAGGTGGAACTGAAGAAGCATCTCTTTATCCAGGATATTGGTCTGAGGCTCCCAAGAGATCATCTCGGGGCCGAAACCTTCCCACTTTAGAAGGTATTCAAAAGTCTTGCTTCTTTTATGAACATCCAGAATCTCTGTGACTTTGAGTTCTAATTTGTCTTCTGTATTGATGATAAGTGAGTCTTGAGATATAGAAGATAGTTCACTAGGAGTTGTATCATCTTCGTCTTGAGATATTGAAGAACATTCACTGGTTAGTGTATTGTCTTCGTCTTGAGATATTGAAGAACATTCACTGGTTAGTGTATTGTCTTTGTCTTGAGATATTGAAGAACATTCGCTGGTTAGTGTATTGTCTTTGTCTTGAGATATTGAAGAACATTCGCTGGTTCGTGTATTGTCTTTGAATTGAGATATTGCAGAACATTCACTGGGTATCGTATCATCTACCTTTCCCCCAAAGCAAATGTCCGCACCAGCTGGCGACTCTGATGGTTGAGTAAGGTCCTTCTGGAGATTCTCTTCCATATTTTCCAACATTGCTTTATTCTCAAAAGCTGTGAGAAAGTACACCTGTCCTTTTGGAGACTCAGCTCTAGACTTCTGTCGTATGGCACAGTCATAGGGCTCCTGTGGAGGAAGAATATTAACTACTTCTTTGGAGAAGATTTCCCCAAAGGGGGTGTACTGGAGCGGCAGTCCCGGTACTGCTGAAATCACAGGCATGTCAATAATAGGCAATATCTCCTTAAGGCATTTCCCATGACATTCTGAGCCCCAGTGGGAGAGTCCAGAGATGCCCAGTCAAATTGGGGTTGGTGTACTTGCAACCAGGGAAACCCCAGGACGATAGGGTGCACTTTTCCAGTATGAAGAAGGAGAGTGATTCCATATGAAGAGCTCCAGTGCGGAAGTAACTGATTCGATTTGGCAAGTCACATCCCCCGATAAGGGCTCTCCATGAATAAAGGATAATCGTACTGCGTTTTTCAACTTGATGAGGGGGATCCTCAAATATTCCACTAGACGTCTGAGAATGAAGTTGCCTCCTGCCCCTGAGTCCACCAGGGCAGGAGTCCGAACCGTGACTGGTCCGTAGGTCAAGAAGACTGGGAGAGAGAGCATAAGAGAAGGCGCAGTAAGGCCTAAGAACAGTCCTCCTGTAGGACTTTGGCCCGTCCGTGCTTTTGGACAAGTGAAGCATGTAGAAACATCGTGGCCAGGCTGACCACAGTACATGCAAAGGCCGTGCTTCTTCCGAAATCTTCTCTCTTTGGGAGTCAAGTGTCCATGACCAAGTTGCATAGGTTCATCTGTATCAGCAGTAGGGATTACTGGAACCATCCACGGTGTAGAGACAGCACTGGCCTGTTTCAACTCAGGTAATACCCTAGGCTGGAGTTCCTTCACTTTGTCCTGGAGTCGTTGATCAATCTGACTGGCCAAGGCTACTAATTCGTCCAGCGAGTCAGGTGTTTCACGAGCAGCCAGCTTGTCCTTTAAATGGGTATCCAGGCCTCTGCAAAAGAGAGTCGAGACATTTGGGGTCCCAGCGAAGTTCTGCCACAAGAGTTTTGAACTGTATGGCGAATTCAACCAATGATCTGTTGCCTTGCTTCAAATCCACCAAAGCAGAACCGGCTACAGCAGTTCGAGCAGGGTCATCGAAAACAGATTTAAATAAGTCCATAAATCTTTCTATGTCCTTCAAAATGGAGTCCTTGTGTTCCCACAAGGTAGATGCCCAAGACAAGGCCCTATCATCCAGGTACGAAAGGATGTAGGTGGTCTTGGAAAGAGCCGTGGGAAATAAAGATGGCTGTAAGGCAAAGTGCATGCAGCACTGGTTCAAAAAGCCCCGAGTCTTCTGGATTTATCCGGAAAAGCGGATTGGAGCCACCAGTGGTACAGCAGTCTTTAAAGTTACCTCCTGTAACTGACCTTCTTGATTGGAGGCTGTGCCTTGAACCTTCTATGTGTGTAGCTGATGAAACGCTGAAGTAAGTTTCTCCGAGGCTTCTTGCTGCTCCGTAATGCGCTGGGCCATGCCCGGTATGGCCTGCAAGGCATGGAGTTGTGCCGGATCCATGGAGTTAGCAATCTGTTAGGAGTTAGCAATCTGTTAGGGAGTTAGCAATCTGTTAGGAGTTAGCAAACAGGGATATTTGTGGGTGGATCCTTGGGCTGGTGGCAGATGACCACGCCCCTGGGGGAAGATCCCGAGAGGGACCACTAGTCAGGCTCAGAGTTTGGAGACAGACACACACTAGATCTTTTATTAAACCATATAAGGAACCACCAGAGGTGGCAGTAGTGAGCTGGAGTGCCCGACAGGGCCGTAGTCCCTCAGGTACTGGAACAGGAATCCCTGGATGGCTGAGCTGTTGAGAAACTGAATATAGTGAGTAGGCAGGGTATGCAGAGTACAGGTAAGGAACCTTGATAGAACACTCACACAATGGTCTCATAGAAACCCAGGAGCTGGAATGAATAGGCCCTCGAGGAGCGAGTACCTGGTTCTAGGGAAAGCTCTGAGAGAGCGATGGTAACTCACTGATGAAGTTGGCAGTGATGACTTCCAGGCAGAAGAGAATACAAGCAAGTCTGGGAACATGGGCCCTCGAGGAGCGAGTACCGGTTCGGGACTGTCACCTGAAAAACAAAGGAGAGAGTGAGGCCCCCGAGGAGCGGGTACCCCTGGTAAGTCCAAGGAGGCAGAGTAGCTTAGGTAGAGTAACCCTTGCTAACTAAATCTGTTAGCAAATTCTACGACCTTATATATCCGTCGCAGGTGACATCATCTCAGGGGGACGCCCCTGAGGTTCGCGCCATCGCCGGTACTTCAGTCGGGGCCGCAGCGCCCGCGTGCCCCTAGGCCTGCAGGAAACATGGGGGGTTGCAGCGTCTAGCCGGTCCGGAGACGTCGAAGGACTTCAGCAGAAGGACGCCATGGCAGCCAATCTTCCTGTGGGCGAAGAGGGAGGCGCCAAAGAGGTAAGGAGGGTGAAGAGAGGGTGTCGGGAATCGACGGACACAACACTTTCATGGTGGCGCTATTGGGTGCAAAAGCCGGTAGCGACACCACGGTGGTGCGATCGCTGCCAGCTTTTTCAGGCCTGCCCCCCCCCCCCCCCACCCCTTTAACGCTGGGATTCACCATTCTCTGCGAGAATGGAAAATCCAGCCCTAAGTTAGGCCAATAAAAAGACATTATTTTATATATTTCTTTTTCTATATTGACATTTACGTCTGTGCATTCAAAAAGACTAACATAGCAATCGGATTAACACTGTGAAATAATGCTAAACAAGGGAAAAAATGATCTTCTAAAGAGAAAACTTTGAAAAATGTTACCCTAGTATTACATTTCTCTGCCTCTGGGAGAAATCTTTCATCTATCAATGTATCTGTTCCTACAGAGAAAGAGAGCCATTAACACCAACCCATTATAAAAGAACAGCATTCAAGATATATAAAAGATCCCAAAGGGAGGAGCACAAAGAAGCATATTTGAATCAACTGAGGGAGACAAAGAAATTAATCAAGTTGGCAAAAAGTCAAGCGGAAGAGAGGATTGCCAAGGAGATAAAAAATGGTGACAAAACATTTTTCAGATACATCAGCGAAAAGAGAAAGGTCCAAAGTGGTATAGCAAAATTGAAAGGTGGTAATGATCAATGTGTGGAGAGTGACGAAGAAATGGCAGAAATATTAAACGAATACTTCAGCTCTGTGTTCACTAAAGAAGACCCTGGAGAAGGACCATCTCTACACAACAAGAAACTGGAGGGAAGTGGAATAGATGAAAATCCTTTCACAGTAGAAAATGTGTGGGAAGAGCTAAAGAACCTGAAAGTGGACAAAGCCATGGGGCCTGATGGTATTCATCCAAGGATATTGAGGGAGCTCAGAGATGTTCTGGCGGCTCCACTGTGTGACCTGTTCAATAGATCCCTAGAAACGGGAGTGGTGCCGAGTGATTGGAGAAGAGCGGTGGTGGTCCCGCTTCACAAGAGTGGCAACAGGGAGGAGGCTGGAAACTACAGACCAGTTAGCCTCACTTCGGTGGTGGGAAAAGTAATGGAGTCACTGCTGAAAGAGAGAATAGTGAACAATCTACAGTCCGGAGAATCGATGGACCAGAGGCAACATGGATTCACCAGGGGAAGATCCTGTCAGACAAATCTGATTGACTTTTTTGACTGGGTAACCAAGGAATTGGATCAAGGAAGAGCACTCGATATCATATACTTGGATTTCAGCAAAGCTTTTGATACGGTTCCGCACAGGAGACTGGTGAATAAAACGAGAAGCTTGGGAGTGAGTGCCGATGTGGTGACCTGGATTGCAAATTGGTTGACGGACAGAAGACAATGTGTGATGGTAAATGGAACCTTCTCTGAGGAGAGAGCGGTTATAAGTGGTGTACCGCAAGGATCGGTGTTGGGACCGGTCCTGTTCAATATCTTTGTGAGCGACATTGCGGACGGGATTGAAGGTAAGGTTTGTCTTTTTGCGGATGACACTAAGATCTGCAACAGAGTGGACACGCCGGAAGGAGTGGAGAGAATGAGACGGGATCTAAGGAAACTGGAAGAGTGGTCGAAGACATGGCAGCTGAGATTCAATGCAAAGAAATGCAAAGTCATGCATATGGGGAGTGGAAATCCGAATGAAATGTATTCGATGGGGGGGGGGGAAGGCTGATGTGCACGGAGCAGGAGAGGGACCTTGGGGTGATAGTATCTAATGATATGAAGTCTGCGAAACAATGCGACAAGGCGATAGCAAAAGCCAGAAGAATGCTGGGCTGCATAGAGAGAGGAATATCGAGTAAGAAAAGGGAAGTGATTATTCCCCTGTACAGGTCCTTGGTGAGGCCTCACCTGGAGTACTGTGTTCAGTTCTGGAGACCGTATCTTCAAAAAGACAAAGACAAGATGGAAGCGGTACAGAGAAGGGCGACCAGGAAGGTGGAGGATCTTCATTGGATGACGTACGAGGAGAGATTGAAGAATCTAAATATGTACACCCTGGAGGAGAGGAGGAGCAGAGGTGATATGATACAGACTTTCAGATACTTGAAAGGTTTTAATGATCCAAAGACAACGACAAACCTTTTCCGTAGGAAGAAAATCAGCAGAACCAGGGGTCACGATTTGAAGCTCCAGGGAGGAAGATTCAGAACCAATGTCAGGAAGTATTTCTTCACGGAGAGGGTGGTGGATGCCTGGAATGCCCTTCCGGAGGAAGTGGTGAAGACCAGAACTGTGAGGGACTTCAAAGGGGCGTGGGATAAACACTGTGGATCCATAAAGTCAAGAGACCGCCAATGTAGAGTGGGTGGCTCACCAGAAAGATGACTACTGCCCGGAGACAATACCCTTATTAAATAAACATACAGATGCTTACTGTGACTCCAACATCGCTCTAAGCTTCAACGGCAAGAGGAAATGTGGAAAAAAGGATTTGCTATCACAAAGAGGGGAGTAGCTGGCTTGTTACGGCGGTTACTACCCCAAACCAAATAAGCCTAATACTTCACTTTCCAAGCATATACAGCATAGTTCTCTGCTTCAACGGCAGGGGAGAAGTAAAGAGGGTTCGCACTCACAAAGCGGGGAGTAGCTGGCTTATTACGGCGGTTACTACCCCAAACCAAATGTGCCTGATACTTCGCTTTCGATGCATATCCAGCATGGCTCTCTGCTTCATGGCATGGGAGAGGCTGATACATCAAACATTTCCAGCATAGCTCTCTGCTTCAACAGCAGGGGAATAAGAAAAGCTGAGGCTTCACGCATATCCAGAATAGCTTCAACTGCAGGGGAGAAGAAAAAAAAAAAAAAAAGGATTCGCACTCACAAAGCAGGGAGTAGCTGGCTTGTTACGGCGGTTACTACCCTAAACCAAAAGGGCCTGATACTTCACTTTCAATGCATAACCAGCATGGCTCTCCGCTTCAACGGCAGGAGAGAAGAAAAACAACCAATAGGGGCTGTATGACATAGTCTGGGTAAAGGGAATAAACATGGGTGTAGCTTGCTTATTGCAGCAGTTACTACCCCTACTACCCCTAACTAATCAAGCTAGGTATTTCACTTGGATGCAGCTCCATCACTGCTCTCTACATTAATGGTGGGGGTGGAAGGGAAATAGAACCAAGAGTTAAGTGAAAATGATAAGTATGAGAGAAAAAAAATGTGTGAAGCTCGCTGGGCAGACTGGATGGGCCGTTTGGTCTTCTTCTGCCGTCATTTCTATGTTTCTATGTTTCTATGTAACACACACTACAAATAATGTACTTCTTACCTCCTTTCTCGATTTATATAAATCAAATAACTTTAAAATAATGAAAGTTCTACATGCACCATCCTCTTATTATTCATAAATGTATTTACATCAATATGCAGCTGTTGCTTTTGTGGCCTTGAGTTTGAATATTGAAGTTAGGGCCACTAGAATTATGACCCTCTTTGTGCTGACTCATTTTGAAGAGAAGACGGTGGGCAGGTTGACGTCGTCTTCCCCAGTTATATCAATACTGCGATCTGACTGTAACAATACAAGGTCATGCCTCACAGTTTGCATTAATGATCTGAAACACCGAGAGCACTCAAGGAAGCTTGGTAAACCAGATCAGATGATTTATAAATACCCCACACGTCTAGAGCCACTCAAGTCTAAAGATGCACAAACTTAAAAAAAAAAAAAAAAGTTTGTGAACTTGTTTTGGGAAACCTGCAGAAAGCTCACATGGTCTTCAAATTAGTTCAGCAAGTCTCTTACAAAATAATTATTGTTTCAGCCCGGCAACTATATATAAAGAGCTTTAAGCTAAGTCATGGTTATGTTCCTTCGCATTTATAAATAGTTCATTTTACTCGCTTTAAACTTAGTTAAGTTCATGTTTTGTTCACATTTATAAATAGTTCATACTACTCGCATATATCAAGAGTTCTCTGTAAAGCATTTATAAGCTAAGTTCATGGGTAATGCAAACCAATGTGATACTCACAGTGAATGTTGGTATATAAAAACTTTTAAATAAAAATAAATAAATAAATAAATAGAATAACTAAGTGGCAATCTGTGCACTGATTACTATTTATTTATTTATTTAACGGCTTTTATATACCGACGAACGTTGGGAACATCTCATCGGTTTACAGAGAACAAAACAGTTCTGGCCTTCTGCTCCTTGGGTCAGTCAGAGCTGGGAGGTGCTGCAGAGTTAGATCTCACAGCCATGGCGGGGGTGGGGGTGGATGATGAACAGAACAGACTGCTTTAGGTTCTTTGACCTCAGGGTCCTGTTCTGGTGCATGGCCCCTAGCCGAGGACTGTCCCTGCAATGATTGGGGGAAAAATCCTCAAGTGGTTGCAAATGAAGGCTCAGAGTGCCATATTCCGGTCCCTGAATGACCTTGAAGCCCAAAGGTGAACTGGGAAATTACAAGATCAAAAACAAAAAAAACCTGATGCAAATCTACATTGCCATTTCAGCAGATCTGCCTGATTTGAGGGGTCCACAGTGGGCAAAATTCAGTGAATCAAATGTGGTAACATTTTCCTCAAATTTGTTCAATGTTAAATTTTCTATGCATCCCTGTAAAGCAGGTTTGTGTGCTGTTAGCCATATCCAGCAGGCAATTACAGTAACTGGCTTCCTGGTCTTGGCGGGAAGGCTGTCAGATAACCTGGGCTGGCTGACTTTACCACACTCCTTAGTATCCATTAATTGACTGAACAGCATGATAGGAACAAAAATAATATTCAGAAAAATAGTAACTTTAGGTTGCTGAAGTATTGATTGATCCGTACTTGAAGAAAACAGATTACCATTGGCCTTAGGTAGATCTTGCACATGCACTGAAATCACTGTGATAATTACCCTCATTTTCTCCTTTCTGTGTGAGGATGAATAATCCCACTTCAGATGCAAACTGGGCTACCACAGTGCAGTGCACTAAGCCCAGTTCTCCCTTCTAACATGCACATTTAGAATATGAATTTCATTCCCTCTGCTGAGCAAACCAAACAACTGATTTCTGTTTCCTGTGGTATTTGGACACCTGGAGGCTGCAGTCTCTAGTTTGTAGTCGGTAGCTACTTGATTCCCCTTTCTACATGCCACTTTCACCTTAACTGGTTTCTATTTTCTCTCAGCGGTGCTGTAAAACCAACCCCTCTTCCATCATCCTGGGATTCACAAACTGTATTCATTCTGTTGGCATTTCTATGCAGGGGCAGACTTCTCGATAGGCACATCAGGTAACTGCCGAAGGGAAGCAGCCGCCCTGGCACTAGAAATCTGCCCCGTCGCTGAAAGCAGCACCAGCGGTTGCTCCTGCGCGGCCGGATGGCAAGCCCATGCATCATCAAGAGGAGACCCCCCTGCTTCCCAAGCTGGCCACAAATTCAGAGAGGGACCATCTCCCCCTACCCACCCAGGGAGTGTGAATCGGAAGAGGGGCAGACGGAGCTGGCTATCCATGCCCAGGGGTTGCTCGAGACTTGAATCCACCACTGTTTAATCAGGGGCTTTTAGTAACAAATTCCATAAAGGCACAGAGTCCCTGCCTGAAAGAGCTTGTAATCTAAGGGGGTACTGAGGCCACCCCCTCTCCATAATGAGAGCCGTTTATTACTCGGGTTATTGTATGCACAGCCACTTGTGCGGTTCAATTCTCTCTCCTGTACTGCATAAGTCTACAAAAGTACTGGGCGATATCAAAGCTGAAACTCATTTGTATTTATCTAATATGGGATTGGATGCACAGGTCAAACGTTGAAACAGAATTTCATTCCAAACATCTTCTAACAAATAATACACATTTGCAAAACAATACCTAATATATTTATTTTATTTATATGCCCCTTAATGCACAAGGCCCTAAGCGGCTCACAAACCACATCCATAACAATAAAAAGATAAATACACGGGCAGCTGGCCATATGCTGAAGTGGAAATCCATGTCCGTTTTTAGCTGGGATTTCATTATCAAATTCTCCTTTTGAAGCCGTTACTGTCAGCTCAAACAGATTTTGGTGGAAGGAATGGCCCCCCCCCCCCATGGTAAGGTGGTGGTACACAGGCCTCCCAGGAGGAGGGTGGGTGATTGCTTCCAGAAGGGGGCGCTGCGGGCCTCTGGCGTGCAAGGCCGAGGTTTTTTCCTTCCAGCTCTGGCCCTGCAAGGTGTGAGCATGAAGAAAGGGAAAGGGAGTCAATAGAAAGCTGTCTTCCTCTTAGCAATGAAAGTAAATGTAGACAGTAAAGCCCATCGTGCCTGGGTACGTTTCCTTACCTGCTGCATCTGCTCTCCAGCTTTACCGGCACCTTCCTAGGCAACTCAGCTTAAATCCAAAGGTCATTTAGCTGGAAATAGGTTTAAAGTACAACACCGTCCCCCCTTAGCAGGAAAACACTGGCCCCATTCCTCCTAGGTGACGCAGACATAGCTATCCTGAAGCCCCCTGGTGATGTAATCATAGTAACATCCGAAACGGCAGCAGCTGAAGACCAAATTTGTCTATCCAGTCTGCCCGATTGAGATTTTTACATTTTGGGTAAATAATCCCCATATGCAACTGAGCACCATCTCCCTCCATGTCTTTTACCTGATCTCTCAACTCTTTTCCTACCACTGCCCTCAATTTGTGTCCCAGGCAGGCCCAAAATTTTGTTAGGTGTTGGCCTTCACCATTTCCACTGGTAGGCCTTTTCAGGTCTTGTCATATTTAACTTTGCTTCTTATAGGAAGCCACTAAATGTAGATGACTAGAATATGATGGGAGATTAAAAACTGCAAAACCCATCTAGTCTGCTGATCAGGGCTCGTGGAAGCTCCTTCTTCCCACCTGTGCGACACAGAAGAGAGAATGGCATGGTGTGGGCCTGCGCTGTGGGGGGAGGATAGACCATACTCCAGCCTAGTCGGTGGTCCCTCTCGGGATATCCTCCCGGGGGCGTGGTCATCTGCCACCGCGGCCCAGGGATCCACCCACAACTACATCAGATTGCTAACTCCTAGCTCTAACACAGAGCTTTCCTAACAGATTGCTAACTCCTATATGATTGCTCCTCCCATCAGATAGCAGAATACATCACCTGCCTTATCAATGTTTTACAATTAACTTATGCTTTTTCCTGTTTTCTTCAGATGGATCCTTCTTCCATTTTTAGAAGGATGTTTTTTGGCTAAAATAGCCTCTTTCACCTCACCTTTTTATCCATGCCGGTAATCGTTTTGTCTTTCTTCCACTTTTCTTAATGCGTGGACTACGCTTATAAGATTGTATGTTTAAACCATGTCCATGCCAGTTGTACACTTTTAACCTTTGCAGCTGCACCTTTCAGTTTTTTTCTATTTTCCTTATTTTATCAAAGTTTCCCTATGAAAATTTAGTGATAGAGCTTTAGATTTACATGACAAAGAGCATGTTTTTGTTTGTGCATGTGTGAAAGAGTGAGGGTATGTATGTATTTGTGTGTGTGTATGTATGAGAAAGAACATATATGTGTGTGTATATGTATGACAAAGAGCATGTTTGTGCATGTATGAGAGATAGAGGGCATGTCTGCATCTGTGTTTGTGTATGTATGTAAGCGAGAGGGAATGTTTGTATATGTATGAGAAACAACATATGTGAACGTATGAGAGAGAGAGTGCATGTCTGTGTATGTGTGTGTATGAGAGAGAGAGGGCATGTCTGTATCTGTGTATTTTTGTAAGAGAGAGGGAGTGTTTGCATATGTATGAGAGAAACAACATATGTGAACGTATGAGAGAGAAAGCGCATGTCTGTGTATGTGTGTGTATGAGAGAGATAGGGCATGTCTGCGTCGGCTCTGTATCAGAAGGTTTATAAGGAGAGGCTGAAGGATCTGAATATGTATACCCTGGAAGAAAGGAGGTGCAGGGGAGATATGATACAGACCTTCAGATACCTGAAAGATTTTAATGATGCACAAACTTTGAAACTTTTCTGTTGGAAAGCAGACAGTAGAACTAGGGGTCACAAAATGAAACTCAGGGGGGACAACTCAGAACCAACACCAGGAAATATTTATTTACGGAGAGGGTGGTGGATGCCTAGAATGCCCTTCCGGAAGAGGTGGTAAGAACGAAAACAGTAAATGAATTAAAAAAGGCATGGGATAAACACTGTGGATCCCTAAAGGCTCGAGGTTGGAAACGAAGAAAAGGCTGCATGGGGGTAACTTGCATGGAGTGGCAGTTACTACCCGAAACCAAATAGCTTTCATGATTTTGATGTAATTTGCAACATTGCTCTCTGCTTCAATGGCAGGGGTAAGAAAGGAATTGGATTCAGACATCAACCAAAACGAGGCCTGACTTTTACGGTCAGGGGCACTGATACGCAGACATTAGGGAAACAGCGCAGGGCTGCTTCTATAGCCAAGCCCAAAAGCAAAGCAGGTTCAAGCAGCAGCACTGTCTGAATCATCAAGAAGGCTGCTCACCCTGTAAAAATGTTGCTAGCAGTAAATTTGTTACGGGTTTGGCAGTCGCTTAGTTTTGATAGTAAATATTACTGCCCTTAACATAAGGCTTGGGGGGTAACCTACACGAAACAGCAGTTACCTACCGTGGGAAACTAGCTGGGCAGACTGGATGGACCATTTGGTCTTTTTCTGTCATCATCACTATGTTACTAACAGCCCGATTTTAAAAGGACCATGCATGTAAAAACTGGGGGTTACGCGCGTGGCCAGGCCTTGTGAGTGCCGCGCGCATTTTAGAATGAGCTCGGCCTCGCGCATAACCCTCATTACGCGCCGAAGTGGTGGACTGGGGGTATGGTCTAGGCGGGGAGGGGCGGGCTGGGGCAGCACCATTTTGCAATGTCCTGGTGACTTGCGCGCATGTTATAAACGTTTGTGAAGGAACAACCCCCTTTCTCTCCCCCTGCTATTCCAAGACAATCTCAGGGCATCTGGAAATCAAAAGACCTCAGGTATGGACAGCAGAGGATCTTTTTATGCTTATTAATTTTATCGAGTGCTGTTTGCTGTGTATGCTGTTTTTAAGTAATTTATGGCATATTTTTATGACTTTTAAATTACTGGATGAGGCTCTATTTGTCAGTTGTTTTGAAATATATATTTTTTTAATTAGGATGATTTTACTCTATTGATAATATATATTTCTTGATTTTGTTTGTTTTATGTGGTTTGTTTTTCCATAGATCCACTGCATATAAAGTCTGGCTTCTTGTGGTTTCCAATTAAGTTTTTGTCTACACATTTCTATTTAGAGTTCATGGAGTCTATTCTATATTTGTGTTCTGCATGGGTGATTGAGGGGAGGTATTCTGCTAGCCTATAGTTTCTGTGTAGGGATCTATAGCAGTCTGGCTTGTTCTGTGTTCCTAATAGGAGATGCGTTGGTGATTTAGGGCCTGGTGTAATATTTGCAACGTAGCTTTATCATAATTTAGGGTGTTACTGTTTGAGTGCTGGCAATTAGAGCTGTTTTGGTATGGGAGGTTCATCGCATTAAAATTGTACTACAGAAAATTCATGGCTTTCTGAGAGCCAAGCCCATACCCAACAAACATTACAATAAGCCTAATACCAAGTCCAAGTGTCCTTTTTACTTTTTTCTGCAGGGTTTTCTGGTTGGCACCACAGCAGGGCATGCAAATATAATTTACATGTTGTAAGTGATATTTTTACCTCAGAAGACTGTTCTCTGAATGTTCTTTTTCATGTAAAATTATTATAAATGCATAATTTTTAATTATGTGTGGGGAGGGTGTGACCCAGGGCAGCAGGCAGTAAGTTTTGTCTAGGGCGCCTAATACACTTGCACCAGCCCTGCTGCTGGTGATGTTCCCTACCCTCTGCCACATCACAGATACACGATCTCCAGTTTTACCCTTCTTTGCTTTCTCCATGCCATCTCAAGCTCTGTTGTTGTTCCTGCTGCTGCGGCCTTCATTCAGAACCTGCTGTATGCATTCATCTTCAAACTCTGGTAGTCCTGCATTGTTCTCTGATAGACTCTGGAATGTCACAAATGTAATTAAGCAGAAATTATATACCAGCCAGAGTCCCAAAATTCTAAACTCAATGATAATGTAAGTACACAATATAATCTTATGTATAGCAGACCTCATACAAGGCATACGTATTTCATGCTAATTAGCATTAGTATACCGCAGTATAATCATTGGTCATACAGTGTCCAGAATTTTTTAAGAATTTTCTTCTGCATACGTGAACATTAAAACGGCCCATTGGCATATTGTAAATTAAGTGACATTGCAAATTTTGCATAACATTTCAAGTGAAGCACTTAGCTTTGTGTTTCCGAGGAGTAAGCAGAGACATGGAGGTGAGGACGTGCACGGTGGCAAGCCCGACACGGACCGTGTTTCGGCTTCAAAAGCCTTCTTCAAGGGCCAATAGTATCTGCAAGTCAAACGTATTTTGAGTAAAAGAACATTTCAGCATAGATCATACATATATATATACTGTATAGCAATGGTACCAACGTGTAGATAGAATAACAGCATCTTAAGCAGTAGTATTTGTTTCTCCTCTGCCAGAGGGGACGCTATCGCGCCATTTTTCAATGAACTGCAACCCACCGTAATTAATAAATAAATATATATTTCAAACCCACCGTAATTAATATTTCATCACAGCAACTTTCATCTGCACAGCTCTCTCTGCTTGAGAAGGGGCTTTCCTTTGTGCCATCTTATTGTTATGACGCTTTCTTGACCAGATGTGATTTATTTCAATTTTTTCGCAAATTACAGCTGAAATTATTTTTTGCCTCTCAACCGCCCACTATAGACAGCTCTATTGTTGCTTCCAAATCTCTCTGGCTTCCCCCGGGCCCCATCGACCCTTATATCAAAACCTTTATCGATTTAGTCTTGAATGCTTTATCTCATATTGAACAGCATAAAGAACAGGTTCAATTTAATTTATCGCGTGATCAACACAAGGCGCTAGTAGAATTGAAACAATCTTCCTCCCTTGTTATCAAACAAGCCGACAAGGGTGGTGCTACCATCGTTATGGATAAAGTTTTCTATACAACTATGGTTTCTGAACATGTTTCTGACATGAATAATTACAGAATGCTTCCTCAAGACCCCGGTCCGTCTCTGCTCAAACAGATAGAGGACTGTATTGAAGATGGTTTTGCTACTGGTTTCATTACAAAAAAAGAATCTGTTTTCCTTGTTAATAAAGATTACAGATCACCAGTTATCTATATGCTTCCTAAGATACATAAGCATCCGACTAATCCTCCAGGTAGACCCATTGTCAATACAATAGGGTCCCTGTTAGAACCTTTGTCCATCTTCGTAGACAGATTCTTACAGCCTCTTATTCCCCAGATGGCATCTTTTGTTAAAGACACTAAATCTATGTTATCTCGTTTGGATTCTATACATATAACAACTACCTGTATTCTCGTGACCCTTGACATAAAAGCTCTCTACACCAGCATTCCGCAGGACACGGCTCTTCTGATTCTGGAACAATTTTTAGACACCCGTCCTAGACCTCATCGGGTACCCACTACATTTTTGGTCACTTTGGCTGAATTTGCCTTATGTAACAATTATTTTTTGGAAAATGATCACTTCTATAATCAGACACATGGAACAGCAATGGGGGCCACTATGGCCCCCAGTTTAGCTAATTTGTATATGGCAAATTTCGAGGAACAGCTACTATATCCTGCTCCAATTTTTTCATACATCTCCAACTGGACTCGTTATATCGATGATATATTTTTTCTTTGGCACAGTGATGTTACTCATTTAAACAATTTTTTACAGTGGTTAAATACTTTGGATCCCAATCTCTTTTTTTCTATGCAATATCATCATTCATGTATTTCATTTTTGGACATTTTAATTTCATTAGACAATGATCATTTTGTCACTACTCTCTATAAAAAACCAACAGACAGAAATACATTACTCCACTTTTCGAGTTTTCATGCTTACAGTTTAAAAAAAAGTCTTCCCATTGGCCAATTTCTGCGCCTCCGACGACTCTGTTCTGATAAAGTTGAGTTTGCCTACCAAGCTCAAGATTTGGCATCCCGATTACTCCATCGAGGTTACCCCCCGTCTGTAATCAAAAAAGCTTTAAAAAGAGCTTCTAACGCACAGCGTGAATGGTTGTTGTTGGAATCTACAGAAGCACGATCGGAACCCCCGCTGGTATGCACTATCCGCTATTCATCCAGATCTCAAGATATTGTCAAGATCCTCCGAGATCATTGGTATATTGTCCAAATTCATCAAATTTTTTCTGAATTTCCACTCATTGCTTTTAGCAGAGGCAAAAACCTTCGGGACTTGTTGACTCAAACCCGGACATTCACTGATGCATCTATCCGCTCTGATGAACCCCCCGGCCACTGGGCCTGTGGCAAATGCTCTATGTGTGCACAATCACTGGATGGCCCCCTTTGGATCGATAATGCTGGTACGACCCATGAGGCTTATTTTCATTCTACCTGTCTTTCTACCCACGTGATTTACATTATTGTCTGCCCATGTACTAAAATTTATGTTGGTAGAACAAAACGTAATATCAGGACACGTCTAATTGAACATCGCAGTTGTTTGAATACAGGCAAAATTAATGCACCTATTGTTCAGCATTGCCTCGACAACCAACATCAATTTATTGACCTCAAATGGCGGGTCATTGACCGGATTCTCCCTACAAAGAGAGGAGGAGATCTTCAGAAACTTCTCAATCTGAGGGAGCAGCGCTGGATATTCCACTTACGATGTGTAGAACCTGAAGGGCTCAATGCGGCCATTGAATGGTATTCTTTGTTATAAATCACCTAGTAACCATGTGCGTCATTTCCTGGGCGGAGCCTGATTTTTGATTGGTTGCAGTTCATTGAAAAATGGCGCGATAGCGTCCCCTCCGGCAGAGGAGAAACAAATACTACTGCTTAAGATGCTGTTATTCTATCTACACGTTGGTACCATTGCTATACAGTATATATATATGTATGATCTATGCTGAAATGTTCTTTTACTCAAAATACGTTTGACTTGCAGATACTATTGGCCCTTGAAGAAGGCTTTTGAAGCCGAAACACGGTCCGTGTCGGGCTTGCCACCGTGCACGTCCTCACCTCCATGTCTCTGCTTACTCCTCGGAAACACAAAGCTAAGTGCTTCACTTGAAATGTTATGCAAAATTTGCAATGTCACTTAATTTACAATATGCCAATGGGCCGTTTTAATGTTCACGTATGCAGAAGAAAATTCTTAAAAAATTCTGGACACTGTATGACCAATGATTATACTGCGGTATACTAATGCTAATTAGCATGAAATACGTATGCCTTGTATGAGGTCTGCTATACATAAGATTATATTGTGTACTTACATTATCATTGAGTTTAGAATTTTGGGACTCTGGCTGGTATATAATTTCTGCACTGCTGGGCAGCCATTCCCCCTTCTAATTGGGTGCTATAGGACTGTTGTGATCACAAATGTAATTAAAACATTGTTTTCGTTGTCCTACATTGGCAGCACTATATTTAAGTGCTATATATCCGCAAAGAGCTTTTCAACCATGGTAAATGTTTTGTGTGTGCTAGGCCGAAATGTATCTCTAAGGCAGCTAAGTGTTTACTACTGGTAATGAATAGAGCACGGAGGGGGCTGGTCCAGGTTAATCCTCCCTTGTTCGGTGTCCGTTCGCCATACCCTAAGTTTCATCCCCATTTTTTAAACATCACTGCTGTTTTTAGGCTTTTGTCCCTGATTTCTCACTCTGGTGTTTGAGGACAGAGCTATCCACATTAAGGCTGATTCAAACTCACATTAAGGCCAGCTGCAAATGATCTGACATACTTTGAGGGGCAGAGGACAGATTTTGGTGGCATGAAGTTGTAAGATAAATGATTTTCCCCCGCTTAGCATTACAGCCGCAGAGGCGCACACAGCAACTGTGCTGTTTACATTTAAAATTCACATTAAAGTGCTACAAGACTTAACCTGTGTTTGCAAGCAACAGCTAAATGCAGGGCACAGTGGTAACAGACATGGCGTCAACCATTTAACTCTCTGCATTACCTCCTTTGACAAATTTATATTTACCCAAGGCCTTTCGTTTTGTACTTTTTTTTTTTTTACTGCTAATACAGATTTTATGGTGCGATGTTACTGTTTTTCACCCAGTCCTAATTAAACCAACTTCTGGAAGCTTGCCGTGAACTGCTCAAGAGAAGCAGCAAACAAATTAAAATCACAGCACCGTAGGAAGGAACTGCTAGTCTTGAAGAGTTCTTTCTTGGTTAATTGTGTTCTGCATCACTTTGTAGATGGCGATAATAATTATTAAATACTGAAGGTACCTTTTGGCAATGATTTATATTATGGATTTTCCCAGGAAAATTCACAAGGTGATAAAGCCTCTGCCTGAAGCAAGCTTACAATGTTGACTGAAGCACAAGGAAGTTTGAAGCAGCCAAAAGAAACAGTTGTTTTGTCAAAACATATCAATAATTCAATATCCCCCTCGGTTCCTTCTTCCACAGTTGCCAGCTCGTTAGACATGGAAGTTGGGTTAATGAAGTGACACTGTGGTGGCCTGTCAGAGCTGGGGCGGAAGGAGGACAAGAAACCATGGGTTAGAGGCCTAACAATAAATCACAGAAATAAAGGTCAGCACACAAGCGATAACTTGCAGGCAATACTTTCTTTTATTGGACTAACTTAAAAAAAAATTGGTGGCTAACTTTTGAGAGTGCTGCGCCTTTCCTCAGGTGCTCATTCCAGGATGCACCTACCATATCCTATGAATATTTCACCCATGGCTGTTTGATCTTTTTTTTCCCTGATGGAGAACTGTTCTTTGAATAGCCTCCGAAGTACAAAAGGATTCTACAAAATGGTGCCACAGCATATATAGAACACCAGATGAAGAACACATAGCTCTCAAAAGCTATTAACAAAGGTATTTCTACAGATCAGCAGACATGCTACTTTATAACAGTGAATCAAAAGCCAAAAAAAACCCTGTGGTGTATGGTCATCATTAGCATATTATAAAACCAATACTGAAGCTGATGTCGGTCAGAGTAATTGCAAAATCACTATTTTTCAAGAAAATTAACAATTTTTGGAAATTATTTTTGTTTGTTGGATAATACATTGTTTAATTTTTTTTAAATAATTCTTTAGCGATTTTACAGAGGGGATCACGCATTAGGAATGTAGACAGCTGGGTGGCTGGTGGGCGTGAGGATCGCCTGGTAACATGCCTACCTGATGTGAATGTGGCAGACCTCACGTGTCACTTAGATAGATAGGATTTTAGACAGTGCTAGGGCAGAACCGGCCTTCGTAGTACATGTGGGCACCAACGACATAGGAAAATGTGGGAGGGAGGTTCTGGAAGTCAAATTTAGGCTCTTAGGTAGAAAGCTACAATCCAGAACCTCCAGGGTAGCATTCTCTGAAATGCTCCCTGTTCCACGCGCAGGTCACCAGAGGCAGGCAGAGCTCCGGAGTCTCAATGCATGGATGAGACGATGGTGCAAGGAAGAGGGATTCAGTTTTGTTAGGAACTGGGGAACCTTTTGGGGAAGGGGGAACTCTTTTCCAAAGGGATAGACTCCACCTTAACCAGGGTGGAACCAGGCTGCTGGCGCTAACCTTTAAAAAGGAGATAAGAGCAGCTTTTAAACTAGAACAAAGGGAAAAAACGACAGTCACTCAGCAGCACATGGTTCGGAGAGAGGTATCTTCAAAGGATACTAATGATGCATTAGAGTTAGGGCATCTCAACAGAGAGGTTCAAATAATAAGAAAAGTAGTCCAAGTGCCTATAATTAAACATTCACCTGAGCTAAAAGATTTCAATTTATCCCTGTCAACTGAAAAGCAGAGTGTTAATACAAACAAAAAACACATTTTGAAATGTTTATATGCTAATGCCAGAAGTCTAAGAAGTAAGATGGGAGAATTAGAATGTATAGCAGTGAATGATGACATAGACTTAATTGGCATCTCAGAGACATGGTGGAAGGAGGATAACCAATGGGACAGTGCTATACCGGGGTACAAATTATATTGCAATGACAGAGAGGAGCACCCGGGAGGTGCTGTGGCGCTTTATGTCCGGGATGGCATAGAGTCCAACAGGATAAAGATCCTGCATGAGACTAAATGCACAATCGAATCTTTATGGGTAGAAATCCTTTGCGTGTTGGGGAAGTGTATAGTGATAGGAGTATACTACCATCCACCTGGCCAATTGTTATAATTAGTGAGGTTTGGGTGGACCTTTGGACACTGTGGCAGTTGACCATGCCCACGGGGGGAAGTCCCGTGAGGGGCCACAGGTCAGGCTCAGCTTAGGACACACAAACACAGAGATTGATCTTTTATTAGACAATGTGATGAAGCCACCAGAGGTGGCAGTAGTGAGCAGCTGAAGTAGCCCGACTGGGCTAGTATCCCTCAGGCGCTGGAACAGCGACTCCTCCAGTAGCAGTGCTGTAGTGGAAAGAACTGAGAATAATGAGTACATTGGAATATGCACAAAGCCCCAGTATGGAGAACCCCAGGATAGGGAGAGCAGGCCCTCGAGGAGCGAGTACCTGATCCCTGAGAGCGGAGAGGCTTGAAGGTAATGTACTCACACAGTGGTTCCATGTAGGAGATGGCACTAGGGCTGGAACGGAGGCAGGCCCTCGAGGAGCGAGTACCTGGTTCCAGGGAACAGCTCTGAGGTGAAGATGGTAGTACTCACTGGTGTTGAAGATAGCGAATCCCTCCAGGCAGAAGAGAAGGTAGGAGCAGGCAGCAAGTCAGAGAACATGGGCCCTCGAGGAGCGAGTACCGGTTTCCTGATAGCGACCTGGAAAGCAAGTGAGGCCCCCGAGGAGCGGGTACCCTGTTAGCATTAAGAGTCCAATGGAAATTGGAGAGGCAGAGTAGCTGGGTACGGAGAGCAAATCCTATCTGTAAGATACCCCCTTGCTAACTCAAAGGCTAGCAAACATTGTAAGCTTTAAATATCCGGGCAGCATGTTGTCATCACAGGGGGACGCCCAGAGGTTCGCGCCAAGTAGGAAATAAGAGTGAGGGCCGCACGGCGCACGCGCCCTAAGGTACCAGCGGAGTATGGCGGGAGGCAGCGTCCAAGCTGGTCCGGGGATGCCGGAGAGGACGGCAGGCAGACGCCGTGGCAGCCAGGCATCCATCCACAGCAAGAGGAGGTGCAAAGAAAGAAAGGTAGGCGGAGTGAAGCCGTCGGGAAGGGTCGGTTGCAACACCAATATGGTGAGATAGACAGTGAAATGCTAAGAGAAATTAGGGAAGCTAACCATTAGTAGTACATTAATAATGGGAGATTTCAATTACCAAAGATTTGCTGTTGTGGTTAACCATTGACTCTTTCTGTGTAAGCTGTAGATTTAAATTACCCCAATATTGACTGGGTAAGTGAAACATCAGGACATGCTAGAGAGACAAGGTTCCTGGATGGAATAGACAGTTTTATGGAGCAATTGGTTCAGGGAGCAATTTTCTTTGTGCTCACACTACCCAAAACTCATTGAAAACTTTATGTATAATTTTTTTAGTAAATTGACCGAATCGGCAAGCCTGGCGACGCGCAACCCCACAGTTTTTTTAGAGGGAGCCGTCCGGACTTCTCATCATTTATGGTCCAATTCAGTTTAACCAGATTCCTAAATAAAGATCAATTTTTATAATTTTGCATTTTTTAAAGACTTTTTTAATTTTATAAATATCCCATGGACAGAAAAGAGTCAGCTCGACACCCGGCTGATGTTTCGCTTCTGCTTCTTCAGGAGCTTACAAAATTGAACCTCTCCCGCCAATTTTTTAAAGGGACTCTGCTTCTTCAGGAGCTTACAAACTTAATTCTTGCCCGCCAATTTTTTAAGGCTGGACTGGATGACATATCCCCCAGGGTTCTGAAAGAACTAAAAGAAGATATTTCAGACCTATTTCACTTAATTTGTAACCTATCATTAAAATCATCCATTGTACCTGAAGATTGGAAGATGGCCAATATAACCCCGATATTTAAAAAGGGCTCCAAGGGTGATCCAGAAAACTATAGACCAGTGAGCCTGAATTCAGTGCCGGGAAAAATCATGGAAACTGTTGTAAAGAATAAAATCACCAAACATTTAGATAGACATGGTTTAATGGGACACAGCCAGCATGGATTTACCCAAGGGAAGTCTTGCCTCACAAATCTACATTTTTTTGAAGGGGTGAATAAACATGTGGATAAAAGTGAACCAGTAGATGTGGTGTACATGGGTTTTCAGAAGGCGTTCGACAAAGTCCCACATGAGAGGCTTCTATGAAAACTAAAAAGTCATGGGATAGGAGATGATGTCCTTTTGTGGATTGCAAGCTGGTTAAAAGACAGGAAATAGTAGAATTAAATGGTCAGTTTTCACAGTGGAAAACGATAAACAGTGGAGTGCCTCAGGGATTTGTACTTGGACCGGTGCTTTTTAATATATTTATAAATGATGTGGAAAGGGGTACAATGAGTGAGGTGATCAAATTTGCGGACGACACAAAATTATGCAGAGTAGTTAAATCTCAAGTGGATTATGATAAATTGCAGAAGGACCTTGCGAAACTGGAAGATTGGGCTTCCGAATGGCACATGAAATTTAACGCGGACAAGTGGCAAAGTTATACATTTAGGGAAAAATAACCCTTGCTGTAGTTACATGATGATAGGTTCTATCTTAGGAGTTACCATCCAGGAAAGAGATCTAGGCATCATAGTGGATAATACATTGAAATCATCGGCTGAGTGAGCTGTGGCTATCAAAAGAGCAAACAATCGGGCCGATACAGTAAAGTCTGCAGGAGAGCGGTCAAACGCCCGCTCTGCTGGCGCACGCGATGCAGTATTTAAATTAGGTCCGGCGGTAGATCCGGGCAAAAGGAGGCGTTAGGGACACTAGCGTGTTCCTAGCGCCTCCTTTTTGACAGGAGTGGCGGCTGTCAACGGGTTTGACAGCCGATGCTCAATTTTGCCGGGTTCAGGTCTCGAGCCCGCTGACAGCCACGGGCTCGGAAACTGGACGCCGGCAAAATTGAGCGTCCGGTTTTCAGCCCGACAGCCGCGGGCCGAAATCAAATTTATTTATTTTTTTACTCTTCAGGATCTTCGACTTAATATCGCCATGATATTAAGTCGGAGGGTGCACAGAAAAGCAGTTTTTACTGCTTTTCTGTGCACTTTCCTGGTGCTGGCAAAAACTAGCGCCTACCTTTGGGGCACTAATTTCTGAAAGTAAAATGTGCGGCTTGGCTGCACATTTTACTTTCTGTATCCCGCGCGCATACCTAATAGGGCGCTATTAGGTGCCGCGAGTTGGACGCGCGTTTTCCTCCCCTTACTGAATAAGGGGTAAGGGAAAACGCGCGTCCAATAGCAGGCTAACAGTGCGCTCCATCGGAGCGCACTGTACTGTATCGGCCTGATACGTTAGGAGTTATTAAAAGTTATTAAGAACGGAATGTGGCAAATAAAACGATGGATGTCATAATGCCTCTATCGCTCCATGATGAGACCACATCTTGAATATTGTGTGCAATTCTGGTCGCCGCATCTAAAAAAAGATATAATTGAATTGGAGAAAGTGCAGAGAAGGGTGACCAAAATGATAAAGGGCATGAGGTAAGGCTAATGAAGTTAGGGCTGTTCAGTTTGGAAAAGAGACAACTGAGGTGGGATATAATAGAGGTCTTCAAAATCATGAAAGAACTTGATCAAGTTAATGTAAATTGGTTATTTACTCTCAGATAATAGAAGGACGAGGGGGCACTCCATGAAGTTAGCAAGCAGCTCATTTAAAACAAATCGAAGAAAATTCTTTTTCACTCAGCGCATAGGTAAGCTCTGGCATTCATTGCCAGAGGATGTGGTTAAGGCAGTTAGAATAGCTGGGTTTTAAAAAGTTTTGGATAAGTTCCTAGAGGAAAAATCCATAAACTGCTATTAATTATTATGCAATAGTAGCTTGAGATTTAATGGTTGGGTACTTGCCAGGTTCTTGTGGCCTGGTTTTGGCCTCTGTTGGAAACAGGATGCTGGGCTTGATGGATCCTTGGTCTGACCCAGTATATGGCAATTTGTTCTGTTCTAATGCTCTTCTGTTTTTATGATTGGGTGAGCTCTGGTAGGGTTAGTAGAATGAAAAGGAGCTGAGTGGGAGTTGCACAAAGATGGATGAGAGAGAGGGAAGTCTGAAGAATAGTCGTTAATGTCTATCTCACTCCTCTCTGTCGTCCTCTTGGGCACCTTGATGTTTCTTATAAATGTTATGCAGATGATATACAATTTTTCTTTCCTCTTTATTCCACATGGGTTTCTACTATTCATTTTAGGCTGGATTTTAAAAGGCCTGCGTGCATAAAACTGGGGCTTTATGTGCATGGCCGGGCCTTGCATGTGCCGTGCGCATTTTAAAACAGGCCCGGCCGCATGCGTAAACCCTGCTACGTGCACAAGTGCTGGGCCTCTCGGAAGAGGCGGGCCAGGGGGGCAGGGCAGGGGGTGGGTTGGGACAGCGCCATTATATGTTGTCATGATGACTTGCGCACCGGCCAGCTGCCGGCGTGCGCAACTTACTTCAGCTCCGGCCCTGAACCAAACAAAACATAATAAAAAAAGACAGATAAGAAGGGTTAGGTGGTGAGGAGGAGGGGAGGAGGGGAGAAGGGGAGAGAGGAAGAGGGAGGGAGTTTAGGTAGGGGGGTGGGGAAGTTCCCTTCCAGTCCGCTCCATAATTGGAGCGGACTGGAAGGGAATGGGGGAAGGCCCGATTTCATCGCCGCTCATAATTTACTAAAATCCCGCCTCCACCCGCACCTCTGCACATCCATGTGCGGGCACCGAGAACCGCGTGCACATGGATGTGCACACGCACCTTTTAAAATCTACCCTTCTGCTTGTATCTGTCTTCAATCTATTCATTTCTGGCTTTCCACTTACAATCTTGTTTTGAATCTTAACAAAAACAGTGTCATTATCTCGACCCCACTCTTTCCATGTTACCTCACATTAGAAATATTGTTAAGAACTCCTTATACAAGTTAAGGAGGTTACAACACCCGGAGGTCCATATTCAGTAGGGCAGTTAGTGGACAAGTAATTCATCTAAAGTTAGCCGGGTAACTTGTCCGGTATACTTAGCAGGATAAACGTCCCTCTGAATATACTTGCTTAAAGGGATCCGACTACATGTAGCCAGATAACTGTGACTCCCGGCTCTGACTGAATATAGCCGGTTAGGCTCGTGTGGCAGGATAACGTGCTACTGAACTGGATATCTGGCTAACCTAGCCTAACCTAGCCAGATACACCTGATATTCAGCTAGATTAGCCGGATATCTCAGCCCCTCTCCGGAACGCCCTCAAAATGCTGCTTTTTTATCCGGCTAAATATAGCTGGGTATGGCATTTAAACGGATAACTACATGACTTTAGAATATGCACCTCCTGAAGCCGATATTACTACAGAACAATTTTCAGATTGTTCTCCAAGCTCTTCTTTCCCTCTCCCTTGATTACTACAAATCCCTTTATATGCTGGTCTCTCCCCCGAAATTCTATCCGTGCTCTACGAATCATTCAGAATGCGGCTGCACGTTTAATTACTAATACCCCACGTCACTCCGGTCTTCCTATACCTTTTCAAATTAAATACAAAATTGCCGTTTCCATTCACAACCTCCTACATAACTTGAAGTCCCCTTGGATTAGCTCTGTTCGAACACTTTTGTCCTCCACTCAGTTCCTACTGGATGCTCCCCCTCCCAAGGCAGCCAGGCTCGCTTCTGCCCGTGAATGCGCCTTCTCAATCTTTGGGCCGATTCCCTCTGCTCTGCACCTCACCCAGGACACAAAGATATTTTAAAAAGCATTAAAAACTCATTCATTTAAAGAAGCTTTCCACTAGTCCTTCTCACTCCAGCTTTATTCCACCTTGCAGGTGTTAGTAATATTATTTTATTATGTTTTGTTAGTCTGTTTTTCACTATTAAGAATGTTTTTATTGTATTCCCTCCCAGTGGGGAATGGGCACTCACAAGCCTCATATTGTACACGGAAGAAGGCAAGAGGCATCCTAACAATTGCTCATATAACAAGGAAAATCTTTCGCTCTGAGTTCTGCCTTAAATACCTCTCACTCCTAGCGCAATAATTCATGCAGTAGTCACTCCTAGCGCTCTGAGTTCTGCCTTAAATACCTCTCACTCCTAGCGCAATAATTCATGCAGTAGTCACTCCTAGCGCTCTGAGTTCTGCCTTAAATACCTCTCACTCCTAGCGCAATAATTCATGCAGTAGTCACTCCTAGCGCTCTGAGTTCTGCCTTAAATACCTCTCACTCCTAGCGCAATAATTCATGCAGTAGTCACTCCTAGCGCTCTGAGTTCTGCCTTAAATACCTCTCACTCCTAGCGCAATAATTCATGCAGTAGTCACTCCTAGCGCTCTGAGTTCTGCCTTAAATACCTCTCACTCCTAGCGCAATAATTCATGCAGTAGTCACTCCTAGCGCTCTGAGTTCTGCCATTTGGGTATTTTTGGTTTGCAAAAAAAACAAAAACAAAGAACCTCCTTCCACTCCCATTAAAGCTGGCTGCATAGTGAGAGGCGCCAAAGTGCCTTCTTCCATGTGGCTGGCACAATTTTTAAATCTATGATTGGTGGGGCAGGATCACTCCTAGCTTTTGCATTCTAAGGAGCCAACAGAAGGGGCTGGCCCCAGCATATGTTTCCATTGGGGGAGGTAGGAGGGGCCCAGGGAGGGCCAGCCAGGTAGACCAGGGCCCTGGGCCTAATATTTCAGATGTTGGAAGGGGGTTCAAAAGGACCTGGTGAGGTTCAACTTGACCTGGCTCAGTTCAGCTGGGTAGATCTGAGCTCTGAGGCTTTCTTGAGGGTAGGAGAGGGGTAGCGTTGGAAAGTCTCTGGTAGGCCTATTTTGAGGTTTTTTTTTTTAAATTGTGTTTTTAAATATTTTTTTTTTGTTTGGGAAACAAACTGAATCAAAACTTTAAACAAACTGAAAAATGAAATCCCCAAAACAAATAAAGAAACCAAAACAATTTTTTTTTCGCTACACACCCCTGAAGCAACAAAGTCATTTAGTTTTTCTTCTATGGCTTTATCCTCCTTCAGTGCCCCTTATGCCCTCCGGTCATCTAATGGCCCAAGTGACTCCCTTGCAGGTATCTTGTTTTTAACATACTTCAAAAGTTTGTATTATTAGCTTTTGCCTTTTCAGCAAGTCTCTCCTCAAATTCTCGCTTGGCCTGCTTTATTAACGTTTTACATTTAATTTGGCCCTGCATATGCGCCTCCCTATTTTTCTCATTAGGCCCTACTTTCCATTCTTGAAAAGAAGCTGTTTTTAGCTTTGATAGCCTCTTTCACAACACTATTTAGCTATGCTGCAGATGCTTGTTCTTCTTTTACCATTTGTAATTTGTGGAATACATTTTATTTGGGCTTTGAAAATGGTGTTTTTAAACAGTCTGCTCACCTCATGCAGACCTCCAACCCTTGCAACTGCTCCTTTTAACTTCTTTCTAACTAGATTCCTCATCTTATCACAATGTCCCTTTTTAAAATTGTTATTGTAGTGGTTTATTATTTTCCTACCAGTGATTAGCTCAGATTTGACTGCTGCTGCCATTATATCTTGCACAAGATCCTGCATTTCAGTAAGAACGAGATCTAAAGTAGCTCCTCTTCTCAATTAACGCATAATTATGATATCTAGAAACATAACCTCCCTGACATGCCCTGATGAGGCATTCACCCACTCTGATAGGAAGTGTGATCTTCCACCCTCCAGACGCCCACGCATCCGGCAGTGTGCACGAAAGCTTCCTCACGCGATGCAAGCACACCTAGTCCATGACAAGAAACAGTGAGAAGTAGCTTTCATGTTAATTGAATCTTTTGTTTCACTTTCACATGCCCAATGTTGCAGTCTGGTCTGTCATACGTTTGAATTTGTTATATGTTTAGCATTTGTGATACAAAGTTGGAATTCTGTCATGGACTTGCTTCGAGCCCCTGGGGCTTTCTGTGGTTATGGTGTGGCACCATCTGCAGTCAGAATGGCCCGAGAATAGATGCAGGCTAGGCTCTCGCTCAATATTCAGGAAGTTTATTAAGTCACAACAAAAAAACACTCTGCATATCTTCACAGCTTACAGACAAAGAAGCCGGGCCTTTCCTAAGCTTCCTCCTTTATTTTTTTGTATGTTCTGCTTTTTCAGCACTTCAAAGTGGATTACATTCAGGTACTGTAGGTAGTTCCCTATCCCAGAGAGCTCACAGTCTAAAAGCTTTTCTCCCATGTTGTGTGTATGGGAAAAACCCTTTGTGAATCAAGTACTCAGTTTGTACCTGAGGCAACAGAGGGTAAAGTGACTTACTCAAGGTCAAGTTCAGAGCTCTGGAAAAAGAGCAACAGTGGGATTTAAACGCTAGTTTCCCTGGCGCATAGCCTGTTGCTCTAACCACTAGGCTACTCCTCCATTCCGTATTCCTGTCAGGGAGCCAGTCCCCGCGTTATAACTGGTCCCACAGATGCCACGTGTGTGGGAGGAGTTCTGAGGAGTGAGCTACTGGACCTGCAGTCAGGGTCCGAGCCCAGCTCCATACAGATACCAAACTCCCCTGGCACTGGTTAAGCTAAGTAAACCTTAACCCGTATTCATCAAGGCATTAGCTTTAGTTCCCAAAGCAGAAAGGTGCTTAGGCTTGACTCCCATTTTCTTAATGCTGGAAATTTAACTCCTGGACAGAGGTGGCGTAACGTTTCATGGGCCATTAGTCTAGGGGGCTGAACCTAGAGTTTGTGTAGAGAAACAATGTGTTCATAGCATGTTTTATGCAAACAAAGCATGTCTATGTGCACTTTCAGGTAAGCATGCTTTTTATTTTAAACTGCTGATGGATGCATCCGCATGCCATTAGCCTTCAGCACTGGGAGTTAATTGTTTTTTTTTAAAGTATGCACGTGCTGAAGCACACATTTTATTCACATTTATTTAAAAGTTTATATATTGCACCATAAGCAAAAACACCCATAAAAATATAGAAAACAAAGACATGATCACCCTTCTTCACTGCCACACTCTTTACCCCTGCAACCCCACCCACACAGGAATTAGGGAACAGAAAGGCCTTAACAAGTTTCTGGTTCAGTTCTGAACACACTGCAGTTGGTGACATGTTCCAAAGTTGTGGAGCTATACTTGTAAAAGCTGTTCCCTCCTGGGCCTGGCTAGATATTCACCTCCTAGACCAGGATCCGGGGCGGTTCTATAATGAGGCAGGGTGAGGCGGCCGCTTCGGGTGGCAGATTTTTGAGGCAGCAAAAAATGTCTCTCTCAAAACACCGCTGTGGCTTCCGCCTCACACTGCCTGCCCCTGCCATAGGGTTGCCAAGTGCCAACTGTCTGAAATTCCCACTGAAAAACCGGAACTTGTCCGGATTTTCAAGTCCTGCTCTGCCTGCAGACTGCAGCATGCAAGTGAGCAAGGGCAGACCAATCTGGTAATTGCCCAGAGTGCCATGCAATAGGGCGCTAGTTGCCTCCCTCTAGATCCGATAGCAAAAGAGGTAGCAGGCTGCAGAGCCAACTGGTGGAGTCCAACCTGTCGGCGGCAGAAGATGGCAGGAGCTCGCAGAGCCGCCCGCAGAGGCCAAACCATCGGTGGCTGAAGATGGCAGGAGCTCGCAGGGCCACCAGCGGCTGAAGCTGGGAGGAGGCCGCTGGGTCACTGACAGGGCACAAACTGCCGGTGGCTAAAGATCCGCAGGGCCGCCGATGGAGTCCAAACTGTCAGCGGCTGAAGATGGCAGCAGGCCATAGAGTTGCCGGCGGAGGCCAAACCACCAGCAGCTGAAGCTGGGAGGAAGCTGCAGGACCGCCGGCGGTAGCTGAAGTTGGGAGGAGGCCGCCGCACACAGTGCAACCGAAGTGAATTAAATCAGAGATCATCGTGGAGGCCAGGAAGTGTGTGTGAGAGCTTGTGTGTATATATGTAGAGGGGGAGAGCATGCGAGAGCTTGCGTGTGTGTGAGGAGAGCATGTGAGAGCTTGTGTAAATGTGTGGGAGCTTGTGTGTGGAAGAAAATATGAGAGTGAGAGCTTGTCTGTGTGTATGGGAGAACATGTGATAGTACAAGCATATGTGAGTGGGAGAGGATGTGAGTGTTGCGTCCGTTGGTCCTCGACGGCTTCGCCCCGTTTGCCTCACCTTAGTCACGGCTCCTCCCGCTTACCTGGGCAAGATGGCTACCACTGCATCTACAAGCCGACCTCTCTGGCATCCCTGGAACGGCTATGGTGCAGCCTCCCGCCATTGCTCTTCCCAGGTCCCTACTAGGGTGCGCGCGCAACCCACATCTTTGTACCACCCTTGGCGCGAACCTTGAGAGCTTTCCCTCATGCTAACGTCACGCCATCCGGGTATATTACCTTCACTCATTTGCTAGCTCCCCGAGTTAGCAAGGACTCGAATCCATTCCTGTCTACGCTATTCTGCCGCTTCCGTGCTGCTGCAGGAAGTTCTCTCTCTGCCCTTCGGGGTAATCGCTAACCTGGGTACCCACTCCTCGGGGACCCTCTGCTTTATTTCAGGTGCCTTACAGGGAACAGGTACTCGCTCCTCGAGGGCCTGATCTCCCTGCCTCGGTGCCTGTACCTTCTACAACAGACCTGGTAGAATCGCATATCAACAGCAAATACCTAGTGAGTACTCTAACTCTCAGTCTGTCTCATCCACAGTATCTCCTCGCTGGGAGACCTGCTGAGGAACCTCCTGACGTCATCAAGGAGAGAAGGGCTCACTACTGCCACCTCTGGTGGTTCTCTTCAAGCTGTGTAATAAAAGAACTCTTGTGTTTGTGTAGTATGAGCCTAGCCCAGTGCTGTGACTCCTCACAGGGCTCCTCCCCATGGGCGTGGTCACCTCCACAGCACCAAAGGATCCACAAACACACATAATTACAACAGTGAGAGTGAGCTTGTGTGTGTATGTATGGGAAAGCATGTGTATATGGGAAAGCATGTGAAAGTGAGCTTGCGTGTGTGTATGGGAAAGCATGTGAGAGTGAGCTTGCGTGTGTGTATGGGAAAGCATGTGAAAGTGAGAGCTTGCGTGTGTGTATGGAAAAGTGTGTGAGAGTGAGCTTGCATGTGTATGGGAAAGCATGTGAGACTAAGAGATTGTGTGTGTGTATATGGGAGAGCATATGAGAGCTTGTATGTGTGTGATGGAGAGCATGTGAACTTTTGTGTGTGTTCGGGAGCAGCTTGTGTGTGTGTAAGAGAGCATGAGAGTGAGAGCTTGCTTATGTGAATGGGAGAACTTGTGACAGTGCAAGCTTATGTGTGTGGGAGAGCATGAGAGAGCTTGTGTGTATGTGTGAGAGATCATGTATGAGTGAGAGCTTGTGCATGTGTGTATGATACAGCTTGTAAGAGAAAGGTAGTGTGTGTGCGGGGGTGGGAGGGAGGAAGAGAAGAAAGATAGAAGAGTGAAGAATAAGAAAGAGAAGACAGACCCTGATACAGGAATTAGAAGACCAACAAGGGGAAAGAGGAAAAAAGAGACCGGGACCAACTGATTGGAAAAATAAGATCAGACAATAAAGGTAAAAAAAAAATGTTGAGTTTTATCAATTGTGCTATGCCAGCTTTGGGAATGTGAATTATTACATTTTTTGTATTTTGCTCTTTCTTTAAAGTTCCACTGTTCATTTTGGTTTCTTAGACTTTCTATTTCAGTTTTGTCTGCATGTTTCTAATTTGTAGTCCCTTAGTTTTGTGTTAGGTAAGGGTTAGTCTGGGTTCTGCCTGCGTAGTCTCTCTGCACAGATTTGTAGCAGTCCAGGTTGCTCTGTTTGGCCAACAGTTGGTATATTAGTGTTCCAGGGCTGGTGTAATATGTGTATTGCTGCCTTTTCCTAGATAAGGATTTTTTACTGTTGGTAAGTGCTTAAAATAAGTGAGTTAAAATGTTTTTAAGTTCACTCATGATGCATAAAGGATGTTGCAGACTACCTAGAAATCCATTGTCAGGTGCACTCTAAGGGGTAGATTTTAAAAGGTGCACGTGCACACATGGACGCACTGATTTAAAAAAAAATCCCATGGCCACGCGCACATGTGCGGGCGGCATGCACGGGGTGGGGGGGGGGGGGTGTCCAATTTTATAAGATTAAGGAGCAGACTAGGAGGGAATTTCCCTACCTCTCTACCCATACTTCCTCCCTCTTCCCCTCTCCTCTCCTCCCCTCCCCACCCACTAAACCCATTCTCCTACCTTCCCTTTTTTTGTTTTCATTGCTTACTGCTCTTTTGGAGCAGATGCAACTTGCTGTACTGGCCACCACCATCCCGACCCTCCCTGCCCCCCGATCACCCTCTTTTCAGGCCGCGGCACTTATTCATGTACCGGGGTTTACACATGTTGCCAGGCCCATTTAAAAATTCGCCCAGCACGCGTAAGGCCTGCCACATGCTTAAACCCCGGGATTTATGCGTGCAGGGTTAAAAAATCTACCAGTTTGGCATTTATCGATAAGAGCACAACTAGTACCTCCCACCCATGTTAAACTTGAGCCCACCAAAAAAAATCAATTCTGGTTTCTTCACTGGTAAGAGAGACAGAGAACCTGCATATGTGTATGAGAGAGAGCGAGGCCTGCATGTTTGTGTGAAAGTCTGCATTTGTATATGAGAGAGTGAGCGAGCCTACGTGTGTGTGCATGTGAGAGCCTATGTGTATATATGAGAGCCTGCATCTGCAAGAAAGAGCCTTCATGTGTATGAGAGAGCGAGCTTGCATATATGTGTGTGAAAGCCTGCATGTGTATGAGACAGAGTTAGTGTGTGTGAGAGCATGTGTATGAGGGAGAGAGCGGGAGTGCGTATGTGAGAGCATGTGAAGGAGTGTATGAAAGAACGAATATGGGTAAGTGTGTTTGAGAGAGAATGAAGTGTGTGCGGCTCCCCCCAATCCACATTATCTCAGAGTGACGAGAAATCCAGATTCCCAGGTATGGACAGCAAGGGCTTTTTAAAATCCTTATTCATTTAATTATTGGGTGTTATTTGATATGTGCTGTTTTGAAATATTTTATTGGTGCTTGGGAAATTTTTAAAAAATGCATATGATTTTAATTAGTAGAAGTTATTCTATTATCAGTAGTTTTAAAATATTCTTTTATTAGTATGGCTTTACCATTATAATTGATGCTTTATGTTTCTTGATTTAATTTGTTTTATGAGGAATGGTGGTTATGTTTTTCCATTGTTACACACAGAGTCTGGCTTCTTAGGGTTTCCATTTCAGTTTTTGTCCAATTTGTGATCCTTTATTCGGTATTTGGTGAGGGTCTGTGTGGGTGACCAAGATGAGAGCTTCCGATAGCTTGTAGTGTCTGTGTAGGGATCCATAGCAATCGGGCTTGTTTTGTTTCCCTGGTAGGTGGTGTATTGGTATTCTGGGGCCCAGTGTAATATTTATACTGGGCGGGGGAGACCCTCTCATCCCTCGCCTCAGGCTGCAGATTGCCTTGAGCCACCCCGACCAGGATTTCCTGCTGGCTGGGGCTTAAGGTAGACTGGGCTATATCTCTGGATCCTGTCCCTTAAAGTATTCTGGGGACCCCTTTACATATGGCTTATGGTAAAAACATCTTAAGAAGAAGCCAAAGTAGATTTCAACTGGCATGTTCTGAACTTTACTAAAATTGCTACAGTTATGGACTGCCATAAAATGTTTAGTAATCTAATACAGTAAAATCCCCATTATCGGGCACTCAAACTAACTAGTATCAAGCAGCAGGATTTTTTTTTTTTAACGTTACCAAGAATGCAGAACCGTAGTTTTTCTCTGCTCTGCTCTCTCCACGCTGTGTGAACTGGATAGTTAGGCTGGAGGGCCTTTTTTGTGCTGTCTCTGTTTCTGTGTTACTAAAACAGTGCTAAAAAATTGGTAGGACTGTCACTCCACCCACAGAATATCTGCTAGGTACTTGGCCAAAGGACCCACAAACCATACTTTTGATTATTTCACTCAAATGTTCAGCCTTTCGTTGCAAACACAGCTAATGCCGCGTGAAAGAAGGCAGCTTATTTATTTATTTATTTAAAACTTTTTATATACCGTCTTAGCAAATAAAATTTGAACAAAACAGTTTACAACATTGGTCATAAAAATAGTAAACGCATAAAATAAAAATAAAATAGAGAAATATTAAGATAATAGTAAAAGTCTGAATAAAATTACATTGGTAACATATCTATATCAATATAATGAATATCTAAGTAAATAAAAATAATAAAATTAGAAAGTTTACATTAAATTTAATAAGGAGAAAAGGTGGAAAGAAAATAAATCATAATTGCAACGACAAGAAGAAAGTAGAAAACATAAACTACCTGGTCTCTTATTCAATGGTTCTGAATGCTTCTCTGAAAAGGTATGTTTTTAATGATTTTTTTAAAATCCTTACTGTTCGAGGTTTGACACAATGCATTTGGTAGGGCATTCCAATGTATGGACCCTGCCACTGAAAAAGCTCTTTGACGCGTTACATTCAATCTGGCTAAGCTTACAGATGGAATGTCCAAAAGGCTCATGTTTGAAGATCGAAGCTCTCTGGAAGGTTTATATATTCTTAAAGTAGAGCAAAGCCAGGAAGAGTTTGGATTATTTAATAATGAATGGATTATGATCAATATTTTATACAAAATTTGATATTTGCTAGGTAGCTAATGCAGTTTATATAAAATAGGAGTGATGTGCTGTTTTAATGGTGTACCAGTAAGAATGTGAGCTGCTGTGTTTTGTATTAACTGAAGCTGTTTAATTCTTGATTCAGGTAGACCTAAATATAAACCGTTACAGTAATCCAGACCTGAAAATAATAATGATTGAAGAACCAAGCCAAATATCTTGGGCAAACAGCAATGGTTTTAAACGTTTTAGTAAATATAGTTTGAAGAAAGCGTTTTTAACAGTTTTTGAAATGTGACCAGACAGGGAAAGGTTTGAAAATCTATTGTAACTCCTAAACTACGTACTTGTTTAGAAATTGGAATACATTCACTATCTATCAAGATATGTAGTGGCGGACTATTAATTGGGTTCTCAACAAAACTTAGACGTATAGCTTCTGTTTTTTTCGCATCCATTTTTCTATTGTTTTAATGTAAATTTGTACCATAGAAAGCGTTTCTGACCAAGATGATTTATATGGGACGAAAAGTTGAATATCATCCGCATATATTTTAAATTAAACATTTAGGAGCAGATTTTAAAAGCCCTGCGCGCGTAAATCTGGCTGGATTTACTTGCGCAGGGGGGGTTATGCGCGTCGAGCCTATTTTGCATATGCCCGGCGATGCGCGCAAGTCCCGGGACACGCGTATGTCCCGGGGCTTTGAAAAAGGGGCAGGAAGGGGGCGGGGGGTGTGGGCGGGGCGCCGGTCTGGGGGCGGGACTGAGGCCTCCATCACGGCAGCCAGCCAGCGTGCGCAACGCCTGCCACAGGCAGGCATAAATAACAAAATAAAGGTAGGGGGGGTTAGGTAGGGCTGGGGGGTGGGTTAGATAGGGGAAGGGAGGAGAAAGTGGGAGGGAGCAGAAGGAAATTTCCCTATGAGGCTGCTCCAATTTCGCAGCGGCCTCGGAAGGAACGGGGAAAGCCATTGGGACTCCTCTAGGGCTTGGCGCACGCAAGCTGCACAAGTGTGCACCCCCTTGAGCGCGCCGACCCCGGATTTTATAACTTGCGCGTGGCTGCGCGCGCAAGTTATAAGATCAGGCGTAGATTTGTGCGCGCCAGGTTGCGCGCACAAATCTACGCCCGCGTGTAGCTATTAAAATCCGGCCCTTAATGCAGAAAGAATATTACATAATGGTAATAAGTAAATATTGAATAGTATTGGAGAACGTGATGAGCCTAGGGGAACCCCTGTAGGCATTGGATATGATGACGATGAGTGTGACCCAATATTGATCTGACAGGAACGGTTGATGAGAAAACCATTAAACCATTCTAATACTGTGGATTGAATTCCTATGGATTGCAAACTAGACATTAGAATTTTGTGATCTAGCGTATCGAACGCTTCCAAAATGTCTAAAAGAATTAATATAAAATCTGTATTAGAATCGAAAGCTTCTTTAAGGTATAGCTTGTACAATGACAGTCTGGTAAGAAATCAGAAGAGACAAATAAGATTTAAAAAATGATGTGTGACTGTTTACTGTCATGTTGCTTTTTAGCTGATGTGCACCCATTCCTGTGCTTTGTTCTGCACTGAATAAGGTGCCTCCTCACATATGCTGACTTTGGGGTTTTGGTAATACCTCCTCAATCCTTCTGCTTATCTGAATGAGAGCTATAAAAATGCAGTCAGAGAGGCCGCCGGCCAGGGTACGCCCGCTGGAATTCTAACTTTTTCACCTTTTCTCAAGGTAAGTCATATTTGTCTGATGCAAAGCAGATTTTATATAACACTCATTTTGTGGCTGTTTTCTAAATAGCACCTGAGTGAGAATAATCAGATTAGCATTTTGTTTCTCTCACAAATGTTTATAGCAGCAGCTATAAACTGGAATTTTTATGTATTGCCTGAGCTTACATTTTTTAAACTTCCCTAAATTTCTAAAAGCAAGAGGAGGAAGGCAGCTGGCTTCCAGAAACTACAATTATACTGCACCTCACAGCGCTAAAGTGATTCTGGTTAAAACCTGAATTTTTTAAAATTTGTTTTCATTTTGACTGCAATAGTCAAAGAGCTTCAGCACTTAGGCACTTAGTAAATGCAAGCAAATAAATAGATTAATTAAAAAACATACATTCAGAGAGCCGGTGAGTGGCAAAAATATCCAAGGGAAAGTTACACATGTAACTTCCCCCCTGGATATGCCGAAGGACAAGTGTCCTGCTGAATATCCTCGGATAATATCCAGGTAAAATTCAGACTGTGCATGTAACTGTGCATTTCTGACCAGACCTGTGCATGTAACTATGGCCAGAGAACGCTCAATATATGTGCTCACCTGCTAAGGATTCGCCCCTGGAATTCCTCCGCAGCTGCTTTTGGACTGCAGACATTTTGGGCTCACAAAATGAACGCGCCTGGAGGAAGAAAATATTGAAAGCTTGGTGCTTGTGTGTGTGCAAGTGAACAAATGACATACACTAAGGCATTCAATATTGCCCACTTTTGTTTCTAAGGAAAATAAATCCACAATTTCTCTTCAGAATCTCTTTCTTTAGCTGGGTGCTTATGCCTATTAAATCCTGGCATTTTCCTGCCCCTGATGACAGTACATATTCTATTTTAGGTTATTTCACTGCTCCGTATTGCGTGTGGCAAACATTTGCATACGAGTGCCAAAAAAAAATCCAATTAAAGAAAAATAAGCATCGTTCTATCTGCTAAAACTGTCAAACTGCCATTTCTTCCAGCTATTGTTTTAATGAAATGCTCTCTCCTAGTGTTCATATGGCAGCCATTAAATTAAAAAGAAACAACTCTCTATTCTTTATGCATGCGAGAAAAATGCACAGGGAACGCAAGCAATTACGTGACTGTCAACATTTTGGGGATAAAACTAATAAATGGAATACATTTCGGAATAAAATCTGGTATACTTTCACATGGATTCTGCTTCTGTGCATCCCATGTGTGTGTTGGTCTCCTGAGACATCCCAACTCTGTGTAAGGGCAGAGAAAATATCAGAAAATCCCCTTAGAGTGCTCTGGAGCCAGGATAAACACAGGTTGAACACACAGCGAATATTGTTTGGACTCTGGCCAAGCTGGGAAGATTACATATCCTATGGATAAAAAAAAACATTCAAAAGACTAATTGCAAACTAACGTAGCGGAAATCAGTTTTGAATCTTTTCCTGTGTAATACATAGATTCAGATTTAAGCAACTGCTGTTTAATTTTGTTTCGCACATCAACAGCAATGGTAGATCCCTGTGGCTTCAACAGGGGCAGATTGCAGGAAAATATTGGCCCTGGGGATTTTTTTTCAAAACAGGCCCATGGATTATATGTCTGACACTGTTGTGAGTTTTCTGTGCAGGACTTGTTTCAACAGCTCCCAAAAGCATGCCAAGCCAACCCTTGTGACCTGGAACCAAAATATCTCGATTGTAAAGTTCACATTTTTTTCCCAAATAACTAAGAAGTAGAGCACCCCCTAGACCAGGGATGAGCAAACTGAATTGCAGTCCTCCTTCCATCCATTCTACTGGTTGGCCCCTCTCCCATTTGGTTAAATCTTTCATGTATATATATATATATCCTGGATTTGTGGTCTGGTGCTGCCAACCAGTGAGGCAATTACGCTGCCAACCAGTGGCTCAGACACACACACACACAGACGCACACATGCACACACACGCACACACACACACGCACACTCTCTCTCTCTCAGACATATACACACATTACGGTCAAATTTTAAAACCCCCGCGCGCATAAAAAATGGGGGTTACGCACGTGGCCAGGCCTTGCATGCGCCGCGTGCATCTTCAAAGGGTTCCAACCCCCATTGCTTTTCGGTTTAAGAGCCGAAGTGCCTGGCCCAGTTAAAGGGGCGGGGAGGGGGGCGGGGCTGGAAGCAGCCGGTACAGCAGCCTGGGAGGGAACTGGGAAGGCCGGGATGCGTCACTGCGCGACATTTGTGAAACTGTACCCACCCCCGCGCGTGCATGTTATAAAATTGGCGCGTCCATGTGTGCGCGCCGGGTAGCGCGCGCACGTCGACGCGCACGCACTCCTATTAAAATCTACCCCTTAGTAAATGCCTCCTACATCATTACACGGGAGGCATTAATTTTGCTTGCTGCCAGCTCTTCCCCAGCCTGCAGCACCCCTTCCCTTTCCCTTTCCTACCCCTTCTCTGCATTCTGTCTCTCCAGGAGATTCACTGGTTCCACAGCCACCTCAGACAGAATTCTCACCAACAATGCAAGGCATTTCCTTCTGGCTCACCCCTTCCCTTTCTGTGACTATAGCTTGCCTTCACTTCTCTGGTCCCCTCAACAATGCATTCTCATTGACCGTGTGCTACAGAGTCTGCTGCCTTTACAGTTATGGTTCTCCAGGCTCTGCCTACCTATTTTAGAATGGAGGCCCAGAAGTAATCCATGCTGCTGGCTTCTGGGGTTAAAAAAATAAAATGTGGCCATGGCTGAGACTGCACACATCACTGCTACAGCTAAGATTGGGGACATCGACTGACTCAAAGCAGCACAGTTTGAGATGGAATCCGGCTTTCCCACATGAAACCACTGCAGCTAGGGCCAGTGCATGAGTATAAGGCACCCTAAGTGAACCTTACAGCCTTGCACCCTCCCCACACACAATTATAGATTATTTTAGCAGATTCTACATGAAAAAGACATTCAAAGTACAGTCTTCTGAGGTAAAAATATCATTTACAGTAACGTGTATATTATTTTTACATGGACTGCAGTGGTGACAACTAGAAACCTCTGCCGAAAAAAAAAAAAAGAAGACATTTGGAACCCATATGGTATTAGGCCTATTGTTACACATGTTGGATGTGACCTTGGCCCTTGGAGAGCCTTTGGTAAACTGAATTACAATTACAATATAGTATACTTCCCAATTCCCATACCACAATAGCACTAATTGCCAGCACTCAAACTGAAACAACCCTACCTATGAAAAGGCCCTAAAACACCCATACACCTCCTATTAGGAAAACAGAACCTAGGGATCTATAGCAATCTACATAGAAACTACATGCTAGGAAAATACCTCATACTGGTCACATGTGCAGAACATAGACAGACCCTCACCAAATACAGAATAAAGAAACCATAAAGTATAAATATAAATGTATAGACAAACTGAACTGGAAAATGCATCAAGCCATAATCTGTATGCAGTGCAACAGTGCAAAAACAGATACCATTCCTCTTCCAACATCAAACAATAAAATCAAGAAATATAAATCAATCATAATAGTAAAAACCATACTAATAAAAAGAATATATGTTTCAATACAATTGAATGAAATATCCAATAATTAAAAACACAAACATGTTTTTAACATTTCCCAAACCAGCATAAAATATTTGAAAACAGCAGACACATCCAACACCCAATAATTAAAACTAATAAGGATAAAATATCCCCTGCTCTCCCCTGGGAACTTTTGATTCCACTTTGCAATTGTTGGGGGTTGCATAGACTATTTTTGCTTTGCATTCTCTAACCCACACACACGCACATGCTCACTGACACAGACAATCACACATTAACTCACATGCTGACACACATAGGATCAATCATACACTGATGCTGACACATACACTCGTTCACAAATACACATTGACACATACAGTCATACATACTTTCACACTGACACACACGATCACACATATACTCTCAGATCCTGACACACATATGATCACACATACACTCTCACATGCTGATACACATTGATCACACCTACACACTGACACACATGATCAGTCACACGTACATTCTCACAAGCTGACACAGGTTCAGTGAAACATACCCTCTCTCATACACATACAAATAATCAATTACACATACAAAACTTACACAGACTGACTGCTCACACAAATATTCCACTAAGAACATAAGAACATAAGAAATTGCCATGCTGGGTCAGACCGAGAGTCCATCAAGCCTAGCATCCTGTTTCCAACAGAGGCCAAAACCAGGCCACAAGAACCTGGCAATTACCCAAACACTAAGAAGAACCCATGCTACTGATGCAATTAATAGCAGTGGCTATTCCCTAAGGGGCGGATTTTAAAAGACCTGCTCGCGTAAATCCGCCCAGATTTACACGAGCAGGGCCTTGCGCGCCGGCGTGCCTATTTTCCATAGGCCTGCCGGTGCACGCAGAGCTCCGGGACTTGCGTAAGTCCCGGGGTTTTTTGTTGGGGGCGTGTTGGGGGCGGGGCTGACCGACGCGGCGTTTTGGGGGCGGGCCCGGGGGCATGGTTTCGGCCCGGGGTGGTCCGGGGGCGTGGTCACGCCCTCCGGAACCGCCCCTGGGTTGCGTCTCGGCGCACCAGCGGCCCGCTGGCGCGCGTGGATTTACATTTCCCTCCGGGAGGCGTAAATCCACGGACAAAGGTAGGGGGGGGGGGGTTTTAGATAGGGCCGGGGGGGGGGGGGTTAGGTAGAGGAAGGGAGGGGAAGGTGAGGGGAGGGCGAAAGAGAGTTCCCTCCGAGGCAGGCTGCGCGGCTCGGCGCGCGCCAGCTGCCCAAAATCGGCAGCCTTGCGCGCGCCAATCCTGGATTTTAGCAGATACGCGCGGCTACGCGAGTATCTACTAAAATCCAGCGTACTTTTGTTTGCAACTGGTGCGCCAACAAAAGTACGCGAACGCGCATTTTTTTAAAATCTACCCCTAAGTATAATTGATTAATAGCCATTAATAGACTTCTCCTCCAAGAACTTATCCAAACCTTTTTTGAACCCAGCTACACTAACTGCACTAACCACATCCTCTGGCAACAAATTCCAGAGCTTTATTGTGCGTTGAGTGAAAAAAAATTTTCTCCGATTAGTCTTAAATGTGCTACTTGCTAACTTGGGAATGCCCCCTAGTCCTTCTATTATTCGAAAGTGTAAATAACCGATTCACATCTACTCGTTCAAGACCTCTTATGATCTTAAAGACCTCTATCATATCCCCCCTCAGCCGTCTCTTCTCCAAGTTGAACAGCCCTAACCTCTTCAGCCTTTCCTCACAGGGCAGCTGTTCCATCCCCTTTATAATTTTGGTTGCCCTTCTCTGTACCTTCTCCATCGCAAGTATACCTTTTTTTGAGATGCTGCGACCAGAATTGTACACAGTATTCAAGGTGCGGTCTCACCATGGAGCGACATAGAGGCATTATGACATTTTCCGTTCTATTAACCATTCCCTTCCTAATAATTCCTAACATTCTATTTGCTTTTTTGACTGCTGCAGCACACTGAGCCGACGATTTTAAAGTATTATCCACTATGATGCCTAGATCTTTTTCCTGGGTGGTAACTCCTAATATGGAACCTAACATCGTGTAACTACAGCAAGAGTTATTTTTCCCTATATGCAACACCTTGCACTTGTCCACATTAAATTTCATCTGCCATTTGGATGCCCAATCTTCCAGTCTTGCAAGGTCCTCCTGTAATGTATCACAGTCTGCTTGTGATTTAACTACCCTGAATAATTTTGTATCATCCGCAAATTTGATAACCTCACTCGTCGTATTCCTTTCCAGATCATTTATATATATATTGAAAAGCACCGGTCCAAGTACAGATCCCTGAGGTACTCCACTGTTTACCATTTTCCACTGAGAAAATTGACCATTTAATCCTACTCTCTGTTTCCTGTCTTTTAACCAGTTTGTAATCCACGAAAGGACATCACCTCCTATCCCATGACTTTTTAGTTTTCGTAGAAGCCTCTCATGAGGGACTTTGTCAAACGCCTTCTGAAAATCCAAATACACTACTTCTACTGGTTCATCTTTATCCACATGTTTATTAACCCCTTCAAAAAAATGAAGCAGATTTGTTAGGCAAGACTTCCCTTGGGTAAATCCATGTTGACTGTGTCCCATTAAATCATGTCTTTCTATATGCTCTACGATTTTGATCTTGAGAATAGTTTCCACTATTTTTCCTGGCACTGAAGTCAGCCTCACTGGTCTATAGTTACCCGGATCGCCCCTGGAGCCTTTTTTAAATATTGGGGTTACATTGGCCACCCTCCAGTCTTCAGGTACAATGGATGATTTTAATGATAGGTTACACATTTTAACTAATAGATCAGAAATTTCATTTTTTAGTTCCTTCAGAACCCTAGGATGCATACCATCCGGTCCAGGTGATTTGCTACTCTTTAGTTTGTCAATCTGGCCTACTACATCTTCCAGGTTCACAGTGATTTTACTCAGTTCGTCTGACTCTTCACCCCTGAAAACCATCTCTGGAACTGGTATCTCCCCAACATCCTCATTCGTAAACACGGAGGCAAAGAATTCATTTAGTCTTTCTGCAATGGCCTTATCTTCCCTAAGAGCCCCTTTAACCCCTCTGTCATCTAATGGTCCAACCGACTCCCTCACAGGGTTCTTGCTTTGCATATATTTAAAAAAGTTTTAATTATGATTTTTTGCCTCTATGGCCAACTTCATTTCAAATTCTCTCTTCGCCTGTCTTATCAATGTTTTACACTTACCTTGACAATGCTTATGTTTTATCCTATTTTCTTCAGATGGATCCTTCTTCCAATTTTTGAAGGATGTTTTTTTGGCTAAAATAGCCTCTTTCACCTCATCTTTTAACCATGACGGTAATCGTTTTGCCTTCCTTCCAGCTTTCTTAATGCGCGGGATACATATGGACTGCGCCTCTAGGATTGTATTTTTAAACAATGTCCAAGCCTGTTGAACACTTTTAACCTTTGCAGCTGCACCTTTCAGTTTTTTTCTATTTTCCTCATTTTATCAAAGTTTCCCTTTTTAAAATTTAGTGTTAGAGCTGCAGATTTACTTATTGTCCCCCTTCCAGTTATTAGTTTAAATTTGATGATGTTGTGATCACTGTTGCCAAGTGGCCCCACCACTGTTACTTCTCTCACCAAATCTTGCATTCCACTAAGAATTAAATCTAAAATAGCTCCCTCTCTTGTTGGTTCCTGAACCAAATGCTCCATGAAGCAATCATTTATTACATCCAGGAACTTTATGTCTCTAGCAAGTCCTGATGTTACATTTACCCAGTCAATATTGGGGTAATTGAAATCTCCCATTGTTATTGCACTGCCAAATTGGTTTGCTACCCTGATTTCTCTTAGCATTTCATCATCTGTCTGACCATTTTGTCCAGGTGGACGGTAGTATACTCCTATCACTATACTCTTACCCAACACACATGGGATTTCTACCCATATAGATTCTACTGAGCATTTACTCTCTTGTATGATCTTTATCCTAAGAACATAAGAAAATGCCATACTGGGTCAGACCAAGGGTCCATCAAGCCCAGCATCCTGTTTCCAACAGTGGCCAATCCAGGCCATAAGAACCTGGCAAGTATCCAAAAACTATCCTGTTGGACTCTATACCCTCCCGGACATAAAGTGCCTCACCCCCACCAAGCTGATCCTCCCTATCATTGCGATATCATTTGTACCCAGTCATTCATGCATTCTCCCTCCTCTAGAGTTTAAAAGCTGCAGCAGTTCCTGTGAATAATCAAAAACTTTATATTCACTTACTTGGTGGTTAGGGGGTCTGAGCAAAGCCCTGGCATAAAAGTGTCTCTGTGGGCTGCCTGTTGCTAAGGGTGATTGTGCTTTTTGATGCGGGAATTGCAGCAAGGGCCTGCGGCAGAGGTTGAGTCAGCAGAGACATGAGGCGCAGTTCCCTATCCTCTCATGGCTCCTCTCCTCCTCGGCTCTGCCTCCTGGCCACCTCCTGCTGAAAGACAGAGCTGAGGAGGAGAGGCGGCAGAAGGTGGGGGAGGGGATCCAAGAGAGGATAGGGAACTTTGCAAAAAACGCACAGTGAAGGGGACCAAGTGCCGCTGTAATCACGCTTCTGGCCGTCAGGTTTCTCACCGGCTCTGGGAGGCCACAGCATCCACAGGCAATGAAGCGGAACAGGTCATGATCACCATACAGATCTGGGCTCTCGCCAACCATGTGATGATTTTCAGCAAAAAGTCATATCTACCCATAGCACAAGAAAGTGAAAGACCTTTTTGATAGCCTAAATATAAATAAATACAGGCCAACTTTAAAAAGGCCACAAGCGAAAAAAAGTGGGAGTTACATGCTTGGCTGGGCCTTGCATACGCCGTGCGCATTTTAGAATGGGCCCGGCCACGCGCGTAACCTCCGTTATGTGCAGAAGTGCCAAGCCCCAAAAAAGGGGCAGGCCAGGAGGCATGGTCTGGCGGGGGCCGGCCAGGCAGCGGTCATTAGGCCCTGTACCAGGGAAGCGCGCGCCGGTAGCTGGCCAACGCGCGTAACTTACTTCTGCTCCGAAGGAGCAGAAGTAAGTTACAAAACAAAAAAATTAGGAATAGGTAGGGTTAGGTTAGGGGTCGGGGAGGAGAGGAGAAGAGATAGGAAGGGTAGGGATAGGAAAGTTCCCTCCCTGTCCACTCCTTAATTGGAGTGGACTGGGAGGGAACTGGGCAAAGACCCGATCGCGTCGCCGTGCATAAATTACAAAATCCCCCCCCCCCCGCGCGCGCAAGTCGCCCACACATACGTACGCAGATTTTAAAATGCGGCGCGCATGCGGGCGTGGCCATCGGATTATATAACGTGTGCGTGCCAGCGCACGCATGTTATAAAACCAGCCTACGTGGACTTTTAAAAAAAACGCCCCCATAGTGAGCAAGAGACCCCCCTACTGTGCACGAAGCGCTGGGGACCTGGTGCTCGCAGCGGCACCGCAGGCATGTGACCAACACCAGCCACATGATTGGATAGACCGGCCCACCAGGGCATGCCCAAAGTGCTGAAAGGCCGATCTGCCCCGAGCTTCAGCATCCCGTTGAAAGTCAGCAGCTGTATCGCTCCTGGAGAAAGCCAGAATCTTCATAGCGTTGTGACACTTTTTTAGGGGACCTCCAGAAAAGATGTAACCATGCATGAGGTTTCAAGAGCGCTGGGGCCCCTTTACCTCTGTGCTCTCAAAAGCTCGTGCACTGCAATACATTTTCTTGCGGTCCCATAAAAGGTATGGCAGAGATTCCCTTTAACAAGGTCAAAAGGCAATAGCACCTGAAAACATTTTTAACTGCTTTAAACATTCTTTTTAATAATGCAGATCGGTATATTTCTTAAGTAGGCAAACTATTCAAAACAGATGTACGCAGTTTTACTGATGAAAACATGCAACACACACTTTAATTATGCATTCTGGAGCTTCATTGCTCTTGTAAGTTTCTTTTATGGTTTCCAACCTATGGAATGTTGGAAAAAATTACGTAAAAGGGATCTGTGTCTGTGTATAATAACCCTCCAAAGAAAGGATGGAAAGTATCTAAATTTGGCTTGCTAGAAGAAAATCAGAATACCTTGGATACGTTTGAGCAAACCCTCCCGACTAATCCCCATTGTTTTACTAGGGGAAGCTGTTAGGGGCCGTGGAATGCTGCTGGGCAGGAAGGAAGGAGGCGAGGCAGCCAGCAAAGGTCACCTCCCTCCACACGACCCCACTTACATACAGGCCGATGCAATATCTGCGCGCGAAAAAACGGGCGCTCTTGGTCCAGTACCTGCTTTCCCTAATGCGTTCCCATCCACCTCTCCCGGGCACGCGATGCAGTAGGCAAATGAGCAAACTGCGTTAAAAAGGAGGCGCTAGGGTGAAAACCGCGTGTCCGCCTCCTCGGCATCGTGCGCCCAGGAGAAGTGGCTGCCAGTGCGGGTTAGGGAAGCAGACGCTGTTCCCTGGGGGTTACCCCCCCATACAGTAAAGTTACCACAGACCACCCAATGCCATAAGTGCAGTGGCCCCTGCCGGCCAGAGGAGTAGATCTGAATGATTATGTTGTGTTTGGTTTGGGAGCGCAGGCTTCCCTCTTGCCCTTGGGGTTATAAAGCGTTCCCTGGCCTGCTCAGGCATTCCTTTTGGCGAGAAATAAGTACAACCCGACCTGCTAGCAAAAATCACCTCAGTCTATGACAGGATGACGAGAATGGATTTGTCACTGCTCTAGATTTTGTATTCTTAGTAGAAAATATAATTAGAAAAAGAGATTTTGCAGTAGAAATAGGAGACATGTTTCCAGCGGTTTTAGATAACTTATTTTTGTCACTTGCCACAACGATAGGTGAACCTTAAAATCAGACTGTTTTGTGGGGTTTTATTTCATACTTTCCTTCCTTTAATTTTTTTCTTTTTTTTTCTTCTTTTCAGATATCCAGAATGACTCAACATTGTACTAAAATTTCGGGTCACTGGAAGGTAGGCCACCTCACAGATTTCTCTATACAAAATATTTTACTGAGAACTAGCAGAGAGAAAAAAGGGACAAACAGCAGTATTTTTTTTTTTTATTTATCTGAACAATTTACATTCCTCCTGTACGAGGCAGATTACAATATAAAATGTAAATCAGTAAACATATCTATAAGATGCCAGTAAAACATAAAACTACTGTGCTATTAGATCTTGTTTTAACGTCTGCAATCGTCCAGTCTTCCCATTTCATGTAATGCTCTGATCACTTAGCCTGCGCGAACAGTAACATTTTCAGCTCTTCTCAGAATTTTTTGGTTTTACGTCAGGTTCTTAGGGATAGAGGGAGGCTTTTCCAGAGCCTAGGACCCAACGACCGAGCATGCTCTGAATTACACCATCTGCACACAACAGCACAGTACAGACATGCAAGTGACCTCTCGGAGTATTTGGGAAACATCGACGTATTCCAAGTTAAATTCGGTTCAACAAAAACACCCCCCGCCCATCCCTATCTGACTTTAAAAAAAAATGTGAACAAACTTTATTAAAGCTTCAGTGGAATAATAACAGATGTAAATCTTGACAGAAGACAATATGCTAGGAATACCAGCTCATGTTCTCTCAAACCTGTCCTCTGTGTCATACATTTTTATCAGCTCATGCTCACAACAAGCCGTAGGTGAAACTAGATTAAATCATTCTCTGGCAAGATCTGTGTCAGACGTTTTCCAATGTCTCATGATATAACATTGTGCTATGCAATCACATTTTCTCAAATAGTTTGATACCGCACGACAAGTCTCTTGACATCCAAGGAGTGCAAGAGGCAATACTCCTCTGCATCCCTGACCTTATCCAGGGACGGCAAGGTGGTGGACTGATTCAAATGAAAGTCTCAGACTACTTTGGGCAAGGATGGAACAGTATGCAGCTGTAAAGAGTGTGGAGGGTAGAGAATGAAAGTACAAGGTAATGCAGATGAGAATGAATTGAATCAATCCTACTTTTAAGAAGTAATATTTCAAAGCGATAGTAACTCAATAATATACCTGGACTTGACCAACATTACTCAAATAATGATTTTATTTATGAAATTGTAACCGAACTTTATTGGCACCTGTTAGAATGTAAGATATCCTACATTTACTTACCTTAGTCTATGTGCCTATTTGTAAACCGTTGCGATGGTATATAACTTAGCGACGGTATAGAAAAATGTTTAAATAAATAAATAAATAATGCCCCCCGAGACACCCAAAGGAACTGTTCCTGGCAAGACAATGCCTGCGGCTCAGAAATTCGATGCACTGAATATATAGTCACCAGGAACACAGTCTTCAAGGTCAACAACCGCAAGGAAATGCTATGCAGCGGTTGGAACATGGGGCCCACCAAAAATTCCAGCACCAAGTTAAGACTCCATAAGAGAACCGGTAACCTTAAGGTAGGCCTAAGATGCTTCACTCCCTTCAAAAAATGAATCACATCAGGGTGAGACAACAATGAACTACCATACACCTGGCCCCTGAAACAGGTAAGAGCCGCAACCTGAATCTTTAAGGAATTAAGGGCCAATCCTTTATTGAACCCATCTTGCAAAAAAAGTCCAGAATGAGTTGGATCCTAACTGAATGAGGAAGAACACCACGTTCCTCACACCAGGCCTCAAGAACTCTCCAAACCCATACATAAGCCAAGGAAGTGGAAAACTTGTGAGCGCGAATTAAGATGGCAATCACCACAGAGGAATAATCGCGCTTCAACAGGCGAGCCCTCTCAAAGACCAAACTGTAAGACAAAACCAAGACAGATCCTCATGAAGAACCGGTCCCTGCTGTAACAGATCCTTGTGCGGCAGAAGGCAAAGGGGAGTTTCCACCAGGAGTCTTTGCAAATGCGCATACCATGGACTCCACCAGGAGTCTTTTCAAATGCGCATACCATGGATGCCTGGGACAGACCGGCACCACCAGGAGTTTTAGTTCCCTATAGCCTTCATTCTTATTTTATTTATTTATTTATTTATTTGCTTTTATATACCGACATTCGATCGAGATATCACATCGGTTCACATATAACTGAACGAATAAGGCAAGATCTGCTTATTTTACATTGTAACATGGTAACTTGTATAGGAGCTGAAGAGATGTATATATATTGTAACATTTATAATATATTTATATAATAACATTTTACATTGTAACAAGGTAACTTGTATATTATAACATTTTACATTGTAAAGAGGTACCTTGTATAAGAGCTAGAGAGAAACATTTCTATTGTAACATAACAACATTGCTTGGGAAGATAAAGTTTTAGATAAGGATTTAGATAGAGTCTTAGGGAGGTTAACTGGGGGTTACCTTGTGAATTATCCTGCCCAGCAAGTGCCACGGAGGAAAGGCATAAAGCAATCTGTCTTCCGGCCAATCCTGTACGAGAGCGTCTATTCTCAGGGAACACAGATCTCTCCTGCAACTGTGGAATCAAGGAACCTTCACATTGAGAAGTCGCCAGCAGGTCTAGGAATGGAAGGCTCCAGCGATCCACAATCAGCTGAAACGCCTCAGCTGACAACACCCACTCTCCTGGGTCCAGATTCTCCCTGCTTAGAAAGTCCACTCCAACATTGTCTTTTCCTACAATGTGAGAGGCCAAGAATATCTGCAGATGACCTTCTGCTATACCATAAGATGGTCTATTTCCTGCAACACTGGCTGGCTCTTGGTAACTACCTGGTGATTGATGTAAGCCACCATCGCTGCGGTGTCCGACATCACGCAAACTGTTGGATCCCGCAGCCTGAACTGCAAGCATGCCAGCCATACTACCCGGGCTTCCAGGTGATTGATGTTTCGGCAGGACCAACGCACTTGGGCCGTCAACTCCAGACATTGAGCCTGCCAACCATGGAGACTCACATCTGTCGTGAGTACCAACCAGGTCAGAGAGGAGAAGGGAACTCCCTTCCTCAGATGATCCTCCTGCAACCACCCCTGGAGGCGGGAGCAGATTTCCATCAGCAAATGGGGCCGAACAACATAGTCCTGAGACTGCTGGTTCCAACAAGACAGCCTAGAGCACTGAAGAGAATGCAAATGCGCCTTCACCCACAGCACCACTTCCAGGGTTGCCACCATCAAGCCGAGCACCTCTAGGTAGGACACACCATCGAGCACATGGTGTTCACCAACTGATGCACTTGAGACATCAATGTCTGAATCCAAACTTCCGGTAGGAAAACTTTGTCCTATCCCGTGTCGAATCAGACCCCCAGACACTCCAACGAATGGGATGGCAGACGATTGCTCTTGGTCAGGTTCACCACCAAACCGAGCTCCCACAATAAGCAGATCACTTTGAGTATCACCAGGCAGCTGTCTTCCTGAGACTTGGCTCGAATCAGCCAGTTAACCAAATACGGATGCTCCAGGATCCCTTCTCTTCAAGGCCAGCGCTACGACCACCATAACCTTTGAAAATGTTCTGGGCGTGGTGGCTAGACCAAAGGGTAGTGCCCAAAACAGATACTGGTGCCCCAACACTGCAAATCAGAGGAAACATTGGTACTCCAATCGAATAGGAATATGAAGGTAAGCCTCTGACAGATCCAGGGAGGTCAGAAATTCCCCTGACTGCACCATCATTATCACGGAGTGTAAGGTTTTCAGGTGAAAATGAGTCACTTTCAAATGATGGGTTAACAGCTCATATCAGCCAAAAAGGCTACAGCTGGTACCATAACAGTGCTACGATTTACGCCAGAGCCAGCAACCTCCTGGGAGAGAAGCAAACAAGAGTGAGCCACCAAGGAACAACATGAAGTGATGCAAGGTCACTGCCACAGCTTCAAACGCCTGCTCAAGGATAGTCTCAATCTTGCTAACGTGAGCATCCTTCAAGGCCTTTTCCCCTTTCATGGGAATAGTGGATCACTTGGAGACTGCACACTCAAGAGCATCTACCTTTGGAAAACAGAAGCACTCTCTCACCACTGAATCCAGAGGGTACAGGTCTTCCGAAATCCAACCCCCTTGGAAATAGTCTCTGGGGCATCGCACTCAAGCTCAATCAATTCTAGAATGGCTTCCATCACGGGGAAAAAACAAGAGGCTTTACACAAGGAAACCAAACTAGGATTTCCCTTTGGCTCAGAAATGAATCTGCCCTAGGAACACCAAGCATTGTCAAGGTCTGGAGAACCATCACATAGTTTATATGGCTCCAATCGGGGTGTGTGTGTGTGTGTGTTCCCTATTCTCAGGAGATGCAGGACTGGCGCCATTCTCCGAGCCAGCCTGAGCTCCATCCAGATGACCTGCTGCCCCTCGAGGGGCACTACGGCGCTGAAAAAAAAGGTAGAAGCATCCAGACTGAGAGGCATATGAGGACTACTTACTGAGCCACCTTCCCCTGCTGAGGAACAGTTAGGGGAGGGCGAAGGTCAGGCACCCCACCTGAGACATCTTCAACCAGACCACATCCGGCTGGGAGAACCAGGCTTAGCCAAAAACAGAGCAAGACAAGGCACTCTGAGCCTCCAAGCAGTGCTGGCACAAATTAGCAGGCACTCCAGGAGGAGACGCCTGAAAAGAACGGGCAGCACAAAGATATGGTGCTTAGGCTTCTGAGGTACTGGCATTATCACGGTGAGTGGCGGCCGGAGGTGTGCATCTAACTGCTTTTTGTTTATTTATTTATTTATTTATTATTTTTATATACCGACATTCATCTCAATTGAGATATCACACCGGTTTACATTCAGGTACTGTAGGTATTTCTCTATCCCCAGAGGGCTTACAATCTAAGTTTTTGTACCTGAGGCAATGTAGGGTAAAGTGACTTGCCCAAGGTCATATATGTGCTCAACTAGACACCCAAAAATTATGCATCCAATACTTGTGTGCACACACCTAGGCGCTATCCGAGGTGACCAAAATGAGAGCACAAAAAAACACTTGAGCGCTGATGAAAGCACGCGGCCATTAGGCAGCACTTAACGTGAACGCTCAAAATTAAAGGCTTTACTGTGCACCCAAAAACTGGGCACACAATTGGACGCACAGTCGGACTGAGAAGCCAGTAGACAGCAGCCTCTGAAAGCGCGCGAAAAGTCATTGCGGCCTATCACACTGTGCACAGCGAAAAGCCTCAGAGCAGGGCCTAGCCTACAGAGGCTGCTCAACCCGCCAGGCTGCCCACATCCCTTGACCTCCCATGGAAAGGGACGAATGTCAGAATGGTGTGCCCAGCTCTGAGACTGGGAGGGAGAAGGAAGTCCTGTACAGTAAAACCTCCCAGTAAGTCTCTGGTTTTTTTTTTGTTTTTTTTAATTTAAACTTACCGGAGCCTGGCTGAGCACAGAGGAAGTCTCTGGCTAAGGGGGGAGAGGGCAGTTGCTGTCTCCACCTTGCTCGGATTCCTGCACCCACTTGCCTTTCAGCCACTCAAGCAGCTCAAAACCAGCTACCGGACCTAGGCACACCTCTGAGGGACCATGGAAATTGCTTCAGGAATTCTCAAATGGGGGAAAGACCTTTAAGTATCACCACAGGAGAGCAGGGCTTTCATTTCCTTAATTTAGACTTCAGATTTCTCCTTCCAAAAAACCTGAAGCAATCCCCATAACGAGATGCACGTCCACCATCTGCTGGAGACAGAGAATACTGGCAGGCTGGGTCACTGCCGGAGTATATATCCTGTGAAGTCTGCTTGCTCCGTCTCCATCTGCTGGCAGGGGAGCATAAATACATTGGTCCTGAGTCCATCTGTCTACATGCTAGGAAACGTTTTTTAGTCACTGTGAGGGAGGGTTTTCTGATTCCTTGGAGGTGGTTATAATATTTCACATCTGTTACAAAGCTCATATTTTTCTCAAGGTTCATTTGCAGACTTAGATCATTTCTTGATTGCACAGATCCTAGTTAATTTATTTATTCTAGCTCAACTAGACTACCCGGCGTGCACAAATCTACGCCCCATTTTATAACATGCGCACGCAGCCGCATGGAATGCCCCAGCCCTGCCCCCGAACTGCTGCCACGTCCCCCGGCCCCGCCCATTTTCGAAAGCCCCGGGACATACACGCGTCCCGGGGCTTGTGCGCGCCACCGAGTCTATGCAAAATAGGCTCGGCGCACGCAGGGGTAGGTTTTCAGGGGTTACGCACATATCTTACGCGCTTAACCCTTTGAAAATCTACCCCTATGGTTTTTCATTTAAACAGATGAAACAATTCAAAATACAGCTGCCAAATTAATCTTTGGCAAGCAGAGATTTGATCATGTCACTCCTTTCCTAAAAACTGCAGTGGCTCCCCGTCTCCATGCACATCCAGTTCAAGATCAGGTGTGTGACCTTCAAGGCTCTTTGCTGGGGTAATCCCTCCTATCTCTCTAGTGAAATTGTCTCTCATCGCCCCTCCATTGATCCTAACAAGAACTGTTAGCTCTACCCTCTCCGCGGGAAATCAGGCTAGAACGGTCTGCTTCGTATATCTAGCCCCAGTCTTTGGAACTCTTTCCCATTAGCAACACGTATGGAAAAAAATACCACGTTCAGGAAAGCCTTGAAGGCATATATTATTACTAGCCTTTCCTTCAGATTAGATTACTTGGCCAGTATTACTTAAAATTCAAGACATTATTTATCTATTTATTTTCTTATTATGCTATTTTGGCCTCTTGTTCAAATGTTCTCTGTAAATAACCCTCACTATTTTCATTTTAAGGTTCTGTAAATGTTATTTGGTTCTAGCACTTGCTCTATTTAATTTTACTTTAAATGTTTTTATTTATATATATTTAATAATTATTTTGTGCTATTGATTTTATTATGTTAATTTTATTTTAGTGTACACCACATTGATTTACTTTTGCAAGATTTGTGATTAAGCATTAAATAAACTAAATTTTTCAAATCTTTGCCAGCATTCAAACTGATCAGAAGAGGTCTATGTGGTCTCAAAAGCTCGTATACTACATCTCTTTTGTTGGTCTTTCAAAAGGTAACACAACCTAGAAAGACTGCAGATTATCTCTGTAAAACCCGATCTGCACACAGTGTCCTGGTTATTAGAACATTGATTGCTGTCTTAAGCTAAATGTCAATATAAAAAAAAAAAAAAAGAATATTTTAATCAAAGCAAAGCCTCTCCAAGACTTTGGTATTTTATGAGCTTTATACTGATAAACACCTGAATTATGCAATCCTCAAGCAGCATGCTTTTTTCTATAAACCCCCCAATAAACTGGTTTATCCATTTCTGTAGATCATCGTTTGGGATCAGGAATATTTTCAAGGACGCAGACATGAGTTTACTGCCGAGTGTTCCAACCTCATGGAATATGGATTTGAAACAGTCCGTTCCTTCAAAGTAGAGAGCGGCGCGTGAGTATTCCTAGAAGTGGGGCCTCTGTTCACTGTTCAGACTGCCTACCCTGTGTCTATAGCTCATCTATGGCACGACGAGAAACTGAAAATCAGCCAATTCTTCTCTTTTCATGACACCTGCAACATCTTTCTCCCTCTCTCTCCCCCCTCGAGTATGCCTTGTTTGCTCTAGAGAATACCACACTGAATCTTCGTTTTCTGATGATTCCTCTAGCTGGGCTGGCTATGAACACCCTGGCTTCCAGGCTCAGCAGTTTGTTCTGGAGCGAGGGGAGTACCCTCGTTGGGAAGCTTGGAGTGGCAGCAATGCTTACCATGTTGAGAGAATGACATCATTCCGACCAATTGCCTGTGCTGTAAGTACTCTCATCTAGGTGCAATGTGAATGAAATTCTCCAGGGGGAAGGTCAGGCAATGATCATATTGCTATCTGGCAGTAGAGAATTGTTAGCTTGCTCCATTACTTAGGGCGCTAGCACCAGCTCTAGCCCTTCAGCCAGCTGAAGTAACTCCCCTTTGTTGAATAATCCATGAAAACAGTTTATCCAATAGAAGCCGCCCTTTACTTCTGTTTGAAACATCCATTTTGTACCAGCAAAAAGCAGGTCAGTCAGTGATATCACACAGCCCCTATTTCCTGCACCGGGGAGAGGAAGACCAACATCGCTGCCCTGCTCTTACTGGCAGAAGCAGTGGCGCAGCCAGAAATGAACTTTTGGGGGGTCCCAAGGTTAACATGAGTGGGCAGTGGACCCACAAGTCTAGGCCCTACTATTTGTACTCCTATCAATAAATAATGCATTAGAGTGCACCTGACAATGGATTTCTAAGTAGTTTCATTATGAGTGATGCTTTAAAATCTTAATTCTATTATTTCAAGCACTTACCAGCATTAAAAATAAATTTATATAGATTAATAAGGTATTTTAAATTTATTGCAGTTTATAAATACACATCATGTAAAAAGTAACAGAAGTTTAACAGAAAAATCAGATCCAATTATGTAATAAAACAAATATAAATGTATTTTTATGAATCCTCTTTCCTAAAATGCAGAGAATATCATAACTACAATAAAACAGCAATAATCATAATAATCATCATTTGCAACAGGTGCAGAACAGAACTAGGACATGCAAAAAAAATATATTCAAATTCTGGTGTCACCTCGGTGATAGCAAAACAAACTCCCTCCAATGCCAAACACTTTGTGAAGTAAGACAAATCCCTACAAAGCCATAAAAACAACACCTAGAACCTTCCCATGCCATACCATAAGAGCAGTAACGCTCAGGACTCAAACAGCAGCAACCTTATCTAAAACAAAGGCAGCAAAGGCAAACATTACACCAGGCCCTAGAACACTCATACACTGCGTAGTGGGCAAACAGAACAAGCCGATTTGCTACAAATCCCTACAAACTACACGCTAGCCAAAATACTGCACTTCTGTCACACATGTGCAACACAGATAGACCCTTACCTAATTCAGAACTACAGTTAGAATCAAACATGCAGACAAAACTGAAAAGGAAAGCCTGAGAAACCAGCCTCAGCCTCTGGAATACTGAAGAAACAGCAAAATACAAATATATAAGAAAAGCACATTCCCAAAGATGGCATATTCCATTGCTGAAAGTCAAAACAATTTTTTTTACCTTTGCTGTCTGATCTTATTTTTCTAATCGGTTGGTCTCAGTCTCTTTGCTTCCCTTGTCTGTCTTTTCCTAATTCCTTTTTCAGGGTATCTTTTATTATTTCTGTTTCTTCTCTCTCATCTTGTCTTCTTTCCTTCCTCTTTTATATACACACACAGATTCTCTCTCACATGCTTTCTCTCACACAGGCTCCCCACTCTTGCATGCTCTCTCTCACATGCAGGCTCTCACTCGTAGGTTCCCACTCCCACACACTCTTTTACCCAGGCTCCCACTCCCACACACACACAGGTTTCTACTCTCACACACACATACAAGCTCACTTACATGCTCTCTCCCTCATGCAGGCTTCCATACCCACATGCTTTCTTGCATACATACACACACACGCTCTCATGCTCATGCTTACACAGACAGGCTTCTCACTCCCATGCTCTCTCTCATACGCACACATAGTGTCAGGCTTCTCATTCCCATGCTTTCATACACACATAGGCTTCTCTCTCCCATGCTCTCATACACATACACTCACAGGCCTCTCATTCCCACATACACAGACAAGCTTCTCACTCCCATGCTCTCTCTCATAAATATACAGATGGGCATCTCATTCCCATGCTTCTTTCATACACACAAACACACACACACAGACAGACAGGCTTCTCACTTCCATGCTCTTTCATACACACACACACACAGACACAGGCTTCTCACTCCCATGCACTCTTTCATACACACACACACACACAGGCTTCTCACTCCCATGCTCTCTTTCATACACATACACACACAGGCTTCTCACTCTCATGCTCTTTCATACACATATACAGGCTTCTCACTCCCATGCTCTCTTTCATACACATACACACAGGCTTCTCACTCCCATGCTCTCTCTCATACACACACACATACACTTCTCACTCCCATGCTCTCTCTCATACATACACGGGCTTCTCACTCCCATGGTTTTTTTCACACACACACACACACACACAGGCTTCTCACTCCCATGTTCTCATACACACACACAGGCTTCTCGTTCCCACGCTCTCTCTCTCATACACATACATACACAGGCTTCTCACTCCCACGCTCTCTCTCTCATACACATACATACACAGGCTTCTCACTCCCACGCTCTCTCTCTCATACACACACACAGGCTTCCCATTCTGTCTCTCTCTCAAAGATATATATATATATATATATATATATATATATATATATATATATACACACACATATATACATACATACAAACACACACACTCTATCAGGGCATCTCCCTCTCTTCTGGGACTCCTTGCTACAAGGCCTCTTCTCTGGCCGTGCATGTTGAGCTCCACAACGGCCCTGAGATGGTCAGGCCTCTCTTCATGGGCCACGTGGGATGAGCTCCATGATGGCCCTGCTACGGTCAGGTCTCTGTTCTCAGGCCATACGAGACGAGCTCTGTGACGACCCTGCGACTGTCAGGTCTCTCCTCTTGGGCTGCGTGGGATGAGCTCCGTGATGGCCCTACGAAGGTCAGGTCAGGCCTCGGGCCATGCGAGATGAGTTTCGCAATGGCCCTGTATCAGACCTCAGGCACCGGGTAACTCTGAGTCAATGGGCCTGAGTGCAAAGTGGGTGGGCCATGGCCCTCCCAGGTGCATTTGTGGCTACGCCACTGGGCAGATGGATGCTCCTAATGACACTAAAGTGCCATCTTCAAGACAAGCTAGACCCTTATCTGTTTGGACATAAAATGTATCGATCAGCTATGGAAAAGGAGGAGTGTCATGATCCGCTATGCTGATGGGAGGAGCAATCAGATAGGAGTAGCAATCTGTTGTTATAGACTGCTGGAGATAGTAGTGGGTGGATCCTTGGGCCGGTGGCAGATGACCATGCCCCTGGGGGAAGATCCCGAGAGGGACCACCGGCTAGGCTTAGAGTATGGAGACAGACACACACTAGTTCTTTTATTAAACAGGTCTTGAATCCACCAGAGGTGGCAGTAGTGAGCTGAAGTGCCCAGCAGGGCTGAAGTCCCTCAGATACTGGAACAGCGATCCCTGGATGGCTGAGCTGTTGAGAAACTGTAGACAGTGAGTAGGCAGGGTATGCAGAGTTCATGAATAGAACTAGATAACAACACTCACATATTGGTCTCGGAGCTCAGGAGCTAGAAAGAATAGGCCCTCGAGGACGAGTAACTGGTTCCAGGGAAAGCTCTGAGAGAGTGATGGTAACTCACAATGATGTAGACAGTGATGGCATCCAGACAGAAGAGAATCAGCAGATAGTCAGGAACGAGGGCCCTCGAGGAGCGAGTATCGGTTCCTGTCTGTAACCTGAAAAGCAAAGAGAGAGCGAGGCCCCCGAGAAGCGGGTACCTCTGGTAAGTCCGAGGAGGCAGAGTAGCTTAGGCAGGGTAACCTAAGTGAACCTTGTCCTAACCCATTGCTAACTCGGTTTGTCAGCGATATCAGAGACCTTTAAATATCAGAAGCGGATTTCGTCATCTCAGGGGGATGCCCCTGAGGTTCGCGCCTTTGCCTGTACTTCACTCAGAGCGCGCGCGCATGCCCTAGGCTTCAGGTAACATGGCGGATCTGCAGCGTCGAGCCGGTCCAGGGATGCCGGATGGAGACGGCAGGGAGACGCCGCGGCAGCCAGCCGTCCTTCAGACCTGGAGGCAGTCGTAAAGAGAGGTAAAGAGGGCGGAGTGAAGACATCGGGCAGCAATGGTCGCAACAGTACCCCCCTTCAAATGGCGATCTCCTCTTCGGGTACCAGGCTTAGGTTTTGAAGGATGTGCGAGGTGGAACTGACGAAGCATCTCTTTGTCCAAGATATTGGTCTGAGGTCCCCAAGAGATTATGTCGGGGCCGAATCCCTCCCATATCAGAAGGTATTCAAAAGTCTTGCCTCTTATACGAACATCCAGAATCTCTTTGATCTTAATCTCTAAGTCATCTTCTGCATCGATGACAGGTGGATCTTGAGTCTTGGAAGAATTTTGTTTGTAAATATCAGCAGCAATGGATTGAGCTGCTGTGGACGTCACTGATTGATTCAGTGGAAGTGGCAGTGATAGAGAACGCCCAGAAACCACTTCAATTAGTGGTGCTCCAGTAGATGTTGCTGGATGAGAATTGATGACATTGCCAGCGGATACAGACTGGCTGGTTGCCTAGAGTATCTTCTTCGGGTCCATATGTGCTATGGCTCTTCAGGCACATCTTCCAAATGGAAAGAGTGTGACGGAGATACTCTAAAATTATGATCCGTGAATACGGATTTTGGTGTTGAATGCCTTCGAGCCAAGGTGAACATTGAAAGAGTTATGAAAATCAGCAGAAATGGGTTAAACTGCTGGGGACGTCATGGAGATCTTGGTGTAAGTGGCGATGTTGAGAAACATCCAATACCCACTTCAAGTTATAATGCAATAATGGATCTTCAAGTTTGACAAAGGGACTCCTCAGGTCTTCCACTAGATGTCTGAGAATGAAGTTGCCTCCTGCCCCTGAGTCCACCAAGGCAGGAGTCTGAACCATAACTGGTCCGTAGGTTAAGGAGACTGGAGAGAGAGCGGAGGAGAGGATGCGGTAAGGCCTAAGAACAGTCCTCCTGCAGGACTTAGTCCCTTCCGTTTATTGGACAAAATGGAGCATGTAGAGACATCATGGTCGGACTGACCACAGTACATGCATAGGCCGTACTTCTTCCGAAATCTTCTCTCCTTGGAGGTCAAGTGTCCATGACCAAGTTGCATTGGTTCATCTGTATCAGCGGCGGAAGTTACTGGAACCAGCCGAAGTGCATTGATAGCACTGGCCTGTTTCAACCCTGGTAACACCTTAGGCCGGAGTTCCTTCACCTTGTCCCGGAGTCGATGATCAATCAGAGTGGCCAAGGCTACTAATTTGTCCAGCGAGTCAGGTGTCTGGCGAGTGGCCAGCTCGTCCTTTAAACAGGTATCCAGGCCTCTGCAGAAGAGTGTCTTGAGATATTTGCGGTCCCAGCGGAGTTCTGCCGCAAGAGTCTTGAATTCTATGGCGAATTCAGCCAATGATCTGCTGCCTTGCTTCAAGTCAACTTTGAACTTTGGGATGACGTGTTATGTCATCCCAAAGTTCAAACAAAGGAGAGAGGAGACTCAACTCACTCAATGAATCTAACAAACGAACTGTCGACAAACTTATTATCCAACCATTAATTACCCAACAAATGACAATATCATCAAGGTTATTGCTCTAGTGTTGTAATCTGCAGCCTCTCGCCACGCAATGGGCCGCAGGCTGTTGTCAGCTTACAGAGCTTCTTTTTTATAATCATTTACTGTCATTTGTCCACCCACCAAATACCTTTATTCAAAAAACAGTTCTATAACCATGTCAATCTTTTCAATTATTCAGCCTTATGCAGAACAAAACGTTCTTTCAATGTCAAGTTCAAAAAAATTGAATACTTAGCCGTAAATTTTTCATCGAGCAGCTACAATACTTTGCTGTTCAATTTGACCGTCCCAACATGTTTCGACTGAAGTATCAGTCTTCTTCAGGGGAATTATAATATCTCGAATCAGGCCAAAATATTCCGTGTACCCTGAAAGTTAAAAACCATAAATTAAAACCACTCAAAGCAGACCGCACACCCCTTCTTATAAAGAAAAATCCTACTGTAAACTATAATCCACTATTTAAGAGTCAGGAGATATACTCCACTTACCCGGACCAAGCTTACAGGTCTCACTGGGGATTCAAAAATGGCGCCTCAGCGTCCCAGTTGATCTCTACAGCCATATTCACTCTGAATTTAAGCACATCCCACTTATTCTGACAACTGGAAATCCGGATCATCTAAACCAAATGAACTCCAATTCCCACAATTCTACACTCTTGAAACGCTGCGATTTTTCAAAACACTGACCAGTCAATGTCTTTGTTTAATCCATTTGGATCTACCGTGTTAAAGTAATAAATCCATTTTTGCTCTCTTTGAAGTAGGTAACCATCAAAATCACCTCCGCGGCTCTTAGGCAGAGGTTTTTCTATCACATCATATGATGTTCTGAACTTTGTATACTTAAGTATACAAAGTTCAGAACATCATAAAAAAATTTTGGCACATTCTACATTTACATGAAGGGTTCAATGAGCTTCCAAGGTTTGCCTTTAAGCGTGGGAGAAACCTGAGAGACATGATAGTACACTCAGACTTCGCAGAGGAATAGAATGATGGAGAGATCAGAGATTTCGGGATTAAAGGACACTTTCCTTGTGGGAATTGTACTGTGTGTACTCAATCTTTTGCAGGTAGTGTTCTACCGTTTTTTGCTAATGGCAAATTTCAGCTTCGATCACTTACCAACTGCGAGTCTAAGGGTGTGATTTATGGGTTATGGGTTATGGTGCCCATGCCCCCGTTTATATATTGGCAAAACCAAACGTTGTTTAAAGACCCGCATGATTGAGCACAGGAGTGCCATTACACGCGGCAAGGTTGAAGCGCCGGTAGTACAACACTGCCTTTCACATTTGCATACGTTTGATGTTTTAAGATTTGCCGTGATAGAAAAACCTCTGCCTAAGAGCCGCGGAGGTGATTTTGATGGTTACCTACTTCAAAGAGAGCAAAAATGGATTTATTACTTTAACACGGTAGATCCAAATGGATTAAACAAAGACATTGACTGGTCAGTGTTTTGAAAAATCGCGGCGTTTCAAGAGTGTAGAATTGTGGGAATTGGAGTTCATTTGGTTTAGATGATCCGGATTTCCGGTTGTCTGAATAAGTGGGATGTGCTTAAATTCAGAGTGAATATGGCTGTAGAGATCAACTGGGACGCTGAGGCGCCATTTTTGAATCCCCAGTGAGACCTGTAAGCTTGGTCCGGGTAAGTGGAGTATATCTCCTGACTCTTAAATAGTGGATTATAGTTTACACTAGGATTTTTCTTTATAAGAAGGGGTGTGCGGTCTGCTTTGAGTGGTTTTAATTTATGGTTTTTAACTTTCAGGGTACACGGAATATTTTGGCCTGATTCGAGATATTATAATTCCCCTGAAGAAGACTGATACTTCAGTCGAAACATGTTGGGACGGTCAAATTGAACAGCAAAGTATTGTAGCTGCTCGATGAAAAATTTACGGCTAAGTATTCAATTTTTTTGAACTTGACATTGAAAGAACGTTTTGTTCTGCATAAGGCTGAATAATTGAAAAGATTGACATGGTTATAGAACTGTTTTTTGAATAAAGGTATTTGGTGGGTGGACAAATGACAGTAAATGATTATAAAAAAGAAGCTCTGTAAGCTGACAACAGCCTGCGGCCCATTGCGTGGCGAGAGGCTGCAGATTACAACACTAGAGCAATAACCTTGATGATATTGTCATTTGTTGGGTAATTAATGGTTGGATAATAAGTTTGTCGACAGTTCGTTTGTTAGATTCATTGAGTGAGTTGAGTCTCCTCTCTCCTTTGTTTGTGATTAATTTAGGAGAGGTAGTTGCTTCATATTGTTTGATTATCCCAAAGTTCAAGTCATCGAGTTCAAGTCATCAAAGTTCAAGTCATCAAGTCAACTTCAACTTTATGTCATCCCAAAGTTATATGTAAACCGAAGTGATTAATAACATTGTTACCAGAACCTCGGTATATAAAAAATGTTAAATAAATAAATAAAATAAAATAAATAAGTCCACTAAAGCAGAACCGGCAACAGAGGTTCACACAGGGTCATCAAAAACAGATCTAAACAAGTCCATAAATCCTTCTATGTCCTGCACAATGGGGTCCTTGCGTTCCCACAAGGTGGATGCCCACGACAGAGCTCTGCCATCCAAGTACGAAAGGATGTAGGTAGTCTTAGAGAGTGCCGTAGGAAATAAAGATGGTTGTAAAGTAAAGTGCATGCAGCACTGGTTCAAAAAGCCCCGGGTCTTCTGGATTTCTCCGGAAAAGCGGATTGGAGCTGCCAGTGGTACAGCAGTCTTCAGTTACCTCCTGTAACTGACCTTCATGGTTGGAAGCTGTGCCTTGAACCTTCTGTGTGTGTAGCTGATGAAATGCTGCAGTAAATTTCTCCAAGGCATCTTGCTGCTCCGAGATGCACAGGGCCAGGCCCGGTATGGCCTGCAAGGCAGAGAGTTATGCTGGATCCATGGAGATAGGCCGGGTCAATGCAGTCAAGCCAGATCCATAGAGCTAGCCGGATCCTGGAGTCAAGCCGGATCCATGGAGTTAGCAATCTGTCATGATCCGCTATGCTGATGGGAAGAGCAATCAGATAGGAGTAGCAATCTGATGTATTCCGTAGGCGGAGTAGCAATCTGTTGTTATAGACTGCTGGAGATAGTAGTAGGTGGATCCTTGGGCCGATGGCATATGACCACGCCCCCGGGGGAAGATCCCGAGAGGGACCACCGGCTAGGCTTAGAGTATGGAGACAGACACACACTAGCTCTTTTATTAAACAGGTCTTGAAACTACTAGAGGTGGCAATAGTGAGCTGAAGTGCTCGGCAGGGCTGAAGTCCCTCAGATACTGGAAAAGCGATCCTTGGATGGCTGAGCTGTTGAGAAACTGAAGACAGTGAGTAGGCAGGGTATGCAGAGTTTATGAACAGAACTAGATAACAACAATCACATATTGGTCTCAGGGAGCTCAGGAGCTGGAAAGGATAGGCCCTCGAGGAGCAAGTACCTGGTTCCAGGGAAATCTATAAGAGAGCAATAGTAACTCACAATGATGTAGACAGTGATGGCTTCCAGGCAGAAAAGAATCAGCAGATAGTAAGGAACGAGGGCCCTCGAGGAGTGAGTACCAGTTCCTGTCTGTAACCTGAAAAGCAAAGAGAGAGCGAGGCCCCTTACCTCTGGTAAGTCCGAGGAGGCAGAGTAGCTTAGGCAGGGTAACCTGAATGAACCTTGTCCTAACCCATTGCTAACTCGATTTGCCAGTGATATCAGAGACCTTTAAATATCGGAAGCGGATGACGTCATCTCAGGGGGACGCCTCTGAGGTTCGCGCCCATGGTGGTACTTCACTCGGAGTGCACGCGCGACCTAGGCTTCAGGCAACATGACAGATCTGCAGTGTCGAGCCGGTCCGGGGACGCTGGACGGAGATGGCAGGGAGACGCTGCGGCAGCCAGCCGTCCTTCAGACCTGGAGGGAGTCGCCACAGAGGTAAAGAGGGTGGAGTGAAGACGTCGGGCAGCGACGGTCGCAACAGGAGTACTTTCAACCTGTTTGGATGATCACCCACTTAAAATTTTGAGCAGCTGGTTTTCCCCTTTAAAATTGCACTCCCTTTATTTGATTTATTTATTTTGTACAATTCTTCTATACCGTTGTACAGAAACATGTTTCTATCACTACGGTGTACATAATAACTAAAAACCAAATAAAAACAAAAGTAACAGTAGAATAAAATTACATAAAACATCATAATAAAATAAATAAGACTAAAATAAAATTACGCTCATTACTAAAGAGGAGTGTTTCCCAACTGTCTCCTGAAGGCACACCTAGCCAGTCAAGTTTTCAAGATTGCCACAATGAATATGCATGAGAGAGATTTGCATACTGAGTCTCCAATGTATGCAAATCTATCTCATAGATACTTATTATGGATATCCTGAAAGCCCGAATGGTTAGATGTGTCGCCAGGAGAGGGTTAGGAAACACTGGGATAGTAAGTAGTTCATACAAGTCAGCTTTGGGATGTTACATCAGTGTATTTGCCTTCTGTCTATAAAAACCCATTACTCTCTCTCCCCCATCAGAACTCACACAGCTGTAGTTTAGCCTGTACCATTATCAAATGAAAAAGCACAAATGCTACTAACTTTTTCTTCTCCGTTTCAATTGTCTTAGTTTATGAACATGACCTTAATTTTTCTGAAATATTTTGTTACTTAACAGTCAAGATAACCATTGTCAATAGGTAGCAGCAGCAGTCTTGTTGGCAGAAGAGCCCGAGTTGACCTTTGGTTCACTATCCTGAATGTTTGAAAGCCACCAGTTAATAAGAAAGGAATACCTCCCACCAACCTTATAAAAATAAACTGCAAAACACCCTTTCCTTATAGTCAGGTTAATATACATTTTTTCATGTAGTATATCTAGATCAAACCTAGGGCTTTCCAAACTTGTCCTAGGGACCACAAAGCCAGTCGGGTTTTCAGGATATCCACAATGAATATGCATGATATAGATTTGCATACCAAATATCTCATGCATATTCATTTGTGGGTATCCTGAAAACCTGACTGGCTGTGGGGTCCTCTAGGACAGGTTTGGAAAGCCCTGTTCTAGACGTCTAACATAGTAGATGATGGCAAATAAAGACCAAATGACCCATCCAAACTGCCCCATTTCATCTTTGGTCTGAAAGAAACACCAAGACTGAAAATACTTTAAAAAATTACAAAGCTGGCCTGGTATGAGCACCATAATTAAAGTACCTGTGCCTCTTCCCTCCTCATCTCCAAGGAGAAATTAATACTTACCTGATAATTTCCTTTCCTCTAATGAGGGCAAGCCAATCCCCACCAGTGGGTTATGCATCTTTGCCAGCAGATGGAGATGGAGCAAAAACTGACGTCATGGATATATAGTTCCACCTTGACATTAGCTCACCAGTATTCTCGAGAAAAGCCAAACTGTGGACAAACTGATTATACTTGAACATAATCATTAACAATCAATGTCATGCTTCCAACCCAAACAGGAACACTGAGCTCAGCCATAAGAAATAACATCTTCACTAAACTAAGGGGCTAGATAAGCCACTTACTAGTCTTTAAGGAAGAGCAGGAGTCACTCTCTGCAAAGTTCGCCCCGAAGAAGCTAACCAAAACAGAAACATCAACAGGCTATGGCAGCTGAGGGATTGGCCTGCCCTCATGAGAGGAAAAGAAATTATCAGATAAGTAGTAATTTTTCCTTCCTTTGTATTAGGGCAGGCCAATCCCCACCAGTGAGATATATCAAAGCTAATCCTGAAGAGGCTGGGAGGCTTTCAGTGATCCAGTTAATACTGCCCATACGAACTCGGTGTCCTCTCTAGCCCGAACATTCAAGCAATAATGCTTGGAAAAAGGTGGGCAAAGATGACATTGCAATTTAGCAAATCTCGGCAGGTGACAACAAACAAAGTTCTACCCACGATGCCGCCTGAGCCCTCGTGGAATGTTTCAGCAAAGCAACATCAGCAGCCACACAGGCAGACTTAATGACGTCTTTAACCCAACGGGCTATCGTTGCCCGCATAGCTGGTGCTCCCTGCTTACTGTCACTATGGAGCACAAACAGGCAATATGACTTCCGGACAGAATTAGTCACCGCCAAGTACCTCAGCAAATGTTGCTTAATGTCCAAGGAACGGAAAAGATGATACTCACTTTCATCTCTTTCCCTATCCAAGGTGGGCAATGAAATGGACTGATTCAAATGAAACTCTGAAACCACTTTTAGCAAAAAGAGGGCTCAATTGAAGCTGTACTGCTCCTGGAGTCTTATGCAGAAAACAGATCACGACAAGAAAGAGCCTGCAGCTCAGAGACCTGACCTGCCGAACAGATTGCTATCGGAAAAAGTGTCTTCAAGTTAAGCAGCAACAAGGAAAGAGCATGCTGAGGCCAAAAGGTCAGACCTTCCAAGAATTCCAGGACCAAAGTAAGGTCCCACAGAGGTACCAGAAGCCACAAAGGGGGGCAAGGATGCTTAAATCCTTTCAAGAAACAGGATATGTCAGGATGGGAAGACAAAGGCCCTTCATTAACTTGCCTCCTATAACAAGCAAGGGCTGCAGCTTGAATCTTCAAAGTGTTAAGGGCCAAGCCTTTACGCAAGCCATCCTGTAAGAATTCCAACATTAAAGGAATATCCACCTTGAAAGGTTGAGAACCTCATTCAGAACACCAGGCCTCGAAAACTCTTCAAACCTTAACACAGGCTAGAGAAGTAGAAAATTTTCTGGAAATCATAGCAGGCGAATAACCCTGCTTCAACAACAGAGCCCTTTGAAAGGCCAAACCGTAAGACAAAATTGACCCGGATCCTCATGTAGAATGGGTCCCTGCCACAACAGATCCTTCCAAGGTGCTACCTGAAAGCACGCTTAGCGCCGCTTTCATGCTAAGGGCCTCGCTCCAGTAAGAAGCTCTAGACACCCGCTCCTCGGGGGTCTCTCGCTTCCAACTTCTCTTCGGGGTTCCTCACTAACTAAGACAACTGCTCCTTGGGAGTCTCTCTATTTCTACTTTCAGGATATTAGACCATTGGGTACTCGCTCCTCGAGGACCTATCTACTTTTATATCCTGCACCACAGACCTTCAGTCCCACCATTCTACCACCAGGAAGACGCCTTCATTCTGTGAGTACCTCTACGATCCAACTCCACCCACCAGCCACCCTCCTGCACTGCGGGCTCCTGCCTATCGTGACCATCTGGGTGAGACTATACTTCTGAGTCTGTTGAACGTACTGGCACTTCGTGGATCAGTGCCTTACCTTCCTGTTCTCACCATCTACCTACAACAGTACAATAAAGACTCTATCCATACTGTGTCTACTATTTGGGTCAGCCTATCGCAGTGGTTCCCCACGGGGCTCCTCCCCATGGGCGGAGTCATCTCCATTGCGACCAAGGGTCCACAATGCCACAAACACAACACTCCTGAGCCGACACCAGCTGACAATCAGCCTAGGAGGCTGCTTGCGCTCTAATAGAATGTGTTCATAAACCCTCTGGAATCTTCCGACCCTTGCAAAGATAAGCCGAAAAAACAGCTTCCTTCAAGCCAGCGAGCAATCGTATCCTTAGAAGCTTTATTTCTCTTTTTCGCTTCGCCAAACAAGAAAAACACGATCCGATTGCTGAAAACTGTTGGTGACCTTCAGAAACAGCAATAGAACCTGGCAAACATCCAACAAATGCAGCTCCCTCACCTCTGTACTCTCTGAAGACCAATTTGGAAAAGCAGGGAGCTCCACCTTCTGGTGGAACGAAGACACCACCTTTCGAAAGAAATGATGGAACTGTATGCAAAGATACCCTGTCATCCTTAATCTTCAGAAATGGCTCCCTACAGATAGTTTGAAATCTATCTGGCCGAACAAATCGCTACCAGAAAAAACACTTTTAGGATGAGAACCTTTAGTGACACCCTTCACAATGGCTCAAATGGAGAACCACAGAGAACCCAAAGAACCCAAGTTCAAACTCCATGCTGGATACATCCTGCATTTGGTCGCAAATGCTTGACCCCGTTTAAAAACCTCACTTTGTCTGGATGCGCCACCAAAGGTCTCCCTTGTATATTTTATTTATTTATTTATTTTATATACCGACATTCAATCGAGATATCACATCGGTTTCCAGGTAACTAAGAGAATAGGGCGAGTTCTGCCCTATTTTACATTATAACATGATAACAATTATAACATGGTAACAATTATAACAGAATTATTACCTCTAAGGTACCCTAAGGCTGCTACTTGCACACGAAGGGAGTTGAACGCCAGAACCTTAGACAAGCCCTGCTGTAAAAAGGCCCTCAATGGGTCTATTCTTTCCTCCAAACATCAATGCCTCAAAAATTCTCCACACCCTGACATATAGCATAGACGTGGACTGTCTTCTGGCCTGGAGTAACGTGGCAATCACTGGCTCTAAGTACTCCTTCAACCTTAACCATTTCCACTCAAAAGGCAAGTCGCAAGACAAAAGTGATCTGCGCGATCTGAAAAGATAGGTTTTTGTCTCAGCAGCCCCTACAGATGAGCTAATCTGAGGGACCTGTCTACCGCAACATAAATCAAGTCCACGAACCATGGAAGGCGCGGCCACTCTGGTGCCACCAGCACTACCCTTTCTGGAAGCTTCTCTATGTGCTGCAATATGCGGCCTATTAATGGCCATGGATAAAAATGTACAGCAGAATTCCTGTTGGTCAAGGAAGTACCAGAGCATCTATTCCCTCAACTCTGACCTCTCACCGGCAACTGAAAAACAGAGCAACCTTGGCATTGCTTCGCGAAGCCATCAGTTGACTCTTGGACAAGTTTATCCCAAGCTCAGTGACTAAAGCATGTCCATCACCCAGTGCACTGCCTGATGACATTCCCCTGTAGACTTCGCCCGTACAAGCCAGTCAGCCAGATAAGGATGGACAAGAATTCTCTCCTTTCTCAGGGCCACAGTCACTACCACCTTCATGAATGTTCGTGGCGCTGTTGCCAGCCTGAAAGGAAGGGCCCAAAATTGGAAATGCTGCCCCAGCACCATGAAATGCAGAAACATTTGGTGGTCTTCCTGGATGGCTATATGCAGATAGGCTTCTGACCGATCCAGGGTCGTCAAAAACTCTCCTCTTCAGATCACTGTGATCACGGTAAGCAACGTGTTCATCCAAACATTTGGCACCCGCAGCACCGTGTTGACTTTCTGGAGGTCCAAAATAGGCTGAAATGTGCCCTCCTTTTTGGGAATGATAAAATAAATAGAATACCTTCCCTGGCCTCTTTCTAGAGGCAGAACTGGTACAATTGCTTCTAGCCTTTGCAGCCGGTGCAATGTATCCTGTATCACCTCCTGTTTGGTTCAGGACATTCAATGGGATACTATGAAAACTTCTCTGATCGGAAGAGAAAATTCTAAGGTGTAGCCTTATTTATTTATTTATAGTTTTTTATATGCCGCGGCACGTAATGCACATCACCTCGGTTTACAGCAAACAGTAATTCAGCCTGAGGCTTTACAATAAACATTGTAAACATTCTCTTATCACCTCTAGAACCCACTGGTCCAACATGATCTTGGTCCATAGAACAGAGATAATCTCCCTCCTACAGCTTCCACCAAAGAGTGGACTAGCCCGACTGCATTGGCCATAGAACCATCCCTGGAAGTCCTGTGGGACCCCCGAAAGGACTGCTGTCTTCCCAAGGTCTACTGCTGCCCTGATACCATGGCACTCCTGCCAGACAAACTGTCTCATATCCTGAAAACGGGATCATGGCAGGAAGGTTTTCTTGACACTTTTTTTAAAATTTTCCGGCAACTTAGTCCTTTGGACTCTCCTAGATGCTTCATCAACTGCCCTAGGTTCCTCTCCAAACAAAAGATTATACATCCACCGACCATTTACGTAACTGCAGGAGTCTCCTTGCTGAAACTGTGGAGACCATGGACCTGGCCGATGTTTGAACTAATTCATACAAGGCATCGGTCACACAGGCCACCTTAGCCTCCAACCGGGCTGCCTGCTTGGAGTCCATCGAGTTGGGCTCATTCTCCTGAGCCTTCTGCACCCAATGCAAACAGGCTTTCTGCATCGAGCTACCACAGATTGCTGCCTGGAGATTCAAAGCTAAAACCTCAAACATCCTTTTCAACTGAATTTCCAGCTTGCGGCCTTGAACATCCTTTAGCTTAGCAGACCCCCACCACTGGGATACTGATCTTCTTGGTGACCACTGAGACTACCGCATCCACCTTTAGCAGTTTCAAGAGCTCAAATGGTCTCCTCTGACACGGGTACAATTTCGCCATTGCCCTACTGATCTTCAAGCTGGCCTCCAGAGAATCCCACTCCCAGTTCACCAGCTTTTTTACCTTCTTGGGCAACAGAAAAGCCTTCAGCAGACCCCCCGCAGTCCATCCAGAACTGGGTCCACACTTTTGTTATCAGACTCCTCCTAAGTAACCTTGATCCTCAGCTACTCCAAAATGTGAAGGATGAGAGGTCTCAACTCTTCTTTCCTAAACTGAATAACCCTCGGGTCATCACCTTCTGTAACCAGTACCTCATCTGAGTCATCCATATCCTTTCTCGCCCCAGGGTCACCAGCTGGATCGTCCACTGTGAGGTCCTCTCCTGGGTCATCTTCTGGGTCACCTCTTGCCACTTGTGAATCATCTGAATTCTGTAAATCCTCTGTAACACTATCGAGGGACGCATCAGCCCCAGGCAACGAAGCAAGGACCCTAGTGGCCAACTGGGACCTCTTTGAGGGACATGGCAGTTTCGAGGGACACTGTAGTTCTCTGCCAGGGGCTGCTTCCCTGTTGCTTCCCACCTGGCCAATAGGCCTTGTGGAGAAGCAGTCCATTGAAAATCCTTCTGGATCTCCATCAGATTCCTCATCTGGATCCCCTCACCCTCAAAATCCTATCCCGCTGGCTGCACCATTGGGGAAAGCAGAGGAGGGGAATCCCTGGACCCTGAAGGCACTGCTGCCTGCTGGCCACCTGTCTCAGCCCCCTGGGAGCATCTATCATGGGCCCTGCCGAACGAGTGACCCTCCATGGAGGCTAGGGGGGGTCACTGTGTCCAGAGGCAATGGCTGTGTCCAGACACACAGCCATTGCAAAACATGACCACATTAAAATGCCTGCACTACGTACCGCAGGTCTGACAGGCTCTGCCCTGTTGATAAGCCAATGCCATTAGGCCTACCAAGTGGGCACACTTACAGGAGCTGCATGCTAGAGCAACTCCTGTAACCTCCCAGGTCACAGCCGCTGACGAGCTCAGATCCCCCTGCTTGATCAGGAACGCAGAAATAAACTTCTCCCCACAGTAAATGCTGCCAGACTGCAGCTCGGCCATTTCCTTCTTTTCTTTCTTTCTTCGCCAAGCTCCAACTGAGGGATGGTCCATGAAGGCACCTAACAACTCAGGGAGCACTCCAAACTTTTGGAAGAGCCTCTTTTCTAAATTAATTTTTTTTTTTAATTACTCTCTCAGACTGCAGGTTTGCACCTCTACCATTAGTTGGAGACAGAGAAATACTGAGGGACTGGAGGTGGCACTCTCGGATATGTAGCAGTGCTTCAAAGTTTTTGTTCTCAGCCTCCATCTGCTGGTAGGGATGCAAACCCACTTGTCTGAAGTAATCTGGGGTATAAACAGGAACCTCTTTTTCTCCACCCTTTCGCCAATGTTCCATGATTGGGATTGGCAGGATCCCTTCGCCCTCGCCTCTGCCATTCATGCCAGTGGTTCCTGGATCATTTTTAAAATTCATAGGTCACTTATCACTGATCTCACCATGCATTCTAAGATCAGCCAGTCCACCAATTTTCAAGTCATTGTGGAGATGGTAATATCAACTGCAGAACTGGAGGGGAGGTGATGAGATGTCGGCTCCTGCTCCTTTGATTTCAGGGAGGTGAAGGAAGGGAAGGAAAGCAAGACTATAGCATGGTGGAAAGAGGGAGGAGAGAGATCACAGGACCACTCTGTTTCCATGCCACAGACAAAGACATTGCAGGAGAAAAAGGGAGATAGTTACCTGTGCTGTGCTTAATCTGACTTCTTCAAGGTCAGGGTGAGAATCAGTCCCACACACAGCTCTCTTCACACCACAGATTACATTGCCAGAACAGATTTTCTTCGCCTAGTCCCTGATTGGGCCTGAAAAGTGCAGGGATCTTCCATAACCGCTTGTGCTTTCTATTTGTACAGAACCAGCGGGACAGCAGGATGACCATATTTGAACGGGAAAACTTTTTAGGAAGGAAGGGCGAGCTGAGCGATGACTACCCTTCACTTCAGGCCATGGGGTGGTGTAACAACGAGGTGGGCTCCTTCCGGGTTCCTGCTGGCGCGTGAGTACCTCACGCACTCTTCACGTCCCTTACACAGATTACCGGCACGCAGTCATTTAAAACAACATTGAAAGCATCGTTAGGCTTCCAGTCTGAAAATACAGAGCAAACACATTTTCATTTGATTTCTGCCTTTGAATGCAGATCAAAACAATTCAGTAGAAATAAAAAAAACTTTTAAAAAGTATTTTGCACTCATGACACTTCCACGCAGATTACATTCAGGTACTGTAGGTATTTCTCTATCCACAGAGGGCTCACAGTCTAAGGGGTTTTCTCAGTCTGTCTCTACGAGAAAAAGGCTTAGTAAATCTGGTCCTAAGTTTGCACTCCAGGCTAATAGAGGGGGAAGTGGCCTAGCTAAGGTCATATAAGAGTGGCAGCAGGATTTGAGCCCTGGTTTAATTTTCACAGCCTCCCCCCCCCCCATGCACACCCCTAGTACAGATATGTTTGTGACTCATTCATCAGTCCCTCCCCCCTTATACTCTGCACTGCTGATGTAAGGCTGCTCCTTGCACTTGAAGATCAGGAAGTGCTCCTCTGACTTTTCCTGTTTTTTTATTTTTCACTGGAGCCGCTAGCCTTTAGCCAAGGGCTGCGTTTCCATGAGGTCTCTGTGTTTCTGAGTCGGTTCTTCTCCTCTCTGCAGCTGGGTATGCTACCAGTATCCCGGCTACCATGGTTTCCAGTACATTTTGGAGTGCGACCATCCCTCAGGCGAGTACAAGCACTGGAGAGAATGGGGCTCCCATGCACAGACCTTCCAAATCCAGTCTATTCGGAGAATCCAGCAGTAATCGAGTGGGAACAAAACGCCTCTGTGGCAATTTAATGCAAATATTACCAACATTCAAAAAATAAACAATTGTCTCTGGTACTTTTGCATATTATTGTGTCGCTTCGCTGTGCCTCAGCTATTCAGAGTTCAGATCCACATCTGCTCAGATTATCAACTGTTTGCTGGTTGGGCCCACTGACAATTCTCCAAGTTCTTTGCAGCTCCAGGAAAAAGGACCGTTGAGTTTTGGTGACGCACGCTGTAAGAATTTGGTTTTACGCGGGTCTCATACTTGATTAGACCACTGCTTCAATCATCCCAGTAAAACCCCCGCACCTTCTTACTTACCATAACTACATCCAGGATTATAGCTCTGGAGCTGTGAATCATGAGGCTATAATTCCAGGAGCAGTCCTGGTGACATCACAAATCGAAAGAGAAAAACAAGTGAATGTCCCCTGGACTCCAGGAAGAGTTTGTACTAAGGCTTTATTTAGCAAGAGAGAGATTAAAGGGATTTACATCTGCACATGACGCATAATTGCATTACGTCCTCAGGCCTGCTAAAGCTGCAGTAACAACACAAGGACTGTGGCCTCATCACTTCCTTTTTCAGTCAAGGAGCCCTGCTTTCCTAGGCTGAGTTCAGAGCTTATCAGGGAGTTCATACATTGTTGTTTAAATTTTAAGCATAAAAAAACAAACAAACCCAAAAACCCAAGTTCTTGATCCTTTGATAGGGAATCAGCACAATGCAGACAAGTGCAAAGGATCCCGTCACCCACACAAGGTGGCTGTGAGGGCAGGGAGGAGGGGTTGTCTTATTCCACGGGCGCACATAATTTACGAAGGATGGCAATTTTTGGTCTCAGATGCTGTAGTTACAAATAAGGTTCACAGTCACAGTCAGGAGCTGAGGGAAAAGATCTGGCAGATGGATGTATAGAAACTCTCCACTTGTGTCCGGTTCAAGTTGCTGATTCTAAATACCCTCCACCCCTTAGATTTTAGGATTTTTCCCTTCCTGACACAGCAGTAAAATTATATTTACAGATCTCATAAAGTAATGGTGACAGTGAAGAAGTGTGAATATTAATTTTGGCTCCCACCTGTAGAGGCCTCAGACATGAACCCCATCAGATGGCCATCAATGGCTGCTAAGCTCTACAAATGGCATAGAAACATAGAAACATAGAAATGACGGCAGAAGAAGACCAAACGGCCCATCCAGTCTGCCCAGCAAGCTTCACATGTTTTTTTCTCTCATACTTATCTGTTTCTCTTAGCTCTTGGTTCTATTTCCCTTCCACCCCCACCATTGAAATATCTAGCTTGATTAGTTAGGGGTAGTAGGGGTAGTAACCGCCGCAATAAGCAAGCTACACCCATGCTTATTTGTTTTACCCAGACTATGTTATACAGTCCTTATTGGTTGTTTTTCTTCTCCCCTGCTGTTGAAGCAGGGAGCTATGCTGGAAATGCGTGATGTATCAGTCTTCTCCCATGCTGTTGAAGCAGAGAGCCATGCTGGATATGCATCGAAAGTGAAGTATCGGACACAATTGGTTTGGGGTAGTAACCGCCGTAACAAGCCAGCTACTCCCCACCTTGTGAGTGCGAACCCTTTTTTCTTCTCCCCTGCCGTTGAAGCAGAGAACTATGCTGTATATGCATTGAAGGTGAAGCATCAGGCTTATTTGGTTTGGGGTAGTAACCGCCGTAACAAGCCAGCTACTCCCCTCTTTGTGAGTGTAAATCCATTTTTCCACATTTCCTCTTGCTGTTGAAGCTTAGAGCGATGTTGGAGTCACAGCAAGCATGTGTATGTTTATTGAATAAGGGTATTGTCTCCAGGCAGTAGCCGTCATTCTGGCGAGTCACCCACTCTTCATTGGCGGCCTCTTGACTTTATGGATCCACAGTGTTTATCCCACGCCCCTTTGAAGTCCTTCACAGTTCTGGTCTTCACCACATCCTCCGGAAGGGCATTCCAGGCGTCCACCACCCTCTCCGTGAAGAAATACTTCCTGACATTGGTTCTGAATCTTCCTCCCTGGAGCTTCAAATTGTGACCCCTGGTTCTGCTGATTTTTTTCCTATGGAACAGGTTTGTCGTTGTCTTTGGATCATTAAAACCTTTCAAGTATCTGAAAGTCTGTATCATATCTCCTCTGCTCCTCCTTTCCTCCAGGGTGTACATATTTAGATTCTTCAATCTCTCCTCGTATGTCATCCGATGAAGATCCTCCACCTTCCTGGTCGCCCTTCTCTGTACCGCTTCCATCTTGTCCTTGTCTCTTTGTAGATATGGTCTCCAGAACTGAACACAGTACTCCAGGTGAGGCCTCACCAAGGACCTGTACAAGGGAATAATCACTTCCCTTTTCTTACTCGATATTCCTCTCTCTATGCAGCCCAGCATTCGTCTGGCTTTTGCTATCGCCTTGTCGCATTGTTTCGCAGACTTCATATCATTAGACACTATCACCCCAAGGTCCCTCTCCTGCTCCGTGCACATCAGCTTTTCCCCCCCCCATCGAATACAGTTCATTCGGATTTCCACTCCCCATATGCATGACTTTGCACTTCTTGGCATAAGAATATTCTCCCTTTAGAAGCTAAACTGGTCCCTTCCCAGCTCTCCCAGAAGAACTGGCTACAGCACCAAAGACAGAGAACCCACTGAGCCTTCCTGCTCCCTCCCACCCGTGGCACACATTACACCAGGAGAGCTGGTCCAGGGCTGGTGCTCTGGCTTAGAATACTTTTCCAGATCTGGAAAAAATTACATGAACAAACTGACTCATTTCTTCTCGGGTTTGAGAGAACTTGTGGCTAAGAATAAACCAGTCAGACAGTGGAGCAGGCCATGTTTTACCCTTGGGTAGGCCTTCAGCACAAGGTTACAGTGTCCAGCAGCACAGGGATCTTAATGCAAAAGCAGCAAAGGTTCCCTCCCTCCCTCTCCAATCACGTAAAACCACAGGGGGTGAGTTAATACAGAGTTTTACAAAAAGAAATTGGGCATGGGAGATTGGCCAGACTTATGTGCGTACGTCAAGTACCTGAAAACTTATCCCGACTGACCGCAGCTGCTCTTGGGAGTGCAGGTGAGAAGGAGCTAACACTTAGGTGCATAAGTCTGCTTTGAAAACTGGTGTAACTTATGCACATTGAACCGGCTTTTAAAACCTAGGCGCGGGCGTAGATTTGTGCGCGCAACCCGGCACGCACAAATCTATGCCCGATTTTATAACATGCGCGCGCAGCTGCACGCATGTTATAAAATCCGGGGTTGGCGCGCGCAAGAGAGTGCACACTTGTGCATGCCGAACCCTAGGGGAGCCCCAATGGCTTTTCCTATTCCCTCCACCCCCCCCTTCCCCTACCTTACCCACCCCCCAGCCCTACTTAACCCCTCCCCAACCTTTGTTCCATAAGTTGCGCCTGCCGGCCGAGTGCCGGCACACAATCCCCTGGCACAGCCGCTGTGTCGGAGGCCTCGGTCCTGCTCCCGCCACCACCCCGCCCCTTTCACAAAGCCCCAGCACATACGTGCGTCCCCGGGCTCGATGCAAAATAGGCTCGGTGTGCGTAGGGCTTTTAAAACTTGCCCTATTTGCTGACTTTATGTGCAACATTACAAAATTATTCCCACATAATGGGGTAGATTTTCAAAGGGATATGCGCGTACCCCCCAAAACCTACCCCAAACCCCCCCCTGCACACGCCGAGCCTATTTTGCATAGGCTCGGTGCCGCGCGCAAGCCCCGGGACGCGCGTAAGTCCCGGGGCTTTGCAAAGGGGGCGTGTCGGGTGGGTGGCACAAATTTCGGGGGGGGGGGGGGGGGGGGCGGCGCCGCTGCCTGTTCCCTCCGAGGCCGCTCCGATTTCGGAGCGGCCTCGGAGGGAACAGGCAGCGGCGCCGGGCTCGGCACGTGCAGGTTGCACAAATGTGCACCCCCTTGCGCGTGCCGACCCCGGATTTTATAGGCTACGCGCGTATCTTATAAAATCCAGCGTACTTTTGTTGGCGCCTGGTGCACGAACAAAGGTACGCGCGCGCATAAATTTATAAAATCTACCCAAATGGGAATAAATTATTCCCACATGCATTGCCTTGTATAAGTCTTCCTACCTTTGCCCATTTTTCACATTTTACTGTCTAAAAAATACAAATCAAAATGCATTACAACAGGAGTTTGTTTCACTGATCTACACCACATATGCTATTCTTTCATCACAAAAGAACAATTACGAAATATTCCAAAAGTAATTAATAACCCCCCCAAAAAGTCTTAATTGCATACATTTTTCCACCCCTTGTCAGAGCAAACCCAAATTAGCTCCAATTCAAAAAACTGCCTTAACAAGGCCCATAAAAAACTAGAGCCCACCTGTGTCCAATCAAATTGAGCCGATTTGAAAACTCCTGGATGAAGTCTCAAGCTGTTTGTGTGGTATGAAGTTAACCTGAAGCAAACTCAAAGCCTGACTAAGAAGGAGCTGCTGAAAGAACTGTGGGATGATATTCAAAGGTACGGATTGGGGAAGGCCATACAAAAAGAGATTTCAATGTGCTTGAATATCCCCTGGGGCATCATCAGGCCCATTACTATCAAGCGGAAACAGTTTGGCATCACAGAGACACTGCTGCGATCAGGTCATTCCTCCAAAGTCAGTAGCCATGGGTTAAGGGAACTGCTGCAGAAGGTCACTGTGAGGCCTAAGATTACTTTAAAAGGTCTCTGGCTGAGAGTGGGGAAAATACAGATTGTTCAACAATTTCTCCACAAACACGGCCTGTATGCGAGAGTGGCAAGAAAGAAGCCACTGCTGAAGCCATGTGATGTGCCACATTGCAAAGAAGCACTTAGGGGACACTGTATGCATGCAGGAAAGGGTTTTGTGGTCTGATGAGATCACACGGAACTTTCTGGTCTCAATGCTAAGCGACTCGTGCTGTTTGTTTTATGCCACACATCACCCTACCACCACCCTTACAGCATGCTGGGGGCAGCTTTATGTTGTGGGGATGCTTTGCGCCACTGGAGTCAGGAAGGCTTGTGAAGATAGAGGGAAGATTAATGGTGCAAAGTTTGCTACAGACCTAGGACTGGAAGGAAGATTCACCTTTCAGCAGGAAGTAGAGCAAGCTTTTAAACTAGAACAAAGGTTCCTAATTATACCATTAATATAGCACATATCGCATCCTGATATCCATATTGGGAGCATTTGCAGGAGATAAAGTCACTTGGGGAGTTCTATCATTTTCAGTAAATGTATCCTCCCGGTCAGGGAAACAGGCAATTGTAACCATTGCCCAAATCTCTTTTTCATTTTTTGAAGCATGGGATTCACATTGACGTGATATATGGTAGCTATGGAACTAGGGACCAGAACCCCCAAATACTTGATGCTCCCTCTTGCCCATCGGAGTGGGAACTCGGACCCCCAGCTCACACTTAAATTCCCAAAGCTTCCGACTTTTCCTTATTAATTTTGAGCCCCGAAAATTCCCCGTACTTGGCTTGGTAGGCCAATACTTGTGGGAGTGAGTGTTGGGGATCAGTTCTCACATAGCCAAGCTTATCACGGCAATAGCTCACTGTCAGTGCAATAAGATCCCGGCTATGGCAGCGAGCTTTGACTCAGAAAAAGCATTGGATCGGGTCTCTTGGGGGTATCGCTTTTCAGTATCAAATAGGTTTGGTTTACATGGCAATCTTCTAACTTGTGTGGAGGGGGGAAAAAATCGAAATTGGCACTACAATACTTACACAAACCCATTAAGGGAGAAGGGCTGGCTTGTCTGGACTTCCGGACCTATAACCTGGTCTATATGATGAGGCATTTGAGAGATTGGATATTAGATACTGAACATTTTTTCCCAACATCATATAAAGCTAGATGGCTCCAAAATAACTCAATAGCAACGCTTATGCAAATACCCTCTCCTCAAATACCTTCTGCATGTAAACACTATATCATCCTCAGTTCGGGGAGGAAAGCCTAGGCCTACTTGTGTAAAATATTGGGCATTTCCATAACTCTGACTCCGTTAATAAATATTTGTGACAACCCCCCATCTATGCCTGGAAGAGAACAATCCATCTTCCACACATGGGCCTCAAAAGGGCTTACATGCATTTCACAAGGTTTTCCTACTACTTCTAATGTAATGTGCACTTTTCAAAAGTTAGGCGATCAGTTCCATCTCACAAAAGAGGACTTTTATGCATATCTCCAATTGAGGCAATACATATTTAAAGCAAATCTGCATAGATTCCCCGTTAATCAGAGATTGCTGCTCCAATAGCGACAATTTTGTAAAGAGATACCTGCTAGGCAGAAGTTTCAATAATTAACAGGTTTAACCAGCGGGTTCCAAGTTTGACACACAAACTTATCGTGTTAAGCTTTCAACAGGGTATAAGATTCTTACATTATAAAATGTTTTCAGTTGGAGTTATGTTTCACCTTGTACCTGCTGCGAGAATGATATAATGATGTGGTATAATACCATGTATGTTTCGGTGTTTTCTTATTGTTTCAAGTTTACAAAGCTATAACTGTATGTAACACTTTGACTTGCTGCAAAATGAATAAAAATATATTAAAAAACAAACAAAAAAACTAGAACAAAGGGGAAAGCCGACAGTCGCTCAGCAGTGCATGGTTCGGAGGGAGGTATCATGAAAGGATACTAATGATACATTAGAGTTAGGGCATCCTGACAGTGAGGTTCCAATAATAAGAAAAGTAGTCCAAGTGCCTGTAACTAAAAACTCACCTGAGCTAAATGATTTCAATTTATCCCTGTCAACTGAAAAGCTGAATGTAAATACAAACAAAAAACCTCACTTTGAAATGTTTGTATGCTAATGCCAGAAGTCTAAGAAGTAAGATAGGAGAATTAGAATGTATAGCAGTGAATGATGACATAGACTTAATTGGCATCTCAGAGACATGGTGGAAAGAGGATAACCAATGGGACAGTGCTATACCGGGGTACAAATTATATCGCAATGACAGAGAGGAGCACTCGGGAGGAGGTGTGGCACTTTATGTCCGGGATGGCATAGAGTCCAACACGATAAACATCCTGCATGAGACTAAATACAAAATTGAATCTTTATGGGTAAAAATCCCTTGTGTATCCAGGAAGACTACAGTGATAGGGGTATACTACCGTCCACCTGGTCAAGATGGTGAGATGGACAGTGAAATGCTAAGAGAAATTAGGGAAGCTAACCAAATTGGTAGTGTGGTAATAATGGGAGATTTCAATTACCCCAATATTGACTGGGTAAATGTATCATCGGGACACGCTAGAGAGATAAAGTTCCTGGATGGAATAAATGACAGTTTTATGGAGCAATTGGTTCAGGAACCGACGAGAGAGCGAGCAATTTTAGATCTAATTCTCAGTGGAGCACAGGACTTGGTGAGAGAGGTAACAGTGGTGGGGCCGCTTGGCAATAGTGATCATAATATGATCAAATTTGAATTAATGATTGGAAGGGGGACAGTAAGCAAATCCACGGCTCTCGTGCTAAACTTTCAAAAGGGAAACTTTGACAAAGGGCAAGATTTTAAAAAGGTTACGTGTGTAAATACGGAGGGCTTACGTGCGCCGGGCCTATTTTAAAAGGCCCGGCGATGCGCGTAAGTCCCGGGCTTTACAAAAGGGGTGGTCCGGGGACGGTGGCGGGGAGAGGGCCAGAGGCCTCCGACAGATCGGCCATTGCCGCTGTGTTGGAGGATCGCCTGCCGGTGCGTGCAACTTGCGCCTGCCCAGAGGCAAGCGCAAAAGGTAAGAAAAGGACAGGGGGGGGTTAGAGTAGGGCTGGGGGGGGGGGGGGAAATTAAGGGAAAGGGATGGGAAGGTCAGGTTAGAGGGGAGGGAACGGGGGAAGGCAGTGTGACTCGGCGCGCGCAAGACGCACAATTGTTCACCCCCTTGCTTGCGCCGATTCCAGATTTTATAACTATAAAGTATGGCTCCACCTCATTTTTAAAACTCTACCATTTCAGCTATCTCAGGGCTTCCCAAACCAGTCCTGGAAAATGAACAGCCAGTCGGGTTTTCAATATATCTACAATGAATATGGCACAAGAGACATTTGCATATACTGGGCCTCCAATGCATGCATTTTTTTCTCATACTTATTCACTGGTAATAGCTGTAGGCTAACGATGCAGGGGAATAAGGGAGGACATTTTCCAAAAACACTCGTTGAAAAATGCATCCTGAAAACGTGGCTAAAAGTGCTAGCTGGAGGACCAGGTATGTCTTTTCAGCCGCATGACAAGAGGGGTGGCACAGAGGGCAGGTACAGGAAAATGCATGTAGGGATTTCATTTTGAAATCTCAGTGCGTACTTTGCATCCTGCGTCAATGCAAATGCAGATACGCAGGTAATTAGTATGGGCAGCATGCACATCGATTTGAGCTTTCACAAAGGGAAACTTTGCTGGGAACTTCCCTTTGAAAATGAGCTGATAGACACCAAGTACCCGTGGAACTGCAAGCCAGGCGCGGGACTTGAAAGTTACCTTCACAGTGCTGACGTATGTTATGAACTGATCACAAAAGAGGTACTTGACACATCAAGATCACTATAGACAGGAAAAGGATGCCTAATTTTTTTTAGGGATGCATTTTCACTGGAAACATTTCCAATTTTGTTTTTAAAATGAAAAAAAAAAATACAAATACAAAATTTTATTCATTTCACAATTAAGCTTTATCCCACCATGAAAAACATAAAAAATCCTTCCTAGGTCCTCTCCTGCCACCGCCCCCCTCCTCCCCATCTAACTCTATCATTGGTGCATTCATAGGAGAGGAAGAATTCCCAGTTTCTCTCGAGCCTGTGGAAATGCCTTTGACAATGACTCTCTCCTAAGTCTATTATACTCTAAGGTAAAAGAAAATAACTCCCTCCAAAGTCAGCGATACATGAAAAAATAGAGAAAGAGGGAAATGAATGTACTTTACAATTTTATTTATGATACATTGCTTTTATACAAAAGTTTTCAAACACGAGACTAGCTAAGAACATAAGAACATAAGAAAATGCCATACTGGGTCAGACCAAGGGTCCATCAAGCCCAGCATCCTGTTTCCAACAGTGGCCAATCCAGGCCATAAGAACCTGGCAAGTACCCAAAAACTAAGTCTATTCCATGTAACCATTGCTAATGGCAGTGGCTATTCTCTAAGTGAACTTAATAGCAAGTAATGGACTTCTCCTCCAAGAACTTATCCAATCCTTTTTTTTTAAACACCGCTATACTAACTGCACTAACCACATCCTCTGGCAACAAATTCCAGAGTTTAATTGTGCGTTGAGTAAAAAAGAACTTTCTCCGATTAGTTTTAAATGTGCCACATGCTAACTTCATGGAGTGCCCCCTAGTCTTTCTACTATCTGAAAGAGTAAATAACCGATTCACATCTACCCGTTCTAAGGGTCAACAAAACCACTCACTCTTTTCAAAAACTGCTTTACACATCTCCCAACCCACCCAGCAATCATACACATTCCACACTTTACTCACTTACATTCACACTTCCTACAATATAACAAAGAATACATCAATGTGTAAGCACCAACGAACCACAACAGAGGCCCCCGTTTCACTGTAAGGTAGCTTCCTCAGGGAGAATTCGCTGAATCACTAAAAAAAAAAAAAGACCCAATTGCTATTTCTACAAACTCATAATACAAATACAATTCTCAGAAAAATAGATTATACATTCCAATGAGGTATCATTTTTGAAAGGGACTTCAGAAAGACCACATAGAACTTCAGCTCGTACGAAATAATGACAACATAGCCAGTGCCAATCGTAAAATTCTGTGAATTCCAAGAAACTGCAACTCCTAGGCCAATTCAATTGCAAAACTTTATTAGCAGCTGCAATTGGTAACAAGTTAGTGATTTTAAAAAAGCCCAAATCATCTCAAGCACAGCCCAGTTAGCACAGCTGCTGACTTAGGAAAAAACGAATTGAAACTGCAAGCACAACAGGAAGATGAGCCGTGGTTTTTTCCAAGTCAGCTGGCTGTGTTTGAAAACTTTTGTATCAAAGCAATGTAAAAATTGTACCATAAATAAAATTGTAAAGTACATTCATTTCCCTCTTTCTATATTTTTTCCCATGTTGTTAGGCAACTTGTTGTATTTCACTATGACAATGACTGTTTTTGTCTTTTTTGGACTATGTAGATAATATATTTCATACCATACTGTTTTGGATATTTAGTATATTTTTTTTAAATTTCTATTTTATTTGTTGTTTCATGCTTGGCATTTCGAGTGGTGGTAAAGCACATTTTAATAAATATCTAAAAAAAAGCACCTTATTATATTTGTTTGAAATGTACTTTTTAACCTAAATTATCATGGAGGAAGTACAATTCCTTCTGTATACTAGTTATTACTGTCCTATAAACCGCCTTCCGGCTACCCTTGATTTATTTTTATTCCCCAGTTTAATAGTAAATTTTATGAAATCAGACCAGAGAAAGTGATATATTTCCTGGCTAGTTAAAATTTGTTACCTCAGACATGTGCTCAAGTCGAACTGTTCCACCTGTATAGCTTCTCAGCTAGGACATCGATTAAAATGCACACATTCTCGAGAAGAGTGCCACAGGATTGTTACTGCCTACATGATAAAAAAAATAAAAGAATAGACCTGGCATCTCAGCTGCAAGAGCAAAGAAATGAGACTTGTCTGGCGTGAGAAAGTCCCTTTTAAACGGAGCCCACTCAGGTGACACGAAGCCGTCAGCTGCAGGGGCGGATTCGGATGTCGAAGGGCACAGGGTTTATTTAAGGGCCATCTGTTCAATCGCTGGTCAGAACCAGGGCAAGACCCAAAGGATGAATGCAGGGGGTGAACTTCACTGTAAATAAAAGCGAAGGAGGAAAAGGGGAGAATTCACTTTTCACAGATTTATAGGGAAGCAATTTCTTAATCTGGTGATGTGGCCAATCTGCCCAAATCCAGCCACTCATCCATCCTTGTCTACACAGGAGGTAAAGCTTAAACCATAGACTGGAAGAGTGTCTGGAGTCTGTGGCATATAAGAAGGTGAAAATAATCCTATTAAATTAATAAATAATCCACACACATGCTAAATCCTCCCCTTAAAACAGAACCTAAAAGTTGCTCATGTAGCTATGGTAACATGGTAAGGATTCAAGTATTGACTGACTCGGCACCCCCTCTCCAAGTCCCAGTCAGCTGCCGTCATGCCACACTGGTGATCGGCCTCAGAGGGACCAACGGCAGGTTAGGCCACTGCTTTCCTCTGATTTACAGATGGATCAGTGTTTCTGACTCAAGCACTAGTGAAGGCCAATGCAATGCAAACCTCTCCTATTCTCTCTTTGTTTTTTTTCCCAGAGCCACATGAAATGAAATTAAGACATAAAAACAAACAAACAAACAAAAAAACCCTGAGACGACAGCTATGAACCATTCAACCTCACAAGGTGGCAGCCATTTTTTTCCAGGACTAATTCAAAACAATAAAAGAAATTAAGCAAAACTATCTTTTCAAAGTTTAAATCAAGCTCATTGTGAGAAAGTGGTGGTCAGGTTACTGCAAGTTCCTTCTGGGGCTATGTCAGTTCAACCATGGCCTCGCTGGCCTCCCACAGTTTTTTTGCGATGCCAGCATCCTGGGCGTATGGGCGGAGTCTGCTGGGCTGGCAGTCCGTAAAGTAGCCGCCGTTACGCGGGAGCACCTCGTCAGAAACGGCGCAGTGGATGACGGTCTGAGCGCCTGCCTCACAGGAGATGAAGAACATGGACATGAAGACGTAGGTGACGATCCGGAAAAGCAGAGAGAACTGCAAAGTCCAGTCCCCAGCGACATATCCTGCGGTGACAGGAATAATCGTTAAAATCCTGTACAAGAAGATCAAATGAAGAGGGCCCTGCACCAGCACTGGAAGGAGCCGGCAAGCTGGCCTCTTATTCACATGTGACCAGAAAACAAAAAAAATGGCATTACCATACCATGTGTCTTAGCTGCAGGACAAAACAGACAGAATCCATGACAGAATACTGAAGTTTAATTGAGGAGTTCTTCAGTTCACAACCTGAATATCTAGCTGTTCAGAATAAATATAATGAGCTCCCTTCACTACACAGATATTCTGGAATTCCCCATTCTGGCAACAATCATCTGTGCCGAATGAAGAGATAGAGGAAAAGTCAAATCCTTCTGTATTTTTTTTGGAAAGTCAAAAATTCCAGGTCTCTAAATTTAGAAAGATTTCCTCTGAAATAAACACTTCAACATCCCATGTAGAGTTAACTGTTTCCCAATATGTGAGATCACTAAGCCTACATAAGAAGTTGCCATACTGGGTCAGACAGAGGGTCCATCAAGCCCAGCATCCTGTTTCCAACAATGGCCAATCCAGATTACAAGTACCTGACAGGTACCTAAACATTAAACAGATCCCATGCTACTAATGTCGGTAATAGCAGTGGCTAACCCTAAGTCAACTTGATTAATAGCAGTCTATGGACTTCTCCTCTAGGAACTTATCCAAACCTTTTTTAAACCCAGCTACACCAACTGCCTTAACACATCCTCTAGCAATGAATTCCAGAGCTTAATTGTGCATTGAGTGCAAAAGAATTTTCTCCAATTTGTTTTAAATGTGCTACTTGCTAACTTCATGGAGTGCCCCCTCATCCTTGTATTATCTGAAAAAGCAAATAACCAATTCACATTTAGCCATTCAAGTCCTGATTTTATAGATCTCTGTCATATCCTCCCCTCAGCTGTCTCTTCACCAAGCTGAACAGCCCTAACCTCTTTAAACTTTCCTCATAGGGGAACCATTCCATCCCCTTTATCATTTTGGTCGCCCTTCTCTGTACCTTCTCCATCCCAACTATATCTTTTTTGAGATGCGGCGACCAGAATTGTACACAGTATTCAAGGTGCGGTCTCACCATGGAGCGATACAGAGGCATTATGATATTTTACGTTTTATTCACCATTCCCTTTCTAATAATTCCTAACATTCTGTTTGCTTCTTTTGATTGCCGCAGCATGCTGAGCCGACGATTTCTATTGTTACCCAATATGACGCCCAAACCTTCCTGGATGGTAACTCCTAATGTTAAGATCTGTGAGTCAATTCGCCAGTTTTACTGCACTACGCAGCAGTTGGAATAAAAAGAAGGCAAGGGATTAACCTGCATGTAGTGACAGTTACAATCCTAACCACCTGACTAGGCAAACTGGATAGGCCGCTTTAGTTATGATTTGTCATCTACTATGCTACTCTTTGCCATTTCTCATCTGTGTTTCCAATGAAGAGAGCACAAGTCTGGATTTAAGGAGAACCAATATAAGCAAATTAACCTAAATTAGGTTGGCCACCCAGCTCCTCTCCTAAGGGACAGGCCTGAGCCGCTTCCGGTTTTACTGCAATCACATCTATGGATATGTAGATCTATTTTTTTTAAACTCGAAAGCAAACGTCTCTTTCATGAATGTGCATTTCCGATACCCTGGAAACCCTGGGGATGGCCTCAAGGGCGGGATTTCACAGCCTAACCATGGCCCAGAGCTGCTTAACTGGGGGTGGGCGATGTCATGGGGTGGATGGGCAGGCTTACCAATATAGTATTCACAAGCTTTGAAATAGGATACTTTTGTTTTCCATCCTCATTCAGCAGATGTGTAATCCTATCAGGTGCACCAGAAACGTCACAGAGTGCAGAAAGGTTTCTGGTGTCATAGCTATAACATTTGGTCAGTTTAGTTCCAAAACTATCTTAACCTGAGTAGCAGGGGGACGGACATTGCAGAGATGTTTTTAGTTTAGGTTTCGGGCCTTCAAAGGGCCTTTGGATATGGCCAATCAAAACTGTTATTCCACCTTTGCTTCTGGAGCATTGGGAAGCACAGAGCGCTGGAGACGCAGGCAGCTAAAAATTCCAAAATCCCAGGAGTAAAAAAAGACCATTTCCCCAGAGATAATGAGAAGGGGGCAGGAGGTTGCACCGTGAATCTACCTGCACTGCAGCACAATATCAGCAAGAAAGGCTTTTACAATGAATGAGCAGATGTGTTGCTGATTAATCTCTGGCGAGAAGAGCCGTAATTCCTGAAGGAAGCAGAAGAGCTTGTGAGCAGGGTCTTTGTATGCGAGCTCCGGGGACAGACCCATTACTTGCTCGATATACAAACTGTCCCTGTATTTTTCTCAACCCTGGTAAATTTCATTCACTTATTTATATTCGCTTTTTCACCAAATGAGGCCCAAGGCAGATTACAGAGGAAATGTTGCAAGACACACAGTACACAGTGGGGGAGGAGAGCCATCAAGAAACAGATTACATCCATTATACATTTATGTTAAGCAGTGAGAGCACACACAGAAGTAAAATTTAAGACCCTTACGCGCACACGGACGTGCTGATTTTATAACATACGTGCGCATTATAAGATCGGCTATCCATGTGCGCACAATTTTACACGGATGCGAGCAAATGCTGTTTGGAGCGCTAAGTGGGGGGAATTTTAGTAGGTATGCGCCGAGAGGCAATATGCCTTTTTACCAGTTCACCTCAGTAAAGGAGGGGACTTCCTAAACCCCCTAGCTAACTTGCCTCGCTTTTACCCTATTAACCCCGAGCCTTAAAGCCCCGCTGACTAGCCTTTTGTTACACGATTTACACACCTTCCGAAGCAGAAGTAAAGTTGCACGATAGGGGACCCTGGTGCGCGCTTGTGCACGTAACATGTGGTGACTTCATGGTGCAGCCTCTTTTTCAGAAAACTTTTTTTTTTTTAATGCACGTACCAAGAGATACCCTCGTGGCCGAAAGCCTTTCCAAATTCAGACGGCGTCCGAGTCATGAGCGTATCGTCTGGTTTTGGCCCGCGCAGGCCTTTGAAAATCAAACAATGAGTACAAACGGTGGTGTTAGAAAAAGCAAGTTTGCTTACTGGAAACGGTGTTTTTCGTAGATAGCAGGATGACTAAGCCATGCTGTCTGGGAGTCCCCAGCTAGGGAATATGAAGCACAGTGCTAGGTCTGTCTAGAAATGTCGTTGCATTTGTGGATATGTTAACAATAGTCTGTGCGTCGAATCCCTGTGAGTGAAGAGCCAGTAGCGTAATGCAGTATTTCCTGCCCCATAGATGCATCTGAACTGGCGTGCTGTGGCGTGCTGTTGGAGGCAGTAGTTGGATGTGAAGGTATGCAGTGAAGACCAAGTAGCTGCTTTACATATGTCCTGAATTGGCACATGACTAAGATGTGCAATTGAGGTAGCTACAGCTCTTAGCTGATGTGCTCTGACCTTAGACTCCAGGCATTCTGTCCAAGAGGAGTAGCAGAAGAGGTTACATTGAGTAAACAACTGGCTAGCGTTTGTTTGGTTACCGGCAACCCTGGAGCATTTGGGTTGAAGGACAGGAATAGCTGTGAGAACCTGTTAGATGCTGGAGTCCTTTGTTTATAATCTGCTAGAATTTTCTTGCAATCCAGCGTGTGTAGCAGATTTTCCCGTCTGGAGGCATGCACTCTGGGAAAGAAGGTTGGCAACATTTTTGTTCGATTTAAATGAAAAGATGAGACCACCTTTGGAAGAAAGGATGGATGGGTCCTTAAAGTGACTTTGTCATGGCAGAACTGCAGGTAAGGTGGGTAGTGTACTAGCACTTGAATCTCACTGACTTGCCCTGCTGAGGTTATAGCTACTAGGAATAATACCTTCCACATAAGGAATTTCAGTGAAGAAGAGTGCGTTGGCTCGAAAGGCAGAAGCATGAACGATTCTAAGATCAGGTTTATGTCTGGCCATGAAATCGGAGGGTGGAGTTTCAAGGCACCATTCATGAAACGAGATGTTAAGGGGTGCATGGATATTGAAGTCCATTGAACTGAAGGATGGTACGCCGATATGGTGCTGAGGTGTACTCTGATGGATGACACCGTCAAGCCACAAGCGTACAACAAACGCAGGTATTTAAGTAACAGTTCTGGAAAGGATACGAAGTCAAGTGTTACCGACATGCACCAATGGAGGTAGCCGTGTCATTTATCCGCATAATTCTCTCTTGTGGACAGCTTCCTCGAGGAAATAATAATGTCCTGAATCTCCCTTGGAATAGGAAGATGAGTCAGTAATTCCCTTTCAATCCATGCCATCAAATCTTCCTGAGATAGGAGATCTGCCCTGTCTTCAAGAAGGACTGGGGGATGTATGGAAAGATGCACGACGTAGGTTTACCATGGTTGCCTGGACCACGCTGGTGCTATGAGATCTGACTCCTCTGCAATGCACTTTTGAATCACTTGACTTATTACTGGGATGGGGGAAACACTTACAGCAGGCTCCCCTTCCATGTAAATAGAAAAGCATCCTGAGCTACTCTCCAATTGCTCGGGAACAAACAGCAAAAGTCCAGCAGCTTTGTGTTGCATCCGGGTGAGAACAAATCTATGCAGGGCGAACACCACTTCCTGATGAAGTTCCCATTCGTGGGGATGAAAGATCCTGCTGAGCTTGTCTGCTCCTGTGTTCTTGATCCCTGGTAGGTAAGTCGCTTGCAACTGTATAGAGTGAGCTAGCACCCACTCCAGCGTTAGGACCGATTCCCTGCACAGCATCCTGGAACCGGACCTGCCTTCTTTGTTTATATGGAACATGGCTACCTGATTGCATATGCCAAGACTATTTTGTTTTGCAGAAGGCGTGAGAAGGTGCGCATGGTGTACCGTATAGCCCGTAGCTCCAACAGGTTTATCTGGAACGTTTTTTCGGTGGGTGACCAAAGGCCTTGCATCTTGTAGTGCAGAACATATGCATCCCCATCCTTTCGTGGATGCATCTGTTAGGACAATCTGATGTGACGGGTTCCGGAAAGGAGCGCCAGGTTGTAGGATCTCGGGCATCAGCCACCAGTCCAAGTCTGCAACCATTGGTCATTAGGGTCACTTTCCTTGACAAAGGATGGAAGCGTTGAGACCACTGAGCTTTTAGACCCCACAGAATTCGGCGCATGTGCAGACGAGTATGGGGAATTACATACATTGCCGCCGCCATTTGTCCCAATACCATGAGAATTTGATGAGCTGAGGGATTCGATAGGCTTCTCAATGTTGAAGCCAGATCCTGGAAGGTTTGAATCCTGTCTGGTAGAAAGGCTTTGCAAAGATTCGTTTCTATGATTGCACTATGAGAATTGCAGAATCTGAGAAGGGGCAAGATGGGACTTCTCGTAATTGATGAGGAAGCCTAGATTTTCTAAGCAGGTTATAGTTTGAATCTGATGGGCATGGATCAGTTCTGGACTCGGGGCTACCAACAGCCCATCATCCAGGTAGGGAAAAATTTTGATTCCCTTTTTGCGAAGGTGGGCCACAGCCACTGTTAAACGTTTCGTGAATACTCTGGGCACTGTTGATAGGCCAAATGGCAGGACCTTGTACTGGTAGTGCTGGGTGTTGAGTTGGAAACAGAGGTAGTGCAAGGAAGAAGGATGCATTGGAATGTGAGTGTAGGCATCCTAGAGGTCTAATGAGCACATCCAATTATTGGGTTGCAGAAAAGGCAGAATGGATTTGAGCGAAGTCATTTTGAATTTCTCCCGTAGAATGAAGTGATTGAGGGATCGGAGGTCCAAAAATGGGCCGCAACCCCCTGCTTTTCTTGGAAATGAGGAAGTATTGGGAATAAAATCCCTGAAGTTGCTGATATCAAGGCACAACGTGAACAGCCCACTGACAAAGCAACGATTGGACTTCCTGCTGGAGAAGGATGTTCAAAAGTTCAGATGGTAGGCATTCTGCACAATGCTGAGAACCCAATGATTCGATGTTATCCGACCCCAAGCTTGTGCAAAGGAGGCAAGGCGTCCGCCTATTGCTCTCTGTAGATGTGGCCAGGATAGGTTCAAAAAGGCTGCTCAGATTTTTTGGATGATATTTTGCACCGGCTTTTGAGTGTGCTGGGATCTGCAGCGGCCCTGTGACTGGGCCTGCTGCGGTTGTTGCCTCTGTTGTTGTAAGGTGGGGAATGGTAGGACGAGAACTGTCTGTAGGAGCGTCTCGGACAGAAGGACTTCTTATATGCCTGAAAGTTGCTTCTGGTGGACACCTGCTCCGCTAGTGACATGAAAGAGGACACTGCAGCACTTTGCTCCTTGAGTTGAGAAACTGTCTTAAGCAGCCTGTCCCCAAACAAGTTGTCGCCTTTGCATGGGAGGTCCGCAAGCTTTTTGTGCACATCCTGATGAATTGCGCTTGCCCTTAGCCAGGCTATTGTTCTGGCTGCAATGGATGCTGCTGAAGTACAAGCCGACTCTCGAAACCTTCATAGATGGTGCGGAGTAAATGACGCAAGCCCTCCTCAGTGTCCGCTATAATTTGATTTTGGGGCTGATCCTCACCGGTTTGGTCTCCTTCTGATTTTAGAGTTTGAAGGCATTCTTAAAGATACTGTGTGATGTAAAATTGATGTTGCTGAATTTTTACATTCAGCATTGAACCCTGGAACACCCTCTTACCAAAACTGTCCAGATACTGGCCATCTTTATTCAGGGGCATGTTGGAATGCAGCCTGGTCTTGGCTCGCTTCATCGTCTATTCTACCACTACAAACACATGTAGTAACTGAACTGGTCCATAATACGTGGATTTCTTCATTCTGAACTTTGGGTCTGAATTTCTGGAAGTGGCAGGTGCAGAAAACGGCGAATCCCACGCTTTATCCATGACCGCATCCAGGACTGAGTGTGAAGGGAGGGCTGTTGGCTCCACAGGGACATCAAAAATCTTTAGTATGCTGTGGACCTCTGACCTAGGGTCTGGTAACTTCTTGGTTTCCAGTTTTAAGAAGGTTCCTATTTTTCAATAAATCCAGGTCCTCTGGAAGCGACGATGGTTCTGGTGGATCATCTGGGGGGTCCGAAGGTATTCCCGTCGAGGAATATGGACAGGGTGGAGAGGAATACGCCGGCTCACGGTCCGGACTGGAGATCACTGGGTTCAGCTCCACGATGGCCTCATCATCTCTTGATACTTTCGGGGAATGGGGAAGAAGGAACAGAGTGCTCAGAGTCCTTTTCCAATGGGCTAGAGGGGGACTGTGGACGCTGACTTGACTCCAAAGGTTTGGAGGATTCAGGTGACCTGCAACATTGCCTGCGAGGCCGCACCCTAAATGTGATGGGAGGTGGATGAGGATTTTTCCTCTTCTTGGCTAGTGGAGAGACTCCCTGGACTGCCTCGAGAGTCTGATCTTTTAGCCTCAGATGTAACAACTTGCGGACTGATGATACATTTGTCCAGATGTTTCATATCCCAACTCTGAGATTTAGGACGTTTTCCCGACAGTTACAAGGGTATTGGTCTTTTTTGCCTTGAGACAGTTGAGAACTCCCCGCGCATACTGCCCCTCCGAGATTGATGAGGAACACCCATAAACATGTAGAATATTCACATCGGAAGCTCCTGAGCTCTCCAATTCAGACTGGGTGAAGAATATTTGTGGGTCTTGTGGATATTGAGAGCTTTGTATGGCGGAGCCCTGTGATGCATGACACTTTTGCACTGAGTGTTTAGACTCAATATGGTGAGACTTGTCCTTTACCTTACCACCCTGTGTGCACATTTCCAATGATGCATGCTTTGGTATCGACTGCATCAATTTGAGGCCGGTCAATGCTTGCTTCGGGTGCTTTACTTGATATGCCAGGATTCTTGCCTTGATCCATACTATGCAGCGTACTTTTCACGCTGTCCATGCGCTGGCTATCCTGCCTCAACGCAGGAATGCTCCCCTTCTGCGCCTCAACACTCGACATACCAGGCCCTTGTTGGGGTTTGCCACCCTCGCCCTTACCTCTGGTCTCCTTGGGGGGGGTTTTGCCCCTTGAGCCTTTTTAGAAAATGGCCCACCTTTGATCCTCTGGACTTTTGGCTTCCCTGCCCGGAGAAGAGTGAGCGGAGCGTTGAGTGGGGGCATAAGAGCCCGACGAGGCTCCCTCCAACTCCCGGAGATTGGATATTTTGGCGGTCCGCTGAGACATCCTGCTATGCCCGGTCATGGTCCAGTCCCAGGCACATGTAACAATAACTATGCCACATTGGCAAAACTTGAAGCCTGGAGTCTTCGGAGCCATGACAGCACTGAAAAGTGCTGTTTGGCGTTCACGAGGTGAAGAGTGAGATAGTTGACAGGAGAAACCGAAGAGGCGAGAGAGAGAAGAACCCATGCCCAGTAGCTGCATGGGAAAAAGAAAACTGAGGCGGGAAGGGACTGCGCAGGCGTGCACAAGCACAGCTCTGAACATTCTGAGATTGCCAGGGGGGCAATCCCAGACAGCATGGCTAATTCAGCCTGCTTATCTGCAGGAAAACAGGCAAGTGTTGCAATAATTATTAACATAGGAGTATGTGAAGGATAAAAAAGAGTCTACCCTAGTGTAAGAAAATCGGAAGGGAACAAAGTAGTGCTCAGGGTGAGCTCATATCTAGAGCTGCAAGAGTGAATGTGAAGGGGGTGGAGGCTGGTCTAGGCGGCATTCGCTATAAGGAGTTAGGTGAAGGACTGGCAGATGTAAGGTTTAGGGGGAGGCCTGGGGTGAATAACCAAGCTTTTTTTTTTTCTCTGAAAAGAAAGGTAGCAGGTTTCCATGCGCAAGACTAGCAGAATTTCATATTCCTTAATTTGGAAGCAAAGCACTTGAATGTACCAAGCCTGGTGCAGGATGGTTTGCTGAAGTTAGGGGGGAGGGTGCTGGAACGCCCTCTTTGGTGGGTAGGTGAGGAGCCGAAACAGACATCCCAAAGCCCTACTGCTTCAGGCACTTGAAGACAATGCACAACCCTTGTACAAGACTGGTTTCACCTGGTCAGAAGCTTTGGCTCAAATAGCCTCGCTGCCAAAGTCTGCAGCACTTGGAATCACGTGAGACTCTGACATGGGATGCTGTGGCACAGGGAAGTAGAACAGGTCAATTGGTTGGCAGTCAGGGAGTGTTCTGCAGAAGTCAAAGGTAGCACCATAGATGCACAAATGAGGCCCTACACACAACTGAAATGTGGGTTTCCAGTGTATGGTCAAGTTGAACCCCAAACCCCATACTGAGTTCTTGCATTGTAGGATGGTCCCTGACATACTGCACATTTTTATAAGCGCACAAATTCCAGTAAAACAATCCTACAGATTTTTATAATATTCCTATGAATTTTCAGAGGGCCTGTGTTACATTCCCACTAGGGGGGCATTCCATGAAGTTAGCATGGGGCACATTTAAAACTAATCGGAGAAAGTTCTTTTTTACTCAACGCACAATAAAGCTCTGGAATTTGTTGCCAGGGGATGTGGTTAGTGCAGTTAGTATAGCTGTGTTTAAAAAAGGATTGTGTCTCAGACCTTGAGCAGGAGAGCCATTGTGGTCCTGGGCACACGTTAGTGTGTTTTCTCTTGGAGGCAGTGTATATTGCATTGAGCTAAGTATATCTGCTGTTGCTTAGAATTTGTGTAGAAAGCTTCTGTTCTTAATTCCTGTGTGTTTTAATTTTAATTATAGTGTGTGTTTCAGTTCTTGATAGTAAGATATTACTCTAGTAAGTTAATTTTGTTGTCTGCTGCATAAGTTGAAAAAAGAAAAAAACAACAAAAAAAACCCCCACCCCCCATACCAAATCGCTCTCCAGCTTGTAAACTGTTTAAGTCTCTCTGTTTTGAAATTAGCTGGCATAAATAAGTTGGTCAAACAAAAATTGGGGCATAAAGACTGTTTTTTTAAAAACAATTGGCCAAAAGCAAGGAGCCGTCCTGAACTGACGTAATCTAACTGAATTGGGTGTGTCTCAGACCTTGAGCAGGAGAGCCATTGTGTCTCAGACCTTGAGCAGGAGAGCCATTGTGGTCCTGGGCACACGTTAGTGTGTTTTCTCTTGGAGGCAGTGTATATTGCATTGAGCTAAGTATATCTGCTGTTGCTTAGAATTTGTGTAGAAAGCTTCTGTTCTTAATTCCTGTGTGTTTTAATTTTAATTATAGTGTGTGTTTCAGTTCTTGATAGTAAGATATTACTCTAGTAAGTTAATTTTGTTGTCTGCTGCATAAGTTGAAAAAAGAAAAAAAACAACAAAAAACACCCCCACCCCCCATACCAAATCGCTCTCCAGCTTGTAAACTGTTTAAGTCTCTCTGTTTTGAAATTAGCTGGCATAAATAAGTTGGTCAAACAAAAATTGGGGCATAAAGACTGTTTTTTAAAAACAATTGGCCAAAAGCAAGGAGCCGTCCTGAACTGACGTAATCTAACTGAATTGGGTGTGTCTCAGACCTTGAGCAGGAGAGCCATTGTGTCTCAGACCTTGAGCAGGAGAGCCATTGTGGTCCTGGGCACACGTTAGTGTGTTTTCTCTTGGAGGCAGTGTATATTGCATTGAGCTAAGTATATCTGCTGTTGCTTAGAATTTGTGTAGAAAGCTTCTGTTCTTAATTCCTGTGTGTTTTAATTTTAATTATAGTGTGTGTTTCAGTTCTTGATAGTAAGATATTACTCTAGTAAGTTAATTTTGTTGTCTGCTGCATAAGTTGAAAAAAGAAAAAAAACCCAAAAAAAACCCCCCACCCCCCATACCAAATCGCTCTCCAGCTTGTAAACTGTTTAAGTCTCTCTGTTTTGAAATTAGCTGGCATAAATAAGTTGGTCAAACAAAAATTGGGGCATAAAGACTGTTTTTTAAAACAATTGGCCAAAAGCAAGGAGCCGTCCTGAACTGACGTAATCTAACTGAATTGGGTGTGTCTCAGACCTTGAGCAGGAGAGCCATTGTGTCTCAGACCTTGAGCAGGAGAGCCATTGTGGTCCTGGGCACACGTTAGTGTGTTTTCTCTTGGAGGCAGTGTATATTGCATTGAGCTAAGTATATCTGCTGTTGCTTAGAATTTGTGTAGAAAGCTTCTGTTCTTAATTCCTGTGTGTTTTAATTTTAATTATAGTGTGTGTTTCAGTTCTTGATAGTAAGATATTACTCTAGTAAGTTAATTTTGTTGTCTGCTGCATAAGTTGAAAAAAGAAAAAAAACCCAAAAAAAACCCCCCACCCCCCATACCAAATCGCTCTCCAGCTTGTAAACTGTTTAAGTCTCTCTGTTTTGAAATTAGCTGGCATAAATAAGTTGGTCAAACAAAAATTGGGGCATAAAGACTGTTTTTTAAAAACAATTGGCCAAAAGCAAGGAGCCGTCCAGAAGTGCCCTGCTTAACCCAGCTTGTACCAGGCTTAACTGTTTGACTCCCTCCCACCCTGCCCCTCTACCCACCCACCCCTGGGGCTTGTTTTCTAATAAAGACTGCCTAAAGTACCATTGGCGGCGAGATAAATTAGTGCATTGGTAAAAGTCAAGAAAATACAATTCACAAATTCCCATGATGAGGACTATCCAATGTAACTGCTGTGGAGCCTTTATTCTGAGGGAAAGCATCTGGACACTTAGAGCTTGCCCAATTTGTGCACAACTCTCTTCCTTTAAAAAGGAGCTGTCTGAGATTAAAGATCAATTAGCTTCAATTAAAAGTAATACACCCACATTGCATTACTCAGAACATAATTCCCCAATATCACAAAAAAACCAGGAGTCAAGAAAAGGAGATTCATTAGGCTCAGGTAGGCCCCACAGTCACCCATTTTTGACAGATGGGCAGCCAACAGGTACACCCCCCCACTCAAACAGGTCATTAAGTTCTTTAAAATCCAGGAATACAGTGGGCTCAGGTAGAATTAGACCTGTGATGAGGAGACACACAATGTACCAAATGCAAAAAGAACAACAAGCCATCTCTATATTAAAAACTGAAGAAGTTCTTCAGAAAAACATTGAAGTGTTACCAGAAATGAGAGAAAAAACACAATGCATGCAGTATTTCATGATCCATAACCAAAAGAAAAATCTAATTCAGATGAATAACTCTGTCAACAGTGGCACAACTAAAAAAAGAGAGAGTGAAGTGAATAGCAAATCTCAACTAATATCTTATAAGGAGTCCAGGAATAGCAATAACCTTAAAGGGAGCACCTGGAAGGCTATGACCACAAATGCTCATAGTTTGGGAAATAAAATCCCAGATCTGCAGGCCCTAATGGCTGAGGCAGAATTGGACATTGTTGCTATCACAGAGACATGGTTCACAGAATCTCATGATTGGGATACAACAATACCAGGCTATAACTTGTTAAGGAAGGACAGAGAGGATAGAAAAGGGGGAGGTGTGGCTCTTTATGTCAGAAACAACATCCAAGCATCTGAGCTACAAGGAAGTTGGGGTAAGGAAGAAGCTCTATGGCTCGACCTAAAAAAAGATGACGGAGCATCCATTTATATTGGAGTGGTTTACAGGCCTCCAAACCAAAAGGAAGAGCTGGACAGAGACCTGGTTGAAGACATCCATAAGATAGGTAAGAAGGGAGAAGTGGTGATCGTTGGTGACTTTAATATGCCAGATGTAGACTGGAAAATCCCATCTGCAGAATCTAAAAATAGTAGAGCAATAGTGGATGCCATGCAAGTAACTTTGTTCAAACAAATGGTGTTGGAACCCACCAGAGAAGGAGCTATACTCGACTTAGTGCTCACTAATGCAGATGTCTCAGATGTCCAGGTGGGTGCCCACCTCAGCAGCAGTGATCATCAAACGGTATGGTTTAATATCACTAAAAGAATAGGGAAAAGAACCACAAAGACCCGAGTTTTACAGTTCAAAAACACAGACTTTGAGGAAATGGGGAAGTACCTGGAGGAAGAACTTAAAGGATGGGAGAACGAGAGAGATGTGGATCAGCAGTGGACCAATCTAAAAGGAGCAATCACCAAGGCAACTGCTCTATATGTTAGAAATGTAAAGAAAAGCAAAAGAAAATTGAAACCTATCTGGTTCTCAAAGGAGGTGGCTGACAAAATTAAAGCTAAAAGAACAGCATTCAAGATATATAAAAGATCCCAAAGGGAGGAACACAAAGAAGAATATCTGATTCAACTGAGGGAGACAAAGAAATTAATCAAGTTGGCAAAAAGTCAAGCGGAAGAGAGGATTGCCAAGGAGATAAAAAATGGAGACAAAACATTTTTCAGATACATCAGCGAAAAGAGAAAGATCCAAAGTGGTATAGTGAAATTGAAAGGTGGTAATGATCAATGTGTAGAGGGAGACGAAGAAATGGCAGAAAAATTAAACGAATACTTCAGCTCTGTGTTCACTAAAGACCCTGGAGAAGGACCATCTCTACACAACAAAAAACTGGTGGGAAGTGGAATAGATGAAAATCCTTTTACAGTAGAAAATGTGTGGGAAGAGCTAAAGAACCTGAAAGTGGACAAAGCCATGGGGCCTGATGGGATTCATCCAAGGATATTGAGGGAGCTCAGAGATGTTCTGGCGGCTCCGCTGTGTGACCTGTTCAATAGATCCCTAGAAACGGGAGTGGTGCCAAGTGATTGGAGAAGAGCGGTGGTGGTCCCGCTTCACAAGAGTGGGAACAGGGAGGAGGCTGGCAACTACAGACCGGTCAGCCTCACTTCGGTGGTGGGAAAAGTAATGGAGTCACTGCTGAAAGAGAGAATAGTGAACAATCTACAGTCCGGAGAATTGATGGACCAGAGGCAACATGGATTCACCAGGGGAAGATCCTGTCAGACAAATCTGATTGACTTTTTTGACTGGGTAACCAAGGAATTGGATCGAGGAAGAGCGCTCGATATCATATACTTGGATTTCAGCAAAGCTTTTGACACGGTTCCGCACAGGAGACTGGTGAATAAAACGAGAAGCTTGGGAGTGAGTGCCGAGGTGGTGACCTGGATTGCAAATTGGTTGATGGACAGAAGACAATGTGTGATGGTAAATGGAACCCTCTCTGAAGAGAGAGCGGTTTTAAGTGGTGTACCGCAAGGATCGGTGTTGGGACCGGTCCTGTTCAATATCTTTGTGAGCGACATTGCGGACGGGATAGAAGGCAAGGTTTGTCTTTTCGCGGATGACACTAAGATCTGCAACAGAGTGGACACGCCGGAAGGAGTGGAAAGAATGAGACGGGATCTAAGGAAACTGGAAGAGTGGTCGAAGATATGGCAGCTGAGATTCAATGCCAAGAAGTGCAAAGTCATGCATATGGGGAGTGGAAACCCGAATGAACTGTATTCGATGGGGGGGGAAAGGCTGATGTGCACGGAGCAGGAGAGGGACCTTGGGGTGATAGTGTCTAATGATATGAAGTCTGCGAAACAATGCGACAAGGCTATAGCAAAAGCCAGAAGAATGCTGGGCTGCATAGAGAGAGGAATATCGAGTAAGAAAAGGGAAGTGATTATTCCCTTGTACAGGTCCTTGGTGAGGCCTCACCTGGAGTACTGTGCTCAGTTCTGGAGACCGTATCTACAAAAAGACAAAGACAAGATGGAAGCGGTACAGAGAAGGGCGACCAGGAAGGTGGAGGATCTTCATCGGATGACGTACGAGGAGAGATTGAAGAATCTAAATATGTACACCCTGGAGGAAAGGAGGAGCAGAGGCGATATGATACAGACTTTCAGATACTTGAAAGGTTTTAATGATCCAAAGACAACGACAAACCTTTTCCGTAGGAAAAAAATCAGCAGAACCAGGGGTCACGATTTGAAGCTCCAGGGAGGAAGATTCAGAACCAATGTTAGGAAGTATTTCTTCACGGAGAGGGTGGTGGATGCCTGGAATGCCCTTCCGGAGGATGTGGTGAAGACCAGAACTGTGAAGGACTTCAAAGGGGCGTGGGATAAACACTGTGGATCCATAAAGTCAAGAGGCCGCCAATGAAGAGTGGGTGACTCGCCAGAATGATGGCTACTGCCTGGAGACAATACCCTTATTCAATAAACATACACATGCTTACTGTGACTCCAACATCGTTCTAGCTTCAACAGCAAGAGGAAATGTGGAATAAAGGATCTGCAGTCACAAAGGGGGGAGTAGCTGGCTTGTTACGGCGGTTACTACCCCAAACCAAATAAGCCTGTTACTTCTATTTCTATGCATATACAGCATAGTTCTCTGCTTCAACAGCAGGGGAGAACAAAAAACTGATACTTCACGCATATCCAGCATAGCTCCCTGCTTCAACAGCAGGGGAGAAGAAAAAAGGGTTCACACTCACAAAGCGGGGAGTAGCTGGCTTGTTACGGCGGTTACTACCCCAAACCAAATGTGCCTGATACTTCACTTTCGATGCATATCCAGCATAGTTCTCTGCTTCAACAGCATGGGAGAACAATAAACTGATACCTCAAGCATATCCAGCATAGCTCCCTGCTTCAACGGCAGGGGAGAAGATAAACCACCAATAAGGGCTGTATAACATAGTCTGAGTAGAACAAATAAGCATGGGTGTAGCTTGCTTATTGCGGCGGTTACTACCCCTAACTTATCAGCTAGATATTCACTTGGATGCAGCTCCATCACTGCTTTCTACATTAATGGTGGGGGTGGAAAGGAAATAGAACCAAGAGCTAAGAGAAACAGATAAGTATGAGAGAAAAAAGTGTGTGAAGCTTGCTGGGCAGACTGGATGGGCCATTTGGTCTTCTTCTGCCGTCATTTCTATGTTTCTATAAGTTCTTGGAGGAGAAGTCCATTACCTGCTATTAATTAAGTTGACTTAGATAATAACCACCGCTATTACTAGCAATGGTAACATGGAATAGACTTAGTTTTTGGGTACTTGCCAGGTTCTTATGGCCTGGATAGGCCACTGTTGGAAACAGGATGCTGGGCTTGATGGACCCTTGGGCTGACCCAGTATGGCATGTTCTTATGTTCATAAAAAATGCCAATGGCTATTTTATTTTTTAACATGAAAAAGAAAAGTGAGTAGATTTATTAAAGCTAACAGATGTTTGCTGGGATAATTCTGTGCCTCCCTTCTACTTCCGCAAAGAACATACCTGGGTGAACTGCATATGCGGTCACGCCACTGCCCTGGGTCTGCCGAGCCAGCTCCTGGGTGAAGTAGATGTTGGCTAATTTGCTCCGACAGTAGGTGAAGAGGGGCACCAGGTTGTAGTTGAGGTCCTGGAAGTCCAGCTTCTGGTACTGGTAGACATCGGACGTGATGGTGATCACGCGGCTGGGGGCGGAGCTTTTCAGGAGATCCAGCAGGAGCTTGGTGAGCAGGAAGTGACCGAGATGGTTCAACCCAAAGCACATACTGAAGCCATCTTCCGTCCAGTCTAGTACAGCAGGCACTCCTACCAAAAATGAGGTTACACTTAATCTTCCCAGATGCCAACATGGACAACCTAAGCCAGTTCTGATTTTCACTTAATGCCAGCTAAGGCTTGTAGTTTTTTGATTTTTTTAATCCAGATATTTCCTCCTGCTCCTTTGTACTTTCAGCTCAGGCAGAAACAGGGCTGGGATCGGGCACCAGGAGCCTTCGTTTGAAACTATCCAAGGATTTATTTCCTATCTCCTGTCCTAACCATGATAAATCTGGTCTGGTCCTGGGCCAGAACTCCAGCCTGAAGCCTGCAATCGGGGAGTGGAAGACCAGACTCGGGGATCAAACCAGGGACTTTCCACGTGGCAGGGCACTGCACTGAGCTACCGGGCCAGCCCCTGGGCTTGCAGTTCGGTTCTATTATAGCAAATCTGGACAAGTCCCCAGATGTAATGGGGCAAAACCCAGGACTGGCTCAGCTCTCCTTCGATGACCTGGAGCCATGTAAGAAGACTACAAACCCCGCCCTCCAAAATCCAAATAACCCGAGTGCGTTTTTCTCTGCGAACATAGTTTTGCTTCTTGCATTTCTGCATGGCGGGAAAGCAGAATTTTTAAAATAATAATGAAAGCCTCACCCCATCACAGCACAAAAGGGAAGAAACAGTAGCAGGCTGAACCCACCGCCAACGATTGACTATCCAATGGCTCATTTTCAGCAACCCGCCTCTGGCTTAAAGTCTGCAGAAACAAAGGACCCCCCCTGACTTTAGGGAGAATTTTCGACGTGGACTCCCCTGCTGAAATCCAGGCTGTCCCTGGAAGCCGTGGCACAGGACGTTCCACCTGTTACCACGCAGGACTGACTTTCCGCATGTACACTTAGGTGCATGCACACTTAAGTGCCTGCTTGCGAAAACTGAGAAGTGGGCATGTAAATGCTTTCCCCTCCCTTCCCTCCCCGGGAACACGGGGAAAACAAACCCGCACGGTTCAGCTCCGTGCGTGCTTTTCCCCCCACGCAACCTCCCAGGTGATAGAAACTGGAGCTTCTGCTTGCAAATTCTTTTGAAAGTGACCCCCCATAACTTGTAAGCTGCTACGAGCCAATTCTAGCAGCAGTTGACGGATGCAAATAAAATTAAAGCATTGCAGAGCAAAACGGATTTGGTGGTTCAGTCAATATCGTGGTGTTTTAAAGATTGTCACTAGAAAAATCAAGGTTCTTGGCATGTAACATGCTGGTAGGAGGATAATAATACGACAACGCCTTCCTTATTGGAAGCCGCTAAGCCCCATTACCTGATTATGCTCACTAAAAGCTGCTCATTAAATATTTGCCTCTTTTCACACATTGTGGCAGCACAATGGGAATTAGGCAGGATCTCCCTCATTAGGTACTGCTAATCCCCTGAAAACTGCCTTCACCCTACTTTTTCCATCTGTCTGTGTCACAGGACGTGGCTCCTCCTTACTTTTTAATTGCCTGATCCCAACCTCGGTAAAGCAAAAAACAAAAAACATTTGAACTGAACCCTTTTAAATAAACCTCAAGTCCCGGTGGAGGCGACCAGTTCTTTCCAGACTCCTCCTACCACATGAGACCCTTCCCTACCAAACATACTTTGCACTTCAGACCCCCTCGCAGAGATGGGGGCTTCCTTGCCTTCTTTGCATGGTTACTTAGCAAAACATTCTGGGAGCTGTTCTCAAAGCCATCTATGGTTTTCATGTGCATCAACAGCTGCTGTAAAACTGACCTGGGCTCAGCGTGCATGAGCGCACATTGCACATTTTTTCATTGTGTGTGTGTGTCTGGGGGGGGGGAGATGCATGTGAGCACATGTACATGCCAAAATTGCGCCCTTCAAAAAGGAGGTGTGTGAGCAAAGGCGTATACGGACTGGGCCGATTTACAGGGCTTTTCAAAAACGACCGTACACTCGCAAGCGCGCTAGGAAAATCCCTCGGTAAAGTCTGCGAGAACAGCACAGGCGCAGGCCTTCCTGCCAAGCGGGCTATTTTGAAAATGACCCTCTTTATGTATTTTGCAATCCCTGGTTGCGGCCACCCCCATCAGAAGTCATTACAAATACAGTAAGCATTCAAGTGTCCTCTCTTTCCCATTCTTCCTTAGGCACCAATAGGGGAAGCCGCAGCTCATCTGAAAACTTCAGTTTTGCTTGGGTAATTTGTTAGATGTAGATTTGATAGGTGCAAAATACATATTAAAAAATAAAATGGTTACATCACAGAAAACTATAAAGCAAATGTGTTTTTGGCTGGCGGCTGGGGAATATTTTTGGCTTACCAAGCAAACAGGTCCAATGACAAGAACTGCAGCGACACCTGGTGGTGCACTAAAGTAATCGCAGGGCCCAATTGGAATAAACCAAGGGATAATGATCTCAAAAAGTAATTACAAAAATCTCTCTTTATAATCATTGTTCTCACTTTGCTCCTAGATAACCTCATTGTTCTGATTGGATGTACTTAAGTATATACACTTTTAAAGTCCTCATCGCATCCATTATACATGGATTGAACCCTGGAATTATTCTGCCACCAGAATCATACTGTCTCCCAGCAGCTAAATAACTTGCAAAGATGTGATTCTGGATCCCTCCAGAGGCAGTTCTCTGTATGAAACACGGTCCGTGGTGGGGGACCATGTAACTGTCACCTAAATTGGAAATATCTTGATTATACATCTGAGAATTACAATTAAAAGATATTCTAAGTCTGCAAATACTTGGACACTTGAGATTGTTTTCTGCCCTATGTGTAAGCATAACTAAATTATATTTTTTATCCTAAGTTTGGAAACTGCATGTCTTTTAACTTAGTGGAACTTATGAAGTGAGAAAAGCAACAGGAGCAAACAATTCAGTGTAAAGATGTCCTAAGTGAGGACATAATGCATGTGGAAGACTGCACTGGAATTCAAGCTTCGGCAGGAAGAACGCACCAGCCCAGATGCCACAAAGGAAATCAATCTGTCAAGCATGAAGCAAAGGGGAGTGTGGGCAGCGATTAATGCCAGGTTACAAAAAAAAAAAACCCAAAACCACACACATCCCTTACGGACCACTGCAGAGCAAAGGCAGGTCGACTTTGGCGAGATGCACAGGTTAATATATCTTGGGGGAGAATCAGGGCCGTTCTGCTGTTACCTCCATTCATGTCACAGGCTTTGTGGCTGCAAGCTGAGCTCCCCTTGCATTATCTGCTTTTCCCCAGCTGGATTCCACCAGTGACATCATAAAGCAACACAATTCATTGTTAGGGTGCCAGACAATGGTTGTGTGACATCACATGAGAAATCAGGGAGGAGGAGTGCATCCGATACATGGGAATGGGTTTTTTCTACTTTATAAAAAAGGGCTTGCTGTGTGCACCTTCAGCTGTTTACCACAGGAAGCTGTGAACTTGGCGGCAGCATCTATTTTAAGAATTGGCCCTTCTCCTTTTTCAGGGTTTCCAATGCGATACTTATAATTGATATTCAACAGCACTGCAAGGGCGGAACTGGGTTTGTGATGTTACTGCAGGCCCGCAGCTCGTTTTGTCATGTACCTTTGTCTCGATTAGATTGTAAGCTCCAGGGAGCAGGGCCTCTCTCTTATGTGTACAGGAAGTCTTGACTTAAGAGGTTTCTAGTTACAACCATTTAGAGAGTTATACATTTTCTAAACTGACACCCATTATCCACCTTATAATACTGGTTTCAAATTTAAGACGCCCGAAGCTTCACCCAACAGGCACACATTGATGTGCTGATGATCATGAGGCCTGGCGAGGTGACGAGGGTCTTCCTCTCCTGAAAACAGTATCAGTGCAACGTCCTATAGGCATGCCTAAGCACGTTCCTCTCCAGACAAAAAAAAAAAAAAGCTTTAAAATGTGTCACTGCTTTTGATTTAGCAGGTTAACAGGTGTTAGCCTATTTTTCAAAACTCTATGCAATGGATGTCCATGTTTATTGCAACGCATGTTGTGTGTATTTTAATTATGTCTTATGTAACTCGCCACAAACAGTGGTGTGAGCGAGAAATGAATGTTTTATTATTATTATTATTATAGCACTACATGCAACTAAATTCCGGGTTGTTTTGATGAAAAGAGGCACTGAAGCTGGAACCAATTCCTCTATTTATTCTTGGGATAAGCAGCTTGGATTCTTTCTACCTCTTGGGATCCTGCCAGGTACTTGTGACCTGGCTTGGTCGCTGTTGGAAGCAGGATACTGGGCTTGGTCTGACCCAGTATGGCATGTTCTTATGTTCTTATGTATAACATTGTTCTTATGGGACAATCGGTTTTGATGCATGTTTTGACTTAAGACACAGTTTTCAGGAACCAATTGCATCTTAAGTCTGAGGACTGACTTCCTGTGTCTGTACAGCGCTCCTTGTGTCGAGTTAGCAGTACTTTAAGAATGGTAAGCAGACTGAAGAAATGAGGACCCCATATACGCAGCTGCAGTGATGTCACTGCAGGAGTTTCAGGATTGCGGTGACATCAGAAATCAAGCTCCCCGTCTGCATCACGTTGTAAACGGAGGACAGGTTTTTAAAAACCACTGCAGTCTCCTATGGGCAGCTCCACAAGGCATCGGTATTCTTAAAAACCGTGCACAAGTAACTTCTTAAGCTTCTCCCACCCCCCCTCTCTGTTTACCTGCATTGTTGATCAGAACATCCAGTCGTTTCTCCAGCCGGCAGAAGGTTTGACAGAAGTCCCGGATGCTCCGTAGGCTCGCCATGTTCAGCGCCAGGAAGCGGACATTCAAGCTGAGGCTCTCCCTCCGGATCCGCAGGACGGCCTCCTCCCCTGCCCTCTCGTCTGCGGAGGCGATGACAAGGCGCGCACCTCGCTTCGCTAAAGCCACGGCGACCGCCCTGCCGAGCCCCGAGTGACCCCCTTACAGATTGGGAAGAAAGACAGAAAAAAAAAGAGGGTTAAACTACCCTAACAACATTGTTTCTAAACCACCAAAAAGGGTTCCCATAGCATACGAGAAACAAGCACATTTTCTGGACAAGGCAGCAGTTTTCATGTCTGCGGGCAAGATGGGACCAGCTCCTCCAGGGACCAGAGGCTAGGACTGGCTCAGGAGGGCCCATGTTCCATTATTTACTTAGTTTTACATCCCATGTGGCACAAGGTCCTGCAGCACGTTGGGTCAACCTGCACTATCTGCAAGTTGTGGGAGCCGCAGATCTTCCAGGAGTTAAGAGTCCCTCGACTTAAAACCCTAGACTGAGACATTCTCTACAACAAATCTTTTAAACATTACAGAAGTATTAGGACATCAATTTAGCTTCCTGAACTCTGCATAAAATCAAAGCAAGAGTGCACTGAAGGGATCTGGGCAAGGATGGATGAGCTCTCTAGGCTGGACAAATGTCTTATTGGGTCTAGGATCAGCAAGGTTGGAGCGGTCCCCCTTCCCCCATGGTAGGTTACTATGCATCCACCCAATGATAGAAACAGTGCAGGATGAGAGAGAAGGCACATTTTGAACTCATATCTTCTGCAGAAGTCTTTCCCTGGGATAGGAAAAAAAAAAAAGAAAGCTGCTTCTCCTGTAAACATCCAGTTCTGAGTACAGATTCTGTAAGATCTTCAAAGTTACGTCAGGTCTGCAATGGAGATATATACTGGCTTGTGCAGAGCATAATGCTGGCGCACTATTCTCTCTGCACTAGTGGAGAAGGAATGAGCCGACATGATGTTAGAGGGCACCGCTCTGCGCAGAACCATCTGGGGACAGGTCCTTCTGAGTCTGCGGTGAACCAATACCAGCAACAGTATGCGTAAAAACAGCAGCTACCCCTGAAGGTCTGTCTGAAGGCCTCTATGGTTCAAGTGTGCAGAGAAAGCACTCAGTTTAATGAATTATTCGCTTTCACGTCAACACCCAATCCTGTGATCAAACTATGCTCCCTGAACATGTCACATACTGACCCCAAGACTTAAAACCACACTAAGGAAACTTGCCAAAGGCTGAGCTTTTAACGTGCAATTTTAAGCTCTCTCACCTGTGATGAGGACAGTTTTCCCATCCAGTCTTTTAACATCCAGGCAAATCCTCTTCTCCTTCAGACGTCTGAGGATAAGGGCACAGAGCAGGGCCAGCAGCACAGCCCCCAGCGCATACATTTTGCTCACCTGCCAAAAGAAGACAGGGAACAGCTCACAATGCACACCTGCAACACAGCTCGTGGCACAGGTATCCCGCTCATCTGCCAAGAGAACACAGAAACAGCTCACAAAAACATGCCAGCACCACAGCATCCAGCTCATCTGACAAAAGAACAGAGGGCAACCCCCAACCCATACAGCAGCACATATATCCCACTCACCTGCAGTCAGCATGCAGATAAACTGGAGGCTACCTGACGAGGGCCCGGGAGGGCAACATTTTCACAGGAACGGAGAACACATGTCCTTCAAAGCAAACCTTCATGGCGGCTGGTCTGAAACATGGAAGTGAGATGCCTTCTGAATGAAGCTCTGATAGGATGTGCTTCTGCTGTTCTAAGCATGGACCATGCACACAACCAGTTAATAATGAGCACAGCGAGGAGAAACTGCGGGTTGCCCATGAGATCAGGGTGAAATACAAAACCTGTATCAGCAAATTGCCATATCTGCTGCAGAAAACATCTTCTGAGCTTTGAACTCTTTTGTCTCTCTCTGTAGAAAACTCCCTGGACATTTCTTGAGGTGCTAGGTAGAAATCTGGAGGACTAATGCAGAAATGCACACAGCAGCAGACCACCAGGTATGTGGTTTGTGTCATACTAATATGTATTTCTAGACATATTAGTCTAGAACACACACACACACTGCCCAAAACGTATTTGTGTGTTCACATAAGAACATATGATCTGCCATGCTAGGTCAGACCACTGGTCTATCAAGACCAACATCCTATCTGCAACAGTGGCAAAGCTGAGTCACCTGAAGGAATCTGGCAGATCCTAAATGTGACAGGGGGCTCAGCCCAGGAATGCACCATACCAGGCCAGTATGGAGATACCCAGCTCCCCCACGTGTGGTAAAACCCAGTGGAGTCAGTAATGCATCCATGACGTCCCGGGATGGTCCTGCCTACAGTGATCACCAGTGGTAAGTTTATCATAAATTTACCACTTTAATCCAGGAAACTGTACATTCCTCCCCTGAATGAGCCGATCCACCTGGGCAAGGGTTGTAAAACTGGACAGTGAGATTTTCTGTCATGTTGCTTAGTTTTTACAGAAGAGGAGAGAAAATGAAACTGAAGCAAGGCGGGAGGGGGGAGGGGGTCATCCTGCACATTTCTGCTGTTGCTTCACAGATTAGTGATTCTTCCTTAACCAAACCACTGCTACGTGGCACTCATGGACCCTTCAACTCATTGTATTAAAATGTTTTACAAAATACAAATGCACTTTTGGATTTGTTTGGTCGCCAATGTCATAGACAAGACTAACGGTTGGGCAAAAAACAACACATACGTGCGTGGCTGGAGCTGCTGGGAGAGGAAGGGGCATGGCTGGTGGGGACCCTCACCAGGGCCTTCTCGCTGAAGACCTGGAGGAGCCAATGGTAGGGAGGTGCAGCCCCTTCCCTGTGGCTGTGCCTCTCCTCTACCTGCTGACTGTGCTGTGTTAGTGGGACACAGATGTAGGTGAGGGAAGGCAGCATGTGGGGGAAGGGCAAGTGGATTAACCCCCCACACCTCACTCAGCAACTCCAACAGCCCCTTCCAAGAGTAACCGTTACACACACACATGCAAGTCGTGGACTCCTAAGAAGCACTCTTGTAAATTGCCAGCAAGTCAAAGGTGAGATTTACTTTCTCCCCCATGGGAAAATAATTTAGTAAATTTAAGCCCAAGCAGGCCAACGCAATATTGGTGCGCATAAAATGGGCGCTGATAGTGCCTCCTCCGCATCGGGCACCCAGGAAAGGCGGCTGACAGTAGTGGGTTAGGAAACAGACGCTCAACCCGCGTGTCCGTTTTCTCCCACTACCGGCACATTACACACCCACAGTATACATGGCCTGGACCGTGCATATTGCGGCACATATTGGGCACCCAGAAATTTTTTCACCATTTTTTTTTTAATGTGATTCCGCTTTCTGTGGTTCCTCCTACTTAAACATCATGATGATACTAGAAGGAGGAATCACAGCAGGAATTTTTCTTTTTCCAGGGAGCCCTTGAGGGGTGCATACCCTTTGTGCCTGCCCTAGGCTGGTGCACTGGCTGTGTGGGACATTTTTTGAATTGCAGGGATTAGCTAATAGCCTCATCTACACGTACTTTGCATGTGATGAGCGCTATTAGCTACGTACTCGATTGGACGCGCTAATCCCCATATTGCAGGGGGGGGATTATGGACGGGCGTCCAAAACGCATGTCCGATCCCGCGTTAAACCGTGCGCTGCCCGCAGCACACGGCATCGCCTCGGCCTGTAAATGTGTTAGTAAAAGGAGTGGAAAGGTCGCCAAAGCTCTAACGCATGGGATTGTCCTAACGCCATCAGATGGCGTTAGGACAATCCCATGCATCGCTGGAGGATTCGCCAAGTCCCTCTTTTCAGCTCCCCCTTGCTCTTTGCCTTCAGGACGGGCCAGGTGTGTGGGCGATGATCCCAGCGGAGGCGGGGGGAGCCCTACTGCGGGGTGCAGTCACTGCTGTCCCGGTGACTGCGGGGAGGCAGATGAGGGCGGCGGGACCGGATATGGCAGTTCACGTGCAGAAGCTGCACCTGCTTCGCTTTCCGCCGGTTCAAGTGAACGTGCACGAGACTGCGGGAAAAATCCTCTCACCAACCTGCTGCATCCTCCCCGGACAGCCCCCAGCCATCCTGCTTCTCTCCCGAGTGCGGTCTGGAGTCCCCCGCTGGCCAGGGGGCTGATGGGGATTTGTAGTTCCGGCAGCGAGGTCTTGCGCTTTACTCGCCCCAGCACCTGCCTCGTTGGAGACTTCTGCTCCGCTTTAATCCTGAAGGGAAACTCAATACGATGTAGACGTGAATTTCATCCTTTACAAAGGTTGTGGCCAGGACGCTGCAACCTAAACCCCCACATGGAGGACTACAACTCCCATGATGCATAGCAACAAGCCATGCAAGAGTTGAAAGAGAGCTGGGAAAAAAGAAACCCCGCCCCTCGACCTCCGCGAGCACTGCCCCCTGCAGGGAGACGAGAGATTCCCGTTTCTGGAGAAGGGAGGAGAGTTGACCTCAGTATTGTAGTTGGTGCAGCCAGAGAGTGTTAAGTCCAGAAAGCTGAGTCCAGTAGCAAGGCATTTATTTATTGATTGATTTCGAGCATTTATATGCCACTTATCCAGACTCTCGGCGGATCACAATAAAATATACATAAAAGAAATACCAAAAAGAAAACAAACAATACAACATGCTGCAAGACCAAGACAGCCCTTCAATAGTGTGCTCTGTAGCCATAAAGGCGTGCTTGAATAAACAGGTCTTCAACAGTGCAAGAGCGCCCTAATCTGAAGATACTGGTCTTCTAATCTTTCTCCTTTCAGATTTAGTTAATTATTATTTTACCGTATTTACTTATTTATTATTTGTTTTAGCAGAGCTGGACAGCCTTATTTGAGGTCTCAGAAAACTCTTGTTAATACCTTATCGTAGCCTACCATCACCTGGATCCATGGAATAGATATAGAAAAATGCCAGTTAAAAAGTATGAAACTAAGGCAAAGACATAATCTCTAGGAGTAAAAAGAATGGAATGAAAAGAGAAATGGTAGGAATGATGAGCTGGGGGAAATAGGAAAAATAAAAGGCTTCAAGAAAATCTGTGACAGAGAACTGGAAAACAGAGCAAACTTTTAAATACAAATTATTGGTTGCAAACGGTGTGCTGTATTAAGCTATGCCATACTGGGTCAGACCAAGGGTCCATCAAGCCCAGTATCCTGTTTCCAACAGTGGCCAATCCAGGCCATAAGAACCTGGCAAGTACCCAAACATTAAATAAATCTTAAGCTTATTAACCTTTAGGAACTTAAGCTGGATTTAACCTTTAGGAACTTATTCAAACCTTTTTTAAACCCAGTAACTAACTGCTGAAATCTTCAAGCAATGAATTCCAGAGTTTAACTGAGTGAAATAAATTTCTTTCATTTGTTTTAAATGAACTACTTGCTAACTTCATGGAGTGCCCCCTTGTCCTATTATCTGAGAGTAAATAACCGATTTACATTAACTTGTTCAAGTCCTTTCATGATTTTGTAGACCTCTTATCATATCCCCCTCCCTCCAAACTGAACAGCTCTAACTTCCTTAGCCTTTCCTCATAGGGCAGCAGTTCCACATACCTTATTTTGGTCGCTTTTCCCTGCACTTTCTCCAGTGCAGCTGTATCCTTTTAGAGATGTGGTGACCAGAATTGCACACAGTATTTAAGGTGCGGTCTCACCATAGAGCGATATAGAGGCATTATGACAGCCTCCATTTTATTTGCCATTCCCTTGCTAATAATTCCTAACATTTTCTTTGCTTTTTTGATCACCACAGCACACTGAGCCGATGATTTCAATGTATTAGCCACCATGACGCCTAGATCTCTTTCCTGGGCGGTAACTCCTAAAATAGAACCTAAATCTTGTGTAACTACAGCAAGGGTTACAGCATTTAGTGTAAGTGGGTTTAAAAAAAGGTTTGAAAGACACCATTCACATCTGTCTAAGTTAGGTATTCAAATTGGACTAATTCAGAATATGAAGGATTTATTCAGACGAAGAAGAATTTAAATGATAGGCAGAGTTGTTGGTAGTGTGGTTTCTAGAGAGGGGCTATCCAAAGTCAGACCTTAAAAAGGCATGTAAGAGAGCCCTCTATGCAAAGTGAGCTAGTTATTGGAATACAAGTCCCGTATGAGTGGATCATCAGGTTCCTGTCTGTGTTTTACAATATAGGACAGACTAAGTTGCGGCTCTTATATGAAAAAAATTGTCATATATTGTCATTACATCAGATTTTTCGAGAGCAATCCCTGATTACTTTGACTAGGTCTGAACATTAGAGACAAAGCAGTACATGCAGCGATACCATCAGGGGCCGATCCATAACTCATTCCAAAATTGTGATTTTTGCAAGACCACCCTTACAGGACATGTCTGGGTAGATCCAGTTACGAAGTATCAAACATGGAGAACATCCACAGACAATGCCCAACCTAGTCCTATCAAAAGAAACAAAAGCTGGGTGGACTGCCAATGGGCTTCTGTCCGCTCCAGATAGAAGGCTAAGGTTCGCTTGCAGTCCAAACTGTGCAGGGCTCATTCACCTTGGTGCAAATGGGTCCTGGGAAAGAATGTTTGCAGGACGATGGACTGGTTGGTGGACGATGCCTGGAATGCCCTTCCGGAGGATGTGGTGAAGACCAGAACTGTGAAGGACTTCAAAGGGGCGTGGGATAAACACTGTGGATCCATAAAGTCAAGAGGCTGCCAATGAAGAGTGGGTGACTCGCCAGAATGATGGCTACTGCCTGGAGTCAATACCCTTATTAAATAAACATACACAGGCTTACGGTGACTCCAACATCGCTCTAAGCTTCAACAGCAAGAGGAAATGTGGAAAAAAGGATTCACACTCACAAAGAGGGGAGTAGCTGGCTTGTTACGGCGGTTACTACCCCAAATCAAATAAGCCTGATACTTCACTTTCAATGCATATACAGCAAAGTTCTCTGATTCAACGGCAGGGGAGAAGAAAAATTGATACTTCACACATCCAGCAGAGCTCTCTGCTTCAACGGCAGGGGAGAAGAAAAGAGGGTTCGCACTCACAAAGCGGGGAGTAGCTGGCTTGTTACGGCGGTTACTACCCCAAACCAAATGTGCCTGATACTTCACTTTCGATGCACATCCAGCATGGCTCTCTGCTTCAACAGCATGGGAGAAGACTTATACGTCACGCATATCCAGCATAGCTCCCTGCTTCAACGGCAGGGGAGAAGAAAAACAACCAATAAGGGCTAATAACATAGTCTGGGTAAAACAAATAAGCATGGGTGCAGCTTGCTTATTGCGGCGGCTACTACCCCTAACGAATCAAGCTAGATATTTCACTTGGATGCAGCTCCATCACTGCTCTCTACATTAAAGGTGGGGGTGGAAGGGAAATAGAACCAAGAGCTAAGAGAAACAGATAAGTATGAGAGAAAATATGTGTGAAGCTTGCTGGGCAGACTAGATGGGCCATTTGGTCTTCTTCTGCCGTCATTTCTATGTTTCTATGTTTCTATGGTTAAGATGGAAGTCCATTGCCATCTTAGGCAGGAACTTAGGGTGCATACGCAAGACCATTCTGTCATGATAAAACTTAGTGTAAGGTGGATAAGTCACAAAGGCCTGGAGCTCGCTCACCCTGTGCACTGAGGTGACTGCCACTAAAAGTATGACCTTCCAGCTCAGGTACTTCAGGTCACAGGTGCACAGCGGCTCAAAGGGAGCTTTCATCAGCTGAGCTAACCCTATACTGAGGTCCCAAGACACATTGGGAGGCCTTAGGAGAGGTTTTAATTGAAGCAGGCCCTGCATAAAGAGGTAGATCTTTAAAAAGTGCACGCGCGCGTACTTTTATTTGCGCAACCGGCGCAAACAAAAGTACGCCGGATTTTATAAGATACGCGCATAGCCGCGCGTATCTTATAAAATCCAGGGTCAGCGCGCGCAAGGCTGCGCAAAATCGGCAGCCTGTGCGTGCCGAGCCGCGCAGCCTGCCTCCGTTCCTTCTGAGGCTGCTCCAAAATTGGAGCGGCCTCGGAGGGAACTTTCCTTCTGCGTCCCCCCACCTTTCCCCTATCTAACCCACCCCCAGCCCTACCTAAATCCACCACCTTTGTTGTGCAAATTACGCCTGCTTGAGGCAGGCGTAACTTGCGCGTGCCGCCTCGGCATCCCCCGGCACAGGCCGCAGTGCCGGGGGACACGGGACTGCCCTCCCGGCCCGCCTCCGAACCGTCGCCACGCCCCCGGACCTGCTCCGGACCACCCCCTGACCCCCGACATGCCCCCCAGACACGCCACCTCCCACCCCTTATACGAAGCCCTGGGACTTACGCTCGTCCCGGGGCTTTGTGCGCACCGGCGGCCTATGCAAAAGAGGCGCGCCGGCTCGCGAGTGCACTGTGCGCGTAAATCCGGCAGGATTTACATGCGCAGGGCTTTTAAAATCTACCCCAAAATGTACAACTATAGGCTGTACAGAGATCTACACCATGGCGGTATGCGACAATTACACTGAGATGAGCTCTAACGAAGTTGGGTTTTCAAGTCAGCCTCCAATAGGTATAGGAGGTAATCATGCAGTTTTTGTGTGGGCAAGAGAATGGATCTAGGGCCTTCTGCTTATACCACACGGAAAACCTCCTCCACTTCAGTCCATAGGACTTTCTAATGGTAGGCTTTCTAGAAGCCACCAGGACCAGAGACATATCCTCTGAGAGAGCAAATAGTTGCAGAATTAACCTCTCAACATCCAGGCTGTGAGTGACTGGGCATGGAGATTGGGATGTCGCAACCTGCCTCGATCTTGCCTGATGAAATCTGAGGAAGTTCCCAGACTGATCGTTCTCCGGATGGAAAACTTCTGTAGGCGTGGAAACCAGACTTGCCTCGGCCAGTGAGGGGCTGTAAGGGTCATAGTCCCCTTGACCTTGTGAAGCCTCAAGAGAGACTTTGCCATTAAGGGAAGCTGAGGATACGTGTACAGGACACTGTGATGTGCTGGGTAACTGAGGGTTGACGGTGATAGATGCTGGACCACTGGAAGAGATCTTTAGCAAGGCCTGGTTTTGCTGCCCTGTGTGAAAAACTCTATTTTTTTTTTAACACAAAATATTAGTTGTTTTCCCAAATAACCAACACACAATAGAAAGGCTCACACTCTGTCCTAGGCTCCTTTTGCTGCCGAAAAATGCCCTGTTCCCTCCAGCAATCCAAACTGTCAAAACTGACAGCCCCTTGAGCCTCTTTTACCCCCATCCACAGGTTCATGATAGGAGCATACAGCAAGCGCTCGCACTGCGGGGCCGGCACACGAGGAGGAGTCGCACAACGAGCTCCCTCTTCTTCCACCACCTTTTGCCTAAAAAGCTTAAGGAAGAACCCTCGCTATTAAAATTTAGAAAGCTGTTAAAAGCGTTTCTATTTCAGCCTTTGACACAAATCTATTAAGTTATGCCTACAGTTGCTTTATATAATGAGACTGATTTCTTAAATGTGTTTCATTTTATGTGTGTGGGGGGTGGTTTTTATTTAGTTTTAGTGGGGTTTGCTGTTTATTAACTGTTATATATTTATGATTCTATTTTTTTAATATGATCTTAAGGTGGTGTTTTAAAGTATGTGTTTGCTATTTATTTCGAATTTCTATTTTGTTTCTTAATCTTATGTATATTTACTTATTGTTACGTGTTATATATAGATGTTAAATCTGTAAACCGCTTAGAAATTTTCAATTTGCAGCCTAGGAAAAATTAATAAAAATAAATAAATAAATGGGGTCCTCTGGTACCACATGGGCCTCTCCCTTCTTCTGCTGCTGGTGGGATGGGGGGGGTCAACCAGTGGCCACATGGATGCCTCCCTTCTGCCACCGATGGAATGGGATCCACTGGCAGCCACATGAGCCTCTCGCTGTTCTCTTTGGTGGGCCCCTTCCATTGTCACCGCCACCCTCCCGGCTGAGTCACCCTGTGCAATCACACGGTTTGCATACCCGGTAGTGCTGGGCCTGATGTTTTAGGGCAGGGTGATTTTTCAGCAATTCATGAGAAAGCATCAGCAACTCCAAACAATAAAAAATCGTCACTGCTGCCCCCGAACCCCACAGTTCTCTCGGGTATTTTTATAAAGTTTTTGATGATTCAATTATAGCAGTAACATTTAAAGAATTTTCAGAGATGTTTCAATGTAGATTTTATTTACAGTTCTGTATTGTTTTATTTGTATGCTGTGCTTTTTTAAATTGTTGCACGCTGCTTTGAACTTGTTCCACCATGAAAAAGTGGTTTATAAATTGCTAAATGAAATGAAATGCTCAGAATATATTGCAGGCGCTCACACCTGAGATGAACGCAGGTTCTAGCAGTTACTACCCAAGAGAAACATGGGGGTAACCTGCACGGGGCGGCAGTTACTACCTTGGGAAGCTTGCTGGGCAGACTAGATGGACCATTTTTGGTCTTTTTCTGCCATCATTACTATGTTACTATGTAAATATGTTCAAAACTGCCAAATGTTCAACTCAAGAAGACATCTGCAAATGGTCTGGTGAGAATCTGGGAAAATCCATCAGGTCTGCTAAGATTGATACAATAGCCCGTGGCGTTTTCCACACCCCCACCCACTCACGTGCCGGCAGATTTCATCAATCCCTTGCACTTCTTTCATCAAATTTCAATATGAAATGCCATGGCAGAAAAAATATTCCACAAAAATGACTTTTCTCATCAGTTTTGCTTTGGCTGCAGATTACTTTCTGTATTTCTAAGGCTAGGGACAGGGGCTCGCTTGATATAGTAATTGAAGTGGCATTGTCTTTGCCTATGCTGCGCTTCTCTTTGCTGTGAAAGACTGACCCGTGATATTTTAGTCATAGGCTGCCATTCGGCTGCACAGCGGCTCATGCTTTCTTGGGTCTCTGTTTGAATAGGTCCATTTTCAGAGTTGAGATTTATCGGGTAGGGTGGCTGAATCTGCACTGGCAGAGTTTTCAGAAGCCCGGAAGTACCTGCGCACGTTCATGAGCGTGCACGCTTCTAGCCGCATGAGGCATTCCGGGGGCGGCTGGGGACTGTGCAGGTACACACGAGTTTGAAAAAGTATGCACATAGCATGCCCTTAGCGCATGTAGTTATTCACATCATCGTTTAACACTGTTCAATGGTGTGTATGTGCTTTTTGCTGTATTATGAGCTGATATTCAAACGCGGGTACTTTGTGTTTAAAGCTGACTGTGTTTGCATGGGCTGAAACGTCAGACGCCCTATTACCCTTAAGCTTGTGATGCTGTTTGCAGGTCCTGGAGCAATGAATATTCAATGAATTTTTTTCTTCTCTTCCATCTTGGTTGTGATTTATTTATTTATTTATTTATTTATTTATTGGTTTTTATATACCGCCGCTCATCAAAGATATCACGTCGGTGTACATAGAACGATAAATACGCAATTGCGTTGTACATATAACAGTATAATAACAGGTGAATTCTAAAATACATTAAAACAGTAAAATACAGTAACAAAACAACTAATTTAACAAAACTTATTTAGTTAAGACTAGATAATAAATAGATTAAAGATTAACTATGATAGCATAAATTAACATAGTATCAAGGCAAACACTGGAGGAATGAGAGGGGGGGGGGGAACAAAAGTAAAAGGAGGAGGAAAGAAGTGAGTCAGAGAGGAAAGGGTAATATACATATATACAGAGGGCAAATCAATGGTTATAAGAAGGAAACAAAAGTACTAGGAATGGACCGAAGAGGGCAGAGATGAGTCTAAGGTAGAGGGTACTATTTTAGGGACAAAATGGCAAGATTGACAAATTAAGAAAGGACGTAATGAGAGATAAGAAAAATCATGTGCGTTGGGAACATGATAAGAACATGTGAGCTAAGAAGGGGCACGTGCGAATCATGTGTAAGCCTTAGTAAAAAGCCATGTCTTAAGCTTTTGCTTGAAAGTCTTAGGGGACGGTTCAAGGCGTAAATCAGTAGGCATAGCATTCCATAGTGTAGGGCCAGCTATGGAGATGGCACGAGCTTTGGTGGATGCATATTTAAATAGTTTAGGTGAAGGAGTTTGTAGTGTAGCAATATAGGGATTTCTAATTGGCCTATTAGAATTATTGAATTGAAAGGTGTTAGAGGGCCAGTTCGTTTCTGGGTTGTGGAGGGATTTGTGAATGAGAGATAATATCTTGTATTGTATGCGATGGTGGACAGGGAGCCAGTGTAATTCCTTAAGTATGGGAGTAATGTGGTCCCTTGTGGGTGTGTTAGTGAGAATGCGAGCAGCCGTATTTTGCAAGATTTGTAGTGGGTGTATAGAATTTTTAGGCAAGCCTAATAGTAACGCATTACAATAGTCAATTTTTGAAAAGACCAAAGATTGTAACACGGTACGAAAATCAGAGAAGTGAAGTAGAGGTTTAAGTTTTTTGAGTGTATGGATCTTAAAGAAACACTCCTTAAGGGTGGCATTAATAAATTTTTTGAGAGACATTTGATCATCTAATAGTACTCCTAGGTCTCGGACTTGTTGAGAAAAATGTGTGTTTGGTGGAATAATATATGTTGAGGGTGTAGCATGTAAAGGTGTAGGAGGTGAAATAACCATAAGTTCTGTTTTAGTGGAGTTAAGGGCAAGCTGAATAGAATTTAAAAGGTTGTTAATTGAAGTGAGAGTGGATTGCCAGATTTCAAGGGTTTTTGGAATGGAATCAGTAATGGGAATAAGAATTTGTACATCATCAGCGTACAAGAAGTGTGGTAACTTAAGGTTTGAGAGGAGTTGGCAGAGGGGTAGGAGGTAGACATTAAATAGTGTGGATGAAAGTGAGGAGCCTTGGGGGACTCCCTGCGCAATGGGAATTTCTTTGGATTTATGGTTGCCAACTTTAACTCTGTAATGTCTGTCGCTGAGATAGGAACTAAACCATTTGTGGGCATGGTCAGTTATACCTATATCAGAGAGGCGCTCAAGGAGGATCTGATGATTTACAGTATCAAAGGCAGCAGAAATATCCAATAAAATTAGGAGATGAGATAGTCCTTTATCTAAGCTTTTCATTAGGTAATCAGAAAGAGAGAGAAGAAGGGTTTCAGTACTGTGTAATTTACGAAATCCATATTGTGACGGAGAAAGGATTTCTTGTTCATCCAGAAAGTTACTAAGTTGGCAGTTAATAGTTTTTTCTAAAATTTTTGCAATAAACGGGAGATTAGAGATAGGACAGTAATTGGTAAGATCAGCTGGGTCAAGCTTGGGTTTTTTTAGGGTGGGCTTGAGGATGGCTTGTTTTAATTGGAAGGGTACTGTGCCGGAGTCAATTGAGGCATTGATAATCTTTGAGATGGGAGGGGCTATTATGTCAGGTATGGTGAGTAAAAGCTTCGTCGGGATGGTGTCAGAGGGGTGGGATGATGGTCTGGCTTTTTTAAGTATGGATTCTATTTCTATGATGGAGGTGTGTTCAAACATAGTAAGTTTGGTGGGGGATTTGCTAGGTTGCATGGTGCAACTATTTTGAGGAGTGTGGGGGATAGTAGGAAAGCGTGTCATGATTTTGTTAACTTTATCGTGGAAGTATTCGGCCAATTGCTCACATTTATTTTTTGCCTCTTCATCAGGAATGAGATTAGGGGTGAGGTTAGTGAGTGAGGTGACGTAATCAAATAGGTCTTTGGGGTTGAATTGGTACTGATATATTTTAGTGGCATAGAAATTCTTTTTGGCTAGATTGATTTCATTGTTGTAATTGTATAAGGAAGTCTTGTATCGCGCAAGGAGAGTTGGGGAGGGGTCTTTGCGCCAGTTTTTTTCAATTTTTCTAAGGGCTTGTTTCCGTTCTTTTAGTATAGTATTATACCATGGTTTTTTAGCATTTCTTTGAGAGGATAGTTGTTTGGTAATAAAGGGGCAGATGTTGTCGGCGATTGATTGTGTATGCTCATTCCATGATGCAAGGGCAGTATCAGCATTGCTAAGATTAAGGTTGTTAAGGGCATATGATAGTGCGGTGGTGAGCTCATCCTTGTTACATGATTTACGGATTTGTGTAGTTGTGGATACAACAGGCGAGGGAGGGGGCCTTTTTAGTGTGTTGGAGGTTCTTATAATGTAGTGGTCAGACCAGGGAATAGGCGAACATGTTAGGGATTTTGTGGTAATGTGCTGGTTAGTGAAAATGAGGTCGAGCGAGTGACCAGCTTTGTGGGTAGGAGAGTTTATAGTTTGCTTGAATCCTAGGGATTTCATGGCTTCGAGGAAGGATGAGCAGCTTGGTGTGAGCGGGACATTATCAACATGCAAATTAAAGTCGCCTAGGATAATGGCTGGGGAATCACTCGAGATGTTTTTAGCTATATATTCAATTAGTGCAGAAGGGCTATTGTTAAGTGTACCAGGAGGGGCATAGATAAGGCATATTTGAATGCTAGGAGCTTTGAATAATCCAATTTCAAGTTTAGGAGGGGAGGATGTAGCTTGGAGGGAGAGTTTAAGTTCTTTCTTAGTGGCTAGTAAAATGCCTCCACCCTTCTTTTTGGGTCTAGGGATAGAGACGATATCGTAAATATTGTTCAGAAGCTGGTTAAGGAGCACGTTATCTGTGTCTTTCAACCAAGTTTCAGTTATTGCCAGTATGTCGGGTGTTTCGTCTAATAAGAGGTCATTAAGGATTGAGAATTTTTTGTTTAGTGATTGGGCGTTGAAGAGAATAAGAGCCAGTGCAGTGATTCCGATAATTTGGGTGAGTGGTGGGGAGATCATAGTAGTACGAATGGATTTAAGGTATGAACGGTGGCGTGAAGCATATTGAGAAAGGGGTCTATATCTATTATAGCTGAGTTTTGGGATGTTCAGCATGTTTGAGGTGAAGTAATGGAAGAGGGTCACAAAGGGATTACGTGTGGGGGAGAGGTTGCAGGCATTAGTAGTCCTGGTATTAGAAATGTTGCAGAGAGGAGGGAGGATAGTGATGTGAAGATACTAAATACATTAGGCAAGTTACTGACAACAGAAAGTATGCTGTAGCTTAATGTACAAAGTAGTTATGCAATTGCTCAATATAAGGCCAGATATGTCTGTAAGAAGTAGCCAATGGATGCAAGATACATCCACAACAGTATTCAACAAGTACCGAACAGTCACACGAAGGGGCGTGAAAGGGGCGCGGCGAGCGACGCCGAAAAGAGTGTCAGAGTGTATAGCACAACTGTGTCACGTGAAAATGCAGTCAGCGGCGCTCCAAGTGGCTAGTTGGCTGCAGCGTCGAAATTGAGGAAATGATGTCGCTGTGGGGCGGGTTCTGCGGTCACCTGCGTCAGCTTGTTGGCATGGTCGCTGGCGGGCTCTCCCGGACCCCGGCGGGTCGCGTGCCGGAACGCACGGGGAGGCAGTCGCAGAAGAGGTGAAGAGGCTGAAAGGGATTGCCGGTGGCCTTTCTGAGAAGGAAGGTATAGATAGCCGTGTCTACGTTGAGAGGGAGTGATATCGTCGTTCCTGTCCTCTGTCCTCCGGGTCTGCACGAAGGGGCGCACAAAGGGGCAGGCTCCTTTGTCGCGCTCCTTAGGCGCGCTCCTTAGGCGCGAGACGCCTGCAGCCGTATTCAGCCCTTTAAAGGGCTCTGGGGAGGTGTCGGGGCTTCCGGGGAGGGCTGAGCAGTGCCCTTCCAATTGTTGCTTCCTGTTTGAAATCGCCGCGTTTTTAAAATTTTTTTTCAAAAGTGTGCTTGCTAACCTCGGGGCCTCGCGAGAGGCTGGTTCCTGGTCCATCTCCCCTGGCCCCGATGGGCCGACGCCGATCGCGCGGGGAGGGCCGACCGGGTCGAGGGGGTAGTGCAGGGCGGCGGCACCGAAGGAAAGGGGAATAAGATGCCTTCTCAGTGGTTCTCAACCCATACTGAACGCACCCAGCCAGTTTGCTTTTGCAGCATATCTACAATAAATATGCATGAGGTAGATATGTATAGAGTGCCTCCATTTTATGCAAATCTATCTCATGCATATGCATTATGGAAAGCCTGAAGACCCAACTAGTTGGGTGTTTTTCCACGGTCTGGGTTGAGCTGATCAGAAAAAGGCTCAGCTCTGCCAACATTAATGGTTTTGCCATTTCCCCAGAGTTGCTGTGTGATTTGACTTATTGTGGCTCTGGTGCACAGTGGTCTGGAGTTTGTTAATGACAAGGCATATAAGATTGGTGGGTTCCAGTGACAAGTCTGCAGAGCCTGCAGTATATCAAAGGCCTGATACACTAATGCAGGGCTGGCCAACTCCAGTCCTCAAGAGCCACAAACAGATTTGGTTTCAAGATATCCATAATGAATATGCATGAGATAGATTTGCAGGCAGTACCTTCACTGTATGCAAAACTGTCTCATGAATATTCATTGTGGATATCCTGAAAACGAGGCCCGTTTGTGGCTCCTGAGGACCGGAGTTGTCCTTCTCTGCACTATTGTTCTTTTCCCCCCATTTTGTGTCTATGTGGAAAATGCTTATCACATAGGTATCTAAGCATTGTGAAAGCCAGTGGTGTTGATAGCCATGGAGGAGCTGTGCTTGAATTGGGGCCCAGAGACAGGAAACCTGCAAGGCACAGAGGCATGGAAAGGAGTGGGCTGATGCAGAGGTGATCTATGGGCCTGACACTCATGGTGAAGATGGATACTGAGCAACCCCTAATAGAGTCGAATCTGGGAATACAGAAAGACTAGCTTGGTCATGGTATCTGGTCACTGGTGCTTTAGAAATAATGTTACATAGGTTGACGGGGCAGCTGGGGAATACATAAACTTCCTGTTCTCCAGAGAGCGGGTACATGGAGCTGATAGAGAAAGAGCAATTTTTTTTGGGGGGGGGGGGGGGGGGGGGTGTGTGTGAAAGGAGCCTTAGCTTACTGACGGATAATATATAAAATATGAAAGGTCATCTGCCAGCTCCAGTCCTTGAGTGCTGCAAACAGGTGAGGTTTTCAGGATATCCATAATGGATGTGCCTGAGAGAGAGTTGCCCACAATGGAAGCAGTGCATGCAAATATACCTCATGCATATTCATTACGGATATCCTGAAATCCAGACCTGTTTGTGGACACTTGAGGACTGGAGTTGCCTACTCCTGGCAATTCTAGTTGGCAGTTGTTTCATTGCAGAAAAGTGCAGAGTCAGGCATTTGAGGTGCAGAAATCTGGGGGAGCAGCACATGGTGTGCACTGACTAGGGGAGATCATGTCTGATGATCCCAAGCTACCAAAACCCGAGCCAGAAGGTTAGGGAGAGGCATAACCAGCAGAAACAGGAGGCGACATAGAAACATAGAAATGATGCCTCTGTACAGACCATGGGTGAGGCCTCACTAGAATAGTGTGGTCATGACTCAGAAAGGATAGTAATGGGCTAGAGGTGGTTCAGAGAAATGCAACCAAGATCGGGGGCGTTCTGCACCAAAAGCCATAGGAGATGAGACTGAAGGAAATAAAGATCTATGCCCTAGAGGAGAGGGGACATGGGGGGACGGGGAACATTTAAATACCTGAAAGGTATTGCATGCACTGCTTCCACTGTGAGCAACTCTCTCTCAGGCACATCCAACTCAAAACAAGCTTCACTTAGCCTTTTCTCAGCCACAGATCTTAAGAGGAAGCTTCTTCCTCCTCTCCCCCCCCCAATATTTCCCCCCCCCACCTCCCTTCCTCACCCGCCCCTTTTTTCCTCCTCCCCTCCGAATTGTAGATGACGCTGTTTAGCACCCTCTGCCACATAACCACTGGATATATATATATATTCCTTGTATATAATCCTCGGCATTTGACCTGGTGTATCAACCTGTACATAACCCTCTTGTTTTACAATCACTGTATAAATTCCTCTGTATAATGAAACCATCCTCTCTGGTACCCCGCTTATCTCTACTTCTCTCTGTCTCCTTCCACCTCTTAGTTATTGTAACTTTGCTTTCTGCTTCTGTGTTAAGTAACCCGAGTTCTCTGTAAACCGATGTGATATGTTTTATGAACGTCGGTATAGAAAAGTTCTAAATAAATAAATAAATAAGGTGTTAATCATGCACAAGAGGGAAACCTTTCTTAATGGAGGGAAAGTTGTAGAACTTGTTATGAAGCTCCAAAAGGGGTAGACGAAGGAACAATTGATCCAATTGATCTAACACCTCCACGTCACCCTTTATCACCGTCTACACCATGGTTAACTACCTCTACTATCGTTTACCTTGTTTGAATTAATAACCTGTCCTTTCTCTTCCTTCTCCGCCAAGTTCTAATCACCCTGTTATATGTAACTGCCTTTTCCGCACCATTGTTTTAGTTTATGTTTACTATGCACCCCTGTTTTATGTGAACCAGCATGATGTGACTGCGGTCTTGAATGCCGGTATATAAAAATCTGAAATAAATAAATAAATAAAACAATGTCAGGAAACTGTTTCTCACTGGTAGAGGAGGTGGTGGTGGAGACAAAAACAGTAACAGGGCGGCAGTGACGGTGATGTGGATGCACTGGGGTAACCCGCACAGAGTGGCAGTGACGGCGATGTGGATGCACTGGGTATAACCCGCACAGAGTGGCAGTGACGGCGATTTGGATGCACTGGGTGTAACCCGCACAGTGACGGCAATGTGGATGCACTGGGGTAACCCGCACAGTGACGGCAATGTGGATGCACTGGGGTAACCCGCACAGAGTGGCAGTGACGGCGATGTGGATGCACTGGGTATAACCCGCACAGAGTGGCAGTGACGGCGATTTGGATGCACTGGGTGTAACCTGCACAGAGTGGCAGTGACGGCGATGTGAATGCACTGGGTGTAACCCGCACAGTGACGGCAATGTGGATGCACTGGGGTAACCCGCACAGAGTGGCAGTGACGGCGATGTGGATGCACTGGGTATAACCCACACAGAGTGGCAGTGACGGCGATTTGGATGCACTGGGTGTAACCCGCACAGAGTGGCAGTGATGGCGATGTGGATGCACTGGGTATAACCCGCACAGAGTGGCAGTGACGTCGATGTGGATGCACTGGGTATAACCCGCACAGAGTGGCAGTGACGGCGATGTGGATGCACTGGATGTAACCCGCAAAGTGACGGCAATGTGGATGCACTGGGGTAACCTGCACAGAGTGGCAGTGACGGCGATGTGGATGCACTGGGTATAACCCGCACAGAGTGGCAGTGACGGCGATTTGGATGCACTGGGTGTAACCCGCAGAGAGTGGCAGTGACGGCGATGTGGATGCACTGGGTATAACCCGCACAGAGTTGCAGTGACGGCGATGTGGATGCACTGGGTGTAACCCGCACAGTGACGGCAATGTGGATGCACTGGGGTAACCCGCACAGAGTGGCAGTGACGGCGATGTGGATGCACTGGGTATAACCCGCACAGAGTGGCAGTGACGGCAATGTGGATGCACTGGGTATAACCCGCACAGAGTGGCAGTGACGGCAATGTGGATGCACTGGGGTAACCCGCACAGAGTGGCAGTGACGGCGATGTGGATGCACTGGGTATAACCCGCACAGAGTGGCAGTGACGGCGATGTGGATGCACTGGGTATAACCCGCACAGAGTGGCAGTGACAACCCTAAAGAGCAGTGGCACAGTTGAATGGGGGCTCCATGAAAGCACTGGGGTAGGACATTACTGTAGCAGATTTTGGCCATGCTTGGGACAGACACGAGAAGAGGCTTGAGAGAGAGGGTGGAAAACATGGGGGAGGGGGGAGTTGGTGTTGGGTTGCATTTGGGAATTTACATGTGCATCTGCTGAAAGTGGAACATTGTGCTCCTTATCTTCTGTTACCAGGATGCACAGAGACCTGACAGATGGCGCTATCATTACTGCCAGTGCCGGTCAGGGTTTGGGATCAGAAGTAACATTTTTTCCCCTTAGTGCCATTGCGAAAAGTCAAAACTTTGAAACATGAAAACTTTCCAGTAAAACCAAAATGTTTCTGCAGATCTTCACCAGCACGTCAGAAGTGGTCAACTGAAGCAAACGTAAGGAAGGCAGATTTTTGTCTTTCTAATCAAAGTGCAGGAAAAGGGCCCTGAGAAGAGGCTGCCATGGTATCTTTGTAGCTGCTGCTTTAATTCATCCCCAGCACAAGAACATTTGCTTTCCAAGTTAGGAATAGGTAGTGACTCATTTCTGCAGGTTTTTTCAGCCCTCAGATCTGTCTCTGCTTCTCTGGTCTGTGGGAGGTGGGGATTACGGCTGCTTTTTCTTCAGCAATTCAGCTGGGCCACATTCCTCTTCCCTCCACCCTTCCATGTCAAGAGCACACAAGTCAATGACAATAGGATGAGAGAGATGGGCCGCAGAGACTATGTTAGGATCTCTGACTGATAAGTAAAAACTGAGATGATTGTGATCTATCTCCATTACCTTTCATCTAAATAAGGTCTAAACTTGCAAGCAGCCACTTCTGGGTGAGCAGCCTTGTGGCCACTTTTTGGTATTTGGTCTGCATAGAGGCCTCCATACTGGAGAATGAACAAGTGGTAGTGGATTTATTACCTCCCAGTTACAGTTGGACAACATGGAGGGAGGGAAGGAGAATAGTAAAGAAGACATGCTTACAACGAGTAGTGTCTGAGGAATAATGAAACTGCTGTGCTCTTCAAGAAGGGAACCTTGGAAGCTGCTTTCTGATGTGTTCGGTACTGAATTTCCAACTGTAAGGAGCCAATTACATAATCTGGTACTTTGCTGGATCCTAATTCACACTTCTCCCTGGCTTTTTGCTGATGTAAGGAGGGTCCCAGGAAAATTACCCCTCGAATGGGTTCTTCATTTGTAAGTGTTTTCTCAGGATGACAGATAGCAAATCTGTTTAGTATCATATGTGGCAGATATTTTATTCCAGTCTCTCCTCTGTGCTTTCCAACACATAGTCCCCCTAATATTTCCAGGTTGCAGTGCAGTGGCTGATTGTTTAGTTCAGTTTATTTTGGTTTATATTCTGCTTTTTCTTCAATTCATTCAAACCAGATCACTGCTAAATTGAGTTAAGGTAAACTGTGCTTGTTTGGGTACGTTAAGCAGATCGTCATTCCTCCCTGCTGCTTATATCCTGAGCTCCAGACAGTGTGGTCCTTGCTCTATATCATGTCAGGGAATCAAATCCACAAAACGCTAGCCCTCCCAGTCCTGGGCTACAGCCAACTGAACTGTGCAGCCTGTGAACGTCTACCTCAGCCTCTCAACCTTTCTTGCTTTTCCCTCCTTTCTTGTAGGCCTCTGCAGGTCCCATGCTGCTTCAGATCCTAAAACTTCCCTCATATTTCTACCCCCAGCACTGCAGCAGTGTCTCTTGCTTCTGGGCACTTTATATCCACGGCTGTAGGACAGGAGGGTGAAGGGTGTGTGTGAGGGCTTCCAAGGCTGTATGGAGGGCAGGGGTTGGCTGAGCTGTGTATCAGGACTCGGGAGGGGGGAGAATGCGATGTTTAATTGTCATTTCACGTAGTTTAGTAAATGGAACCTGACTAACATAGGCCCTGATTTACTAAGGCTTTTCTCCCATTCTGTGTCTATGGGAAAGTTGATTAGTGAATTGGGCCCATGGGTATTAAGCGGCCAAGACTTAATAACTTGGAGGTTGCAGGTCAAATAATGGAAATATATTTCATGAGAATAAGCAGGGATTAGGGCGGGGGTCGGGAGAGGCACTTGATGCAGGACTAAAATGGTGACATTCCTTCTTTCAGCTCTTGAACCCCCGTGCTAAAACCCTATAAAAATGCTTTTTGGGGAACATGGGGGCCAGCTTTTACTAACCAAGATGTCATTGGGAATGGAGCCTGAAAAGATACAAGAGCACTGGTGGCTGACGGTAAAGTAGTAAAACTTAAATAGGCAGGATTTGTAGTGGTGCAGGGAGAAGCCTTGCTGCTATCCGCACCAGATTCTCCTGCGTTGGCAGGCATGGACATCGCCCTGGAAAATTCAGCTCTTCAGCACTGCCTGTGAACCCAGCCACTGTCATCCTCGATGCAGTAACTGCTGGGAAAATACATAACTGTGAATTAATATGGGAGGTGAAGGAAGATACATCCGGTATGACAGCGGAGCTGCCGGAAGCTATTGGTGGATAGAGGCCACTGAAAATAGACTGAGTACAGTGAATTAAAAAAGCGATCAACATCAAGCTGACCCTGGCAATGCAACTGTCCACTAAATTGATTTTATGTGGGGGAGCTCCTGGTTGTCCACTAGATGGCCCTAAATCCTTGCCTTTGCAGGTAACAGCTAGGAGGGAGAAACCATTCCCTACAGCACTTCCCCATGAGGATTGTTCTGATGATTTAATCCCTGCCCAGAAAAGGGGGCTAGGCTAGGAAATGGTGTGATGATTTGAATTAAGCTGTTTTAGTTTCTCTTAAGTGAGTGAGGCCTAACCCCCCCCCCTCAGGTTGTGTTACAAAGGAGATGCCAAGCAGAGCACAGCTTGCCTGTGAGGGTCGGCCCTCTTTCGAGAGAGACTTTAAGATTTTTTTCCTATTTTTGGAAGGGACTGGTGTGATACCCTGTACCCCAGGAATCGGAAGGAAGACCTTTAGCTCCTGTCTAAGAAGAAACAGAGCTGCAGTGACAGTATTCACTCCAGAGGAAATATTTTAGATTCGTTCAGTGTTTTTCGTTCTGAGGAGGTTTTGAGCCACCTCACCAGGAAGATGGACATTAATAGTCTGGTTTCATTGTATTACAGACCTTCCCCTCAGGGAGGTCCATCCAAAAGGGTCTGGAAAGCAAGGAAGAGAAACAAGATTTGGGGATCCACCACTGGATCTGCACCCTAAGGCTCCAAGGTACAGGCTGGGCTGACAGACGAGTAAACCTTGCACTCAGGTAGGATAGACTGGGGACCCACCATCACTGGATCTCCACCCTAAGGGACCAAGATACAGGCTGGGCTGACAGAGGATAAACCTTGCACAGGTAGGATAGATTGGGGACCCATCACTGGATCTCCACCCTAAAGGACCAAGATACAGGCTGGGCTGACAGAGGATAAACCTTGCACTCAGGTAGGATAGATTGGGGACCCATCACTGGATCTCCACCCTAAGGGACCAAGATACAGGCTGGGGTGACAGACGAGTAAACCTTGCACTCAGGTAGGATAGATCTGGATCTCTACCCTAAGGGACCAAGATACAAGCTAGGGTGACAGAGGAGTAAACCTTGCACAGGTAGGATAGATTGGGGACCCATCACTGGATCTCCATCCTAAGGGTCCAAGGTACAGGCTGGGCTGACAGAGGATAAACCTTGCACTCAGGTAGGATAGATTGGGGACCCACCACTGGATCTCCACCCTAAGGGACCAAGATACAAGCTAGGGTGACAGAGGAGTAAACCTTGCACAGGTAGGATAGATTGGGGACCCACCATCACTGGATCTCCACCCTAAGGGACCAAGATACAGGCTGGGCTGACAGAGGATAAACCTTGCACAGGTAGGATAGATTGGGGACCCATCACTGGATCTCCACCCTAAAGGACCAAGATACAGGCTGGGCTGACAGAGGATAAACCTTGCACTCAGGTAGGATAGATTGGGGACCCATCACTGGATCTCCACCCTAAGGGACCAAGATACAGGCTGGGGTGACAGACGAGTAAACCTTGCACTCAGGTAGGATAGATCTGGATCTCTACCCTAAGGGACCAAGATACAAGCTAGGGTGACAGAGGAGTAAACCTTGCACAGGTAGGATAGATTGGGGACCCATCACTGGATCTCCATCCTAAGGGTCCAAGGTACAGGCTGAGCTGACAGAGGATAAACCTTGCACTCAGGTAGGATAGATTGGGGACCCACCACTGGATCTCCACCCTAAGGGACCAAGATACAAGCTAGGGTGACAGAGGAGTAAACCTTGCACAGGTAGGATAGATTGGGGACCCATCACTGGATCTCCATCCTAAGAGTCCAAGGTACAGGCTGGGCTGACAGAGGATAAACCTTGCACTCAGGTAGGATAGATTGGGGACCCACCACTGGATCTCCACCCTAAGGGACCAAGATACAGGCTGGGGTGACAGACGAGTAAACCTTGCACTCAGGTAGGATAGATCTGGATCTCTACCCTAAGGGACCAAGATACAAGCTAGGGTGACAGAGGAGTAAACCTTGCACAGGTAGGATAGATTGGGGACCCATCACTGGATCTCCATCCTAAGGGTCCAAGGTACAGGCTGGGCTGACAGAGGATAAACCTTGCACTCAGGTAGGATAGATTGGGGACCCACCACTGGATCTCCACCCTAAGGGACCAAGATACAAGCTAGGGTGACAGAGGAGTAAACCTTGCACAGGTAGGATAGATTGGGGACCCATCACTGGATCTCCATCCTAAGAGTCCAAGGTACAGGCTGGGCTGACAGAGGATAAACCTTGCACTCAGGTAGGATAGATTGGGGACCCACCACTGGATCTCCACCCTAAGGGACCAAGATACAGGCTGGGCTGACAGAGGAGTAAACCTTGCACTCAGGTAGGATAGATTGGGGACCCATCACTGGATCTCCACCCTAAAGGACCAAGATACAGGCTGGGCTGACAGAGGATAAACCTTGCACTCAGGTAGGATAGATTGGGGACCCACCACTGGATCTCCACCCTAAGGGTCCAAGATACAGGCTGGGCTGACAGAGGATAAACCTTGCACTCAGGTAGGATAGATTGGGGACTCACCACTGGATCTCCACCCTAAGGGACCAAGATACAGGCTGGGCTGACAGAGGAGTAAACCTTGTACTCAGGTAGGATAGATTGGGGACCCACCACTGGATCTCCACCCTAAAGGACCAAGATACAGGCTGGGGTGACAGAGGATAAACCTTGCACTCAGGTAGGATAGATTGGGGACCCACCACTGGATCTCCACCCTAAGGGTCCAAGATACAGGCTGGGCTGACAGAGGATAAACCTTGCACTCAGGTAGGATAGATTGGGGACCCACCACTGGATCTCCACCCTAAGGGACCAAGATACAGGCTGGGGTGACAGAGGAGTAAACCTTGCACTCAGGGAGGATTTTTCTGTGCTGAAGGGGATCCCCTCACCGGTAGGATTTCCCTAATCATCTGGGACACCTGTAGACTCATTACCAGAGCGGTAAGCTTAAAGTCCAGGAACAAATACAGAAATAGACCTACCTGCAGCTGTAAATCACACAGGTATACATGACTGGACATTGATTTGACTTTTTGCCTCAATCAGTACATTTTTATTTGCACACCCAGTACTTTTCCAGCCTGTCTGTCCCTGCAGCACAGCATCACAGAACATCAACAAAGTGAGAGAGACATACCAGTTAGGGAAGGATTCACACCACTGCCTGGGCCATGAAGGTCTGCCTTCACCCCACCCTTTGTGTTCAAGCAGGAGGGGACCGTAGTTAGTGCAGACAGCATCAACAGAAATTCTTTTGTGTGTCCTCTGGACCTAGTAAATTCCATGGCAAAAGGGTTTTAAGTCACCTGTCCACAGCTGCTTCAGGCAGCATGCAAACAAATTATAACATTATAATCAAGAATTAAATTAGTAATATAAAAAATACAGCATGCTAATTACTACAGTGAGTAAAACAGAAATGTTCAGCATTTAAAAAGCATCCCACAGGAACTGTACTAACACAATCATCTCTTAAATGTTTCTGTAAAAAGTCAGGTTTTACAGCTTAATTGTGTAAGGCTGGAATTCCGTAAAACAGGGATAAAGTGCAAGACAGCCCTTTTTTCTCATCTCCATGTATCTTATTGCAGAGACAGAGGGAATACAAGGAGTCGCAGCCAGAGAAGAATGAAATGTGGTGATCTCGTGAGGATCTCCATTAGAGAGATGGCCTAGTGCTGGGACCCATTAGTGCAGGCTATGGGACCATATCATTGGAGGCTGCTGCAGTGGTAGGTTCCTGCCTAATAAAGAGCATGTGACCCCTGGGTTTGCTATGGATTTTAAAAGAGAAGGATCTGATGTTGTAGTTCCCCTATACTTTTCAGTATTGTCAAAACAATGTTTTGCTGAGAAGAGTAGGAAGCAATGGGATCAATGTGCTGGCCCACATCCAATGGCTGGTGGCTGTGCTTTTATTCTGGTCCATATTCACTCAGCCAGATAAACTTATCCGGCTAACTTTGCTGGATTAGTGCAGCTGCACTTTTGAATATAGCCAGCTAACTTTAGGACAGCTCTTTGGTCTGACCAGACTTAGGCAGCTATCTCTGAATATTGGAGTTAGCTGGATATCTCAGCCGGCTAACTCACTTCCTCCCAGTTACACCCCCAGAAGCCCCCTAACTTACCTGGTTACATTCTAGCTGGCTAACTTATTAACTGGCTAGAATTTAGCCAGATAAATGCTCAAATCATTTAGCCAGATAACTTCTGAGTTAACCGGCTAAATGCTTTATGGACCTTGTTGATATTTTAGTATTGTGGAGGTTCTATGATTTGTTTCCATCTTTCCTGCCTGAGAGGACTGGGAAAAGGAGAGGAATTTTTCCCTATTGCAGTTGATACGAGACCTGGAGTCCAGGAAACACACTTGGGGAGCGGCACGGGACTGCAAGGCCCAACTAGTCTCCTCCTCTGCGGGTTGAGCCCTTGGATTTTGGGGGCCAGTAGGTCTCTGCGGCGACAGTACCTTATAGTGATGAGAGCACACAGACAAGGCTTGGACAAAGCCAGCTGAGACAAGGTGTAGACAAAGGCAGGTTTGACTGGCAGGACAAGGCTGGATACTAAACAGGGCCTGGAACTAGACAAGACAATGATGAGACAAGGCAAAGACAGCACTATGGAACTAGCATGACTGGAGACTGGAACAGACAGGACAAGATCAACAAGGCAGACTGGGGCAGGACTCTGGATCAGACAGGACAAGATCAACAAGGCAGACTGGGGCAGGACTCTGGATCAGACAGGACAAGATCAACAAGGCAGACTGGGGCAGGACTCTGGATCAGACAGGACAAGATCAACAAGGCAGACTGGGGCAGGACTCTGGATCAGACAGGATAAGAGCAACAAGGCAGACTGGGGCAGGACTCTGGATCAGACAGGACAAGATCAACAAGGCAGACTGGGGCAGGACTCTGGATCAGACAGGACAAGATCAACAAGGCAGACTGGGGCAGGACTCTGGATCAGACAGGACAAGAGCAACAAGGCAGACTGGGGCAGGACTCTGGATCAGACAGGATAAGAGCAACAAGGCAGACTGGGGCAGAACTCTGGATCAGGCAGGACAAGATCAACAAGGCAGACTGGGGCAGGACTCTGGATCAGACAGGATAAGAGCAACAAGGCAGACTGGGGCAGAACTCTGGATCAGGCAGGATAAGAGCAACAAGGCAGACTGGGGCAGAACTCTGGATCAGGCAGGACAAGATCAACAAGGCAGACTGGGGCAGGACTCTGGATCAGACAGGACAAGATCAACAAGGCAGACTGGGGCAGGACTCTGGATCAGGCAGGACAAGATCAACAAGGCAGACTGGGGCAGGACTCTGGATCAGACAGGATAAGAGCAACAAGGCAGACTGGGGCAGAACTCTGGATCAGACAGGATAAGAGCAACAAGGCAGACTGGGGCAGAACTCTGGATCAGGCAGGACAAGATCAAAAAGGCAGACTGGGACAGGACTCTGGATCAGACAGGACAAGATCAACAAGGCAGACTGGGGCAGGACTCTGGATCAGACAGGATAAGAGCAACAAGGCAGACTGGGGCAGAACTCTGGATCAGACAGGATAAGAGCAACAAGGCAGACTGGGGCAGAACTCTGGATCAGGCAGGACAAGATCAAAAAGGCAGACTGGGACAGGACTCTGGATCAGACAGGACAAGAGCAACAAGGCAGACTGGGGCAGGACTCTGGATCAGACAGGACAAGAGCAACAAGGCAGACTAGGGCAGGACTTAGACGAGACAAACAAGGGAACAAAGAGCACAGTAGCCTGAAGGCAGCAAGACTTGGAACAGACAATAGCCCCAAAGGCTTCAAAGAGAATAGGCCTGAGGGCTAAGGCAAATCAAGGCAGAAGGCCCATAGGTCTCAAGGCAAGAACAAGGGTCAGGTCATGTAGCCAGGCATGACACCATGAGAAGATAAGGCTACTATGGCAAAATGGGTTTACATAGGGCTGGGACTTGGGCATGGCAAGGGCAGTGAGGAAGAAATTGACTAGTGATGAGGCACACAGGGCCTCTGCTGGTGGGGAGGCATCATAAAGGTAGGATAAGGTGCGTAGCAGGCAAAATCCTAACAGCAGTGATTTGTTTTGATCCTTCAGTTCAAAAGAACCCAGTGACACCTGAGAGGAGTTTGGGAGAGTGGAAAGATTCCATCTGCGCTCCACAAAGGAGTTTCTGCTGAGAAGAAACAGGAGACAGAGGTTTGGAGATTTGGTTCGAGCAGTGGGTCACCGGTATTTGGAAGGGGAGATCCTTTGGGATAAGCGATCCACTCCACCTTGGGCAGCCAAATATTCCACTCATGGGAAGAAAGGGGACATCTGGGGAAAACACCAAGAAACCACAGATGCAAAGTGATTTTTGGACTGGAGTGATTATGGATGTAATGAGAAGAAAATGTGTTTGGTGCCATCTGATTACCATTGAGCAAGTTGGACAGTAAACTTATTTTGGAACACTCTATTCGAGTGTCCAGACAGTTTATTGGCCGGGGAATCACAGCGATTAAGAAACTGAGCTTTCACCCCAAGACTTCTTTGCGCAATGCCTTGGGTCTTGGAGGAACATGCTCTCCCCATTTGGAGAATCCATGCTGGAGTTTAGAAGGACTTTGCCCAGACAGCCTTGATATTTGTGTGACCCCTTCCTTATTAGCTGGGAATATAAACACGAGGTGAATTTTTGAATATTGAAGACCCTGTTGCGCAGGAGATGGACCCTTGGGCCAAGGTGGGCTTGACGCTATCCGCAGGGCAAGCCCTACGGGTCCCCACCGTTGGCAGACGGAGCTTTGCCAATTCCAGCCCTCATTCCCCGCAGGTTGAGCACTTGGGTACCGGGGCTGGCTGGACTTAGGAGGGCCTCCATTCGAGGTCTTCTCAGGGATGACGAAGAGGTCAGCCAGGGGCCAGCAGAGGTGGTAGGAGACCCGGGTGCCAATGAGGAGGCAGACAGAGGGCACCCAAGTAAGAACAGGCCACAGCCTGAGAGGCCAAGTCCAGAGTGAAAACAAGTAGAGCATCGTAGGGCAGGCGGCAGGCAAGGAAGAGTAGCAAGACAAGCATGGGTCAAATCCAGAAGTCAGCTGTAGTATGGTCAGGCAAGGCAAAGGTCAAACCAGGAGGCGGGCAGAATCATAGTCAGGCGAAGCAGAGGTCAAAGCCAGGAGACAAGCAGTAGCGTGGTCAGACGAAGCGGTGGTCAAAGCCAGGAGACAAGCAGTAGCGTGGTCAGACAAAGCAGTAATCAAAGCCAGGAGATCAGTCAGCAACTTCAAGCAGGGTAGACACGGAACACAGGAGCAGGAACGGGTACCAGGATCAGGAACAGGAACACAGAGGAATCACAGGAAGAAGCAACTAAGCACACGACTAGCGTGGAGACCTGTTGCTAAGGCATAGAAGCACTGGCTGGGCCCGGCCTTAAGTACCGGGACCCAGTGACGTCATCATCTGGGGCTGCGGGTTGGATTCCCGCTGCGGCCCCTTTAAAAGAAGAACTGATGTGCGCGCGAATGCACCTGGGGGGGGGCGCGGTGCGAGACTGCGGCATCTCCCCGCGGGGAATTGTATTGGGAACCTTCCAGGTCACTCTCTGTGTTTCTCAGTCTGAGGGACTTGGTGCCAGCGTGGCAGAAATTTTGGAAGAGTATGGGCGCAGTCAAATCCACTTGGGAGGAGAAAGGAGAATGCCACTTATCTGGCAACCATTCAGAGGAGTTAAGAGTCAGAGGCCATCCGGGACACTGAGGAGAAGGGGAGATAACAGTGGAGATCAAGCAGTGGATCCCAGGTACAAAGAAAATTCTGTATAGGAAGGAGAAACCCTAACATCTAGCCCAGAGGAGAGCCCTAACTTCCAGAAAAGATCAGAGGGAATTCCAAGAGAGTGATCAAGGGCAAACTAAAAAGTAGCAAATCACCTGTACCAGATGGAATGCATCCTAAGGTTCTGAAGGAACTAAAAAATGAAATTTCACATCTATTAGGTTACAAATTTTAACTATCATTAAAATCATCCATAGTACCTGAAGACTGGAGGGTGGCCAATGTAACCCCAATATTTTAAAAAGGGCTCTAGGGGCAATCTAGGGAACTATAGACCAGTGAGCCTGACTTCAGTGCTGGGAAAATAGTGGAAACTATTCTAAAGATCAAAATCACAGTGCATATAGAAAGACATGGTTTAATGGAACAGTCAACATGGATTTACCCAAGAGAAGTCTTGCCTCACAAATCTGCTTCATTTTTTTGAAGGGAATAAACACGTGGATAAAGGTGAACCGGTAGATGTAGTGTATTTGGATTTTCAGAAGGTGTTTGACAAAGTCCCTCATGAGAGGATTCTAAGAAAACTAAAAAGTCATGGAATAGCAGGTGATGTCCTTTTGTGGATTACAAACTGGTTAAAAGACAGGAAACAGAGTAGGATTAAATGGTCAATTTTCTCACTGGAAAAGGGTAAACAGTGAAGTGTCTCAGGGATCTGTTCTTGGACTGGTGCTTTTCAATATATTTATAAATGATCTGGAAAGGAATACAAGTGAGGTTATCAAATTTGCAGATGGTACAAAATTATTCAGAGTATAAATCAAAAGTGGATTGTGATAAATTGCAATAGGACCTTGCAAGACTGGAAGATTGGTCATCCAAATAGCAGATATTTAATGTGGACAAGTGCAAGGTGTTGTATATAGGGAAAAATAACCCATGCAGTAGTTACATGATGTTAGGTTCCATATTAGGAGCTACTGCCCAGGAAAAAGATCTAGGCATCATAGTGGATAATACATTGAAATCGTCGGCTCAGTGTGCTGCAGCAGTCAAAAAGCAAACAATGTTAGTAATTATTAGGAAGGGAATGGTGAATACAACAGAAAATGTCATATTGCCTCTGTATCGCTCCATGGTGAGACTGCACCTTGAATACTGTGTCCAGTTCTGGTCACCGCATTTCAAAAAAAATATAGTTGCACTGGAGAAGGTACAGAGAAGGGCGATCGAAAAGATAAAGGGGATGGAACAGCTCCCCTATGAGGAAAGGCTAAAGAGGTTAGGGCTGTTCAGCTTGGAGAAGAGACAGCTGAGGGGAGGATACGATAGAGGTCTTTAAAATCATGAGGTCTTGAATGAGTAGATCTGAATCGGTTATTTACACTTTCGGATAATAGAAGGACTAGGTGGCACTCCCTGAAGTTAGCAAGTAGCACATTTAAGACTAATCGGAGAAAATTCTTTTTCACTCAACACACATGTAAGCTCTGGAATTTGTTGCCAGAGGATGTGATTAGTGCAGTTACTGTAGCTGGGTTTAAAAAAGTTTTGGATAAGTTCTTGGAGAATTCCATTACCTGCTATTAATTAAGTTGACTTAGAAAATAGCCACTGCTATTACTAGCAACAGTAACATGGAATAGATTTAGTTTTTGGGTACTTGCCAGGTTCTTATGCCTGGATTGGCCACTGTTGGAAACAGAATGCTGGGCTTGATGGACCCTTGGACTGACCTAGTATGGCATGTTCTTATGTTCTTAACTGCTATTAATCAAGTTGACAGGGAATAGCCTCTGCTATTACTAGCATCAGCAGCGTGGGATATACATAGTTTTTGGGTACTTGCCAGGTTCTTGTAGCCTGGTTTGGCCTCTGTTGGAAACAGGATGCTGGGTTTGATGGACCCTTGGTCTGACCCAGCATGGCAATTTCTTATGTTCTTATAAGGAGAAGATTAACTAATTGAATGTTTCAGTGTAAATTATGGATATCACAAAAGAGATATTGTTACAGAAGCGCTAGGAGGGTGGTTCCACTTTCCAGGGGATTGTGTGTTCTTGGACCCTAGCTCGACCCCAAAGGAACTCTGAAGAGGTGCCGAGGCAGGCGAGGCATGCCCGAGCATGGGCTGTTCTGAAGCAAGGCTGGACTGAAGACAGACGATGGAATCCGGAGCAGGAACAGGACTGAAACGAAGACAATGATGACCGAAGGTACTGACCCTCCACCAGACCTGCACGCTTTGGAAAGACCAACAACGCAATGTGGTCTTTTGAATAGTCCTCCAACCATTCCAAGCCCTTTCGGACCTGCCGTTGGTTAACGGCAAGAAGCGGCAGGCCGGATGGAGGCCAGGGGCAAACGAAGACCTTGGACGAAGACTCAAGCGAAGATGTAGGTACTTGAATGAAGACAGGCGAGGACACTTGGACGAAGATGAATGATCAAGGTTCTGTAGACAAGGAGTCAGGAGCGAGGTTTTGTAGACAAGGAATCAGGAGCGAGGTTCAAGAGCTGGGCTGAGACTGAGACGCAGCGCACCCTACACAGCCCAACCACGGGGCTGGTCGCGGACTATGCTGGAACCAGCGTAGACTCTAGATGACATAGTGGAGTAACTGACGGGTCGATCCTGTAAGGCCGCGGTAATAACAGTGCGGCAGTGTCAGGCGCACCCTTCCTCCCCGCACGCACAGTTCTCTTCACTAACTCCCCGATACTCTCCTCTAATCGCATGCAAATGCATGCCGCGGCTTTAAAGCGGTAGGGAAGGGTTATGCCCGCGTAACCCATTTTACTGTATAGGCGCTTAATACAGCGCCTATACAGTAACCAGGGTGCGCTGGTACCTGTCATTTCAAATGTCATTTCAAATGACATTTGAAATGACAGGCACCATGAAGTGAAAAAAAAAAATACCAAAATATGTAAAAACCTGAGTGTTCAAAAAAAAAAATTTTTAAATACCTGTCGGAGGGCCGCGTGGGTCCAGGCGGCCGGCGGCGGGAGCCGGGTGGTCGCGTGTTAAATCTAGGCCGCGGGCGGGTGGGCGCCTGTTCCAGGCGGCGGCGGCGGGGGCGGGTGGACACGCGTTAGTTCGAGACGGCCGGCGGGCGGGCGGCGGCGGGTGGTCGCGTGTTAAATCTAGGCCGGGTCGCACAGGCGCGCATTCATTCATCCAGGCGGAGGAGCCGGCGGCTTTCACCGCCGGCTCCGCCTGAATGAATGCGCGCCTGTGCGGCCCCTGCGATTCGGCGCTCAAGGCAGTCACAGCATTCATTCACTGCCGGTGGGGGGCTGCCGGGGCAGCCCCCACCGGCAGTGAATGAATGCGACCCCTGCGATTCGGCGCCCAAGGCAGTCACATGCCGTGACGTCACGGCATGTGACTGCCTTGAGCGCCGAATTGCAGGGGTCGCACAGGCGCGCATTCATTCACTGCCGGTGGGGACTGCCTCTCCGGCAGCCCCCACCGGCCTAGATTTAACACGCGACCACCCGCCGCCCACCGACCGTCTCGAACTAACGCGTGTCCCCCCGCCGCCGCTGCCGCTGCCGCCTGGAACAGGCGCCCACCCGCCCGCGGCCTAGATTTAACACGCGACCACCCGGCTCCCGCCGCCGGCCGCCTGGACCCACGCGGCCCTCCGACAGGTATTTAAAAATTTTTATTTTTTTTTCTGACAGGTTTTATGTGTCCCACATCATTACATTTTCTCGATCATCTCTGTATCGCTTTTTTTTTTATTGTGTTTTATTGTTTTTGAGTGTCTTAAGCGGTGTCGATGGATTTGTTACTAGACTCACAGTCCTAACTCCTACTAGGGGGAGGCGGTAAACTAACACGTTACGGCCGCGGCAAAACAGTGCGTTACTAATGAGATAACCTGAGCGCGCGTTACGGTATCGGAGGGGAATAGCTAATTCCTTCATTATACAGCTAATTCGTTCATTTACATGCCGGGTGGGGAAGGGTTACGCGTCTGTTTTAAGAAGCGCTACGGACGCGCGAAACTGGAGACTGTATCGCTGGTTTGCCTTACGCGTCCGAATTGTGCGCAGTGAGCTCGTTACAGACGAGAAATCTTCAAATGAATGTTACTGTATCGAGCTGTGAGAAAGGCATGTTGCAGAAACTGTAGAGGCCTGCACCGGGGCACGCCCTACACAGCCGCCAGTGGCTGGTTGTGGACCACACTGGTACGGTACAGGTTCTGACAGAGTCTTTAGCATGGACGGAGCAGGCACAAGGAATCCAAGGGCTAGCAAAGTTCAAGACACAGGTCCAAGACAGGACTTGGCTTCAAGCAAGGATTTGGGACCAAGACAGGACTTGGCTTCAAGCAAGGATTACCCTCCGGAGGCTTGAGCTGTGGTAGTGAGGAAGGCATTGTACCACGAAACGCCCTATTCAGCCCGCCCGTGGGGCTGGTCGCGGACCACGACATGGCATGTCAGGAAAGGTGGCGATGAGGGACCTGGGGTTCAGGACATCTGGAATGGATCATGGACATCAGGAACAGGAGACGGACATCAGTGCTGATCACGGACATCAGGAACGGAGGACGGACATCTGGAACTGCTACACGGACATCACATACGGAGGATGGACATCTGGAACTGGAAGACAGACATCAAGACTGATCGTGGACATCAGGAGCAGAAGACGGACCTCTGGACTGGATCAAGGACCTCAGGAACTGATCACGGACTTCAGGACGAGACATGGAGCTCCAACAGGAAACAAAGGACCTTGAAGAAGAGCTGGAACAGAGAAGACTCCTGGAGCGAAGGGCAGGAACATCCAGGAGCAACTAACTCCTTGCGAAGGCCAAACTCGACTGAACGCTGAGCCCTTTTGTAGGGCTGAAGAGGACTATGCTCAGGGAGGAGCTAGCAGGGGCCACTCCTGGCTGGCCCTTTAAGTGCTGTGCAGAGGCGCGCGCCCGAGCCTAAGGAGAGCTGGAGAAGAAGGCAGCGGCGAGGATGGCTCCCTGCTGTCTGAGGACCCCAGGAAGGAGCAGGAGCGGCTGCGACTGCCACAGCTGCGTGGGAAGGTTTCCAGCGGCTCGGCCCTGCCGTGCAGGACCAGAGAAGAACATGGCCCCCATGCCGTGGAGGATGGCGGTGGACTGCCGTGCTAGCAAGGACGTTAGCAGCCCAACTGGCCACGAAGGTAGGGAGCCTGCCTGCACTCGTCGCTGGCAGGTTCACAACAGATATGTAATATACCAGATGTCAAGATGTTTTAATGGAAGAAGTAAAGTGTAAGTTGTGTTAGAAAACTGCAAGTATGTGAGTAGCATTTATTGAAGAAACAATAAGAACATAAGATATGCCATACTGGGTTAGACCAAGGGTCCATCGAGCCCTGAGCATCCTCTTGCCAACAGTGGCCAATCCAAGTCACAAGTACCTGGCAAGTACACAAGCATTAAATAGATCACAAGCTGCTATTGCTTATTAATTAATAGCAGTTTATGTTTTTTCGTTCTAAGAACTTATCCAAACCTTTTTTGAACCCAGCTACACTAACTGCACTAACCACATCCTCTGGCAACAAATTCCAGAGCCTTATTGTGCGTTGAGTGAAAAATAATTTTCTCTGATTAGTCTTAAATGAGCTACTTGTTAACTTCATGGAATGCCCCCTAGTCCTTCTGTAATCTGAGAGAGTAAATAAACGATTTACATTAACTTGTTCAAGTCCTTTCATGATTTTGTAGACTTCTGTCATATCCCCCCTCAGCCGTCTCTTCTCCAAATTGAACAACCCTAACCTCTTTAGTCTTTCCTCATAGGGGAGCCATTCCATGCCACTTATCATTTTGGTTGCCCTTCTCTGCACTTCCAGTGCAGCTATTTCCTTTTAGAGATGTGGCGACCAGAATTGCACACAGTATTCAAGGTGCGGTCTCACCAGTGTATGGAGCGATACAGAGGCATTACGACATCCCCTGTTTTATTTGCCACGTCCTTCCTAATAGTGATAACGCCCAAGGGTGTTTAAGCAATTTTTCTTCCCTGCTGGAAGACCCTCAGGGCTGATGAGAATGAGAGGATTCAACCAGCCCCTGTAACACCCCCACCCTTGCTGATTGAGGACACAGGAGGGGAGCTACATCAAGAAAAGGATGAAACAAATAGACTGGAAATATACTGCAATGCCAGCCCTGGCCCCAGCTGACACCAAAGCCCCTGTGCCCTCATACCCTCCCAGTATCTGAAAGTCTGAGCTGGGGTTTAGAAGACGAACCTTTCGGAGTCCGGGTTAGAACAGAAATGCTTAAGCCTCTGTTCTGCAAAATCTTGGCATGTGTAAAAAATGATGCATTGAAGGAAACGTCCATGGGTGAAAGGATAATATTCACATCCCTCACCCTGTGTGCGGCCATCGTCCCTAAATATCGCTTTTACAGCAGGAGAAAACAACAACCGTGCGCTAAATGAGTCCAGATATCTGAAAATGTACCCCCATCCAGGAAAATGGCTGCTGCTCGCAGTCAGTCAGGAGCTGGGCCTTTCCCTAGGAAGAAAGGCGAATTCCCACATTTTCAGGAGGTGCCGAGTATGGAATGTGCGGGGAGAGTGCCAGAAGATTTTTCTTCTTTGTTTTTTTTTAAAAAGCCTTGTTCATAGCCGAAGTCTCATTACCAAAAATGCACAGAGGCTCAGAGAAGCTGAAGAGAGAAAAAAAAGGGTTAAAAAAAAATAGAGAGACAGAGAGCGGAATGGGAGAGTGCACTGAGCTGTCGAATGTCCTAGGAGAGGGATGTGTTAGCAGGCAGTAACGTAGGCCTGCGGGCCACTCTCTGGCAGTAATTATAACAGTACAGCTCGGGTGCAAGAAACCTGAGCGTGACTTTTTCATTAACTAATGCTCATTTAGCTGTGTTCCTTTGCTTCAAATTAGGCCCCCTCTGCCCCAATCAATAAACGTGAAACATTTTAATACATGCAAATTATGTTAATATATACTAAACGTACCAAGCTGTTGCTTATTTTGCACAGTGTTTTTCATTAATCAGCCCGACACGAGCTCATAATCAAGAGCTTGCCAGGCCGAAGGGTAAAACATTATTTACATCTTGGGAGTGGTGTGCGCTCCTCTTTGTTTCTTCAAGGCAGCAAGGAAAGGATTGAATTAAGGCATCTGTTTGCAGAATGTTATCCTCACCAAGTTGCAATCCAGCGATTGTGACAGAAACTCTAAAATCTGATGTAAGTTAAGGGTTTTTTTTTTTCACTTAGTTTATTAAAACTTGTTTTACATTTTTCAGCAGGTCAGTGATCATTAGCATCTGTGCTGTCTCTGGATTTTATTTTATTTATTTAAAATTTTTATATACCGACATTCATCCAGGATATCACATCGGTTTACAGTGTTACACAAACAAACGCCAGGCATGGCGCTTTACATTGGATGTCGCCAGTGCTGCTGGCCGTCAGACTGCTTATTATCTATCAGGAGTTGTTGTTTGTTTGCTTTTTGCCGGATGGTGGGTGAGGATTGGCTTTTCTGATCCCTCCTTTCCTTTTGGAGGACCCTCCAGTTCCAGAAGGCAGAGGGAGAGGTTGCCCATTACTGATGGTGGGAGAGAGTAAAAAACTCCTGGGTCCTGGGATTCTCTTCAGACCTGTGCAAGACAGGAATCCCTGTTTATTGTGGATATCTAGAACAGGAAAGCATAAAGGAAAAATATATCCAAAGATTATATAGCAACACAGGAAAACCATATGATAACAACGAAACATTTAAAAGTTTCTCCCCCAGCGAGCTTACAGCCCAAGTAAACTGACTGAATCTACTTTTATTCTATTCTTTCATGGGTACAATTGCAAAGTTGTGTGTGTAAACAACTGTAAGCACACACAGACAACCCAATTTTCCATCACAAGGTGCCCACATAAACTGTGTTTGCATATTGGCTTAATATACGTGGCCTGTATTTGTCAATAGGCTCACTAGGCCCGTGCCCAGGGCAGCAGCAGCAGGCTGGCTGAAGATCTGCTTCCTGATGCAGCCCCTCGCCACCCGCTACAGGGAATAGGAGGGGAAGCAGGACAGCCAGTGTCCGGTGGGAAGCCCCTGCAGCACAGTCCCACAGGGAGCGGTGTCTCAGTGCTGCTTTATTATTATTAACATTCCCGGACTGAGGATGCATTGCAGGTACAAATGAAACACTCATGGTTAGGGTAAAGCTTAAATGCAGTCCACTTATCCAGTCCAGGTCAGTTCCAGGTAATTCCTCTTCACAAGTGAATGCGGATAATGCTTGAGACCCAGCTCCTAGTTACAGACTTTGATATGGGGCTTCACAATTTCACATCACAGTGAGAAGAGCTCAGGGTCTTCCTCTGGGATCCCAAACAGTACCTTGGCTTCCTAGCCATCTAAATGCCAGGAACACCTTCCAGCATTCCTGAGGGCCTGGATCCTTAGGGACGGGGCTAGAAAGGCTTTCTGAACTGAGCTCGGTTTCTCCAAAGCCAATTTTTGGCTTCATGCATAGCACACCGGACCAAGTAGACCCCGGTTCAAGGCCAGCCACAAAAATGTTTACCTTTATAACTAGGTTCAAACATAACTGAGCAACGAGCAGAGTTTTTGGCTTAGGCCTTCTGCACCCTGTGGTCTGACATTATGGGGGAGTGGGGGGAGAAAATGCACTAAGTGCCTAGGGGGAGCAAAATCCTAAATTTGTCACAGTGTGTGTAATTTTATTCATTTTTAACTACTAAGGCATTTTAACTGGGGCTGTGATTGTATGGTGGACTTTCTATCTGCTTGTTTTATGTTTTATTATTTTTCATGATGTTTATATGTCTGTAGTTTTATTATTTTATTTTATGTTCCTGTTTTGATATATTGTGAATCAACTTGATCATTTTAGAAATGTGGTATATTAAGTTTAAAAAATAATAATAAGCATTATGCGCATTATACTTTAAAAATGGAAGTTACATATTTAGGGGTAGATTTTAAAAAAATATGTGCGCGCGCTACCCGGCGCACACACACATGGACACACAATTTTATAACATGTGCGCGCTGGCATGCGCACGATATATAATTCCAGGTCAGTGCACGCAAGGGGGGAATAATTTAGCAAGTTTGCGCGGCGACGCATCGGGACCTTCCCCAGTTCCCTCCCAGTCTGCTTCAATTAAGGAACGGACTGGGAGGGAACTTCCCAACCCCCACCCCTAACCTCCCTTCCCCATCCCTTCTCCATCCTCTCTCCTACCCACTCCTATACCTATCCAAGCCCCCCCCCTCCATTTCTTTAACTCACATTTTGCTCCTGCAAAGGAGCAGGAGCGAGTTGCGCGTGCTGGCACAGCGGCAAATGGCTGCTGTACCGGGTGCTTCTAGCCCCGCCCCTGGACCGCCCCCTTTTAAAGCCCCAGCACTTACACTCGTCCCGGGGTTTACACGCGTGGCCGGGCCCGTTTGAAAATGGGCCCGGCGTGCGTAAGGCCCGGCCACGCGTGTAAACCCCGGGATTTATGTGCGCCGGGGTTTTAAAATCCGGCCTTTAGGTTTATAACCCCTCTTATAATGCAACCCTCCCCATTTCAAACTTAATTTTTGTTAGGTGGCTAAATTTATCTACATCATTACTGGTGGCCGGAAATCCAATCTACACAAGTAAAGCTTTGGAAAATGTACCCCTTAAGGTCTGGTTCATCGCCAAAATCCCAGAACTGGCCAATCAGAGGGGGTCTATGCAAGCATGAGCAGGTATGGGCTCAGGGGCACCTGTGCCATGCAGGGCATCCCACCGGCATGGTCCTCTTCATCTCCCTCCCCCTGGCAGAAGGAGAACAGTGTGAGGAGTAGGGGGTGGGGGAAGACGCTGAAGATCTTGTGGCTAGGGGCATGTGAGATGTAAATACAGCCCTGGATGCACCTTTTACAGCTAAATTAAGCAGTAATGGCTTTGGAACAAGGCACAGTATGAAGAACGTTAAGAACATTTGTACTGCGTGTAAAGTGCACGCTGGAAAAGGAATTCTTTTTTTCAAATAATGAACCTTACTTTTCTTTTTTTTTTTTTTTACAGGCTCCATTAAATGCTGTAGAAATGCTGTTTTCTCTGTAGATACAGGCATTTCACTCCTGTTCAAAGAACTGAACAGTGCAGAACAAAAGAACACATTGAATTGATGGAGACAAAGGGACCTTGTTCAAGAAGCTGAAAATGGTTTCTCCAATTGTCCCTACATTTTCTTTCTAAGAAATTCTATAACTTAGAAAAAAAAAAAAAACTAATCTCTATGTAAAATTAAACTGAAAAGTGCTGAACAAAAGTGGAATGCATTAAAATCTATTAAAAGGAGAATTATCTCACCTATAGAGGGCTTCAGATATCTCCTGAATATAAATCTATTTCCTTTGAATGCATGGCGCAGATGTTTTAGCCATTGCTGAACGGAATACATAAGAAAGCCTTCGCTGATGTTACTGTATTACTGCTAAGGTAGCTGGGCAGATTTCAGATAGCAGAAAATTTCAAGATGATGGCGTCAAGATGGCACACATTCGGTGGCAGCCGGAGAGAGAACTGCTCAGATGCTATTGCTATTCTCCTCTAGGGATGTGCAGGGTCAAAAAATTATGGCTTATTATTATTATTATTTATATACTGTCAATCTGGGGATACAAACTTGGTGGTTTACAATAAAATTAAAATACAAATACATGGCGTATAGTTTGTCATACATTAAAATCTAAATAAAACCACATCAGCAATATGATGAAAATGTAATTGATGATCAGATTTCGAGCTATATTCCATCTATATTGACCTATAACTGCTATCCTTTATCTGTGACCGGGAACGCGATGCCAAATAGTCAAGTTTTTAAACCTTTGTTAAAGAGCTTGGTGTCTGATTCCAGTCCAGAGTTTAGGTCCGGCCACTCTGATGGAGCTGTCCCTGACCACTCATGTGCTTCCTGAATATGGGAATCTGCAAAAGACCTTTATAAGCTGATCTTAAAGATCTGTTGGGGGTGTAGGATGCGTTTAGCCATGCCACGTTATTATTATGTTTGATTGTCAGTATTTTGTATTGGGCTCTAAATTTGATTGGGAGCCAGTGTAAAGATTTTAGGGTTGGCTTAATATGTTCAAATTTCTTACTGCTTATAAGGACTCTTGCTGTCGTGTTCTGTAAAATTTGAAGCGGCCAAATTGTTGAATATGGTAGTCCAAGTAGAAGAGTTACAGTAGTTGAATTCACTGAAAATCGGTGTTTGTAAGACTGTTCTAAAATCAGTATGATGTAGTCATGGCTTTAATTGTGAATATATTTCAGTTATGATATCCATTCTTTATTTTTAGATTTATGTGTTTTTTTATTAAGAGCTTACTATCGATTGTAATACCTAAATCACGTCCGTATTCAGATAATTTGATTTCTGTTTGATCGTTTAGATATGCGATTGGTGTCCTTATAGTGGTGGCAGCTTCAGCAAAGCACCCCCTCTCCCTTCTATCTAGCATCCCCCACCCCATGCCAGGCAATTCCTTTTTCTTCCCCTCTCCCCTCATTCCACTCTGTACTATGAATCCTCCTATTTCTCGCTCACTCCTTGTCCTGCATCCCCCCAATCCCCCCCCACTACTTGTCCTGCATCCCCCTTTCATCTTCACCCATCCCATGCCCAGCAGTGAGCGTCCCCTCTCCCCAGCCAACTTTAGGACAGGTCTTATGGCCCAACTAGACTTAGGCCTGGATTTTCCATTCTCGTAGAGAATGGTGAATCCAGCGGTAATGGGGGCGGGCCTGCGAAAGATGGCAGCCATCGCACCAGCGCGGTGTTATCGCTGCCGGCTTTCGCACCCAATAGCGCCACCGTAAAAGGTGGTGCTATTGGGCACACTACTGGCGACAACGATATCCTTACCTTATCGCCTCCAGCGACGATAACGCCGCGTCCGCCTCCTCGCTGCCCTGACTCTGCCCTTTTTGCGTGTGATAGGCTTATAAAATGACCCCCTTAGCTGGCTAAGTTATCCGGCTAGCTCAGAGTTAGCTGAGTAATTTAGATCTAGATTCATCAAGCCGTGATTTTTTTTGTGGGAGGGGCCCCACTATCTGGGCAGGGCTATGCAAAATACTTTGTATATCGTGCGATATTGCCATGGTAGGGCATGAACGCACATTAAAACCCTACCATGGCTTGATGCATCTCCCAGTTAGCCAGCTAACTCAATTCTATTCAGTTACAGCCCGGAGTGCCCCTACATTAACTGGCTAAATTCTAGCTGGCTATCTTATTGCCCCTTCACCCCCCTGGTAGTCCCTGCTCTGGAGCAAATTTCCATGCTTGTTTTTTCCCAGTTTTGGAAATAGTGCGCACTGTCTCTAAATAGTATGCATTAAAAACGAAAGAAGGAAAAATGCAAAGTTTCGTGTTTTTTCTATCATTTCATTCTGAAAACTAATTGAAATAAATGCACAGCCCTATTCTCTTAAAATCCTAATTTTGTTTCACAGTGGTTAAAAGGAAAGGCAAGGTGAAAACCTACCCTACTGGACCTCTGACCCTCCTCTCAATGTGATGTGTGTCTTTTTTGGCTTCGGTTTCAGTTGGTGGGGCTGTTGACAGGTCGCCTGAAGGAAGAGAACTGGCATCCCTCCCGAGTAGAGTTGGGCTATGCTGTTGATCCCTGGCATGAGAAATCTGCTGACCCTGCCTGAGTGCTGTCTTCAGCCCCGTGCTGCCCCACCCAATGGTCCAAGCAGCCAAGTAGCTGGCATGTTTGGAGGGGGAATCGTCACACAGAAGCTGATGAGACTCGCAATGCAGGAAGAGGAATCAGCAATACGGGATGCATAGCTGGAAGGGCATGCTGTTGTCTGACCATATGGAGTTGCAGGGCTCTCATCTGATAAGATACTTGCAACATATGAAGGTATGTCCAGTGAGGAGCTGTGGCGAATTATGGCTAAGATGGAGAACACCTTGACTGGGTGCCTTTCACAGATTTTGATCTTTTGAAGCACACTCCATTTTACATGGTTTAATGTGTACTGATATTTTTCAGGGGTGGGGGGATTTAATTTTAATTGTTAATGTTATGTAAATGTATATTTTGAGGTTTTGTTTGTTAATGTTAGGTACATGTGCCTTACTTGTTTTTCTGGGTTTTGATTACTTTTGTATTTCTTTTTTTTTTTATTGGGTTTTTGTTAATTGAGATATGCTGACTTTGAATTGCCTCAGTTATGAAACTGTTGATTTTAATTTTTGCTGGTTTAAGGATTATGGTGAAAAGCAGGTTATCAAATGAAAACAAAGTAAATTTTACCTTGCTGCAAAGATCGGGCTGAGGTTTTGGAAGATTACCAGTTTTAAGTTGCATTCTTGTTGCAACCGTATTTCTACCTTCTAGACTGCTAATGTTGCTTTGATCAAAGATGATTTGTCTTTTTGAAATAAGGGTGAAAATCTAGAGAACTTGCATTTCCTTATTTTCCATCAGATCAAGTCTATTTGCCCATATAATATGCTGAAAAAGTACTTTGTGGATGCCACCCTCCTGTTTGCAGGGCACACTATATTCCTGACTGTGCCCAGGAGAGTAGGGGTGCTTTAGCATTCTCTGATGCCCTGAATGTTTCCACTCTTTTGGAAACCTCTCTAGAGAAAATGAGAAACAGAGCAACAATGCTTGTTTCCTTTAAAAAATAGAGATCTTTTCTTTTTGGGTCATAAAATAAGAGTTTTGTCTGATATTTCTCCAGCAATACAATCATCTAAGAGACAATTTTGTAAGAAGGTTACCCTCTTGGTGCTGTTTACTTTCTTTAATCTCCATGTAAACATGTTATCAAATAGAAGGGAAATAAGTTTGTTTTTTTACTTACCCAGATCATAATATAAGAACATAAGAAATGCCATACTGGTCAGACCAAGGGTCCATCAAGCCCAGCATCCTGTTTCCAACAGTGGCCAATCCAAGTCACAAGGACCTGGCAAGGATCCATACATTAAATAGATCCCAAGCTACTATTCGTTATTAATTAATAGCAGTTTATGGATTTTCCTCTAGGAATTTATCCAAACCTTTTTTAAACCCAGTTACACTAACTGCTATAATCACATCCTCTAGCAATGAATTCCAGAGCTTTATGCGCTAAATGAAAAATAATTTTCTTAGATTTGTTTTAAATGAGCTACTTGCTAACTTCATGGAATGCCTATAGTACTTCTATTATCTGAGAGAATAAATAACTGATTCACATTAACCTGTTCAAGACTTTTCATGATTTTGTAGACCTCTATTATATCCATTCCAGTGGAAACACTGAGAGGAGAGGATCACCTTGCTGGTGACTGAAAGGAATCAGTAAGTTTTTGCTTGGGACATTGACATTGACTTTTTTAAAAGTATTGGGGCAAAGTTAACTATTTGGGAATATTATTTAGTGTGTTTGTGTGTTTGTGCCTTTAATAGTCAGGCAGTGAATAAACAAGTTAGACTGTTGCATTTTTAAATAGTCAGTCAATAAGGTAGCAGTAGGTAGGCAGTGAATACACAAGTTAGACTATATTTTTAGTCAGTCAATAAGGTAGCAGTAGGTAGTGTGTTTATTTTTTAAAAGTCTGCCTGACTATTAAAGTGTCCTCCAGACTTTTAAAGAGCTAAGTGTTTTATTTAATAATAACTGAGTGCATTGTATTGAAAAACAAACAAACCCCCCCCCCCCCAAAAAAAAAACCCCACAAAAAAGTAGCCAGAAGCTAGAAATAAGCTAGGAGCAGTATATACCAAAGTAAAAAAGTTGAATAGTTCAGCTCAGTTACTCACCTTGGAAAGGTGTTGAGGTAGTGTGATTAGGTTTGAATAGGGAACAACATTTGTTAATCAAGGGAGCTGTGAGTCACTCAGGCTGACTAACTAAGTGTGAAGATTGTGTGTTTTGTGAATAGGTACTATTGTGTGTTTGTGAATAGGTGCTATTCTTTGTTAATCAGCACAGCAGTGAGTCACTCAGGAAATCTAACTGAAAGGTCACGCAGGAAATCTAACTGAAAGGTCACTCAGGAAATCTAACTGAAGTGTACATCTCCTAAGGGATTGTTTTGCACTAATTTACTTTAGAAGCACATTATAAATTAGAAGGAAAGAGCTCAGTAACCCACATTCCAGTGGAAACACTGAGAGGAGAGGATCACCTTGCTGGTGGCTGAAAGGAATCAGTAAGTTTTTGCTTGGGACATTGACATTGACTTTTTTTAAAGTATTGGGGCAAAGTTAACTATTTGGGAATATTATTTAGTGTGTTTGTGCCTTTAATAGTCAGGCAGTGAATAAACAAGTTAGACTGTTGCATTTTTAAATAGTCAGTCAATAAGGTAGCAGTAGACTGTTTGTATTTTTAGTCAGTCAATAAGGTAGCAGTAGGTAGTGTGTTTATTTTTTAAAAGTCTGCCTGACTATTAAAGTGTCCTCCAGACTTTTAAAGAGCTAAGTGTTTTATTTAATAATAACTGAGTGCACTGTATTGAAAAACAAACAAAAAAAAACCACACAAAAAAAAAAAACCCCCCACAAAAAAGTAGCCAGAAGCTAGAAATAAGCTAGGAGCAGTATATACCAAAGTAAAAAAGTTGAATAGTTCAGCTCAGTTACTCACCTTGGAAAGGTGTTGAGGTAGTGTGATTAGGTTTGAATAGGGAGCAACATTTGTTAATCAAGGGAGCTGTGAGTCACTCAGGCTGACTAACTAAAGTTAGACTGTTTGTATTTTTAGTCAGTCAATAAGGTAGCAGTAGGTAGTGTGTTTATTTTTTAAAAGTCTGCCTGACTATTAAAGTGTCCTCCAGACTTTTAAAGAGCTAAGTGTTTTATTTAATAATAACTGAGTGCATTGTATTGAAAAATAGAGATGTGAATCGTGTCCTCGATCGTCTTAACGATCGATTTCGGCTGGGAGGGGGAGGGAATCGTATTGTTGCCGTTTGGGTGTGTAAACTATCGTGAAAAAGCGTTAAAATCGTGAGCCGGCACACTAAACCCCCCTAAAACCCACCCCGACCCTTTAAATTAAATCCCCCACCCTCCCGAAACCCCCCCCCAATGCTTTAAATTACCTGGGGATCCGGCGGTGGTCCAGAATGGCGGCGGTCCGGAACGGCCCCCTCAATAGAATCGTGTTGTCTTCAGCCGGCGCCATTTTTCAAAATGGCCGCCGCAAAATGGCGGCGGCCATAGACAAAAACGATTCGACGCAGGAGGTCGTTCCGGACCCCCGCTGGACTTTTGGCAAGTCTTGTGGGGGTCAGGAGGCCCCCCCAAGCTGGCCAAAATTTTCCTGGGAGTCCAGCGGGGTTCCGGGAGCGATTTCTTGCCGCGAATCGTTTTCGTACGGAAAATGGCGCCGGCATGAGACTAAATACAAAATTGAATCTTTATGGGTAGAAATCTCTTGTGTATCAGGGAAGACTACAGTGATAGGGGTATACTACCGTCCACCTGGTCAAGATGGTGAGATGGACAGTGAAATGCTAAGAGAAATTAGGGAAGCTAACCAAATTGGTAGTGCAGTAATAATGGGAGACTTCAATTACCCCAATATAGACTGGGTAAATGTATCATCGGGTCACGCTAGAGAGATAACGTTCCTGGATGGAATAAATGATAGCTTTATGGAGCAATTGGTTCAGGAACCGACGAGAGAGGGAGCAATTTTAGATCTAATTCTCAGTGGAGCACAGGACTTGGTGAGAGAGGTAACGGTGGTGGGGCCGCTTGGCAATAGTGATCATAATATGATCAAATTTGATTTAATGACTGGAAAAGGAACAGTGTGCAAATCCAAGGCTCTCGTGCTAAACTTTCAAAAGGGAAACTTTGATAAAATGAGAAAAATTGTTAGAAAAAAACAGAAAGGAGCAGCTACAAAAGTAAAAAATGTCCAAGAGGCGTGGTCATTGTTAAAAAATACCATTCTAGAAGCACAGTCCAGATGTATTCCACACATTAAGAAAGGTGGAAAGAAGGCAAAACGATTACCGGCATGGTTTAAAGGGGAGGTGAAAGAAGCTATTTTAGCCAAAAGATCTTCATTCAAAAATTGGAAGAAGGATCCAACAGAAGAAAATAGGATAAAGCATAAACATTGGCAAGTTAAATGTAAGACATTGATAAGACAGGCTAAGAGAGAATTTGAAAAGAAGTTGGCTGTAGAGGCAAAAACTCACAGTAAAAACTTTTTTAAATATATCCGAAGCAGAAAGCCTGTGAGGGAGTCAGTTGGACCGTTAGATGATCGAGGGGTTAAAGGGGCACTTAGAGAAGATAAGGCCATCGCGGAAAGATTAAATGATTTCTTTGCTTCGGTGTTTACTGAAGAGGATGTTGGGGAGGTACCCATAATGGAGAAGGTTTTCATGGGTAATGATTCAGATGGACTGAATCAAATCAAAGTGTTCAAAGAACACTTCTCCTTTCACAACAGTAGTAGACCCACCAGAAAACAATATCTAGCCACACTACACACCCCCTCACCTAAGCTTACTAAACTCCGCACCACTAATGAAAGAGCCCTCTCCCTAGCAGGACCGATAATTTGGAATAAACTACCCACTTCCCTCCGCCAAGAAACCTGCCCAAAAATATTCAGGCAAAACCTGAAGACTTGGTTCTTTAGACACTCATACACCTAACATTCACACATTCACTAGCCCCCCCCCTCCCTAACTCCTAACCTCCCTCCTCCCTCCTCCCCCCCCCACCCCTTTTTCCTTCCCAGCCCCTAACCACCCCTTTCCATCTTGCCTAACAATTAGCTTTCTACTATGCTTCCCGGAAAGCAAATTTATCAAGACAGCTTACTGTAAATAAGAACATTTTTACTCACAAACGTGTATATATTCCTCGACAACCATTGTATATACAAATTTATTCCTCCTACAAATGTTGATATCAATCATATCTAGCAGAAACTACCTGCCCCTCTTCTGACTAACCACTATCATGTATCCCACTTAGTTAATTATTACTTGTATAACTTCCATATTATTCGTATGTTATTGTTTTTGTTATTATTGTTATTTCTACTATTCCTATTATAATCATGTGACAAATGTAAAGCCTGTTGCTAAATTCTGTTCTCTGTAAACCGATGAGATGTTCCCAACGTTCGTCGGTATATAAAAGATATTAAATAAATAAATAAATAAATCACGGTGAACCTAGAAGATGTGGTAGGCCTGATTGACAAACTGAAGAGTAGTAAATCACCTGGACCGGATGGTATACACCCCAGAGTTCTGAAGGAACTAAAAAATGAAATTTCAGACCTATTAGTAAAAATTTGTAACTTATCATTAAAATCATCCATTGTACCTGAAGACTGGAGGATAGCAAATGTAACCCCAATATTTAAAAAGGGCTCCAGGGGCGATCCGGGAAACTACAGACCGGTTAGCCTGACTTCAGTGCCAGGAAAAATAGTGGAAAGTGTTCTAAACATCAAAATCACAGAACATATAGAAAGACATGGTTTAATGGAACAAAGTCAGCATGGCTTTACCCAGGGCAAGTCTTGCCTCACAAATCTGCTTCACTTTTTTGAAGGAGTTAATAAACATGTGGATAAAGGTGAACCGGTAGATATAGTATACTTGGATTTTCAGAAGGCGTTTGACAAAGTTCCTCATGAGAGGCTTCTAGGAAAAGTAAAAAGTCATGGGATAGGTGGCGATGTCCTTTCGTGGATTGCAAACTGGCTAAAAGACAGGAAACAGAGAGTAGGATTAAATGGGCAATTTTCTCAGTGGAAGGGAGTGGACAGTGGAGTGCCTCAGGGATCTGTATTGGGACCCTTACTGTTCAATATATTTATAAATGATCTGGAAAGAAATACAACGAGTGAGATAATCAAATTTGCAGATGACACAAAATTGTTCAGAGTAGTTAAATCACAAGCAGATTGTGATAAATTGCAGGAAGACCTTGTGAGACTGGAAAATTGGGCATCCAAATGGCAGATGAAATTTAATGTGGATAAGTGCAAGGTGATACATATAGGGAAAAATAATCCATGCTATAATTACACGATGTTGGGTTCCATATTAGGTGCTACAACCCAAGAAAGAGATCTAGGTGTCATAGTGGATAACACATTGAAATCGTCGGTTCAGTGTGCTGCGGCAGTCAAAAAGGCAAACAGAATGTTGGGAATTATTAGAAAAGGAATGATGAATAAAACGGAAAATGTCATAATGCCTCTGTATCGCTCCATGGTGAGACCGCACCTTGAATACTGTGTACAATTCTGGTCCCCGCATCTCAAAAAAGATATAATTGCGATGGAGAAGGTACAGAGAAGGGCTACCAAAATGATAAGGGGAATGGAACAACTCCCCTATGAGGAAAGACTGAAGAGGTTAGGACATTTCAGCTTGGAGAAGAGACGACTGAGGGGGGATATGATAGAGGTGTTTAAAATCATGAGAGGTCTAGAACGGGTAGATGTGAATCGGTTATTTACTCTTTCGGATAGTAGAAAGACTAGGGGACACTCCATGAAGTTAGCATGGGGCACATTTAAAACTAATCGGAGAAAGTTCTTTTTTACTCAACGCACAATTAAACTCTGGAATTTGTTGCCAGAGAATGTGGTTCGTGCAGTTAGTATAGCTGTGTTTAAAAAAGGATTGGATAAGTTCTTGGAGGAGAAGTCCATTACCTGCTATTAAGTTCACTTAGAGAATAGCCACTGCCATTAGCAATGGTTACATGGAATAGACTTAGTTTTTGGGTACTTGCCAGGTTCTTATGGCCTGGATTGGCCACTGTTGGAAACAGGATGCTGGGCTTGATGGACCCTTGGTCTGACCCAGTATGGCATTTTCTTATGTTCTTATGTTCTTATGTTCTTATCCCCCCTCAGTCATCTCCAAGTCTTTCCTCATAGGGGAGCTGTTTCATGCCCCTTATCATTCTGGTCGCCCTTTTCTGCACTTTCTCGAGTGCAACTATATCTTTTTTGAGATGCGGCGATCAGAAATGCACACAGTATTCAAGGTGCAATCTCACCATGGAGCCATACAGAGGCATTATGACATCCTTCATTTTGTTTTCCCATTTCCTTGCTAATAATTCCTAACATTGCTTTTTTGACCACTACAACACACTAAGCTGACGAGACGCCTAGATCTCCTTCCTGGATGATAGCTCAGAGCTCCTAAGACAGAACCTAACATTGTGTAACTACTGCAAGGGTTATTTTTCCCTATTTGCATCACCTTGCACTTGTCCACAAAGTCATACAAAGCTTTTTATTGAGAATAAATTATCCGCTAATACTAGGACTAGGAGAAACGTCCTGAAACTAATGGGTAGCAGATTAAAAACAAATTGGAGAAAGTATTTTTTCACTCAATCCACGATTTAGCTGTGGAATTTGTTGCTGGAAGATGCGGTCAAGGCATCTAGCATAGAGGAGTTTGGACAAGTTCCTGGAAGAAAAGTCCATAAACCATTGGTAAATAGGTAGATTTGGGGAAAGCCACAGTTTATTTCTGGAAGTAGGCAATAAGGAGCTGGAGGTACTTCCTAATGACCTGGATTGGTCACTGTGATCACAGGATGCCCAGCTCGATGGACCTTTCATCTGATTCAGCATGGCAAATCTTATATTCTTAGGAAGATTCCTGTATGCTCGAGTTCTCTTGGTTAGATAAAGTCTGCTGCTGAATTACATGTAGTTGAATGTATTGAATATGGGGCAAGATATATTTGAGATATACATATAGAGGTCCATATTCAAAAGCCATTTAGATGGATAATTCAAACATGATGGATAAGTAGCTGGATATGTAGTTATCTGGCTATAATTTAGATGGATAAAAAAGGGTCCGAGAGGGGCAGAGATATCCGACTATCGTAGCCAGTTAGGTTTTTGTTAACCGGTTATATATTATCTTCTGATATTCCACTTGTAAAGTACTTACCGGAAGAAAGTTTATGCAGCCTGCATGTAAATAAATATGCTGGCACCATCCACAGGAATGAATGGATGCACAAGCAAGGTATTGCTAAGTCACCCACCAAGACCTGGAGTGCTCCAAATAGAATTTGAACTGCAGATGTTAATCTGTAAATGTTGGCCAGCATGCTTCCATTTCTTAGTGGAACATGCCTACTTCAAACTGAACTCCTTGAGTCTGTGCTCTGTAGAACACTGTTTCCCAATTGGTGTACCATGGCACACTGGTGTGCCTTCAGACCTAATTAGATGTACCACGGAAAAGTCACCACTGCTTGATGCTCAGATTAAGGCCAGCACCTCGGCTCTGCTCTCAGCTCCTCACTGTAACAAGGGACATCAGCGGTGGCTTTTAAACTTGTAGGAACTTTCTCAGAACATCTTCTTCCTAGCTACAGCATGAGCTCCAGAATGAGGTAATAAACAGGCAGCATGCAGTGCACGGTTAGCTGGGACCTGAAGAGGCTCTGTGTGCAATGTGCAGTACACACATTGCACACAGAGCCTCTTCATCTTCCCTGTCTTTGCGTCCTTCCAGCCTCTGTCTTATCCTTAGGCTGTGTGAGACTGGGAGAGTATGCACTGAGTGGCAGTGCTGGATGTGAATCACTTTGAGTGCAGGGAGCCATAGCAGTGAAGGATCTCTGGCAGCTGCATGTGGCAGCCAAGGTAACTAACTGAGCTGGCTGCCCATATTGACTTCTCCCTTCTCCTGTACTTGTAGGTAGAAGGAGCTGGTCCATCATGATGAATTTCTGTGTGTCTTCATTCCCTCTCTCCTGTTGTTTTAAAATTTGGAAGAGAGACAGGTGGGGCTTTCAGTGCTTCCCTGGCTCTTCTTTTGGCTATCTGTCTTATCTCCATGTCTACACTGCCTACTCCATGGAGGCTAATGTGCTACACAACGTTTTTGCTAATGTTGGTGTTCCTTGGGCATGAAAAGATCAGGAAACACTGCTATAGAATAATTAAATCAGCAGTAAAAAAAATACATTCCACATGGAAATGTGCAGATTTTGGTGAAAAATTACACCTTCCTCAACAAATGTTTAAGCTAGATATCTAGGGTTCTGTTCTCCTAGGGGGAAAATAACTTCCATAAATATTTATCTCCTTTATGGATTAGGGTTACAGTCCAGCTCCTTTCCTGCTGGTAGAACTGATCCAGTCTTGGCACTGCATGGATGGAATTGTAGTGGTAGATATTCAGTGCCACTTAGCCAAATAAGTTTCAGCTTATCCATCTATGTGGAGGTGACCTAATATCTGCCTGGGATTAGTGACTGTGATTTAGCTGGATAACTACTTATCTGGCTACACAGTTAGCTGGCTAAGTGGCGGGGAGGGCATGGGTGTAACTGGGAGGAGTCAAGTTAGCCGAACAACTTATCTGGCTCACTCAAGTGGGGCCATAGACCTGTCTTAAAGTCAGCCGGATAGACTTGTCTAGCTAACGTTTAGAAAGCTCGGTGATGCAGACGTGTCACTGAATATCCAGACTAAATTAGCCAGATAACTAGGTTCAGCCGCATAGTGGGTGAATATGGACCTCACAGTGTCTTACTTGCCTTAAGAAAATTAAGAACTTTAAGGTCATGAATGCAAAAAGGGTAAAATCAGGATTGCACTAGCCTGACCAACAGAAACAGAGTTGTTGGCAAACTGATTGTGGACTCCAAGAACTGCCAGTGCAGACAACTCACTAGCCATACTGGTGCAATTCCTTTTTATCCAGAGCGAGCCAGCTTCCTTTTTATCCAGAGCGAGACAGCTTCAACAACCATGTTAAACTGAGGCATCTGAAATCCTTTTTGATGAGAAAATCCTTCTGAAATCCTTTTTGATGAGAAACATCTTAAGAAAAGAAATCTTAGCAGGAAATTCCTTCCCTACGGGTTCTAAGGACACTGCTTTGCTTAACCAATTTTAAATAAGGCATATATTTTATCATAGCATTGACTCCATTCTAATGCTCTGAGCAAAATGGCCTTGCAACCCATAACAAAATTGCAAAGCAATAAAGGCATCACAAGAATGATATAAAGAATAACATTAAGGCACCAAGACTTTATTACAGTTTAACTCAAGTCTTCTTCTATGCTCCTTGCAGAAGCCAAGCACTGCATACATTGTACTTAAAAATAAAAAAACAAGTTTGAATACATTTTGGGGTCAATTTTCAGAGGGTTTCAGCATGTAAAATTAGAAGTTACGGACATGAGTAGCAAGCACATGCATAAGTACATGTTACATAATTAATTATTGAAGATAAAGACCAAAATGATCCATCCAGTCTGCCCAATAAGTTGCTTAGGGGGGTCCCTGCTGCTCAAGTGTAACAGCAGTTATCCTATATCTTCATTTCCATTCTGTACCCACTAGGGATGCGTTGTGTTTAAGCCACGCACTTTTGAATTCCATAACTGCTCTTGTCTTCACCACCTTTTTGGGAGGGTATTCCATGCATCCACCACCCTTTCCATGAAGAAATATTTCCTGACCTTGTTCCTGAGTCTTCCTCCTTGGGATTTCATATTTTAACCCCAGTTTTACAACTGCCTTTTTTATTAGAAAAGATTCGATTTTTGTGCAACTTAAATTCCTTCCAGATAGGGGTGGTTCTATAATGAGGTAGGGTGAGGTGGCTGCTTCAGGCGGCAGAATTTGGAGGCGGCAAAAAAAAATGCCTCTTTCAGAACGCCACTGCTTGCCCCTGTCATGGCTGCCTCAGCTCAGGCTAACGGTGGCTGAAGAACGAATAGAGGCTCAGGGCTGAAGAATGGAGAGAGACTCAGCTCGGAGCTGCTGCAGGAGCTCAGGCTGGCGGTGGCCAAAGGCTGGAGAGAGAGGCAGCTTGCTTGTGTGTGTGTGTGTGCGCTTGTGCGAGAGGCTTGTGTGTTTGTGAGTTTGAGAGGCAGCTTATATGTGTGTGTATGTGTGTGAGTTTGAGTTGCAGTTTGTGTGAATTTGAGATGCAATCTGTGTGAGTTTGAGTGGCAGCTTGCTTGTGTGTGTGTGAGTGGCATCTTATGTATGTGTGTGTGTGTGCGAGCCTGGGGGAGGGGGGGGGAGTGAGAGAGCATGTGTGAGGGAGCTTGGGGGCTTGTGTGAGAGAGCATGTGTGAGGGTGTTTGGGGGTGTGTGAGAGCATGTGTGAGGGTACTTTGGGGTGTGTGAGAGGACAGCATGTGTGAGGGTGCTTGGGGGCTTGTGAGAGAGTGCATGTGTGAGGGTACTTGGGGGTGTGTGAGAGAGCATGTGTGAGGGTGTTTGGGGGCTTGTGAGAGACAGCATGTGTGAGGGGGTGTGTGTGAGAGCATGTGTGAGGGTGCTTGGGGGTGTGTGAGAGAGAGCATGTGTAAGGGTGCTTGGGGGCTTGTGAGAGAGTGCATGTTTGAGGGTGCTTGGGGGTGTGTGAGAGAGAGCATGTGTGAGGGTGCTTGGGGGTGTGTGTGTGAGTGTGTGAGAGCATGTGTGAGGGTGCTTGGGGGTGTGTGAGAGAGAGCATGTGTGAGGGTGCTTGGGGGCTTGTGAGAGAGTGCATGTTTGAGGGTGCTTGGGGGTGTGTGAGAGAGAGCATGTGTGAGGGTGCTTGGGGGTGTGTGTGTGAGTGTGTGAGAGCATGTGTGAGGGTGCTTGGGGGTGTGTGAGAGAGAGCAAGTGTGAGGGTGCTTGGGGGCTTGTGAGAGACAGCATGTGTGAGGGTGCTTTCGGGTGGGTGCCAGAGAGAGGGAACCAATGGGGGAGTGTGTGTGTGTGTGGGGGGGGGGGGGGGGGGGGGGGGGGAGGACAGGGCCATCTCATCCCTCGCATCAGGCAGCAGATTGCCTTGAGCCGCCCCTGCTTCCAGATATTTGAAAGTCTGTATCGTATCTCCCCTATCTCTCCTCTCCTTCAGGGTATACATATTTAGGTCCTCCAGTCTCATACATTTTTCTGTGCAGACCCCACACCATTTTGGTTGCCTTTCTCGGGACCACTTCCTTACCTTTTTGAGGTTTGATCTCCAGAACTGAACCCAATACTCCAGGTGAGGCTTCACTAATATCATGCCCAGGGGCATTATCACTTCCTTTTTTTCTGCTGGTTGTACCTCTCTCTGTGCAGCCCTTAGCCACTGTCTTGTCACGCTGCTTTGCAACCTTCAGATTATTGGACACTATAACCCTGAGATATCTCTCCCTGTCCATGCACATCAGTCGTGTGCTCCGCATCGTGCACAGCTCTTTTGGATTGTCTTACCCCCAAATGCATCACTGCACTTCTTGATCCTGATTTCCAGCTGCCAAGCCTTTGATCACTCCTTAAGCTTTCTTAGATTGCCTCTCATTTTCAAACAAATATAGCTCCAAGAAAATCTTGAACAGGAAATCCAAATGACCAATTAATGTTCACAAAACAATGATCTTAAAATTAAGAAAAATAATTGAATACATCAGTTGAGTCATTGCATTAGTCCCCAATTTAGAGGAGAGCCTTTGGAATAAAGGAGCATATAAAGCACAGAGAAAAAACAAACCTAAAACAATATTATGTAAATCTAGGCGTGCTACATGAAAGGTATCTAATGAGTATAATCTCATTCATCAATTACTGGAGCCATCACAATAAGCTTGTAACGTCCCTTACCTCCAAGCACCTGTGATATTGCATTCCGCTCTGTGCAGCCCTGTGCTATCAGGACTTCCTGGGACACTGGCTTATGTCATTACATCCTGTCTAGCTATATAAGCGAGTGGTCTGCTTCCAGCCAGCGCCTCAGCAACAGGTCTCCTGCCATGCTGTTGACTCTAGTGTGTGTTGCCTTGCCTTCTTCCTGCCTTGTCCAAACCTGCCTTGCTGTGTTCCTGCCTTTGTTTTATCTTGGTTCTTGCTTGATCTGCCTGTCCCGAGCCTCTGGCTGGACACTGTCTCCATGGATCTCCACTCCAAGTCCTTCCGACCTCAAAACCCAAAGGCTCAAACCAAGGGGGAAAAGGCTGGTACAGGTGAAGTCGCCCTCTTACCATTGCAGCCTGTGGCATATCTGTTGCTGCCTGCGGGGGGCATGGTTCTTGTTTCTTATTTATATTTTCTTCCGCAACTGGACTACAATTTCTAAGTTCAAAATTCATTTTATCTTATTATTTATATTTGGCATGGTTAATATGTCACTATATCCAAGTTAAATATTTAAATTATATAGTTTATATTACATAATTTTATTAATTACCAGTAAAACTATTCTATATTATTTATTATCATTATGTTAAATTGTCATCCAGTTATAATGTTCTATATGTACCACTGTTCTATGTAAAGCCCCCTTATCTAAGTTGGGCAGTTTATCGTTATATGTAAACCGGAGTGATTTATAGTCTCTATAAGAACCTCGGTATATAAAAATTAAAAATAAATAAAATAAATGAACTGGGCAATATCAACTCTGCAGCAGTGTAAAGGGCTCCTGAGCAGGAGAAAGCTTCTTAGGATCAAGGAAAAGTCTCAATAGGTCACGCACAAAAAACCCCATAATTCACCTCAGAAAACTTTATCAAACATCTACAGGGATACTTCAAGAAAAAAAGATTTACCAAAAACCCCAGTCTCCTGACGCATGGCCAAAACCAACTTCTTTCTGGATATTTCCAGATCTTTCAAAAATCAACCTAATAAATGAAGCTTGACCGACGTGCCGCAAATGCGCAGTAGAGAGCAGCTCTACCGCGCATGTGCGGGCGAGCACGTCGGTCAAGCGGAGCGTCAGCTGTTAAAAAACATGGCAGCGGTAAGGAGCACTATCGGCGGTGAGGAGCGGCGATGGCGACAGCGAGGAGCGGCGGCGAACTCGGTGGTGAGGGAGGGAGGGGGCGGCGGCGGCAGCGAGGAGCGGCGAACTCGGTGGTGAGGGAGGGAGGGAGGCGGTGGCAGCAGCGAGGAGCAGCGAACTTGGTGGTGAGGGGAGGGGGCGGTGAGGAGCAGCGAACTCGGTGGTGAGGGAGGGAGGGTGAGGGGCGGGGGCGGGGAGGAGCTGTGAACTCGGTGGTGAGAGTTAGGGAGAGGGAGGTGAGGAGAGGGAGGTGAGGAGAGAGAGGGGAGGTGAGGGGGGAGGGGAGAAGAGAGGAGGGGAGGGGAGAACAGAGGGGGAGGAGAGGGAGGGGAGGGGGGAGGGTGAGAGGGGCTGTGTTTGAAAATGGACTGAAAAAAAATGTAATGTAGCCCGTTTTAACGGGCTACATTAGTAATATTTGAAAGATCTGGAAATACCAAGATTCTTTGGCCCAAAAACATCTTTTTGTCAAAAAAATAAAGGTATAACCATACTCATGTCCTGCTCAAACAAAGGAGAGCATAGAGTATTTCTCTCTTGCATTGATAGTTCCAGAAAGCCCATTAGATCGAGACTGGCCAGGCACAAGGGGCTTCAGCACCTCCTTCATCCAGATAGCACCGGCTATTCACTGGTGGGACAGCCTCCACTGGGATCCACTAGACATTTCTTAAATAAGTCTGTCAGAGGCATCTCTGGCACTTTGGGGACATTTACAAGATTCAAATGTCTTGCCTGATTTTCCAATTGCTCAACTTTACAATGCAGCAGAGTATCAATACAGTATTAACAATTCTAATTTTTTGAACATCTTTCTGTAGATCCTTGATTTTCTCCACATGATCTTTGAAGCAGGACTTGATTATGGACTGATTCACTTTATTCAGAAGAGAATATCAAGAGCGAATAAAACCAGAAGTGCCTAATCACTCCAGAGCTACCCAAATGGAATCCAGAGTCACCACTGGAGGCTTTCCTAGCAGCAGCTTCTCTGCATATGCTGACCGCAAAGCTCACTATGGTACACAGATCTTTTCCACCTTCTCGGCTGCTGTCTCCCCCAGCTCCTGCTGCCCTTTGCTTGTTCCCAGCTCGCGCCGCAACTCCACTCCACTGACAAACTGTACACGACAGACGGCATTAACTGTTCTATGGAACGCAGCAGGAGCAGCAGCTCTGCATATTCTTCAGTGACTGCTTTGGGGCCCTTGTCATCTGTGCTGGGCTTCCCTCAGAGGCCTTATCATGCGCCGTTCACAGCAAGGTCTCCTGATCCGAAGGGCTGAGAGAAATATCATACCCTGACCTCACGGCCGCTTATTCACCTTCTCCAGTTGGGGCATCTGCCCTCCAACTCCCCAGTTACGTGGTTGAGAAATCAATCCAACGTTTGCTGCACTAGAGATGGTATTATTGGCTCAGAGGGCTAAGTCTGGGCTCTTCTATTCTTTGTCTTGTCCTTACCAGACAAAAAAAAATAAAAAAGTTACAGAGGATTCTTCTTGTTTTTTATTTTGTGAAATGTTTCTCCAAGAAAAAACTTTGATTACAAGGGTTCTCCTTTCTATTTTCAAACCCTCTGCCAAATCTTCCGTCCTCACCCCTCCCACTTCCCACCCGATTTTCAGGAGAAAATCTGTTACTGTTACTTTAATCAACCTATCTTGAGATTTGTACCTTTATTCATATCTCCATAACAACAAGGAAACATTTGCCTTTCTTCAACTTAAAAAATATACCTCATGGCAGTCAATTCATCATAAGTTGCTATAAAAGAAATCAAATCCATCCAGTCCTTAAACTAATCATTAGGGATAATCTTCCAGTTTCTCAAGATCAGGGGTTTTGTTAGCACCAAGCACATTGGGGCTCATGCCACAAATCCAAGACTCAGTGTCCCAAGTCAGTAGCAGTTGCTACATTTTTTTTTTTCAATACCCTCTTGCTTGTTCTGCACTGGGTTCCTGCCAACCAAAGAGAGGAGGCTGCTGTATCAGACAAGCCCGCATCAAACTTAAGAGGCTGCTGCATCGGCTGGGGCCATGCAGCCGAAGAGAGGAAGTTGCTGCATTAGCTGGACCCACACCAAACTTAAGAAGAGGTTGACAGGTTGGCTGGCCACATGACCAACAAGAAAAGGCTGCAGCTGCTTGCAGAGCCCAAGAGAGGAGGCTGCTGCTGCCTGCACGTTCCAGAGAGAGTGAGAGCATGTGTCTAAGCAATAGCATGTGAGAAAGCAAGTGTGTGTGTGTGGCTGCTGCCTGTATCTTGCACATTCTGGAGAGAGAGAAAATGAGAGCATGTGTGTGAGCTACTGTATGTGAGTAGGTGTGTGTGTGAGAGAGCATGTGTGTGTGTGTGTGTGTGTGTGTGAATTTGATGCTGCACAGGCCCCAGGAGGAGGCTCCTGCTGCTTGCATGTTCTGGGGAGGGAGAGAGAGAAAAAAGTGTGTGGTTTGTGTGTGTGAGAGAGAACAAGTGTGTGTGTGTGTGTGCACAAACATGTGAGAGACTACATGTATGTGCAAGAAAGAAAGCATGTGTGTGTGACAGATGCTGTGCAGGCCCAAAGAGGAAGCTGCTGCTGCTGCCTGCACATTATGGAGAGAGAGAGAATGTGTGGAAAAGAGAGCATGTATATGTGAGAGAATGTGAAAGAGCAAATACGTGTGAGAGAAAGAGTTCGTGTGTGTGTGTGTGTGTGAAAGACAGCATGTGTGTGAGACAGCATACAGAATGTGTGTGTAAGAGAGAGCATGTATGTGTATGTAAGAGCAAGTGTAAGCATATGTATTTGTGTATGGGAAATAGCATATGAGAGAGTGCATGTGTATGTGTTGGAGATATGTGAACGAGGAGAAAGTTTTTGCTTGTTTTCTAGCCTCCCACTAATCCACAACAATTGTAGGGTGACTGAAAATCAAAAGTTTCCATGTGTGGAGTACAGGGGATTTTTTAAATCCTTATTTATTTTAATTATTGCATATTATTTGTGTCTACTGTTTTGAAATATTTCATTGGTGTTTGGGAAATTTGATATTGTTTTTTTTGCCAGCTGTTTTATAACATTCCTTTTTTATTAGTATGGTTTTACTATTCTGATATTTTATATTTCTTGATTTGTATTCTTTGATGTTTTATGAGGAATGGTGGTGATTCTGTTTTTCCATTGTTGCACTACATATAGAGTCTGACTTGTTGTGGTTTCCAGTTCAGTTTTTGTCTGCATGTTTCTGTTTATATATGTTCTCTTTATTCTGTTTGGTGAGGTCTGTCAGTGTTCTGCATGTGTTACTGAAGTAAGGTATACTGCTAGCATGTAGTTTCTGTATAGGGATCTATAACATTTTGGCTTACTCTGTTTTCTTAATAGGAGGTGTATTGGTGTTTTAGGGCCTGATGTAATATATGCAATGTTGCTTTTTCATAGGTAGGTGTTGTTACTGTTTGAGTGCTGTTTTGGTATGGGAGGTTTACTATATTGTAATTGTAATTCATTTTTTTCAGAGGATGCATTGAGAATTTATTTTCAGCATCAAATTAAAGACAGCAAAGTTTTAAAATGTCTACAATACTGTAACCCAAATGCTGTATGTAAGTGGCTGTGTGCTGTGTTGTGTCTGGGTCCCTCAGCCAGCTGTGAGAGCACCTTAAGAGATCAGTGAAGGGTATGGATGACTGATATTGTAATATTTCCATAACACTGGGAAAAATGAACAGTGCACCCATAATACACATGTGTGCACACATTTAAAGAAATGTATGCATCTATGTAGATTGTGCTCCATCACAAGTTGATTCATTAGTGTATCTCTCTTCATTGATGGTTCTATTGATCCATTGGTAGCTTGTTCATTGCCACTGTCCTGGTGATGCTAGAATAAATGAACAGATGAAAGAGAAAAGGCAGCAGGTTCAGGAGCAGCCGGGCCTACTCACCCTTGCAGCTCTGCTCCCGGAACTGGACCATCCTCACTTGCGGCTACGGGCAGCCGCCTATGCCCCCAAGAGCCCATTGCCTCCTCTGCTGTACCTGGCTCTTCCGTGGACCTCCTCAGCTCCTGGCGGGTCTCCCCGTGTGGGCCGCGGGGGAGATGCCGTCATTCGGCCTCCTGCGGGCCTTGGCTTAGGCGCACGTGCGTGCGTCTCTCGCACCTTTAAAGGTGCCATGGCGGGAAACTAGCCCACGGCCCTGGATGATGACATCATCGGGCCCTGCTATATAAGGCAGGGCCGCCACTAGTTCCTTGCCTTGGCAACAGGTCTCCACATTTGTTCGTGTGCTCGTTGTCCTTCGTTCCTGGTTCCTGATCCTGACTCTGTTCCTGGTTTCTGTTCCTGACCCATAGCTTGGTCTCTTCCTTGTCTCGCTGGACTAACCTTTGGCTTTGTCCCTTGCTATGTTGGACCACACTCAGGACTGACTTCTGGCTTTGACCCTTGCTACATTGGACCACGCTCAGGATTGACCTCTGGCTTTGACCCTTGCTTCAGTGGACCACGCTCAGGACTGACCTCTGGCTTTGACCCTTGCTACGTTGGACTACGCTTAGGATTGACCTCTGGCTTTGTCCCTTGCTACATTGGACCACGCTCAGGATTGACCCTCTGGCTTTGACCTTGCTTTGTTGGACCACGCTCAGGATTGACCTCTGGCTTTGACCCTTGCTATGTTGGACCACACTCTGGACCGACCCTCTGGCTTTGACCCTTGCACCATGGACTCTGTACCTTTTCTTGCTCAGCTGCCTGCCCTTGACTACACCTTCGGTATCTCTCTTGACTTGGTCTATCAGGCTTCGGCCTACTATTATCTGGGTGCCATCTGTCTCTGCCCTGTTCCTCATGGCGCCCCGGGTCTCTGGATCCCTGCCTCGTCCAGATCTATTCCGGTCCCTTGATACCCCTGTTGGTCCTCAGCAACCCTTGCATCTCATCTTCTGGGAGTCGTCACACGGAGGCCCACCTAAGACCAGCCGGCCCCGGCACACAAGGGCACAACCTGTGGGGAACGAGGGCTGGTATTGGCGAAGCTCCAGTTGGCCTCCTTCTCCTACTCAGCTCTGCCTCCCGATGGTGGGGACCCGTGGGGCTTGCCCTACGGGTTGCGTCAACCCCCACCTCGGGCCAGGGGTCTACTAGCATCAGTGAAACCATGACAATGTAACAACCCTACCAACAGCAAACAATGTTTTTTAAGAGAGATATTGCGCAGCAACTTTTAAATTAATTTGATTACCTAGTGAACCCAGGCATCTGGAGCCAGTTCTTGTGATTGTATTTCTGCTTTAACATGCAGCCTCCATGCAATCCTCAAAGCAGAAAATCACCATTGCCTCTCTACTGAATGAAAGATCTTACTTGGTTTTCATTGTGTGTAAATTCCAGTGAGTAGATACTGTCCTTTATGAGCCTCTGTGCAGCCCTGTCTATATCTGGCATGCAGCATTCAAATTATCATGCTAATAATAGACCATTAACGTGTGAAAACTGAATGCCTACTCCTGGCATGCTGCAGTTGGCCATATGAAGTCCCCTGGTAACAGATCGGCTGACAAGCTCACACATTCACAGTCAGGCAGCCTGATTCCAGTTCACCAAGGAGAATAAGATACTGATCCTGCAGCCTGCTGTGGTTAATCTGCACTCAGCAGCCGCAGGAATTTTTTCTTGCAGATAAAATGAAAGCGGAAAGACCTATCAACAATATTGCTGGGCTTGATAGATCACGGGAAGGCAACAACACCAATGTTTCTTCTGATTCTTAATTCTCGAACAGATGTCCCTGCAGTGATCCACACATCTCCTTCTACAGCTGCTCCACTGTCTCAAGACTATTTGTGTATTCTAGTGCACAGGATCCCAGAAATGTGCTTTCTGAGGGAAATCTTTCAAAGCCATTTACTTGGGTAAATTGGTCTGTCTGGAAATTGTCCTCCTTTGACTGGCTTAAGTGTGTGCCGGCTTCCACCCTCCTCCCCTCCCCACTTCAGCCCCTGCATTTCCAGGACCAGGGCATAAAGCTGGCTTGGTGCTGAACACTAGGCAGAGAGGAGGGAAAAGAGCAGAGCCATAGCAGGGAGAGAGATAAAGGTAGGGAGGGGAAGAGAGAAGAACAGACACACACAGGGCACAGAAATACAGGGAGGGGGAAGGGGGAGAGAGAAGAGCAGAGGTATATAGAGCACCGAGCCAGAGCCATACAGAGAACGAACGAGACACGTAGGGAAGAAATACAGGGAGGAACATTGCAAGTGCTTTTAAGTGAATTGAGAGTGCCCAATTTTTGGAGAGACAACTTACCTGCAGAAATGGTTTTGAAAATTGCCATCATATTGTGACTATTGACTAGTCATTAATTATTTCTCAGCAGTATCAGACGTGCGCAGCGCTGAACAGGCATGCATAAGAGACAGTCCCTGCTCAGTGGAGCTAACAATCCAGTCAAGACACATAGACAAGACAAATCAGAGGCTTCACTAATCAGCAAAGCCATAGAGGAAAGTATTAGAAAGCTTTTCATTGAACATAGTCTAATAGTAACATAGTACTGTAAATGACAGCAGATAAAGAGCCATCCAGTCTGCCCAGCAGCGCTTTATCCACCCAAATTCCCACAAGGAACCCGACACCCACTACCCCTTGCCAGGGCTGGAGTTAAGATTAAGGAGCCCATAGGCACAGGACCAGAGGTAGTGGGTTTCATCCTCAGAAACCAGAGAGCAACAAGGAGAGGCCCCAGTTCTCCAGCAGCTTCAGAATTTGGCACCCTAGGCATGTGCCTAAATCTGGCCCTGCCCCTTCCCCCATATGTTGTAACTGCTGTCCCATCCAGGTTACCCCCCCCCCCCCCCCCCCCCCCCGTGGCTTCTAGGTACTAGGAATTTCAATGCAATCCTATCACTGCTATTCTCGGTGTTAACTTCCGCTCCTTGCCTTCTGGGACGCACGATGCAATCCTAGCACTGCTGTAACTGCTGCTCTGCGCAGGTTACCCCTGTGCTTCATTACCATTCTCTTGCCACTAGGGATCTTCTGTGTTTATCCTACACTTTTTTGAGTTATGCTACTGTTTTTTCTCCTGGTCAGTTTCTCACATGAAATGCTGGCGATTGACAGCACGCTGTATTAAGCAGATGCTGTTTATAATTCAGGACTGACCTAACATAATTTCTAAAATCGCACAGACGACTTGCTATCACCTGGAGTTCCCTGAAGGAGTAATAGACTCCGAAACACTGTGGTGTCGGATATACTTCAGGATTGTTCACATTAGTCGTCATTTGGATCAAGATAAGTGCAAGCATCAGTTAGTTTGCATTTAAGATTTAGCCCTGGACAGTGCATATCAAGTGTTGTAGCAACCTATGATTAGATAAGCCCAGTGCTATTTGGTCTTCATAAAATAAGCCAACAAGCATTTTGTGGCCATTTATGACGGTTGCACTTCACCCCTCTATAAGAGTTCCTTACATAGCTGAATCTTCATATAGTGACTGTTTTTTCTCCACCATCTCCGGGAGGGCATTCCAGGCATCTGCCACCCTCTTTGTGAAAAAAATATTTCCTGACATTATTCCTACCCCTTGGAGCTTCATATCATGACCCCTAGTTCTACAAATTCCTTTCCATTTGGGGACATAATCGACGAGGAGCTGGTTGGGGGGAAAGCCCAGTCTTGAGTGAAAGTATGAGGGAGGAACCCTCGTAGGCTGAGTCTGACGAGGAGGTGGAGCAGTTAGCACGAGCAGTGGAAACTTTGTATATTGAATGAAGTCATCCCGTGTGACTGCACTTTTTGGCATTCAACCTTAACTGCCAAGTATTCGACCAGTCACTTCTTATTAAATCCTCCCTCAGGGGTGTCCACCCTGTTGCAGCTGTTTGTGTCATCTATAAAAAGGTAAACATTTCCCTTACCTCCTCTGTAATATCTCTCACAAAGATATTGAACAAAATCAACTCCAGGACTGATCCCTAAGGCACTCCACTTTTCTCTCCTCAGAGTGGTCTTCAATTTCCAGAGTTTATTTTCCAGACCTGCTTTGGGAACTGGTCAGTGTCTATTTTTAAAAAAAGTCATACATAAGTCAATGTAATATTGTTTGAATAATTTACATAACTAATAATTACCACCACTAAATAGTGTCTTTCATTTACTACAACCCATTGATAATGCTGAACTGAAGTAAATCTGCTGTAAAGTCAAGCAAGATCACCCTGAAGGTGCTAATGATCCCCTTGGAAAAATTAATAAACTGGAAAATGAAGGACCTTTGATCCAAGCTAAAGAAAAATACTCTATTGTAGCCAATGATATCTCTTTGTTTTTACTTTACTCCCCCTAGTGGCTGGGATGCTTCATCAGGGCTAGTTAATATTCCCGGTGTGAGAATATTCCCCCATTGTGAATGTGTCAAGGCCAAGAGCAGAGGGCCATAATAAAAGATAATTCTGTACATATGGGGATAATTTTCAAAGCCATTTACATACATACAATCTGGTTTTATGTGCGTACATGGCCGTTACAGAACTGGCCGGGGCTCTGCGTGTAATCTGATTTTGCAGGTAATTTCATTTGAACTGGGCAGAGGCAATCCGGGGAGTGGGGGTGGGCAGGGGTGGGTGGAGTTGGCACTTAGGTGTATACTCTTTGGGGTAGATTTTCAGAGCCCTGCTCGCCTAAATCCGCCCAAAACCGGGCGGATTTAGGCGAGCAGGGCCCTGCGCGCCGGGAAGCCTATTTTACATAGGCCTCCCGGCGCGCGCAGAGCCCCGGGACTCGCGTAAGTCCCGGGGTTCTCGGAGGGGGGCGTGTCGGGGGGCGGGCCCGGTCGTCGCGGCGTTCTGGGGGCGTGTCGGCAGCGTTTTGGGGGCGGGTACGGGACGTGGCTACGGCCCGGGGGCGTGGCCGCGCCCTCCGTACCCGCCCCCAGGTCGCGGCCCGGCGCGCAGCAGGCCCGCTGGCGCGCGGGGATTTACGTCTCCCTCCGGGAGGCGTAAATCCCCCGACAAAGGTAAGGGGGGGGTGTAGACAGGGCCGGGCGGGTGGGTTAGGTAGGGGAAGGGAGGGGAAGGTGAGGGGAGGGCAAAGGAAAGTTCCCTCCAAGGCCGCTCCGATTTCGGAGCGGCCTTGGAGGGAACGGGGGGAGGCAGCGCGGCTCGGCGCGCGCAGGCTATACAAAATCGATAGCCTTGCGCGCGCCGATCCAGGATTTTAGTGGATACGCGCGGCTCCGCGCGTATCTACTAAAATCCAGCGTACTTTTGCTTGAGTCTGATGCGCAAGCAAAAGTAGGCTGATCGCGCTTCTTTTAAAATCTACCCCTTTGATTTTAAAAATTATTCATGTAAGTGTATATGCACAAGTTAAGCCCTCTGAACAGGAGGTGTAACACCTGTAAGTGAATCTCTGCACACATGTGGCCATTTACCCATGAATTTTCAAAGCAAATGTGTACACGTGTACCTTGAAAATCCTTGGTAAGTGTGCCTATACAGCTTGCACGCAGACTTCACTGCTATGTGGGGAGTTATAAAAATCAGCATAAGTACGGGTTTCCCAGGGGTTCTTCTCACATGGTCCTAATCTGGACAGATGAAGGATTTTGTATCCACAGGCATACATGGTACCTTCTGAAGAAAAATGACCAAAATTTCATTTGTTTTTCTTTGTTTCATTTTCAAAGCCTTTCCTACTCCCTTCCATCAACTACACACTCTAGGGCAGATTTTCAAAGGGGTACATGTGTAAGATACGCGCGTACCCCCCCGAAAACCTGCCCCAACCTCCCCCTGCTCCCGGGCCGGGAATTGCGCGCCGGCGGCTGGGCCGGTGTGCACAAGTCACGCCTGCCTCAGGCAGGCGTAACATTTCAAACAAAGGTAGGAGGGGGTTTAGATAGGGCTGGGGGGGGGGGGGTTAGGTAGGGGAAGGGATGGGAAGGTGCGGGGGGTGTAAGGAAAGTTCCCTCCGAGGCCGCTCCAATTTTGGAGCGGCCTCGGAGGGAACAGAGGCAGGCTGCGCGGCTCGGCGCGCGCAGGCAGCCAATTTTGCTGCTGGACTAATTGGAAAAGTGGGAATATGCCTTGCGCGAGCATGTTTTATAAGCCACTGACGTATGCACGTAAAAGCTGACAAAGTCCTATAGAAGAAACACATGTGCTAGCTTTGCGCAAGTAACCTTTTAAAATTAGGAGCGTACTTATGCATGGTGGGTGTATTTTACAGCATATGCGCAAGTGCATTCATGATTAAAAATTCCAGTGTAGGTTTGCTCACGAGGGTATGGACGCACGCGCACTTGTTTTGAGGATGTTTATTTTATCTATTCATTTATTTAAAATACTTTTTAACCCACTCTATCTATAATTCTAGGCAGAGAACAGAAGAACGTACACAATGTGCAGGAATATATCACTCTTGTGTTACAGAGCCTGTTTACCCTGTGGTAAGGGCCAAGGGCCCTTATACAGAGATGGAAAGCAATTTTAATCTGGAACTAGGGCTGTCTGGAAGATATGAAGGTAAAATGAATAGATTGAGTTCATTCCGAGAGAAGAATGAAATGTTCTTTGGTGTCAGCAGCATAAGTTAGTGTTTCACAGGCAAAAGCCTTTTTTTTTCATCAAGGATAACATTGCCTAGGGAAAGGTTGTATTTCATTGCATAGAGGCTGATAGGACAAGATGTTAGCTGATCCTGCATAAGAATAAGGCAGAACGGGCGGGGAATCTCTCATGAGAAAAGTATGAAATTCATCCTTGCATATGCTGTGCAGCTGGCTTTGAAGGAAAACAAATCTTCACAGAACTCTTTTCTGGGCAGAAATGGTTATATAGTTCTTGTACTGGCCCTCAACAGAGAAGACAACATAAGGGATGCCATTTTGCTGGGTGACTATGCTATGTAGGTTTCAGATATCCATGCATGGTGTCTCTCTAGACTGAACTAAGCACATTTATTAACACATGCAGTTTACAGTCGGTGCAGTTGTTTTCATGCTTCTGTAGTGTGGGTGGAACCTGACCCCATGACCCTTGGAAGCTTAGTGCTGCTATCCTCAAAACCTGGTGTGGAGTATAAGCAAAACTGACAAGTAGGACATGCAAACAAATGTTGGTCAGGATTGATGCAACATGTTTTATCAGGACATTACAGTTTCCAGAAATCCGGTGTTCCATGGGAAAGAAAATGGGGGGAGGGTATATATTTATGTATTAATGTCACTGACTTGTAAGAGACTTGAGCCAATAAAATACTATATCTATAGTGTTTCCCAACCCTGTCCTGGAGATGGATTTTCAGAATTGCCACAATGAATATGCATGAGATATATTTGCATACATGAGGTCTCCATTCATTCTGGCAACCCTGAAAACTTGTTTGGATAGGGGTGTCTCTAGGACAGGACAGGACTGCTACCATTGCAGTGGTTGTTCTGGATAACCCGCAGAATGTTTGGAAAAGTTATACACATGGATATTGCTGACCAATGTGAACCAGGAGTTACTACCAGCGATTTTAGACACTGAATAATGAAGGCTGTTTGCAGTCTTCCAATAGGGAAGAGAGTTGAGGGTATTCTGTCAGAATGCTTCAGATCCTGGGGACATACCTAGGAACTCTCTGGATTTCAACTGAAGACTCAGGGAATTTGCTGGGTATTTGGGCCTCTCCGTTCACAGCTCCAACAACTTCCCTTCCTCAGTAGGCCTGCAGGGAACAAGAAGAGAGGGGTGAGTCTGGAGAAGACACTGCAGACAGCATGTGGGGAGAAACTAGAACAGGACTACAACATACCCAACTCAGTCTAAAGCTGAGATTCCAGGACTTTCACTCATCTGAGGCTACAGTGAGGGTGTATAAGTCATGGAGTTGTGACATATTGGGGATGGGAGAAAAGAGAATGCTGAGGTCAGGGAGAATTCTGGGGTCCTTGGAGAGGGGAAAAGTGATGATGGAGAATGGGGGTGGGGGAGAGAAAGTATGGATTAGTGGGAGGTTGTGGTGGAAAAGAGAAAGCTATGCACTATTTCTTCCCATTCCCTTCTGTCATGGCCTAGATTCGCAGTGAAGATCCGGGTCACAAGATAACTTCCAACAGAGCTGGATAGGCCCTCACAGGTAGTAGCTGTAGGACCTGAGGCATCCTTTGTTGCAGGAAGTGAAGGCATGGTCAGACAGGCTGAGGTATGGATAGGCAGCATTCATATACAGGCAATAGTCAATCCAAAGTCAGGGCAGATAACGTTCAGGTACAAGCGAGGGTCAGTCCGAGGTTAGGGCAGGCAGCACTCAGGATAAGGTCAGGAACAAGACTGGGCTGCAAGGAGTAATCAGAGCAGGAACAGGATCAAGAAGCAAGACCTGTTCCACTCACATCCGGTGAGTGGAATGGACTTCTATATATACAGGGGTAGTGCTGACATCATTAGCCAGTGCCACAGGAAATACAGGAAGTCAGGCCTATAAAAACCTGGAAATTGTAGTGTACCCAGATAGAGTGGAGTGTAGAGCAGATGCCAGGAGCCATGCTGGAGGACCTCAATAGGCTTCAGGTTTCAGCAGTGGGACCTGGCTTGCGCGGCAGGAGCACATGGTCGATGATATGTTATACTTGCTAATCAACAGCAGTCTCAGGGTGACCACAACTCAAAAGTTCCCAGGTTATGCTTGGGTGGAGGGAGATGTTTATAGTCTCTTGTGGTATTTGTGGACAGCTGGTAGGTAATCCAGAGGTTGGGACCTGATTCTGGGTAACAGACCCATAACATTGACTTGAATAACTGAGAATTTAATCAAATTACTCTGACAATATGGAGTTGAGGAGTCGTGTACGTTTCTGGTCTCTGGGAAATTTAATGGGGACCTGGTTTAGGTTTCGATTTTGTTGTTTGGGAGTTGTGCCATGATACTGAGCTTAAAGATTGGAGTATAAAGGGGTGATTGTTCAGAGTAGATACAAGGGGTCTGGGAAGAGGATCATCAACATCCATCTACCTATGCTCATGACTTGGATGTATATAGTGCATTTCATCAAAACAAGATCCCAACATGGTTTGCAATTTTTCAATATTTCAGAAGCATAGATATAAACTTTTCTGGGCATTAAGTCTTGCAACTAATTCTGTATGGTAGTTTCTAAAGGCAAGAGATGGAATATGGAATAACATCACTGTTGCTATTACTCAATGTTAGTTGGGTAAATTGAACAGGGGTATGTGGGGCTGGGGACAAATCAACCGCCCTGGGACTCCACCCCTTACACTTGTGTCTTTTTCTCCTCCCCCCAACACCCCCAGTACAATGCTCCCCAGTTATGCTTTCCCTGTCCCCTCATTTTTCTCTCCTTTCCCCTTCCTCTCATGAGCAGGAGGAAAGAAAAGCTTCTTCTTATTTTTTATTTTTTTAACTCTTAACAATAATTGAGAAAGGCAATGTTCTCAAAAATAACAAATCTGACAAACTTAAGTGAATACACAACCATCCATTAAATGCATAATACAATAATAGTTATGCGGTGTTAAGCAGTTATTGCCTACACTTACGAATAAGGGGACGTCACATAAGGTACCCATATTCGTTCAAATTTAAAATGCGCATTTTTTAGATTAAAAAAAAAATTGTTCCATATCCGCAACTTCCTCTATTTGAGCATGCCAATAATCCAAGCTTGGATTAGTTTTCCAGAATGTGGCAATTGTGAATCGAGCAGCTAACAATAATTGCCCAACCAGCGATCTGTGCTTAACCAGGATTACAGAACCAGTCCATGTACCCAATAATCCCAAACCAGGTCCAATGAAAACAGAATATCCCAAAATATCTGCCACAACCTGAGTGACCTGAGACCAGAAAAACCTGACACTTTGACAGTGCCACCACATGTGTATGAAGGTGCCAACCTCCCCACACCCCTTCCAGCACCTGTTACTGGAATCAGGATATATTTTTGAGTAAAAAAGTGGTGTCTAGTAAATTCTATGTAATAGTCTGAACATCAGAGCCACCTTTTTTGTGGGCTGATGTCCATATAGTTTTCCAATCTCTACTAACTAGAGCCATTTAGAGGTCCAAATTCCAAATCTCAGTAAGACTGGGATGGGTCACTGTGCTGTATTTGCACTGCAAAATTCCACGATAAATAAGTGCAACACTTCGTCGGCATGCACCAGGGTCACTCAGAAAAGACTCCATACCATTCAAAGGCCAAGGAGGACTTTCCAAGTTTGTCAGCCCTGATAAAGCCTAACATAACTGCAAGTGTGATGCCAGGTCAATGTCAAAGTCTTCCACCAAGGTTTGAAAAGACTCCATCCCCTCCTCCTCCCTCTCTCCCCACAAATGCACCAGTGCGACCAAATCCTGCTCTTTCCCATGCTTTAAAAGCCAGAGAGGAGCGAGTTACAATATATGGGAGAAATTTCCTCTCCATCTATTTGGAGGAAACGAGTGACTTGACGCCAATGTATGGGCCAGAATAGGGCTTCCACTATAAACTTTGTGACACAGAGGAGAATCAAGTGGCATAAAAGGTAATAAAGCCAAACTCGCAGCATCAGCCTGTTCCCTCTCTAGAGCCACCCAACTCATGTCCATATCACAAATCCAGGCTTGTATACACACCATCCTGGTGGCCCAGTAGTAAATCTGAAGGTTAGGCAGGGCCATACCTCCTTGCTGCTTACTCATCCATAACTGACTTAACTTAATCCTGGCCGGTTTGCGATGCCAGATTAATCTGCCCATCAGACCGTGCAGATTAGAGAAAACTCTGTTAGGTACAACACTTGGGACATGTTGAACCCGATACAACAGGCTAGGCAAGATATTCATCTTAAGCAGGTTAATTCTACCCACCCATGAAATGGGCATGTCACTCCAAGTCTGCATTGTTTTCTTAATATCCCCGATAAGTCCACCAAAGTTTTAAGCAAACAGACAATGGAAATCTCTGGGGAAGTATATACCGAGATACAGGAACCCATCATACATGACAAAAAATTACATAAACAACTCGGGATCACCATTTTACTGTCAATAGGGAAAATTTCAGACTTATCTAGATTAACTTTGTATCCAGAAAGAGCTCCATATTTGTTAAGGAGACTTAAAAGAATCAATCCTGACACAGAAGCGTTTGACAAGTAAATCAAAACATTGTCTGTATAGAGTGAAATTTTCTGTTCCCTGCCAACCAGCTTAATACCACGAATTCCAGCATGCTGCGTTATGGCTGCTGCCAATGCTTCAATCGCTAAATCAAAAAGCAGGGGGACAATACTCTGGCAATACTAATGTATGAAGTCAAAGATCTGTTGATCAAAACTCACGCTTTGGGACGGCGGTACATTGTCCAGAACCATGCAAGGAACTGATCTGCAACCCAGCATACACAAGGGTCCTAAACAGGAAGGCCCAGCCCAGCCTAACAAAAGCCTTTTCAGTATCTAGTGACATAACCAGCACTGGCTAACCCCCTCACTGAGCCATATGCAAAATGTTAACTAAACGTCTTGTCTTAGCGGAGGAAACCCTACCACTAACAAATCCAGTCTGGTCTTTATGAACCAAATTGGGCAAGACCACCTCCAGCCACATCTGCAACCCTTTTTCTAAAATCTTCAAATCCAAATTTACTAAAGAAATGGATTGATCAGAAGTATCCTTCCCCTTCTTAGGGATAAATAATAGCATCAGCCATGTCATATAATGCCTTATCCGACTCCCCAGCCCTCTGGAACATAAAAGAAGAAAGGGAGTCATATCCAGAAAATACGTCTTATAAAACTCCACTTGAAAGCCATCTGGCCTTGGACACTTCAAAGAGATAGGGACCGCAAGCTTACTCCTCCAGCAACCAAAGCAAATCAAGACATTCTAAGAATTCTGTAATGTCCTCTTTTGGTGGAGAATCAGGCAAACTATAGAGATTTGATAAGTATTGTATAACAATTGCTCTATATCTCATAAGAACATAAGAAATTGCCATACTGGGTCAGACCAAGAGTCCATCAAGCCCAGCATCCTGTTTCCAACAGTGGCCAATCCAGGCCATAAGAACTTGGCAAATACCCAAAAATTAAGTCTATTCCATGTTACCATTGCTAGTAATATCAGTGGCTATTTTATAAGTCAACTTAATTAATAGCAGGTAATGGACTTCTCCTCCAAGAACTTATCCAATCCTTTTTTAAACCCAGCTACACTAACTGCATTAACCATATACACTGGCAACAAATTCCAGAGAGTTTAATTGTGCGTTGAGTGAAAAAGAACTTTCTCCGATTAGTTTTAAATGTGCCACATGCTAACTTCATGGAGTGCCCCCAAGTCCTATTATATGAAAGAGTAAATAACCGAGACACATTTACCCATTCTAGACCTCTCATGATTTTAAAGACCTCTATCATATCCCCCCTCAGCCGTCTCTTCTCCAAGCTGAACAGTCCTAACCTCTTTAGTCTTTCCTCATAGGGGAGCTGTTCCATCCCCTTTATCATTTGGGTCACCTTTCTCTGTACCTTCTCCATCGCTACTATATCTTTTTTGGATGCGGCGACCAGATTTGTACACAGTATTCAAGGTGCGGTCTCACCATGGAACGACACAGAGGCATTATGACATTTTCCGTTTTATTCACCATTCCCTTTCTAATAATTCCCAACATTCTGTTTGCTTTTTTGACTGCCGCAGCACACTGTACCGATGATTTCAATGTGTTATCCACTATGATGCCTAGATCTCTTTCTTGGGTGGTAGCTCCTAATATGGAATCTAACATTGTGTAACTATAGCATGGGTTATTTTTCCCATTATGCATCACCTTGCACTTATTCACATTAAATTTCATTTGCCATTTGGATACCCAATTGTCCAGTCTCACAAGGTCTTCCTACAATTTATCACAATCCGCTTGTGATTTAACTACTCTGAATAAGTTTGTATCATCTGCAAATTTGATTACCTCACTTGTCGTTTTCCTTTCCAGATCATTTATAAATATATTGAAAAGCAGATCCCTGAGGCACTCCACTGCCCACTCTCCTCCACTGAGAAAATTGACCATTTAATCCTACTCTCTGTTTCCTGTCTTTTAGCCAGTTTGTAATCCACGAAAGGACATCGCCTCCTATCCCATGACTTTTTACTTTTCCTAGAAGCCTCTCATAAGGAACTTTGTCAAATGCTTTCTGAAAATCTAAATACACTACATCTACCAGTTCACCTTTATCTACATGTTTATTAACTCCTTCAAAAAAGTGAAGAAGATTTGTGAGGCAAGACTTGCCTTGGGTAAAACCATGCTGACTGTGTTCCATTAAACCATGTTTTTCTATATGTTCTGTGATTTTGATCTTGAGAACACTTTCCACTATTTTCTGGGCACTGAAGTCAGGCTAACTGGTCTGTAGTTTCCGGATCGCTCCTGGAGCCCTTTTTAAATATTGGGGTTACATTAGCCACCCTCCAGTCTTCAGGTACAATGGATGATTTTAATGATAGATTGCAAATTTTTACTGATCTGCATCTATTGCGTTCGTGCCTCTTCTCGTCCCTCTCTCCACCCTACCTTGGGAGCGACTCCCTTCGGCTCTGACGGACAGATGCAGCCACGGCATCTCCCTGCCTCTCGGTCCCGGTGTCCCCGGGCTGGCTTGACACTACGGATCCTCCATGTTCCTGATGACATAAGGACGCGCACGCTCCAGACTTTGTACCAGCAAGGGCGCGAACCTCGGGGGCGTCCCCCCGTAGTGATGTAATCCATTTCCACTTTAAAAGGTGTTTGCTAACCTCTAACAAGTTAGCAAGGAACTCCAATAGGACTTGCTTCGGCAGTCCACGATACTTGCACCAACGATCCGAGTCAGCTAGGGGAAGCCATCCCCACTGCTTGGCCTTTTCAAACTTACCAGGAGTACCCGCTCCATGGGGGCTCCGCTCTCTCTTCTTGATTTCAGATTGCCAAGACAGGATCCGGTACTCGTTCCTCAAGGGCCTACGTCCCTGAATACTCAGAAGACTCCTCATTGCCTGGAAGCGATTGCAGACGTGAACACATTGAGTTCTATTGCAGATAGGAATCAGTACTCGCTCCACAAGGGCCTACATTCCTATAGCTCTGAAGACTCTCTTCCGTCCAGATGTTATCACGGAGATCGAGAGTTACAGTGGCAAGATCACAGATAGGAACCGGTACTTGCTCCATGAGGGCCCATGTTCCTAGAATCCTTTACAGACTCTCTTCTACTCTAGAAGCCATTTCATATACAGCTATTGTGAGTTCTTATTACAGACTGTTTAGAGAAACCAGTGCTCGCCTACGGCTCCTGTTCCTGAATATACTGAAGACTCTCTGTGGCATAGAGACCATTGCAGACATCTACTATTGTGAGTGTACCATCTTGTATCCAGTATACCCTATCTACTCACTACTTCTAGTCTCTCTCTACAGCTCAGCGACTCAGAGATTATTATTCCAGTATCAGAAGGACTTCAGCCCTGACGAACACATCGACTCACTACTGCCACTCCTGGTGGTCCAGCTTCCAGCATAATAAAGAACTATTATGTTTATCTCATATTCTAGCCTAGCCGGTGGTTCCTCTCAGGATCTCCTCCTGGGGGCGCTGTCATCTGCCATTGGCCCAGGGATTCACCATTTCCTCCAAGTGGTCATTCCTTACACTACTGACCCTGTGGGGGCTAACCACTACCGACCACTAACACTGCTCACGGAAGTATTACATAGATAGCTACCTTCTCTTTCTATGGGACTTGCCAGCAGCCTATATATAACAGATTGCTACTCCGTAGCAGAAGCATGATAGATTGCTATATCTGTAGCGAAGTACAATATATCTATTGTTAGCTCCTCTCCTCAGAAGAGTATCATTGAACAGATAGTCAACTCCTCTTCCCTGGGGATCTGGTGCTACCTCCTTCCTTACAGGAGCATCTACAGCAGTTCGCTAACAGATTACTATCTCCAGTCTCCTGGCAGGGTAAGCACTACAGATAGCTAACTCCTCCCCTCTGGAGGAGGAGAGCGTTACAGATTATTAACTCCGCCCTCCTGGTGGCATGAGCGATGACTGATTGCTAACTCCCTAGCAAGGTCGGTAACAGATTGCTAACTTCGCCCTCCTGGCGGCGTGAGCGACAACAGCATCTCCACTTCCTTGAGCTCTCTGAGCCGCTTCCCCACCAAGATCCTGGAGTATCCACAAGAAGAATAGCAGCAGGAAAAAGAATCCTTGCTTAGGATGTGAACTTTGTCTTGATAGCGGTGGACCTGCATGATAACTGTGTGGGCGCCTGCCCAGCCCCGGAGGTGGAACGAGCATGAGATGTGCCTTCTCGATTTTAACTTGGCCTCCCTTCACAGCTAGCCCCAGGGAATCGGGAGCCAGCATTCGAAGAAGGCAGTCAGGTCGGCACCCTCTTCACCCTCTGGGAAACTTACCAACTGGATATTTCAACGGCACCCACGATTCTCCAGGTCCTCGATCTTTATCAAGCGCTGCCATGAGCTGCCGCTCCAGCTTATCTAGTTTCCTGCTGGTATTCATCGCAAATATCTCTAGATCTATCCACGTCTCCATCACCTCAAGCTTAGAGGAATTCTCCTGCACAGAAGCAACAAGTTCACTATTTTTTCCACAACCACAGCAAGTTCACTGTTAATTGTAGAGGTAAGTTTTGCTGAAAAAGACTCAAACAGCTGTTTCAGTTGAGAGTTTGCATCCAATGGAGGCCACTCTTCTTCCACGGTCCGCTCATCAGCGTCATCACCCTTGCCTGCCTGCCTCCACCTTTCTTTCCCAGATTTTAGCGATTTAATAGGCTGATCAGTCCACATAGCAGGCAAGGATTTCGTAGTTGCATCTCTAGAAATCGCTGAGACTCAAAAAAAGGAATGTCTTTTCCACTGATAAGTATTTAAATCGAGGGGCCTAGAAGCTCAGTCAGGGCACATCCTCTCCCTTGCAGCTCATCAAGTGACCCCGCTTCCTAGTTCATCTGCCTCCTTCCAGTTGTGGGGCTGATGGGAACCAGAAGATTACGGAGCCCCATGTGGTCCAGTCATTATAGTGAAGCTGACAGAGGAGGAGGCAGGCACAGATAAGAAGCACTGCTGTCCTTCTGCTGATAGGAGAGAGGAAGCCAGGGAGGGGAGTGGGGAGGGATGAAGAGGCTACAGCTGCTCTGGGGGAAGGACTTTCTCTAGCAGATGAGCAGCATACCAGCTGGTCTGCAGGAAGTTGCTGATGTGTGGGGCCTTCACAAAATGCATGGCCTGTGGCAGTTACACTGATTCACTCCCCCCCCCCCCCCACTCCACTCTTGGGGCAGCCCTGAAACTGAAGTACAAACGCAGGGCTTCCCAAACCATGTCCTGGGGACCCCACAGCCAGTCTGCTTTGTGGGATATCCACAATGTATACGCATGAGATAAATGCACATACATTGGAGATCCAGTAAATGCAAATCTATCCTGCATATGTTCATTCTAGATGTACCAAAAAACCGAGCAGCTGTGGGGTCCCCAGGACAGGATTGGGAAGCTCTACATAAAAAGCTGAAGTTTTATACAGCCAAGTTCACACACAGAGGCCGATATAAAAAAAAATAAAAAAATGAGCGCCTAACATAGTTTTGGTTCTAATACTTATGAGTTGTAATCAGTTTAGGTTAACTAGTGCTTGTCTTTGTTGTAAAATGTACATTTTAATTGTTTGATTTTTATGTAGTGTATTTTCATTGTGTTTTAAGTTGTTTCTATAACTTGCTGGATTTTATACCACTTTGCTGACACTGTAATGAAGGGTAGTCAATCAAATTGAATAAATAATAATGAAAAAAACCCCTAAATTTAGACCTACAATTCAGTCACTTGTATTTAGGAGACTAACACTGAAAATCATTGCAGACCACCTTGCTTCCCCTGACCTGGCCATGCCCACTTTTTAGGGTCCTAAATTTAGCAATTCAGGGGAGATAAATTTTATTTTAGGGAGATCTCGGTGCCTAACTTCTTTTGAATAAAATAAGGCCTCAGTGACTGTGGAAGAGCAGAATTCCTTTCTATCTTGGCAAGCCATTGCAGCAATAGTCCTCTGGGATTTCGGTTCCCTTTGGTGTGCCATGCAAATTGACTAGCCAGCAGGTGTTGCTTTGATAGGATGGCCAGGGCACCCTCCCTTTCTCCCTGGGGCTCTGTTCCATCGCCTCTGCTGTGTCCCCAGGCCCCGTCAGCCGGAGGAACCGAAGTTATGTCTCGGATTCAAACTCCTCTCCCACATGGCAGTGCACAGAGCTGCCACTGGCCATCACGGTCTCCTTAGCTGCCTCATGACGGGGTCGCTTCATTTAAAAAGAAGACATTAGAGCAGTAAATGCTTTCTGATTCTTATTCTATGCAATTCATTTGTGTAGCTCTGTTTATTTCTGTCTCAAGATTTATCTTGCAGTTTGTAATTTCGAATTATCAATAAAAAGTTAAAAATAAAAGAAGACATCAGTGTTCCCCAAGTTTGGACAGTAGATATTGGATAGGGGAATCAAATGTGGGTCTCTAGATTTTCTAGCTCCTTATCCTCGCCAGCTTTCCTGTGATAACCACTGACAGAACTGTACCTGGAAAAGCTGCTTCGGCAATGTACCTACCAAACTCTACAGATCAGGAGAAGGTGGTGCTTGACATCTTTCCATAGCATTATATAAAGCAGATAATAATAAGAATGCTTCCTGCTGTTTAATTGATTCTATTATATCATTTCACCATAACACAGAATTAGAAACAGTGTGGCTTCTTAATTATGCACTGCTTTAGTGCAAATCAAGTGATTTAAATGCAGACACAGCACTAGTCATTCCAATCTCAGAAGCCATAAATTATGAAAATCTATTTCATGCTTTCCTGGGAGGAGACTGGAAAGACCTTTTGTCCGTGAAACTTTCATTTAAAATATTATATTAACACTCTATTGTGTGTTCTGGTTTGCTGGATGCCTGTTCCCCAATTTTTGGAGACCTGACATTTGTGGCATGCCTGAGTTATGCTCAGACTGCTGAAGACACAATTAACAATAATAAGGTGCCCTCCCCTAACCCATTTCCCCCAAAATGTTCTCAAAGCCGCTCCCTCTCCAGGGTGGGGAAACCTCATTGCTTGGCGCAGCGGAATCCTCAAGTCCTTCTGTGATAGGTCCAGCACTGAGGATGCAAACCCAGGGTCTTCTCTCTCGCCTTTTCCTCCCTTGCCTTTGATGACTTGCACTGCTCCCTGGGAATTCATTTATTATTTATGGCCCATCAAGGGCTTAATTTGATCCCAAGTGAAATGATCATAAAAGTTTAATGAAACTTCATGAATATTTCAGGCGGGAAGATCCATTGTTATTTACAGAAGAGCAGATCCCTGGGGGGGGGAGAGGGGCTGCTTCTCTGCTTCTGCATTGATGCCTTGAAGACGCTTTTTCTGTAAATTATTAAGCCTGGCTGTTTTTCTGTCATCTTTGATGATATGCTTAGCCAATTTTTGTGTTCATTTGCTTTGACAGTTAACCTTCTTTTCCTGTAAGATTAGATAAGACTGCACAGCCTCCTTGTTGTTTGTTTGAAGAAGGGAGCTGGCAGACACCTGCACTGACTAATGTGGAGACTTCTCAGATTCCCTGCATTCTCAACCCAGGACAATGGGAAGAAGGGAGAAAGACATTTCAAAATACCCATAATACAGATTTAATATACAGGAGTAGATTTTCATTGCTGGCAGGAAGAGTTGAGCTGTTTGGGAGAAGGTGAACCAGCTCTGCTTGGGGGCCTAGAACAAGCGAAGGCTGTGATATGAAGCAGCAGGGCCGTAAGAAGAAGAGAAATAGCTGCACAGGGGTGAGTGAGGGGGAGGAGGGGATAGGAGAGTGAGAAGGCTGCAGGGAGAGTGAAGGAGAGTGAGAGAAGTTCCGGGGAGCAGAAAGAGAAAGAGTGAGAGGGTTTCACTGAACTCCTTGGGCAGTCTGGGTGTCGATTGTCTTGCTCTTCCTTTAAGAAAACTGGAGGTGGGGAAACCAAGCCAGCAGACACATGTGATACTAAGGATATCATCAGGACTAAGAGTTCAGCAAGCAGGACAACCTTTTGAGGCACCAAGCAGGGATGGTACTATGCCACTCTGATGAACTCCTCTATGAGTCGGCAATCTCGTGAGGCCAAAAAGGAAGAATGGTACCAAAAAAACAACTTTTCTTGGTAGGTCCTTTTGTCCAGCGACTGCTCCAGATGCCATCTCTGCAAGACTATTATTCTCCTGAGCACCACTCAGACTGTACAAGCAGAAGGAAGAGGTAAGCGAATAGAAGATCTGCTCTGCATCTCCAATATAGCAGGTGCTATACGTTGGCTTTTCCACTTGCAGCTTGTTGAGGCTGCAGCCAGCTACTCCCCTCTGCACACTCCTGCTACACCAAATTCCCCGTCTCATCCTGACCCTCTTCCATCCCAGATCTCATATTGCATCCATCTCCAAGTCCAAGACTAGTAAGAAAATAATCCTTTCTATCAAAAGAGGTGGGAGGCTTCCTCCAGAGAGAGTCGGCATTTGTTAGCGATCCGACCACATCTAACTGGCAGCTTCTATGGGCAAATCTACAGCCATGTCGAGGTCCCCATGTAGTTAATCAAAACCCCTTGATCCCATTAGGACCAAGAGGCACTGTTGGGGTCTGTATGGGACAGGGTTTACTCCCGCTCCCCAATCTCCTGCTGGTGTGCCCTTATCATACCTGGGAACTCTCTGGATTTCACATAGAGATGCAGGGAATTTACATAAATTGTTGGCTTGAGAAACACTAGAAAGCTCTGGGCCTCTTTGTTTACTGCTCCAGCTACTCCCTTTTAGTAAGCCGGCGGAGAACAAGAGGGGAGAGGTAAGCCTGAAGCACACACACAGTAGGCAGTACATGGGGAGAAACTGGAAACAATTTAGGAAACAGGTGTCAAGCAAGAAAATGATATTCCACATCATATAAACAAATAAGCGTGGGAGTAGCTTGCTTATTGTGGCAGTTACTACCCCTAACAAATTAAGCCTGGTACTTCACTTTGAATGCATATCCAGCGCAGCTCACTGCTTCAACGGCAGAGGGAATGAAGAAATAGGATTTACATCCAGCCAACTAATTCTCTTACCATCAACCATACGTTATCCAGCCAGTTCTACACCTTCTCATGTAAATATCTATAGTTAATGTTATAGCTATTGTAAATATCTTCATCTAATGTTATCCTCTCCTTTTTTTCTCTTCTCCCAGTTCTATCTCCCTTGCTATTTGTAACTGCCTACTTCCACACTAATAGGTTACTCAGTTGTTCATTGTACACCCCTGTTATATGTAAACTGGCATGATGTGATTGTATCATGAATGCCGGTATATAAAAATCTTAAATAAATAAATACATCTAACAAGGTATTGATCTGAGCAGTATGAGTATACAAACATCGGGGTAATTTGCTCGATATGACGGTTACTACCTTCAAACATTAAGCCTTATACTTCACTTTGATACAGCTCCAACACTGCTCTCTGCATCAATGGCGGGGGTGGAAGGAAATTAGAATCAAAAAGCTGCCAATAAAGGCCCTGAACTCAGCGGTCGGAGTAACAGATAAGTGTGAAAGCTTGCTGGGCAGAATGAATGGGCATATTGGTCTTCTTCTGCCATCATTTCTATGTTTCTATGTCCTCAGTGTATAAGAGGGGTAGAGATGATAGGAAGAGAAGGAGGGGTAGGTAAATAAAATATCTTTAAAAAAGAATGAAGTCTTGGTAATATACTGTTGATTACTCTGGAGTCGTGTGTAAGTAACTGTCCAGATACTCTTATCTTGACAGGAGGCAAGAGGACCAAGAAAGTAAGTCTCCGGGGAAGTCTTTAATTGTTGTGCTCTTTCTAAAGAAGTAGAAATAGGTGATGTCCGTTGTGCTTAAGAGGCGTTTAGTGAAAAGAACACAGGCTCTTTCTGTACAGGATGACAAGGTCTTTCCCCTCCGTGGAATTAGTCCAAAATTCTGACAGTAGTTATATAAAGAAAGCACAAACAGCAAGAAAACAACAGAAGCATGATAAAAGCAAACAAATAAAAGGAGAATAAACTAAGCCATAAAAACCAAATAGCATGAACTAAATGTGGGATAACACTAAGTAAACTAAATAAAATGAACAATGTTTCTTTTCAAATAGAATGGGACAGAACCCCATTCAGCTGCTGGACAGCTTGGCTAGTTAGGCAGATAAACTTATTCGGCTAACTTAGCCCATATATTCAGCAGTGTGGCTGCGCTGCCTAATATCTTAAAGTCAGCAGGATAACCGGATAAGTTTATCTGGCTAAATTTAGGACAGGTCTATGGGCCCACCAGAGTTAGCCAGATAAGTTATCCAGCTAAACCTGAATATCAGATAACTTATCCAGCTAAACCTGAATAGCAGATAACTTATCCAGCTAAACCTGAATATCAGATAATTTATCCAGCTAAACCTGAATAGCAGATAACTTATCCAGCTAAACCTGAATATCAGATAAGTTATCCAGCTAAACCTGAATAGCAGATAACTTATCCAGCTAATTCAAGCCCTCCCAGGTATGTCCCCAGAACGCCCCTAACTTTTCTAGCTAATTTATTATCCATCTAAAATTGAACCGGATAAGTGCCCACATTTTCATTTAACTTCTGAGTTATTCGGCTAAATGCTTTTGAATACTCCCAGCCAGTAATACCCAAAAACAGGAATCGATAAACACACTTTAATCCTATAGTTTCAATTGGGTGATATCTTTCCAGCACTGATGGTTATCAGCCTTTTGCATATCCATCTGTCACAGGCTGCTAGCCAATCGAGTTTTAATTTGTCTCATTCAAATTTTAATTTGTCTTGCTCTAGTTCTAATGTGAGTTAATTTTGTTCTCACTTAAATTTTTTCTTTTTCTAACTCATCTTTCAGGGAATTAAAATCAAATACATACATAAATAAATAAATATATCCTGTGAAATTTCTTAATCTCTTCTTTGCCCTCTTCAGGGTCCATGGTCTCTATTCCCTCTATCTCTGTCACTGTTATGTGTGGACTCTCAGTCCTCCATTTCCTACCTTCTGATATTGTTATTATATGTGATGGCTAAGTCTTTCTGACAGACCCTATCCAGAACATTAAATTATCAAAAGGTGAAAAAAGCAGAAGGTATTCAGTTAAATCAGGGGACAGTAACTCTAAGAAAAGTGCCTTATACCATCACTGACCATAATCTCCTGTTCTGGGTTAGTGTTCCTCCTTATGCAAAACTGCTTTCAAACTCTTCTGATTAATCATCTGGTAGTTTAGAGCATATGTTCTGAACCCAGTCCTTGGGACACATCTAACCATTCAAGTTTTCAGGACATCCACAATTAATAAGAATGAGATAGATTTGCATATAGTTGAGGCAGTGCATGCAAATCTATCTCATGCATATGTATCATGAATATCCTGAAAACCTGATGGGGCTAGGTGTGGCCCGAGGACTGGGTTGAGAATCCCTGATTTAGAGGAGGCCTAAGACAGGAGCCAGTGAGTTTGAGATGTACAGCATGATCCAAAATATGTTTGGGCCTAATCATGCTAAGCAAGTGTATAATACTGAGAGAGGAAAAAGTGAGATTGTGCAGATAAGCAGGGAGGAGCACTAACAGCAATCGCAGGATGGTCACAACTCAAACATTCCCAATTATGCTTCTCTCCTTCTCATACCCATGCTTAATCACACCTTACTTCTCTCTCTTTCTCACCCACATACACAAACATTCTCTCACGCATGCTCACTCATTCGCTTTCTTCCCGCCCTGAACCCACCAGCGGAAGCAGCCTCTTCCTTGGGGCCTGCGTGGCCGATGGGACTTCTTCTTCTTTCAGCCATGCGGGGCATCACTGTTCCTGCTTCCTCTTCCAGGTGTGTGACTGACAAGTCTCCTCTTCCTTCTTCCCACCTAGACAGGCCCAGGTGATTTCCTTTTCCAGGTGTAGTAGGCTGCGACTGGAGTTTTCCGATGTTTGCCTGGAGACCCTGCAATTCCCTTCGAATTCAAGAATCTCCAGGTCAGATCCGGAAAGTTGCCAGGTATGCCGACGATGAGGGTATGAGTGAAGACTACTAAAAATAAGAGAGCGTCATTTGAAATAGAAGTACTCGGTAAGAAGGGTGAGAGTTTAGAGAGCTCATGGCCTTGATCACCCAGAAAAGCAGCAAATATATTCTGGAATAAGGATACAGTTGTCATTAAATGCCCTTGGAAACCTGATTTCAGTAAAAGATTTAATGGGTGGGGCATAGGGAGCTGGAAGAGACAGATGGGGCAGTCAGTTCACCCAGGGCACAGACCTGGAAGCAGCCCATATAGGGTCATACAAAGGGGTAAGGTTAAAGGGCAGTAGAATTGGGGGGGGGGGGGGTACTACCTGGGAACTAAAGCACCCTTCATCCATCTCTGGGCATTTCTTTTTTGAACTGGAAGTTTCCTCCTGCTCCTTTGTATTTCCATTTCAGTTAGGGCTGGATTTAAACTGAGAGCCCTTCAGCAATAGGGGGGAACTCCATCCAAGAAGTTATTGGAGATGAGGGGGAGAGGGGAACCCCCCTACCCCAGGTTTGCCCCACCTCATCTCTGAATCATGGTGCCAATTGTCCTTCAGCCCGCAGTAGTGGCAACTTAAGAAAGTAAATTCAGCCCTGGGCCTCCTGCAATCAGTTGCAAGCTCACAGGCCCTGTGGCGCCCTATCCTATGCTTTCACATGGGCTTCCTGTTACCATGGAAATCTGGGCAAGGGGCAGGTGCCACTGGATCTGTGACCACACAATGACTCACAGGAGGCCCCATGCTGAATTTACTTTTCCAAGTTGTTGCTATTTCAGGATGGTGCTGCTATACAGGACAAGCGCGAGTCTGAATTTAATATTTTGGCAACCATAGGCAGAGTGTCATGCTGTCAACCCTTTGAAGGTGTGCTGGGACATGGCCCTAAAACAGTAAGAAGCAAGCTTCTTTTTGACCTGGATAATTTGGCACTCTAGGCAGTTGCCATGTGGCCTATGCTTATTTTTTTATAAGTATTTATATACCGTTTTACCAATACAAGATTGACAAAAGCAGTTTACAATAATAATAATAAACAAATCAAAAGTTCAAATCATAGAATAAATAATAAAAACAAAGTTCGAATAAAAATACAATCTTCATTGTAAATCCGGGCCTGAAGAAGTGGCAGGCCCAAGTTGCAGCATGTCAGTGGCACCAGAGGCAGTTGCCTGAGTGGCACGTGCTTAAATCGGGGCATGAGCGCAATCAGAACCAAGGCTGGAACTGGGCCTCATGAGCCTTCATTCACAATCACCTGGGGATTTTCTCCTATTTTATATCCTCCCTGCCCCAACACACCTAGCCTGGTCATTGCAATGATGGCCCTGGGCTGGAGACCAAGCACCAGGGCTCCTTCCAGACCCCTGTGATCATGGGCCAGGGATCTGGAATGACCATGACTGCCTCACCCTAGACAATGTTGCCTCTGCATTTACTGCAGACTGAGAAAGCAGAAGGCCCGACTTGGGGATCTAACTGGAGACCTTCCGAATGGTGATGCCCAGCCCTTGCTGCCTTTGAGAATCTTTTGTTACATGAAATGCTGAAGTTTAAAAAATGTTTCTTCTTTTATAAATCATTAAAAGACTATTATACCTAGTATGAGACTTCTCTTTGAAGAAATGGTTAAGGAGGCGAAGGAGGGCTTCATGCCAAAATCCTTGAATAGTGCCAATATAATTGCACAATTGAATCTTTATTGGAAGAAATTCCTTGTGTGTTGGGAAAGAGTATAGCATAGGAGTATACTACAATCCACCTGGTCAAAATGAAGAGACAGACAGTGAAATGCTAAGAGAAATTATCAAAGCTAACCCAACTGGTAGTGCAGTAATAATGGAAGATTTCATTTACCCCAATATTGACTGGGTAAGTGTAACATCAGGACATGATAGAGAGATAAAGTTCCTGGATGGAATAAATGACAGTTTTATGGAGCAATTGGTTCAGGATCTGACAAGAAAGGGAGCAATTTTAGATCTAATTCTCAGTGGAGCGCAGGATTTGGTGAGAGAAGTAATGGTGGTGGGGCCGCGTGGCAATAGTGATCACAATATGATCAAATTTGAATTAATTATTGGAAGGGGACAAAAAATAGTTTTAAATAACTGAAAGGTGCAGCTACAAAGGTCCAGATGTATTTCACTCATTAAGAAAGATGGAAGGAAGGTCAAATGTTTGCTGGCATGGCTAAAAAAGGGAGGTGAAAGGATATTTTAACTAAAAGATCTTCATTCAAATATTGGAAGAAGGATCCATCAGAAGAAAATAGGATAAAGCATAAGCATTGGCAAGTTAAATGTAAGACATAGACAACACAGGCTAAGAGAGAATTTGAAAAGAAGTTGGCTACATAGGTGTGACAGGGTCACTATGACAGTCCGGGTACGTAGAATAAAGCCAGGAACAAAAACTCCCTGGAACCAAAGTCCTAGAAGGAAGGGGAAGAAAACCCAGGTGACACAGAGTCAAGGATATACACTGGTGGCTTCCCCTGTGACCATAGAGACAAACACACAGGTGTGGGAGGTTAAGGGAGGGACTTCCTCAGAGCCAATCAGCTGGCAGAGGGGGAGGAGTTTGCCAGGTATAAAAGACTCCCTAACCCAGCAGAGGCAGTCTCCTGCTGGGGATTGAAGGATAAGGACAATGCTACCTGGTGCTCTTCAATATTGGAACTTTAGTGCTCCTGCTTAGATGGAAGATGGATGGCTGGTGTGACTTCCAGGAAGGTGAGCTGGGAGCTAAAGACTGTTTTAATATCTGGATGTACCTACTTAAGGATATTGGTTGAGAGACTGCCAGCGGGTGGCTGTATCTGAAGGGACAAAGAAAATATCCTGAGAGATACTGTGGGAGGTGGCAGTTAGGCCCATGGGGCCAGACTTTTGAACTTTGGACTTGATGTTGTTTGGTGATCAACTTTAGATGCCAGCCTTTGTAGGGTGACTTGTTGGCTTACTGGGGAGGGCATCTGCCTTCTAGCCAGGCCGGGAGGGTTCAAACCCTGCCTGGGGAGTTGTGAGGATAAATTACAAAGAGCTTCTATTTGAGTGTTCAAGGGACCAGGAAAGCTCTCTCGGGGCTGGACCTTGGAAACAACGCAGTTGGAAGTGCACGGACTGGAGGAACCGTGACAATAGGCAAAACTCATAATAAAAACTTTAAAAAATATTTCCGAAGCAGAAAGTGTGGGAGGGAGTCAGATAATCAAGGGGTTAAAGGGGCACTTAGGGAAGATAAGGCCATCATGGAAAGACTAAACAAATTCTTTGCTTCGGTGTTTACTGAAGAGGATGTTGGGGAGATATCCATTCCGGAGATGGTTTTCAAGGGTGTTGATTCAGATGAACTGAATCAAATCACAGTGAATCTGAAGATGTGGTAGGCCAGATTGACAAACTGAAGAGTAGTAAATCACCTGGACTGGGGTCTGAAAGAACTCAGAAATTAAGTTTTAACCTATTAGAACTAAGAACATAAGAAAATGCCATACTGGGTCAGACCAAGGGTCCATCAAGCCCAGCATCCTGTTTCCAACAGTGGCCAATCCAGGCCATAAGAACCTGGCAAGTACCAAAAACTAAGTCTATTCCATATTACCATTGCTAATGGCAGTGGCTATTCTCTAAGTGAACTTAATAGCAGGTAAATTTGTAACCTATCATTAAAATTATCTGTTGTACCCGAAGACTGGAAGGTGGCCAATGTAACCTCAGTATTTAAAAAGGGCTCCAGGGATGTTCTGGGAAACTACAGACCGGTGAGCCTGACTTCAGTACTGGGAAAAATTGTGGAAACTGTTATAAAGAATAAAATCACAAAACATTTAGATAGACATGGTTTAATGGGACATAGCCATCATGGATTTACCTGAGGACAGTCTTGCCTCACAAATCTGCTTCATTTTTTTTGAAGGGGTTAATAAACGTGGATAAAGATGAACCGGTAGAGGAACTTATCCATAAACTGCCATTAATCAGTAAGGAATAGTAGCTTGAGATCTATTTAATGTTTGGGTACATGCCAGGTGCTTGTGACTTGAATTGTCTACTGTTGGAAACAGTATGCTGGGCTTGATGGACCCTTGGTCTGTATGGCATATCTTATATTATGTACCAAAACTAGGTAGAGATCAGTTAGCTATTTCACAAAATCCTATTTCTCTATTAAATATAGATGTAAAATTGTATGCTAAAATATTGACCAACAGATTGGTCTGGTTAGTGGCCAAGATAAAAGTCGCGGTGATACCGGAGGGGCTACTTTTTTGGCTTTGTCTTCCGTGTTACTACCTAGAGACTGTGATTTTACTGATTGGCGAAGCCTCTGTGGGCGACTTGAAATCTCCTGGCAACCTTCCCGCGTTTCAGCGATACAGCTCAGGCTGGACACGCCCCCAACTCGTAACGTCATCAGGGGGAGACGCTGATAAAAGTCGCGGTCATACCGGAGGTGTCGCACGCCGGGGCGTCGCGCGTCGAAGGGGCGCGTCAAAGGGGCTTGCCCCTTTGCGAGCCCCTTTGCGAGACGTGAGCGAAATTACGAGGTAGTAGATCGTGAATTATTCTAAGAAACATGGAGATTCAGAAAGTACTCGGACAGGGCCGGTATAACCCATGTTTTAATGAACGTAATGTATACCATAGATCGCTAAATATTAATAGGCATAATCTAAGCGCTATTTCTCTCACAAATATTAATATACCAATTTTAATAGCTGCAATGTCTATTGTGTATTGTAATGCCCAATCCATCAGGCAGAAAATTCCGGTTTTTACCGACCTTTTAAAAGAAAAAAAGCCAGATCTACTGTTAATAACAGAAACATGGTTAACAGAAACTGACACGGTATTATTAAATAGTCTATGTCCAAAAGACTATAAAGTTTTCTCTCTGTCGAGAACGAAACGTAGAGGAGGTGGAATTTTGGCGCTTATCAAATCTTCTTTTAATCCGACTAGAAATATTATAGTAGACACAGACCCATTTGAAATTCTTATAATTACAGCGCCACCAATGAATTTTATTATTGTATATTGCCCTCCAACTACTTTAGAGAAGTATCTATCAAATTTTTTAGAATTAATCACATCTTTAAATTTGAATCTGGAAAACACCATTTTGTTGGGAGATTTTAATATACATGTAAATCTGATTAATAAGCCTACACATGTGATTTCATTTCTGGAAGCTATGACTGGTTTAGGCTGGTCGCAATTAATTACTGCTCCTACTCATAGAAAGGGAAATACATTAGATCTGGTGTTTTTTAACCCTCAATTTATTTCTATTTCATTGGATACAGTTAAGAATGAAGAAGTTCCATGGTCGGATCATCATTTAATATCATTTAAAACTACTACGAATAATAATTCTATAGTATTACCCATTAGAAAAAAGATTAATATTAGACGAAAATTTACAAATGAGGAATTTGTGAATGAGTTTGCTAATAAATTACCAATAATAATGCAAGACTCAGTAGAAAAAACAATTGATTGCTGGAACAAAGTTATTACAGATACTTTAAATATAATTGCCCCATTAAAATCTAAGGTCATTATTAAGGAAAAGAATTTAAATAATCCTTGGTATACAGACACTCTGCATGAGTTAAAAAGATCTTTGAGAAAAAGTGAACGACGATGGAGGAAACAAAAAAAAAAATACACAAAATAAAAATATATATTTCGCTATACTGAGAAAATATAAACAAGATATAAATACAGCTAAGAAAAAATTCTTTGCTGAAAAAATTAATTTGGCCAATAACAACCCACATACTTTGTTTAATATTGTCAAGTCATTGGTGTCACCTCCAAGTTCAGATGTTCTGGGGATTGATGAAGATACCTGCGAGAAAATAGCAGGGTTTTTTCAGCAAAAAACAAATACGATTGTGGCTGAGTTCAAGAATTTACCATACCCTAATTATGCTGATCAAAACCCAGTTTATAGCTGGACCTCTTTCGATTCTGTTTCGTCTGACATTATTCAAAAAATAATAACAAAACAAAAGGCATCCAATTCCCCATTTAACCCCTGTTCGGGTGCTATTTTCAAAGAACTGGGAGACTATTGTCCAGAAGTTATATGTGCCATCACAAATCAATCATTGGAATCTGGTATTTTCCCATGTCAATTGAAGCTAGCATCAATTACGCCAATTCAAAAAAACAAAACATCTCCGATATCAGATTTTACAAATTTCAGACCAATTGCATCTTTAACATCTTTGTCCAAAATAATTGAATCATCTGTGCTTCATCAGTTGAGAGATTATTTGTCAGAACACGACATTTTACATCCAGAACAACATGGATTTAGAAAAGGTTATTCAACTGAGACCCTCTTGCTTTCATCTTTTGATACCTATATACGAGGATTTGATACTAATTCTGATTATCTCCTGATCTTATTAGATATATCAGCCGCGTTTGATACGCTTGATCATGAGATTTTATTAGCGAGACTACAAGCAATTGGAATACAAACCACAGTATTGCATTGGTTCACTAGTTATCTGGCCAATCGTCAATGTCAAATAAATTTTAAAGGCAAATCCTCGACAATTTACACGCAAAATACAGGGGTTCCGCAAGGTTCATCCTTGTCACCAGTACTGTTTAACATTTACCTTCTCCCACTATGTCAGATTCTAGCTGCACTAGATGTTCATTTTAAGATTTATGCGGATGATATCCAAATTTATGTCCCCTATAAATCTTCCTGGGCTGATACAATTTCATTATGCAACTTGTATGTTAATACAATTAAACAGTGGCTAAGTCATAGCCAACTTAAACTTAATACAAAAAAAACAGAACTTCTCTATCTGAGTGTTCTAGATGACTCTCTAAATGGTCCTCCTTCATTGATCACCCTGGGTAATGAGATAATCAAAGTTAAGAAAGTTACCCGCAATTTGGGAATTCAAATGGATACAAATCTATCTTTATCCTATCACGTTTCCAATTTGGTAAAAAATTCATTCTTTAAATTGCACACTTTGAAACGACTAAAACCTTTACTTTTCAAAAATGATTTTCAAACTGTACTTCAGTCTCTCCTGTTCTCGGGTTTAGACTATTGTAACAGTTTGTTTCTGGGTCTTCCAGACTCTGCGATAAAACCATTGCAGCAAATACAGAATTCAGCCGCTCGTCTCTTAGTAGGACTACCTATGAGATATCATATTTCCCCTATCTTATATAAACTTCATTGGCTCCCAATTAAATATCGAGTAAAATATAAGGTTCTCTCTATAATTCATTCACTAATTCATGACCATGATTCCACATGGCTCTGTACATCTTTACGGTTGTATAAACCAATGAGACACCTTCGATCAACATCTCAATATTTGCTCGATGTTCCCACAGTTAGAATAGCAAGACTCAATATGACCAGGGAGAGGGCCTTTTCAGTGGCAGGACCGCTGTTGTGGAATTCTCTCCCTAACACCTTAAGGCAAATTATTAGTCATACTGAATTTAAGAAGGCAGTTAAAACTTATTTATTTAAGATTGCATATGCTCATCTTGAAAATTGACTAACTCACTTCTTTTTAAGCCACATTTTTTGTAGCAATCTACTATTCAATTACACATTTTGAAGGAATATGGTTTATATGAGTTATATTTTTAGATTTATTATTTCCTTTCTATCTTTGACTATTTTTGTTAAAAAATTAGTATATTTATTTTATGAGTAGGGATTATGACAATATAATGTATTTTTATTCTTTCTATTTCTTATCTATACTTTTTTAAATTTGACGTTTTATTTTATTTTTATTTTTGTTTTTTCTTTGGTTAATGGCTCTATATAATCGAAATTTGTAAACCGTCTTGATCAAACTAGTTTGAAAAGACGGTATAGAAATATTTTTAAATAAATAAATAAATAAATAAAGAAGGATTTATGCAAGGGAAAAGAAGAACATAAGAACATGCCATACTGGGTCAGATCAAGGGTCCATCAAGCCCAGCATCCTGTCTCCAACAGTGGCCAATCCAGGCCATAAGAACCTGGCAAGTACCCAAAAACTAAGTCTATTCCATGTTACCATTGCTAGTAATAGCAATGGTATGGTAAGGGATAGGACTTCCTAACCTCTCCCCCCCATTTAAATAGACTTCCTTTTCCCCTCTTAATCTTGACCCTTAAAACCCTGCTGTCATGCCTGTATTTTTTTGTTTTACGACTTACATGCCATCTACAGCAGAAGTAAAGTTGCACGATAGGATTCTGGCGCGCCTGTGTGTGTTATTATTTACGAACACATCTGTTGGCCTTCCCCCCAACACACCTATGTCCCAGCCCTTTTTCAAAACTTTTGACTTGTACGTGTACTGGGAGATACACATGTACTTGGGCAGATTTAAAAAATCAGCTTGGCACACGCTGGCCCAACATACTTGTGTATATCCTGGTTTTGTTGCGTGCTGGGCTTTTAAAATTCACCTATTATTGTTCATGGATGATATTCTTCTGTTTCTTCCAAAGTCTAAAGAATATCTACCTAAAATATTTAATATATGGAAGCTTCTCAGGATTAAAACTAAATCTAGATAAATCAGAGGCTTTAGATTTGCTAGGAACATTACAGGATACTGGGGATCATTTTCTACTAAAATGGGCTATCAAATATTTAGGGCTGTGGGTTCATAGAGAACTGGTTAAATGTTATGATTTGAACATTATGCCCTTTAACCATGATTTCAGAAAGAAACTGCACTTCATCATATCATTTCTTGGGTGCATAGCATTAGTTAATATGATTTTATTACCAAAATTATTGCATGTATTATAAATGATGCCCTTAATGTTATGGTCCCGGGCCGTGCCCCGGGACCTCCACTCACCTCCCGGCCCGGTCCGGCCGCGGGAGTCCCTCCAGCCCGAAACGCGGCCTACCACGGCGCTCTCCCTGCGAGGGAGACGTCGCTGACGATCCGTGGCTGGCCCCGCCCCTAGGTGTGCGCGTGCGCCAGGGCTTCAGTCTTAAAGGGGCCAGCGTGGGAAACTCAGGGACAGCCTCCCACTGACGTCGGACGCTGCCGGGTTATTTAAACCCGGCAGTCACTGACATGCCTCACCTTGCAACGAGGTTCACTCAGTCCCCTGAGTTGCTAGTTGCTGCGTTGGATCTTGGATCGGCTCTTCTACTTCTGGCTTCCAACCTGGCTTCGTCCATTGACTTAGTCTTCGCTCCCGCTCCTGGTTTTGGTTTGGACTTCTGGCTTCTGACCCGGCTCCGCCCATTACTGTTTCCAGCTTCCGCCCCTGGCTTTGACTTCGGACCTCTGACTTTGGGCTTCTGACCCTGCTTCGTTCCTGGACTCCAACTTCTGTTCCCTCCGCCTCTTCAGGTATCAGGTTCTTGCTGGCCCAGGGGATTCTCCTAAGTCCCAGCGGCTCGGGCTCCTCCCAGGGGAGCCGCGGGCTTCCGAGGGTGAAGATTCTTCCAGCCTCCTGGGTCCTACTGTCCTCATTGACCATCTCTTCAACCGCTTCCTGGATCCTTGGTCGCAGAGGGTCCCACCTAAGTCCAAGAGGTCCGGGTCCCTACGGGCTCCTCCTGGGGGGACCTCAGACTTCCAGTGGTGAAGTCTTCTCTGGAGTCTCTCGTCAGCACCGCATCCTGGCTGCAACACTCACTGTGGGTCCCCACAGTGCTACATCTGCAGTCTCAGTCTGCCCAAGGGTCCACGACCATAACACTTAATTCTTCGCACTAAAGATAATAAGCAAATTCTACAGAATTGTTCGCAATTTCTTTGGAAGGGGAAAAAAAAGCTAAACTTGCCATAACTAAACTGATGGTTCCCAAGATAGAGGGCGGTTTAGATTTCCCAAATATTAAGTTTATTGCACTCTGTGGGAGGTTGGGTTGGAGGCCACACAGGATTCTCTGATATTGTAGCAGAAAATGTACCACTGGCCTTCTCTTTTGGTGTTGCTAATAGGGAACTCACATTTTTCACCAGGTGAGGATGGCAAAATATTTCAATGAATATCCCTGCAAACTAGTACTGTACAGGATTTTACAGATTTCAAAATGAAAAGGAACAGACCTTTTCATATTGTACTGAACAGCTGGGTTTTAAAACTAAAGATGAACTAATTTACCTCCAAATACAGAGTTTTGTTACTAAAAGATTCCAGTTGTCCTCAGTGATTATACACAATGGTTCCATTCAAAGGCTTACACATATCTTTTGGCATAGTAAATATATTTTGTCTTCACTGTACAAGTTCCTTCATTCGATCATGACATATCATTTACTAGATTCCTTGGCTAAAATATAGAGTACAGATTTAAAAATTGATCTTATGGAAGAAGATATCCTTGCTTTAAAGATACACTGTATAAAAGTGTTGAATCCTTGTTACGTGAACTCCAACTGCACACCTTATATAAAACTATTTTTTCTGCATATAGAGCCTTCAAAGTGGATATAGCACCCAGAGCCTCATGCTTAAAATGTAGTTAGACTAATGCAACGATTATGCATGGTTTATGGGATTGTGCTCTCATTTTTTCCTTCTGGGGTACAGTAATGACTCAAGTCTAAAATAGTTGGATACTCGATTTTGCCCTCGTCAGCACTATGTATACAGGGCTATGATGCTGATCAAATGATAACAAATTGTTATGTTTTTGCATAGATGTGAACCCTGAGTCAGGATGAGAGATGTCTCCGCCCACAGGGAGGAGTCTTGTGGGCCTCACCGTCGATGGGCGTGGTATCAGCGAAGTAGGACACAGCTGTATGATAGACTTCATTATGATGGAAGGAAAAGCAAACCCCGCAGAGCGGGGACTGCAAATAAGTAGAGTTCTGAGCAATGGGCATGCCCAGGGTGATACCACATATGAGAAGATCCGGTAGTGGCCTACAGAGCAGGGTACGCCAGGAAGTCCTTTCAGTTGAGTAGATATTACCTCAGAAGTGCAGATCCGGCAGTGGCCCGCAGAGCGGGGTACGCAGAGGATGACTTTACTGAAGAGAGGTGTAGGAACCCAGAAGTGGATCTTGTAGTTGATATGGCAATACCCTGCAGCACAGGGTGTACTGGAACAACTTCTACTGAAGAGAAACGGTAGTGGACTGAGGCACGGGGTACACCGCAGAGAAGCGTCAAAGCTTGTATCGCTGAAGTCTGTAGAAAGGTACTCACAGTGGTAGCTCCAGGAGAGTGACCTGAGAAGCGGGACAGGTCGTAGTCCAAGGCAGGAAGGCCCTCCAAGGAGCGGATAGCCAGGAACACGGAAGGGACCCCGAGGAGCGGGTACACAGAGCGTCCACAAACCAAGAGCAAGTCTGGAACAGGAAGTCCAAGAATGGAGCGGATTCAGCAATGAGGAAACTCCTTGCTAACTCGTAGTAGCAGAGGGCTGGTCAGCTTAAGTACAGCAGCGAGTTGACGTCCACGGGAGTGGAGTCCCGAGTACCCGAGGTTCCTGCCATGACGTGTACAAAGGAGGCCCTTGCACGTGTACGCGCGCCTCAGGTGATTTCGGAGACAAGATGGTAGTCGGCAGTGCCCACGTCATCCCAGGGACGCCGGGGAGGTCGGCGTTGGTTAGCGGAGGCCGCCATTCTTTCTAGGATTGATGGTGCAGGGAAAAAGGAGGTGAACATGAGAGGTCGCAGCCGTCTGCAACCGGGCATAACACTAATATCAGGCCTTATTATGAAAAAACATAACATAATAATAATGCCTTATTATGAAAAAATATATACTGCTTAAATGGATGGCTAATCCAGCTCCACATATGGAATTGTGGCACATGACTATAATAGATCTATTGTGTTTAGAACTAAAAACTGTAAATTTTAAGCCAAAATCTTTTCTTGGGAAATTTAAGATTTGGAATGCATTTATTCTGTGGTTACCCTTTGATACACACACGCATATTATTATTTAAGATTGAGGGTCATGGAATTTGCATGATGTGGCTCCAAAAACATTGGACTGGCAAGCTTTACTGTATTATGTTGAACCATACGATTCTCCTTTGTCTATGGATATTTGGGGGAGGGGGGTGTATTTTAGTTCTATATTAGCTGCAAACTGGTTGTTGAACTTGCTGTTTTAAGTGTTGTAATACTAGTGTACAGAAAAATCAATAAAATATTATGGAAAAAACAAAGAAAAAACCTTTTCTTCGGTTGATTCGCTGGCATTAGGTGACAGATGGTCAAGGTGTAATAAGGTCTCTTGATGTTGAAATGTTCCCAATTTCAATAGATAAAAAGAGCCCACAAGAATCAGGGGTTGATTAAGTCCTGTATATACTTATTGTATCAGCTTAGGCGTATTAAAAATGTATAACCCGCATACATCAACAATTTTTGTAGTTCTCAGGGGCACCTGGCAATTTATCTGTTGTTGAGAATATTACGATCCTGTGGCAGAAGGAGTGCTCCTGGCCTTTTTCTTTTAATTTTGTTCTGTGCATCCTTCATTGTCAGTGGAGACACATTCTCTCTGCTCTTTCAACTTGGGCGACAAGGTCAGTAAACCCATCACTCTACATCTGCCCTCCAAAGTGAGTGTCATGATTTGTGTTTCCCATCAGCGTAACATGAACCCAATTAATTAAAGGGATATGTGCCATTTAGGTCACATTAATTCTAGAAATCAGTCTTCTCTTTGGTGCTTACCCTTGAAGAACACATGATCTGCTAGGAAGTAATTATTTTCCCCTTCCTTTCTCCTTTTTCCTTCTAGCTCAATGAGAACCAGGGCTGGGATCCTCGCATTAGTAAGCCTTCATTCACAATCACCTCTGTGATTTTTCTTCTAAATTACATACCCCCACAATGTACCTAGTCTGGTCACTGCAGTGACAATCCTGTGGCCAGGGCGCCATGCAAGCAGAGCTCATCCCAGAACCCTGCCATCATGGGCCCTGAATCCAGCCACTAGGTGTCGCCCCTGAGTGATGCCCATATCTCTCTCCCCCAAGGGGGCTGTGAACATTGCCTCTGCAGCATCACCTGCTCCAGGAATCAAACCAGGGACACTCTGCATGGCAGAGTGCAAGGCTGGGGTTAGATTGAGGGAGCAAAACTATCCCTGCACCAGCTTCAAAGTACCTGCATTCCCCCATCTGCCTGAATTTTCAAAGGGAAGCTCCACAGCAAGTTTTGATGTAGGCCTGCATATACAAAGTACAGTGCAAGCCCCACAAGCAGTATAAAAATTGCTAAGCAGTGAGTACATTTTCAAATGGGGTTATGTGTGGAAATGAGCATATATGCACATAAGAAGCCTGTATTTGCGCATACGCTTTTTTATAAACCTCAAAAGTACATGCACATTTTTGGTTTCATGTGCAGATTTACCTGAGAAAAACGGGGCAGTCTAGGGGCATTCTGGGGCGGGGTCAAGAGATAAGCACAGAAGTTGCTATTTTCTAACAGGGCAATACAGTAAAGTGCGGCCACGGTTACCCTGCTCCTAACCCGCTTTCTACTCACTTTTCGGCCGCGTTAGTCCAACCCGCGATACACTATCCCCTTTAACCCATTCTTACCACCTCTTTAAATCACCGGGTAACCCCTTCCGCCTGCGGCATGTATATTAGATGTAAACAATCGAATTGGCTATTCCCTCCCATACAGTAACGCGCGCCCCGACTATCGCTTTTTTAACCTGCCGTTTTGCCGCGCATTTAACCTGCTAACTTACCGCCTACCCTTACCCCTGTTAGAGGGAATAGCATATGCAAACATATGCGCGTATGTTAGGGAGCAGATAAACATGTATTTCATAATCTGTGTGGACCAGATATGTGCAGAATATAAAATACTATAGTAGATCTCTGCATGCCCATATATGGGTGTGCGTGAAAGTTATCCTTCCTGTGAAATAACTGAAAGTATCAATATAAAGTCAGAAAATATTCTTTGATGTGGCACATTACAAATATATATAATGCGAGGTGGAACAAACAAGCCTCGATAAGCAAACACTGTGCTAAAAATATCAGGGATCTGATATGAAAATGAAAAAAAGAATGTTATGCTGTACCTAGAAGGTGAACATGTTATATAATCATGAATTTAACACTTTTTGCTCATGGTAGATGATGCTTATTAATTTCCCAGCCAAACAATTTTGGAAATAATATTCACATTGTTGACTGGATATATCACTGAAGTGACAGGACACAGATCTGCCATCTTTTTTTTTTGATCTTGGATTTCCTCCTGCTTCTCTGGGGTTCCAGCTCAATCGGAACCAGAGCTGGGATTAGGGTTGCCACCTGGCTCCATGTCATAAGGAACAGGCTAATCCAGTTCTGTTATCCTATTGATTGTAGGGACTTGTAGTTCTGATTGTCCCATTCATTTCCCTGGGACAGTTAGAACTACATGTCCCTGCTTGCAATAGGGCAAAACCTGGACTGGATTAGCCTGTTCCTTATGACATGGGGCCTGGTGGCAACCCTAGCTGGGATACAGAACCAGAAGCCTTCATTTGCACCTATCCAGGCAATTCCTTCCCCCCACCCCTATTTTGTCCTTCCAATCTACTTTTAGTCCATTCATTGTTCCTTCTGGAACTCTGATCCTGGACCCTAAATCTGGCCCCTAGGTGTCGCCATTGTGCAATGAGTGTGACTCCTCCCTCCTCCCCAGGGGCTGTGAATGCTGCTTTCACAGCATCTCCAGCCCCACCCTGCCTGGGAATCGGAAGACCTGAGCTGGAGATCAAACCCCACATACAACACTGACTCTGACCCTCTAGACCGGCCCATACAGCTCCCATCTCCATATTCTCTGACTGTTGTTCTATGACCTACAGGACATCAACTGGTAGTTTGTTTCCAGTACCCGAGTCAGTACAGTTTTCAGATCTCAGTGGACGGGACTCCACATCATGGAAACCATTATCACACTTGAAACTGAGTTGGTGGGCTCAGCCCATTCTGATCAGTATATCCATCATCCGAACTACCATCACGTGTGCTCCCATGTTTCTAACCACGGAAAAGCTATAGAAAACTCAGGCTGGCCATGGGGAAATCAGGGCTCTGCCATTTAAAATAATAGAACCATTACAGGTTCAGTCCAGGGTTAACTGCAAGCAGGTGCAGCTTTTCCGTGGGTGACCATGAAGCGAGCGCCCTAGCTGACAGTCTCACTGAAGAGACCAAATGACTTTAATGGACATGGAAACTGAACTGAGACATCGGTGCAGAGGGAAGCTGGCACCGTGATCGGTATGTATTTTGTAGGTATTTATTTATTTATTTATTTAAATAAATACCTACAACAGTTTCACTGTTTCAGTTAACTGTTTCAGTTAAACCTATAACAGTTTAAACAGTTTACTGTTTAAACTGTTATATGTAAAGCCTGTTGCTAATTTATTGTTTCACTGTAAACCGAGGTGATGTATATCTATACGTACCGCGGTATAAAAGAATCTATAAATAAATAAAATAAATAAATAAATGTTTTATATACTGTCATTCCATGTGAGAATCACTAGTTCATAACGGTTTACAGGTAAAACATTCATAAATATAAAAGACAAGCTGTGCTGTGTATGCAGTGCAGCGATTATAACTTGGGGGGGAAGCGCACGAGAAGGACGGCAAGAAATTAAAAGGGGGGAGGGGAAGGCTAGAGCGAGAAAAGGCGGGAAGAACAGGCTAGGAAGGGGAAGGGAGGGGGGAAGGGAGACTGGCAGTTGGAGTGAGGGTTCTAATAGGAGGCACCGATTGGGTTGCAGCGGATGACGTCAGAAGGCAGGCATCAGAATTGGGCGGCAAGCAAGGAGGGAGGAGCACCGGAATCTTGTCCCGCCCGCCCTTGTATTGGAGAATGTTTATTAAATGCTTTGAAGTGATGTTTGTCGCAGTGGTGGCGGAAAACCCGAGCCCAGGTTATGTTGTAATGTACGGGGGGAGGGGAATTTGGTTGGTGGAGGGGGCAGAGTGCCTTGTGTAGTTGGGGGGGGGGGGGGAAGGCTGCTACACGTGAGGACCGGAGAACCGTGGGGCTAAGGTTCCCGGTATAGCTTGCTCTCGCTGGTAGGAGGCGGAGCAAGTGGAAAGGGGGGAAGGGAGCTCCACCATTGGGGTTTAAGGTGGTGGAGGACACGAAAAGGGTGGGGGAGGGGGGGGGGTGTGGCGGAGGGGGATTTTGTTAAAGTTAAAGTCAATGTAAGGGCTCGGGTTAGATTCTTAATAAACTGCGGCCTATTTTAAAAGCCAACAGATAGTCATGTATTTATCTGACGGGAATCGAGTGCAGTGTCTTCCCTCCCAATGTTATGAGTTTTGCAAGGTGGATAAACGTGCATAGAAACGGAAGTAATACAATGGTAGACAGCTAACATGAAAACAGAGCCAGGTTATAGGGGTTTGCGAGGGGGTGGCTATTGTTCAAGATTTATTTAGGTTATCTGAGTCATGGGGGTGTTTCTGTCAAGCAGAAGGCATTTTTGAATAGCCAAGTTTTAAAGTCGCTTTTGAATTTCTTTTTATCTGTTAATGTTCGAAGTTCTTCTGGCATGGAATCCCATAGTTTAGGGCCAGCAATAGAAATCCCTCTGTATCTAGACAGGTGGAGAGCTTCAGTGTCCAGAGCTGTCGAACCAAGATTTCAGGAGCAGACAAGTGAATAAATAATTCCAGAGCCAGGCGAACATCACCCTGCTTTCGAGTTTGATGGAATTCTTGGATCCTCCCACAGATCCGTCGGGAAATTTTCATGAAGTTTTCCAGGCAAATTTGAGAAAAAGTCCAACCCTGGTTGCTGAAATCTGATGCAGATTTTCTGGGACTCAGAAAAAAGTGTTGGATCTTTGCAAAAAAAAGTTTTGACAAACTAATTTGGGGAATCTGCTGCAATTCTTGCAGGCTCGGCAAATTAGTATGCATATTAATTATTTTTTTGTAAAATTTTCCCCATTTCTTCTCCTGTGTACTAATACTATCACTAAGGGAAGTGACAGAGCTGTAGTTGTCCACACAGAGATCCATATGGTTTTAAGCCCTGGACACTATGTGCACCTACCTGCTGTCACACACACTGTCTGTGCAGACTGGGCAGCAAACACTGAAAAGTCATCTTTATTTATTTGCTGTCAGGCTTCTTATTTGCCCATTAGCACCATGCGCTCCCAGGGTGAGAAACAACAGCATGATAAAATTCTTTTGCAAGAAAAAATCCAGAAAAGAGTAATAGAAAAAATAAATGAAAAAAATTAAACTGCAGTGATAACATTTCTGGCAGGTCAGAAAATGCCTTAGAAATCTCGTGTTGGCAAGAGGCTGGGTCCAGTATCTGCTCGTGCTTGAGTCCTACCCTGCCGGGAAACCCACACAGTCCTGTGCATGCAATTCTCTGACTGCACTGATACCCCCTCTCCCAAATGATGCATTTCGATGAAAATTGCCAATTTGGTCCCAATCTGTAACAACAGCCTCCGGAGATGGCTTTTCTAAATTGCTTGACCTTTTGCTATTTCCTCCTGTGGGAGCACCTGCTGCGGTTTCCATACAACTAAGCACAGCATAACGCTGGGAGCAGGTGCAGCCAGCTGTCCGCTGTTCAGATAATTAACAGAAATGAGAGGGGGCCAGAGTAGCAGCACCTGAAAATGGGGAAATGCATCTATTGTTCCTCCTTCCATTGCAGATGCAGGGCTAGGTCCTCCCTGTCTCTGCACTTACTACATTTTGAAAAATGTGCCATCTATAATATGCAAATAAATCCAGAGTGATTATGTTAAGCTAGAGGAGCCAAACTAAAGCAATTAGCACCATATAATTCTTTTCACTTCGCTTGTTATATAGTTTTACATTTCAGCTTATGATTATTATTTTTATGTTTGAACATTATTGGCTATGTTGTGAATGTAGTATCCTGTTTTGTTGGTTCATGAACATAGAAACATGACAGCAGAAAAAGACTGTGTGGCCTATCCAGTCTGTCCATCCATCCAATTAATTTAGCATCACTTCCTTAGAGATCCACCTGTATTTATCCCATGCTTTCTTAAATTCAGATACTGTTTTTATCTCCCCCACCTCTGCTGGAAAGCTGTTCCACACACATCTACCATCCTCACTGTAAAGAAATATTTCCTAAGATTTCTCCTGTCTATCCCCTTTAAACCTCATTCTAGAGCCTCTTTCCATTGAACAAGGTTCATCTCCTGTGCATGGAAACATTTCAGATGTTTGAATGTCTCTCTCATATCTCCCCTATCTCGCCTTTCCTCTAGGGTACACATGTTTAGATCTTTAAGTCTATCCTCATATGTTTTAGAATGAAGGCCAATGATCATTTTAGTAGCCATCCTCTGGGCCGACTCCACCTTTTGAAGGTGCGGTCTGCAGAACTGTACACAAAATTCCAAGTGAAGTCTCTCCAAGGATCTATATGGGGCAATATCACCTCCTTTTTTCTGCTGCTCTCCCTGTGCAACCAAGGATATTTCTGGCATTTGCCATTGCTTTATCCACCTGTTTGTCCTCCTTAAGATCATCAGATACAATCACCCAGATCCCGTTCTTCCTTTGCGCTTAGAAGAATTTCATTTCCAATACTGAACCTTTACCTTGGGTTTTTGTATCCTAAATGCATTACTCTGCATTTTTTAGCATAAAATCTTAGCTGTCAGATCTTAGACCATTCCTGGAGCTTAGCTAGATCCCTCCTCATTTTCCTCTGCTTTCTGGCCATCCACCCTGTTATGGATTTTGTTATTGGCAAAAAGACAAACTTTCCCCAATAACTCTTCCATTATGTTGCTCACAAATGTTATGACCATCGGTCGCAGGCAGCTGCGACCTATTCAACTCACGTCATGTGCTGCCCTGCTCTTCTCTGCGGGCCTACTCGCGGCTGGGGCTGGTTGCTGCCGTCGCATTCCTCCAGGTTCCCAGGCTCCGCATGGTGGCCGGGACGCCAACGCCACCCATGCCGACTCGGGGCCTTCCTAGGCGTGCGTGTGCCACCGAGCCTTCCTTTGAAGGCCCAATGGTGGGAACCTCAGGGGCATCCCCGATTGATGACATCCCAAGGTTGGGATTCTTAAGCACCACCTTCGCCCCTTGCTAGCTGACTTAGCAACGAATTCCTTTGCTACTGGACCTTGCTCCTGTCTCCTCAGATCCATGGTTCCTGTATTGGATCTCCCTGCGACGCTGAACTCTGGTTTGGGTATCCGCTCCTCGGGTGCCTACTGGCGCTTCAGTTGGAGACCTTGTCTCTGTACTTCCCCCGCTCCTCGGGCTAGCCTTGCACCTTCCAGAGCTTCTGCCTGCTGGCCTCCCTACTCCTTGGGGTTGTCCCTTGGAACTACCTTGCTTCTTTGGAGACTCGACTCTGCGCTTCCTCGCTCCTCGGGGCAGTGCCTACACCAGTGACTGTGCGCTTCCCCACTCCTTGGGGCAGTGCCTACATTCTACACCAAGTGACTATACTCTGCACCTCCCCGCTCCTCGGGGTAGTGCCTCTGTTTCTCTTCCAGAGATTCCACTGTGCGCAGCCCCACTCCTCGGGGCTGCTTACGTCACTACTGCAGAGATTCAACTTGGGCTGTCCCACGGAGCGGATTCTCCGCTCCGTGGGACAGCCCAAGTCTGGAGGTATTCAGCAGAGACAGCCCCGCCACTCGGGACTGTCTCTGCTGAATACCTCCAGACGTTCCTGTCTCGCGCTCCCCGCTCCTCGGGGCCTGCCTAGCGCCTCTCTCTCAGAGGTTCCTGCTCTGGCACTTGCATCTCCAGTTCTGCCTGTATACTGTGGGTTCTCTCTGAACTGTGTCTCTTACCCCGTTCTTCGGGATCCCCCTCAATACTCTCTCTACTAAGCTCCTACGATCACGTGGCTGTGACGCATGACACTCTGTTACCTCTACACACTACTGTATCTCCTGCTGCAGCTGACCTCGCCTCTCGACGGTGAGGACCTGTGGGGCTCCTCCCCACAGGTGGTATCAATCCTCACCTTGGGCCAAGAGTCCACGAAACCCACGAATACTAACAATAAAAATGTTAAAAAGAACAGTCCAAGGCCTGATCCCTGAGGCACAGCACTAATAACTCCCTCCTCAGAGAACTCCATTTACCACAACCCTTTGTCTCCTCCCACTCAGCCAGTTTCTAATCCAGTCAGTCACTCTAGGATCCATACCAAGGGCGCATAATTTATAAGTCTTCTGTGTGGAACTGTCTAGCTCTCTCTGTTAGGATCCTGCCTGTTATGCAGCCTCCCTGCCATCAGAGGTCCCCTTGGAGCTATACATGCTCTTGCTCTTCATGGTCTCATGACTCAGCAGGGCCAAGCCTACTTAACCCTGCCACTTGCAAAGTCCAGAGCCTTGTCATCAAGTCTATTTGGCTAGCTGCGTGGCCCCTTTCTTCCTCATATTACCTTGTGGCTTTCTCAGGCCTTTTGCTGTAGCCTTGCCTTTTGGCCTTTTCGACCCTCTTTCTAGCCTGCTGCCTTCAAGTATTTGCTCTGTCTTGCCCTGAAGTCCTAGACTGCTCTTGTTGGGGTTCACCAGCCCTAGCTGGGCCCTCAGCAGTAACAGCACTCTCCTTTGATTCAACTCTCTGGTCACCCAATTAAAGGAATTGATCAAATTTGTCTGACAAGATTTACCTCTGGTAAAACCATGCTGCTTCCGATCTTGCAATCCATTGCTTTCCAAAAATTGCACTGACCTCTCTTTTAGCAGCAATTCCATTAGTTTGCCCAACATGGAGGTCAAACTAACCAGCCAGTAGTTTCCCAGTCTTCTCCTTATTTCCACATTTATGAACAGGAACCATGTCTGCCCTTTTCCAGTCCTCCGGACCTACTCCATATTCTAAAGAAGCATTGAAAAGGTCAACCAGTGGAGCTGCCAGAACATCTCTAAGTTCCTTTCGAACCCTTAGATGTATCCCATCTGGCCCCATCACCTTATCTGACTTTAGAGACCATAAGGACAATTTCTAAAGCCATGTATTTATTTATTTAACAGCTTTTAATATACCGGTGTTCGTGCGGGCACATCACGCCAGTTTACAATAAACTTGAGACAGGAGGAAAATTACAATAAACAGGGTGTGGGGGATGGAGCAGGCGAGAAAGGGGGGCGGGAGTGAGGGGTATAGATGGAGGAGGAAGGGATAGCAACTGAGAAAGTAGAGAAGCGTAACCATAATTGTGGAGGAGGTATTTACAGCAGAAGGACTGCAGAAGTCCTTCTGCTGTAAAGTGGACAAAGCCATGGGGCCTGATGGGATTCATCCAAGGATATTGAGGGAGCTCAGAGATGTTCTGGCGGCTCCGCTGTGTGACCTGTTCAATAGATCCCTAGAAACGGGAGTGGTGCCGAGTGATTGGAGAAGAGCGGTGGTGGTCCCGCTTCACAAGAGTGGGAACAGGGAGGAAGCTGGCAACTACAGACCGGTTAGCCTCACTTCGGTGGTGGGAAAAGTAATGGAGTCACTGCTGAAAGAGAGAATAGTGAACTATCTACAATCCGGAGAATTGATGGACCAGAGGCAACATGGATTCACCAGGGGAAGATCCTGTCAGACAAATCTGATTAACTTTTTTGACTGGGTAACCAAGGAATTGGATCGAGGAAGAGCGCTTGATATCATATACTTGGATTTCAGCAAAGCTTTTGATACGGTTCCGCACAGGAGACTGGTGAATAAAACGAGAAGCTTAGGAGTGAGGGCCGAGGTGGTGACCTGGATTGCAAATTGGCTGACGGACAGAAGACAATGTGTGATGGTAAATGGAACCTTCTCTGAAGAGAGAGCGGTTTTAAGTGGTGTACCGCAAGGATCGGTGTTGGGACCGGTCCTGTTCAATATCTTTGTGAGCGACATTGCGGACGGGATAGAAGGTAAGGTTTGTCTTTTTGCGGATGACACAAAGATCAGCAACAGAGTGGACACGCCGGAAGGAGTGGAGAGAATGAGACGGGATCTAAGGAAACTGGAAGAGTGGTCGAAGATATGGCAGCTCAGATTCAATGCCAAGAAGTGCAAAGTCATGCATATGGGGAGTGGAAATCCGAATGAACTGTATTCGATGGGGGGGGGAAAAGCTGATGTGCACGGAGCAGGAGAGGGACCTTGGGGTGATAGTGTCTAATGATATGAAGTCTGCGAAACAATGCGACAAGGCGATAGCAAAAGCCAGACGAATGCTGGGCTGCATAGAGAGAGGAATATCGAGTAAGAAAAGGGAAGTGATTATTCCCTTGTACAGGTCCTTGGTGAGGCCTCACCTGGAGTACTGTGTTCAGTTCTGGAGACCGTATCTACAAAAAGACAAAGACAAGATGGAAGCGGTACAGAGAAGGGCGACCAAGAAGGTGGAGGATCTTCATCGCATGACGTACGAGGAGAGATTGAAGAATCTAAATATGTACACCCTGGAGGAAAGGAGGAGCAGAGGTGATATGATACAGACTTTCAGATACTTGAAAGGTTTTAATGATCCAAAGACAACGACAAACCTGTTCCATAGGAAAAAAATCAGCAGAACCAGGGGTCACGATTTGAAGCTCCAGGGAGGAAGATTCAGAACCAATGTCAGGAAGTATTTCTTCACGGAGAGGGTGGTGGACGCCTGGAATGCCCTTCCGGAGGATGTGGTGAAGACCAGAACTGTGAAGGACTTCAAAGGGGCGTGGGATAAACACTGTGGATCCATAAAGTCAAGAGGCCGCCAATGAAGAGTGGGTGACTCGCCAGAATGACGGCTACTGCCTGGAGACAATACCCTTATTCAATAAACATACACATGCTTACTGTGACTCCAACATCGCTCTAAGCTTCAACAGCAAGAGGAAATGTGGAAAAATGGATTTACACTCACAAAGAGGGGAGTAGCTGGCTTGTTACGGCGGTTACTACCCCAAACCAAATAAGCCTGATGCTTCACCTTCAATGCATATACAGCATAGTTCTCTGCTTCAACGGCAGGGGAGAAGAAATAAGGGTTCGCACTCACAAAGTGGGGAGTAGCTGGCTTGTTACGGCGGTTACTACCCCAAACCAATTGTGTCCGATACTTCACTTTCGATGCATATCCAGCATGGCTCTCTGCTTCAACAGCATGGGAGAAGACTGATACATCACGCATTTCCAGCATAGCTCCCTGCTTCAACAGCAGGGGAGAAGAAAAACAACCAATAAGGACTGTATAACATAGTCTGGGTAAAACAAATAAGCAAGGGTGTAGCTTGCTTATTGCGGCAGTTACTACCCCTACTACCCCTAACTAATCAAGCTAGATATTTCAATGGTGGGGGTGGAAGGGAAATAGAACCAAGAGCTAAGAGAAACAGATAAGTATGAGAGAAAAAAACATGTGAGGCTTGCTGGGCAGACTGGATGGGCCGTTTGGTCTTCTTCTGCCGTCATTTCTATGTTTCTATGTTTCTATAATTTAGAGAGGGTTATACATTAAAACTTATTTACATTAAACATTCTATAAAATTGTAACTTATTTACAGCAGTGGGAGAATACAATTAACTTATGACAAGGCAATTTCAGGTGGCATGATGGAGAGAGATCCGGGGGGGGTGAGCAAGGAATGGGGTGGGAGGGTGGAGTTGGCTTTAGAGGGGGGGGATTGTCTACGGGGGGTTGGTTTCAGGGTAGGCCTGTCTGAAGAGCCAGGTCTTGATGCCTTTTTTGAAATTGGTCAGGGAGGGCTCAAGACGGAGGTGTGTGGGGAGGGAGTTCCAGAGTGCCGGGCCTGCAATGGTGAAGGCTCTTTCCCTGGTGGTGGAGAGATGTGCTGTTTTTAGGGGGGGTGTATGTAGGGTGCCTGTTTGGGAGGATCTTGTGGGGTGATGGGAGATGTGAAAGTGGGGCATCTTCTTGAGCCAGGCGGAGTTGCTATTGTAGAGAGTGTTGTGAAGTATGGTTAGGGTTTTATATTGAGATCGGAAATGGATGGGCAGCCAATGCAGGTCTACAAGGATGGGTGTAATATGCTCTCTTTTGCGTGTATTAGTTAGGATTCTTGCCATGGCGTTCTGTAGTGTTTGTAGTGGTTTGATGGTGGAGTATGGGAGGCCTAGCAACAGGGTGTTGCAGTAGTCCACTTTGGAGAATATGGTTGACTGCAGGACTAGACGGAAGTCTTGTGTGTGAAGTAGTGGTCTGAGCTTTTTTAGGATCTGGAGTTTGTAGAATCCTGCTTTAAGCAGGGACTTAATGTGTGGCTTGAAGTTGAGGTGCTGGTCAAGTGTGACTCCCAGATCTCTTACAGAGGGGGGTAGGGTGTGGGTGAGGGTGGAGAGGGTTGATGTGGCGGAGGAGGCGTGAGCAGGTTGCTTGGAAATGTAAAGTAATTCGGTTTTGGTTGCATTCAGTGCAAGGTGGAGGTTGGTTAATAGGGAGTTAATGGCGACTAGGCAGGATTCCCAGAAGAGGATGGTTTCATTGAGGGTTTTTTGAATGGGGATGAGAATTTGCACATCGTCAGCATATAAGAAAAAGTCCAGGCCTAGGTTTGAGAGTAGGTTGCAGAGGGGGAGGAGGTAGATATTGAAGAGGGTGGAGGAAAGGGAAGAGCCCTGGGGGACGCCTTGCATGAGGGGAACGTGAGCAGATTCAAAGAGATCGAGTTTAATAAGGTATTCTCTGTTTGTGAGGTAAGAGGCGAACCAGTCTAGTGCTGTGTCAGCAATGCCTATCTCTGCCAAGCGGGTGAGGAGGATTTGATGATTGACAGTGTCGAAGGCTGCCGATATATCTAATAATGCAAGTAGGAACGAATGACCTTGGTCTAGACCGATAAGTATGGTGTCAGTGATAGCTAAAAGGAGATTCTCGGTGTTACGGCCCTTCCTGAATCCAAATTGAGATGGGTGCAGGAGGTTGTGTTTCTCGAGGTAGTCGGCGAGCTGTGTATTGACTACTTTCTCGAGGACTTTTGCAAGGAAGGGGAGGTTGGAGATGGACCTGTAGTTTGCAGGATCTGAGGGATCAAGGGAGGGTTTTTTAGGAGTGGCTTCATGACGGCAAGTTTGAGGGGATCTGGGACTTTGCCGACGGTGAGGGAGCAATTGATGAAGTCAGACAGGGGTTTGGCGATGGTGGTGGGAATGGAGAGGAGGGTTTTGGAGGGTATAGCGTCTGCGAAGTGTGTAGCTGGTTTCATCTTTTTGAGGATGGTCTCAATTTCAAGGGTGGAAGTGAGGTCAAAGGATTTGATGCTAGAGCTACTGTGAATTGGGATGGGGGAGTTAGTTGTGGGGTTAGGGGGAAAGCGTAGGAGGATGTTGGATATTTTATGTTGGAAGTATTTTGCCAGCTCCTCGCATTTTTCTTTGGAGTGTTCTTCAGGGGTGGTGGAGTGGGGGGGTCTTAGTGAGATCTGCGACATAGGAAAAGAGGGCGTTGGCGTTGAATTGTAGGTCGTGAATTTTAGATGCATGGAAGTCTCTTTTGGCATTGATGGTGGCTTGCCGGTAGCCGTGCAGTGTTTGTTTGTACACTGCTTTGTGTTGGGGGGGAGGGTTGGCGGCGCCAAATGCGTTCTTTTGATTTAAGGTCCTGCTTTAATTTTTGTAGTTCGTTAGTGTACCAGGGTTTTTTTTTGTTTTTGTTTTGTAGGAGGGGGATTTCTTTGTGTATCATGGGGCAGAGGTCATTGGCTATGGATTTGGTGATGTGATTCCAAGAGTATAGGGCTGCATCTGGATCTGAGAGGTCGAGGTTCTTTACTGCTTTGTCTAGTGCTGTGGTCATGACTTCTGATGAGCAGGATTTCCGGAAGGAGATAGTTTTTTTTTCTGGGTTTGTGGGGTTATGGAGGGTGAATTGAGACAGATTTGGGCATTGATGATGATGTAGTGGTCGGACCAGGGTATGGGGGTGGCTACAGGAATGTTAGGTGCAGAAAGGTGGGAGTTGATAAAGAGGAGGTCGAGGGTATGACCTGCCTTATGTGTGGGGGAGGTCATGAGTTGTCTGAAGCCTAGTGCTTCGAAGGTGGTTAGAAGGGTTTCGCAGGCAGGAGTGCGGGGGAAGGAGTCTACATGGAGGTTAAAATCTCCGAGTATGACTGTGGGGGTGTCTGATTTGAGGTTATCTACAATAAATTCAATGAGGGGGGAGGAGTCGTGTTCGAGGAGGTTAGGTGGGGCATAGATGAGGCATATCTGTAGGGCAGGTGATTTGAAAAGTCCGATTTCTAGTCTTGGAGGGGGGCGGTGGGGTTGGAGTTTGAGGTTAAGGTGCTTTTTTGCGGCTAGGAATAACCCGCCACCTCTCTTTTTGGGTCTTGGGATGGAGAAAATGTCGTATAGGTTTTTGGGGAGCTGGTTGAGGTAGACATGGTCTGATTCTTTGAGCCATGATTCAGTAATGGCACAAAGGTCAGGATTGTCGTCCGTGAGCAGGTCTTGGATGATGGGTGCTTTATTGAGGATGGATTGTGCATTGATAAGGGTTAAGGTAAGTGTGGCTAGGCCAAGGAATTGGGTGAGGGGTGAGATCATGATGGGTATTAGAGAGTTTCGTGGGTTAGGGATGTGAGGATGGGGTGCGCAGGGTCTGCGCAGGTGAGGGAGATACAATGTTGGGATGGATAGGAAGCACATGTCTGATGAGGGGAAGCGGAAGATGTGAGTATGACCTCAATCTTTAGACTGGGGGGGGGGAGAAGATGTTATGAGGGGGCTGTGAAAAACAGTGAGGGTGTAGCTGGGCTGCTAGAGACTTACAGAGGTAGGTGATCACCATGGGGGGTATCTGTGATGCCAGGTGTGAGGGGAGAGGGGGGAGGCTGGGTTAGGCCTCAAGGTCAAAGGGCTGCCTGGCTAAAAATGAATGCGGTGTTTTGCAGCATGTGTACCTTTAACTGGGTTAAGGAGAAGCAGTCCCATGGGAGTATTTTGGGAGGAATTAGAAAGTAGCGCACATACATTGCATTTTAATATGTGTCTGGGCCATTTTCCGGCCATATTTAACCTTCTCAAAATGCAGATGCCAAGTCTGTAGGCCCAATTGAACCTGTGGGCAATTTTCAAAGACAAAGTAGCCATGGGTGGGCTGTTTTCAAATTTGCTCCTCCATACTAAAGGTTTTGACCAAATTTGATTTGTTGAACTTGCTATCCATGTCATTGTAAGCCATTGATGTTCCTTGCATCTTCAGCAGTCAATGCTTTCTTGATCCTGGAAGTCAATGATTCTCCTAATGATATCATTTCAGCTATGCAAATGGACTTTTTCAGCAATTTGAGAAAGTGGTTCATGAAGTTGTAAGAAGCTTTAGGGGTAGAAAAATAAGGTTTAAACCCCCTAAAATTCAAATTTAGAAGACTAGAAAAAACCTTGCATTTGATCTTTAAAGTCTAGTGACATATACACTTTGTGGTCTTAATTCATAGGGATCTGATTACATGGGAAATATAACTGCATTTTGTCAGCTGCAGGCTGATTTTATAGAAATATATATATATATATATATATATATATATATATATATATATATATAGAAATGAAGGCAGAAGAAGACCAAATGGCCCATCCAGTCTGCCTAGCAAGCTTTCGCACTTTTTTTTCTCTCACATACTTATGTTTCTCTTGGCTCTTAGTAATTTTTTTTATTCTATTTCCCTTCCACCCCCACCATTAATGTATAGAGCAGTGTTGGAGCTGCATCTAAGTGAAATAGCTTAATTTAGTTAGGGGTATTAACCACCATAATAAGAAGCTACACCCATGCTTATCTGTTTAATCAGACTATGTAATTCAGTCCTTGTTTGTTGCCTGAATATAGATCCACCTTTCTTAAGAACATAAGAAATTGCCATGCTGGGTCAGACCAAGGGTCCATCAAGCCCAGCATCCTCTTTCCAACAGAGGCCAAAACCAGGCCACAAGAACCTGGCAATTATCCAAACACAAGGAAGATCCCATGCTACTGATGCAATTAATAGCAGTGGCTATTCCCTAAGTAAAATTGATTATTAGCCATTAATGGACTTCTCCTCCAAAAACTTATCCAAACCTTTTTTGAACCCAGCTACACTAACTGCACTAACCACATCCTCTGGCAACAAATTCCAGAGCTTTATTGTGCGTTGAGTGAAAGAATTTTCCCCGATTAGTCTTACATGTGCTACTTGCTAACTTCATGGAATCCCCCCCTAGTCCTTCTATTATTCAAAAGTGTAAATAACCAAGTCACATCTACTCGTTCAAGATCTCTCATGATCTTAAAGACCTCTATCATATCCCCCCTCAGCCGTCTCTTCTCCAAGCTGAACAGCCCTAACCTCTTCAGCCTTTCCTCATAGGGGAGCTGTTCCATCCCCTTTATCATTTTGGTTGCCCTTCTCTGTACCTTCTCCATCGCAACTATATCTTTTTTGAGATGCGGCGACCAGAATTGTACACAGTATTCAAGGTGCGGTCTCACCACAGAGCGATACAGAGGCATTATGACATTTTCCGTTCTATTAACTATTCCCTTCCTAATAATTCTTAACATTCTAATTGCTTTTTTGACTGCTGCAGCACACTGAGCTGACGATTTCAAAGTACTATCCACGATGATGCCCAGATCCCTTTACTGGGTGGTAGCTCCCAATATGGAACCTAACATGGTGTAACTACAGCAAGAGTTATTTTTCCCTATATGCAACACCTCGCACTTGTCCACATTAAATTTCATCTGCCATTTGGATGCCCAATCTTCCAGTCTTGCAAGGTCCTCCTGTAATGTATCACAGTCTTCTTGTGATTTAACTACTCTGAATAATTTTGTATCATCTGCAAATTTGATAACCTCACTCGTCGTATTCCTTTCCAGATCATTTATATATATATATATTGAAAAGCACCGGTCCAAGTACAGATCCCTGAGGCACTCCACTGTTTACCCTTTTCCATTGAGAAAATTGACCATTTAATCCTACTCTGTTTCCTGTCTTTTAACCAGTTTGTAATCCACGAAAGGACATCGCCTCCTATCCCATGACTTTTTAGTTTTCGTAGAAGCCGCTCTGTATGGAGTACTAAGATTTAAAAATCTCCTTTTTTTGGTGGTTAATCCTGATTATTATTCCTGGTTTCTAACTAACTGAAATTTAAAAGACCACTTTTAATGAGATATCAGACTGCATGTGTGGATAATTTGCCATTTTTCTGCCAAGCTTTTCCCTGAAGAGGCAATTATCAAAATCATAAAACCGGAGGCAGCAGTCAATCCAAAATTAAAAAAAGATATCCTGATATGAATCATCATTATTATTACTTCATGCTTTTCCAACTAAAGAGCTTGGTGTATGTTACAGCAGGTCTATGTTTACATTCTTAGCGGCTGATGTAATAAGCCATCTGTGTGTTTTTACTCTGATTTTTGTGGGAATTTTTCAGCACTAACCTTAAGAACATAAGAACATGCCATACTGGGTCAGACCAAAGGTCCATCAAGCCCAGCATCCTGTTTCCAACAGTGGCCAATCCAGGCCATAAGAACCTGGCAAGTACCCAAAAACTAAGTCTATTCCATGTTACCGTTGCTAGTAATAGCGGTGGTTATTATCTAAGTCAACTTAATAGCAGGTAATGGACTTCTCGTCCAAGAACTTATCCAATCCTTTTTTAAATACAGCTATACTAACTGCACTAACCACATCCTCTGGCAACAAATTCCAGAGTTTAATTGTGCGTTGAGTAAAAAAGAACTTTCTCCGATTAGTTTTAAATGTGCCCCATGCTAACTTCATGGAGTGTCCCCTAGTCTTTCTACTATCCGAAAGAGTAAAAAAACGATTCACATCTACCCGTTGTAGACCTCTCATGATTTTAAACACCTCTATCATATCCCCCCTTAGCCGTCTCTTCTCCAAGCTGAAAAGTCCTAACCTCTTTAGTCTTTCCTCATAGGGGAGTTGTTCCATTCCCCTTATCATTTTGGTAGCCCTTCTCTGTACCTTCTCCATCGCAATTATATCTTTTTTGAGATGCAGCGACCAGAATTATACATAATATTCAAGGTGCGGTCTCACCATGGAGCGATACAGAGGCATTATGACATTTTCCGTTTTATTCACCATTCCCTTTCTAATAATTCCCAATATTCTGTTTGCTTTTTTGACTGCCTTAGCACACTGCACTGACAATTTCAATGTGTTATCCACTATGACGCCTAGATCTCTTTCTTGGGTTGTAGCACCTAATATGGAACCCAACATTGTGTAATTATAGCATGGGTTATTTTTCCCTATATGCATCACCTTACACTTATCCACATTAAATTTCATCTGCCATTTAATACTGGGTTCAGCGTACACTTTTGTTTGGTACATTTTGCAGGTCAGCCAAAGAATAAGAGCAGCAAAAGTGTTACAGCGAGGAATAAAGAGAGGACAGGCTGAAAAGCCAGTTTATTGCAGAAGAGGAGAGGAGGGCCTGAGAGGACCAGGCTGTCCTGGATCAAGCTATTGACAGAAGGGCACGCAGGCAGTGGATATTCTACCCGAGGACAACACTATGGAGTTGCTGGAGACAAATATGGTACTTACCTATAGACTAAGCTCCTGGACAATTCTTACTTTCTATGAAGAAATCAAGGATGATACAGATCCTCTGACAGAGCGTGGATGTGCCACTCTGGGCTTGGTCAAGCTTCTCAGCTCCTTCCATTTTCTCACCATAAGCTCATTCCAGAAAACAGTGGCTGTGATGACTGGTATGGTCCATTCAACCTGTTCAAAGCATTTCAGCTAGGTACTGAGGGCCATGATGAAAAAGGTTTGGAGGTACATTATCCACAGCAACTTATGGAGTTGCAGGAGATGAAGCACGTTTTCTATGACATAACTAGCTGACCCTTCCCTCCCCCCCCCAATTCAGGAGAGACAAGGCATACCGTAACGGGATGAAATCACTCACTAAAGACCAAAAAACCAAGGTAAATATTAGAATTCAAAAATCAAACTGAAAAAGAAAAGAAAGGTCACACCTTAATGATAGAGACCATCAAATTGCAGACATCAGCGTTTGCTAGATTGCTGTTCCCGATTTAAAAGTCACGTATGGGCATCTATATGTGCACGGTTCCCGGTACACATACGAGTGCGGCTATTTTATAATATGCGTGTGCGTCAGCGCGTGCATGTTATAAAATACAGTTCTCATTCGCATATGTGCCCCGGACTGTGAAGGAACTTCCCTATATCTCTACCTAACCTTCCTGCCTTTTCCCCTCTCCTCTCCTCTCCTCTCCTCCCCGACCCCTAATCCCTACCTATGCTTTCTTTTTTGCTTTTTTAACTTATCTGTTCCTTCGGAGCAGAAGTAAGAGAGGAGGAGAAGACAAAATATCCTGGCTCAATTTTTTAGAATATCGATAGCTCTATTAATTTAGTTACTATGGCACTGAGGGGCATGAATGAAGCTATAAATTGGTATTCTCTGGTGTGAACTACATCCTCTTATTGTGATCTAAAAGCACTTCTGTTTCCCAATTGGCTCTTTTTATGACATGAAAGTATTTCTGCTTTCCAATTGGCTCTGGTTTGAGTGCTTTAATTTTCAAATCTGTGTTCATTAGTTTAAAAGGTGGGGGGTTGCAATGTTGAGATGCTTTTGCAGTCCATGACATGATGGGATGAACTGTAGCCTATTGTGGCCTTCAGGAAGGAAGAAATTTCATTGTTTGTTGTGATTATAACACAGATGGACTTTAAGTTGTTGGGATGAGTTTGCACTCACGTATTTCTTTTTCCGCAGTTTTGACCCTTTGCCCCGACGAAGATGCAAAACATGCTGTTGTGACCGGAGTGGTGGACCCTAGGGCCAGCCGTGCAGAGAGATGATAGAACATCAGGTGGACTCCGCGGAGAAGGAAAGGCCAGGAGGCGGCACGGAGCCAGGAGACCAAGCAGGATCTTCGCCCTGGAAGCCCGAGGACCCCTGTGAGGAGCCCGGACCGCTTGGACTTAGGTGGGGTCTCTCGGGATGATGGGTCAGCAGTGTGAAGACGATCCAAGTACTGGGCAAGCGGCAAACAAGGAACACCTAGAGACGAACTGGAGACAGGAGCCAGGAAGTCAATCCGAGGGTGAGGCAAGACTGGAACTGCGAACTGGAGCAGAAGCGGAGGCAGGAGCCGGAATGGAACAGGAACAGGAATGGAAGCTGAATCAAGGCTGGAGCAGGAACGAAGGCAGGATCAAGTTGAAGCAGGAACAGCAACTAGCTACTCACAGGGAGTGAACCTCGTTGCAAGGCAAAGTCTTCAGTCAGACGCCGGGTTTAAATCCTTGCCGGCATCTGATGGCATCTCCGCGGACTGGTCCTGGTTTCGCGCCAAGGTCCCTTTAAATGGCCCCTCCTCATGCGCGTGCGCGCGCCTACAGGGGGCAGAGCTGCGGAGAGGCCTGAGTAGGCCCGAAGGACGCTGGACCTTGTCGCCAGCTCCCCGGGTGAAGAGGAGGTAAGGACCCAGTCGCGAGCCTCGCGACCGGGACCTCAACACATGCGCTTGGGCGCTTCTACAAGCTAGAACAAAATAATGTCCTACTGCTTCCATCAATTTCTTGAATTTGAGCACTTCAGCCATTGAACTTTAAAGATAAGTGCACACCTTTACCTTTTAATGGATGTTTAAATTTTCAAGTACAGCTCTAAATAAAAAACTACTTTAAAAAACAATCGTTGTGAGAACAATGATTATATCATTAAGAGACACTTGTATAAATACTAAGTGTTCCTGATGTATATAGGAACAGCAATCTAGTAAACGCTGATGTCTTTGCAATATGATGGCCTCTGTCATTTTCAATACCAGAACAGGAAGCATTTCCACTGCTTGAACATACAAATTGTCTACAATGCACAGATGAAGATCCTCAGTGTTTTCTCCAAGTTTTCTGGAAGCAGCCATGACTCCATCCTCACGCAGTCGGCATTGGCACAAAATTTCTCTGAAGGGAAATATGGCGAAGGCTGGTTGTACGGTAAGTGCGAAATGCAAGTCAAAGTGCAGACTTAAATACTGCAATGTAAGCTCTCTGGGATGGGTACCAAAAACGAATCAGTGCACACTTTGAAGTGCATGGTTCCAGAGGTACGAACTATTCTGCTATACGATGAAATGGGTTGGAAGGCGGGTACCAAAAGATCCAAATGTTTAGCTCAAAAGTTTCAATATAAGCTGTCTGGGGTGGGTACCAAAGGCAGAATAGTGTGCGTTTTTTGGTAGATGCTGCCAAAGTGCATAATAATTTGCTACACTGAAGGCTGGAAATATGCTGAACAGTGGTACACACTTTGCTAAACAATAGTGCTGTGCACACTCTAAAAAAATTGGTGCAAAAATAGCACTGATTTTGGTGCAGGTTTTATTACATCGGCCCTTGGTGTTAAATAAATAAAGCACAGTAAGGTGAACATAATGTAACCCTCTTTCTCAGGGCACTCCTATTAGAAGGCAAGGGGGCCACCTTCAGATACTGCAGAGTAGAGAGAAGGTGCCTGCAACTCCAGATCAGGATTCCACAAGGGGGGAAGCAATAGAACACTGCAGAATCAAAGGGAATCATAAGCACAGACTCTTACTAAACAGTCCAAAACTAAAATCTACTTTTACTGATAACAAAAGTAAAAGATTTCACAGTACAAATTAGAAAAAGCACAAAAATAAGGTTTTCATGCCTTGAGTGAATTGTCAGGACATTAAACTTCCTCTTCTTCTCAGTGGATCTTTTTCTCTTTTATAATCTAATGTAGTCCTCTTCTCTCTCTATTCAGATTAATTTGAATACCTGACTGGTACAACAGATTCCTAAACAATTCTATACCTAAGGATCCCTCCTTGAACTCTCTATCTCAAGGATAATAAAAGTAAACTGCTTTTCCCTGTACGTACCCGGATCAGTCCAGACACCTGGGTTGTGACTCCGCACCAGCAGATGGAGACAGAGCAAGATCTGTCGGGCTCAGCCATATATAGCAAAGTGCCTCCCACAGCCCCTCAGTCTTACTCTGTCTCCAGCAGATGGTGCAGGTGCAGCCACAGCCTCTGGCATCCCTGGGTGTATTGTAGTGTTAGTCAGGGTTTGCTTTTGCTCTTAGTGTTTAGCAGAGAAAAAAAAAAAAAAGAAGAAGAAAAGAAGACAGAAGAAAGTGAAAGGAAGGTCCCCGTCCGACGTGTCTCCCAGGGGGGTTGGAAGGTTCTGAGGGGACCATCCTCCCCTGGTTGAGGCCGTTGCTAAGGGTCGAGGACCTGGCCTTTTTCAGGTAGCAGCGTCGGGGGTGACACCGGGGAGCCCGGTTCACTCACCCCCACTGGAGCAGGAGAGTCAGGACCGGGGACAGCAGCAAGTCTACAAAAAACAAAAAAAACCAGACTTTTGTTTTTGTTGTGCCGACTCTCCGGTGAGGGACCGTCTGGGACCAGTCGGGGGGGCCGGTCCTGGCTGGCGCGATTGCCGCCGCGCGACGGGAAGGCCGCAGAGGGTGCTGCAGAGCCGTTCCCGCTTAGCGCGGGAGTGGCGGCCATTTTGGGAACCGGCTGCACGGGAGGCTGCTGGTGATGGTGGCATGCCTCCCGCGCTTTCACCGCAGCAGCAGCCTTCTGGGGGGGGGGGGGGCGCCCCGGGGGGGGCTGTGTCCCCAGTTGAGGATAGTGCAGAGGAGGCATCTTCGGGCTCGGAGTCCTCCTCTTCGGATTTTGCGCTTCTGCTACATAAAGTCCTTAAGCACAAAATCTGCAGGCGGAAAGCTGCCGTTTAAAGGGAAATTGTTGTTTGGCAAACAGTTAGATCAGCGGTTCTCAACCTATGGGTCGCGACCCCGGCGGGGGTCGAACGCCCAAAACGCAGGGGTCGCGCGCTCCCGGTCTCTCCCGCTGCCGTTGCCGCCGGGCTGTCAGCACGTTCAAGCCCAGCGGGAACGGCAGCGGCGCTAGAAGAAGCTCTGCACCCGCGGCTGGGCCTTTTCTTCTTCCTGCGCCTGCCCCCCCCCCCCCTCCCGTGACCAGGAACAGGAAGTGAATCATGGTGCGCGGGAAGGAGAGAGAGCCGTGCCACGCGAAAAAGTAGCAGCGGCGGCTGCAGCATCGGCCCCCGAGCAGTTGAAGCAGCCGGTAATGGAGAAAGGAGAGAGCAGCACGAGCCTCCCGCGGCCGATGGGGATTCTTCTTTCTTGGCCAGCGAGGCTGCTGCAGCTCCCATTTGTGCTCGGGGGAGAAGAGGAAGTGAGTGAGAGAAAGAGAGAGAAGCAGCCAGCCAGCCTGTGTGTGATTGACTGGTCAGAGAGCTGATGTGTGTGTGTGTATGTGAGAGACAATGAAAGTGATTGCTCAGGGAGATGACTGATGTGAATGTGAGAGTGTGAGACATTAGTCAGGGAGGTGACTGATGTGTGTGTGAGAGTGTGAGACATTAGTCAGGGAGGTGACTGATGTGTGTGTGTGTGAGAGAGAAAAAGCATGGAAGGGAGAAGTCTGGGTATGTGAGAAAGCATGGGCGTAAGAAGCCTGGTGTTGTGGGGGTGAAAGAAAGCATGGGAGTGAGAAACCATGGTGAGTGTGCATGCATGAGAGAGAGAGACTGCTTGGTAAGGTGATGGTGTGTGTGAGAGAAAAAGACTGGTATGTGTGTGTGAATGTGAGAGAATGTGATTCAGGGAATGAGAAGCCTGTGCACGTGGAGAGTGAGCATGGAAATGAGAGAGACTGGTGTGTGTGTAACAGAGAGAAAGTGATTATGGGAATGAGAAGCCTGTGCATGTGGAGAGAACAAGCATGGGAGTGAGAGACTGGTGAGTGAGTGAGTGTGTGTGTGTGAGAGAGAGAGAGAGACAGAGAAAGTGATTATGAGAGTGAGAAGCCCATATATGTAAGTAGAACACGGGAGTGGGAAGCCTGTGTGTGTGTGTGTGTATGGCATGAGAGAAACTGTTCAGGAAGGTGACTGGTGTGTGTGTGTGTGTGAGAAAGTGATTATGAGAGTGAGAAGCCCGTATATGTAAGTAGAACACGGGAGTGGGAAGCCTGTGTGTGTGTGTGTGTGTGTATGGCATGAGAGAAACTGTTCAGGAAGGTGTGTGTGTGCCAAAGACTGTTTGGGAGATGATTGGTGTGTGAGAGACAGAAACTGGTCATGGGGGCATGACTGGTATGGTGTGTGTGTGTGAGAGACATGGGCACTAAGGAAGAGGACCATAAGTATAGAGCTTAGCTTCTACTGCTGCTTCTGGTGAGTGCCACGGCCTGCAGGGAAGGGGAGTAGGAGAGCTGCTGGAGGGGGTAAGTAAAGGTGGCTTTTTAAGTTTATTTTTCTTGACTGCCATTTTAATTGTGTGATGTCTGCTTTTTTGAAATATTTTATTGGTGTTTGGAGAATGTTTAATAGTTTTTATGCGTTTTTAATTGTTGGATGTTCATAGCTGTTTTGAAACATTTATTCTGCTTATTAGTATAGTATAGTTTTACAATTATTTCTGTGTGGGGATCTATAGCTGCTTGCTAGTTCTGTTTTCCTAATAAGAGGTGTATTGGTTTTTAGGACCTGATTTAATATTTGTAGTGTTGCCTTTTCATAGATAGGGTTGCTCCTGTTTGAGTGTATTCCATAATACAGGTGTAACTGTGTGCGGATTAGTTTATGTGCATTACTACAGATCCTGGGAGTATGTTAGGTCGGTTTCTGTGTCTGTTACCGAGATGAGATATTTTGCTAGCATGTAAGCGTTTGTATCGGTCTTATTTGTTGTGTTTTCTCAGAGGACATGCATTGGTGGTAAACTGCTGTCTTTTCATAAGTAGGGCTATTGAGCCTGGAAATAGAAGGAGTTTGAGTTGCTGTTACTGAGATGTCACTAGAACCAGAATATCTTTTTTGTAGGGTGAGTTGTATGGGGAATGTCATAATTCTGCTTTACATCCATTATTGTGGGTCAGGGGGGTTCCTGTGGATACAAACTGTACTTTTACATCTAGCCCCGTGACGATCATGGGTCAGTGTGCCATGCATGTGAGAACCTATGGTGAGTTGAGTTACATTCACATTATAAATGTCATAATTAAATGATAAGTGTGCACTAAAATCCAACCCCATCCATAACCCCCGCCCCCATATGACCAAAGCCCCGCCCTCACCCCACCCTCACGGGGCGAGGGCGGGGCGAGGGGTCACTGCAACATGAGGAACTGTATTGCGGGGTCACGGCATTAGAAAGGTTGAGAACCACTGAGTTAGATGATTTGATGCTGTCGCTCGGAGAAAACAGGGCATTTAAACTGCCTGAAGACAGGACTAGAACTCGGTCCTCTTTCTCCAGTAGGTCCCGTTTCCGAGGGTTCCTTCTACCGTTCGGGTACCTCCCGGTCGTCCTCGTGGCCTCAGTCCTTTCGTGGGAAACGGTTCGGGAGACAAGGTGGACCCCCGGCGGGAACGGGGTCTAAGGCCTCCCAATGAGGCGCGGACGGTCCATTCCTCTCGACAGATCCAGTTGGTCGTGCCAAACATAGGGGCCAGATTGGCGTTGTTTTCCGAGGAATGGACCAAAATAACGTCGGACCAGTGGGACCTCAGCGTGATAAGTCAAGGTTACACTTTAGATTTTGCACGGATTCCTGCAGACAAGTTCCTCGTGTCTCCCTGCAAGTGCCCAGAGAAGCGAGTAGCGGTGAGGGAAACTCTTCGGCGCCTGGAAGGCTTGAGAGCGATATCCCCGTACCTCCCGGACAGCAAGGCGAGGGCCGTTACTCCATTTACTTCATCGTGCCAAAAAAGGATGGCACGTTCAGACCAATTTTAGACTTGAAGGGGGTAAACAGATGTCTTCGCATTCCATGCTTCAAAATGGAGACGATTCGGTTGGTGGTCGCCTCGGTCCATCCAGGCGAATTCCTGGCCTCATTAGACCTCACGGAAGCGTACCTTCATATAGGCATTCAGCCATTTTATCAGAGGTTCCTCAGATTTTACATTCTGTTCAGTTCAGGGCTCTTCCCTTCGGGCTCGCCACTGCTCCCCGCACGTTTACAAAGGTGATGGTAGTGGTGGTGGCTCAGCTCCGGCGAGAGGGTTTCCTGGTACACCCCTACTTGGATGATTGGTTGATTCGTGCGAAGTCCGAGATTCAGTGTTGGCAGGCGGTCGACAGAGTCCTTCAACTCCTGCGGTCCCTGGGATGGGTGGTCAATCTCACCAAGAGTCGTCTGGTTCCCACCCAATCCTTGGAGTATGTGGGAGCCCTGTTCGACACGAAACAGGGCAAGGTGTTTCTCTCCAGGGAGCGTGTATGCAAGCTTCAGAGTCAAGTGCGACGGTTATTGTCTCTTCGGATACCGCAGGTTTGCGATTATCTGATGGTTTTAGGTTCTATGGCATCAATGCTAGCTTTGGTTTCTTGGGCCTTTGCTCATCTACGTCCATTACAATCAGCGTTGCTCTCCCGCTGGAAGCCGGTGTCGGAAGAATTCCACCTCCCGCTCCCGCTCACGAACCAGGCGAGGGCCAGTCTTCGCTGGTGGCTAGATGTGGACCACCTGACTTGTGGAGTATCCCTGCTGGTGCCCGACTGGATGGTAGTTACCACGGAAGCCAGTCTCTCCGGTTGGGGAGCGGTCTGTCTTGGCAGGTCGGTGCAGGGCCGGTGGTCAATAGCTCAATCACAGTGGTCCATCAATCGCCTGGAGACCAGGGCGGTAACCCTGGCGCTGCAATCCTTTCTCCCGCTGGTTCGGGGAAAGGCGGTCCGAGTGTTGTCGAACAATGCAACCACCGTGGCGTACATCAATCGTCAGGGCAGGACAAGGAGTCCGCTAGTGGCGGAGTAGGCACAGCTCTTGATGTGCTGGGCGGAGAAAAATCTCAGCAACATCGCGGCGTCTCACATCGCCGGAGTCGACAATGTTCAGGCGGACTTCCTCAGCCATCATCATCTGGATCCCGGAGAATGGGAGCTAGCGGAGGACGCTTTTCGCCTCATCTGCGAAAGGTGGGGAATGCCACACATGGACCTGATGGCCACTTTACAGAACACAAAGGCTCCACGATTTTACAGCTGGCGGAGAGAGAGGGGGGCCGAGGGCGTCGACGCGTTGGTTCTGCCCCGGCCGACGGACGAGTTGCTGTATGTGTTTCCTCCTTGGCCGCTGATAGGCAAGGTACTTCGGCGCATAGAGCTGTACTCGTCAGACGTGATCCTGGTGGCGCCGGAGTGGCCACGGTGCCCGTGGTTCGCGGACCTCATCCAATTAGCAGTGGACCCTCCCCTTCGTCTTCAGGGGTTCGCGGATCTCCTCCATCAAGGCCCCGTTTGTTTGGAGGATGCAGATCATTTTTGTCTCGCGGCATGGCTTTTGAGAGGCAGCGTTTGAAGAAAGGTTATTCGGATGCGGTGGTAGCCACGTTGTTGCGGTCTAGGAAGCAGTCTACATCCTTGGCTTATGTCCGAGTCTGGGTGGTTTTTGAGGACTGGTGTAGGGAGCGCAACGTGGATCCTATGATAGCTTCCTGGTGTCATGGAGGCTGTAGGATTGGCTGAGGCAAGAAACCAAGGACATGTAGGAGAGTACAGTTCGGAGCTGGGCTCACTGGAGTCTTCTGGTGGAGGGGAGGCTGCGCAGCAGCCAAAAACACAACAGCAATGGTACAGGAAGCTAACCTTAGTATGTAGAATACATTTATGGATTAGCAAACAGAAGTGAAGCTAACTGGAATAAACTGACACAATTGTTATTTATGGCATGTACGTACAAGGGAAATGTCAATAAACATTTGTGGGGTTTATTTTAGAGGATGGAGGTTTTATACAGCAAAAGAGAGGGGATGGACCTGAAGGAAAAACATGCACACCTGCCTTAGACCTGCTCAACTGCTCCCACTTAGGCTGAATTTGATGGACCTCTGGTCTTCTTTTAATTGAATCAACTAGGTAACATTTCACACCAAAACTATAATAATCAAGATAAGAAAGAAAGGCTGCAAATGTAGCCTTAATGTAGGGGTTCTGAGCATTATTCTCTGTTTTCTGCTGTAGGTTAGACTACAAGCAGTGTGAACTGAGCATGCTGACTTCAGAAACAGATGTAGCAGGCCAGAATGCTACTTAATTTTAAAATCCTAAAATATATATATATATTTGAAGGTCGGCTGTATATGCAATCATTTGCCCATAGAAACACTCTAGTATGTCTGTCATAGAAAACTGATGCCTGCTCCATGTAGTACTATACAAGAGGCAAATGGTTTGCCCATTTATTTGCCATTCTTCCACTTCTTTAATAGGGCCATTGTAGACTCCGTCATTAGGTAGTCAGTGAAGGCAAAAGCAAAGATGAGCCTCCAGAGAGCTTTTAAGCTCCAGTGTTTAAGAGACAGTATCTTGTTGAGCGCTAAGTATATTCTCAGTACATGTTATATCACTGCAGATTCCTCGTATTATTGTCGCAGACAGACAGGAAGGCGTCTGTTCTTCACTCTTACTTGGCTGGGGAGTCTTGGCGGCCACTAGAGCAGCACTGTTTTAATGAAGTGACTTTGTTCCTTGTTTTTCCACTATAAAGAGCCATCATAGGGGTGGTTACCCATCACAGAACAAGTAGTACAATATGCTTTCTTAAAATATGTTTTACTTATGCATTTTAATTAGTACATCCAACAAGATTCAGCAGTAGTGGGGAAAATGCACTTGTAAATATTGATTGGTTATTATTAAATCTAACTGTCCCACTACTGCAGTGTATAAGTCACTTAATTAAATTAAGGGGTAACCAAATTACCTAAAATTTAAAATAATCTATAACCCAGAGGAAAAAGTGTAAGAAAAAGAATAACGACATGCTTACATACTCAGTAAATAAAAAAGTTACACTCGTGAGTCAAACATTTCATCTCTGATTTATGTCCACCTTATTGCATATACTGAAATTGCTAGAATGAATCTTCTCTGGGGCTGGTCTAACATTCTTAGTACCTTGAAAACCAGCTACTGTAGCTGGTCTGAATCGAAAAGTATAAAATTCATCTCTCATTTTTATTTAGGTGGCTACCTAAATAAAAGTAGCTCTTGTTACATCCGGAGAAATGCTATTTGTTTGTAACCCCCAGAATTATTAAATTCCTCTTCTGAGTATAAATGAAATATTGAATCTCTATCAGGCTCCGAAACAAAAATTGCTAGAAGTGACGTTCTCTTAATAGACGTGTCACTTGAAATTTCTAAGAATTGTGTTAGGGTCTGACCCTCCTCCAGTTTTTGAATATCACTTTCCGCTTTCATAAGGTTAGTAATAAACACCTGAAATATGTGAGATCAAATAATTTGGAATTGTTATAACTTCTATCAAATACCTCTGACACACAAGATTTTTCAGAAAGTTTATAATCTGCAAATTTCATCCCTTGATAGTATTTTCAATATTCTTTGTTTTCTTCCTGAGTGACACATTCTCTGTAGTTAGAGCCTATAAGGAAGTCACCTGAGACTTCTATTCAGCTATTTTTGTCTTGTTTTCTGCAACAATAGTTTCTTGAACTGTTGATTATGGTGTCAAAACACGCATTTTATCAACCTTTGCAGCATCAGCCAATTTAGCCATCCAGATGTCTTCTGAGTAATCTGGGAAGGCTTTACTAAAATTGATCCCATTGAAACTTGCTTCTGGGAGCCATCAGGGATGCCAGTTGCTGGGATCCTCTCTATTCCTGACCTGCAAAATAAGAATCAGCACTAGCCAAATCAACCTCATCTGCACCAGCTACTCTGGATGTCTTTGGGACAGAGACAGCAACCGTCAATGTCACCTCGGGATCAACTGAAATATCCAATGTAAACAAAGCAACAGCTCCTGCATTCCCAGTTGAGTCCAAATCAGCACAAAGAGCTTTAGTGGGGGGTTCCAGTATCCAAACTAAATGTCTGTTTTGAGTTAGTAGGAGAAGCATCTATAACTTTTGCTGATACTGTGGACCTTTACCTATTGGATCTGCCCAAATTCGTGGCTGCAATAGATGAACATCCTTCAAAGGAAAGGTATATAGCTTCCCCTTTCTCTTCATCATGGTTAAAAAGAAACCAAACTCTTAGAGGCTGATGTATTAAGGTGCGCTGAAATTCACGTAGAAATTGTGATTTTACCAAAGATTATAAATTGGTCCAGAGAGCAGCTAATAAAATTATCGGTGATCTTCATCATAAAACTTTATGGGAGCAGACTTAAAGATCCATCTATCTGAAGGACAAGAGGGAAATACCTCTGAGGAATAAATGCACAGGAGTAGGGCCTCTTTCAGTGGAAGAGGCTCTGAACAAGAAGTCATGGGATGAGAGTGTAAGGGGATAGACTCAGGAGTAAGCTAAGGAAGGATTTCTTTACAGAAAGAGTGGTGGTTGCATGGAATGGTCTCCCTGTGCAGGTGATGAATACAAGGATGGGATCAGAATTCCAGAAAATATGGAACAAGCACAGAGAACCTCTAAGGAGGAGGAAGGGACCAGGAAGCTGAGCAGGGTATGTGGACAGGAAGGCTGGATAGGCCATATGGTCAGTATTTAACATCATGTTCTATGTTTCGATGTTTCTATGACTTCCACAGCATTGTACTATAGTCCTGTGAAAACAAACCAAAACAAAAAAAGCCAAACAATGTGCTGATGCCATCTTCCCTCCATTTTCTTCCATTTCACTTTTTATTAATGTAACCCTTACTTGGGGATGTTTTAAGTTCCAAGGGCACACAATCTAATGTATTTCTTTGTGGCTGCTCCGGCTAACCATTCACTCCCATTCCTGGGGACGATTCTTTGTATGGGGGGAAGCTCTTGCTTATGGTCCAGACGATGGAAGAAGGTCACCAGTGTGTGCGCCGTACTTTGTGTGTCCCATGAGGGGAGAGGCTATAAGAATTAGACAGGATCAGGGCTTGGTAAAGTTTAACGATTCATAAGGTTAAATAAAGTCCAAATTGATGAATGTACATCTGACTGTAGTTACAGGGTTTTCTTTCTGTATAGGTAGGTGTCCTTATTACAGACCCCTGGGAAGAGCCCATGCTGATATTAAATGTGCATAACTCTCCCAGCGGCTGTGCTGTGGGAATCCTAGTGGAGGGGACCCCTTTGCTTTGCAAAAATCCCACCTTTAGGCATCTTCTTTCCCTCAGGCATCCAGCCTGTCCTGGTTCCTGGTTGTGCAGAGATCCGGATGGGATCTCCTTCTCTGATTCTTCCTTCCTTTCCTGTAGCTGTTCTTTTATCCTTAGCTGTTACTTCAGGTGATTTCTCTTGTGGAAAAATCTGGGGATCAGGCTATTTCTCAGCACTGAAATCCTAGTAGGGAAGGGGGATCCAAAAACCTCTCCACTAACTCAAAGTCCAAAACACTTAGGGGCGGATTTACGCGCGCAGGGCCCTCGCACGCCGGCGCGCCTATTTTGCATAGGCCGCCGGCGCACATAAAGCCCTGGGACGCGCGTAAGTCCCGGGGCTTTCGAAAAGGGGCGGGAGGGGGCGTGTCCGGGGGCGTTCCCGAAACGACGTGGCGTTTCGGGGGCGGGCCCGGGGGCATGGTCGAGGCCTCTGGAGCAGCCCCCGGGACTGGAGGACGGAGCGGGGCTGCCGGCCGGTGCGCGCAAAGGTAGGGGAAGGGGGTTTAGATAGGGCCGGGGGGGTGGGTTAGGTAGGGGAAGGGAGGGGAAGGTGGGGGGAGTGCGAAGGAAAGTTCCCTCCGAGGCCGCTCCGAAACCGGAGCGGCCTCAGAGGGAACAGGCAGCGCGCACTGGGCTCGGTGCGTGCAGGTTGCACAAATGTGCACCCCCTTGCGCGCACTGACCCCGGATTTTATAAGATGCGCACGGCTACGCGCATATCTTATAAAATCCAGCGTACTTTTGTTCGCGCACCAGGCACGAAGCCTGGTGCGCGAACAAAAGTACGAGATTGCGTATTTTTTAAAGATCTACCCCTTAAAGTTTAAGTGGATACTTCTTCCTAAACTGGGGTTCATGCTGTCACAGGTGCTTGCCACATTCAGGGTGGGAATGGGCTCACTGGTCTTCAGCCCCTCTCCTTTGAGTACAGCCAGCGAGGATGATTTTCCCCAAACAAACAGTTCCTTCCAAAAATAGGACTCTTCTAGCCCTCACTGTCTCTGGCAGCAGGATCCATCACTGGTTTAGAGCAGGCTCTCAGGCCTTTGGTCCCCTGGTGAGAGCCCTTTTGCCCCTAAAGGGATCCGGCTCAGCAATCTGTCTCTCTGTAACCTAGTGAGAAGGACGCTCTGGCAGGTAGTACACGATGGGGTAGCCCCTGCTGAAAGAAAACTCCTTAGGGCAAGGCCGGGAGGCCCTAGCAGAGTGTGGAAAAAAATCCATGTTTACTCTGCAGCTGATCTCTCTGACTGAACCCCTGAGTGTTAGGATGGCTGAGCTAAATAGCACTGAGTCACCCAATCCAAAGCCTCCTGGTGGGAGGGCCTGCAGGGTGTGGATGGCTCGTACCAAGTGTGTTCTAAGGACAGGGACAGTGGCATCGAGTGGTCAGACTGGAGGGTCTGCCACATTAATAACAACCCACAAAGCAGGACGGTAAGCGGTCTAGAAAAGCCACGAATGTGACAAAACAAAACAAGACCGTAGCCTTGGAAAAAAATTTTATTCAATTGGATCTGATCAGCCCGACTCTGGCCAAAGTTTTGCCTTTTATGGCTGTGTCAGGGGCTCTTGATTATGAGTGAGGACTGAGTTGTGGATACGTATCAAAGCAACTCTATGGTTAAGGGTTGTATCTTGTTTAATCACTTGTAGGACGAGCCAGTGGCTATTCCCATGTACCTTTAAATATCTCTTCAAAAACACACGCATGCCAAATTTTAAGTGGATGTGCACATAGGAACATAAATCCCGCTCCTATCGCATAAGTCGGGGAATTTGAAAAGAGGCCACATCCATACCATTGCCAGTTTAACTAGCTCACCAACTTAACAGCTAGGTCCTCCAACCCCCCCATCGGTTTGCCAGCCTACACCCCCCCCCCCCCCCCCCAGTTACCCCAGACCCTTTAAACCCCTCAGAAATGGCTCGATTGTTTTATTTTATTACATACACGACATCCATAGCAGAAGTAAAGTTACGCGGCAGGGAACCTCGGGGTGTTCTGGGGCACGTAAGTATTTTCCTGCACATCTCTTGGCCAGGCCCCGAAACACCCATGCCCTGCCCGGATCGCGCCCATGGCCTGCCCCTTTTGGGAAACTTTTCGGATGTCCGTGCAGCGGGTTTTACATGCGTATTTGGGTGCTTTTTAAATACGGTTGGCATGCATCAGCCAGACTTATTCCTGCATCCTCTGACTGATGTGCACGCTCATTAAAATTCACCTCTAAATGAGCGGAGTTGCATGCAGATGCATGCAAAGTAGATTAATAATATTAAAAGGGTGTAGCACAGCTCATGATAAATTGTAATTTAAAAAGTGTAGTTAACTATTACCCTGACAGCATCAGCAGACTAATGCACCTACTGATTCCTCTGGGAAATCCTTCCACCACGATACTTAAAAGGACAGGAAGTCCCCAAGTACTCCAAAGCCCCCTTCTAATGCAGATCACCCTCTGGTTCCCCCCGCGCTGGCACAGTCCCCTACATATGAAGACTGCTTATCCCCACAACCTGGCTGAAAACCCACCCCTATGCAAAATACCACAAATGCCCCCCCCCCCAACTGGTCCTCCATGTTCCCCACCCCTGGGCTCCCCTATTTTCAAGTCTCTTTGTCTCCCCTGGGCCAGGAGCGTTCCCCATTCTCTCCTGCTCTGCTAAAGCCATCATTCAAATGGCACTGACTGACCCCTAGCTCCTCTTTGATCTGCAGGTGCAGATGATTAAATAGGCCCCTTACTAAACTAATATTTGTGAGAACATCAGTCTGTTGGGAACAGGGCCTAGAGGCCTCACCTGCTGCAGTCATCTGACCCTACTCCAGCTACAGAATCAACATTTAAATGCCGCACCAGAGGAAATCACTATGATTGGTTTCAGTCCTTTTATGTTAATCTGGCTGTTAATATGCTTCTTTGTAATCCGTTTAAGACCGTGGATATAGTGGCAAATAAATGCCACTAATAAAAAATAAATAAAAATCGCAGCGGGCCTGTGGTGCTAAAAGGCAAGGCTAAGCTGAGTAGGCTTGAGCCTGGACCCAGATCTATTTTTGTGGCAGGGGGAGAGTTGGGTGGGCCCAAGGGGGCTCCTGCTGGACCTGGCCCTTATTTTGAGGCTTCTGTTGGGGTGAGAGGCGGGAGTTGAAGTGCCTCAGGAAGACTTTTTCAAACTTTTCTCACGCACACATGAAAACAAAGATACTTGAACATTTTTGGGTATTTTCATTAGAGGCCTTTTTCGCTTCATTCCATTTGGAAAGAAACAAAAATGGCCTCTTTCGGCATCAACATGTTTTCAGCATTTGCTTCAAACAATTGCACATCCATGCTGCCTAGCCAGGTCGTCTAGTGCTGAAACTTTCATGTCCTAGTCCTTCCTTTTATGTTTAGCAGTAGTTTCTAGGCTGTCTTTAGTCAATCTCATTTGGACCTGGATTTGACAACTGAGGACCTTTATTGTCTGGATTTTAATATTCATGAACATTTAGTTATGGATAAAGCATCGGTATTTTGAGTCCAGAGCACATGGGGTGCAGCTGGATGCTATCATTGGTCTAACCATTTTTTGGTTGTTTACATTAGAACATCAATTAGAGCTGTCCTAGCCAACAATAATTAAAACAACTAGTAGGCAAACAAGAAATCTGACTTTGCAGAAATAAGGAGAAGCATTGGCTGTATCTGAAGTCCAGGAGAACGTGTCAGCAGAGCAGACGGTGAATGATTGGAACAGTGTTCTTCAGTTGACTTATGATAGTCTAGCACCAGAGAAGAGTTATTGGTGGAGGCTGCACAAATCTCCCTGGTTTCATGAAGGACTGGGGCTATTAAAACGCCAAGCTTGGCAGGCTGAAAGGAAATGGCGTAAATATAGATCAGACTCATGTTTATTAATTTGTAAGGAATTTACCACTCATTATAGAGAAGCTGTGAAACTAGTGAAGAAATCATATTTCACTGCCTCAGCAGTGTCAGCACAGGATCATCAATAGAAAGTTTTGTCCATAGTTGATATGCTATCAGGCACTCAAAGGAAATCAATCAGTTGAGGGACCTACAAGAAATCTGACTGGGGAGGATTTTTTGTCATTTTTCTTTAATAAAGTGGAGTTGATTCATGCTGGTTTAGAGCTGAAGGATGATAGATTGATTTAGCAACAACTTCGGGGCTCAGTGGCTCTTATATATAATAGGGACTGTCATAGAGAGCAAGAGGTACAGGAAAATTTGGCAGCTATGGCCATATTTGTCAAAGAAAGAACAAACCACTGTTATCCATGCTTTAGTAATGACTAAATTGGGCTATTCTAATTCCTTCTATTAGGCGCTGCTTGCAGCTTCTTCATAATTCAATGGCTAGAGTCTTGACTGGAGCAAAGATCAGGGACCATGTCATGCTGATTCTAAAGGAGCCACACTGGCGGATAAAATTCAGGATCTTACAGTCTGTCTATAGCTATATGAATTGAACAGGGCTGTTGTATCCTCAAGAGCTTTTAAGAACATAAGAAGTGTCATGTTGGGTCAGACCCGTCTCCAACAGTGGTCCAATTTCTTGTTTCTCATTTCCAGGAATAGGTAGTGGGTTTCCTAGAATAATTTGGTTAATAATTATTTATGGACTTTTTCCTCCAAGAAATTATCCAAATGCTTTTTAAACTCAGCTATGCTAATTGCCTTCACCACATCTTCTGTAAAAACATTCCACAGCTTGACTGTGCATTGAGTGAAAAAATACTTTCTCCAATTTTGTTTTAAATCTGCTGTTAATTTCATGGTGTCCCCTAATCCTAGTACGCGCCCCGCCTGCGGCTGTCCCGTGCACAGGCCTGCTCACCTTCATGGTTCCATAGCGGGTCCCGGAACAACCTCCCTTGCGGTAGTTGCCAGTCCTGCCAGGCCCCAGTGTCCCGCGGCGGCGGTTGCCGGGCCTTCCACTGCGCGCCAGGCCTCACGCCGAGGCTCGGCATCCTCTGCCATGTTGGCCACACCCATATGTGTGCAGGTGCGGACTGCCCGGACTCATGTATGGCCAAGGGCGGGTCCTAGCTCCGTGGCACGCCCTGATTGATCCCTCATTATAAGGAAGTTCCTGTCACTACTTCCTTGCCTTGGCAATCGGGTCGGTTTGTTCCAAGATTGCCTCTCCGCTTGTACTTGTTCCTGCTTGTTCCTAGTTTCGTTCCAGGATCCTTCTGTTCCAGTTCTGTTCCTGACTTGTTCCTGCATCCTAGTTCCTGTGTCCTGCTTGTTCTTGTGTTCGTCTGTCTGTCTACCCAGGTAATATCCTCGGACTGACTTACTTGTACTGATCTCAGCTTGCTCTGACCTGCCTGCCTGCCGCCTGCCTCAAAGACCACAGCCTGTTCCTGACCTGCCTGCCGCCTGCCTCATACACCTCAGCTTGTTCCTGACCTGCTCGCCTGCCTGCCCCCTGCCTCAAGACCTCAGCCTGCCTTTGACCTCATCTGACCTCCGGTACCTGACTCCTGCTTATTTATTTATTTTATTAATTTTAACATTTTTCTATACCGTCGTTTGGTGGGAACCGTCACAATGGTTTACATTAAGGCACATAAAAATGAAGCTAACGTATCTTAAGTTACATAGGTGCCATTTGAGGGTCGGTAACATAGTTTGTTAATAACATTAATTGGTAAGTGTAATGATTCGTTTCCAATTCACATTGTAACAGTTTAGGTTACTAGATTACCTTTAACATTGTACTTTTACCCTTTGCTGAGCTTTAAAAGAATGAAACTTAATCTGATTAAAAATTATACACATACTGATTTTGGTTATGTGTTTGTTGTTCCATTGTTTGTACCTGCTTTTCCTTGAGTACTATTCTCCTTTCTCTTTTTGGTAAGCTAGTTTAAAAAGCCAGGTTTTTAGATTTTTTTTAAAGGTTTTGTTGTTGCTTTGTAGTCTCAACTCTGTGGGCATGGTGTTCCAAAGTATGGGTCCTGGCAAGGATAGATCTCTTTCTCTTACTTGTGTGTCTAGCTGTTTTGACTGACCATTCCTCGGACTGACCTCTGGATCTTGACCTTTGCTTGCCTGACCTCGTCTCCAGATTCTGGCTCTGTTCCCCGCCTTGTCATCACCAACTCTGATCTGGTTCTCCGTGCTCCAACCAGCAGCCACCTTTGAACCCAATCGCGCTCCCTCTGTCTCCGTGGGCACGCCGGACATTCATTCTCTCAGGGGACCCTGCCAGGCCCGGGGGGGACCTCGGGCTTCCAGTGGTGAAGCTCTTCCCAGCCTCTGTCTCCTCCAGTGTTCCCCCCCCCCTGGGGGCAGTTACCTCCTGTTCCCTTTCAGGAGGCGTTCCATCTCTGCCCCAGGACAAGGGTCCACTCCCGAGCACAACAGGTTGCCAACGCCATGGACTCGGCGGAGTCTCCCGCCTCCAGGGCCCTACCAGGACTGGCCACCACAGTAAAACAACATCATCAAGCTTCGGATGAACTGCGCTCTCAGCTACAAGATACAGCAATGGCCAACCCGGTGGGCCTCTCGGCCACTGTGCTTCCCAAAGCAACACTGGCACTTCCTGCACACCCCCCTCCCCCTCCAGATATAATGGGATTCCACGCTCCTGTCGTGGCTTCCTTAATCAGTGCTTTATGCAGTTTGCGCTACAACCCTCGTTGCTTTTGAAGGAGATCACTAAAGTCACCTTCATTCTGTCTCGTTTGGAAGGGAAGGCTCTGGCATGGGCCTCTCCCTTATGGGAACATTCTAATCCCATCCTCTCCAAGCTATCTGACTTCATTGCCCTCTTCAAGCAGATCTTCGGAGACCCAGGTAGAATGGCTATTGCTAGTCATAGCTTACTCCACCTCCGTCAAGGGTCAAGGACCCTCTCTGAATACACAGTGGAGTTTCGAACCTTGGCCACAGAACGTGGGTGGCAAGAAGATTGTCTGCAAGTCATCTTCCTAGATGGACTCTCCTGTGCTCTGAAAGATGAGCACTCTGTCCGTGAGACTTCCATGTCTCTAGAAGACTTGTTCTCCCTTGCCGGGAGGATTGATCATCACCTCCAGCAAAGATGCCTAGAAGTAAAGGCTCCACGCCCTCCTCTAGTACGCCCCACAAGTGCACCCAGCACTCCAGCAAAGACACCTGCACCATCACCTTCCTCCATGGTAGAACCTATGGAAGTGAATTGTGGGCGATTGTCTCTGACCGAAAATCTCTATCGGCGAAAGGAGGGGCTCTGCCTTTACTGTGGCACTTCTGGACATCGTCTGCAGTTTTGCCCCATCCATCCGGGAAACTGCAATGCCTGAGCCCGGCGAGGGTCCCAAGCTTGGGCGCAACTGTTTCTGGCCCTCAACTCTTGCTTGCTTGCTGTATCCCTGGGCATCAAGGCCCACATCTTTGCAACCACTGCTCTCATCGATACCAGAGCAAGCGGTAGCTTCATTACGGACGACATCGTCAAACTCTTGAAAATACCTCTCCAACCCCTAGAGGTGAGTCTTCGTATTGCCTCCATCCAGGGGGAACATCTTCCAGGCCTCATTACTCACCAGACAGTGGCTATCCATCTCACTGTAAAACGCTCAACTCATCCGGTAATCCTGGGGTTATCCTAGCTCCAGGACCATGAACCCCAGTTCGATTGGCAGTCCCTGCAGCTGGTATAGTGGGGCCCAAAATGCCAAAAGACTTGTCTGCAGCCGGCATCCGCCGTGATACCCGTCTTGAAATCAGTTACCCTTCCAGGGTTACCTCCACAGTATTCTGACTTCAGCGATGTGTTTTCTAAGCAGAAAGCGGATACCTTGCCTCCATTACTCAAGCTCAACTGTCCTATTGAACTTCTGCCGGGCACTATGCCTCCCAAAGGCAGAACCTATCCATTGTCCCAGCCTGAGACTCAGGCTATGTCGGAATATATTAAAGAGAACCTAGAGAAAGGCTTCATCCGTCCCTCTCCCCCTCAGGAGCGGGGTTCTTCTTCGTGAAGGAAAAGGACGGTGGACTACGTCCCTGTATTGATTACAGGGGTCTCAATGCAATAACTTGTAAGGATTGATACCCGCCTCCCCTCATTAGCGAACTGTTTGATCGCCTTAAAGGGGCACAAATCTTTTCCAAACTGGACCTGAGAGGTGCGTACAACTTGGTACACATCCAACCTGATGACATTTGGAAGACGGCGTTTAATACCAGAGACCGCCACTACGAATATGTGGTAATGCCTTTTGGGCTAAGTAATGCTCCAGCCGTCTTTCAACGCCTCATGAATGAAATCTTCTGAGATCTCCTGTACAATTTTGTAGTCGTATACCTTGACGACATTCTGATCCTCTCTAAGGACATAGAATCCCACTGTGAACACATCCGCATCGTCCTCCAACGTCTGAGAGAGAACAATTTGTACACAAAACTGGAAAAATGTCTGTTTGAGTGGAATCGCTTACCCTTTCTGGGATACATCATCTCTGATCGTGGATTCTCAATGGACCCGTAAACTTCAGGGAATCTGCGACTGGCCTCGGCCAGTAGGCCTTTCGAGCACTGCAACGCTTTCTAGGCTTCACCAATTATTACCAAAGCTTCATTGTGAATTACTCTTCCATAGTTGCCCCCCTCACTGCTATGACTAGGAAAGGGGTCAACAGCCGAGTTTGGACACCCAAAGCAATTGCTGCCTTCCAGAGGATTAAAGAAGCCTTCAGCTCCGGCCCGTGTCTCTTTCATCCGGATCCCAAACATCCCTTTGTTGTGGAGGTTGACGCCTCAGCAATCAGCGCCGGAGTCATTCTGAGTCATCACTTCCCCACGGGCAAGCTAACTCCCTGTTAGTTCTACTCTCATAAGTTTTTTCCCCATGGAACAGCGTTACACTGTGGGTGACCGCAAACTCCTTGCGGTCAAACTAGTGCTTCAAAAGTGGCACCCTTGGTTAGAAGGGGTGCAACATAAGTTTACCATCTTCACTGACCATAAGAACCTCGAACATCTCAAAGAGGCTCAACTTTTGAACACCCGTCAGGCCCAGTGGGCCTTATTCTTTGAAAGGTTTGACTTCAACCTGTGCTTTCGTCCTGGTTCCAAGAACTTGCGCGCTGTCCAGATCATTCGAGCCTGAGGACATCCTGGAAGCTCCTAGCTTCATTATCGACCCTGCTTGTATTTCCCTTGCTGCGACTACCACAGTCCCTGTTTGGAAGACCGTCGTTCCCTGCCGGCTACGTGAACGTGTCTTAAAGTGGGCCCACGACTCCAAACTGGCAGGCCACCCTGGTCATGCCAGGACACTGGAAATGCTGCAAAGGCACTGTTGGGGCCTACTATGGTGCAAGATTCACGAAACTACGTGGATTCATGTCCCATTTGCGCCCAGCAAAAGCCATCAATTGCTCCAGCCTTTCCCAGTGCCTACTGAGCCATGGTCCAGCATTTTGATGGACTTTATTACTGATCTACCTCCTTCCCAGAATAACACGATGATTTGGGTCATTGTCGACCGCTTCTCGAAAATGGGTCACTTTATCCCCTTGCCGGGCCTTCCTTCAGCTCTGGAACAGGCAAAGCTCTTCCTGAAGAACATCTTTCACCTCCACGGACTCCCAAAGGAGACTGTATCTGATCGGGGACCACAGTTTGCCGCCAAGTATTGGTGTTCCTTGTGTCGAAAGTTTGACGTTTCCCTGAGTTATGTTGGCCTACCATCCCCAGGCCAATGGGCAGGCTGAAAGGACCAATCAGACCTTGAAGATATACTACGCTCCTATGTAAATGATCAGCAAAACAATTGGTCGGATCTTCTCCCCTGAGCTGAGCTGTCGCACAATACCCATGTCGCAGCAGCCACCGACACTTCCCCGTTTGCAGTAGTCTTCAGACGGCAGCCCCGACTGCCTCTTCCTGTTCCTTTGACGGTTCTGTCTCCAGTGGCTCAATCCATGGCTCAAACCATTCACCAAATGTGGACCCGGATAAAAGAGCAACTTTCATGAGCTGTCGAACACACTAAGCGCACTTCTGATCTTTATAGACGACCCGCTCCATTCTTTCGACCTGGCCAGAAAGTGTGGCTGAGTGCTCAACACATTCGACTGAGACTTCCCTTTCACTGTCTGGCTCCGAAATACATCGGACCATTTCCTGTGATCTGAAGAGTGGGAGCTGTCTCATATCAACTCCAGCTAACTCGTTCATTGGGTATCCACAACACGTTTCACGTGTCCCTGTTGAAGCCGTTGGTCCTCTCCTGGCCCTCACGCAAAGACCCTCCTGCTCCACGTATCTCTGCCGAACCTGACATTTCTCTCCAGGTAAGAGAGGTTCTCGACGTCCGGCGATGCCAAGGCAAGTGGGAATACCTCTTAGCTTGGGAGGGCCATGGGGCCGAGACGAATTCGAGGGAACCCTCCCAAACCATCCTTGATAAGGATCTTCTGAAGACCTTCCATAGATTGAACCCTGAGAAACCACAGCCACATAGGGGGAGGCCTAGAAGGGGCGGTAAAAGTTTCGTGCCCCGCCCGTGGCTGTCCCACCCGCGGGCCTGCTCACCTTCATAGTTCCATAGTGGGTCCCAGGATGACCTCCCTTGCGGTAGTTGCCAGTTCTGCCAGGCCCCGGTGTCCCGCGGCAGCCAGGCCTTCCACTGCACGCCAGGCCTCACGCTGAGGCTCAGCATCCTCGGTCAGGTTGGCCATGCCCATGCGCGCGTGCGGACTGCCCGTACTCATGTAGGGCCAAGGGCGGGTCCTAGCTCCGCGGTGCGCCCTGATTGATCCCTCGTTATAAGGAAGTTCCTGTCACTGCTTCCTTGCCTTGGCAATCGGGTCGATTTGTTCTAAGATTGCCTCTGCGCTTGTACATGTTCCTGCTTATTCCTAATCTTGTTCCAGGATCCTTCTGTTCCAGTTCTGTTCCTGACTTGTTCCTGCATCCTAGTTCCTGTGTCTTGCTTGTTCCTGTGTTCATCTGTCTGTCTACACAGGTAGTACCCTCGGACTGACTTACTGGTACTGATCTCAGCTTGCTCTGACCTGCCTGCCACCTGCCTCAAAGATCACAGCTTGTTCCTGACCTGCCTGCCTGCCTGTTGCCTGCCTCATAGACCTCAGCTTGTTCCTGACCTGCCCACCTGCCTGCTGCCTGCCTCAAGACCTCAGCCTGCCTTTGACCTCATCTGACCTCCGGTACCTGACTCCTGCTTGGCTGACCATTCCTTGGACTGACCTCTGGATCTTTGCCTGCCTGACCTCATCTCCAGATTCTGGCTCTGTTCCTCGCCATCATCACCAACTCTGTTCTGGTTCTCTGTGCTCCAACCAGCAGCCACCTTTGAACCCAATCGTGCTGCCCCTGTCTCCATGGCCATGCCGGACTTTCATTCTCTCAGGAGACCCTGCGAGGCCCACCTAAGTCCAAGCGGCCCGGGTCCCTACGTGCTCCTCCTGGAGGGACTTCGGTCTTCCAGTGGTGAAGCTCTTCCCAGCCTCTGTCTCCTCCAGTGCTCCGCCTCCTGGGGGGCAGTTACCTCCTATTCCCTTTTAGGAGGCGTTCCATCTCTGCCTCAGGACAAGGGTTCACCCCCGAGCGCAACATACACCTCATGCATGATTTATAAACCTCTATCATTTCCCCTCTCAGTTGCCTCTTCTCCAAGTAAATTTATTTATTTATGTATTTATATATTTAGAGGTCATGCATACCATCGTTCCAAGTGAAAATCACTAGTTCATCACAGATCATGACATTGACACTCATAAGTATTAGAGAACACTGAGTACATCAATAACATACACCATTATTAGTTATTGGGCAATGGGTAGAGTATTTGAGTGGTAGCCTGGGAGGGTATTAGTTGAAGAGCCCTATTTATTTATTTATTTTACAGATTTTTATATACCGGGGCACGTAGGTAACATCACCTCGGTTTACATTCAAACATTAATTCAGCATAGCACTTTACAATGTAACATAATAACTGAAATAATATAATACCATGTAGAACTTTGTATAAGAAAATAAAATATGAGCGTCTGTGGAAATAAACTAGGATGAATAGAAGAGGACTCAGTTCATTAATAGTAGGCTTTTTTGAATAACCATGTTTTTAAGTTTTGTTTAAATTTTTTGTGGCAAAGTTCCTGGCGTAATTTGGAGGGCATGGTGTTCCATATTGTGGATCCAGCAATGATGAATGAATGTTCTTTCGTGGAGGAAAGATTGGTCAGATTAGGCGCGGGGATCTTCAGTTTAGCTAAATGTTGGAATCTAGTTGGGCGGATTGATGTTTTGAATTGTAGATGCTCGGTGAACCAGCACATATCTCTGTTGTGAATGGCTTTATGTATAAGCGTCATGGATTTATAAATTATCCTGGAAGCCACGGGTAGCCAGTGCAAAGACTGAAATGCTGGAGTGATGTGCTCATAACGGCTTGTGTCAGTGATGATGCGGGCAGCTGCATTTTGTAACATTTGCAAAGGTTGAATTGTATTTTTAGGTAGACCTAGTAGCAGTGCATTGCAGTAATCAATCTTCGATAAAGTAGTTGCTTGTAAGACTGTACGGAAGTCATATTGGTATAAAAGAGGTTTAATACGTTTTAGTGTGTGTAGTTTAAAGAATCCATTTTTAACCGTTTCAGCGATGAATTTTTTAAACGTGAGATTGCTGTCAATGATGATGCCAAGGCTGCGTACTTGATGAGTCATGGTGGAGATGTCTTGAGTAAGACCATTGTTGCTCAGTGTTGCATTTTTTGGAGGTGAAATAATAATCAGCTCAGTTTTATTGGTGTTGATAGCCAATTGATTGTCCGTAAGAATTGTTTTAATTTCTGATAAAGCTGCATTCCAAGTGTTCAGGGCATTCGTGATTGTGCTGGTAATAGGTATATCTGAACATCATCTGCGTAGATGAAGTGTTGAAGACCCAATTTAGCCTTTCTTAAGGGAGCCATTCCATCCCCTTTACCATTTTTGTTTCTTTCTTTGACCCATTTCTAATTTTGCTATATCTTTTTTGAGAATGGGGTGACCAGAACTGCACACAATAATTAGTGTGGTTGCTCCATAGATCTGTACAGAGGTATTATGATACTCTCAGTTTTATTCTCCATTCTTTCCAATTTATCCCTAGTATTCTATATATTCTGGAACAACGGTATATAGATCTCCGAAATTAAATACATAAATAAATAAATAAATATATTCTTTTTTGATGAGCACCACACACAGAACTGGTGATTTCAATGTTCTTTCCACAATGACTCCTAGAACCTTTTTCTCGGTTGGATACTCCTAATGTAGAACCCATCATTATGTGTCTAAAGTTTTGATTTTTTTTCCTATGTGCATCACTTTGCACTTTTGTTCCCATATGTACCATTTCATACTTTGAGATTGTTTTAGCAATCTTTACTTCAAGTGCCGACAACATCTCAGATTAGATTTTAGATTATGTGCTGAACTGCATTCACTTCTGTTGCCCTGGTGCTATGGAATCTGATCCCAGAGGATGTTTGGTTAGAAGTGCAGTATGCAGGTTACAGCATTCACAGAAGGATAGGACTGGATTTACAGCTGTGTAATTGAGGATGACAGGAAATTAAGACTGGGAGATATAAAGTGGAAGATGGGAGTTTTTAGGGTAGTGGGTTTAGGGGATTCTGCTGATTTGGTTTATGCACAGGTGTGTGGGAGTATATTTCAATCTGGTGTTTTGTATTTGAATTGCTGGATTGAAATATTGTAAGCCACTTGAAGTGGAACTGATAAACAGGATATCAGAGTGAAAGAAATAAAGCACAAGAACATAAGAAGCTGCCATACTGGGTCAGACCACGGAACAATCCAGGTTACAAGTACCTGGCAATTACCAAACATTAAATAGATCCCATGCTACTAATGCTGGTAATAAGTAGTGGCCATTCCCTAAGTCAACTTGATTAATAGCAGTTTATGGACTTCTCCTCAAGGAACTTATCCAAACCTTTTTTAAACCCAGCTACACTAACTGCCCTAACCACATCCTTGGGCAATAAATTCCAGAGCTTAATCGTGCATTGAGTGAAAAAGAATTTTCTCTGATTTATTTTAAATGTGCTGCTTGCCAACTTCATACAGTACCCCCAGTCGTTCTGTTATCTGAAAAGAAAAATAATCAATTCACATCTACCCATTCTAGTCCTCTCATGATTTTATAGATCTCTATCATATCCCCCCATAAGAGATAACATAGGATGCTAGGATTTTAGTATAGAGTTCTAGTAGACATTATTTGTTCTGGAGAAAACTGGAGTCTATATACATTTTTATAACTTTTAAAGGGCCAACAAAATAAATTATAGTACATGAAATGTTAAGACCACACCGGCCCATTTTTTAAGAGTCTGAGGTCAAATTTTGAAAGATTTATTTCAACATCATAAATGTGAGCATAGCATGGAATCACAGCATAACAAGACAACCGCTCTGAATGCCATACATTTCCCTAGAAAAGAAAACCAGTACTTGAAAAAGAATTTTAATAACGCCATCCAAAGAAAATAGTCCACAAGAAATACAATGGCTATTTCTGCTCTTAATACAAAGTTTGAAATGCCTATGATTGAAGAGGAGGGAACTGTTTCAAATGTAAGTGGAACCATGATTATCTGTATGGGAACTATAGCATGATCCAGTTGTGAGCACCTTAGAAAGCAGAAAGGACTCAAATCATCCCTCAGAATATTTTGCAGCCTAGTTGAATCTCAGTGCACCATAATTTAACAAAAGCCATTCATGGTTATTATATTTAACATATTTCTAGGTATGAATTTTTGACTTACAGCATAAGGAGCCTGCTTAGCAAACTTTTGCATCAATGCAGAAAACACGGTATCTTTACCAATTGTTGCGACCACTCTGCCTTACCTCTTTTTCTCCCCTTTCACTCTCTTTGGGCAAGATGACTGCCTCTGGTGCCGAGGGCCTTGGCGTTTCCAGACCAGCATGGGCGTCCCCATCCGCTCACTCCCGTGGCCTCCTAGGGCACGAGCGCGCACATCTCCTACGCTCAAATTGACATCATGGCGGGAACCTCGGGGGTGGCCCCACCGCATGACATCAGTACCTTCAGGTATATCTAGCTCCGCCTCCGCTACCACTGAGTTAGCAAAAACTTCGCTTTGCTACTCTGACTGCTCTAAGCTGCATGCTTAGACGCCGCTTTCACACTAAGGGCCTCGCTCTAGTGGAAGCTCTAGACACCCGCTCCTCGGGGGTCTCTCGCTTCCAACTTCCCTTCGAGGTTCCTCATTAAGACAACCGCTCCTCGGGAGTCTTTTCTCTCTATTCTACTTACAGGATTTTGGACCACTGGGTACTCGCTCTCAAGGACCTAGCTACCTTCATATCCTGCACCAGGGACCTTCGGTCCCACCATTCTACCACCAGGAAGACACCTTTCATTCTGTGAGTACCTCTACGATCCAGTGCTCCAACTCCACCCACCAGTTGCGGCGTTACCCGCACTGTGGGCTCCCGCCTATCTTGAACATCTGGGTGAGACTTTACTTCTGAGCCTGTTGAGCGTACTGGCATTTCGTGGATCAGTGCCTTACCTTCCTGCTTTCACCATCTATCTACAGCAGTACAATAAAGACTATCCATTCTATGTCTGCTATCTGTGTCAGCCTATCGCAATGGTTCCCCACGGGGCTCCTCCCCATGGGCGGAGTCATCTCCATTGCGACCAAGGGTCCACAAATCCTCAAACACAACAGATTGCTAACTCCATGGACTCGTCTCAGCTCAAAGCCCTGACCTAGCCCAGCATATTACAGAACAACAAAAGTCTTTGGAGAGCCTAGCTACTGCCTTCAATCAGTTACACGCTCAACTGAACTCTTCAACTCCTCCTGTGAAGGAATTGCTGTCGCCAGTGGTACCCATTAAGACCACTGAACCTTTATCCACACCTACCCGCTTCACGGGTGAAGCCAAGATGTGCAGAGGGTTCATTAATCAATGCAGCATGCAATTTTCATTGCAGTCTACCCTCTTTCCCACTGAAGCTTCAAAGACCACGTACATCCTGTCGTTTCTTGAAGGACAAGCCCTGGTCTGGGCTTCACCGTTATGGGAACGTGAAGATCCTATCCTGAATAATCTACCAGGATTTCTACAACTTTTTAAGTCTGTGTTTGATGACCCGGCTCACCAGACCATTGCTGGATCTGCCTTGCTCAACCTTCAGCAAGGTACAAGCCACGTACAGACTTTGCTATTGAATTTAAGATATGATAATATTGTAAAATGATAATATTGTAAAGCTTGTTGCTAAGTTATGTTACAATGTGAACCGAGGTGATGTTTTGCAAACGTGCCTCGGTATATAAAAAAACCCTTAAATAAATAAATAAATAAGACTCTAGAATGGAAACTACATTGGGACACTGGATGCTTACGAGCCATATTCATGGAGGGTCAAGTCTCGCATAAATGACGGATTAGTGGCTCGCAATTTGCCTGATTCCCTTGAGTCCCTGATGGAACTAGCAGGGAGAATTGACCGCCGTATCTGCGATCGTACTCGAGTCCACGAAAGTCTACAGTGGGGGCTAACAGTCCTAAACCTGTGCCTATTGCTTTCAGTTTACCGTCTGCACCCCTAGAGGAGGAAGAGCCTATGCATCTAGGCCGAAGCCACTTGACCTCTAAGGAGAGACGTTATCACAAGCGCATGGGGTTGTGCATGTACTGTGGCCAATTGGGTCATGCAGTCCAAACCTGTCCCATTTGTCCGGGAAACTGATGGGCCTTGGATCTGCAGGAGGACTTCTCCTGGGCCTCACCTCTCCTACTCCTCCATTATCATTACCAGTATCTCTGCTTTGCGGAGGTCTCGAGTTTCAGACTCTCGCTCTCATTGACTCCGGTACCGGAGGTAATATTATCCTGAAGCACTTGGTCGAACATCTACGGATTCCTACCACACCAATAGCTAAGCCTCTGCTATTGTCATCCATCCATGGAGAACCACTTCCTGGAGAAGTTTCATTGACCACCCAGGCCATCGGCCTGCGCACTGGAGCTCTACCCCTCAGAATCAATTTCTTTTCTAGTGTTAGAAAAAGCAATGCATCCAGTGGTATTGGGTCTGCCATGGCTTCAAGACCATATGCCACAATTTAATTGGGCTACCTTGGAACCGTCCCGGTGGGGATCAGACTGTCATGGTCGGTGTCTTGCTGAAGTTTCACCACTCATCTGCATGCCTACTACTCCATTATTATTTATTTAAACGTTTTTTATATACCGATATTCGTCGAAACATCATATCGGTTTACATGGAACAGAACGTGGAAGGTACATAAAACAGGGGTGAATGTTTTTATTACCTGGCTTACCTCCACAATATGCTTCCTTCCAGGATGTTTTCTCTAAGCAAGCAGCTGATGTTCTTCCGTCACACAGAGAGTTCGATTGTACCATAAATCTGAAGCCAAATTCAGAACCTCCCAAAGGAAGAGTTTATCCTCTTTCAGTAGTTGAGACCAAAGCTGTGTCTACCTACATACAAGAAAATCTACAAAAGGGATTTATCAGACCTTCCAAATCTCCTGCTGGTGCAGGCTTCTTTTTTGTAGGGAAGAAGGATGGCACCTTACGACCCTGCATCGATGGCTTCTGGAGACCAATTGGCAGGGTTGGCTCCCTTCTTGGTCTGAATTAGATTACCATCAAGGACAGGTACCCCCTGCCCTTAATATCTGAATTGTTTGATAGATTCCAAGGGGCCAAAATATTTTCCAAATTGGACCTAAAAGGAGCTTACAACTTGATGCGTTTTCGAGAAGGAGACGAATGGAAGACTGCTTTTAACACCTATGATGAATACTTTGAATTCCTCGTCATGCCCTTTGGTTTAAGTAACGCACCTGCAGTCTTTCAAAATATGATGAACGACATGTTACGGGACTTACTGTATCAATGCGTAGTAGTATATCTTGATGATATACTGATCTTTTCTCAGGATCTGCAAAGTCATCAGGAGGATGTTAAGAAAGTCCTAAGACACCTGCGTGAGTACCACCTTTACGAAAAGCTTGAGAAGTGCAAATTTCACAAAGAAGCTGTACCCTTCCTGGGATACATTGTTTCTAAGAATGGTTTTCAAATGGACCCCAAGAAACCTGAGAGTATCCGGGACTGGCCTCAACCTACAGGCCTGAAAGCATTGCGTCACTTCTTAGGATTCACCAATTACTACCGATCCTTTATTAAAAACTACTCATCATTGACAGTCCCTCTAACTGCTAAGACCAAGAAGGAAGCCAACCCTGCCAATTGGTCTCCAGAAGCCATCTCAGCCTTCATGACGCTCAAAGAGGCTTTTCAAAAGAAGCCGTGTCTTCGCCACCCTGATCCACACCATCCTTTCATCGTGGAGGTCGACGCATCCAACGTTGGTGTGGGGGTGGTTCTAAGTCATACAGTGAATCCAATGTGCTCCATCCTTGCTCCTTCTTTTCTAGGTGATTCTCGCCTGCTGAGAGAAACTATGGGATAGGAGACAAGGAGCTTCTCACGATTAAGCTGGCTTTTGAAGAGTGTTGTCCCTGGCTAGAAGGCTCACAACACCAAATAGTAGTGTACACTGATCACAGGAATCTAGAGTACTTTCGACATGCTCAACGACTCAACCACCGTCAAGCAAGATGGTGTCTGTTTTTCAACAGTTTGACTTCCTTCTGAAATACCATCCAGAAGAGAAGAACACCCGGGCTGATGCCCTATCACGCTCCTTCTCACCACAGGACATGCCAGATGAACCCCATCATATCATCGATCCCAAAAGAGTGGTTCTCGCAGCCACCCACACGGTACCTGCCGGGAAGATGGTGGTAGCCAGAGGTTTAAGAAAAAGACTATTGAAATGGGCACACGATTCCCGTCTGGCAGGCCATCCAGGACAGAGTTGTACCTTAGCAATGTTGCAAAGATACTATTGGTGGCCAACCATGAAAAAGGATGTGCAAGCATACGTGGGTTCCTGCGCTGTCTGTGCCAAGCAAAAGCCACCACCTGGGCATCCTTGGGACTTATTACAGCCTCTACCATCAACGGATGGACCCATATCGCTACCGATTTTGTAGTGGATCTGCCATAATAACACCATATAGGTTACCGTTGACCGTTTCTCTAAAATGGCACACTTTGTAGCATTACCAGGATTACCCTCTGCTACTGAGTTAGCAAAACTCTTCATTAAACACATCTTCCGTCTTCATGGAATGCCTAAACATATCCTATCCGACAGAGGAGTTCAATTTACTGCAAAGGTTTGGAGAGCATTATGTCAAAAATTTGACATTGCCTTGGACTTAACCTCTGCCTACCATCCTCAGTCTAATGGTCAGACTGAGAGGATGAATAGGACGCTGAAATAATTTCTGCGATCTTATGTCAATTCTAGACAGAATGACTGGGCTGAATTATTGCCTTGGGCAGAATTTGCCATCAATTCACATCCTGCTTCTTCAAGGGGTCTTCCCCTTTCCAGCTTGTCTATGGGAGACAACCATTACCTGCACTGCCAATTCCATTGTCAGTAGCCTCTCCTGCTGCCCAGGCTACAGCAGCAGAATTATCCCAATTTTGGAGACAGATGAAGGAGCTCCTCCTTAAAGCAGGAGAAAAGGCAAAGAAAACCTATGATGCTCATCATCAAAAGGCACCCCAGTTTCAGCCTGGAGACAAGGTTTGGTTAAGCACCTCCGACTTAAACTTCCTTCTGCAAGATTCACTCCTCGCTTTGTGGGACCTTTCGCCATCCTTCGGCGATTAGGAAATCTAACATACAGTCTAAAACTGCCTCCATCAATGAGGATACACAATGCATTTCATGTATCTCTACTGAAGCCAGTGATACTCTCCGAGTTCTCCAGGAAAGAATCAGAGCCTACCAGCCTGGACACAGAAGATAACATTGAATATGCCATAGACCACATCCTTGATGTACATAAAAGAGGCAAGACATGGGAGTACCTCATCTCTTGGGAGACCTATGGCCCAGAGGAAAACTCCTGGGAACCACTGGCCAATATTACAGATAAGGAGATGGTATGTCAATTCCACCTGGCACACCCATGCAAGCCCAGACCACCTGGAAGAGGTCTTGGAGGGGGCCCTTTGAAGGGGGGGTACTGTTGCGTCCGTCGGTCACAGACGGCTGCGACCGCTCTGCCTTACCTCTTTTTCTCCCCTTTCACTCTCTTTGGGCAAAATGGCTGCCTCCAGTGCCGAGTGCTTCAGCGTTTCCAGACCAGCATGTGTGTCCCCATCTGCCATGCTCACTCCCGTGGCCTCCTAGTTAGCAAAGACTTCGCTTCGCTACTCTGACTACTCTAAGCTGCACGCTTAGACGCTGCTTTCACGCTAAGGGCCTCGCTCCAGTAGAAGCTCTAGACACTCGCTCCTCGGGGGTCTCTCGCTTCCAACTTCCCTTCGGGGTTCCTCACTAAGACAACCGCTCCTCAGGAGTCTTTTCTCTCTATTCTACTTGCCGGATATTGGACCATTGGGTACTCGCTCCTCGAGGGCCTATCTACCTTCATATCCTGCACCTCGGACCTTCGATCCCACCATTCTACCACCAGGAAGACACCTTTCATTCTGTGAGTACCTCTACAATCCGGCGCTCCAACTCAACCCACCAGCCGCGGCGTTACCTGCACTGCGGGCTCCCGCCTATCGTGAACATCTGGGTGAGACTTTACTTCTGAGCCTGTTGAGCGTACTGGCACTTCGTGGATCAGTGCCTTACCTTCCTCCTTTCACCATCTATCTACAGCTGTACAATAAAGACTCTATCCATTCTATGTCTGCTGTGTCAGCCTATCGCAATGGTTCCCCACGGGGCTTCTCCCCATGGGCGGAGTCATCTCCATTGCGACCAAGGATCCACAATGCCTCAAACACAACACCATTGACAATATCTCCATATTTTCAATGTTAAAAAATGGTCATACTCTACTAGAGTGGTTCTCAACTGGTGTGTCACCACGCTTCCCTGTCTCTCACTGGCCCAGCTGTTCCCTCTGCTCCAATGAAATGGAACTCTTCCTCCTCCCAAGCTTAGAATGCTTGGGAGGAACGCAGCAGGAAAGGTGGAGTAGGCGGCACCAGCATGATCTCTTCTTTCCGCTACCACAGCCTGGAAGAGGAAGTGGAGTGCAGCGGCCGTGCGCAAGGGAAGAAGAGACCATGTTAGGAAAAGTGCATGCAGGGTCGGCCTGAAGAAGAGCAGTGTCAGCCTAAAGAACAGCAGCGCCGGCCTGAAGAAGAGCAGCGCGGCCCGGAGCAAAACGACGAGCAACATCAGCCCCCACAGCTGTTGGGACTCCTTTCTCGAGGCCATGAGGTCTAGAAAAGGAGGAGGCTGTTGTTGCTGATAGTTCGGTGCGGAAAGGGAGAGTGAGTGAGTGTGCATATGTGTTTGAGCTTGTGTGTATGTGTGCGACAGCATGTATGTGCGATTAAGAACCCTGTTTGTGTGTTTGAGAACCTGTGTGTATTAGTGAGAGACAATAAGTGTATGTATGATTAAGAGCCTGTGTGTATAAGAGAGCATGTGTTTCATTGTGTGACTGAGAGCCTATGTAAGTGAGAGTGAGCATGTGTGTAATTGTGTGATTGAGAGCCTATGTAAGTGAGAGAGACGTCATGTGTGTAATTGTGTGATTGAGAGCCTATGTGAGAGAGCGAGCATGTGTATAATTGTGATTGAGAGCCTATGTAAGTGAGTGAGCACGTGTGTAATTGTGAGATTGAGAGACTATGTAAGTGAGAGCGCGAGCATGTGTGTAATTGTGTGATTGAGACCTATGTAAGTAAATGTGTGTAATTGTGTGATTGAGAGCCTATGTAAGTGAGAGCGAGAATGTGTGTAATTGTGTGATTGAGAGCCTATGTGAGAGAGCGAGCATGTGTATAATTGTGATTGAGAGCCTATGTAAGTGAGTGAGCATGTGTGTAATTGTGTGATTAAGAGCCTATGTAAGTGAGAAGGCAAGCATTGTGTGATTGAGATCTTATGTGAGAGAATGTGTGTAACTGTGTGATTGAGAGCCTATGTAAGTGAGAACGAGCATGTGTGTAATCGTGTGTTTGAGAGCCTATGTAAGTATCACTGATGAAGATATATAGAAATATTTTTCCTCCCAACAATATTAGGAATATAATTTAAACATTGTTTGATTTGTTGATATTTTAGATTTATATTGTTGGGAAGCAAATATTACAATACAATGATGTATTCAAATTATAAGTATATATGTAATATGAAAATATATAAATAAATAAATTAATTAAAAAAAAGTAATAGAGCGCGCATGTGTGTAATTGTGATTGAGAGCCTATGTAAGTGAGTGAGCACATGTGTAATTGTGAGATTGAGAGACTATGTGAGAGCGCGAACATGTATGTAATTGTGTGAATGAGACCTATATAAGTAAATGTGTGCAATTGTGTGATTGAGAGCCTATGTGAGAGAGAGAATGTGTGTAATTGTGTGATTGAGAGCGAGAATGTGTGTAATTGTGTGATTGAGAGCCTATGTGAGAGAGAGAGCATGTGTGTAATTGTGTGATTGAGATCCTATGTAAGTGAATGTGTGAAATTGTGATTGAGAGCCTATGTAAGTGAGAGAGAGAATGTGTGTAATTGTGTGATTGAGAGCGAGAATGTGTGTAATTGTGTGATTGAGAGCCTATGTGTGAGAGAGAGCATGTGTGTAATTGTGTGATTGAGAGCCTATGTGTGAGAGAGAGCATGTGTGTAATTGTGTGACTGAGAGCCTATGTAAGTGAGAGAGAGAATGTGTGTAATTGTGTGATTGAGAGCCTATGTAAGTGAGAGCGAGCATGTGTGTAATTGTGTGATTGAGAGACTATGTAAGTGAGAGAGCGAGCATGTGTGTAATTGTGTGATTGAGAGCCTATGTGTGAAAGAGCGAGCATGTGTGAAATTGTGTGATTGAGAGCTTATGTAAGTGAGAGAGAGAGCATGTGTGTAATTGTGTGATTGACATCCTATGTAAGTGAGAGAGAGCATGTGTGTAATTGTGTGATAGAGAGCCTATGTAAGTGAAAGAGAGGGAGAGATGTGTGTGACTGAGAGAAAGGAGAAATTTGCAAACAACCCCCCTCCCCCTCCTAATTCACATCAATCTCAGGGCATCTGGAAATCAAACGTTTCCAGGTATGGAGAACAGAGCATTTTAAAATCCTTATTTTTAATTAGGTCTTTTTGTCTGCTGTTTTGAAATATTTTATTGGTGTCTAGAAATTTTTATATGAGTTTTTAATTATTGGATATTCTGTTCATCAGTTGTTTTGAAATAATCTGTTCTATTTATTAGTATGGTTTTACTGCTATTGATTTTATATTTCTTGATTTGTTTTATGAGGACTGGTAATTTCGCTTTTTCCTTTGTTGCACTGGCTTGTTGCGGTTTCCAGTTTTTTCATGTTTCTATTTATGCGTTATCTCTTTATTCTTTGTTAGGTGAGGTGACATTTTCTGTTGCCATATAGTTTCTGGGTAGGGCTCTATAGAAGCCTGGCTTGGTCCGTTTTCCTTATAGGAAGAGTATTGGAGGTTTAAGGCCTGGTGTAATATTTTCAGTGTTGCCTTTTCTTACGTAAGGTGGTTAGTTTGAGTGCTGGAAGCTGGAGCTGTTCTGGTATGGGAGGTTTACTATTTATATAATTTGGGGTAGATTTTCAAAAGGTTACACGCGTAAGATACGTGCGTAACCCCCGAAAACTACCCCTGCGCACGCTGAGCCTATTTTGCATAGGCTCAGCGATGCGAGCAAGCCCCGGGATGCGCGTATGTCCCGGGGCTTTCCAAAATAGGCAGTCCGGGGGCGTGACAGCGGTCCGTGGGCATGGCTGTGGGCGTGGCGGCGGTCCGGGGGCGGTGTCAAGTGCTCCGGCACAGTGGCCTCTGCCAGGGCATGGTGCGCCGGCAGCTGGCCGGCGCTCGCAAGTTACGCCTGCCTTGGGCAGGTGTAATTTTTGGAGCAAAGGTAGGGGGGGATTTAGTTAGGGATGGGGGATGGGTTAGATAGGATGAGGGAGGGGAAGGTAGGGGGGGCCAGAAAAAAAGTTCCTTCCAAGGCTGCTCCGATTTCGGAGCGGCCTTGGAGGGAATTGGGAAAGCCATCGGGGCTCCCCTCGGGCTCAGCGCGCACAAGGTGCACATGTGTGCACCCTGTTGCACGCGCCAAGCCTGGATTTATAACATGCGTGCGACAGCGCGCGCATGTTATAAAATTGGGTGTAGATTTGTTCGCGCTGGGTTGCACGAACAAATCTACGTCCGCGTATCTTTTAAGATCTGGTCCTAAATGTTCAGGGAGAGTACCTTATTTTTCCCTTGTGTCATTCTTAACAATAAAAGTAATATGGGACAAAGTCAAAGGAACACAGCTGTTTGCTTTTTCCCAATGTATTTATTTATTTATTTATTTATTTTTGGTTTTTTATATACCGATCTTCTTGCATTGGATGCAAATCAAACCGGTTTACATTGAAACAATTAAACTTGCCTGAGAGCATTACATAGAACGAAGAACATATAAGAACATTAGAATAACATGGTATTGAAGTATTCATCTTATACTAGATGCCTTGCAAGAAGCCATTGAAATTAAAAATTAAAATTAACAGTTAACTAACAGATGAATGCATCGAATGAAATTAGGCTAGAGTGCAAGGGGAGGACAGGCAGAGGGAGGACGTGGGGATGAAGGATAGGGGAAACAGAGGATCCAAAAATTGGTGGATTTAAAAGGAGGGTTAGAGGCTGGATTTATACCATAAAAAAACAAATCATAGTTGCCAAGGGAAGTAGTCTGTGAGCAATCAGGGAAACGCTAGGCTGTATAGCCAAGTTTTCAGTTTTTTCTTGAAGGAATGCTGAAGACACTCACTGGAATGCTGAAGTCACTCACTGGAATGCTGAAGTCACTCACTGGAATGCTGAAGACACTCATTGGAATGCTGAAGTCATTCATTGGAATACTGAAGACACTCATTGGAATGCTTCCTGTACTCCTGGCTAAAAGTATGCAGACTGTGGAAGCCTCTGAGCACTTTTAGCTGCTCTCGGGAGGGAATCATTCAGTCAAACCACCATACCCAGATAAATTGGTTTTCTCTTCTGGTTTTTTTTTTTGGTCATGCTGACCTCCATCTCAGATGTGTGGAACATACAGATATGAATAAAGCGCAGTGCTTACTACCAGCATCAGTAGCTTGGGATCTTCTTAGTGTTTGGGAACTTGCCAGGTACTTGTAACCTGGATTCGCCACTGTTGGAAACCGGATGTTGGGCTTGATGGACGCTTGGTCTTACCCAGTAAAGCACCTTCTTATGTTCTTAATGTTCAAAGTTTCGTGGTGAGGACAGGATTAGAATCTATTTTATTGACCAGGCTGGTGCTTCTGGCCATGGTTAATTATTTCTGTTATTATCTGCTTGCTTATTATGCACCCCTCAGAATGTCTTGTTAACTGAAGAATGTCTTGTTGAGTTACATGACAACTGTTGGTGCCTTCACTGTGTGTGAAGTTTCTGTAGCAAACACAGCAAGATTGATCAGGAGCAATTTCTGTCTCTTCAAAATGTGTGACAGCCAACCTGGCCAGTTTCACAAAAGAATAAGATTTTCTTCTGTCTGGTTAATCAGTTGGTTATAGGCTCATTACTGGAGCATGTGCAAAAGGAGAGCTCTAAGATTAACCAATGCCTGTGGTCTTCACATTTTTTAGCTGGAAAGAATAGATCCATTTAATTTTGGTGGAACGAGTTGAGTCAAAAGATGTGGAACAAAATCCCATTTTCAAACTGTGAAAAACCCTGCAGGAAATAGGGTCCAAAAGATCATACCCAGAGATGCAAAGTTCTGTAAATGTAACTCCAAAATTAATGCTATAGAAGACTTTTTATTGTGGCTGTTCATTAAAGCATTAATCCCATTGTCTTTACATCAGGTCAAGCTCTGCAGATGAATTTATACTTTCAAGTGTCACAACTGAGGGTCCGGCTAGGACTGGGGAACCCTCACAGGGGCAGCTCAGGATTTCAAGGCAAGGCAGAGCAGTTCTTCCGCCTGTACCAGCAACCTCCCCTGCAGGCTGAGCCCTTGGGTGCTGGCAGCCGGCAATACTTAGGCTGATGTTGGAATCAAGGTGCAGTTTGGAACTTGGAGACACAGGCTGGAGACAAGGACTGACTGGAAATGAAGGCAAGGCAGGGCTGGAGACTGAGGCAGTGCAGGGATGGAGACAAGGGCTGGGCAAACATGGAACTAGACAACAGGCTGGGTAGACTGGGACAAGGCAAGGCACTGGAAATACAGGAAGCAGATACCAGGGACAGGACTAGGCAGGGTAGGACAAGACCAGATAAGGACAAGGTCAGGATAAGACAGAACAGAACAAAGAACATGGAGGCCCGAAGGCCACTAAACATAAGGCCCAGAGGCCTGGAAGGGAGCTACTAGGAGGCCTGGAGGCTGCAGGCTAGGCAAGGCAGAGCTAGAAGGCCCAGATGCCACAGGACTAAGCAAGACAGAGCTGGAAGGCCCAGAGGCCACAGAGCAATACAAGGTAAAACAGGGCCAAGGAGGGAGCCAAGTAGACTTGATGACAAGGCATCAGGTATTGCAAGAGGCAGGGCTAAATAGGCTAAGCCCTGCTGAGTCAGGCTGTATAGCAGGCTGGATCCTAACATCAAGTTATCTAGAACATGCCATACTGGGTCAGACCAAGGGTCCATCATGCCCAGTATCCTGCTGCCAACAGTGGCCAGTCCAAGTCGCAAGTACCCAAACATTAGACAGATCACAAGCTACCATGCTTATTAATTACCGTCATAGCAGTTTATGGATTTATCCTCGAGGAACTTATCCAAACCTTTTTTAAACCCAGTTACACTAACTGCTGTAACATCTTCTGGCAATGAATTCCAGACTTAACTATGCGCAGAATGAAAGAATTTTCTTTGATTTTGTTTTAAATGAGCTACTTGCTAACTTCATGGAGTGTCCCCTGGTCCTTCTATTATCTGAGAGAGTAAATAACCGATTTACATTAACTTGTTCAAGTCCTTTCATGATTTTGTAGACTTCTATCATATCCCCCCTCTTCTCCAAACTGAACAGCCCTAACGTTTAGGCCTTTCCTCATAGAGTAGCTGTTCCATGCCCCTTATCATTTTGGTCACCCTTTTCTGCACGTTCTCCAGTGCAGCTAAATCTTTTAATAGATGTGGTGACCAGAATTGCATAGAGTATTCAAAGTGCGGTCTCACTATGGAGCGATACAGAGGCATTATGACATCCTCTGTTTTATTTTCCATTCCCTTCCTAATAATTCCTAACGTTCTGTTTGCTTTTTTTGATTGCTACAGCTCTCTGGGCTGACGATTTCAATGTATTATCCACTATGACGCCTAGATCTCTTTTCTGGGTGGTAACTCCTAACATTGTGCAACTACAACAAGGGTTAGTTATCTCTATATGCATCACTTTGCACGTCCACTTTAAATTTCATCTGCCATTTGGAAGCCCAGTCTTCCAGTCACGCAAGGTTCTCCTGCAATTCATCACAATCGTTTGAGATTTAACTACGCTGCATAATTTTGTGTCATCTGCAAATTTGATCACCTCACTCATCATACCTCTTTCCAGATCATTTATAATTATATTAAAAAGCACTGATCCAAGTACAGATTCCCGAGGCAAACCACTGTGAAAACTGACCATTTAATCCTACTCTCGGTTTTCTATCTTTTAAACCAACTTGCAATCCACAAAAGGACATTGCCATGACTTTTTAGTTTTCTTAGAAGCCTCTCATACAGGACTTTGTCAAACACCCTCTGAAAATCCAAATACAGCACATGAACCAGTTCAGCTTTGTCCACAAGCTTAAAATGTAGATTTGTGAGGTAAGACTTCCCTTGGGTAAATCCATGTTGGTTGTGTCTCATCAAACCATGTCTATCTAAATGTTTTCATGATTTTTCCTGGTACTGAAGTCCAGCTCACTGATCTATAGTTTCCTAGATCACCCCTGGATCCCTTTTTAAATATTGGGGTTACATTGGCCATCTTCCAGTCTTCAGGTACATTGGATGATTTTTAATGATAGGTTACTAATTTTTACTAATAGTTCTGAAATTTCATTTTTTAGTTCTTTCAGAACCCTGGGGTGTATACCATCCGGTCCAGGTGATTTATTACTCTTCAGTTTGTCAATCAGGCCTACCACATCTTCCAGATTCACCTTGATTTGGTTCAGTTGATCTGAATCATCACCCATGAAAAAAGTAGTTCCTCATTTGCTAGTGGTGCAAATTTCAATATTTTAATAAGTTGCCATGTAGGAACAGGAATTGATACAAGGTATATATACAGTGCGTGAAAATCTAATCACAGATACGTACCAGCATGTTCTTGAGCTCTCAGAATTAGCAAAGTCATTACTTTCATCACAGCACAAGGTTCTCCGAGGACTACAATGGATCCTAAATATAAAACTATAAAATTCAGAGGTAGCTATAAAACCAAAAAATATTGCTGCAACTGGGAAGTATCCATAATAGGTAGGCTACTGAATTAGAAAAGAGGAAATGTAATAAAACCTATGAAACATTTTTTTTGCAATGCAGGGTAGCAGCCAAATATATTGTGGAGCAATGAGGCCTCTCGATGGTGCTCCCCAGTCCTTTCAATCTTATCTGTGCAGTGCATTATTTGTACATTAATAGTAATGAAGCAACGTGGTGCAGGGCTTTTGTGGCACAGCAAGGATCACACCTGTCATTTAATAAATATCAATACCACTGCAGATGCCTATCCTGCTGATTTCTACAATCCAGCCCATGCCACAGACTGCTCTCTTTGTTCTCTTCATCTCCTGGTGAAATGCATTTGGTGTTTAATCGTGGAAACTGCATTCAGAAATCTCAAGGCGTGTGGGACTGAGCCAATTATTTTCCCTCGACCACATATAAAATTTATAAGCAATATATTATTCACCACTGCATCTATAGAACAGAAGAGATAAATTTGCTGATATAATCAGATTTCAACCCAAATAATGATTTAAAAATTATAGTGTAGACACAGAGATAAAGATCAGGAAACCACTATGCGTCAAATAGTATCATATCTTTTAGTTCTAAAATGACCCTTTGTCTAGTTTGGAACCAGTTGCTATGGAAGCACAGATGGTTTTTAACCCTAGGCTCCAGCAGAAGGTGAATAATAGAAGCACAGCCTTTGTTGAATAAGCTAGCAGCTGGTTTTCGACACAGTCCATTCAACAAAGTACAGATGGGTTGATTATTCCAGGCCTTTCAGTGGTTTCCCTTTATTCAGGGAGACACTAATTACTTAGAATTGTCAGTCAATGGCCTGAACCACCTCTCGCTCTCAAGAACACCGGGCTTTATGTCTGTTTAGGGAAAAAATAACCCCAAACAGGTCACTCGCTCTTCAACAAGCCAGGGCTCCTGCTGCAAGCAGACAGAAGAATGTATCTCTCTTTTTCCAAAGCAGGAGGCTTGGGGGTAGCGAAGGTGGCTTGGGCGCATTTCTCATTAAAATTTAATTGCACTTTGCAGCAGATTTCTCGGTGCACCACCGCCCATGGAAAAGGGCCTGGCATTGCTTGGGTTACCAGAAGGAGGCTCGCTTACAGAAAACAGGGAGGAGCTTCAATGACAGCACCAGTCTCACTTCTCTCTCTCTCTTTTTTTTTTTTTTTGTGTTCATCTCTTCTGGAAAGCATAGAAGCCAAGCTTCAGCACAAAGAAGCTTGTAGGCTGGCCAACATCTTGCACTACCCCTGCAGTCACCGCTCTTGAGATCTTTTTTTTTTTTTTCCCATGGAAATCAGGTAAGGTGGTGATCTCTTTCTTCTAGTTTTGAGAGACATTAGCGGTCATTTCCACCAGAGTTTTAGCTCCACTCTGTGCTTTCTTCAGCTTTGAAATGTGCATGTGGGCTGTGATGATAGAATCCAGGATGGAAACCGGGGCAGTGACATCTGCTCTGGAGAGTGTTTGTACTTTTGGTTGAAGAAGGTTAAGCGACAACTGAAAACCATTCATTCTTCTAATCTTAAAAAGGGTCATTGTTCTTATTAGAAACAGAAATAGGAGAATACAACTTACTTTTTCCTTAGAATGTTTTTTCTAGTTTTGGTGCATAGTGCAATGTTTGTGCAGCTGTCTATTTATGGCTAGTTCTGTACAGATATTTAAGCTTGGTAATGGCAATAATGAGCATAAACACACAAATGCATTTTTTTTTTAATAAAGTGATACATTGCCCTGCTATCACCTATTAATTTTTGTCTTATTCAGGGGAAAAAACTACTGATTTTTTTATTTATGAATAATTTGATGTTAACTCTTCACATCCCTCCCTCCCACTCCTAAATAACAGCACTGAAATCCATTGAAAATTCAAATGTGCAATGGACACCATTTTAAGAAAGGAACAGCTGAAACCAAATAGTAACTGATGAATAGTGACTTTTGGTTTTCTTTTCCAGAAAGACTGCCCGCACCTCCATCAAGATGCACTATGAGACAGGTAAATCGATTCACGCCTGGTGCGCTATGCATTCAAAAGGAATGATATTGCAATTAGGCTGGTTGCGCCTTTCCTTTTGAATTCTCACCCTCAACAATGGGAGTTAAACAGGATGGCTGTGCCAAGCCTAGCAGGATAATGCACGCCACAGCAATGCCATTCTTTACACGGCGATCAGCCATTAACCACTGTTGAAAGGAAGACCCTCATGCTTATTCCATATAGGTTTTCAGCTTGCTGCCCTATAAGGCTGCATGTGCATGGCTAAATCCTAATGCATGCCCAGGAAGCTCTCTCAAGCTCCTATCTTCAGACTGCCACGGTGACAGCGTAGTCCGTACCGTACGGCTACAATTGGCGGTACTCCATCTCCTGCACTTTGTTTTCACGTTTTGAAGAATGTGTCTAGCCAGGTATTTAAAGAAATGGTTGTCTGGGTGTTAAGACTGTCATTGAGAAACAGGCTGAAAAGCGATTTGATTGACTGATGTGGCTGGGTGTAATTAGCAGCTGCGGCTGCTGTTGTGGAATTGTGACCTGGAGTTAAACACAGATTTCAGGAAGAAAGCGGGGAGGGATGGGGGAAAGGTCAAATGTAAACCTAATTAGTGACTTTTGCCAAGTAAATCTGACTGCCGTTGGTGGGCTATACTCATACAATGGAACACCGAGCTGTACACGGTGACAGCAACGCACGATAGCCTTTCTTCATAAATCCTACCACCGAGGTGAATATAGAAGCAGGTTTGTTTTTTCTGTTTGTTCTTCTGAAGAAAATCATTAGATTTTATTACCATTCTGTTACAGCTGCTCTGTTTCAGAGCACAGATACCATGGGTACTGGAATATGGCAAGGCAGCAGTATGTGTGCTTTACAGAGCCGAGCTACAGTGAGGCCACGTCTCTTTCCTTCTAAAAGATTTATCTGATCACTTGCTTTCTGCAGGGACAGTACTGTCTTTGCATATTTTAACATGGCCCACTTTCCCACACTAATTAATGCTTCCTAGCTGCTGAATGCAAAGCACAGGAGAGGATTAGCGATTGCCAAGGAATCTTAATAGTGTAGAAAAAAAAAGAAATAGATTCGACTTGAGGAAACAATCTGAGTGGCACTGAAAAATATGCAAAACTAGATAATCAGATGTACATAGCTGCTTCATTGTTTAATATGGGACACTTACTGCACTTTTTTAAAAGCGGAATTTCCTGTTAAGTCTCACAGTAAAAACTGGGGTTAGATTCTGTAAAAAAAAAAAAAAAAAAGAAAATCTATCAGTTCCCACGAATGCTGCATCAGGATCCATTCAGACTGGGTTAGATTCTGCCCAATTCAGAGGTAAGCAGAAAACCACACCCAGGAGGTTATATGGGAACACAAGCCAATAAAAATATTCCTTCGCTGTTGGGTAATAGGGGCTAAGATGACTTGCAAAATACATTCTCTTCCTTTTTTCAGTCTTTCCGTTACTATCCCTTTTGAGGGTGTGGCCCCCATGGACGACATTACGCCCAACGGAAAAAGTGGAGGAGGGAGCCCACTGAGTGTGCTGCTACAACAAAAGAAGGGTATGAAACCATAAATGCTTGCAGAACTCTGCTGATTTTGTTGGTCTTTGAGAAAAGGGGGATACGATTTATGGAGCTGTCACAAAAAGCTGCTGTACTCCATTGCGCTTCTGAGGCCCCATGGGTTCCCCTTGCATGTCTGGACCCATATTATATGGTTTCTGAGTGCAGCAGCTTTTTATGTTGGTGCAATGCAAGGTATCCCAGCCTGCTAAGGCTCTCCTTGGTAATGTAAAGAAGTGTATACGTGGGCTTATGCAATAAATAAGACTTTTCTGCTACACGTGCACACCATCTTTCACTACATAAATGATCCTTTTGGCTTATCACATTCACTTAATCACCCATTTCCTCTTGAATGATTTATGCAAGGAACCTGCTAAACTGGTTGAAAACTTGCTGTCTATGTTCCAGCTGCTTTTTCCTTTTAGGCACCCACAATGCTTCCCATTCTCCTGTAGGATTCCCCTTTCATCTAACCCGTCATCCACTCAGAATGCTCGCAAGAGAATTTCCTGCACTTATGACCTCATCATTCCTGTCGGGCAGGGCATCAGATACCCTACTTTCCAACCGCCCACCCCCATACTCTTCTTCTACAGGACACAGTCGCCACACCCTTAACCTGGCCATGTTCACTCAGCCACACTCACAGAACAATACCACACCCCTTCACACCCAAAATTTCTACCACAGCAGGTACCACCCAACAGAGGACACATTTCATGGAGGATCCTCACATTCTAGCAAAAGGAGCAGGTCTTTTTTTTTCCCACTCCTCCAAAAGCCTTTCAGCAGGCCCTGGGTTTCTTCTTCTGCTTAAAGTCAAGACTAGCAGCTAAGGAGGAGAGCGTCGTGGAGTTAAGAATGCATTGGGAGGTGGACAGAGAAGACTTCATATCTTATATAGTGTACCATGAGTGAATAGGAGGAATGAGGATGTGGGATGTCAACAGTGATAGGAGGAATGAACCAAGCATGTGATATAAAGTAGGTGGAGAGAGAAGGAAGGAAGAAGAAATGAGATGGGTGAAGAGAGACACCAGTTGCTATGAAGATACTTGGGAAGAGGAAAGTAAAATAGAAGAATATATAATAATATATGGAATGTCTATGAAGGCCACGCCCACTGTGCCATGAGAATTGTTTTTGTGTGGCACCAAGTAAAATATTTCAGGATATTCATCCACTCTCATACTTCCTGAATTTGGCAGACTCAAACTCAATCAGGTCGATGCAATGTCAGCTTGCGTAAAATGGGCACTCATGATTGAGCACCCGCTCTCCTAACGTGCACCCAGCCACCTCTCCTGGGCGCGCAATGCATTATTTAAATGGGAGGGCCGTGCTGAAAAGGAAGAGCTAGGGAAAACTGAACATCCCTAGCACCTCCTCGGCTTCGGGCACCCAGGAGAGGTAGCTGTCAGCGTGGGCTGGGAAAACGGATGCTCAATATGAGTATATTGGGTGCCCAGAATTTATTTTTTTCCCAAGACACTTTCTTTTTTTTACTTCAGTCTGCTTTCTGTGGTTCCTCCTGCTTAGTATCGTGACGATACTAAGTGGAGGAATCACAGAAAGCAGGAATTTCTCTTTTTCAATCGCGGGGATTAGCTAATAGCCTCATTTACATGGAATTTACATGTGATGAGAGCTATTAGCCACTCGCTCAGTTGGACACATGTTTTGGACGTGTTAATCCCCATATTGCATCGGGGATTATGGACGCACGTCCAATTGCGTGTTAGGGCATGCGCTGGTTTTGCATCGGTCTGATTGTGCAGGAAGTGTGTTTTACTCAGGGACTTGTTTTAGGCAACAAATTTGCAAGAAGTGAAAATTAGGAACGTGCATTTATATGAAATGACAGACAATGGCATAAAAAAACCCCACACAATTTTGTTTTCCGTTCTGTTGTTTTTAGTGTGCACCATTTGCAAAATGTAAAAAAACAAATAGAAAGGGAAATCATTATTGACAATGAAGATAGATGCTTAAAGAACACGACACAACATTTTCTGGCCTGCACACCCCTAGCAACCATGTGCATGAGTTGAAAACAGGAATTCTTCTGCAGAATAGATTATGCCCAGTTCCCATATTATCAATATCACCTTCAGATTTCATGCTGATAGATAACTTTGACTGAAACATTTCATTCTGTTAAGCATTTCTATGTTGACTAAGATCCAGGTCAGTCTTTCATTACTTGCCTGATAAAGTCACATTGTTACTTACTAAATCATAAACTAGTAGATTTTAAAAGCCCTCCACGGGCCAAAGCTGGGAGATACGCGCGTGAGTTGGCCCGGTACGCGAATAAAAAACATTTTCTGAAAAAGGAACGTAGGCTTGGTCTGGGCAGGCTGAGACTGCACCATGAAGTCTGTGCACGTCGGGGTCCCCGGCCACGTAACTTTACTTCTGCTATGTAACAAAACAAAATAGGCTAGTCAGCGGGGTTTTAAGGGTCGGGGGTAATAGGGTAAAAGGGAGGCAAGTTAGCTAGGGGGATTAGGAAGTCCTCTCCTTTAGGGGGGCAAACTGGGAAAAAGGGCAATTGCGTCAGTGAGCGAAGGGACTAAAATTCCCCCCACTTAGCATGCGAGGCGGCATTTGCACACGTCAACATAAAATCGGGTGCACGTGTACGCACATATGGCCCATTTTTATAACACACACATGTATACGCACATATACACGGGTATGTTATAAAATCACCGCATCCATGTGCTCACACGTGGGTCTTAAAATTTACTTCAATTCTTCAAGCAATTCTTGGATCTTTAATCCAATTATCCTTAAACCACTCTTTAACCAGAAATTTAGTATGTGGGGAGATTATCTTTTTTTTGAGAAAGTTACAAATGTGTTCAACTTCTTTCTTGACCTATGATAGAACACCTCCCTTTGCCTTCCTGGCATATTATCTTTTTTGCTCCACTCAGTATTTTTTCATCCCATTGGGAAGATAAAGAGCATTGAAGAAAAGGGTGAATTGAGCTGAGCCTGTAGTTTGCATACTATATATAGGGTACCTGAGTTATTTTTCAGTTCTGTGTCTTTTGGAAAACCATTGATAAATCAGCCCCATGATTTGCACAAAGGAAAATCACTGAATTACTGCTGATGTCTTAAAAACCACTGCTGAACAAAAATGCTGGTTATGTGGTTTGCAGCCCATGTACATTTTCTTTAAATAGCTGAGTACTGGGAATAGACCTGAGAGCACTTTGCGCCATGGACCTACAGCATGAATGTTAGATAAGGACTCTGTGATCACTTGGGTTTTACTGCAGTCCGTAATGGACCAATCCAGATAAGACACACACAAATTCTCTCTCTCTCTCAATCTGGATGGCCGACTGAGAGTTTTGTATTTTTTTGTTTTGTTTGCCATGTAAAATGTTCAGTATAACCCAAGATTTTTCTCCAGATGAGGTCTTTCCAGCTTGTTCCCATTCTGTAGCTGCAAAAATAGTCTTCACAGTGAACAGGATTCATCAGTGAAGCTGAGAAGAGAGATCAAATGTTAACTGTGGCTGCTAGAACATTACTCCAGTTTGGTAACTATACAACAGCCAATGCAATCTAAAGTGGGCTCTGTAGATAGACAGAATATTGCATTTTAATGGTTTAGTGCACAAAACAAGAATTGTGTATCCATTACACAGATCTTATTTTATTGTAGACAAAGTGATATTAGATCAGAAATAATGAATGAAAACTTCTAATTACAATGTCTTAATATTAGCCCGATAACTTGATTTGGAATCTTATGCAATTCTAGTAAGGTTAGATTAAGTAGATGCACATTGCTGCCTGTCAAAATGATCAAATTCAGTTAAAAAAAAATATATACACCAAGGAAGAAGCTCAGCAAATAGACCCACACAAATATTAACCTGTCAACATATAATTTGCCAACAAACTTTTTAGCCTTTGATCAACAAACTGAGTCACATAGATCACAGGCCGTGGTATACTGCAAGCAGTGAGTGGATTCTAAAGCAGTATGCAGCTGTCAGAGACCAGCAATATAATAGAGTCCAGTGTCAGGAAAAAAAGATGAAACATTGGTGTCCTTCAGCTGCAAGAGCGTAGCAAATGATGTTCAATGTGCTGGGTGAAAATTGTCAAGATTAGAGATAGAAAAGATGGAATGGGGACCATGGCGATTAACAGGCGTGGTAAAACCATGTTAATAGCAGTGCGAGTCATTGCTCTTCAGTGAATCAGGCCCTTGGTGTGCATTATTCCCGCCAGATTTGCAAAGTACATGCATTGTAAAGAAAAAAAAAGAAAAAATATGTGCTAAAGCAAAATGAAGGAAAAGTATGGTAAATGAAGTGATTTGCATAACATAAATATGAAATGACATAACTACATGAAACATTTTTTTTTCCATTTGCCAAATATGAATTACGCCCAAATGGTATGGCCTGAAGCCATTTTGATTGGCAGGGAAAACACTATTGAAAAGTCAAAACAGAACCTGAGCAACCTTTGGTCATCTTTTTTTAACCTAATCAACTCATGTTGCTTTTAATGTCACCCATTTTGACAGCTGAAACTGAAACAATTTTTCATGCTTTAAAAATAGCAAAATAGGATTCTTTGATACCAGTTTTCTGTAGATTTCTGTTTTAATTCACACACATGGACTTTGTCATTCTTATCTGTTGACGAACCCAAGATATATATAGCTTCTATCTTCAATCATACGGGATTATTGCTTCTTTTGTAAACTTTTAGAAGATCTTCACCAATCTGATACAGTTTGGTGTGAATATGCATGAGAGCATGCACATTTTCTCTAGGACAGGTTTGGGAACCACTGGTCTAGAACTCTGCAATTTGCAAAATTTGTAAATATTCACATGTAATGAGTATGCCACTGGTCGCCATCATTCAGGTAAAATTAGAATCTGTTTAAGGAATTCAGGAAACAATTTTTGGTTTTGTGTGATATTAGCTCAGTAGGATTTGCAAATTATATACCATTGCAAAGTTATGAGTGCTTTAAGGCCACTTTAGATGTTAGCGTTAGTACACTAGATTACAGAAGAAAATAAACTGGCTCTCATGACAATTTGCTACGTCACTTTTTCAATTCATTATGCCAAATTTGGCTTGATTAGTAGAAATCTGTACAAAATATTCTACCTATCGATAAAGGCAAAATAAATTGACATTTCAAAACTCATATGTGGCAAATGCTAAAACTGAATATACCTTGTGGTGTTTCACTTAATTTAAAGAAAAGTAGAAAAAATTAAAAATATATTGTTTTATTAAACTACGTATATATAGCACCACCAATATTATAAGAACCTACTTATGATTAAGATAATAGAGGATCATTTTGCTTTGGCTTTCATGGATATTAAAAATTTAGAATATTTTGTGATCTACTGTATCATCTGCTACATTCCACAGGTGCTAACACTGAATCTATGCCAGTTACTGTGCTCACTGGGGGCTGCTATAGTAACTCACCTTAGCTTTCTCCCAAGATCCCATCAATATGTTGGTTTATGCTAGTCCTAAAGACAAGCACATTGATATTTTCCCATGAGCACTAGCCTCGATTGTACATTTCCAATCCGACTCCCTAAGTACCTCTAGGGAGATATTCTCCACTCCTGTCAAGTCTCTGATTCCCTAAATTGTTGTTGCCATGGCTGCAGAGAAGGACAGCAAAGAAAGAGAATGGCTTTGTCAGCTGGGCTCTCAAGAGAGTTAAAGTGACTTGCCCAAGGGCAAACACTGCTAGAGGGGCCCCAAGACATCCTCAGCACAGTGCTTCCGCCACAAGGCTGCTCCTCTCCTAAGATGCGATATCGCAGTGCTGCCGCAGCACTTCTGAAGGTGTTGAGGTAAAATGGCGGCGAGGAGAAGGTGATGATGTACGCTGGACAGTTCCAGCTTGTTCTCCTTCAGTACAGGAGGTCCGATCCTCTGAAGGTATCGCACAGATTGTGATATGAACAGAAGCTGTGGAATGTCCTCTTTCGCTGCGTTGGCTGCTGTTTTTCTTTCTTTTTTTTCAGCTTTGTCTGAGCTACCTGAGCTGTGTTCCAGTGTTTCTCCGAAGAGTAAACAAAGCAGCTGGAAAGAAGAATTTTCTCCTCTTTCACAGCTTTTACTTAGCAGACAATTTTGGGTAAGACACTTGGACTTAATGTTAAGTACCTTAAACATCTGGATGACATTAGGTATAAATTATTCATCTAAAATTATGGTGGCTGCAGTAGTGAATTTCATTTGAAGTGATAAATAATGACTGTGTCTCATGGGGACCAAACGAATTTATGAACAGCTGGGATGAAAAATATCTGGAATATTCCCAGCACCAACTAGGTCAGTTAAGAAACAGATATAGATTTATACTAAATATTGAGCTTTCTTTATAATATATATATATACACGTGTCCTCTACAGCCACCAAGGACCATAAAAGGTCCTTGGTGGCTGTTGTTATATGCAGAAAACTAAAGAGAAATATTTTGAAAAGCTGAAGCCTTCAATTCCAAGGTCACATGAATGCATCCAAGCTTCTTGGGAAAGCTTCGGCCTTTCTCTGATTTCTAAACAGTCCACCTCTGTGATGGTTTCAGGCCTATTCAGATCGCCTGCATTGTAGTTGCCCTGCACTCCTTTCTGTGTCTTTTGTGCTGTCTGCTGGTACAGTTTGGTTTGACTTGATTCAAAGACGAAGGTTTGAGTGGGAAGCAATAGCAGTTTGAGCAAAAGGAGAAGATGTGAGCACGTATGGGGATACCATGGTGAATCTGTGCGGGTGAAGGGTGCAGGCGAGTGATACAGTTATTCTGTCCATCCTGCTAAGGATGTATGCCACCTGCCAACGCCTGTAAGAGAGCACTTCTTATCCAGAAAAGGTTTGATCGCTTTTCTCCTTTCTACTCCAGCATCTTGCATAGATCCCCTCTTTAGTTCTAATCCCGTACCCTTCTCTTCCCATATCTAACCACAAATCACCATCAATAGTCCAACTGAAAGGTGCATTTTAAAAGCCTGGCGCATGCATTAATTAGGGGATGCGTGAATATGTCGGGCTTGCGCGCCCCGAGCGGACTTTAAAAGCTGCCGAGATATGCGCGTGTCTCCCAGAGCGTGCGCACATCTTGAAAGTTTTCAGAAAGGGCAGGGCATGGATGTTTCAGATCGTGAACCTGAGATGTACATGTACATACTTTTGTGATCCGGCATGCGTCGAGGGCTCTCTGCTGCTATGGATAACGTGTAAGTTAAAAATTAAAGAAAAATAGGCAGATCTGTGGGGGGCATGAAGGCTATTAAACCATTGGGGGGGGGGGGGGGTTGGAGGACCTATGTTTTAACTGGGTGAACTGGGGAGCAAACTGGTAAAACTGGGATTGGCCTCGACATATGTGGTTAGTGCAGTTAGTGTAGCTGGGTTCAAAAAAGGTTTGGATAAGTTCTTGGAGGAGAAGTCCATTAATGGCTATTAATCAATTATACTTAGGGAATAGCCACTGCTATTAATTGCATCAGTAGCATGGGTTCTTCTTAGTGTTTGGGTAATTGCCAGGTTCTTGTGGCCTGGTTTTTGGCCTCTGTTGGAAACAGGATGCTGGGCTTGATGGACCCTTGGTCTGACCCAGCATGGCAATTTCTTATGTTCTTATGTTCTCATATGCCCCTTTTAAAATCCCCCAGTTTACATGGTAGAAGCGGGATTTGTGCATACAGGCACACACCCACAAAATTTGGCACACATGTGCATGCGTGCATGTTATAAAATGGCCACGTCCCCAGGCGCAGGCCAACATACGCAGCGTGCGCACCAGTTTGAAAGTTACCGTCTTTGTGCTCAAACCCATGACCCTGAGATTAAGAATCACATAGGCTTCCAACAGAGCTAGCTGGGCTGATTAAAGAGAATAGAGACCAGGGATGGGAGGTTTCATATTCTCTTCCTCATCTTTCACTTTAGCCTGTGCGCGTAAAATCCGGGGGTTATGCGTGTGGCTGGACTGTGCGTGCCGAGCGCATTTTAGAAGCAGCCCGGCCATGCGCAGAAGTGCCGGGCTAACAAAAAGGGGCGGGGTCTGGGAGGTGTGGGCAGGGACCTGTCCCGGGGAAACGCGCCCCGCCAGTTGGCCGGCGCGCCGAAGTTACTTCTGCTCCAAAGGAGCAGTACGTATTAAAACAAAAAAAATCTAAACGGTAGGGGTTAGGGTTTGGGAAGGAGAGGGGACAAGGTAGGAAGGGGTAGGTGGATAGGGACGTTTCCTCCCAGTCCATTCTTTAACTGGAGCAGACTGGGAGGGAACAGGGAAAATCTGTTGCTGTGTGTTGTTTTTCGAAAATCCCCTCTGTTGCATGCGGAAGAGGCCACCTGCCCACACATGCGCACGCGGACATTAAAATTCGGCACGCATGTGTGCGCAGGAATCATATTTTATAACATGCGCCGGGAACCGCGCACACATGGACGCACGCGCGGACTTTTGAAAATCGACCCGTCTCTCTTCTCACGCCCGCTCTGCTTTCCTATTGCCCACCCCTGTTCCCTCACTTATGCGAAAATGTTAAACATAGAAGGGAAATACTAGTGGGGGGCGCTCAGAGCACACACAGGAAACTGGGTATCCAGAATAGCTGAATGACCGTGAGTGTTACAGTGGTGTAAATTAGGAGATCTTCAAGGGAGTGGAGCGAAAGCCCGTTGACTAGCATTTTCCTTAGTATGCTGGTAGGCTTTCTCAGTGCAGCGTATAATTTTCAGGTCTGGAATCAAAGTGCATGAATCCTGTTCTCTAGATTTTCCTAATCAGTTGCCAATTTGTGGCCTGACAGTAGTAAATTGCATCAGATTGCATGCTTATGACTGATTTAGGAGGTGTCACTTTTTTCATCAAGAAGAGGAGCTAAATATGCCTGCAGACATAAGTGATAGCTCTTCAGATAAACATAACGGTAAAAACCTCGGGCTCTGCTACATCAATTATCTTTAATTATTTTTTTTGTTAATGAACACTAATCAATATCATGATTGAAGGCTCTAAGATCCCCATATGAAAATCTGTGCCATTTAATTCCCACTTGTTAAACAGTCAGTCCATGTTTAGGGAACATATGGTGAAGAGATACCGGGGTTTTATCCTAAGAGAAGAGTCCCTGCTCTTTACAAGCATGCAGAATGTGGCTTCAGCGGGACGGCATGCCTTCCTGTGACCGTGGTGATGTCAGGGAGGAGGACCCTGCCCCACTGAGAGGGCTAGAGTAGAAGTATAAAAACCCCTGCTGCCACATGATTAAGAGAGGGGGTTTTTGAGCACGGATTGAGGACTAGGATTCTAAGGCCTAGAGTGGTGTTTGGAGCCCTCTCACACAGAGGGAATCCATGGGGGCCTAGCTCCCAGGGAGCTGATTCTACACAGGAGAAAATTCCAGGGTGGGGGTTCAGAAGACGACGTCGTAGCAGAGCTGAGTGGACCAGTGGACTGGGAGGCGCAAAGGGAATGGGCAACCTGACTGAGAACGGCACCAGAGCCTAGGACTGATCTGACTAAAATCAGCCCGACTCCCAGGACATTGGAGAAACAGATTACATCTGCCAAACTGGTACTGGGAGGGCCCAGGGTAGAGGAGGGTGTCTTCCCCAAAGAGCTGACCTGGTTTGCTTTTTTGTGCTGTGGAAGTTTGTTACAGAATTGGTGCACTATACTATGTGTGCTGATTTTTGGATGTGTTTTGCCAGCAGTTTATTTGAGTAAAGATTTTATTTTGGACAACAATTGGCGAATACACAAGAGCCCTTGTGAGTAGAACAAACGCTAAGAGCCTTGAAAACTTTTTTTTTCCCCTCTGTGTGGGAATCCTGGGATGGTCATGGGGGGTCTTGCATGGCCTGTGGCCCTCCCCGTATTACCCCCATGCCCAGGACCTGAGCGGGACAGGGGCTACACTAGCAAATTAAGGGGGTCATTTTCCAAGCGGATCGCACGCGATAAGGGACGTTTCGCATGCAAAAAGTCCCTTGTCGTGTGCGATACCAAGATCGGGGCGGAGTCAGGGAGGCGTCAACCCCGGAAGAGGAGGAGTCGGGGGCGGCACCGGGGCTGACGCCGCGAAGACTTCGTCGACAGTGAAAGGTACGCGTCTTTTTCGCTGCCAGTTTCGCGCCGAATAACTACACCTTTTATGGCTGTAGTTATTTGGCTGCCGGCTATTGCAGGACCGCTCCCCGTTACTGCGGGATTCAAAGAGCCCGGTGGTATTAGTAAATCCAGCCCTAAAGTACAATAAACAGATTACAATTATGGAAAATAAAATTGTCCAGGCCAAATAAAGTGGCATCTGATGATAATTGTTTCTTTTCATTTCAGAATTGGCACGGGGAGTATTTCTCCAGGCATCAGGGCGCTAACCTACTGTTCTGACCAAACTGCACCAAAGTGACCCATCTTACCTACTCCATGTGCAAGTGGACCTTACAGCACCTGCTGCTGAGAAAGTTGTATTCTTACTGTTGGTCGGCAGGGGTATTGGTAACTACTAAATGTTTCTCTGGCCTATGCACGTGGTTTATTCCAGAATTGACTGAACATCTAATGTAGCAGAATCTGTCTCAACAAAGGAACAGAAGGACTCCTAAAATATATATATATATATATATATAGTATAACAAAATAAATTAGGATAAAACCTTTATTTCAATGCCAGCGTATGATGGAAACAATGCAATCCAGTACTTCAGTTTGTAGTGAAGATTGTAGACTATGAGTTAATAATCATTGGTGCATTTCAGTTCCTATAGACAGCACAATATGACCATGAGATAATATGAATGCACAATTTAGTGTCAAAATATTGAGAACAAAATTGATTTTGATTTATTGTCTCTAGTTTATGGATTCAATTTCTTATTAGAAGAAGTAGACCAACTGTGGCATCACGTGACCATGGCATAAATTTCATGCATATGGCTACTATTTTTTTTTGTTTTGATGAATATTGTTCTAAAGGAGCAGTGTGTGTCAGAGTCTAATATCACGATATCAACTGAAGAATGAGTTAGAATGCTTCGTAACGAAGTTGTCGGCTTTGGGCTTTGTGACGGTGGCCAGGGAGTGGATATGGTAAATCTTACAGGCCCTGCTGTTTTCTGAAACCACTGTATACAGGAATGTTCTGGAATCACTGGAAGGTGGCAGGTGCATTAGATAACCCAGTGCTCATTATTCCAAGAAGAAGGCCTTCCAAGACATTTCATATAGGTTTGGGGAAAATCATTAATCGTCACATTCTGTCCTTTAAACGTCGTGGGGGGCAATTTTTGAAAGGAACCTCCATGGGTAATTGGGTGTTTACCCAGGGAAAGGAAAAGAGGGTGGAGGGGCAGGGGTGGGGCCAGGTTGGGCTGGCTGCTCCCTTCTTTTTCCCCCATGCACCGGCAAAGCATGTGGGGAAGGAAGGAGAAGCCCCCCCCAGGGCTGCAAACTGCCAGCTGAGGCTGAAAATTACCCTGAGTAGGTTTCTGGGAAAATACATGAAACGTCTTAGCAGCATGAGTTATTTTAAGCTTGTTTGTCATTCGTCACCCTTAGTGTCCCTAATTGCGGGGCTGTTAAATTATCTGTCTGAAAAGATTAGGATGAGATGCTTAAGTCTGGCATGTTTTCTGCAGTAATTAGCAATTCTACATCATATAACTAAACTATTAACACTGCCTTCAAAGAAGGTGTTTTTGTCAAGAATAGTTTTTTAGGGAGGAAATAATTAACCAACTGGCTTGATTGCTTGTGTGTCTGTTTTCTTTTCCTAGGTCCATAATTTTATAGCCTGTAATGAAGCTATTATCCGGTATTATTATTATTATCCTCTAATGACTGGTGTGCAAACTGATAACATAGCGATAACCTTAGGCTTTGTTTCCTTTATGGTAAATATATTAAATTATGTATTAAGCCTTTCAGAACAAAATTCAATTACCTGGCCATAAGACATAAAAGTGTATACACATGTCTGGGGTAAAATATATGCCTATTATATTTGTTTCTTTCGTAGAAGTCTAGTAATGGCATTTTTGGCCACTGCTGCAGAATAAGAGAGGCTCTTAAGTGAATACAGTATTCTAGTCAATGCTTTTCTCACATTTTGTATGGCCTGTGGTATAAACCGCCATTAAAGCTTGATGAGAGAAAAGCCAATTCCCTGATTGATGCATTGTAGAAGGCGATGCCAAAGTCAGAACGCAGGCACCAAGATAGACTGCTGGAAATACGATTGGATTGCTTCCAGTTATTCTAGTGATTTTCAGCTGTTTGGTGGGTGGTAAAAGTGTTTTCAGTTAGAAAGGTCAGAAAGTGGCTTGCAGTTTGCAGAACGCTGTTCCGAAGGAGTGGAACACCCATGTCAGTGAAAAGGAGGCACGACTTCATGCAGTTCAATTTTAAATCTGTGTGGTAGGTGTGAAGACAAGAGAGACTCATTTTTGTGTAAGTTTACAGAAGCCAGTCAATAGCAATTCCAAAAAATTCTGTTAGCAACATTATCAACCAGAAGAAATATCTACAAATAAGGAATATTTTAGAAATTGGCTAATGCTTATTCTAATACAAAACAATACAATCAATGCTTACAGTATGAAAAATAATGCTATAAAAGGTGCCAGAGCACACCCATGTACCTCGTAGCAAATTTTCAAATCTGAAAATTCGTTGCAAGGTATGTGGTACAAAACCCTGCTTCTGCAGTATGTGCGGGTCAGCTGTGTGCAGGAAAATATGTGTGTAGTTTTGAAAATCAAGTGTATGTGGGTATTTTCCTTCCTCTGACCTATCTCTGGCCTGGGATAGCCCATTCAGCCACTCTGAAGGGTACAATTTTCATTCCGGATAACCTAGCTGGGTAAACCATTTTCCATTTTTAGTCACTATTTGCAAATAGTGTGCACACAGGAGGGCATTTTCAAAGGAATTACACATGTGAATGTAACTACTATCATAGCAATTTTCAAAAGTCATTTCCCTGTGTAAAGTGTGCTTATGCGGATAATTTCTATGGACAATTCAATGGCATATCTTTTAGCAATTGTCGAAAGCCCACACATGGATAAAGTGCATTTACACATGCAAAACTCAGTTTTAAATGTATAAATGCTTTTGAAAATCAGGCCCTAAATTCATTTAGCACTTGTCGTTATTTACAAATAGTGTGCGCTCAAAATGGAAAATAAAATGAAATAAAACAAAATACTATTTTAGAGACTGCAGAGCAAAACTGAACCCTTCCCCAAAAACAAATACAACTTTTTGGGCATGCACACACCTATTATTGAGCTAAATTCCTTTGAAAATTGTACTTGGTGCTTTTACTTGCTTATAGCAAAACAATAATGTTAGTGCAGTGTCAGCTACTTAACAAATTGCATGAAAAGTGTGAATAAGAATTAAGCATGAATTCACTTCCTCGGGCACAGTTTGTTAGCGTGAGGTGGCAGAAATCATCTTTGAGCGTTTACTGCACTCGCACGAGATGTTTGATTTCATTTCTGCAGTTCTCCCCAGTTGTATCATTGCTGCAAAACAAAGAAACAAAAAAAACCAAACCCAAGCACGGTCTTCTTATTCTTTAGCACTGGGGTTATTTGAAGGCTTTTTAGAAACAGCTCCTTGCTCAGAATAGCAAACCAAAATGAAACGTTTGGTTTGAATGGCGCCCTTTCTTTTTTTTTAGTTTGTAGCAGCAATGACAACACTTAGGGCCTGATCCGCTACCCTTTGGGGTGAATTTTAAAAAACCTTATGCACGCCAAAGCCAGGGGATATGCGCACAAGTGGGGCCGCCGCCGCCGCCCTTTGCCTGGATTTTAAAAGGCGCCCATGTGTGCGCACACATTCCCGCTACGTGCACAAGTTAAAAGTTCAGACAAGGGGGGTGGGGTGGGTGTGTCGGGGAAGGCCAAGCCACGTGCACGTAAATACGTGCACGGGCGTGCAACGGGGTCCCCCCTGCCGCGTAACTTTACCACTGCTATGGATGGCGTGCGAGTACAAACCCAAAAATATCTAAGCTAGTCAGCAGGGTTTTAAGGCTAATGGGTAAAGGGAGGCTGATACATTAGGGGGATTTGGAAGTGCTATCCCTGAGCTTGGCGAACTGGAAACGAACTGGGAAAACAGGGTATGGTGTCAGTGCGTAGCCCACTTATGCGGTGGAGGCAGCATGTGCGCGTCCATTTAGAATTCTGCGCATAGGCGCACGCGCTCAGCCTGTTTTATAACATACGTGGGCGAGTTATAAAATGGATGTGCCTCTGGATGCGAGCCGGCAAACAAACGGACATGGGCACCCGCGTGGCTGTTCCAAAGTGACTGTCCCTGTTTCCCACAGACACAAAACGAGAGAAAAGCCTTAATGAGTCAGGCTCTTAGCTTAGACACTGATTGACATGAACATCCCATTTTGTGGCGGCGGCCGTCTCTAGAGAAGGAAGTAAGCAGGTCGACATCTGCCCCTTTCTAAAACTCACTGTCGCCATTGCCCTTCCTTGTTGTCCAGTGACCAAACCAGGACCAAACCATTTCCGTGCCAAGCAAAGGTTTTCCAGTTTTCAAATGGAACTGCCTTTTGACAATTAACCGAGACGTCTATCACTCTGCTTCCTTAAGATCATTCAGGCCGATGTGCTAAAAACGTGCGTCCAAGATGCACTTTTTGTTTTTTTTTAACGTGCACACAATCGCCTCTCCTGAGCGCTTGATGCAATGGGCAAATGAGTTAGGGATGAACTGTGCATCCGAGGTGCGTCCATGGTATCGAGGGCCCAGGAGACGTGGCTGTGCGTGGGTTAGGAAAACGCACGCTTGATTTTACAACCTATGCGGGCTGTTTGGAAATGACTACTAAAGTATGTGATCTCATTTATTAAAAATAATTTCAATTTCCTCAGCAGTCAGAATATTGCATGGTCAGGCAGCCGATCCCTACCTTTGTTCAAATGATACTTATTAATAGTCATTTGTATAGCGCTTCCAGGTGTCCTCGGTGTTGTGCAGCGACACGTGAGACAGTCCCTGCCCCTTAGAGCTTGCAACCTAGTCAAGAGAGACAAAAGGACGCACAGACAAAAACAAACAAGGATATGAGTTTAAAACAGTGAGGCCATGGTCGAGAAGAATCAAACCAGGTGGGAATCATTGAGGGAGGGGGCACTTTAATTGAGTAAAGCTGCAAGAAATGAGCATAGGTGCCAGCTCTATGGATGCCTGGGCACCCCTAATAGTGAGCACATTTTTTAACTGTGCCCAGAGAGGGGTACATTTGTGTTGAGTTTAGCATCCCAAATAATTTTGAAAACTTGGCTGCCATGCGAATGAGTCTACATTAGAAAGCATCCAGTGGGATAAAGGTTTGAGCAATGCAATACTCTTGGCACTTCCTGTTGACACTTCTGCTCACAAGGAAATCTAAAAAAATAATTTCATGGGCAGTTTCCTGAATTTTCTGCAAAATTTGCTAAATTATTTACCAGCAGCTTAAACAATAGAATTTTTGGAGGAAAGGTGTGGAACAGAGAAATTCACCCGTTCTACATCATTCTACCAGCTTAAAAAACAAGGGAACAGTTCATGGTTTGTTTTTTTTTGTGCTCATTTTGTTAAAAATGTCCCATTTAATTGAGTAGTGAAAAAAAATTGTAGAAATACAGACTTTTTTTTTGTGTGCACATTTTTCCAGGAAAGTGAATATCCTTGTTTTCTTGCTGCATATATTTGTTTGCCCATCACCCCCTGAGACCTTACGTGCCTCTCTTCCAGCCATTGCCATTGTGTGAAGAGAGTGAGGGGCTGCTCAGCCCTACACTCCCCAAGAATACCTCGGGAGGAAGCACAATGCTATTGCCTGGGACACGGGGGCAAGCCAGCAGGGCCCAGTATCAGAAAACAGTGAAATCCTCAGTTTCTTCTTACCAAAGGGTCAGCCTGGCAAGCTAAATTAAAATACCAAGATGCATAGTCACATATTTTCCCTATAAAGTAAAATATCCAAGATTATTTATAGTCAAAAATAATCATGATATTTGTTTACCAAAAGGAAAAGATGTATGTGGTGGATTCCTACAGCTAACCTTTACTTACTAACCCTGCATGTATATTAACATACTAACAGAAGGAGATAATTAGTGTATTTCTTTACTGGGATGAATAAATGCAGATAATAGTGCTTAAAGTGTGCTGGACTGCTCAATGCATTATTGGCAAATGAACTAACAAACTAACTGGGTACTAAAAGCATGCTTTACTAACCAATGTCCTTTGGTCTCCTACTACTAACCATGGACAGCGAACAGCTCTGGGTTACTCTGTCTCTCTCACTCTCTCTTTCCCTCCTATTAATGTGCTGCTCTTTGTAAGGGGCAATTAACAGTATAGCAATTAACTTTATCTGCCTGTTGCTTCTGTTCTTTACCTTCTAGTGTGTCTGGTCTGTAATTTAACATTGGTGTGCCAGTAATCAGCATATAAGTCTTAACTGTTTGATTTACTAACTCGCTGTACTAATATTTATACTAATTATTTAGTATGCTACTAACTCTTTTCTATGCACTGTAACAAAGACGCTATTCACAATGACAAGTGAACCTAACTTAGAATTATATCTGTACTGTTCCTGGGTTTTCTATTCATAGGTTTTAATGATCGTAAAACCATTTTATCACTGAATAGACAAGGAAATGCTTAATTTATGATAACATTAGTTCATAAAATTTACCTCATCTTATGGAAACTTGGTGACAAAGTTATGTTAGCTAATGGCAGAATGTAAAGCAGCAGTACTGAATGCTGAGTGCTAAGGTAAAAACATGAAATAACTGTTTCCTTCCAAATGTCACCAATCTTGTTACCGCCACTGACAAATTACATGTTCTCCATTCTTTTTGAGCTTAATAACTTTGCTTTTGAATAGTCAAAAGGTTTGGAGAAAATCTAAGACATGGCCCTTTAAATACGTCAGTGCCTGGCACAAAGAGCTGACCAACGTGCTCTCTCATCCCCGGCTTCCTCTTGTGCTTCTTTATTTGGTTGGATGATTCCAAATTACCTAAGATCAAAATCAAAATGATGAGCAAATCAATTTCTACCACATAAAATAAATAAGCCATCTGATTTATAAATGGTGACTGCTGTAAAAAAAAAAAAAAAAATCAGTACTGCTACTTTCAGTATTCTAACTCGGCATATTCTGGTTTCCGCTCAGAGGACTCTGCTGGTTCATTGTGGAATGCTTGTGTTGCACTAGTGCATTTGGAATTCCAGAGAAACACCAGGCCTGCTTTTTAATCACCCGAGACGCCGCTCAGTTTTCTTTGGCCTGGTGGAACTAACAGCCCTAATGCATGCAGGAAGCCAGACAAGCAAATGCATTTCCCAATGCATCAAGGAGGTCCCTTGATCTGCAGAGTGTAACAGACATTACTTACAGCGGTTACTAACAAACTCACCAGCTAACCTGCTGCTGCTGCTCTTGCCTTAGCTCCTGCGCACCCTTTTGCGGTGATTTCTTGTTTTAATTATGACTGCTCACTAACCAGAAAACTAACCACTAATCCTGACAAGACCAATTCTGTCTTTTCCTAACTAGCAGATCGCTCAGAAGCCTGGCTCATGACAAAAATGGTGCCGTAATTGTACATCTGTAGGAGCTGCTGAATTGGAAATGCCAAGAAGACCTTTTTTTTTTTATTTTTTTTTTTAGTTTGATGCAATATGCAACTTTGCATATACTTTGATGCCCTTTTTTTTTTCTCTGACCATAACAGTAATTCAGATTCAAAAGTGCTTGAATGATAGCATGCAGCAGAAATATTCATGGGGTATTCAGTAGAGCAGGCTGCCCCCGTGGTCCGGGCTGCACAGGGAGCTGGAGTTGGTATCTCCTGGGTCACACTTGATGGCAGGCAGAAAGGATCGCTGTCTGGCTGATGCTACTTTGGCAGTCTCTGCTGACTGAAGGAGCAGTGCTGAGAGCAAGTCTTTGAAGAGACATTCTTCCAACTCTCCTGGCTGACAAGGATACTTAAATCATCTGAGGATGTTATCTAGGGTGGGCTTTGTAAGGAAAAAAGTGAAAAAATATAGTGGTTAAAAAAAAAAGGATAAAAAGCAATGGATCTCAGCCAGTTTCTCCTTAAAGCCCGTTTTATGACATAAGATAAAATTGGTAACAGTAATACATGGCCTAAAAGAATACAAACTTACTCCAGAGCAGAGATTTTACATTTTGAAGGTATGAATATTGCAGAACAAGTTCCTCAGGGTTTTAGATGATACCAGTTCCACAGTTAACCTTTGGCTTTTTGTTTGTAAAACCCTGGCAGTGCAGCCTGATTTGGTATGACTCGATGGGTAGGACCTATTTAAATAATTTTTATCAGCCGTCTGTAGGTGCTGGTGCTGATCTATAGCCTGAAATTCCCTAGAACCTTTTCTGATTGTCCCTCTAGGAATCCTTAGATACAGTTTTATAAGTCTAAGGTAATTACATTTCTGGACTGTGGAATAATTCATGGACTTAAATTCAAAATGTTCACATCATCTTTTCCTTTACCTCAAGATGCAGATAACCATTTTTTTAGTTTGCGTTTCATGTAAGCATACCAGGCTGTATGTAACACCAGAGGGGTACTAAGGCATAGTCTGGGAGGTTTGTCTTTCCAGGAAACGCAGCCACTCGTCTGAAAACTCATGGGGCGCTGCAGAAGTCTCTTTTCTAGAAGTCATTAAATCTCTGAAGCAACCTCAATTGACATATGCCACTGCTTTTGAGATACCATGAGTTTTCCCAACAGCATGGCACTCTCAAAAGACTCGGGCTGTATTATATAAGAAGGGGTGAATGCTTTTCAAAACTCAGCATGCTTTTCCTGCCTGTGGTTTGCTATAAGCACTTTTAAATGGCTCTCTTTCCTACTTCAGGTGCACTTTTGCATCTTTAAGCTAACCTGGGTGGTGAGATTTGCCATTGCTGAAATGTAGACTTCAATTTTTAAATTTCAGCTTTGTTTTAGCTGGGCTAAACTTGGTGAATCCTTATTTTGTAGATATCTCAGTAATCCTTCAAAGTCTGAATTGACCCAATAAAATGGTCCAATTCAGAACTTGAGTCCTATATATCAGTAAACTGAATTAAGTAGGCTGAGAAAAAGATTCATAAGTAGATCTCATATTCATAGATTAGTTACTTGGTGCTATGGATACCCAGACATAATTGATACAGTATAATTAATTCATAGTCATCAAAATATTTTCTTCCTTTTATTACCAACCGAGTTTTTACTACATTTAGCTTTACAGGTCATTGGACACAAATGGAAACAAGTATTTGTAATCTTCCCTTGAAGGTAGGATTGTCAATTGGTTCCATTATCTTTCAGGACAGATTTTATCCTATTGCTTATTGGGAATTGTAGTTTCAATTTTGATGTAAGAACAGGACTACAAGTTCCTGCATATACGGGCCGATACAGTAAAAATCGCAGGAAGGTGGGCGAGCACCAGCTCTCCCAGCGCACGCACACAGGACACTCTCCTGTGCACGCGATTCAGAAAAAAAAATTATTCAAATTAGGGCCCGCGGTAAAAAGAGGCGCTAGGGACACTAGCGCATCCCTAGCGCCTCTTTTTTTGACAGGAGCGGTGGCTGTCAGCGAGTTTGACAGCCGACGTTCAATTTTGCCAGCATCGGTTCTCAAACCCGCTGACAGGAACAGGTTCGGAAACCGGATGCCGGCAAAATTGAGCATCCGGTTTTCAAGCCGCGGGCCAATTTTAATTTTTTTTTTTAAATTTTTGATTATTTTTAACTTTTGGGACCTCTGATTTAATATCGCCATGATATTAAGTTGAAGGGTGTACAGAAAAGCAGTTTTTACTGCTTTTCTGTACACTTTCCCGGTACCTAGAGAAATTAACGCCTACCTTTGGGTAGGCGCTAATTTCTGAAAGTAAAATGTGCGGCTTGGCTGCACATTTTACTTACTGAATCAGGCGGGAATAACTAATAGGGCCCTCAACATGCATTTGCATGTTGAGGGCGCTATTAGGTTCGGCGGGTTGGACGCGCATTTTCGACACGCTATTACCCCTTACTGAATAAGGGGTAAAGCTAGCGCATTGAAAACGCACGTCAAAATGCGGGTTAACAGTGCGCTCCAGTGGAGCGCACTGTACTGTATCGGCCTGATTATGGGGTAAAACCAGAGCTGGATCAGTCTGCCCTGAAAACATGGGGCGATTGAGCAACCCTACTTTGATGGATAATAGGGATATGCACGTTAATTTTTCATCTTCATTTCATTTTTTATTTTTCAGATTATTTTGTTTGTTTTTTGTTTTCACAACATTTTTTTTTTAAATGGGTTTATTTGAAAAACAATAAAAAATGGGCTCATTCATCACATTTTACACTTTTGTTTCAAATGAATGCACATCCTTAATGGATAATGCTTTTAGAAATGAGGCAGGCTTCATCTTTCTCAGTCTTTGTGGACTATTCCAGAATTCTAAGCTTTTGTACACATTCATAGCAAATTCTAAAGATGAGTAAGTTGTTAAGCAAACAACAACCTACTTCTTAGCTCTAGACTAGAAAAAAAGACTAATTATTATTGATGAACTCATTTTTTATTTTATTAAAGAGATAATATGGGAAAACCTTTTATTTTTCGATTTATCTGAAATGAATTTCCCAGTAATCCTGAGTTTGGTGATCTGCATGTACACTGTAGCCCTGCTCAGTAGTTAGTAATGGAGTGCCTTCATGATGGCTTGTTCTCCGTACTTCATTTTATTCTTCAGCCCTCTTTTTTTTAAATGTAAACTGTTCATCATGCATGAAGTAAGCTAGGAATGAGCAATTTTGACCTCATTTACTTGCCTGTTGAAGATCAACCAACCAACCTCACAGAGAAGTCTAGTCAATCCTTTCTGAGTGTCAGACAGGGGTTTTTCTACATCATTGCTCATTAATATCTCACTGAGGCCTGGTGGGTCCATAAATCTTTTTTTCCAGATGTACTTAATTCTAACCCCCAGGCCGGTTACATCCATGCTTAATTTATCCACATTCTGGTTGTACATAATGCCTAACTGACCCTCTGGCCTCATGATTTATTTATCCAGGAGCAACTCTAGGCTAACTGGCACCCCGACCCCCTTCCTGGCAGTAGCTCCGGCACAGTAAACCCATCTCTTCCCTCCACTGCCCACAGTGCCCAGCATCCCATTCTCTCCCCTTCCCTTCCCCTGCCAGCACAGACAGAAGCTTCCTTCCTCCTGCTCAGCATTCCTGAATCTGCTACTTGCAGACATCTTATGGAAGGAGGGGGCAGCAGTGCCCCCTGAGCACAGGTCACATACCACAACAGCTGAGCGTTGGGGTATCTTAGGTCATTTATCTAGTCTTCTGGGTACATATAACACCGTGACCCCCAGGTCTAGGTGTGCTCAATTATACAACATCTGGGCCTATGTAATGTCCAGTTCTGACCTCTCTTCTGCTGTACTGTGTATATAAAACTGACTACTTTTTCATAAATAACTTCTAACAATCAAAAAAGAGATTTACCAAATTCACTGAACGAAACAATGCTCCTGTCCAGCATTTACATTTAACTTATTTTGTGTTATTTATAAAACTGCTTTCCTGGGCCTTGATATAAAGGCCGCCCAAAGTCTTCAGTTTTCATATGCAAAGTACGCACTCGTTTATCATTGGTAAAATTTGCGAACAATTTTGTATAGTTTAGCTTTTAGAAAATCTAAATATTATTTTTGTGTATATTCTTTTAAATAATTGGGGCCCTCCTCATTTTGTATGTGTACTAGGATGTTTGCAATGCTCTGTTTTACTAATGTGACTGAACTAATCTTTCTCCCGTGCTGCCACTAACCAGTCTGTTCCCTGCGCTTGTGTCTGGGTCTTCACCTACTAACATTATTGCTCTTGTCTGCCGCTTTGCACCGAGGCACAGTTGGAGATGTGGCTTTGTCACGGGCATCCTGGTGGCTGGGCTCTACCTGATCATCAAAGTCTGGGGAATCCTGAACCCTACTTTGCAATACATGAATGACTCACACACGCTATGAAGATGATGTAAGAGGGGTATAGTTTGAGCATGTGTAATGGAAGTGTGCTCTCTCCTTTTGAAGTCACACTGTGCACCTATTCCATATAAACTTATGCATCCAATGTTTGAGGGGGCAGAAGATTTATAATGCAGCGATCCATACAAGAGAACTTCCAACTGTTGAACCAGACTGTTGGAAGTTCCAACTGTTGAACCAGACTGAACTCAACTGAAAAAATGGTTCTTAATAAACTAGCCATTTTTTTTTTTGGTCCACACCAAATTAACATTTGCATGAAAACCTACACATTAGATCTACCCAATGCCTGTGACAAATTCATATTCAGAAGCCCAATTAACAATCTAATTGAATGTATTGTCCTAACCTTGTAATGTATTCCTTGTCTATCGCATTGAATAATAAAGGAACAAATACTAAATTGCTATGTTAACCTTTTATTATTATCGCACTAACAGTATATAGTCTTGTACTAACATTTCATTAGCTTCTGTCTTAACATATTCCAGCATGGTGGACACAACGCAGAATGTGAAACCTGGAGGTTCGTCTCTGTTGCTTACCCGCTGTTTGGCCTTGAGCAAGCTACTTAAACTCTCCTTGCTTTCTCTCTCTCTTGCTCTGTGCTTTCCTTAATGTTTCTTTCCCTACCCCTCACTATAATTCTGGTCGCTTATGGATCGCTGCCTTGCCTGCAGCCGGAGGTGACTACAGTTAGGTTCTTACTTTGTGGAACATTTGGGGATATTTGCAGTAGAAAAGACACTTTTGGTATTGATCATATGTTAAAGGGTTTGGTGTAAATTGAGGGCAGGATTTTCCATTAGGTGAATTGGTCACATGCCGGGGGGGCTGCACTATCAGGGAGGCCCTATTGTTCCAATTTTCTACGGTTTCCTCCTTTCCTGGTCCGGTTCCACCTCGCCACAGCCTGGCCAGACCAGGGCTGGAGGGCCACCCATGAGGGAAGGGAAAGAGCCCAGGAAGGGGCCAAAGAGGGGAGGGGGTTGATGAGGAGGAGGAAGGTAGAAGGGATGAGGTGGGGGATATGGGCGAGGGACCAGGGTGAAAGGGATGGGGAAAAGGGAGAGCATTTGGGTAGGGGTCAAGGAAGCAGAGATGGACCCTTTTGACAGACTGAGAGGAACTCCTCATATGCCTAGGGGGGCACGGTGTCTGTATGTTCTGGCCCTGAATGTAAGAGAACAATATGGCAGACAATAAAATGCCCTATGGAGAGTTTACAGTATCGAGCTTGGAAATAAAAGCCAAATGATCTTTAAAGGCATGTCTCTTTAGAAAGTGCTGGGGACTGCATAATGTACGTTGGGGGCTTGTTCTCCTAGCTTGCAAGCCTATGATACGGTTTTAAAGGAAATTCTGATTATAGGGCCCTGTGTACTAAACAGTGAGCCGTGCTTTGCATGCATGTTCTAAACCTTCCCACTGTACTAAGACCCTAACATGGGACAAACCCAGTGCCATTCTGCATGCAGGCATCAAACAGGTGCATTTCAAATTAGCCTGCTCACTTGAAGGTAGATTTTAAAAGGACTGCACGTACGCGCCCATAAATGCACGTATCTCGCAGCACATAAAAATAGGCACTATTTTATAACCTACGTGCGTAGGTTATAAAATACTCTTTACGTGTATCACTTTGCTACTGCTCCTTGTTATATCAAGGAAAATCTCATACAAAAACGTGATCTATAATCGGACGGGTTTACCCTCATAAGTGAGTGACTATTCATATACACCGGAACCGGTGTTTCAAAACATTCAAGCACTTTGAAATTTATGTGCAAGCACTCATTAAATAATCATAGGGTATCCCAAATTCTCTTTTTTTTAAGTAATTTTTCAATTTTTAGAGAGTCCTTCTGTTGCCAAACACGTTATGAAAGTGCCGTACTGAAATACATATACACTGTTCCTTCTGAATTTTAGCGAAGGTAAACTTTTTTTTTAAAACATAGACTTCTAACAACACTTGAGTATGGAAAAGTCTACTTATCTTAGCTTTTCCAAAGTTAGGAACAACCGGCTCCTCAGCCTTGTTCAATCAATACGCCCGACACCGCTGGTGTTTCGAAATACTTCTTCAGGGGCCTGAAAGTCTGAAAAAAGTGTAACGAAAACACATTAGACATTCATGTCATCGATCTTCACAAGACACAATATCCACAGACTTACGAGTTAGAAATGAAGACGCCAACTCTTCTAGCATACGGCAAAAGACAGAATCCGCCATATTGAAGCTGACGTATTTGAGGCTGCGTACTGCCTCAAAAATGACCAATCAGAAACAGGCACAGCCAAACACACAAGGCTGATTGGAGAAAGCAGACCTTTAAACGAGTGACATCCACTCGATAGATTCATTCATGCCATGGGGAAATTCCGAGCCAGCTCGCTATGACAGGTGGGGCCTGGAAGGATCCACTTACAGAATTGGAATACAATAAGCAATTTTTCACCAATTGTGACTCCCGTGATGTGGTGTATCTGATACAATGCTCCTGTCCCTTGCTATACATTGGTCGCACATCTAGACCCTTCAGAACATGTTTGAGAGAACACAGAAGCAGATTGAATACATGCAATATGGAAGCTCCCATTGTAAAACATTGTGTGACAGCTTGCCATGAGTTCACAGATCTCTGGTGGACCATTTTGGATCAGGTCTTTGTATCCAGTAGAGGGGGAGACACGAAATCTTTACTGAATTATAAGGAGCAAAGATGGATCTTTAAATTGGGCTCGGAATTTCCCCATGGCATGAATGAATCTATCGAGTGGATGTCACTCGTTTAAAGGTCTGCTTTCTCCAATCAGCCTTGTGTGTTTGGCTGTGCCTGCTTCTGATTGGTCATTTTTGAGGCAGTACGCAGCCTCAAATACGTCAGCTTCAATATGGCGGATTCTGTCTTTTGCCGTACGCTAGAAGAGTTGGCGTCTTCATTTCTAACTCGTAAGTCTGTGGATATTGTGTCTTGTGAAGATCGATGACATGAATGTCTAATGTGTTTTCGTTACACTTTTTTCAGACTTTCAGGCCCCTGAAGAAGTATTTCGAAACACCAGCGGTGTCGGGCGTATTGATTGAACAAGGCTGAGGAGCCGGTTGTTCCTAACTTTGGAAAAGCTAAGATAAGTAGACTTTTCCATACTCAAGTGTTGTTAGAAGTCTATGTTTTAAAAAAAAGTTTACCTTCGCTAAAATTCAGAAGGAACAGTGTATATGTATTTCAGTACGGCACTTTCATAACGTGTTTGGCAATAGAAGGACTCTCTAAAAATTGAAAAATTACTTAAAAAAAAGAGAATTTGGGATACCCTATGATTATTTAATGAATGCTTGCACATAAATTTCAAAGTGCTTGAATGTTTTGAAACACCGGTTCCGGTGTATATGAATAGTCACTCACTTATGAGGGTAAACCCGTCCGATTATAGATCACGTTTTTGTATGTAATTTTCCTTGATATAGTGTTATTACATCACATACTTCACCAGTTCTTTTGATTACTGCTCCTTGTTAGGCACAAGAGAGAGAGTGAGAGACTCTAAGGCTCAGTCAGATGCTGTATATATGGACCATTGTAAGGGGGCTCTTAGAGTCAGGGTGAGTTTTCAGGAGGTGGTTTGGGGTTAGGGGGGGTGGTGTTACAGACACATTCAGAGGTATCCATTGTAAAATTGCCCCATTAAATAATTTTTGACCTTCTAAGTAATGAAAAGGAGTTGACTACTCAACTCCTAACTGTGGTTTAAGTAACGGACGCTGAATATGCGCCGCCACTTAAACATATGTCCCTTATAGTGCTAAAAGTTACATGCACAAAAAGTAGGCGTGTACTGGGCAGTCAGAGCGAGTTAGCCGTATAACTTAAATGGCTAACTACTGATATTTGGAATTAGCCGCATAAGTTTAGCCCCATAGAGCAGGTCTAAACTTTGCTGGGTAGATTTATCTGGCAGTGCACACATATATATGCATATATTCAGTGGTTTTGCCATGCTGCTGTATATACATCACAACTTAGCCGGATTAGTCCCTATCCAGCTAGGTTACTTAACTGGCCAGGGCTGAATATTGGGCCCCTTATGGAGTAGATTTTGAAATATGCGCATGCGTCCATGTGCGCACAGTTCCCGGCGAGCGCACATAGATACGCCGATTTTATAACATGCATACGCCAATGCTGGCTGTATAGTGGTTTTAAGACTTACCTAGCTAAGTGGCAGCAAAGCCACCATTTACCCACATAAGTAAAAATTATCTGGATAAAAGGATATTTATTATCCTAATTTTAATCATATCCATGAGGAAATTTAATTCATGTATTTTCTTAGCACTCTTTGTCCTTTACATGTGTATATTATCAAATTTTATAACGTGCATGCATAAAGGAAATTATCAATTTAACCAGTCACCAATTTGCCCAGTCTAACTCTGTCATCAAAACCCCCAAAGTTCTTCACCCCACACTCCTCCCAGTTTGCCCAGACCTCTCACCCAGTCAGTGTTTGGCTATAAAAAATGATATTCTAATTTACACCAGATAATTATGCACAGGTAACAGCCGTATGCCTGTCTCATTTGCAAATTTTAAAATAGCAAACGCATAAATGTTGGCCATGACCTAGCCTGGCCCTTTTTTATAAGAACAAATTTATTCACGCACCATTACTTGTGTGCATTTTTGAGATTCATAAAAAAGCAATTGTGAGAATATGCACTGTAAGAGGTAAATTATACCAAAATTGGGAGAAGTACACGCCCAGTGGATTTTAAAAGCTGCCTACATGTGTGCGCATCTCCCAAGGCATGAATATCTCACTCCGAATCAAAAAGGGGCATGTGGTGGGCGTTCCAGGGCGGAGCCTAGAGATGTTCATGCAAATCCTTACACGTCTGGGCTCATGCCCAGGCCACCTGCCTGTGTAATTATACTTCTGCCATAGAGGAGGTTTTAATTATCCACACTAACAGAGGAAGGCGGAGATGAAATACTGCACTTAGCATCTAGAAACTTTCTCATTTGTGCTGGTTCAAAGGAAAATGTGACGTGTCCAAAGTTATCACACATTCGCAGGGTTGACGAACAACACAAGTAGCCCCTAAGGCGAGCACTTCAGATTTCATAGCCAAAAACTTTCTTCCATGCTCCTGCGTGACCCTGGCCTCATCTGGAAACATCCACATTTTCTGGCCCTTGAAAAACACATCTTTATGACAGACTTACCACTTTTGAATTGAAGATTGAAATATGCTTTGTTCACCACCAATAAATGTACAATGACCTGAAAGGAACGACATTTTGAAGCTTTGCTATCTCATCCCTACTTTATCATTTTATATTGCACAGAAGGAACCATTTTGGAATCTGTCATCTAATTTATGTAGGCCGCTATAAAATGAACCCCAACGCACTAAGGAGTAGATTTTAAAAGGTTGCGTGTTATAAAATGATCCCCAATGCACTAAGGGGCAGATTTTAAAAGGTCGCGCGCGCACCATGTACACCAAATTTTATAAAATCCAGAGTCGGCGCGTGCAACGGGGTGCACAATTGGGCACCTTGCGCACGCTGAGCCGCGCAGCCTTCCCCCGCTCCCTCCCAGGACGCTCCGAAATCGGAGCGGCCTGGGAGGGAACTTTACTTCCCCCTAACCAGACCTTCCCACCCCTTCCCCTAACCTTTCCCCCCAGCCCTACTCTAACCCCCCCCCCCCAAATTTTTGTTTTACCTTTTGTGCGCGCCGGCCAACTGCCGGCGCGCGATCCCCGGCACAGCAGCAAATATGGCCGCTGTGCCAGGAGCCTGACCCCGCCCCTTTTTGCAAGCCCCGGGACTTACATGTGTCCCGGGGCTTTACACGCGTTGCCGGGCCTTTTGAAAATAGGCCCGGCGCATGGAACCTTTTTTAAATCTGGCCCTAAGCTTTTTGTGTGGCGTGGTTATATATAGATAGTCCATATTTCTAGAAATTTCTCACATGCAGTAGGGGTTAGTGGAAGATTGTGGGGTAAGGCTATTGTAACAGTTTCCTGGGTAGTATTTTTGCCCGGTGGAACAATGATTTCACATGTGATTGTAGAGCGCCGCAGTGTGATTCCTACCCTCTAACTGCTGACGTCCAACACGCTGTTTATTCCAACAATTCATTTGGGGCCTGATGCACTTAAGGATTTCCCCCCATTTTATGTCTTTGCGTAAAAGGCTTTGACACTTGCACAGTTGGGGAGTGTGGAAAAAAAATAGTTTCCATTTTTGGGCTTATGAACTGTCTGCCATTCTTCTATAAGCTAGTTAGTCAATGTAGAACATTGGTTCATGCACCGGTGTAGTCTCTCAGTGGCCACGTATACTGCGCAAATTCAATTAGGAGTTGATTTTAAAAGGAGCGCGCGCATGTTATAAAGTCCGATGGCCGTGTGCACGTGTGTCATATTTTAAAATCCGCGAGCACAAAGGCCACGCACGGTGACAGGAGCAGGGCTTCCCCAGTTCCCTCCCAGTCCGCTCCAATGAAGGAGGGAACGTCCCTGTACCCCTACCTAACCTTCGTACCCTTTCCCCTCTCCTCCCAGACCCCTAACTCCTTCATGGCTACTTATGTTTTTTTGTTCGACTGCATACTGCTCCTTGGGAGCAGAATTAATCTCCGGCACACGCTTCCTTGGACGGCGTTGAATGGCGCTGTCCCGGCCCGGCCCTCCCTGCCCAGAACACGCTACCCAGCCCGCCCCTTTGGAGAGGCCTGGCACTTCGGCGCGTAACGGATTATACGCGCGTGCCTAGGCCCTTCCGAAAACTTGCGCCTCGCACGCAAGGCCCGGCCATGCACATCACCCTCCCCCGTTTTTATGTGTGTGTGGCCCTTTTAAGATCAGGCCGTTAGTGAATGTGAATATAGCTAAAGAAGAGATGCTAATAGGATGACATAAAACAGTTTAATATCGGTCAGACACTGTCGCTATAAAAAGTAACTCGGGGATAGGTAAGAATATCTGAATGAGGCATGTTGCCTGTAATTAATGTTGTTTCATTCTTTTCCTGAAAGGGGGAAGTTGTGCATTCTTAAGTAAGCATTGAGGCACTCGGCCTTGCAGATAAAGATTTCAGTATTTCATAACCTGCACCTTGTTCTGAGCCTTTAATAAGGCCGAGTTTGGAGGGAAGGGTAATTCCCAGTGGGTCTGCTGGATTGAGCTCCACTTTCTTCCGCTGCCACCCTCCCCCATGGCTACTGACAAAAAAACCCCCCAAAAAACTTTTAGAGGAGAATTTTCAAAGCTGTTTCCCAGGGTGCGTAGCAATTTCCCCTGGCAAAATGGCTTATCTGACCATTGCCCTTCTCTGACCGGCTTTCCTAATGCAGGTAGATTTAGTCTGGTTAGGTGGGTGCGTGGGGCCTTGTCGCCTCCCCCCTTCGGCTGCCTGCCCAGATGTAAAGTATGCAGCAGGTTTTAGTGCATGGAATTTGCAACTGAGGGGGTGTGTGTGTGTGTGTGCAAATAATGCAGGCTATTGAAACTGCAATAAAACTTGAGACATGGTAAAACATTAACCGTGCGTGGTCAAACAGCACTTAACGTGGCATGCACTAAATTTTACCAATCGCACCGTACATTTTGGGCACACTAGTATGACCACGGAGGCCACTGCTATTACTAGCAACAGTAACGTGGAATAGACTTAGTTTTTGGGTACTTGCCAGGTTCTTGTGGCCTGGATTGGCCACTGTTGGAAACAGGATGCTGGGCTTGATGGACCCTTGGTCTGACCTAGTATGGCATGTTCTTATGTTCTTATTTCACTTTAGGCCAGATAACTTGGAGGATTCCCTCTCCCTCTGAACCTGGCAAAGAGAAAATGGCCCGTTCTCGCACTCCTCTGACCACCATCATCTCCTCTGGCATAGCAGGTCCTGGCCAGGCTGGAGGGACAGGATCTTCCCTGGCTCTCCTCCCTGCAATGCAGACACTGCCGGATGATGATGCGAGGAGGAGCTTCACCCTACAGGGTAAACGGTGTCATCCGCCATGGACGGCGGAGCGCCTCCTAGCTGAGTAGTGTGGCTCAGGGAGCAGGGCTCTGATGACTCTCCTGCCACTCTGGAATGGCGAGGGGTGAGGAAGTCTCTCTCTGCAGGGGGTGATTTCTCTGAAAGAGAAGCTTCTTGATGGAGGGAGAGGAGGCAGTTCTGCTCAGGGGGGTGGGGGGCACCTTCTGCTTCAGCTTCAGGGAGAGAGAGTCAGTTAGCACTGAGAATTTCGGCCCACAGCATCACATTAAAATGTATCACCTAGTCAAGGCAGCTATTAAACACTCGTCTTTACCTGGCCCACAGGAAGTACCAGAGGGCAGCGGCATTCAATGCTATTTCCTGTGGGCTTCGTAAAGCCTCATCTGCATAGGATGTTCCCTTATTTACATGTCGGTAATCGCTAATTTCACTGCTTCTGCACACTGACTTAATGTGTGTGGTGAGGCCTTACTGCATTGCATACTAACGTTAGTGCATACAAAATGATCTTAAACTTTAATATTTCTTTATTAAAAATGTATAAGCCGCTTCTCCAACCTAACATTAGGAATCCTAAAACAGCAGCACGTTAGTTTACAGAGATGTAATTTCCAGAACAGGATGTGAGGATTTAAAACAGGAGTGTCAAAATGTCTCGAGGGCCTCAAACCGGCCTGGTTTTCAGGATCTCCCGAATGAATACGAATGAGACGTAGTTGCATGTACTTGCCTATTGCACATACAAATGTCTCATGTATATTTATGAGAGAGATCCTGAAAACCAGACAGGTTTGTGGCCCTTGAGGATTGTAGTTTGACACCCTTTCCAGGTGGAGTCTGCTATAACGGGGGCGTCCAAAGTGTGTCCTAGTGTTCCAGCACCAGTCAGCTTTTTAGGAGATCCACACTGAATATGAATAAGATAAATTTGCATTCACTGTAGACCCAGTACATGCAAACTTCTGTCATGAATATTCAGAGTGAATGTCTGAAACCCAAACGAGCTGTGGGAATCGCTAGGGAACCCCTGACTGTAAAATCTGCTCTTGTGGTCTGACGACTGGACACATCCTATGGAGCTGAGAGCACCCTGCAGTTCCTCAATGTGAATTAAATCTTGATTTTTTTATTTTTGTGCATCTATCAATCTCCATCAAGTCCAGTGCTTCTCAACTCTGGTCCTCAAAGTCCCATTCCCGAGCCATGTCTGGCTATCAGGGAAATGAAATATGAAAGTTAACCTAGCTCTGCAATCTCATGGCACAAATCCACCCAATAAAAAAGCAAACCAATGCTGACATATCCACTCGCAGCATGGCAAAGAGCACAGTTACATGTTCTTAATTGTAACACAGTATAGGGTGGAGAGAAATACAAATAAATAAATACATACGTGCCTACAATAATAAGCTAATTAGAAAATGCTATGCATAACACGGCAACTGAACTGGGCAAACAAATCAGATTGTGTCAGTTCACACCAAGAAAAAAAAAAAAAGGATTGAAAAGGGGATAGAGTAACAGAATAGATTGCTTCCTGCTGACACAATGGCAAGAAGCATATTTAAATAATTTTACCCACAGCGTTGTAAAAAGTGACTTACAATCTAAATTCACTAATAATTTGAAAACAAAACGAATGTTGAACATCTGAGAAAAACATGCTCCGAGCAGCCCACTATCACTAATAGCTGAAAAGCCACCCATGTGGGTTTGAGTACATCACAAGCTGTTCCTGCCTCAAAAGTTACTTATGAATGTCACCATGACATGAAGTACATTTCTGCTTATCTCTCTGCAGCAAAAATATGGTCCTTTGTCATCGCTTTACAAACGTGGGCAGTGAGAAAAATGAGTCCTCTTGTGTGGGGGGCATTGAGGAGTGGGTTGAGAATCGCTGCTCTAATCCCATGCATTCAATGACTTATTAAGGTCCGTGTGCCCCTCATCGTTTCAGCTTTGGATGCTCTGTGTTAGACTGTGCACCCCGAGAGGTAAGCTGGCCTGCAATTCCAGTCTTGACACATAAACTGCAACCCCCGAGAGCTTAGTGCAGGGCTTTCTAAACCTGTCCTGGGGACCCCACAGCCAGCTGGGCTTCCAGGATATCCACAATGAGCATACGTGGAGACTTCACTAATGCAGATTTCTCTCTTGCATATTCATTGTGGATATCCTGGAAGCCCAGCTGGCTGTGGGGTCCCCTGGACAGGTTTGGGAAGCCCCTGTTTTAGCGTTAGTGGAAAGGAGAGAGATTGTGCCGAGGGTTCCAGAGTTGTTTTAAGTGCTTTGTAATACTGTTCTGATGTCTGACTGTAGGTTACCCCACTAGTTGACATTTGCCATAAATGGAGAGGGAGGGGCGGGGATGCCTGAGGAGTACAAGGAAATTTAAGCAGCACCTGCCGTGGCAGGTCAGTAATTCTACAGCTCGTCAGCCACGGAAGTCTCTTTCTGTGTCTAAAGTAGCAAACCATGCCTGAAACGATATACACCACCACCATTATTGTTCTTGTGACGCTGTGAGAAGCAAAAGATAAGGAGAGAAGGAGGGTAACCTTGCTCATTTTGTGTTTGTGGCTTTCACTTCTTGTTCATTGTCTGCTGGTTCTTGTTCTTCCTATCCTGTTGGTGATAATACAGTATAAAAGCCGTATATCTACTTCAAGGCTGAGTCTGATTTGGAAAGGGCAGCATGCCTCTTCCAGCGAGAACGCCTGTGTGTAGGGTGACCCGTTGGCTCTAGGCTCGCTAGATGGTTGACTGTACATGGACAGTTCTGTTTTTCTAACTACGTTTTGAGATTGATAGTCATACTTTTTCTACTGGGAAAAAGCACTCTATAAACCCTAGCGTGCTTGGATAAAGAATATACAAAAAGCAGAAATGTACAAAACTGTTATTGTGAACGCTGGCCTATCTTATTTCTTCTTTATTTTTATAATCTGCCTTTCAGCCCTATCAAAGCTGATTACACTGTAATCTTGTCCTACCAGACAGAGAAAATGCTATTAGAATTCAATTTCAAAGATTCTGCAACCATAAACAATGTCATTGCTTCTATTCCCTTCTGCTTTGAAAGGGCAATTTTCAAAGTCATTTACCGAGCGATTGGCTTGCCTGACAATTGCCCTCTTCTGCATGGCCAAAAGTACGCGGGGGTTTCCAAAGCATGTGAACCATTTCGTTGGGTTAAAAAGAGGCGCGTCCCTGGGCATGTTTAGGTTGGGCGGTGTGAAACAGCAGGCGGCCATTCGATTTTCCTCGCCCACGCGCTGCTTGGCGCTTCCTTGGCTGCCGGCACCAGGGGCAGGTGCAAAGTCGACGGGCACGCTTGGCGTGCCTGCCCCTACGGCTGATACTTTTGAAAGGGGAAACACCACGGGTGGTTTCCTTTCGAGAGCTCCTTGAGACATGCAGGCGCACATCGTGAACACAACAGACTGTTCCAAATTGCCCTCCTCCTCCTTACTTTTGTGTGCTCCATCAAATTCCTGTAATGCTGAAATCCTTAACACAGCTAATATCAATGCCAAACAGAATAATGACCTCCGAGCCCGATTTGTATATCTAACAATATCAGTGCAAGGGCTTTTTCATCTTCCTCTTGATTACTATGTGAAGAGGTGTTAGGCAATCAGATGAAGGTTGCATTTGACGGTGCTCTTTTCTTCTTTCAACTCAACCAATTATGTACATAAACCATGCTAGAGCAGCCGGCTGAAGAAACTGTAAGATGTCAAAAGAAGATGCCTTTCAAGTGTCTATTGAACGAAGAATGATTTTTCTATCAATGCAACCCCTCCCCCCCAAATTAGTTTTGTCCTAAGAAAACTGAAAGGTTTTTTTGTTTTGTTTTTTTTTTTGGGAGGGGGTGCAATTTTGAAACTGTTCTCATTGGTGCAAAGACCACCCATGCTCTTTACCAAGGGCCTTTGCACCAATTTTCAGAGCGAAAGGATGCACGTACTTTTGTTTTGAAACTCACGTGGTCCCCATTCGCCTGCTGTTTCCATGGGTTGCGTTTTGCCGGAAAAGTGCACGTGAAGAGTAAACCATGGCATCCATGTGCGCGCCTTCCCTCCCTTGACCAAACCATCCCCTCCCCCCACCGCGGGGAATGCCTTCTTTCAGTGTGGTAAAAACCACACACAAACTGTTAGCCGCATCGAGGGAGAGCACCTGTCAGACAGCCGATTGCTATGGGTAAAATGCTTTGTACCTCTGCAAATCACTTTGAAAATTGTTCTCTTTAAGTAATGCTGTGCACGTTTAAGAGGGTAACTCTGGGCGCAGTGGCTCCAGTGAAGATGAGGCTTCTAAGGGTGACGGGGAAAGATAAGAGGGTGTTTGTCTTGGGAGGCACTTATTTTCTGTCATCTACCTAGTAGGCCATGAGATCCGCTTCTGGAAGAAGTGATGGAGCGATTGTATGTTTTTAAGAGGTGGCTTAATTTCTGGCTTGAGAATGAAAGTTGATTTGATAATGGCTTGGTTGACCAGGAAAACAAAAGATGTGGTGGTCCAGGGAGCTTTACCGATCGCCTAGTTTTAGGGGTCAGGAAGGAATTTTTACCTGACTTGTTGACTCAGGGTTTTTTGCCTTCCTCTGGACCAACACAGGTAGAGCAATGAAAGGTGCTTTCAAAACAAGACTGACATCTATGCTGTCACCTTTCTTCCAACCTCTCTAACAAAGAACTGTATTTTGCCACCAGTGTTTGGCATCTGATGAATTCTAATTTTTATTTCATTCCACTGATTAAATATTCACCATTAAGCCTTGAAAAGTGACTACCATGCATCCACTTACCTTGAAAAAAGTATCTGTCAGCCATTTCCTTCCCAGAAAAGCAATACAAAACTGCAGGTACACAATGCAGGTATTTGAAAATAGCAATCCTAGTGTCTGTCAACTTTCTTTTTGTGGATTTAGTAAAATACTAAATTTAATGAAGGAGAAGTCAAAGAAAAACTGCACAAAAATGAAACCATATGGCAAGCCAGTGTGTAAAACTCTTAAATCATAGCAACATATTAAATGATGGCAGATGACAACAAATTGGCCCATCAAGTCTGCCCAGTTGAGATTTGTGCACTCGGGGAAGAGGCACACACAAATTCCAATATGCGACCTCACAGCAACTCTCCTTCCACCATGTCTTCTACCTGACCTCCAACTGTCCCCTTCCCCCACTATTGACAAATCAGCACTGGCAAACTGTTCTGTGAGTGCCTCTAAACCTTCATAGGAATCAATATAATGGCATCATACATGTGTTTAGTCAGGTCCAATCAGTTATTTACTCTTTCAGATCATGGAGAGCGATGGTAACTCACTTAGCACATAATTAAGCTCTGGAATTTGTTGCCAGAAGATGTGGTTAAGGCAGTTAGTGTAGCTGGGTTTAAAAAAAGGTTTGGGTAAGTTCTTGGAGGAGAAGTCCCATAAACTGCTATTTCTCATGTTGATTTAGGAGGTAATTTTCCAAGGATGTGCGCACGTAAATATAGCATATTATCGTAGCAATTTTCAAAAGCCATTTCGAGTAAAGGGCACTTATGTGAGTAAATCCTATGCACAATTCAATGGCAAATATATTGTAGCAATTTTCAAAAGCCCAGTTAATGGAGTAAAGTGTGTTTACTGGAGGAAAACCCAATTTTTCTTGAGTAACTGCTTTTTAAAATCAGGCCCTTAGGGATTAGCCCCTGCTTGTTACTGGCATTAGTAGGATGGGATCTGTTTAATGTTTGGGTACTTGCCAGATACTTGGGACCTGGATTGTCCCGTGGTCTGACCCAGTACGGCCGCTTCTTATGTTCTAATCCACTGTCCAAGAATGTACACATGCACATTAGCTCAGTTTTAAAACATCCTTGAAGGAATGAAAAGGGAAAGTCTCAAACCTTTAGAAAGGCAAGCAGCAAGAGATGTCGAAAGCCGATGGGCAGGGTTTTGGCAGACCTGGGCCTGCTTCAGGTGATCCCTGCACTCTGTGTGGATGCGTCTCCTTGGAGGAAGCTGCAGGCGTCTCACAGCTTAGCCTTGGTGCTTGGTGCTCTAAATCTTCACATGACTTCAGCTGTTGCATCCTTTTAAAGAGAAGGAAATGCAAATGGCTCCTGGAACTCAGTTAGTGGTGCTGCACATCTAAACGCATGTAATGATTCCACTATAGTAATTCCTACAAAGGTTTAGAGGTGCTCACAGTTTGTCAATGTTGTTTTTTCAACAGTTATTTTACAAGTTTTCCCACACTGGATTGCTGTTTGGTTTCTTCATCCTGTGCCTGTAGTTAAATGGTATAAAAGTGATTTTTGCCACAGGCAGAGGATGGGGAAGCTACTCTGCCTGAGCATTAATTATGATGAAAAGAGAAAAGACAAAGCAAATAGGTTAAGATAATAAAGAATGTCAATTAAGATGAATGGAACTTGATAAGCTTGGCTTATTGTGCCTTTTAGGTGTATATTTGACAGGCCGTAAATGTTAATAACAATATTTATTCTTCTTAGCATGTATTGCTCTGTATTGCTCCAACGTCATTTTCTTCAGACTGACTAGGCAGAGACCTATTTTAACAGAGCTGCACACAGAGGTATCACAACAACCATTTGGCGTAATTTATGGCAAATGATTCTAATTGTATGGTCCAGAATCATTGCACATTGTATTGTGTCTTGTAGCAACAGAGAAACAGCAAGGGCTGTGAAGAAAAGACTTCTGAGGACCTACTCTGACTTCCTTAAGAGGCTAACAGTGTTTTGGAAAAGAAATAGCCCTTAATTCATTCAGCTCACCCTTCTGTGCTTTGTCCACTGCTACTGGTTTGGTTTTTTTTTTGCCAAAATATTTACCTCTATAAGTGTAAAAGCTCTGCAGCATTAGATCCTATAATAAAGAAGGCAGTTGTAGTAAATTGTTATCTTTGGTAATCTTGCATTTCCAAGGGATAAATGTTGCCTGAGATATAGGTCACCAAAGCTTTTCACTTTGCTTGCATTTGTCAACATGCAGAAAGCCTATTTAATGTGGAACGAAGATGAGAGATAAAACCCTACGTGAATTCATAATTCAGCCAGCAGCTGCCTTCAGGAAAAAACCTCCACTGATGATATTTGTTGCGTTGCTTCCTAGATTTGAAATGCTGTAGGCCAGAAAAAAAAAATGGAGTCCTAGGGATTCTGAAATAAGCAGCCACCGAAGGCCACCGACTGGAAAATTGTAAAGATCAGTGATCCAACTCTTAGAATGACATTTTGTATTGCCCAAAGTAATTTTGAGATGCTACGCTTTCCGGGTATCCCTCGATTCTAGCACCACAGAGAATCTTTTAAACTGCACTATTGTGCTACCAAATCTGAAGAAAAATTGGCACAGAGCTGCTAGCTTTTCTTTTTATACTGTTCTCATGTATTTAAACAAACCTTGCCATGCAGTGATCAGTTATGTAGTATTTGGTTATTTTGGAGGGACTGTGGCTTGGTAGAAGAGTTACTATTTTCACCACAGAAGAACTTAATAAATGCTGGGTCAGAGCAGGGGTCGTTGAGCCCAGCTGCCCGTCTCCACAGTGACCAGTCCGGCTTCCAAGTACCCGATAGATCCCCAAAAACAGTAGGTTTGTTTCTCATTATTCACCTCCATGGATAGCAGTAGCTTTCTTTCTTCATTACAACCAGATGCTAGAACGTAATGGCACAATTCTACAATACAAGCCAATTCTGAACACGTGGCGGTGTAGCAAATGCTTTAGAAATACATTTTCTTGTACTACGTACATCTTTGTGCAGCTCTGGAGAAAAAGGTCTTTGACCCTGACCTGATATGTCCATGTAACAAGTCTTTGGTAAATGGAAATAAACTGGTAAATAATATCAATACCTTGTAAAGAAATGATCAATCCATAAGAGCATACTAATCTGTTCCAAACTGATTGCGATGTGGAAAGAATTCCTAGCTTTTCTTTCTCCTTTAAATGATTTACTCAGAAACCAAAGTGTTAAAAAATAAAATTAAAAAAATTGACAACAAAAGAATTCTCTTTATTTCAGTTCGAATTTCTGTTGATTTCTGTCCAGTGTAACAACAAACATCACATTCTGTTCATGTTGGCCTTTCACTCCTTGGCACTGGATCAAGTGATCCATGTCAAATGCCCTCTCATAGAGCCAGCCCAGATTTACATTTCCCACAAATATAGGGCAAAAGAGTACAAAACAAATAAAATAAATAAGCACATGCAAGTTTCCTGGCACACATTTTGAAATATTGGATCGTGCCCAAAGCTTGCAGGGGTCGATATTCAAATGCTAGATAGCCAGATAAATAGGACTTATCTGGCTATCTAGTGGCGGCTGAATATAGCTCGATAAGTCTCTTATCTCGTTACCTAGTAAGCTAGATAAGTTGTGGGTGGGCAATGGGTGGATAAGTTATCTGGCTAAGTAGTGATATTCAGCCTTAGATAAATAACTTATTCAGCTCAATAGTAGACCAGGTCTTCCCAAACCTGTCCAGGGACCCCATAGCCAGGCGGGTTTTCAGGATACCCACAATGAATAAGTATGAAAGAAATTTGCATATAGTCTTCATGTTATGCAAATCTATCTCATGCCTATTCATTGTGGATATCCTGAAAACCCGCCTGGCTATAGGGTCCCCAGGACAGGTTTGGGAAGCCCTAACAGACAGATAAGACTTATCTTGGGTTTACTCAGCAGCATAGCGGGTAGCTTTTTAATACTGACCCCCTATGCTCCTGTGATTTCTGGAAAAGAAATAGTACCTTGGGGAAGAAAATGTGCTAGTAGATATATATGCAGAAAGCACTGCAGATGCCTCCCTGACTCTAAAATTTAGCCGTCAAGAGCCAAAGTCTCACAAGCGCTTTTAAAGAAGATCTTGCATGCATAGTTTTATTCTGTGGGCTTTTCACGCTTTCCAGAAGTTGCCAAACTTTCAAAGCAGTTTAGCTGCGTTGGAAATGGATTAACACACCTAGATTGCATTTTCTGAAAATTGTTCGGCTAAAACTGCCTTGTACACTTTTGGATGGATGGCGACTACGAGTTCCCGAGGGTGGGCTTAGGATGGGGGAGAAAAATAGTGCACGCACATAACATTTACATGTGCTCACGCTGTTTCACCCCTTCTTGGCTGCCTCTACAATCCAGCGGGCGCAAAGCACACAGGGGCTTCTAGCGTGCATACTTTGAAAATCAGCAAAACTACATGCACGAACAGCGCTCATGTGCTTTACAAGTACACAGACTATTTACAAATTGTCTGCATAGCCTTAGGCAAAAGAAGTGTTATTTTAAAAATTGTGCAAACCAACTGATTTGTAGGTCTTTGTAACCTTATTTTTGTCTTACCTTTGTCCAAAAGTTAAATCTGGCCTGTACATTTTCCAATGTTTTCATTCTCAGAGTCTAATTCAGTGTCGTCGTCCCCCGAGGCACACCTAACCGGTTGGGTTTTCAGGATATCCATAATAAATATACATGAGATACATTTGCATATTTTGGAGACCCAAGTAAGCACATCTTTCTCATGCATATTCATCATGGCAATCCTGAAAACCCGACGGGTTAGGTGAGCCTCCAGGAAAGGTTTGGGGAACACTGCATCTGAGCCTCCAGCTAATAAAAAAAAACAAAATCTGCAAATCTTCATCAAAATCCCTGGTAAATCTCCAGCAGAGCTCTGAGATAGTAGTAATAGGAGGAAGGGAGTAGTATTACAACATTTTAGGTGAAATGTGAATATACAATTTGATTACAATAGTTTAGGGCAGAGAGTCTCAACCTTTTTTTGTGGCATGGCACAACCGGCACAGGGTTCACTTCATCGAGGCACACCATCACCATGATCATCTTCTCTACCCTCTCCCCCCACTTCTGGCACCACCACCCTTTACCACCTGGTATTATCACTCTCCCTTTCCTTTCACCCCAACCCTGGCACCATCACCTTCTCTTCCTGTCCCTCTTCCTTCCATCCCCCTGGCATCATCATCATCTCATTTTCCCTTCGCCCTCCCCCCGCTGGCATCATTACCGTCTTCCTTTCCCTCTCTCTCCAACATTCTATCATCATCATCCTCACCCTCTCTCCTGATATTATCACCTTCTTTCCTTCCCACTGCCCAAACTCTCTCCCTTCACACACTGGCATCATCACCACCTTCTTCCTCCAGCCCCTGGCATTTTCACTTTCTCTTCCTTCTGCCTCCACCCCTCTGGCATCATCATCACCTTAATCTTCCCTCTCTCCATCACCTTCCCTTCCTTCTCTCTCCACCCTTCCGGCATTATCACCTTCTCTCCCCTGGCATCATTACCACCCGTCCCTCCATCTCTCCCTCCATGCACTGGTATCATCACTTTCTATTCCCTTCCCTCTCTTTCCATCCCCCTGGCACCATCATCATCTTAATCTTCCCTCTCCCCTGGCATCATCACCTTCTTCCTTTCCCTTTACTCACCTGGTGTATCATTACCTTCCTTGCTCCTTTTCCCAGCCCCTCTTGCCCTTTCATCATCACTTTCCCTCTTTCCCACCCTCTGGCATCATCACTTTCGCTTCCCTCTTCCCCCAGCACTCTGTGGCACATTCATACCTCATATCCCCCCCAGCACATTCAGCTGTTGCTTCTTCCTGTCCCTTCCTTCCTTTCCTGGAGCCGGAAGAAGTCTGAGCAGCACTTACCTGGTGCTCTTTCTTCCTCCTTTGCAATGAGAACAGCAGGAGGCCAGCATGTCCGGCAAGACTAGAGAGAGCTAACAGAGAGGGAAGCAGCAGCAGCAGCAGGCGCAGATAGGCGCTGCTCTCTCAACCCCTCTGCTGGCAGGCAGGAAAGAAACATCAAAGACTACCGGCAGCTCAACTTTTCATATCCAGCAATTCTCACGGCTCACCTGCAGGTCAGCCACGGCACGGCAATTGGGAAACACTGGTGGAGAGTGATCATCTAGCTTAGGAGTGGCCAACTCCGGTCCTCGGAAGCTACAATCGGGCCAGATATTCAGGATATCCATAATGACTATGCATGTGATACATTTGCATTCACTGCCTCGCTTGACTTCTTCATGGGCCCCAAGTGCTGCTACTAGGACCATTGCATGATGACTGTGACTGCCTTCCCTCCAGTTGCTGTGATACTGCCTCTGCATCATTGCCAACCTGCCTGGGGGAATGGAAGACCTGGGTTGGGAATTATTTTTTTTAAATGTATATTCCACTTTTCACAGTGAATTACATTTGCAATTTGTACTAATACCTATCAGGCCGATGCAGTACAGTGCGTTCCGACGGAGCGCACTGTTAACCTGTCATTGGACGCGCGTTTTCCCTTACCCCTTATTCAATAAGGGGCGGAAAATGCGCGTCCAACCCGCCGAACCTAAGAGCATCCTCAACATGCAAATGCATGTTGATGGCCCTATTAGGTATTCCCACACGATTCAGTAAGTACAATGTGCAGCCAAGCTGCACATTTTACTTTCAGAAATTAGCACCTACCCAAAGGTAGGTGCTAATTTCTTCGGGCACCGGGAAAGTGCACAGAAAAGCAGTAAAAACTGCTTTTCTGTGCACCCTCCAACTTAATATCATGGCGATATTAAGTCAGAGGTCCGAAGGGTAAAAAAGAAAAAAAATTTGAAGTTGGCTTGAAAACTGGATGCTCAGTGTCTGTCAAACCTGCTGACAGTAGTATGTGAGGAGCTAAGTTAGTGTAAATTGGAGAGGGAGAGGGAGGGGGAGGGAGAGAGAGAGAGAGAGAGAGAGAGAGAACTAGCCGTAATGCCCGCTCCCTAGATAGATATTTATATCCCTATGGGAGGCCCACCTAGTAACTCGAGGTGAGGTTTAGGTATTAGTGTAGGGGGTTAGGGGCCACTTTGACATTCAACGTGAGACGTACGAACAGAACAGTGGTCTCTTGTGAAGATTTGATGACCTTCGGAGAGAGGAAACTTACCCAAAGATGAGATTGGTGCAATGTTCTCTCCACCTAGCTTGATGGACTCTCTACCTGGGCAATGAGGTGAGGTTGTAACCACATGGCTGCTACCACAAAGGAAAGAGCAGTTGCAGATATATGGGAGCGTTCCTCATAGCTATAGTCTGAAGAATAGTAATTATATAGCAGTGCCGAGAAAGCAGTGGTTTGTTATTTTGTAGTGAAAGAAAAGAGTGTGTTTCAAGTATTTACTGTCCTTTTGTTTCCTTTATAGCTAGAAGGACAGTATTTAGAATAGTGTCTGCATACATTCAGTATCAGACTGACTTAGTTGCAAGGAAATTCGGAAGATTTGTCACGATTTTATATAGAGAGGGAATTTATATATATTTTTTTTGTGAGAACCGGGATCGCCAAACTCCTGATGTAAGTGGACTTTGCAGCCACACGATCTCAAGCATCTGCATTGGTTTCATCAAGCACAGTGGAGCAGCTTGTCTAAAGAAAAGGAAAACAGAACTCACATGAGACTTGTGTTATTATTCTGGGCAGAATTTAGGTGGGAGTTTGAAGTATTTTGCAAGTGAACTGAACTGAGATAACAGAGTAGGGCTAGTGATTTTACTTTTATATCTTACAACCTGATTTTCCTCACTTCCATGTTAAAATAAAATCTTCATTCTTTTTTTATTATAATGCCATTTGTCTATGTTTGCTAAAGAGTATAAGAATCCTAATGCGCTGTGTAACTGTGCATGCACTGATTTTATATGCAGTACTTGCTGTAGCTACTTAAGGTGGGTTTTATGTTATCACTTGTTGTTCTATTCTCTGCTCCAGCCTCCCCTCCCCTCTCCGTCCCTGGGAGACCCTTTAGTTGTGTGGGCATATTACATGTGTCTGGTCCCTAATCACACAGCTGAGAGGTGGAGCTGTGTGATTAGGGACCAGACGCAACTTTTGTGGCCCTTCCCACAATAGGGGAGAGGTTTACATTAGAAAAAGAGAATTGCTGTCAGCATTGTGCTGTGATAGCAGTGTGATCAAATGCCCTACACTGCCGATGATAAATGAGTCACTATCTTGGAATGTCTGAAAGCATATATAGTATGTATTTTATTAGCTTAATTACTTACAATGATCACAAGCAAAGACTGCCAATTAGTAAAGCCAGAGTTCAACTAGACTCTGTGGTATTTGCAATGGGAAAAGTGGGACTTGATAATATTTATCAGAGGGCTCACTTTCATTTTTCATTTTACTTGTGGCCTCCTATCTTGACCTTTACATTTTTCTCTTTAGTGGGACTTTATCAGCTGTCATGTTCTTTTGTTTTCCCTGGTATTCTAGGTTAAATTGTCAGCAGTGATAAAAATAGGATCTCACCTTTTGAAGTTCTCAGATAGAAAACAGTGGCATGGTGGACAAATACTATTTTGTTTCTTAATAACTCTTTAGAAGAATCTTACAATACCAGCGAGGAAAGATTGCAGTACTGCTCTACCCGCAGCTTTAAGAGGGCGTTCGATAAAAAAGCACTGGGTCCTTGTGTGAATTAATGCTGTGGAGCTCAAAAGGAGTTCCATGTGTTGATTGACTTGAATTTAAAATTATGGCAAATGAAGTTGTAATCTATACACATTTCCTGCTGAGATACTAAATCTGAACCAGGTCCGTGTCCTGCTCTCCAGGCTTGATATCACTTTTCCTGTAATTCTCAATGAAGTCTCTGACACATTTTATGAACATGTTTTTTTTTTCAACATATCTGGATTTGTGTTGTGGTTTATATTGGTGTCATTTTGTTGTCATTGAAAGCTATTCAATAAACAAAATATTTAAAGGTTTGTGAGAGAACAAGGTTGTCAACTACAGATTGAAAAAACACAGAGAGGTCCATATTCGGTCACTGTCTGGATTGCAAAGTTAGCCAGATAAATGTAGGGGGAGGGGAGGAGTCGGGGCGGGGAGGGGGAGGAGTCGCCTGCGGCAACACTGCCGGTGATAATGTGAGGAACATTATCGCCGGCAGTAGTGCGGTGAATAGCTACACCTTTTACGGTGTTGCTATTTGCTGCGATAGGCTGCAGCTGGCCCCACCACGGCTGGCGAAATCGCACCACCGCAGGCCCGCCCCTCCTTCGCCCCTCCGCCCCCTTTTTTGCGGGATTCATCATTCCGCGAGGAATGATGAATCCTGCCCTTAGATGGCTAGAATTAGCTGGCTCTCTCGACTCTTGCCAGTTATCACTCCGGAAACGTCTCCCAACTTAACCATCTAAATTATAACTGGCTAACTTAATAGCTGGCTGTTACATTGCTGGTTAAGTGCCCAAATATTCATTTAGCTGGATACCTTCTGCATTTTCCATCTAAATATGGACTTCAAGATGGTTATCAAGAAGATTAAAAACACCTGTAATATCAACAGAATCATCCATTCCTAAAATAATTTGAGATAAACCTTCTGTCAGAAATGGAAAACAATGGCCTCCAGTCTGTAATCCTTGGACATCAGTAGGGCCAAGATCATGGCTTATCCATAAAACTTTACAGAGATTTTAAAAGGCTTGCGTGCAGCAAAACCAGGAGATATGCATGTGACTCGGCCATGCGCATGCCGCATGGATTTTAAAAGGCCCACGACCACGTGCATATCTCCCAGTGCGTGGATAAAAAAGGTTTGGTGAAAAGGGTGGTTCGTGGGCGTGGGCGGGCTGGGATGCATCCATGAAGTCAGTTACACGCTCTCGCGCACGCTGGGATCCCATAACCGCGTAACTTGCTTCTGCTATGAACAGCGTAGAAGTAGTTAAATTAAGAAAAAAAAGGGTAGTCAGTGGGGTTTTAGGGGTCGGGGCTACTAAGGTAAAAGGGAAGTAAGTTAGATAGGGGATTTAGGAAATCCACTCCTTTACTGGGGTGAACTGGGAGGGAACTGGGAAATAGGCCTATTGCGTTGCTGCGCGTACCTACTAAAATTTCCCCCACGCGCTCGAGATGGGATTCACGTGCATATGTGTGCATCTATATAAAATCGTGCATGTAGGTAGTTGATTTTATAATGTGCACATAAACGTGCGCATGTTATAAAATTGGTGTGTCCACGTGTGCGCGCCAGCAAATGCGCACATATGCGCATGCACGTCAGTTTGAAAGTTACCGTCTTAGGGCAAGCCTTTTAGGGTGAATCCAAGATTGAATTCCAAACACATATCTGCTATTCTGGCCATTGTAGTCTGAAGAGATTTACAAACAGGCAAGAACAATTATCTTCTGTTTAGATTTTTTAACTTTCATTGAAAGAACAAAATCTGCCCAAGGGGATATAGGCAGATATTGAAAAGTGTGGCAGATAGCGTCAATCTAGCAGCACATCACAAGTAATAATGTAAGGACAAGAATTAAAAGTGACTGCTCTTATCTGCTGCAACTGATCAGCCAAAAATGATTAATCTACTGATGTACAATACCAACTATCTCCATAGATTCCAGTGTATTTAATAAAGTAGCATGGCCAATAATATCGAAAGTCGAAGGTATGTCCAGTAACACTAGAATAACAGAATGACCCTTATCTAGTTCTTCAAGTAGAGTTGATTGATGATACTAATAGGATCTTAGTGCCATAGCTGCATCTATATCCACACTGGTAGGGATCAAGTATATCATGGTCATTGAGAAAGTCCTTGTAACTGGTATTTGGATGTTACTTCGGAGTCTTGGCTATGAAGTTAATTGCCAACATAGCACGAATGTGGTGCAAGATATATATATATATAAAAAGGTTTTGAAGTCCATCGGTGGAGTACTTTTTAGGACATTGTAATTCTTTGATTTTGAATATCAAACTCTTTGATTCCTTCATCAACGTTATCATCACTGGGGACATAAATATAAGTTAAGTGCTTCAAATGAAACTCCTTCTTTGGATCCACCATTTTTTGGATCTCTTACTGTTTGCATATCAGATATATTTTTTAATGAGGGGCTGTGATGTGTGTGGAGCGTGAATGGTGTTGACGAGTATGTTTTGTGGAAATTGTAATGGGAATTGTATTACATTACCAAAGAACATTTATTTTTGTACATTATATAAAAAAGGGTTTGTATTGCAGAAGTGACAATTAAAGGATTAGTATATTTTCATTGTTTGTGGTATTTGTTATTAGATTAAACAACAAATAACCCAAAACAGGCATGAATCTGGAGGGAGAAGATTTAAGAGAAGATAACAGCTCTTGGATAGCTGAAGATTTACCCTTGTGAAATTCATTCCTGCAAGATTCCAATAGACTCTGTCAATTATTTTGAGACTTGAATAACGTCAGTGGCAAAGGTTCAGTGGACTGCAGTAATCTTAGTCTCAAAATAAATTCATCAAGACATCACAAACAGGCACAGACTCAACTGTTCTACCACTTGGATTCTCAAGCAATTCTGTAGTTATTGTAAACAATTCCAGAAGTGGAGGCAGAGCACTCTGTAATCTAGTCCTATAGAACAACTAGATAGCAGCATACTTCCTTAGCTCATCTAGATAAAGCATGCTATTAGCATTGTCATTGTTTTTACACTAGCTCTGCACTCCTAACAACCTTTTTTTTGTATGAGCATTTAGTAGTAAACCAGGAAGAAGGTTGCGCATGGAACATTTATTCATTTCATCATGTTTTTTTATTTGGTTGTTTTTTTCCCCATTTAATTTGTTGATTATTTCATTTCATTTATTTGAAACAAAAAACCAAACAAAATAAATAATAATAAAAAACAAAACACCCCCCCCCCCCCCCAAAAAAAGAAAAAATTGTTAGGTATGGCCCGGCCCCTTTGATTTTACTATCGCTGCCAAAAAAAGCCCTTCCCAACCTGTCCACAGTAGCCCCCTAGAATCCCTGATTATCCCACCAAGGTTCATACTCTATCTGTGGGTTGAAGGGGTAGGAATAATTCCCCAGTTGCTTCTCTTTTATTTTGACAACCAAAGTTATTAATCTTTTAATAATGGATGTTTAATGTCTCAAAAGACAGGAAACAGAGAGTAGGATTAAATGGACAATTTTCTCAGTGGAAGGGAGTGGGCAGTAGAGTGCCTCAGGGATCTGTATTGGGACCTGTACTTTTCAATATATTTATAAATGATCTGGAAAGAAATATGATGAGTGAGGTAATCAAATTTGCAGATGATACAAAATTATTCAAAGTAGTTACATCACAAGCAGATTGTGATAAATTGCAGGAAGACCTTGTGAGACTGGAAAATTGGCATCCAAATGGCAGATGAAATTTAATGTGGATAAGTGCAAGGTGATGCACTTATCCACATTAAAAATAACCCTTGCTGTAGTTATACAATGGGGGTTATTTTCTAAACGTTTATCGTATGCTTTAGGGCCTTATCGCATGCAATAGGATGCAAATAAGCAGGAGGGGAGGAGTTGGGGCGGGGAGGGGGAGGAGTCAGCTGTGAGACCGCTGCCGGCGATAATGTAAAGGGACATTATCGCTGGGAGTAGCGCAGCAAATAGCACCACCTTTTATGGTGGCGCTATTTGTGCGAAAGGCTGGAGCCGGCTGCACTGCGGCCGGTGAAATCGCACCGCCGTGGTGCCAACGGCTGCGGCCTTTCGCAGGTCCACCTCCCCTTCGCCCCACCCCCTTTTTCGCTGGATTCATCATTCTGCGAAGAATGATGAATCTAGCCCAATGTTAGATTCCATATTAGAAGCTACCACTCAAGAAAGAGATCTAAGCGTCATAGTGGATAACACATTGAAATCATCAGTTCAATGTGCTGCGGCAGTCAAAAAAGCAAACAGAATGTTGGGAATTATTAGAAAGGGAATGGTGGAGTCTAAGATGGCCGCCGAGTGAATAGGCTGTGCAGGACGCTCGCTCCGATTTTCTTAAAAACCAGCTGCTTTAAAATAATGCCGCATTCGAAACGGAAGGCCAAGCTTCGGGAGGCGATAGTTACAACTTCATCGCCGAACCCAGAAGCTGGCCAACCACGGATCGAGACTTTCTTCACTGCAGAAAAAACGCCGGTGGAAGCAGCCGCTTCGAGCCTTGATTTGGGGCGGATATCAGACTCGCTGGCTGAAGAGGTCACCCTTAGCCCCGGCGCTCCGAATACCCCCCCCACCCCGGTACCGTCAGAAGCTGTGCTTGCAGGGGTGAGTACACCTATGTTTCAAATGATGCCTGGAACTTTTGAAAATAAAATAACTTTGCAAGGTGACTTACCCCAAGCCAGCAAAACTGACGAGGAAAATGCTATCAGGGGGATAGTGAGCGGGGGAGCTACAGGAGGGGGAGAAAACGCCCAGAGGCCTCTTTTGGGAACATACACACCTGCAGTGTTGCCAAAGACTATAACGCTGGATTCTCTGTGGCATGCGATAAAGGGCTTGGAGAAAGCAGTAATTGATTTGACAAATATTACTCTTCAGGCTAACACTAAGATTTTAAAAATGGAGAAAAGCTTAGTGGAACATACGGACACTCTGCAAGCAATGGATCAACGTATGGGAAAAATGGAAAAGTCACAATTTGAGATCATGAGAGTGGAAAACATAAATGTGAAGAAGTTGGAAAATTTGGAGAACCAAACTAAATATTTAAACCTTCGGGTTCTAAATTTCCCATATGTAAAAGAAATATTAGCCTATGACATGATTAAGGAATATATGATAAAGATATTGAAGATCCCTACTGATGGAATACCTGTACTTGCAAAGGTATATTATATACCATCAAAGGAAGAAAAGGAGAAAGGAAAAGAAATAAATCAAGAAGAAAATGAACTGAATTTGACCCAGATACTGGAAATGTCATTTGAAACAGAAATTAAAAATAGAATGACGTTATTTCTCCAATGTACCTTTCCCTCAGATAGAGATCTCATATTGAAAAGATATATGAGAAACAGAGAGGAAGTATTCCACGGGAGCAAAATCTGGATATATCCGGACATTTCACGTGTTACCCAAGAGAGACGTAAAAAATTTTTGGCTCTCAGGCCTGATGTTGTAGCTAAGGGATCCAGTTTTAGTCTGAGGTATCCCAGCAAGTGTGTAATTAAACACTTGAACATGAAATATATTTTCTTTGAACCGGCCCAGTTACAGAGGTTCCTAGAGCCTAGTAACCCCCAGAGCCTGTAGCTTTCGAAGTTATTTGTAATTCCTGTTACGTTCACACGACGGTTAATTTGTTATAAAATGTTTAAAAGTTTCTTCTAAACCGCCATGTTAAATTGACTCCCCTACATTTCTTGGAATAGTAGATAAAAACTAGATGTATGACCGAGTAAGAAATGAAAAGTCAGTTTGTTATAAAAATATATGATGGATGTATCTACGCAATGTATATATATTTACTGGAAGTGAATATTGAAAAATTAATAAATATTAAATTCAAAAAAAAAAAAGAAAGGGAATGGTGAATTAAACAGAAAATGTCATAATGCCTCTGTATCACTCCATGGGGAGACCGCACCTTGAATACAGTGTATAATTCTGGTCGCCGCATCTCAAAAAAGATATAATTGTGATGGAGAAGGTACAGAGAAGGGCTACCAAAATGATAAAGGGGATGGAACAGCTCCCCTATGAGGAAAGACTAAAGAGGTTAGGACTTTTCAGCTTGGAGAAGAGACGACTTGGGATATGATAGAGGTGTTTAAAATCATGAGAGGTCTAGAATGGGTAGATGTGAATTGGTTATTTACACTTTCGGATAAGAGAAAGACTAGGGGGCACTCCATGAAGTTAGCATGTGGCACATTTAAAACTAATTGGAGAAAGTTCTTTTTCATTCAATGCACAATTAAACTCTGGAATTTGTTGCCAGACGATGTGGTTAGTGCAGTTAGTATAGCTGTGTTTAAAAAAGGATTGGATAAGTTCTTGGTGGAGAAGTCCATTACCTGCTATTAATTAAGTTGACTTAGAAAATAGCCACTACAATGTACTAGCAACAGTAACATGGGATTGACTTAGTTTTTGGGAACTTGCCAGGTTCTTATGGCCTGGATTGGCCACTATGGGAGACAGGATGCTGGGCTTGATGGACCCTTGGTCTGATCCAGTATGGCATTTTCTTATGTTGTTATTGTATCAATTGTATTATCTAATACTTTGTTAATTAAATGTTTTATATTTGTTTTATTTACTCTAATTGTATTATTTATCAATATTTTTGTTAATCAAAATATTTGTATTTGTACATTGCTTTGATTTTATCATAGAAAGACAATTTATCAAAAACAGTAAACTAAACTAAACTAAACTAAACCACTGTTCCGCTGGGTCTCTATTTCAAAATGTTGCTGGGCTCAGGGCTGGCTGGCACCATTTTGAAATAGAGGCCCAGTGGGACAGAAACAAATGGAGATGGCAATTGACTGGGAGAGGGGGATGGTCCAGAGGTCTGGGTAAGCCTGGAGGGGGTTTTTGGCACCGAATTTTGAAAATGAAAATAAATGAAATTTTGTTGTTTTCCTTTCATTTCGATTTCAAAACAACATGAAATGAAATGAGGAATTTAATTACAATTAGTTACAGCCACCCACACAATCTTCCAACCTACAGCTGTTGATTGGAATATGTGTGTGAAGCAAAAGGCTGTAGTGAGATGTTCACAGACAGATCCAGTGGATGCATAGGACTTTTCTCTACAAAACCTGAAATGAGGCGTGTCTTGCACTGGTTTACTTGACGGAAGGTAAGTGTGTAAATTTGGGTTTCCATTATTGTGTAGTATGAGGATAATTTTAAAAGTGGGTAGAATGTCTGTGGGGACGCTTTATTTCTGGACTGCTACACTAATTTTCAAAATGAACTTATGGGCATTGAAAATTATCCCAGGAAAACCACCCACATATATTTTCACTTGCTAATTTGTTCAGGTAGATTTTCCAAGAAAAATTACCTGCAAAGTTTTGAAAATTCAAAACTATGCATATAAATGTAAACCTTCCCCAGCCCTGCCTTCAGGAATACCCTCCTATCCCCCATTGCAGGTTACAGTACATGCCTTGCGACCGGCGGTCAATTTCCTAAAAACCCATTTTGTGGGTGAAGAAGCACTGTTTTACCTGTAGAAATGACCTTGAAAATTACCCTCTAAGAAACCTTGCTACCATGTGGAATGGAAACCATCCGCTCAGATAGACCTTTTATGCGCGGTATATTGTTAAATAAATTGAATCGTGTCGCACCCGAATCATACTAGATGAGACTGCATTCAGAAAACATGTTACAAGATGCACAAAAAACATGACAGCTTAAACGTCCAGCAGAAAGCTCTTGCTCATATAGGCCTGGCCTCTGCTTCTTGAGCAAAGGGATTCTTACTGCATGCAGCCTAGATACTTTTTTTTATCAACTTAGTAGGGCCTGTAGAGCCGGCCTCTAAGAGTTCTAGCAATCTACGAGGAAACTATGGAGTCGCTATGTTTAGTGCCCTGTGGCTCTCTTCACTTTAATGTAGCCAACCTCAGGATGCTGAAAGGACCAGTGTGTTATATCCCACTTTAGATGAAAACCCATCCTGTGCTCAGGTCAACGCTCCAGGAACTGGAGTGCCACACTCCATCATGCCGAAACCATCAAAGTCACATCGCAAAATTGTGGAGGTTCCTGAACTTACTTCTAAAATTCTATAAAGTGTGAAAACTTTCCTCTTTGCTCCCAAAAGATAAAACAGACGGCAGTTCAATATCTTGCCCAGCAATTAATTTTGGTGTAGAAGACTCACATCTTATCTCCAGGGCAGGCAGGGTGTGGGTATGTCGGGTGGGGAGGACAGCAGCCACGGCTGCAGTAAAACCCTTATAGCACAATGAATGGTTAAACTGTGATTAATGCAGTAAAACCCTGCCAGCCAGAAAGGGTACAAAATTTCCACCATCCCTAGGGCTGATGAGGGTACTTGCGTTGCTTGGGCCTTTTCGTGGTCATGATGGTGGTGATGGAGGTGGTGAGAGTTGATATAAAGAGGGTAAAATAGTATAATAAATCCAATCCAAACCTCTGCCTCCCCTTGCTCACAAAGAAACAGAAATTCTACAGGGCAGTAGGACCTGGCCAAACAAACAGTCACTCTCTGACCCTAACTGCTCCCCTCCCCCCGTACAAAAAAGATTAAATTATCACTGTTACTAATCTTTCTAGATCCTGATATACTTTGTAAACATTTATACTAGTCTGAAAATGACTCCGTTGTTACTTTATCTAAACATTTAAGGGCGGGTTTTAAAAGGCCTGTGCGCACCAGGCCTATTTTCAAAGGCCCGGCCACGAGCGAAAAGCTCGGGAAAGGGGCGGGGCAGTCTGGGGGCAGGGCTAGAGGCCCCCGGCACAGTGGCCATTTGCCGCTATGCCAGGGAATCGCGCGCCGGCAGGGTGCTGGCACTCACAACCTGCGCCTGTCCCAAGGCAGACGCAAGAGGTAAATTAAAAATTTGGGGGGAGGGGGCTAGGTTAGGGCTAGGGGGTGGGTAGATTAGGGGAAGGGAGGTTAGTGTAGGGAGTTGGGAAGTTCCCTCCCAGTCCGCTCCGAAATTGGAGCGAATTGGGAGGGAACTGAGCAAGGCTGTGGGCGTCAGCGCACGCAGGATGCACAATGTGCACCCCCCCCTGTGTGCGCCGACCCCCAATTTTATAACATGCATGCACCTGCGTGCGCATGTTATAAAATCGGGTGTCCATGTGTGCGCGCCGGGTAGCACGCGCACGCACGTTTGAAAATCTACCCCTTAGAAATCAACTTAGAAACTTGCCGTGAAATTTTAGCACTACTAAACATTACAATATCACTATCATGCCCATTAAGGGTGTAATCTTCAACCCGTCTGCATGGGGACAAAGGCTGCAGGTATTTCTAACTCGTGGACTTTGCCCCAATTTTCAAAGCAACAGCTCTCGCATCACTCTGCTTGGAAATTTGGGGCGGGCACAAAATACCAGTGCATGTTGGCCCGTTCAGATACTCATTTCAGGGGACATAAAGAGTGCGTATTGGAAAATCTAATCTGCCTGCGTTACTCTTCCTCACCCTGACCTAAACGGACACCCGTGGACACCTCCTCTACATGTGGCTAAAGCAGCGCACCTAGTGGCACACCGTCCGTCATCCAGAGAGCCGCTTGATGAGCATAAATCACTTTTTACCCATGCAAATGGGCTTGGGAAAAGTGCTCTCTAAACTGGAAGGGGACGCTACGTTGAGTTTGTTCACATATTTGGAAAAACATGGCCTTCTTTGAAATCTGAATAATATGCAGGTTTGAAAAAAGGTTTAATTGGAAAATCCCAACGATTATCTGTTTGGCACTGGACTATTGACCTGGCTGTGTAATTCTACGGTCATTTGGAGTTGGGTTTGGCACTGCCAAACCCTACTCCCACTGTTTATGGACAGCACTATTGAATGGAAACCAGAGCAGAGAAATGGTGCTGTCAGGAGCCAGCAGTCGCTTTGTTTCATCGATTGTATTAGGGACCGTTGCTCAACTTTAAACTTCTTCTAGTCTAACGCTGTCATTTCAGGGAGCGATAGGCTCAGCACAGCCCAATCAGCAGGTTAAAAGCTAATTTCAACACCGGCACTTAAAGAAATCAAGCCAGTTTCATCTGCTGATATCTCTACGAATGAAATACTACTGTGAAATGATAAATACGATAGTTGCACTCCTGCTCCAAGAAACCGAAACACTGAAACAGTGCTGGCAGGGTCGGGCGGCTCTCCTGCAAGAACAAGAGGAGTTTTAAGTTAAGTTCTTTTATTTTTTCTAAAAAATTACATATTGAAAAATTCTTCAGAAAATATATTTGTATGACCAATGATTATAAATTAAGTCGAGGTCTGGCTTGATTTTCTGCTAACAAGTAGGCATTTCCATCTTTTATATGTTGGTCATATGTATCTTCAACGGTGTGTCTATGAAGCACAGGTGAATTTTTAATTTCACTATCAACTTTACAGATGACTTCAGTAGATACAACCCATGAAACGTTAATCCTTTAGGACCTGCACATTTCGCTCTGCTTAAATTTGCTTAGATAATGAAACATCTTCATTTTGCCACTTTGATATTACAGAGAGGGCATCCTTAAGATCAAATATCTGCTTTCTAATGGATCAGAGGTGCATGTATATATTTTAGCAAAGGGCAAACAAGAATTTAGCTAATAAATTTTACAACAGAAAATATATGTATGTACTCGATGAGATATCATTTATTCAGCTCCTGTAGATTCCAATGCCCAAAAATGTATGAATAGGGCACATTAAGTAAACCATTTACAGTAGTAAGACCGGTCATGGGCAGACTCAGGAGCAATATCAGAAAATATTACTGCATGGAAAGGTGGATAGATATATAGCATGGCCTCTCCGTGAAAGTGGTGTCAGCGAAAACAGTAATGGAATGTAAGACAACGTAAGGATAAGCAAAACATTCTCAAGGAAGTGAAGGGAAAGCCAGCAAGCAACTAGGAGTGTAGAGCATTGCACCAGGAAGTAAACTGGACAGATCAAATGGGTCTTACCATCATATTCTATTACCTCTTACATCTTATGGTTATTTACATATTATCATACTTAGTAATATATACTCCCATAGTACATCTACCATATTAACGTATGTTAGTAGGGCTCTGTCAGACCCCTGGTGTGAAGCAAAGCTGGCAATAAAAGCTAATCCTTTCTTCACCATCTATTAACCTCTATCAGGTTCTATAAAGCAAGACCTGTTTATTGAGTTATTGCTATTATCAGCCCTTTAAATCACATTATAGTAAAATGCTTCCTATGTTGGCATTAGCAAGCATTTCTGCGATGCTAACAGCAGATGGCGCTCTTGCATTGAATGCCGCATCTGCTTTGGGAATGTTATTTGTTCCCATCTCCTCTGTGTCAGGATTCTGGCAGCAGTTAGATGTGAAACTTCGTATTGGAAGGGAGCTTGTTTCCGTTTGCTTTCAACATTTTCTGTGCGGTTATGCACCATTGTATGCTAGAAAAACACATGCGCTGTCTCCCTAAGTAGGCTGAAGTACATTTGTAATGAAATCTGTGTACTACAGCAAACACATGCAGTCTAAAAAATACACAAGTGTCCCTTAGAACAGTGGTTCTCAACCTTTTTTCTGTCGGGACACACCTGACAGATGGTTCTCACATGCATGACACACTGAATCATGATCGTCACAGGGCTAGATGTAAAAGTACAATTTGCATCCACGGGAACCCCCCTTACCCACAATAATGGATGTAAAGCAGAATTATGACATTCCCCATACAACTCACCCTACAAAAAAGATATTCTGGTTCTGGTGTCATCTCAGTAACAGCAACTCAAACTCCTTCTACTTCCAGGCTCAATAGTCCTACTTATGAAAAGACAGCAGTTTACCACCAATGCATGTCCTCTTGAGAAAACACAACAAATAAGACTGATACAAACGCTTACATGCATCTAGGTAACAGACACAGAACCGACCTAACATACTCCCAGGATCTGTAGTAATGCACATAAACTAATCCACACACAGTTACACCTGTATTATGGAATACACTCAAACAGGAGCAACCCTATCTATGAAAAGGCAACATTACAAATATTAAATCAGGCCCTAATACCAAAAGAATTTGTCTAACCAACTCCAACTCCTTGGCAGTCCAAATCCCAATACCCACCCTCTTGACAGTCCAATGCCATTGTTTAGTGCCTCTACCCACCTTTAGGCTTTGTATATATTTGTATATAGTACTATTTGTATATAGTACTTTTTATGTAATCAACCCACATATTTATTTCCAAGTTATTTTCTTCCTGTTCCTTGTAAGACATTTACTTGTCACTGTTGTTATTGTTCAAATTGTAAACCGAATTGATCAGTAATTCTGTTACTGGAAAGTCGGTATAGAAAAGTTCTAAATAAATAAATAAATAAACACCAATACACCTCTTATTAGGAAAACAGAACTAGCAAGCAGCTATAGATCCCCACACAGAAATAATTGTAAAACTATACTATTCTGTTTCAAAACAGCTATGAACAGAATAACATCCAACAATTAAAATCTCATAAAAACTATTAAACATTCTCCAAACACCAATAAAATATTTCAAAAAAGCAGACATCACATAATATTAAATAATTAAAATGGCAATCAGTCAAGAAAAATAAACTTTAAAAGCCACCTTTACTTATCCCCTCCAGCAGCTCTCCTACTCCCTTTCCATGCAGGCCGTGGCACACACCAGAAGCAGCAGTTGAAGCTAAGCTCTATACTCATGGTCCTCTTCCTTAGTGCCCATGTCTCTCACACACACACACACACACCATACCAGTCATGCCCCCATGACCAGTTTCTGTCTCTCACACACCAATCATCTCCCAGTCTTTGACACACACACACCAGTCACCTTCCTGAACAGTTTCTCTCATGCCATACACACACACAGGTTTCCCACTCCCATGTTCTACTTACATATATGGGCTTCTCACTCTCATAATCACTTTCTCTGTCTCACACACACTCACCAGTCTCTCACTCCCATGCTTGTTCTCTCCACATGCACAGGCTTCTCATTCCCATAATCACTTTCTTTCTCTCTCACATACACACACACACACACACCAGTCACCTGATCTCTCTCATGCATACACATACACACACACACAGCCTGTATATCTGAAAGATATACAGGCTTCTCCCTCCCATGCTGTGTCTCACACACACCCAGGTTTCTCACTCCCATGCTCACTCTCTTCACATGCACAGGCTTCTCATTCCCATAATCATTTTCTCTCTGTTACACACACACCAGTCTCTCTCTCATTTCCATGCTCGCTCTCCACGTGCACAGGCTTCTCATTCCCTGAATCACATTCTTTCTCTCACATTCACACACACCAGTCTCTTTCTCTCACACACACCGTCACCTTACCAACCAGTCTCTCTCTCATGCATGCACACACACACACACAGGCTTCTCACTCCCATGCTTTCTTTCACACACCCCCCTCCCCAACACCAGGCTTTCTCACATACCCAGATTTCTCACTTCCATACTTTTTCTCTCTCTCACACACACACATCAGTCACCTCCCTGAGCAGTCACTTTCATTGTCTCTCACATATACACACACACATCAGCTCTCTGACCAGTTTCTCTCAATCACACACAGGCAGGCTGGCTGCTTCTCTCTCTTTCTCTCACTCACTTCCTCCCCCCCCCCCCCCCCGAGCACAAATGGTAGCTGCAGCAGCCTCCTCCTCCAGCCCCCGCAGGCCAAAAAAGAAGAATCCCATTAGCCGGGGGAGGCTCATGCTGCTGTCTCCTTTCCCAATTACCGGCTGCTTCGATTGCTCGGGGACTGCTGCTGCCGCCGCCGCCGCTGCTATTTTTCCACACGGCACAGCTCTTTCTCCTTCCCGTGCACCGCGTATCACTTCCTGTTCCGGGTCATGGGGGGGGGGGGCGGGAAGAAGAAAAGGCCAGCCGCGGGTGCCACAGCTTCTTCTACCACCGCTGCCGTACCCACTGGGCTTGAACGTACTGATAGCTCGGTGGCAACGGCAGCAGGGAAGGAAGATCAGCGGGAGAGACCGGGAGCACGCGACACACCTGCCGGTGCTCGGCGACACACTGGTTGAGAAGCGCTGCCTTAGAACAGCACTGCAGAGAGGTGAGGGAAAGGGGAGAGAGAAAACCCAAGAAAAAAGCAGTGGCGATCCATATTCAGCCCCTGTGCGGCTCAGCAAGTTAGCCAGATAAACTTATCCAGCTAACTTAGTCCATATATTTAAGTGCGGCCATGTCACCGAATATATCGAGCCAGATAAGTTTATCTGGATAACTTCAGGACAGGTCTACAGGATGACCAGACTTAGCCAGATAACTCAGCTCCTCCCAGTTACGCCCTCGGAAGGCCCCTGACTTATTCAGTTAAAGTTTAGCCAGATAAAAAGTTATCTGGCTAGAATTTAGCTGGATACATGCCCAAATATTCATTTAGCTGGATAACTTCTGCGCTATCCAACTAAATGCTTCTGAATATGGACCTCATTGAATATAGCTGCTCTATAGCATCTTAGCTTCGGTTTTTCCAGGTGCAGATTCGGGACATTTTTTTGTAAAATTCCGGGTTGGCGCGCAGAAGGGGGGGGGGGGGTGTGACGCTTCGGGGCCTTCCCCAGTTCCCTCCCAGTCCTCTCCAATTAAGGAGCGGACTGGGAGAGAACTTCCCAACCCCCTACCCTAACCTCCCTTCCCCTTCCCCTATCCTACCCTCCCCCTATCCCTATCCTAACTACCTCAATTTTTTTTTATTTTACCTTTTGCTCCTGCAAAGGAGCAGGAGCAAGTTGTGCACGCCGGCACCCTGCCAGTGCGATCCCCCAGCACAGTGGCAAATGGCCTCTAGCCCCGGACCACCCCCTTTTAAAGCCCCGGCACTTACACACGTCCCGGGATTTACACGTGTGCCCGGCACGCATAAGACCCGGCCACGCGCGTAAACCCCGGGATTTACGCGCACCGGGTTTTAAAATCTACCCCTAAATTAGTAAATTATATTTTTGGTAAGCAGGTTGCGAACAGATGTGCCCAAAATATCTTGCACTCAGCTTTTTAAAGCAGCAATTTCTGGAAATACGAAATGTGTGTATGCAGGATGTCCCATCTTTTTCATGAAATTAATTTTTTCACATAAAATGAATAACCCTGTGGTTTTTTTCCTGGCTTGTTTAAACTGAAGTGGGCAAATGGCAGCTGATACGTAACAGAACCTACAGCTACTTTAAAATTAGATATTTGCCTCTTAAAAAATTAAGTTTGTCGTGCAGGTTGGTACCTTGCTAGGTAGTCCATTAATACTGATAGACAGCTATGTCAAGGCGGGCTCCAGAAATACTTTTCAGTTGTAGCTCTGCATAGACATACACAGGGCCAGCTGTGCAGGGATGGCCTGGCCTATTACTTTAGGGATCTGTATTTTGCTTGCTTTCAGATTAGCAGGGGGGGGGGGACGGGGACAATGTTTTTACTGCAGCTAATACAGCTGGCTTGCCTGAGACATGAAGACCCAGGCCATAAGGAGCTGAGGAATAGCCTAGTGGTTAGTGCAGCAGGGTAAGGGCCCAAGAGAACAGTGTTCCAGTCCTGCTCCTCCCACTAGGCAGGTCATTCCACCCTATGTTGCCCAGGTACAAGCTTGGAGCCTTATATACTAAACCTTTATCCCATACATATGAATGGGGAAAAAGCTTTGAATGGAAATCCTCTTGGCAGAGGGAAATATCTACTGTAACTTGCCCTGAACTCCCTGTGAAAAGGAGTAAGCTAAACATAAATAAATAAATAACTTCCTCCTAAATGCATGGGAACTGGACCAGTATGTGCATGACGTCAGCTGGCATGGACTTTCAAAGGGGAACGCCACCCTCAAGCTATTGGAGGGGAGGGAGACTGAAAATAACCCTCAGATTATTTAGTAAAAGTGAATTATCCAAAGTGGCAGAAAAGGCCAGTGGCAACGCTCTTAGCACTAGACCGGGCTTTCTCCCTGCTCTGTCAAATGGCTTTTCTGTGCAAAAAACAACAACAACAAAAAAGAAGGCAGTCTGTCTTCTGCAGGGGGATATTCCTGCCTCGGAAGAGGGGCAGTGCCAGAGGATGCGCGAGAGGCTGTAACATTGAAGGGGCTGCAGTGGAAATCCAACCCTGCGGCGAGGCAGGGCCTCTCTAGAAGAGAGAAAGTGCTCCTTGCCCAACTCATTAAGGCTTTCCTGGGCCAGAGCTTGCAAAACAGAATCTGACGCCAACAGAAAAGTGGCAGAAGATCGTTAGAGATGATCCAGAGCTGCTTGGCTCGGCGTCCTCTGCACGGCCATGTAATGAACATCCCACCATCGGTTTCCCTGGCAGACGAGGCCGTCAAATACTTTGGCAGAACTATTCCCCCCTCCCTGCATTCTAAAAGGAATGGACTTTTTCCAAAAAGGCTGGGGCTGAAACCCTGAAAAGCCGAGAGCCGATAGAGAGTGCTAGAACAGACCGAAAAGTGTTGAGTTTCCTTCCAATATATATATATATATATATATATATATATATATAAATATATATAAATACTTTTTTTTTAGCAGGATTCCACTGCAAGCTGTTGATCAGATATTAAACATTACCAAGAACGAGCAATGCAACCAGTGGTGCACAAGTGGTTTTGGATAATTGCAGATAATCACTTTTTGTTGGAAGTAGATGCGTTCTTAGCTGCAGCTCCTCCCCCCAAGTCAATTGCATGTTTACAATAAGCCACAAGAGAGTGTGGTTTACCTAGCTAACGCGGTCTGACTTGGATTCATAATGAAGAATGTGCTAGAAAGATATGCAATTCCAAGCACTTGAAAAATGTTTGAATGTTCGCCAGCAAAGCATTCCTTGCTGCCGTCTCAATTATAGTAAGAACCAGTTTCATTAATTATCTCAGTCCTTTGCATTTTAAGGATTTATGAATTCATGCCGACATCCTTACAGTACTTTGGTGTTACTTTGTGTGAAAGACATTGGAGAAACAGCATTCTCCAGCCCTTCCAACAGGAAGAACTTCCAAACCCATATTATTTTCATGAAGGCTCGTGGCTCTGCAAATCTCAGAGCGCACGAGAGACAAAAGCCTGTTTTGCTGCTCGATCACATGAAGGAAGGGGTTTCAGAGCTCACACATGGGCCGATACAGTAAAGTCCGCGGGAGAGCGGGCGAACATGCCACTCTCCTGTGCGTGCGATTCTGTATTTAAATGAGGCCCGGCGGTAAAAACAGGCAAAAGGAGGCGCTAGGGACACTAGCGCATTCCTAGCGCCTCCTTTTGGACCGGAGCGGCGGCTGTCAGCAGGTTTGACAGCCGACGCTCAATTTTGCCGGCGTTGGTTCTCGAGCCCGCTGATAACCATGGGCTCGGAAACCGGACGCCGGCAAAATTGAGCGTCCAGTTTTCGACCTGACAGCCACGGGCCAAATTCACATTTTTTTTTTTTTTTTTACTTTTTTTACCTTTCAGGACCTCAGACTTAATATCGCCATGATATTAAGTCGGAGGGTGCACAGAAAAGCAGTTTTTACTGCTTTTCTGTGCACTTTCCCGGTGCCCGAAGAAATTAGCGCCTACCTTTGGGTAGGCGCTAATTTCTGAAAGCAAAATGTACGGCTTGGCTGCACATTTTGTTTTCTGAATCGCGCGGGAATACCTAATAGGGCCATCAACATGCATTTGCATGTTGAGGGCGCTATTAGGTTCGGGGGATTGGACGCGCGTTTTCTGCCCCTCACTGAATAAGGGGTAACGCTAGCGCGTCAAAAATGCGCGTCCAATGGCGGTTTAACAGTGCGCTCCGTCGGAGCGCACTGTACTGTATCAGCCCGACAGACAGGAAGCCCTGAGATCCAGAGAAGATCCTCATCCGCACTCTTCTACTATTTTAACGTATATACGTTAAGAAACAAGGCTCAGAACAGTATATGTGTACCTGCTTGAATTCACATCGACGTCTAATATATGCCATGGTGGGTGTCATGATCACATTCTATTGTCCCCTCATATATTGGAGACATGGAAATTAGTAATTCTCTTCCAAAAAGCATTCAGTTAACTAGTGAGTAGTATTTAACTTTTAGACAACTGACCATGGCTTGGATGTTTCAACTGACTTTTTACTTAATGACCCAACGGTATTGATTGTGGGGTCGATTTTAAAACTGTTGCTTGTGCTAAAATGCCCACATATGTGTGTATGTGGGCTGCATGTGAGCAACACAGATTTTAAAAGCCATGATTTATGTGCGCATGCTAAGTACCTTGCCTTGTCCATGTTTGTGATCAGTCCCAGTCTCAGCTCTGTTGTGCTTGAGGTGGATTCTTGGGCTGAGGTGGGGTTGATGCAACCCGTGGCAAGGGCCCACAGGTCCCCACCGTCAGCAGATGGAGTGGGCTGAAGGTAGAGGTCACTGGAGCTTCACCTATACCAGCCTACGTTCTCCTCGGGTTGAGCTTTTGGGTGCTGGGGCCGGCAGGACTTAGGCGGGCCTTGAGATAGTATAACGAAGATAGATAGTTCAGCCCAGAGACAGCAGCCAGCAGGTGGCATAAGTCTATCCAAGACGGGTTGCGGAAATGGAACCCAAGCACCAGGGAACAAGGAGCAACTGAAGGTGCTTGAGCAAAGAAAGGCTGAAGCCCTAAAAGTCCACATCCAGGGGATAGAGGCAGAGCCATCGCTGTGAAACTCAGATGGAGGCTGGCGGCCAATGGAAGCTGTGGCGAGCAACGTAGAATTCTGGACAAGAAAGAGTCTATAGCAAGGATATCCGTAGCAATGATCAGGGTGCGGAGAAGGCAGGCATGGGCAGGCGTAGCAATGGTCAGGCATGGAGAAGGCAGGCGTGGTCAGGCACGGAGAAGGCAGGCGTGGTCAGGCATAGCAATGGTCAAGGCATGGAGAAGGCAGGCATGGTCAGGCGTAGCAATGTTCATGCACGGAGAAGGCAGGCGTGGTCAAATGTAGCAGAGGTCAGGCTTGGAGAAGGCAGGCGAGGTCAGACGTAGCAGAGGTCAGGCTTGGAGATGATCACAAGACAGAGTCAGGCAAAGCAAGGTCAAAGTCCGTGAAGTCAATCCAAAGCAAGAAACAAGGTAGGAATGAAGAGACAGGAACCAGGAACAATGAGGAATCAGGAACACAGGGCAGAGACGAATCTCTAGAAGCAACGAGCACTCGATCAACAGGGAATCGAGGAGACCTGTTGCAAAGGCAATGCTTAGGAGCGCTGCCCAAGCTTAAGTACACTGAGAGTCCGCGGCCAGGTTCCCGTCGCGGGCCCTTTAAAAGCATTAGAGTTGTGCGAGTGTACCTAGGAGGGGGCACAGCACTGTTGGTGGCATCTCTCTGCGAGGCAAGCGGAGAGGCAAAATTGGAAGAAAAATCCTGGCTGGAGGTCCCGGGCAGCACAGCAGGAGCAGGGACACTGGCAGGGGCCCGAGGTCGGAGCCGGCGTCCGACTGCCGCCAATGGTGGACGGAGCGCTGAGGTCCATCTGGGAAGGTGAGAGGGCAGTGCCACGGGCCTCTTGTGGGCGGCAAGAGTAACAAGCTCAGTGTTTTGCTCCAGCAACCACTCCAGCCTGTCCAGCCTAGCTCCATCCCTGCTGAGATAAAAAGACCCATCTGAAACCAGAGAGAGTACTGTTGATTGGCACCAATACATGCAATTCCCCCATTCAGTAATGGTAATGCATGCTATTTATTGCCACGAGCCTTTCAAGGCCCTCAACAGTAATTGCCACCATCACCTCTTGTCCACATGAGGTGCACCATATTTCACACTTATATCTGATATAAAGCCCCTCCTTTAAGGGATGGGAAAACCATGGCACAGGCAGGGCCGGTGCTAGCCTTTTTGCTGCGCTGTGTGAAAAATTACTGTGCTGTCTCCCTTCCCCTGCCCAAATCATTCAGTCTCTGTCCCAGGCCCATCAAAAAAAGCTCTGCTCCCTCGAGCTATCTACATTTTTAGACAGCTGTCCCCCTCCCCCCTCCCCCACAGAACCCATGGTCAAGAGAAGAGTATTAGGTACCTGTTACAACTATGGCTGCTGTGCAGCCTCTTCACCAGCAGAGGGCCTCCACGAGCACGATCCCAGCCTTCCTTGCCTGCCTGCTCCACGTCCAGAACCCTCTAACCTCACCTCGCCCACAGCTCGCTGCTTCGGCTTCGAGTTCCTTTCCTGCTTTAGCCTTCTGTTCCTTGCCTTGCTGTGTGGCCCTTGGGCCTTTGCTGATCTTGCTCTATAGACATTCGGCCTTGTCTGCTTTCTCGTCCCCGCTGTCCCTGAATCCCTTTCTGCTGCTGCCGCCCCATTACTCTCCTGCTTCTCCCTGCTTCCATGGACTTCCTTGCCTCGCTGCCTTCGGGCATTTTGTGGTTTCTTCTTCAGTGTAGTCCTTGTCCTGGTTTGTCTAGTCACGTCATTGTCTGTCTTCCTTGGCCCTGCTTTCCCTCCTCCAGTCTCACGCTTACCTGCACGCTATTCTGATTTCAGCCATACCTGCACTCAGTTCCAGTGTAACAGACCACGCTTACCTGCATTCACATCCACGCGTACCCACATGCTATTCCAGTGTTTCCTGAAGTTCACCCTTACCACCATGCTCTCAGCTCCAGAGACCCTTCTCAGCCGGCACCCAGCATCAGAGACTCTTCTCAGCCCGCACCCGGTTCCAGAGGTCTCAGCCCAGCTTCAGGAATTCTTCTCATCCTGCACCCGGCTCCGGAGACTCTACCCAGCCTCACCAGATCATCTGCTATTGTTCCCATCCTCCTGTCCTGTGTCACTCCTGCAGGTGGTGTTCACCACACCAGGCTACAGCCCAAGTAACAGTACCCTAGGCAAACGTTCCAGCCTTGAATGCATGCCACCCCCAACACACTCCCACACCCTCTATAGACATGCACAATTAAATTATGCATTTATAATAGATTTTACATGAAAAAGAACATTCAAAGGTACAGTCTTCTGAGGCAAAAATATCACAATATGCATATTATATTTACATGCACTGCTGTGGTGTGAACCAGAAAATTCTGCAAAAAAGACACTTGGAACTCCTATGGAATTAGACGTTTTGTAATGTGTGCTGGGTGTGGACTTGGCCCTCCGAAAGCCATGAATAAACATAACTACCATTATGATATAGTAAACCTCCCATATCAAAACACCCGTAACTGCCAGCACTCAAACAGTAACAACCTTATCTATGAAAAGGCAACACTGCACATATTACACAGCAGGTCCTAGAATACCAATACAGCTCCTATTAGGAAAACAGAACAAGACAGGCTGCTATAGATCCCTACAAAGAAATTACATGCCAGTAAAATACCTCTCCTCAGTCAAATATACAGAACACAGACCATATACAAGATAAAGAGAAGAGAGTTAATGAATAGAATATCCAACATTTCCCAAGCACCAATAAAATATTTCAAAACATCTGGGGGCCAATGTTCAAAGAGTTTAGGCTCCTAATTTTTTGAGTTAAGCTCCTAAATTGGTCCTTTGAAAATTTACTAGGGCTGAGTACCTAAATTTAGGCTCCTAGTTTCATTAGGATCCTAAATTTAGAACCCTAAAAAGTGTGTGGCTGCAGGGGTGGAGCTAGGGCAAGAAAACAAAGTTAGGAGCTTAGCACTGATTTTCAGAACTAGGCACCTAGTTTAGGAACCTAAATCCAGGCAAATTAATAGCGACCTAAAATTTAGAAGCTTAACTTTTAGGCCCCTAAATTTATGTGAATTTTCACTTGAAAACTTAGGAATCTAATTTAAAGGCCTACATTTTCAATATCAGCCCACTGATAAATAAAAAGTCCAATAAATAAAACATTTCCCAAAAAACAATACAATATTTCAAACAGCAGAAACGTCAATTACACCCAATAATTAAAACTAATAAGGATTAAAAAATCTTCTCTCCATACCTGGGATCTTTTATTTTCCAGTCATCATGGATTGGGGGGGAGGTAGGGCCACACAAACTTTATCTTCTCTCTCACACACACACACACACACAAATGCACACAGGATGTAACAGACACACACAAGCTCTCCAGAGTCACACACATGCATACAAGCTCTCACACAGACACACACAAAGGCTCTCACACATACACAGTCTCCTCCTGACTTTAGGTCATGGTGGGATAAGCTCCACCTTCCTGACTTCGGGCTGTGGTGGGATGAACTCCACCACAGCCTACTGGCCTTCCTGCGCAGGGGATGGGGGGAGAAAGTGGAAGTTGTGAGTGCCCGCAGGAAAGGTTGTGTACAAGCGTGCGTGCATGCAGATTAGAGGGAACACTGCTGCATCTCCTTATTTTCGGCTGCCGGTTGGTTGAGCTCTGCAAGCAGCCCGCGGTCTTCTTCTTCGGCTATCAGTGGAATGGGCTCTGGCATCCCCACAACATCTCCTGCTGCCGCTGCCCCCTCCCCCCAGGTGTGCTGCCCCGTGAAATGCACAATATGCACACTCAGTCGTGTCAGGCCTGGGCCAGTGTTGCACCTAAAACGTATGACCCGAGACACCTGGTGAAACAAAACAGTGATGATCAGCAATATGGATGTGGCCAGACCCTCTTGTCCACTACTAAATGTCCCTAGGTCCTGGTCTAGATATCTCAACACTATAAGCCTTCCATCCCCCTCTACCTCCTCCTTCCTTTGGATTAAGAATGTATTTTCTCTTTTGATGTCAGGAGGTTGTTTTTTTAGCCACTCCTTCTCACTCTGGAGCCAGGCTGGAATCGCAGTATGTTACACACGTCGGTCACAGATGGCTGCTACCTCTCATGCTCACCTCTTTTTTCCCTACACCATCAATCCTAGGAAGAATGGCGGCCTCCGCTAACCAACGCCGACCTCCCCGGGACGGCGTGGGCGCTGCCAACCGCCATCTTGTCTCCGGAATCAACTAAGGTGCGCGCACGCAAGGACCTCCTTTGTACATGTCATGGCGGGAACCTCGGGGGCGTCCCCTCCTGATGACGTCAACTCGCTGCTGTACTTAAGCTGAACAGCCCTCTGCTACTACGAGTTAGCAAGGAGTTTCCTCATTGCTGAATCCGCTCCATTCTTGGACTTCCTGTTCCAGACTTGCTCTTGGTGTGTGGATGCTCTGGGTACCCACTCCTTGGGGGCCCTTCCACGCTCCTGGCTATCTGTTCCTCGGAGGGCCTTCCTGCCCTGGACTACAACCTGACCCGCTTCTCGCGTCACTCTCCTGGAGCTACCACTGTGAGTACCTTTCTTCAGATTTCAGCGATACCAGCTTTACTGAAGCTTCTCTGTGGTGTACCCCGTGCCTCGGGCCACTACCGTTCCTCTTCAGTAGAAGTTGTTCCAGTATACCCTGTGCTGCAGGGTATTTCCATTCCAACTACAAGAACCACTTCTGGGTTCCTATACCTCAGACTGGTTCATTATCATCTTCAGCACAGTCATCCTTGGCGTACCCCACTCTGCGGGCCATTACCAGATCTTCACATCTGTGGTATCACCCTGGGCATGCCCATTGCTCAAAACTGTACTTATTTGCAGTCCCCGCTCTGCGGGGGTCTGCTTTTCCTTCCTTCATAATAAATTCTATCATACAGCTGTGTCCTACATTGCTGAGACCACGCCCATTGACGGTGAGGCCCACAGGGTTCCTCCCTGTGGGCGGAGACATCTCTCATCTTGACCCAGGGTTCACTTCTATACAAAAACATAACAGATTGCTAACTCCATGGATCTGACTCAGGTCTCAGCCATTCAGGCCATCCTTGGCCTGGCCCAACTTCTTGCCGAACAACAAAGGACACTAGAGACTTTGGCTAACGCTTTCAATCAGCTAAACTCTTGGCTGAACTCTACATTGATGACTGACAAGGCCATGTCCTCTTCTCCTATGATGTCTGCATGACTCTCCATGCCCTTGCCAGCCCCCATTCATTTTACAGGTTATGTTATGTAGGGGCTTTCTGAATCACTGCTGTATGCACTTTTCACTACAGCCTACCTATTTTCCAGACCTATTTTTTTTTCAGTGAAACAAACCGGAAACCCCCCCCCCCCCACCCCCAACCCTTCAAATTTACTTAATGACAACCCCCCCACCACCACCATCCTGATCCCCCCCAAGACTTACTAAAAGCCCTGGTGGTCCAGCGGGGTTTCAGGAGTGATCTCTCCCTCTCGGGCAGTCGGCTGCCAATCAAAATGGCGCCAGTGGCCCTTTGCCCTTACTATGCGATAGGGGCTACAGGTGCCATTGGTTGGTCCCCGTCACATGGAAGGAGCAATGGATGGCCCGTGCCATTTTCTAAGATGGCGCCGGCCATCCATTGCTCCTACCAAGTGACAGGGGTCGACCAATGGCACCGGTAGCCCCTGTCACATGGTAAGGGCAAAGGGCCACTGGCGCCATTTTGATTCCTGGCAGGCTCGACGGCTCGAGAGCGGGAGATCGCTCACGGGGCCCCCCCTGGACCACCAGGGCTTTCAGTTAGTCTTGGGGGGGATCAGGATGGTGGGGGGGTTGTCATTAAGTAAATTTGAAGGGTTGGGGTGGGGTTTTTTTAAAAAAAATAAATGTGCCCCCCCACCGCGTTAACCCAAAAAACGATTTTTCCCCGAAATTTCAGGGAAAGCCCGATAGTTTTTCAGGTCCTCTGATCCATGCCGAATTGGACAATTTCGTTGAAATTGTCCAATTCGGCAAAAATGAATGCACATCTCTAGTATATACTGTCTCTTTTAGATGGAAAAGCCCTGGCCTGGGCTTCACCCCTCTGGGAGCATAATGATCCAATTCTCAGTGATTTGACAGGCTTCCTTGCCTGTCAAATCACTGTATTCGATGACCCCGCTCGCAAGACTGTAGCTGGATCTGCACTCCTGCATCTTCAACAAGGTACCAAACCTTTGACGGATTATGTTATTGAGTTTAAAACCTTGTCCTTGGAGCTACACTGGGACTTGGGTTGCCTGCGGGCTATTTTCCTGGAAGGTCTTAACTCTCGCATCAAAGGCGAATTAGCAGCACGTGAACTCCCTGATACTCTGGATATTGATCTAGCGGGACAAATTGATCGTCGTCTGTGTGAACGGTCACAAGAGCTAAAGGGTTCTAAAAAGATGCCACCAGGGGTACCACGCTCTCGTCCAGTGCCTGTTACTCACACTACTCCTGCACCCAATATCGAGGAGGAAGAACCCCGCAGCCACCTATCAGCTAAGGAGAGACGTCACCGAAAGAGGTTGGGCCTCTGCATGTACTGCAGACAAACTGGCCACACTGTTCCCTCCTGTCCTATCTGTCCAGGAAACTCACAGACCTAGGATCCGCTGGAGGACTCCTCCTAGGTCTAACTTCGCCATCTCCTCCACTGACACTTCTAGTCTCCATTAACTCGGATACCCTCGAATTCCACACTTTGGCCCTAGTGGACTCCAGTGCCGGTGGGAACTTCATACTCAGACAACTCGTAGAGCACCTACGAATCCCCACTGTTTGGACACCTACCCCACTGCTATTGTCATCTATACATGGCGAGCCATTACCTGGTGAGGTCTCTTATTCGACTCAACCTATTCGTCTCCGCAGTAACTCCTATGCCTTGCCTGACCTCTACCACCTCCCTTCTGGGCCTACCTCAACAGTACTCTTCCTTTCAAGATGTATTCTCTAAGAAAGCGGCAGACACTCTACCATCTCACCAATCCTTTGACTGCCCCATAAACTTGATGCCCAATTCCAAGCCTCCCAGAGGAAGGGTGTACCCTCTTTCTCTGTCAGAGACCAAGGCTATGTCTGCCTATATCCAAGAGAACTTGGCGAAGGGTTTCATTTGGCCTCCTAAATCTCCTGCCGGAGCCGGATTCTTTTTCATGGGTAAGAAGGATGGATCCCTTAGCCCATGAATAGACTACCGCGGCTTAAATGAGATCACCATGAAGGACCGCTATCCATTGCTATTGATATCTAAACTTTTTGATAGGCTCCAAGGAGCCAAAATATTCACAAAGCTGGACCTCAGAGGGGCATATAAGTTGGTCCGAATACGCCAGGGCAATGAATGGAAGACAGCATTTAATACCACTAGGAGGCAGGTAAGCTTCTGGTGCAGGAATTCCTCTCCATGGACATGAAGGTTATTTAGAGTGCCGATTGGATGATGGTTGCTATAGCAATTGTACAGTACTACTTTTTTTTTTTTACTTGGCTGAGAAATAGAGTTAGGCAGCCTCTTGCTGAAAGAAGTGTTGAGAGAAAAAGCAGAGAGCAGCCAATATGGTAAAGTACACTTACAATTTCCCTGTCATTACCACTTTTCAGACGATGTCCCAAGAAACCTTTCAATCAAGAAAGGTGAGAATCAGTTATCTGGAGTAAGATGTTCCTGGCTTTTAACACAAGAGCTATGGATAGGGAGAGGTAATCTTATAGCTGTGCAGGTAGTGTTAAAGTGATGTCTGAATTTAACTTGTACACAGTGGGCCTGATTTTAAAAAGCATTTACTCACTTAAAACTGGATTTTACTCGAGTAAATGCACTTTACTCGTGTAAGTGGGCTTTTGAAAATCGCTACAATATATGCCATGAATTGTCCATAGGATTTGCTCACGTAAGTGCACTTTATTCAAGTAAATGGCTTTTGAAAATTGCTACAATAGTAGATACACTTATGCATGCAATTCCTTTTGAAAATTACCCCCATAGACTTTAGCCAATATTTTTTAAGCAAACCTATGTGCATGAGTTTTCTTTCAAAATGCTTAGATTATTTATTCATTTATTCATTCATTTGATTTATATTCTGCTTTTCGGCACTTCAAAGCATATTACATACAGGTACTGTCCACAGTGGGCTCACAATCTAATTGGTCCGGTACGCACATAGATTAACTGGACTGATGCAGCGCCTCAAGGGGGGGTAGTAACAGATGCAAGTTAACTTACAGGCATGCTTTTTAATGTAAAAAAGTATGCATATCTTCCAACTCTGCCCCAACTCTGCTCTTCCTCTCCCGCCCCATAATGCCTGACTGTTTGCGGAAAAGTACCAGTGTAACTGGGTTGTGTAAGTGGCTTGAAAAAATCAGTTCCTTAAAAATATGAAATTTTCTGGAGAAAATATTTAGCCATCAGAGCTGTTCATGGACAACTTCAACCTGTTTCCTGGCTGTTCGTGTGTGAATCGCATGACTACGTGCTGCAGTTTTCTGAAAAAAACAAAAAGGAGAACTTACCATGGCAACATATGCATTCCAGCATTCCCACAATACCTCCGAGATATTTCTTTGGCAGCTGGAGGAGAGAAGAAAGAGAATGGAAACATCCTGAAAGAAACCCCCAAACAGCCTGAGTTTGTAAAAATACTCTCCAAACATATTGTTTGAGATGTAACATGAGATCTTATGCAATCCCAGCCTTAGTTGGAACATCTCATTTTGGCATCCAGAACATCCTGAAGCTTCATTGGTTATTTACTATTGTAGTTGAGTTTGTTTGTTGACTCATTGGCTCTTTGTTGGTTCAACTTATGTACCCTTCCAGGACCCTCTTCTGTATTCTTTTCCATCTGACTCTCGTCAAGGAGCCATTGCACATAATCTTTCTATTTTATGCGCTGTACTTGGCTCGACTGTCTCTTGACGACTAAAAGCAGTATTGGCACAATATCCTCATCCTTGGACAACTCAGGGAGCAGAAGCTGCAAACTGAGAATTAAGTTTTGCTCTCTTGCTTGGCAGTGAAGCACAGAAAGCAATGAGGGATGGGGCTGCCATGAGCAAAGCTTACTTTAATTTTTCATAACAAAAGGTATTTGAGATTTAAATTGAAAGAACACTTTTCTGCTCAAAATTCAGTGAAAATGACCATCCTGCAAGCTGAAAGTGCCCAGCATCATTGATTTTAGAGCCAAAAGAGGTCTGTATTCAATGGTTTGTCTGGTTAAGTTTGAGACTTAGCCTGACAAATCAAGGGATTTGCATTTCCAGCCACACTACAAATTTATCCAGGTAAGTTTTTAGCGTAATAAAACATCCAAATAAATCAGAGTAATTGCAGGGGCTAACATACTCAGATAACTCAGCCAGATAATGCCAATATTCCGTGTTATCTTGGTAAGACTGGTCATGCTGGAGAGCAGTCCTAAAGTTATCTGGATAACTTAGATTTTATCTGAGTACATTCAGTGGAATGCATAACCAGTGGTGTTTGGCTAAATATCTGAGTAGAGTTATCTGGGGAACGTTACACACATAACTTACCCACTCTGGGCTGTCTGAATAAGAATCTCAACTGAATCCTGAGCTAACTGGCAGTTTCCATCTTTTAAGTGCTGCAGAAGAGCAGTCAGCCAAGTTTGCATGTTTCCAGGTGCTCCATCACAGGACATGCTGAACATCATAAGAACATGCCATGCTGGGTCAGGCCAAAGGTCCATCAAACCCAGTATCCTGTTTCCCACAGTGGCCAAGCCTGGTCACGAGTACCTGGCAGGATCCCAAGGGGTAGAGAGATTCCAAGTTGCTTATCCTAAGAATAAGCAGTGAACATCTGCAACTCCGTCTTAACCTCCAGGAACTTCTCCAAACATTTGTTAAATGCAGCTACACTAATAGCTTTCACCACATCCTCTGGGTCTGCTCCTGTCTCGGAGCTTCTCCTAATTCTACCTGGGACTCTGAATGCTTCTCATTGTGTACTCATAACTCTCAGTCTCTTTCCACTACAGCACAGCCAGCAGAGGATTCGCTGTTCCAGAGTCCTGTGGGAGACCTGCCCAGCCGGGCTCAACATCCACTACTCACTACTGCCACCTCTGGTGGTTTCCAAAACTGTTTAATAAAAGATTCAAATCTGTGTTTGTGTGTCCAGAGTCTAGCCTGACACTGTGGTCCCTCATGGGGTGTGGTCAGCTGCCACAGTGTCCAAGGATCCACCCAAACATCAATAACCATAACAGTCTCTGAGATAACAGTTATATCTACCTCTTATTTATTTCCAACTTTTATATACTGAACACTCTGCAAAAGCTGGTGCTGTACATTTCTTAGACTTCTAGCATTTGTATATAGACATTTCAAAGTATGTTTTTTGTTTGTATTAACAACCTGCTTATCAGATGATGGGATAATTTGGAATATTTCTGCTCTGTTTTCTCTTTACTTAAAAGAACCTGGGCACTTTTTCATTTATTTCAACCTCTCTCCTGAAATGCCCTCATTTCCCTTTTCTGTTAAAATCCTTCAAAGATACATCATTCCGAACCATGTGCTTCTGAGTGACTCCTGGCTTTTCCCCATCATCTAGCTTAAAAGCTTTTCTATCTCTGCAGCCTGGTTCCACTGTGCTTAAAGTGGAGCCCATCCTTTTGAAAAAGGCGCCCCCCTTCCCCAAAATGATGTCCAGTTCCTAACAAACCTAAAATCCTTTTCCCTGCACCGTCTTATCCACACATTGAGACTCTAGAGCCCTGCCCGCCTCTGGGTCCTGCACATGGAATGGAGAGCATTCCGAAATTGTTATCCTTGAGGGTCTGGATTTCAACTTGCCACCTAAAATCTTATATTAGGCTTACAGAACTTCCCTCCTGTACTTTCCTCTGTCATTGGTACACACATGTACCAAGACCGTTGACTCCTCTTCAGCTCTATCTATGTTACACAAGGGCCACTACCTTCACAGCAATCAAGCAAATGTACTTACCAAAGCTAATTACCAAACCCTTCTTACATCCACCAGCCACCCGCTAACTACATTCCTAATAATCAAACCACCAACTACAATGGCCGTCCTAACTCTTCCCTCCTGGGCACATGCCCCTGGAGACATTGGTTTGAGAGGAAAGTACATCACCTTGAGGGCAGGTCCTAGCTACAGGCTTGCTTCCTGTCTCACCATGATGATGCTCTCCTTCCAGACAATCTTTCTTCTCTAAGGCAGAACAGGGGCTGCCAGATTGAAGGTCTTCTCTATATACTTCTCTGTCTCCCTTAGGTCTTCCAGGTCTGCCACTTTAGCCTCCACAGATCAGACATTCTCTGAGTGCTAGGAGCCAACCGGGAGATAAACATACAAGTGGCACTCATTACAAAAGACTGGATAGCCTCCCACTTGGTGCTGGACTACTATATGCATCTTAATTTTGTTGATTTATTATTGAGTTAAAATTTCTAAGGGAGTAGGGATGAAAAGCTAATCTAAAGCACTTTTAGTCTATTGATTTTTTTAAATATTTGTCAGTGATCTTCAAAACACTACAATTAATCTACCTATAACTACTTACCTACCTTATTGACTCTTGTTTTGAATTTAAATTCCTTCTGTATCAAATCAGTAGTAAATTTATAGTAAGGCGTTGTGAGGTGATGCGCACATTCCAGTCCTCTCCTGCTGTCTCTGGAAGCTGGGGCTGTGGAGACTGAAGCCTGGATATCTCGTGGTGACCTCTGGAGTTCTCTCTCGGGGGGCCGCTAGGTAAGATGTGTAGATGAGCTTCTGATCCTCTTCTTACTTCTCTATTGCTGTAGCATAGATATATAATCTATAAACATGAAATCCATCTACAGTGAAGGGCAACAGAACACCAATTTCATTTTCAACTTGTTCAGGGTTGACTCCTCCCCTAACCCCTGTATACCTCCATCTGCCACCACAATCATGGATTGTGGTGGCGGCAGCAGCAGGGACGATTCTAGAGGTAACAGTGGTTACAGGTTGGTGCCCTCCCCAAATTTTTCTATCCTAGATGCATGCCTAGTAGACCTGTGTGAAAATATGTTTGTCTATATAATCAATTCTTATCTACCTATCCATACTTACTCATACACAAATCTTTTAATTTATACCTGTATAATTGCCTAAGTATGTCACTTGTAGTTTATTTAGATTTATTTCTCACTTCATTCACAAAGACATGCTCCCAGCAAGTTACAGAGGTCAAACATAGGGTAATTTTCAAAGGGTGTTCCACATACAAAGTAGTGCATGACCCACAGAAATGGCCTTTGGCATCAATATGTGCATAGAATTATGAACATGCATGCAATATGTCCCTACTTTTATGCATATGGAGGGAGGCGCTCCAGGAGGTGGAGTCTGGGTAGGGGTTGGTACTTAACCAACATACGTTTTGATTCTAAAAAATATGTATGCAAATTCTTTCTGCAAAACTTCAAGGACTGAAGAGCAGGTGTAACTGTGTCTGCAGTTTTGCTGGGACAATTTTCAAAGAGAACTTAAGACAAGTGAGTTCACTTTGAAAATTGGTATAATTTGGGTGCACAATAGCCTGCACATTTATGTGGTCTGTTATAAAATTATTCTTGAAAATATAAAATACAAATGTGTATAATTACTCCATATAATATAACATAGTTGTTATATGTATGCTACTATAAAATACAGGGGGCAATTTTCTGACTTTTAATGGAGATAAGGGTGGGCAATGTTTGGCCCTTTTACGTGGGTCAATCAGTGTGTACTACAGCAAAAGGCTTTCGAAATTTGCCCCAATAATGAGTAAATAGAATTATTAGCCCATCATTACTGATATAAAATGTATAGGGAACTTCGGGCATTAAGCAATTGCTATGGCATACCAGTAAGCACTGCTGCTGAATAATTGACCCTCTGCTTATTGTAAACTGCTCTAGACTTTGAGTGCTGGATATAACCTGTCAGCATGTGAGCTGATCTGGGCCCCAGAGTACAATGCATAATATAGCAGTGACAGTCAAAGCTGCGACTGTCCAGATGGCAAGTACAAGTTAAACCAATTTTTGCAAGGATACTACGATGTTTGGAATGACTAAAGTGTTCTGATGAAATGTCACAAACTAATGAAGTTTTCAAAGCATACTTGCAGCAGAGTTTATATGGTATGAGCATTGCACCGATAAGAATATTTCACTTAAAAAATATTCAGCTAGTTTGAGTCTATAACTTTTATAAGATTCATATCATTTTTTTCAAAGCATGCATTTATTTTCTTGAAGATGCAAGAAATAGCATGCTGCCCAGATGGCCCAAAACCTGTAGATCCCCATGAATTGGACACTAAGGTTCGGGTCAGCTCATGAGCTGACTTTTAGTGAGCCCCATGAATGGGATATGGCCATACCAGGCTATAATCTATTCAGACAAGACAGAGATGGCAGAAAAAGGGAAGGTGTAACTTTTTTAGGGCAATTTTCAAAGCCCTAAATAGAGGTTTACCCAAATAAATTGACCTAGCTGAAAATTGCTTTCCTGAAGTCCTTAGAATTGCTAAAAAGTATGTGTAGCACTCACAACAAGCAAATGTTTAGTTGCTTTAAAAAGAGACATTCCTTTGGGTGTGTTTAGGTTATATGCACATTATTTTATCTTCCCTCTGATTCCCACATAAATAGCAGGCGCAAAGTATGCAGCTGCTTTCAATGCACATACTTTATTCTAGCTAATTTTCAAAGGGGAAGTACCCATGTAGCTTCCCTTTGAAAATTAGGAACAAAATATAGAAATGTGCATTCATTTGAAACAAATTTACAATTTGAACTAAAAATGACCATTTTTGATTTGGTTCATTTCTGCCACTAAACCAAAATTGGTCCCCAAATCACCCCCTTTCTGTAAAACAATTATCAAAACAACTGAAATGCAGGTGGCATGGAGAAAGGAGAAATGGTGCCATTTGTGCTAGTGTGGCCTATAGACCTCTTTCTTAGGTGGAAGACATGGAGAGAGATATGGTCAAAGATATTCAAAAGGTGTGAATGAAAGGGTGAGAGATTTTAACCTGACGGAGGTGGTTTGGAGTATCTCACTGTGGAATTGATTAGAAAGAGAGAGAGAGAGAGAGAGATCCTCTCTCAAATCCCTGCAAGGAACTCTATTCAGACATATGGCAGCTCATGACAGAAGGAGTGATACAGGATCTGGGACTTTACGAAAGAAAAAGGCATTTTTCATGTCTAGGTTGGTGGCCACCACAGCATCCCTGGTCATCAGATGGTATGTTCTGATGGAACAGCTAAGATGGAGAGGAGTCAAAGTCCTGGTAAAATGGAGAAGTACTTTAAGGAGGCACTGGATTGGTGAAAAGTCACTGGTGAAATGGAAGTAAAGTGTGCTAAATCAAGTTATAGAAAGAGCAAAAATCTTTATGGTTAAGCAAGTGAATAAATGTAAGAGGAACAAGTAAGAAAAGAATTGCAGGGCAAATTTTATGACTGCTTTTCTCCTCTAAAACTATGAACATTTTTGGCTAGGTCTGTAAGTTTTAAGGGAAAATATTTTTTCAGTGTCTACCTTTCATATGCATTTACATGTCCTGACTTAACCCTTTGCTGAATAATGATGAACTGATAAAATACACATTTCCTCCTGGTGATATCCAATACATTAAAAGCCCGACACGTGCATCAGTTAGGGGATGCATGAAAATGCCAGTCCGGCACGTGCTGAGCGGATTTTAAAAGCTGTCGGGATATGCGCCCAGATGAAACGTTTCCAAACACGGACATGGTCTGGCCGGGGTCTGGGCGTTCCGAGATTTTTATATGAAATTTGCGTATTTAGGTGCACTGGCACCCACTGGGGTCCCCGCCGCGTAGCTTTACTTCTGCTGTGGATGACGTGTAACTTGTAAAACAGAAAAATCTAGGCAGATCAGCAGAGGTTTAAAAGTTAGGACTAACAGGGAGGAAGGGAGGCTATTAAATTAGGAGGCTTTGGAAGCCCTATCCCTTTACTGGGGGAACTGGGAATGAACTGGGAAAACCGGCAATGGCATCGTCATGTGTGCTTTTCAAAATCCCCCTACTTATGTGGTAGAAGTGGCATTTGCATGCACAGACACAGAAGCCTTTTTAAAATTGAGCGCATATGTGCACGCGGTCAGGCTATTTTAGAACATGCGCACCCCTGAATGTGCGCACACGTGCCCCCGCGTGCTGCTTTGAAAGTTTCCATCTAAGTGCAAACAGTCACACAAATCCCAAAACGTGCTGGCCTTGCATCCGGACACCCTTTCAGATTATTCCAAGGAGCTCTCCTTTGTGGTACCTGATTTCTCCTTGCGACTTTCCTCCTCTCCTGGAACATTGATCCTTCATCATTCCTTAGGCTTTCCTTTTCCTGTTTGATGCCAGTTAACGCAGCACTTTCCTGCATTAGCAGAACATGTCGGAATCTGCACAATCCCAGCAGAGCAACGAGTGTAGGAAGTTACCCCCTTTCTATGGGAATCCTGCTTCCCCTCATGGAAGCTGCTCCAGGAACTTTCTCGAGCCTTGAATCCACCTTAAAGAGACCCTCCCTCCCCAGAAACTTCTCTGCTTTTGTGTTTATTACTTTGAACAAACCTTATCTACCACCATTGGAATGTGTCCCTATTGTACTGCGCTCCTTCTATAACCATAGTCACATTATCTCCCTGGAGGAGACATATGTTTGCCTTGTAAGTACCCTTACACTCACCCCTCTCCCAAAAATATTTGGGAATCTTTACAAATGTTTCTTATCAATATATTAAGAAGATAGCTTTCAAAGAACTGGGTGCAGTGGCATATACATGTTTATATGGCTGGCCACAGATTTCTGAGAGTATTTTATAACCCATGCACATCAGATAAACGTATATTATAAAATATGTATATCGTTACCCCACAAAATATGGGCCGGATTTTAAAAAGGTTAAGAGCGTAAATCCGGAGGATTTACGTGCGTAACCGGTCTTATGTGCGCCGGGCCTATTTTAAAAAGGCCCGGGGATGCGCGTAAAACCCCGGGACGTGTGTAAGTCCCGGGGCTTGGAAAAAGGGGTGTGGGCGGTCCGGGGCAGGGTGGGGCCAGAGGCTCCAGGCACAGCGGCCATTTGCCGCTGTGCATGGGATTACGTGCTGGCAGTCGGCCGGTGCGCGCAACTTACTTCAGCCCCAAGGGGGGTAAGGGAACGGGGGAAGGCAGCGCGGCTCGGCGCACACAAGGTGCACAATTGTGCACCCCCTTGTGCGCACCCACCCCTGATTTTATAACATACGTGCACCTGCGCGTGCATGTTATAAAATCGGGTGTACACGTGTGCGCGCCGAGTAGCGCGCGCACATGTACGCCCGCACACAACCTTTTAAAATCTACCCCTATGTGCATATGTTTGCTTATGCGTGAATACATTCAATGCATTGAAAGCAAGTATTGCAATGCACAGAACATGCACATTTTTCCTAGCTCTTTTAAAATATATATAACATTTATTTTCCATGCGAAAATAAAGGATACTTGCATAAATTGTGATTTACATGTGTAAGTTGGTATATTTTAAAAATCTGTGCATAATTGTAATAATCAGCTTCACCAATTCCTCCACCAATTCACCCAGTCCTTCTCCAGGTCATCAAGACCCTCCTGGATCTTCAGCCTAAAATCCCCCCAGATCTCCCACCCGACCAATAGTACACAATAAACACATTTACTATCACTTACACTTAGTAGGTGTAAAATTACACAAATAAGTTGGCACATTTTTGCACATGTCTTTTAACTCATTATGTCCCAAATGTTTTAAGAAGCTATTCTCTAAATACTGGTTCATAATGGGTTAATGCTATTTTAAATGTTTGCCCTGCTTCAGAACATTCCTAGACTGCCCCTTCACACAGGGCATAATTTTATACCATTCTGCCTAAATTAGGTGGAAAATACATGCATAAATTATGCTAATTTTCAAAGCAGACATATGTGGATAAGTACTTTGAAAATTTTCTCACCAAACTTAGGCCTGGATTTATCAAAATGCAGCAAATATTGCATGCGATGGGAAAAGGGGTGTATTTTATGGTAATAGGGAGTTTATTACAATAATACCTATGTGAAGAGCTTAGTTACTGCAAATTGTGATAACTTTTTTGCACTTTGAGATAAGTGCCAGAATGTGGTATTTCCTACATACAACCACTGGGAGACCATGTTTATATGAGAGAGAGAGAGACAGAGAGACTGAGAGACTAGCCATAATGCCCTGACCCTAGATAGGTATTAATATCTCTATGGGAGGCCCACCTAGTAACTCAAGGTGAGGTTTAGGTATTAGTGTAGGGGTTAGGGGCCACTATGGACCTCATTTTCTAAAGTAACGCAGGCCTGTGATACTTTAGGGAATGAGGGGCGGGGGGGGGGGGCCGAAACGGGGGGCGGGCCTGTGCTAGCCGGCAGCGATCGCACCGTCGCGGTGCGATCACTGCTGGTTTCGCACCCAATAGCGCCCCCATAGAAGGTGTAGCTATTGGGCGCGAATTCGGACACGAGAAGGGCCTTACCTTTTCGTCGTCCGCGGCGTCTTCGCGGAGTTGGCCCCGGTGACGCCCCGACTCCTCCTCTTCTGGGGCCGACTCTGCCCCCATTTTGGTATCGCACGCGATAAGGAACATTTCGCGTGTGAAACGTCCCTTATCGCATGCGATCCAATTAGAATATGAGGCCCTACGACATTCAGTGTGAGACGTACGAACAGGACAGTGCTCTCTTGTGAACATTTGATGACCCTCAGAGTGAGGACACTCACCCAAAGATGAGATTTGTGCACTCTCAACCTAGCTTATAAAATCCGGAGTCGGCGTGCGCAAGGGGGTGCACACTTGTGCAACTTGCGCGCGCCAAGCCCTAGGGGAGCCCCGATGGCTTTCCCTGTTCCCTTTGAGGCCGCTCTGAAATTGGAGCGGCCTTTTCCTTCTGCCCCCCCACCTTCCCCTCCCTTCCCCTCCCTAACCCACTCCCCCAGCCCTATCTAACCCCCCTCACCTTTGTTCGTGAAGTTGCGCCTGCCTCCGGGCAGGCGTAGGTTGTGCGCGCTGGCGCCGGCTGGCCCACGATCCCGGGCACAGCAGCAAATGGCCGCTGTGCCTGGAGGCTCCGGCCCCGCCCTGCCCCTGGACCACCCCGCCCCCTTTTTCAAGCCCCGGGACATACGCTCGTCCCGGGGCTTGAGTGCGTCTAGGCTCAGCGTGCGTAGGAGTGGGTTTTCGGGGTTATGCGCGTAATATACGCGCGTAACCCTTTGAAAATCCACCCCATATTATCTAAAAAATAGCTGGTTCTATGTATAAATGAAGGTTATTATGCACACATTACAATTGGGATTGGCCACTGTTGGAAACAGGATACTGGTTTTGATGGACTCTCAGTCTGGCCCAGTAAGGCAACTTTTTATGTTCTTAATTATTTAACATGTAAAATATACATACCTTTATAAAATAGGTGATTAAACTATGTGGATTCCTGGACAAAGTTTATATATCTATTTTATTAAAGTATATGCTTTTCCTGCATACTTTTGGGTTGGTGATACACGGCATTATAACTGTGTGGCTCTCGTTGCAAAGTTAATAATAAAACAAGCATAACTTTAGCTGCCCCTTCTTATCAGTATATGTGCTGAGTTATGCACCATGTTGACAATTACCCTTCCTGTTTATATTTTATACTTTTCGCATGCTTTTTAAAATTGTATTCAAACTTGATTTGAACTTTTACAACTTGTATATATTTTTTCTAATGGCTAGAATTATTTTTGTCTTCCTAGTGGCTAAAGAATTTGTGGTAGATATTGCAGTGGTATTGACTAAAAATTTAAAAATATAATTAAAAACATAACATTGTAATATCAGCTGCCATAATGGCAATATTTTGCTTTTTAATTTTAATTTTTATTTATGCGGAATTTAAATTATAACTTTGATCATCTTGATAAAAGAAACCATGTCAAGCATTACAACACGATGATAAAAAATGAGGGTTACTCCAGACATAGTACACATACAAAAAGTGAGTAGCCCGAAAGAATACATTAACCCTAGGAGCAAGAATTAAAAAGTATAGGAGGAAAACTGAAATAGGAGACAAATCTGATATCTAACAATACAGAGTAGACCAAGCCCCAGATCTGAAGTGGTTCAACTCATTCAACCATTGTCTTAGAGTCTAGGAAAAATCTATGCCATGGGTGCTTATAAAATACATAATTCACACTCTGAAACCTTATAAGACATTTAAAAAGACACTGGAAAATATTCTGGCCCAAGAGCCTTAAATTCCTGGCACATTGCCAATAATAATTTTCTCCTCTCCTGTGTCATTCTAAAGAGGCCTGGAAATAGTCACATTTTTGTCCCAAGAAATGACTGTTTAATAAAAAAAGAATGATCCTGTTCAAACACAAAGATGAGAAGAGTGTACCTACTCAGTTTGTCTTGTGTGGTCCTGTAAGATCAAGATTGCACATGGGTACCGTTCTCTGTGGCTATTCAATGAGGGAGTGGTGTCCACTGAAATATCCACCAGATATTTCTTCAAGAAGCCAATCTGGAAAAATGCAAACGACATACATTCCAATATTTGGTCTGGTTGTCAATATGTTCTCATTTCTGGTGTACATCAGCCTTAGCCTGAAAGACAGATGCATTAAAAGTTTTTATATCACATTTGCAGTTTTCAAGAACCTCTGTCTTTCCTCTGTGCTCTAAAAACAGAACAGGGCGCTATACAAGCTGATTCATCTTTAGAGTCCAGGTACACATTTCTGAAGCATAACTGGTTACAGAAGACAAGCAGCATTCATGGTCACCACCAATTGTTGGATCAGGAAGATTCTCAATTGATGATCTTGATTCAGACAGCAATAGGGTTACCAACTGTCCAGTTTTGGACTGCACAGCCAGGTTTTCAGGCATTCTGTACAGTGTCCAGTCAGAGGTACCAACCAGACACTAAGGGGGTCATTTCTTTAAAGATGGCGCCAGCCGTCCAGTGCTCCTACCATGTGACAGGGGTCGGCCAATGGCACAGTTACGCTGTCACATGGTAAGGGCAAAGGGCCATCAGCGCCATTTTTATCAGTGGCAGCCGTCAGCCCGAGAGCGGGAGATCACTCCCGGGGCCCACTGGATCACCAGGTAATTTAAAAACATTTTTTTTGGGGGGGGGGGGGGGGATTGGGAGGGTGGTGGAGGCTAAGGGAGCGGTTTTAAAGGGTCGGGGTGGGTTTTTTGTTTATCGGCCGACAGCCCGAGCGCGAGAGAACGCTCCCGGGACCCCTGCTGGACCACCAGGTAATTTTAAAACGTTTTTGGGGGGGGTCGGGAGGGTGGTGGAGGCTAAGGGAGCGGTTTTAAAGGGTCGGGGTGGGTTTTTTGTTTATCGGATCGGGCGCAGCCGATAAAAAAAAAAAACGATCGGGCCGGACGAAAAAAAATGCACGATTTGAATCGGAACCGGAACCAAACCGATTCCGGTTCCAATTCACATCTCTACTGGTTGTTCCTGCTTTGAGGCTGCCTGCAAGGGAAGGGCAAAAGAATGTGAGTTTCTGAGTCCCCCTGTGGCAACGCTGGCACTCGTGATCCGAAGATGTTGGGCGACCTGCTGAGATCCTGCACTGACAATGAGTAGGGGGCCTCAATGAGACATTCATTGTACCCCAGTTGTGCAGCTGTTCCTCCACCAGCCCCAGCACCAGGACTCTCGTCCTCTGGTCCACCAAATAAATTGGCTTATATACCCCAGTCCATAACTGGCTGTGTCAGGGAAGGCAAGGCAGACTCTGAGGGAAATGTCCCTTCCTCTTCACTACAACAGTAATTAAATTCACTGAAAAAGAAATAAAACAATCAATACAGGCATGCTCTATAGCTGCTGCCTCAATCTTGGGCTAGCAATCTTTTGCATTTTTAAAAGAAAAGATTTTATTTATTTATTTTATTTAGCATTTTTCTATACCGACTTTCCAATAACAGAATTACTGATCAATTCGGTTTACATTCTAAACAATAGCAACAATGACAAGTAAATGTCTTACAATGAACAGGTCGAATTAACTTGGATTAAGATATATGGGGTAATAACATAATTAACATAATTAACATGTACGGTGCCTAATATAGGCTAGAGGTTGGGTTTTGATAATAGACTGCCAAAGATCATGTGATTTCTAGAGAAAGTAAAAGTAAAAGATAGTATAAACATATATGTAACCCTTTCCCAGGGAATATGTCAAATTGCAAAGGGCCATAAAAGAATTTATTAAATGTGGCTCCTCTGCCATTGCACCAAATCTTATTTCCAAAGGGTAGATTCTTCTCTGTGAGGAGAAGGCCCAGCCAGTAGTGTTTGCCCATGTGTGTGTGTGTGTTTCCATAGCTCTTCGGGACAGGTACACAAACCAGACAGGACTCACTGGATAGGTGGTCAAGTTTAAAAGAACCAGTAGATGCAAAACCTAAATGGCTACATATTCAAGAGCCATTTAGACGGATAAAGGGAAAGTTATCCGTCTAAATGGCTTAGCTGCATTTTTAAAATGCTTACCCAGCTAAATTCTAGCTGGATAATATCTCCGATATTTGGTTAACTTAACCAGCTAACTCTAGACGTGCGCAAATCTAAACATAGCCGTATACCACATATCTGTCTAGCTTTAACTTGTCTGGGTAGATTCAGCAGCGCGACTGAATATTTACCCCAAAGTGCCCAGATACTTCCCAGATGTAACTGAGCCAGGATTTGGATGCTCTCTAACTCTCTTGAAATGTCCCTCCAGGCAGGGGCTTGGAACCTGCTTATCCTCCAGGGTGGCTGGGGTTCCTAACAGTGACCGGATCCCTTTCCCCAGTATCCGAGATCCACGCTGAATCCCAAACGTCACCTGGTGCTGTGGTGGAAACTCTGTGGGGTGTCTCCAGATGTTTCTCCAATGATGGTTCCTCTTCAAAAGATTGAAGCTGGCCTCCCAGGAAGGAGGAAAGGCCTGTACTGGAAATAGTTACCAAATGTTTCTAGTTTAGGGGAAATGAAGGGGGCAGAAAAAATCTCCCTTTCCCCAAAAATGGAAAAATACAAAACTTGAAAAACCTTGAATCAGGATCTCTTCTCACACTGGTTGCTGCAACCTCCTCTTATGCTGGCCGACCAGGTGTTCACTCCCTCCTGACCACCCTGAGCAGGGGATACAGCCTGCCAGGAATGGAACAGGTCAAAAATGTAAAAACTTCTTAATATCCCTCTTCCTTCCAGCCCTATAACAGGAACTGGCAAGGCATGTGCCTCTCTTCTCCTGTGTCAGACCGGGGGCCTAACTCACATCCTTCCCTTCTGAAAGCAAACTACATCTGCCCTAATCTCACCTAAACCAACCCCTCCTTGTGCCTAGGGATCTTCGAATTCCTGACAAACTCTGGGGGAGGTGCTGAAATGAATGGTTTGTCCCTCTGCAGCTGTCTACACCCAAGGGCTGGGAAATAAGGACATCTGGTAGGGACCCCAGGGAGTCTCTACATATTTGATATCTAGTTTCAGGGTGATCTGCTCTCTAGAATTATCCTGAATTATTGGCAAAATATTTATTTTGTGGTAACCAAATATTTTTATAGCAAGTTTTTTCCAGTTTTAAGGTAGTTATTTTTCTTGCTGTGCAATACAGCATAGAAATTCCCACACCTGCAACTGAAACCATGCACTATCTGCAATGATAAAATAGAATGGGATATTTAAAATGTGAGAACTTAAGCATCCTCAGTCTTCCAAACCCTATTCCCTTCACCCACCCCTCAGATACTCAAATGTTTAGACCCATAATTTCAGAAGAATGCATAAAGAATTTGACAATCACAACCTTGGTCTGTTGGATAGCCGCATGGGAACGTAACTAAATTACATTCAAATGGATCGCCCTGTTGCAGCTTGATTTTTTCAAATCTATTACTAAATTAGAAACTGATGCTGCATGCATAGCGCTTCCATTAATGCGCAGTGCTCCAAGGCCAGGCCATAATTAGATGCTCGGAGTCTTCTGTAAAATTGGGTGAGAGGAGGTCACTAAGTTGAGGTAGAACCAAAGTCAGCTTATTGTTGTTATCAATCAATAACCTATTTATTTTTCAACACTTCTATTAACCTTTGCAAGCCAGTCGCACTTTCGGTTTGAAAAATCTGCACCTTTTGGTTTGCTGACTGGACAAGTCTGAATGAAAATGGAGCAGCAACGTGACACTAGGCAGCTTCCAATTAAAAGCATTTTTTTTTTCCATAAAAATGAATATTTTTAACAGTCTACTTTATAATTTTACCCTGTAACTAATGTCTTCTTAATCTTCAAATCATTCATCTAATATTCTTTTTTAAAAAAAATGTTAAATGTAGAATTGAAACAATGAAATGTATGCAGTGATGGATGAATAATTTTATTCAATAGCATCTCATAATGAAAATGAGGATTGAAGTCCTTTGGGGGGGGGGGGGGCAATTTTAATTAAACTGCCTTATATCAAAGTACATGAGGTTTTTTTTAGTATCTCCATGCCTTGTAGTGAAATTAAGCAAGTAATTTCCTCTTGAAAATTTACTACGAGATATGGCAGTACAAAAGTGCCCTGTACTTTGCCCTTACTTATCTATGGCTGAGGTTAGTAGGAGAAACCTTGCATGTAGAATTTGACAATTAAATGCATTTAGGGCCGGATTTTAAATCACCTACATGCGTAAAACCCGGGGGTTTACGCGTGCTGGGCCAATTTTCAAAAGCCTGGCCAACCGTGTAAACCCCCGGGACGGGTGTAAGTCCCGGGGTTAGCGAAAGGGGCAGCCTAGGAGTGGAGTGGGGTGGTCCGGGGGGTGGGGTGGGTCTAGAGGCACCCGGCCCAGCGGCCTTTTGCTACTGTTCTGGGGGATGGCATGCCGGCAGGGTGCCAGCCCGTGCAACTTGCTCCTGCTCAGAAGCAGGAGCAAAAGGTAAGTTAAAGATTTTGGGGGGATTTAGGATAGGGATAGGGGGAGGGCAGGATAGGGGAAGGGGAAGGGAGGTCAGGCTAGTGGGTTGGGAAGTTCCCTCCCAGTCCGCTCCTTAAACGGACTGGACTGGGAGGGAACTGGGGAAGGCCCCGATGCATCGCCGCGCATAATTGCAGATATCTTCCCCTCCTTGCATGCGCCGACCTGGCATTTTATAACATGCGTGCGCCAGTGCGCGCATGTTATAAAATCGCACGTCCATGTGTGCATGCCGGGTAGTGTACGCACATGGATGCACGCTCATAATGTTTTAAAATCTACCCCTTAGATTTCTCCCTTAAGGCCAAATATGCCCCAGGAATGCCTAGTTCATAAGTAGTTAAATATAGCTGCCTAGTGCAACTGCATGACCCCTATTTTTTTTAAATTTTTTATTTATCAGTCTTTTACATTATTTGTCAAGCAAAAACACTTGCGATGCAAAAAAACACGTGATCAAGCAAAATTACATCAAAGTGGAAATCTTTTAAAGTAACAAATAATTTACATGTTACATTTTGGACCACAATACGGACCAATCGTGCTCTTGATATTCACAATCTAGAGGTAATGCTCAAGAAATTAGCGGTAACGGGTCAATTACATTCACGAGATCAATTGCGCTCCATAAAACTCCCTTAGCCAGAAGCTGGGAACTAACCCAGACCTTCCCCCTTATTACTAAGAAAATTAACTAATTGGGAAGGAAGAAAAAATTGATATGAAACCCCTTGGTATTTTAACAAACATTTACATGGAAATTTAAGAACATATAATGCTCCCAATTGTAATGCTCTAGGTCTTAATAGCAAGAATTGGTGCCTGCGCTTCTGTGTTTGCCTGGAAAGATCAGGGAACATCTGTATTTTACAATTCAAAAAAGGTTCCTTCCGGTGCTGAAAATACTTTTTAAAGATCCCCTCCTTGTCTGAGTCGAGTAGAAATGTGACAATCAGCGTAGACGGCACTGCTAGATCTTCATCCAAATGTTCCAATGTATCGGATATATGCATCTTTGGTGCTTCTTTCGCTTGAAACTTTTTCTTCTCGAGTTAGGACTTTATTTGTGGTATATAATACACTTTAGCTACTATAGGAAGTGTCTCTTCTGGAATCTTCAATTATTCTTTTAGGTACCTTTTCCAGATATCCTTAGGAGAGATATATGGGATCTTCGGAAAATTTATACAACAAATATTCTTTTCACAAGCAAGGTTTTCCAAGTTTTCCAATTTAAAATTGAATGCATTATTTTCCTTGATAATCTCTTGCTGGGTAAGAGTAAGACTTTCAATTTTTGTTCTATATAAGTCCCAAATCTTTTTACTTTCACCCATATCTTTTTCTACTAATTCCAATCTTCTATCCACATCTTGAACTACTTTGGAAATATTATTAACTTGTAATGAGACATTTGTATTCAAAACGTTAATGGCTTCCCGAATCGTTTCGAGGCTAAACTGCTGAGGCCTCACCAACTCTGTTATCTGAAATGGGGGATATTTGGATTCTGTCCCATAACCCTGGATTGGGGCAGTTGGAGCCATATTTTCACCTGGATAAAATGGGGCCTCTCCTTCCTACAACGGGGGCTTCGGGAGGGACTCACCTAGGGCACCGACTTCCGATCCCTCCGAGTCCCTCCACCGATGTTGGGGTCGGGCCTCCGCTGGATTCTCGGGCGGTAATCTCTCTACCAGAGACAGCGTTATCATCAGCTCAGGGGAGGTTGCAGGCTCCTCTTCCCCCCGCTCCACTCCCAGCGAGCCCTCTAAGGCTTTTTCTGTGACCCAAAATACGTGGGCGTCCATCGGCTCCGCCAAAACTTGTGGCGAGGATGTCTCCGGAGCTAAACACTCCCTCGCCCTGCGTTTGCGGGCTGAATGCAGCTTAGTCCGCGAGGAAAGAATCAGGTAAAGAGAACCAGACGCCGAGAAGACTCGCTAAACTGCCGTCTTAGGTCACGTGGCCTTCATTGCATGATCCTATTTAACCTCTCTGAGAGGGGCTCCGTTTGTAGGGGAAGGGCGTGGACTGTAGTTCTTTTCAGATTTAAGAGGCAGAGCAGTAGGGGTGTTCTAATCTGTTCCAGCCCTTCCTGTTCAGGCAGCCTGCAGGGAAGAGGAGAGGCGAGAAGGAGTTAGCTTGGAGCAGAAAGAGCAGAAAAGAGCCACTCAGCTCCCTAAACTTACCCCTTTCCTCCTATTTTATAGGGAACAGGCAGGGCTGGTGCTAGCTTTTATGCTGTCTGTGCGAACAATTACTAGGATGCCCTACCACCCATCCTCCCTCCCATTCATTCTCTGTCCCGGGTCCACCGAAAAAACGTCCAGTTCCCTTCAGTGATACAAACTTTAAAAACTGACACCCCTCCTCCCCCCAAACCATGGCTGGTACAAACGTATTAGGTGCCCAGGCGAACCTTATAGCCTTGCACAACGCCCCTCTGCCTCATTCCACACACACACACAGAGTTATGCATTTATATTTTACATGAAAAATATCAAAGTTTAATATTCTGAGGTCAAATATCTCTTTTATTTACATGCACTGCTGTAATGCCAAGCAGAAATCCCTGCAAAAAAAAACCTGGTATTAGGCCTATTGTGATGTGTGTTGGGTGTGGGTTTGGCCTTCCAAAAGCCCTAAAACACAAATACACTTCCTATTAGGAGAATGTCTCACCTCAGTCACACATGTGGAACATAAAACTACCCTCACCAAATACAGAATAGAGCAACCATAAAGTAGAAATACAAATGTGCAGACAAAAACTGAACTGGAAACCGCAAGAAGCCAGACTCTCTATGCAGTGTAACAATGAAAAAACAGAACCATCACCATTCCTCCATCAAACAATAAAATCAAGAAATAAAATAAATACATAATCATAAGAAGACAATGAAGGTCTAAAAAGGCATGGGATAGACTCTGTGGATCACTAATGAGCTAAATCTAAGAGCCATGGGGGTTAATAATAACATGGGAGCTAAATCCAAAAGTCATGGGGATTTACAGAACAGTTACATGACACTGGGTGAGAATGTATAGTCTGGTAAATATAAAATACAAAACAATTACATAAACATACTAATAATATTATGTCAAAATAAGTTGATGAATAAAAGATCAAATAATTAAAAACTCATCTATAAGTCTTTTTAAAAGTCCCCAAAAATATTTCAAAACAGCAAACACATCAAATAACACCTGAAAAATAAAACTAAAAATAATTTTAAAAATTCACTCTCTCCATACTTGAGATTTTTGATTTCCAGCCACCCTGAGATTGTCGTGGATTAGTGGGAGTGGGATGCACATTCTTTCTCCTCTCTTTTTTATATATATTTACACACACACAGGCACACAGACACACACACACTCACACATTTTCATACACACACACATGCAATCCCTTTCAGCCAAACCCACAGGCATCTTCAGCTTTTCTTTGGCTGGGATCTACCAGTAGCGTCAGGCCCTCCATCTTCATTTCACCTGCTGGCAGGTTGGAATCCACCTGCAGCACCCATTCTCTTTCTGTCTGTCTCTCTCTCTCTGTCACACACACACACACACACACACACACACACACACACACACACACACACACACACACACAGACACTCACTCAACCCAGGCAGCTCCTCTCTCTTTCTCTCTCACACCCACACAACCCAGGCAGCTCCTATTCTCTCTCTTTCTCTCTCCCACACACACACAAATCAGGCAGGCTCCCATTCTCTCGTGCACACATACCTCCCCCCCAGACAAGCTCCTATTTACACCCACACACCCCAGGCAAGCTCCCATTCACATCCACCCAAATCCCAGGCAGGCTCCATTCTCACACACACACACTCCCTAGCCATCCTAAGAAGTCTCCCTTGCATGCATGGGTGCTCACACACACACACGCATACCCCCCACCCATCCCAGGCAGGCTCCCATTTGCACACACACATATACATATGCAACCTAGACGGGCTCCCATTCCCACACCCATCCCAGGCAGCCTCCAATTCACACACACACACACACACACACACACCCATCACAGGCAGCCTCGCATTCACATACACTCAACCTAGGCAGGCTCCCATTCATACATTCACCCATGCCAGGCAGGATCCCATTCCCCCATACGTAGATGCAGACCAGCAGCCAGGGTCCATGGGTCACTCCTCTTCTTCTGCTGCTGCCAGGCTGTTCCTTCTTTGAGGAGAGCAGTCGTTCTGCAGCATCTCTTCATGTGCTGGCCCCGAGGTAATTCAACACTTGCGGTTCTATTACTTCCTGTATTATCTCATGCATCTGAAGATGAGCCGCGGATCCGATCCCACCGGCGGCACAACGGGCCTCACTTCTTCCACCGCCAGTGGGATTGGGTCCACCGGCGGCACCACGGGTCTCTCCCTGCTCCCGACGCCGCCCCACCAGGAATGCCGCCCTGTGCAATTGCATGGTTTGCACACCCAGTGGCACCGGGCCTGGGAACAGGAGGGGAAGTGATGCTACTGAAACAGACCCTGCAGAGCACAAAGAAGATTGAATTAGCACAAGTTTGTCACTTATGAGCAGCAGGGCCAGTTGTCAAGGCTTTAGCACTGCCTTTGGTGATCAGCACCTACAGCTCGCAAGTTTCAAACTTGTGCTATTTCAACTTCTTTCTGGGTCTGTTACCCAGGGCTTCCTTTCTGGCACAACAATGTCACCTTTTTCCAGTATGCAAGGAGGTGGAGTGGAGCTGGAAGTGAAAATAAGTTCTGACTACCTTGCAGAAAAAGAGCTGAACTGGTGGTGCTGGCCCAGATCATTTTGGGTTCCACAGACCCCAGAGGAAGCAGAGCAGTATATTTGGGAGATAATTACCCTGAGATGGGAGTAGCCACATGGTCTTGATTTTTGTGCAGTTTGCTGGTACAATTGAGAAAGCCTTGAAAGAGAATTGCCAAGGTGCAAGAGACAGGAGGTGAAGACGTGTTAGCACCACTGCTTCTAGTGTGTTCACGTATATATCTATATATATCTATATATATCTATATATATATATATACATATATATATATATATATGTATGTATATATATATATAGATATATATATACATATATATATATATATATGTATATATATATATATATATGTATGTATATATATATATACATATATATATATATATATATATATATCTACATATATATATATCTATATATATATATATATATACATATATATATATATGTATATATATATATATGTATATATATCTATATCTATATATATATATATATCTATATATATATATACATATATATATATATATATATATATATATATATATATGTGAATGTTTAGGAGAGAGTTCAAACCAGTCAGGGACCCCCTGACACAGATCACCCCTGGTCCTGGCCCTTCTCTTTCTCACAGGTCACACTGCCCCCCCCCGGCTCCACAGTTCCACTTCCCTTTTCACTATAAATTAAGCCCTGCTTTTATCATGAGGTGGGGGGATTTATTTATTTATTTAATTAATTGTTTGTTTATTTGAGTTTTTTTTATACCGAGGTATAGCTAGCTGCCTTTCCTCCGGTTTACATATACAACAACCTATTACATTTAACAGTAACTGAACCAGAAAACTACTTATTACAATCAACAGCAACATTTATAACAGGGTAGATCTGTGATCAGACCATGTATATGGGGTGATCAAGTCTGGTTAATGATTAATACGTTTTTTTGTTTTTCTCGAAATTAGTCACCTAATCCTTAGTTATCTGGCTAGATTTCTTTGAAAAAGGCCTTTTTAATATATTTCCATGTAGAATGTATAACTCACTTAACCAAAATGTCTTACAGAATTAAAGCTACTTCCACCAATCCTTTTGTCTAGGTCAGGGGTAGGCAACTATGCTCTTGGAGTGCCAGTAGGGCGGGTTTTCATGACACCCACAATGAATATGGATGAGATATATTTGCATACAAGGGAGGACGTCCATGCATATTCATTGTGGATAGCCTGAAAACCAGACCTGTTTGTAGCCCTCCAAGACCAGAGCTGCCAATCCCAGTCCAAAATGAACAGGATGAGTTAGAGAAAGGAAGAAGAATGACAAACAGAAGGGAATAAAAGGGGGCGGCATGGGGAGAAGGGAGAAAAAGAATGAAGTAAAGAAAAAGAAGATTAAGGGCAGAAAATGAATGAAAATGAGAAAGGGGAGAGTAATAGAGAAAAAGAAAGGGATAGGAGCCAAAGCCTGGGCAAATGGTTGAGTGAGAGAGAAAGAGACAGAAAGAAAGAGAAATGAGGGATAAAGCTAATCATCAGGTATGAGACAGCGTAGAAAGAGAAGTTTGGGAAAGGAATGAGAGGATGCGGAAAGAAAAAAGAACTGAAAAAACTCCCTAAAGGAAGGAAAAAAGAAAGGAAGAGAGCTCTAATATATGACCGGCAACAAAGGTAGGAAGAGCAATTATTTCCTGAGTAGAAATACTGAGAGCCTACTATCTGTTACATCAAATAGATGTTATTCCCGCGTTCAGACTACATATGTAGTTACTGCCATATAAGGGGTGGGGGTGAGGGGCAGGGGGTGAGGGGGTGAGGGGGGGCAGGGGGTGAGGGGCAGACTACATATGTAGTTACTGCCATTAAAGAGTTGGGGGGCGGGGAGAGACAGAGAGGAGGACCTTCCCATCTCTTCAGCCCTGATTGCTTGCTTAACAGTCTCAGTGTCAACAAACCTCAACATTTCTTGACTATGTCAATAAGTACAGCAGAGGCAAACTTCAAATGATAAAATATTTGCCTGATGGCAGGTAATTTCCTGAGGCTTCTGGTGGGGAGGGCAGAGGGGAGAGAGGGGAAAGAAATGGTCTGGAAAACAATGGTGGAAGCTAAAGTCTGGTGCAAGTAGTGCTGCTGGACTTCTGCTCAGTTCTGAAACGAAGCACTTTTGAAACAGTCGTTTTTCCACAGGGCTTTCCCATGCTGTTTTGTTTTATACATTCGTTCCCTATAGAATTCCTTTCCTTCACTGAAGTTACAGGAAGCAATAGAATTGAGCCTAAGGAACAGAATTTTCAAAAATTAGAATATAAACTGATTTGGAGACTTTAGGTGTTATAGAAGCAAAGGTTATGGTTCTGAGATGGGAAGGTAATGGCAGGAAATCTTTCTTCAAAGGCAGGGTTTTGGGTGTATGAACGTCTTCCCAGTGGAAAGGGTGGAGCCAAAACCAGTATCAGAATTCAGAAAAGCCTGGATCAGACAGAGAGGGAGAGTTAAAGGGCAGAGGTCAGGCGGGGTCAGCAGCGGGACCGGAAAACGGACAGGCTGGAAGGGCCTTGAGCTCTTTATCTGTCATCGATGCTGAGGAATGGCACATGAGGGGAAATGCATACTCCGATTAGGGTCGACCATAGAGGAAGCAGTTTTCCACAGGATGGCAGCAGAACACAAGAAACCAAAACAAGTTACTTCATCATGGCTGACAAATCTTCTAATCCTATTAACATGTAATGATGCATTCATTTTTTCAAAACAGGAGCAAATGCCTTAATGGATTGTAAAGAGAATTTAATTTACCTTGTAATCGGATATACCAATATTTTGGAATCAATTGATGATCATTCTTTACAAGTGTTGGATGTTTTAGAGTGCCTGCTAAGTCAAAATAATAAAAAGCGTCATCCAAACACCTCTGAGACTATCTTGTTTAGCATTTATTATGGTTAATAATCTGCTTCTTTTCTCATCACATATAGATGTGCTCTGCCTGGGTTCAAGTGGTGGAGAAAATTGAAAACCGATTGGAAATATTTATTCACCAAAATCAATTTCTGCTTCAGACTACAAATGTTAGTTTACAAAAATCTTTTATCTCATTGTTTCCTGCAGTTATTTCTTCTATTGTTATTTACTGGAGATTTCTCTGTATCTGAAACATTCTGTAGCCTTATTCTATGGCAATAATACAATGCACTCCTACAGAAGAAATTGTGATATCATAGACACTAATCTTGTGACATCACAGAGGGAATCAGGCAAGAGGTGTCTGATGGCTATAGAAGAGGATTCCTCCGTGGACCAGCCAGTCCCAGTCATTGCACAGTAGTGACACCTGCTGCCTCGAGCTAGGGTGAATCCATATTAGCTTCCAGAGGATACAGTGATCTATGCTGCCCCCCTGGGTCAAGGCCTGTCACTGCAGTGGCTGGGCTAGGGAAGATCCTAAAACATAGGGAAATACCTGAGGTGGTGATGAATTAATTTGCATGGTGCGGTCTTCAGGTGAAGACTTGTTATAATTGAGCTGGAAGCCTCAAAGAGCAGGAGGAAATGGCTAAGTCAAAAATACGATGAGAAATGAGACTTCTTTATTCATGTTAACTGTGATAATACAGAGCCATATCTGACACATCACATTTCAGTACCAGAAATGGAAGAAGAGAGTGACCGGATAGTATGTGGTTATTATTAGGGATGTGAATCGTTTTTTGACGATTTAAAATATCGTCCGATATATTTTAAATTGTCAAAAATCATTAGGGCCACGATACAATACCAATTCCCCCGATTTATCGTTAAAAAATCGTAAATCGGGGGAAGGGGGAGGGCAGGAAAACCGGCACACTAAAACCCCCTAAAACCCACCCCCGACCCTTTAAATTAAATCCCCCACCCTCCCGAACCCCCCCCAAATGCTTTAAATTACCTGGGGATCCAGCGGTGGTCCAGAACGGCGGCGGTCCGGAACGGCCCCCTCAATTGAATCCTGTTGTCTTCAGCCGGCGCCATTTTGCAAAATGGCCGCTGCAAAATGGCGGCGGCCATAGACAAAAACGATTCGACGCAGTCCGGAACCCCCGCTGAACGACCTCCTGCAGTCGATCTCCTGCCGGCGCCATTTTCCGTACGGAAAACGATTCGCGGCAAGAAATCGCTTCCTGAACCCCGCTGGACTCCCAGAAACTTTTGGCCAGCTTGGGGGGGCCTCCTGACCCCCACAAGACTTGCCAAAAGTCCAGCGGGGGTCCGGAACGACCTCCTGCATCGAATCGTTTTTGTCTATAGCCGCCGCCATTTTGCGGCGGCCATTTTGCAAAATGGCGCCGGCTGAAGACAACAGGATTCAATTGAGGGGGCCGTTCCGGACCGCCGCCGTTCTGGACCACCGCTGGATCCCCAGGTAATTTAAAGCATTTGGGGGGGGGTTCGGGAGGGTGGGGGATTTAATTTAAAGGGTCGGGGGTGGGTTTTAGGGGGTTTTAGTGTGTCGGCTCACGATTTTAACGATTTTCACGATAGTTTACACACCCAAACGGCAACAATACGATTCCCTCCCCCTCCCAGCCAAAATCGATCGTTAAGACGATCGAGGACACGATTCACATCTCTAGTTATTATTATGATAGAAATTTGTATTACAGAAAGATACCTGTCAGTATTGCAGGTCCTCACTGATCAGCAAGGGCTGCTACAGGAAACAGAAATGTGTGATGGGATCAATATCAGGTCCTTCATCAGTAAAACAACTCTACAAGGATGAATTCATGTCAAATGAACTTCCAAAGAGGCAGAGGTTTGGATGCATTTTTCTATTTTATTTTAAAACAAAACATAAAGCACTCCAGAGGCTTTTGGATTCATGTAATTCCTGAGGTTTGCGAATGTTTCACTGGCGGGTATTCATTCACCAATTCTTGCCCTGCCTCCTGGACTCACTAGATTCTCTAATTCAATTACAGAGAATCTGAGGTGCCATGTAATAAGCTTCCTGGGGAGGTTTATAATACACCATATTGCATCTCTCCGTACCCTACAAGGACATGCAGCCGACCTTTGCATCTCCCTTTGCACACCTTAATAATGAAACCTAGGGTAGCACTGCCACTTGCCTGTAACCGCTATATGTAATATATCAAACAAAGTTGAAATATTTTAGGAGAGGTGGTCTGCCCTATTATGCTAATCGCCAATGTGTGAACTGAATTCTACTTAAAGCAAGCTCTTTGTCCATCTGTTGTGCTGGCTTAATGCCATCTCTTGAGACATAATGCCAGTTTGCAGTAGACTTTGGTGCCAACCCAATTTACCTTTTACATATGTACCAGAGAGAATCTAAATAATCTAACTGAACACTAAACTGGAAAGTCACTTGATGTTTGTAACATGATTCTTCTAACAGGGACCCTGCTACTCAATGGCTGTTGCGGTGTCTTCTAGGTATGTGCTGCTTTCCTTTCTGGATATGGTTTTAGGGGTCGATGTATAAAACTGTATTAGTGTTAATGTAAAATAATAATAATTCCAACTGTTGCTATTAGTTACATTTTATAATCTGTTATATTTAAAGGCAGTTGTATACATTAACATAAGCATTAATATGCATTAATGCTTGCAATAGCTAATGTACTTTAGTGTGTTAGCCCATGCTAATCTGCATTACCATTAAGACAGCTAAGATGGAAAATATATAAATGAGTCATGCAGCACAGCATGTGCAGGACAAAACAAGCACATAAGGTTAGCTGGCACTATTTTGGCTCGTCCCTGATCCATCTTGGGCCACTTCTGATAAGACAGACAAGAGGATGGGGCACTCAGCAGAGGCAGGGAAAAGACTAGGGGTGAGGGGCACAGAGAGGAGGGAATCTGGCCTTGGTGGCCACTTGATTCTTGATTGGCAGGGTAGGGAGAATCAGCAATCACTTCGTTCTTGACTGGCAGCTACTTGGCTAGTGGGGGGGGGGGAGGGGAAATTGGTAGCCACTTGATTCTTGACTGGGGGAGAGGGAGAGCAGAAAGGGGAATCTTCTTGACCTGGGGGAGGATCAGCAGCCACTTGGTTCTTGTGGGGGCCCGACGATATCAGTGACCACACGCTTCTTCACTGGGTGGAGACTAGAGCCCTCCATCTGGGATGATTGTATATTACCCACTGCAGTAATACTCAGGCATTAACAAGTATATGTAATACTATGTAATAGTATATGTAATACCTATTAATAATGTCAATGTAAAGCCTGTTGCTAAGTTATTGTTAAATGTAAACCGCGGTGATGTATCTCTTTACGTACTGCGGTATATAAAAACCCTTAAATAAATAAATAAAATAAATAAGTACAAAACCCCAGTTTTAATGCCTGATTTACTAAGGCTTTATCTCTTTCAGTATATCAAGTGTTAAAGTTGGTGCTAATGCCTACATTAAACTCATCGTGTTAAGCCACACTAATGGCTGGTACATATACCCCATACTATGAATAATGTTACGCATAATGAAGTCATTTTTCAGAAGAATGGAGCCAGGTTATGACTGCTTAGCTGCATCTGCAATCCTCCCTCCCATAGTTTTAATAAGGAACAAAACCAAGAAAAATCTAACAACCTGCTGTAGAACTGATGAGTTTTTCCATTTTATGCATTTCTTTCCATTAGCATCCAGAGAAAACACAAATTTGGTGAATTATGCAAAATCTACCTAAGATGATTTGCAAAATCACAAACTTGCAATTTTTTCTCATCTTCAACTGTGGTGTGAGAAAATGGACCTAGTCTGGATTTGTATTTGTGTCACCAGAGTCCTGGGTAGTTATTCAAGGCCTCAAAAGGGAAGACAGTTTGCTTTAAACTGGTGTCACAGCTCATTGCTGTGTCTAGTATGTCTTGGGACATAGCAGTTGGGATGCGATAATCTACATGCTCCTGATTTCCTCCTGATTCTTGCAATATGTATTGTATACAGGATATGTATACAGGATATGTATACAGGATATGTATACAGGATATGTATTGTATACAGGAACTTCCGGTATATAAAACCAATAAAACCAATAGATAACATTTTCTCTGCATGACTTATTTTCTTCTTTTCTAATTGCCTGGTGAATATTTCTTTGCATAGGCCTTTAAGGTAAGTGCAATTTTTCCATGACATGGTGGCTGGGTGTTCCACATTCGAATTCAAGGATCAACGAGACACACAGACGGGAAAACCAAGGCATTTGTGAAATCCTGTAGTGACCTGCTGACAGAGGTATGAGAAGTTACTTTTTTCTCATGCTAATCTGCTCATACTGGGCATTAGGATTTCTGGGCATGTAGCCTGAAAATATTTTCTTTTCTCCGGAGCACTGATGTGAAAGGACAACTTTCTTGTCAAAATAAAAGACAGCTTATTGACCAGTCAGGTGAATGTGCCTCCCTGGCTGGACAGCTGATCTTAGATAGGGGTGTGGCAACAAATAATAGGCTCTTGCAGTTGCTGGGAGCTTTTATTTAGTGCCAGAGCAATGATGTCAGCTTGTCTTCCTCCTATGGGAAGGGACAGGACAAGCCTGACAGTGACTGCTGTCTTACTGCTGCTGTGTGCTTGATGCCTCTCGCAAGCAGAGTGGAGCCTTGCTGGGGAACTCTCTGCATCTGCAAATCAACAGAGATGCTGATGGCACCTTACAGACTAACAGATTAATTGAGGCATAAGCCATCAAAGATGAGAGTCCAATTCGTCAGATGCCTCTGACGAAGTTCCCTCTGATGAAGTGGATTCTTGTCCTTGAGAGCGTGTGCCTCAATAAATCTCTATAAGGTCTGCCATCAGTTTCTGTGTCGATTTTTGCTGCTACAAACCAGCTATTCCTCTGGATGTTTTGACCTGAAATCACTATCTAGACAGGAAGCCATTTTTAGCCTTTGCCTCTCCTTCTCTCTGCCTTTAATCCTGCCATTGTCCAATGTCCCCTCACACGTTTCCCCTTTGCCCTCTCAATCTTTCAACCCCCTCCTTTGCTCCTTCCCAGCCCGTCTCCATTGCCTCTAGGTACTATTCCAGGATGCATACACACCTCTACGATCAGGTTATTCGATAACCCGTGATGAGATACCTAGGCATTATGGGGTTGATTTTTTATAAAGTTTTATGAAAGTAAAGTGATCAGATTTGCAGATGACACAAAATTATTCAGAGTAGTTAAATCACAAGCAGATTGTAATAAAACTGCAGGAGGATCTTGCGAGGCTGGAAGACTGGGCATCCAAATAGCAGATGAAATTTAATGTGGACAAGTGCAAGGAAATGTATATAGGGAAAAATAACCCTTGCTGTAGTTACACAATGTTAGGTTCCATATTAGAAGCTACCACCCAGGAAAAAGATCTGGCATTATAGTGGATAATACATTGAAATTGTCAATTCAGTATGCTACGGTGGTGAAAAAAAGCAAACGGAATTTTAGGATTTATTAGGAAGGGCAGAGTGAATTGTTAAGATTCGTGGCTTCTGGTTCGGTCCCATGAGTCTGACTTGTCTAGGGCCTGCATGATCATGGTGGCTTTCGGGGTGTACCCCGAAAGCCACCATGATCATGCAGGCCCTAGACTCCAATGCGGCTCAGACGCCACCAGCACGAATTTGTCATCTTGCTCCACTCTGAGGTCCCATAGGCGTCCGTGTGCACCACACACTGGTACTTAAACGGACCGTGGCAGGAAGAGACCTCCACGGCGCTCTTTGATGACATCCAGGTTCTCAGTATATAAAGTTCCCCAGAACACTGCCTCAGTGCCTCAGCAACAGGTCTCCCTCCATAGCAGTGTGTGTTGCTTCAAGTTCCTGGTTCCTGCCTCATCCTGACTTGTCTTGTCCTATCCATCTTGTCCCGTGTCTTCGTGTCTTCATCCACCCTGACTTCAGGATTCTGATCTCTTGCTTAGACCTGACCACAATTGCCTGATCTCGTGTCTGGACCTAACCACCCCTGTCTGCTGCCTGCCCTGACCCCTGTGTGCCCTTGGGCTCTTACTCACAAGACCATCCAAGGGACCCACCTAAGTCCTGCCAGCCACCAGAACCCAAGGGCTCAGTGAGGTAGGTGACTGGTATAAGTGAAGCTCCAGCCTGTCCTGCTACAGGGGGTGTTCGTCAATTGTCAGCGTAGGCCTCATAGGTTCATCTATGAAGCTGTATCAACTACACCACAGCAACAAAAGCTTATATCCACGCCACCCATCACATGAATAAAACAGATAATGTCATCAGGACTCTGTATCGCTCCGTGGTGAGACTGTACCTTGAATACTGTGTGCAAATCTGGTCACCGCATCTCAAAAAAAGATATAATTGCACTGAAGACAGTACAGAGAAAGGTAACAATGATAATCGGCGTGGAATGGCTTTCCTATGAAGAAAGGCTAAAAAGATTAGGGCTGTTCAGGGACATTGTGACTCAGGAACCGCAGTGTTCCTCTCTTGTTACGCGTGCTGGCCATGGCAGACCCATGGCCCTGCCCCCTCACCTTTCTCAGATGAATCCAGTGCCTGGTTCCTCATCCCTGGTGGCGGTGGGCCACTGGCTCCATCCTCGGGCTGCTCCCGGAGCCTCAGTATCAGCTACGGATTCCTGTGCTTCGCATCAGGCCTCTCCGCTTGGCCCGTGGAGAGATGCCGCTGTCCAGCGCCGCACATCACTGTTTCTTATGAAGGGCCCACAGCAGGAACCTGGCCGCAGCCCTGGATGATGACATCACTTGAGCTCCGATACTTAAGGCCGGGTTCGACTCCCTATGATTGCCTTTGCAACAGGTCTCCACGCTGGTTGTGTACTCGTTGTCTCCTGCGGTTCTCCTACATTCCTGGTTCCTGATCCTCACAAGTTCCTGTTCCAGTTCTCCTTCTTCCTGTGTTCCTGATTCCTAACCTTCCCTCGGATTGCTTACTCAGACACGACCTCTGCTTTGCCTGACCATGTCATTGACTCTCTCCAAGCCCGGACCTCTGCATTGCCTGACTCGCTATTGACTCTCTCCAAGCCCGGACCTCTGCATTGCCTTACTATGCTATTGATTCTCTCCAAACCCGGACCTCTGCACTGCCTGACTATGCCTTTGAATCCTTGTCCAGACCTCAGCCTTGTCTTGCCACTGCTTCCTGTTTGCGGCCAGCCCTGACTCCAGCTTGCTCTATGACACCTCTTCAGTCTATGTCCTGGACTTGGCCTATTCAGGCTTCGGCCTGCTCTTGCTCAGGTGTCCCCTGTCTGACTTTGATTCTATTGGTGCCCGGGTCTATGGGACCCCGTCTTGTCCAGTACAGACTTCTTCATTCCACTGTTGCTGCCTCTGGGCTGACCCCTAAGTCCTTTCATCGACGACGACATATGGAGACCCACCTAAGTCCAGCCGGCCCCAGTACCTAAAGGCTCAATCCGTGGGGAATGAGGGCTGGTATTGGTGAAGCGCCAGTTAGCCTCCATCCTTCAGCCCACTCCGCCTACCGACAGTGAGGAACCGTAGGATCCCTCCTATGGGTAGCATCAACCCCACCTCAACCCAAGGGTCCACTTCCGGTGCAACAGGTTGCAAAGGCCATGGATTTGGTGGAACTGTGTGCCCTCCAGGTTATTCCTGGCCTGGCTTCAATGGGACAAGAACAGCAGCAGTTTCTTGAGGCACTGGCCTCTTCCCTTGAGTGTCTTCATGTTCGACTTGATGCCCTGTCCAGTAACTCAGTCCCAGTACCGGCTTCCTCTCACCAATAGCCGTCTCCCTCCACTCCTAGAGCCTTGCTGGCTCTACCAGCTCCACTTCATTTCAATGGTGACTCCAAGCTCTGCAGAGGGTTCATCAACCAATGCTACATGCAGTTTGCTCTGCAGCCACCCATCTTTCAAGATGAACTCATGAAAGCCACCTTTATCTTGTCTCATCTGGAAGGGAAGGTGTTGGCTTGGGCTTCACCCTTATGGGAGCGATTGGATACACTCTTACAGGAACTGTCACCATTCGTGGCCATGTTCTGGCGGACCTTTGATGATCGGCGGCATGCCATGGCAAGCACTAATTTGCTACACCTCCAACAAGGCCAAAGAAGTCTATTTGATTATTCGATTAAATTTCAGATCTTAGCCACAGAACTCTCCTGGAAGGAAGACTGCCTGTGTGCTATCCACCTGGATGGACTCTCCCCGCAGCTGAAGGATGAATTGGCAGCTCAGGAGCTCCTTTCCTCACTTGAGGATCTTATTGATCTGACCGGCCGAATTGATCATCGTCTCCAAGAGCGCCACGAGGAGAATCGGATACCCAAGAAGCCCTCTCGGGTTCACTCCTGCTCGCCACCTGCCACTAGCCCTGCCTCTGGTAGGGTCTCCATCATGGCCAAGATGGAAGAACCCATGCAGTTGGGCCGTGGGCAGCTGTCCCTGGAAGAGTGCCTCCGGCGGAGACAAACAGGCCTGGGAAACTACCCGGTCTAAGTTTAGTTGGGTCCTGAACTTGGGCACAACATCACTGGCCCCTCAATTATCCTTACCAGTTACTCTGATTTGGGACTCTCGGTCCTTTCCAGTCCTTGCTCTGGCGGACTCTGAAGCAGGAGGGAATTTTATCCTCAAGGATCTAGTTCAACTTCTGGATATAAATACCCATCCTTTGGAGACCTCCTTGTGCATTGCCTCGATCTATGGAGAACCATTACCTGGTCGAATTTCCCTGATCACTGAGCCAGTTCAACTTCTTACTGGCGCCCTTCATACTGAAGAAATCAAGCTATTGGTTTTAGAAAAATCTATGCACCCGATAGTCTTAAGACTACCCTGGCTCCAACATCATTCCCCCCAATTTGATTGGGGGTCGCTCCAGCTGGTGGAATGGGGTTCCACCTGCCATCAGACTTGTTAACAAAAAATGGTGCCACCCCCTGTGATTCCTTTGGTGACCACCTCTTCAGGCTTACCAGCTCCCTACGCAGACTTTGAAGATGTTTTTTCTAAGCAAAAGGCGGACCTTCGGAGGTTTGACTGCTCTATCGAACTCCTGCCTGGGACCAAGCCTCCCCGAGGGCATACTTATCCTCTGTCCCTTCCTGAGACCAAGGCTATGACAGAGTACATCCAAGAGAACCTTGCTAAAGGGTTCATTTGTCCCTCAACATCACCTGCCGGTTCAGATTTTTCTTCGTTACAAAAAAAGACGGATCCCTAAGGCCGTGTCTCAATTACCGTGGCTTAAATGCCATCACCCGCAAAGACAAATACCCATTGCCTTTAATCGATGAGTTATTTGATCGACTACACGGAGCTTCCATTTTCACCAAATTGGATTTACGTGGAGCTTACAACTTGGTGCATAGCTGCCCCAATGACATCTGGAAAACAGCTTTCAACACTAGAGACAGGCATTACGAATATCTGGTGATGCCCTTTGGCCTCTGTAACGCTCCTGCAGTTTTTCAACGAATGATTAATGAAATCAGAGATTTTTTATATGTCAAGGTTGTGGCATACCTTGATGACATCCTAGTCTTCTCTAAGGATCTGGCTACACACTGCACCGATGCCTGCATGGTTCTTCAACGTCTCCATGAAAACCATCTATTCGCGAAAATGGATAAATGCCTGTTTGAAAAATCCAGTTTGCCCTTCCTTGGGTACATAATCTCACAATGAGGATTCTCTATGGATCCTGGAAAACTGAAAGGAATCCAAAATTGACCTCAGCCCGTGGGTCTAAAAGCTTTACAATGATTCTAGGATTCATGAATTATTACCGCCATTTCATTCCTCATTACTCAACACTGGTCGCATCCTCTTACTGCATTGACCCGTAAGGGCCAAGATACCTGGAACTGGACCCCGGAGGCCATTACAGCCTTTCAGTGCTTAAAAGAGGCCTTTCTAGCTGGATCTAGTCTCCACTATCCAGACCCAAATCGCCCCTTCCAGGTCGAGGTGGATGCCTCTGCTATCAGAGTCGGGGTAATCTTGAGTCAGCGTTCAACCTCTGGATCCCTAGTTCCGTGCTCATTTTTCTCACGCAAATTCTCTTCTGTGGAACAAAGCTACAGCATTGGAGATCGCGAATTGCTTGCTATCAAATTAGCCCTAGAAGAGTGGTGCCCGTGGCTAGAGGGCGCTCAACATAAATTCACCATTTCTAAGGATCACAAGAATCTGAAACATCTAACCATGCCCAGTGCCTTAATGCCCATCAAGCTTTATGGGCCCTGTTTTTTTCTAGGTTCAACTTCGAACTTCGCTATCGTCCAGCTGGGAAAAATCTTTGGGCAGACGCCCTGTCACATTCCTTTGAAACAGAAGATACTCCTGAAGAACCTGGTCACATTATTAACCCAGCTTGTATTTGTTTGTCTGCGACTCACCCAGTTCCAACTGGGAAGACTGTTGTGCCCCGTCGACTCCTTGAAAGGGTCCTCTGGTGGGCACATGACTCTAAGTTCACTGGTCACCCAAGGTGAGCACGAACTCTAGCGTTGCTCCAGCGGTTCTTCTGGTGGCCCACTATGGTCACTGACGCTAAAGCGTATGTCAATTCCTGCAATATCTGCGCTCAACAGAAAACCCCAGTCGGTCAACCATGGAGTTTGCTCCAACTACTTCCAGCTCCCGAAGAACCGTGGACACATCTCTCCATGGATTTCATCGTGGACTTACTGCCATCCAAGGGTCACATGGTCATATGGGTTACCATAGATAGATTCTCTAAAATGGCCCATTTTGTTCCACTACTGGGCCTACCATCTGCTCCCGAATTGGCACGCCTGTTCTTTCTCCATATCTTTCTGCTACACAACTTGCCCAAGGACATTGTCTCCGACAGCTGGCATGCTCTTTGCAATAAATTTGGCATTAACATCAGTTTAACAACAGCATACCATCCACAAGCCAATGGACAAGCTGAGCGAATGAACCGCTCCTTAAAATCATTCCTCTGCGCCTATATAAACAACTGTCAAGGCAACTGGTCTGAACTCCTTCCTTGGGTGGAGTTCTCTCACATCTCCCATATTGCCGCTGCCACAGGGATGTCGCCCTTTTCCATCATTTAAGGGAAGCAACCACCACTACCCATACCATTGTCGGTGCCCTCTCCTGCTGTGCAAGCTACTGCTGATGCCCTCAAGGCACTCTGGAATCAGACGAATATTCGCTTACGCCAAGCCGCATCCCGGGCCAAGAAGTCTGTGGACATCCATCGCCGCTCGGCTCCTGAGTTCCTTCCTGGCCAGAAAGTCTGGTTGAGCACTCGGTATATTCAGCTTAAGATACACCAAACGTGTAAAAATCAACTACCTATTCTTCTGAAAGGAAATTAAACTACCTATCCTTCTGAAATCAAAATCAGGACATACATATATACTGATAAAGATTGTGCTACAGTTTAAATTACAGCGATAATACTTTCCTTTTTTTTGTGCTACATTAGAAAAATGTGATAACATCTTGAAACCGCAGATGATCGAGTAGTCCGGAAGACCTTGTCGATGGACGAGGTACTTCGTCTGGCTTGCTGATGTGGCTTCATAATTAAAATAATTAAATATATTTGAAGAGTTTTTTTGAAAAATTATCAATTCATAGAAATATTTTGAATATAAAATAGTGTGAGAGTGAGTGATAATACAATTAATTGATATTTGCTGTTCCCCTTTTTCATATGATCTAGTCACATTTAGGAACCTATATGCTCTTTTTTCGATTTATCCTTTAAGAGGGTGCTAGGTGATGGTATCATCATTGCTGGGCTGCTAAAGTGAAACTTAACTAGCAACTCCTTGTGAACTCCTGTGATTGCAGGTAGCAGCAGCCCTTCTCTCCTGCCTCAAACAGCTGATACACCGGGGAGAAACAGCACGCAAACCAAAGAACAGCATGCTGTCTCTGCCTCACCCTGCTTCTACGGCAGTCCAGGTAAAATGTATTTCATTTATTTAACCTATCCACACACTACATTACACTTACTTAGGGGCAGGTGCAACTTTGTGTATGTGCATGGCTACCTAGTGGGACATACTGTGAATTTTCAAAACAGACTTATGTGCACAAGTCTGCATTGAGAATGTAGGCTAAAGTTGGCAGATGCAGCTCTATGAGGGCAATTTTCAAAGCCATCTCTACAGGTAAAACCGTATTTTTTAAAATTTCCCTCCCTGTGTGCAGGTAAAGGTACATGGGCTGTGCCACATTTAGTGGAGGTGCTCTCAGGGGCAGGGATAGGGCAGGGATTGGAGCAATGCATTGTACTACTGAGAAAAAGCACCTGCACAAAGAGGAGGAACAATTGCCTGCGAACATTTTCATCTTAGGTATTTGCAAAATGAAAATATCTGCCTACTTTCACTTTGAAAACTGGTGCAAAGTCCATGGACATAAAGTACCTGCAGCCTTGCCCTTTGAGGGCAATTTTCAAAGCTAATATTTATGTGGATAAATAGCAATTTACCTGGGTAAAACTGGCCTTACTCAAAATTTGCCCTCACCCAATCGGCCTGAAAGTACGTGCGGGGTTCCATAGTAGGCACATGTTTTAGCTGGACTGAGGGGAAGTGTTCCTGGAAAGGTAGTTTAGGTGTGCTTAGAAAAATAATACATGTAGATTGTATTTTCACATCTATGTGCAATTTTTGTTTAAGGGGTCCCAAATTTGCCCCTTACTAGAGTGCATTGGTGTCTCGACAACAGACCTTGCATGCAGTGGGAGATGTCAGGATAGAGCAGGAGGGGTAAGTATGGTGCGCCCCAGCAGGAAGTGTCAACAGTTCCACAGAACTCCTGTGCTCTCTTACTTCTTGATCTTTCTTCAAGCCTCCCTCTCAAGAGAGCGGGGGTGTTCTTCAGGAGATAGGTTGTTCTTCAGGGTGTCTCTCTGGCTAACAGTCTTTCCTCCCTGCAAAGGGAGAGGACTGTCTGTCTCCTGGTCTGGGAAGGTGGCTGGGGCCTTTAAGATTAGGGAATTACTGTCCAAGGAGTCCAAGAAGGATTGCAAGGTTCCCTGAAGATCCAATTCAGAGGGATTTGGTCAGAAGGGAAAAGAGAGATTTCCTGAGGTTTGATGGGTTCAAGGTGTAAATCCCTACCCCTCCTCTGTCCATGAAGAGTGCTTCTAGAGTTGGGAAAAGAATGGAGTTTCACTACGGAATGCAGGGAGGGCTGCCAGAGGTCCCATTTCAGAGCTGCTGCCTAAAGGCAAGATTTATTGAGAGGAAGCTTTAGCTTGTTCACGAGTTACAGGGAAAAAGTCGCCAGGGGAAGAGCCAGGAAGGAGGGGTGCCTGACCCAGATTGCTCACCTGCCCAGAGTGTGTGCTCTTTGCTACAGTGAATGTCTGAGTTTATTTTTTGTGCTACCTTACTTTTCTGTACTGATTGTGCACTGATCACTGGTGTACTGTCTGTATGGCGTTTGTTTTCCTGCAAGGCAGTGACCAGGAAATGCTTTTTATTTTAAACGAAAGCTACTGTGTGAAATGTGGGTTTTGACTCTGACTAGACTGTTTGCAGGTTAAAAAATGAACAAACCTGTAAGGCTCTAGAAATACCGATTCTTCTCCCCCTCACCCCTGTGTGGGGGGAATACGCAGTGGCCACTGGCCACACCCCTAATTTTCCATGTGCTCCCTTCACACCTGACTCTTAGAATCCAATCTTCTTGTTATTTTATATGGAGAAACAGAGATGCAGACATATAGGGCGAGGACCAATATCATAATGCTCTATTAGCTTAATTTTATGCAATTTGTGTATTTATATATTTATGGATACACACATATATCTACTTATCCTATTTAATATAATTTACTAGCTTTGTGTGTTGGCTAGTCTGAGCACCAAAAAACATATTTATGGTACATTTTTTGGGGGGAGAGTTGATGATTGATTTTGTTTCCTTAGGGCGTTCCATCCCCAAAATGCACGTTGCTAATTTTAACAGAAGAAGAAATCGTGTGCTCATCAGATGCCATGACGGCAGTTTTCTGTGCATCTTCCAGTGTGTGCATAGGTGCAAAAGGCATTTCAGAATATTTCCCGGTCTCTGCTCTGGGGAATGTATGTGAGAGCAGCATAACAGCGCCTGCAATCGCACCCATCACAAAAGCACAGGCGCAGGGATTTGGTGGCTGGGGTACAGCCTGTTCCCAGTGGCGGGGAGTTCAGAGGAGTGACTTTACCTATGCACATGTTTATTTATTCAATTATTTCAAATTTGATAGAATCTCATCCTATGCTGATCACAAGTAAAACATTCAACAATATTTTCACAACACATGATAAATCCTGCACAGAGAAACAGAGAAACACGTTGGCAGAAAAAGACTGTATGGTCTATCTAGTCTGCTCATCCACACCAACTAATTCAGCTTTACAATCCCTACCACTCCATCAGAGATCTTCTGTGTTTATCCTTATGCTTTATTGAATTCAGATACTGTTCTCATCTCCACCGCCTCCATGGGGAGGCTATTCCATCATCCACTACCCTCTCTGTAAAGAAATATTTCCTTAGATTATATCTGACTCTCCCTCATTCTCAACCCTGGACCTCTTGTTCTAAGAACCTCCTTTTCGTTGAAAGAGGCTCGCCTACTGTGCAAGGAAACCTTTGAGATATTTGAATGTCTCTACCATATCTCCCCTATATATGTGTTTAGGTCTTTACGTCTATCCCCACATACTTTAGAATGAAGACCAGTGACCATTTTAGTAGTCACTCTCTGGACCAACTCCATCCTGTTTATATCCTTTTGAAGGTGCGGTTTCCAGAATTGTATTCTAAATGAGGTCTCATTAATATGTACATCTACAGCAGGAATATCACCTCCCTTTTTCTGCTGACCATTCCTCTTCCTATGCATCCAAACATCTTTCTGGCTTTTGCTGTTGTCTTATCTACTACTTTATGATCATCAGATACAATCACCCCCAGATCCCAATTTTCTTTCATGCTTAGAATTTCATGCCCTATAAATGTACTTTTTTATTGGATTTTTACAGCCTAAATGCATAACTCTGCATTTTTTTAGCATTAGATCTTAGCTGTCAAAGCCTAGACTATAGAAATTGTTACATAGCCTTGTATATAACTCAACTTTAACGAGTGTTGCATACAGGGATTTATAGCCTTGTATATAATCTTGTATTTAACAAATGTTTCGCCAAACCCCTGTACATTACTCCTCCCCTTTGTCACTTTTGTACACCTTTCCCCGCCCCCTCCTATGTCCCTCCTAGTTGAATCCCTCCCTTCTAATTTACCTAATTTTTTGCACTGTTATTGCGTTACCATTGTTAATCTGTTCCTTGTAAAGGCAATGCCTATATTCACATTGATTTTAAGTTACATGTAAACCGACACGATGTGCAAACGGTTGTCGGTATATAAAACCGTTTAAATAAATAAATAAATAAATAAATAAATACTATTCCTTATTCTTCACTAGATTTTTCCTCATGTTTTCCACACTTTCCTAGCTATCTGTCCTGCTGCAGATTTTGATGTCGTTGGCAAAAAGACAAATCTTTCTAGAGAATTCTTCTGCAATGTTAATCATGAAAATGTTGAAAAGAACTGGTCCAAGGACCACTCTCTGTGGCACATTGCTAGCAAAGCCCTCCTCTTCAGAGAGAACTCCATTTACCACTACTCTTTGTCACCTCCCACTCAACCAGTTTCTAACCCATTCAATCACTTTAGCACCATACCAAGGGCAAGCAATTAATTTATATCTCACCCCTAGTCCATCCCTCAGCTTTTGCTAGATCCCTCCTCAAGTTTTCCACACCTCCCTGGCTGTTTACCCTGTTGCAGATGTTGATATCGTCGACAAAACGATAAACCTTTCCTGTCAAACCTTCCACAATGTCACTCACAAAAATGTTGAAAAGATTCAATTCAAGGACCAATCACCCTCAATATAAATATAAATTCAGTATAGCTGGAAAATATTAAACCAAGCAATAGGCACTCAATACAGAACACTTAATCTAATGCTTGGCTAAAGTAAAAGCTTTGACCTGTTTACGAAAATCTTTAGCATCAACAGTTTCCTTAACAAACAAAGAGTTCCAAAGAGTAGGTCCAACTGTAGAGAAAGCTTGTTTGCGAGTTTCCTGAAGACATACTAACTAAAAGGAAGGTACTTCAAGAGGAGATCGGTGGCAGAATGACTTTTTTCCCTATCATTTTTGATGGGCCCTTACACTAGTGTATATGTATCTATTTAGCTATAAATAATTGGTGTAAATATGAAGAGGAAAATAAAGAGGGAGATATTTATAGACCATCCTGATTTCACGTAGTGTGCTCACTGTAACGTCTGCACAGTTTATAGTATACTGTCTTCCTTTGGACAGTGCAGGCAGGTAGTAATAGCAGTGGAATCATGCAGGCAGCATTGCTGATAGAGGTGTCAGTACCCAGCAACTATTCTGTGGATCATATGGAGAAAAGTAAGACTTAAGTAGCAAGAGATGCAATCAGAGACCAGAAAGATACAGAAACAGTCCTAATTATATTGTGTGCCACTGGCCTGATTAAGAAGAATATCCAAAAGCACTTTGATATGTTGTCTATAAAAATTACAGGCTATGAACTCCAGGAGGAGGCCCTGTTTGGCACACTGCAAGTACTAAGAAATGCATTAGCAATAAATTTGAGAGATTGCGATCATGTCCGTCATACCGTGGCTTACGAATGAGGTTCATTCGTGTCGAGGTATGTGCAAAACAAACCCATTTGGAGAAATTGGCCCGTAAGAAAGCATTTCCGGATAAGGCGAGCAAAGTCATGCATAACAGATTAAAAAAACATGAAAAAGGGAGCAGAATATTGATGTAACAGCCTTTCCTTTTAAACATTGCTAATTGTTTTGTACCTAACCAGCTTTCACTAAATCCAATCTCTGTCAATCCATCATTACTTGCGACTATTGTTCTGTGCACACACACAGTGCAGTGTATAATTTCCCTTTAGCACTGTCAGCATTTTCATTTATTTGAGCCAAGGCTGACGTTTTATAATAAATGACACAGCATTTGCATTCAAATGACTTGTTGACTCCCCATCTCCTTGTATTCCTGCTATGAAAATTATAAAGATGAAGTACAGATCAAATCCTTTGCTATTCCTGCCTTTTATGACGAGGAAAGGAACCATTCTTTTATCCACTTCTTATTCTGATATTCTGCTGTTTGCCTTTGATTTTCCCAGATTTGTTTTTTTGCAGGCGCTCTGCTCTGTTTGCTTTGAATTCTGATCTCTAGAAATGTTAGCTCTTTCAGCTCACTGACGAATCCAGGCCACAACTGAAAATCTATGTAGCTGCTCCCCCATTTCGGTGCTTTATCCTAGACTAGAATGCTACGGGTCCAGGTTCAAGACCAGATAGGGAGGATGACTTCTCGTCCATGGCCCCTTGTGCTGTCTACTAGGGGTGTGCATTCGTTTTGAACGCATATGTAAAACGCAACTTATTTTTTTTTAAACTTAAAAAAGTGATGATGCGCAACGCATCGCGATTTTCAACTTATTCAACATAGCTATGTTGAATACGTTGAACCTAAATAAACAATTAAACCCCCCACCCTCCTGACCCCCCCAAGCTGTCCAAAAGTTCCGGTTGGGTCCAACGGGGGTCCCGGAGCGGAGGCGCGGAGAAGCACATGACGTACGCGCCACTCCGACGTGACGCCGACGTCACGTGCTCCTCGCAAAGGAATACAGGGATGGCTTCCTGACTCCCCGCTGGACCACCAGGGAGTTTTGGTAAGTCTTGGGGGGGGGGATTAAGGAGGGTGAGGGGTGTAAATTTTTATTTAGGGAACCGGTGAACATATGGACAGACCCTCAACTTATGGAATTCTCCATATGTCCATATTGACCGAAATCGACCCTCACCTTCAACTTATCGACTTATCAACATAAACTTTTTGTCTGCACATCCCTACTGTCTACCACTATCTCCATGAGAACTTCACACGGAGGCGAATGCAATATCATGTGCGTAAAAACATGCATCCAAACTGGGTGCACATTTTTTCAACGCGCACACATGCACCTCTCCTGGATGCGCGAGGGAATATGTTAATGAGCTGCCTCACTAAAAGGGATGCGCTAGGTAGAACTTGTGCATTCCCAGCACTCAAGCATCGGGCACCCAGGAGATGTAGTTGCGCGCCCATAGCAGCACTGGGCACCCAGCTGCTGACCTAGCCAGATCTCTCTCCCCACCTCCAGCAGGGCTATTCCCAACTGATCCTTTTCACTGAAACATCACCAATCCTCTTTCAGGACAGCATCCTGAAAGGGGATTGGACCTTTCATTGACATATGATAGTGAATGGCCCAATCGGCACTGTTATGGAGTGAATACATTGATTTTTAAGTGTCAGCATCTTCCTTCTGTGAGTCACCAGAGCCACTAAGCACCACCCATGCCAGGCCAGCTGGAGAGTAGCACTCACCTCCTCGTTTAAGCAGCAGGGCGGCCACTGAGCTGTCCACCCCGCCAGATACCAGGCCCAGACATTTTTTTCCCAAGACTTTTTAGTTTTGCATAGTCTGCTTTCTGTGGTTCCACCTACTTAGTAATGCGATGATACTACTAGGAGGAACCACAGAAAGAGGGATTTTTGTTTTAGTGGTTGAGCCCTTGAGTGCAGCATGCCTTAATGCCAGTTCTGGGCTGGCATAAATCTTGCCGCATTATAATGGGCGTGTTGGTTGTGCGGTAATTTTTGGAATCGCAGGGTAATAGTTAATAGCCTCATGCAATTTACATGTGATGAGTGCTATTAGCTATGTGCTAGTTTGGACGTGTTTTGGACGAGCTAATCCCCATATTGAATTGTGAATTATTTTAGCGCAGCCAAAATGCGCGTCCAATCACGTAATAAGCAGTACGGTATCTCGAGCGCATGGCGTTGCATCAGACAGATTCTATATTAAAATAGTTCCAGGAGATTCCAGATAGAGAAAAATAAAAGCAGAGAAGCCAAAATCAATACAGCCAGGAGAAACCAAGAATCACACAAGGGTCCATCCATTCTCCTGAAAGTCCACACGGGTAAAACTCTATGAAAACTCTGGAGTCTGTAGTTGGTGTTCAAATAAAAGATAGCCTTTACTGTAACTTAAAGAAGAAGATCCAGATCATGATGACAAAAATAAGAATCAACATACATCCATTGATTAATAAAAAGCAAATGGTTTATCTGTCCATCCTTAGGCTGTTCACTTCCCTTCTTGCTCTTTTACCTTCATCCTGATTGAAAATATACTCACCAGTGAGAGTAGGTTAACTAGTGTAGTTCCAGTTCTGGCATAAACTGGGCTGGAAGAAAAAATAACTCCAAGCAAAATATCAAAAGGTGGGTTCCAACAACTCAAAATCTTCAACTGTAAATCAACTATCAAAAATACAAGTCTCTTGAATTAGTAGCTTAAAAGTCTACATCATTCTCTTCACCAAATCTATTAATTGGTCAAATGGGTCAAAATATCTGATTCCGGTCCTTTGGGTTTGTTGCGTGCCGCCCGCAGCAGGCCCGCGTCCGGGCCCACTTACCCCTGGCTTCCAGCTCCTGCTCCTGGTTCGACCTCTCTTGTGGCAGTAGGCAGCTGGCTGCGCACCCGAGCTTCCTCTGTTGTTCCCGGCTCCTCCGTGGAGTTCTCGGTTCCTCGGTGGGCCTCCCCGCATGGTCCACAGGGAGACACTGCCATTCAGCACCATGCTGCCCATTAGGCCCACACATGCGCCTTTCCGGATTTTAAAGGGGCCGGGGCACATGGGGACGGGTGTACGACGAGAGTTCCAGATAACATGAGTTGAACAGGAAGTCGGAGCCGGTAGACCCACATAATCTTCACCACTGGAGACCCGAGATCCTCCCGGGAGGAGCCCTTGGGGATCCGAGCTGCTTGGACTTAGGTAGGGTCTGCGGAAGGCAGGAGTCCGAAGAGAAGTCCGAGGCTAGGCAGGTGAAAATGAAAAGGCTCAGGATTGCATGGCTAGAAGAGAAAAGTCTTTATGGTTTGGTACAAGGATGTGCATCTTGGGAAATCCATGAATATTTCAGGCACATACAACGTGGTGAAGTCATTCTCAGATTTGATGGTCAGCAGGTGTCGCTATAATGTTTATGCAAGGGACTGTTTGCTGAAGATGATTGCTCTGATGACTTTGGAGATGAAGTTCCTTAGAACTGGGTAAAGGAGCCGCTTACGATGGATGGAGCTTCAAGATACAGGCTCGAAGACAGCGGAGAATTCCATGGGTATACCATGAATCTCCACAAATGGATAGTCGAATGCAGGCAATGGGAATGTCCTTGCAGATGTAAGTCACTGGTGGAAGACACCATCGTTGGAGAATACTCAATGACTTCGTTGAGCTGTACGGAAGCCTTCCTGGGGTGCAGGATAGCTCGTGATGGGGATTCTGGGAGGATCCACTTGCATGAAGTGGAGGTTGGATCAAACTGTGGATTCAAGGGGATTCGCAGGAAGGTAATATCTGCAAAGAACCAACAAGTAGTCCATAACTGGGGTCTCACTTGCGGATATGAAGAGAGACTTCTAGTTGAAAATGACTCCTATGGCAAGCACTAGGACAATGCAAGCAGGAGTGGAATCAGAAACGAGGAGACGAGGAAGAGTCTAGGGAGCAGGTGCCTGAAATATTCATGCCCCAGGATGACCTGCTGGTCGTAAGAACCCTAGACACGAGATGTGGAGAGAAGCTTCAGGCTGAGAAGACTCCAGAGCCAGCACTAGGCCAGTGCAAGCAAGGGATGAATTGACAGAGATGAAATGAAGATCGGTCAAGGGTACAGATGCCTCCTGCTGATTGGAAAAAGCCACGACCTGGAGTGGTGTAGGATATACTTCGAAGACACGTATTCCCTGATGCTTGACGTTTTTCGATGTTGAGGGTGCTGGTTTGTTGGATGTGGAACCTGGGTGCAGGCAGCTCCTGCAGGTCGTATGAAACCCAGAAAGCGGGACTACATCGTAGTGGGAAGAACGGAGATGAACACTGGAACAGTGGCAGGCATCTCCTGCCAGTCGAAGAGTTCCAGGACAAGTGAACGCAAAGATGGTCTGGATGCAGGCGCCTCCTGCAGGTCATGGGAACCACACAGCTGTAGCAGAGAGACAGCAACAAAAGCAACAAGGAAAAAAAAATTGACTACAGCAAGGCATTAAATGTCCAGGCAGCTAGGAACAAAACTTCTGGGCAAAAATCAATTTGAAAAAGTCCAGAAGCTGAATTAAAACTTTCCAGGCAAAAATCAAGGCCAAACAAAAAGGTACAAAAAACTGGAGCCCGTCGGGCACAGCTCACCCAGCTCATGGCCTTCGGATACTGTTATGAGCTCAGCCTTCGGCTACTGTTACGAACCGAGAGCTTGGAGACCTTCGGTTACTGTTATGAGCATGGAGGTGTGGTCGTTTCTGAAACAGGAGATGTGAACCCTTGGACCACAGCACGACCCAGGGAGGAGCCCCAAGATACACCACTGGAGGTGAGCTGGTGCGAGTACGGGTAACAAGGAGCAAGACAAGACTGAAGCGAAGATAGGAGATGAAAGGTCTGACCCTCTACCGGACCTGCATGCCCCAGGATGACCATCAACGCAATGATGATTAATGAACAGTCCTCCGACCATTCCAAGCCCTTTCAGACCTGCCGCTGGGTAACGGCAAAAGGCGGCAGGCCGGACAAAGGACGATGACAGACGGAGTCCTTGGAACATGGAAGACTTTGGATGAAGACTCAGGTGAGGACACTGTAGACGTAGGCTCATGGCATAGGATCAAAGCACTGGGTCGAGACTGCGACGCAGCGTGCCCTACACAGTTCACCCGTGGGACTAGTCGTGGACCACAATGGACTCAAAGCAGACTCTAGGAGAGATAATAGAGGCTGAAGCTGGAATATGGCAAAGATACTGAAGAGGCCTGCACCGGGGCGCGCCCTACACAGTCCACCCACGGGACTGGTCGCGGACCACACTGGAGTTGAGCAGGTTCAAACAGAGTCTTTGGTATGGGCGGGCGCAAATACAAGGAGCTCCGAAGACCGGGACAAGATACAAGCTCAGGATTCAGGATTCAGGATTCTCAAGGATTCAAAGACAACTCAGGATTCAAGACTTAGGACTCAAGCAGAAGTCTTCTGAAGGCTTGCACTGCGCAGGATAATATGGCCTTATACCGTGAGGAGCCCTACACAGCCCGCCCATGGGCTGGTCATGGACCATGACAATGGCATGCCAGGAAAGTGGACATCAAGGAACCAAGGCATGGAGGCAGAGGTGAAGGCAAAGCATCAGGAAGGAACAGCGGACTTCAGGAACATGGAGACATCTGGACATATGGACAAAGGGCATCAGGAACCTGAAGACATCTGGAGTCATGGACAAAGGGCATCAGGAACGTGAAGACATCTGGAAGCACGGACGAAGGACATCAGGAACAAGAAGATAACTGGAGACCTGGACGAAGGACATCAGGAACATGAAGACGAAGCCGTCAAAGCAGGAGAAGACCACAGAGGACCTGGACCAGTCATGAAGCACAGACAACTGTGGAACCCAATCCGAAGGCCCGGAGTGACTGAAGAGAAACTCCTTTTATAGGGCTGAAGCAGGAAGCTGTCATCAGGTGGGGCCCGGGGCATATCCGGCCACGGGCCCTTTAAATGTAGTGAAGAGGCATGCGCTGGTGCCTAGAGCAGGAAACAGGAAGAGGAAGAGGAAGCACCTTGGACAGTGGCGCCCAGCTGCATGGAGGAGACAGGTCAGGCAGGCCTCGGGGCGGCCTCCAGGCCGCGAGAATGAAGCAAGGACGCGCAGGCTGGCTGCAGGCACAGGCAGGGACAGCTTTCCTGCTGGTCGAAGACCCTGGCAGTGGCAAGGGCGGCTCCCTGCCATCTAAGGACCCCAGGAAGGAGCATCGGGGAGCCAGAGTGGCATCGGCCGCGTGGGAAGGTTCCTGACTGCTTAGCCCTGCTGAGCAGGGCCAAGGACGTCTGCGGTGGAGCTTGGAGGCAGAGGCAGGCTTGCCGCAAAGAAAAAGACGGGTGCGTCTGTCTTCGCTGCCTCTGGTGGTCCGTCCAGCTTCTGCTCCGCTCCTGGTCTTCTTCCGCTCCGCCTTTCTCCTAAGTCCCAGCGGTCCGGGTCCCTACAGGCTCCTCCTGGGGGGACCGCGGACTTCCAGGGCGCCCCGATACGGTTATAAGAACATAAGAACATAAGAACATAAGAAAATGCCATACTGGGTCAGACCAAGGGTCCATCAAGCCCAGCATCCTGTTTCCAACAGTGGCCAATCCAGGCCATAAGAACCTGGCAAGTACCCAAAAACTAAGTCTATTCCATGTTACCATTGCTAATGGCAGTGGCTATTCTCTAAGTGAACTTAATAGCAGGTAATGGACTTCTCCTCCAAGAACTTATCCAATCCTTTTTTAAACACAGCTATACTAACTGCACGAACCACATTCTCTGGCAACAAATTCCAGAGTTTAATTGTGCGTTGAGTAAAAAAGAACTTTCTCCGATTAGTTTTTAAATGTGCCCCATGCTAACTTCATGGAGTGCCCCCTAGTCTTTCTACTATCCGAAAGAGTAAATAACCGATTCACATCTACCCATTCTAGACCTCTCATGATTTTAAACACCTCTATCATATCCCCCCTCAGTCGTCTCTTCTCCAAGCTGAAAAGTCCTAACCTCTTTAGTCTTTCCTCATAGGGGAGTTGTTCCATTCCCCTTATCATTTTGGTAGCCCTTCTCTGTACCTTCTCCATCGCAATTATATCTTTTTTGAGATGCGGCGACCAGAATTGTACACAGTATTCAAGGTGCGGTCTCACCATGGAGCGATACAGAGGCATTATGACATTTTCCGTTTTATTCATCATTCCTTTTCTAATAATTCCCAACATTCTGTTTGCTTTTTTGACTGCCGCAGCACACTGCACCGACGATTTCAATGTGTTATCCACTATGACACCTAGATCTCTTTCTTGGGTTGTAGCACCTAATATGGAACCCAACATTGTGTAATTATAGCATGGGTTATTTTTCCCTATATGCATCACCTTGCACTTATCCACATTAAATTTCATCTTCCATTTGGATGCCCAATTTTCCAGTCTCACAAGGTCTTCCTGCAATTTATCACAATCTGCTTGTGATTTAACTACTCTGAACAATTTTGTGTCATCTGCAAATTTGATTATCTCACTCGTCGTATTTCTTTCCAGATCATTTATAAATATATTGAACAGTAAGGATCCCAATACAGATCCCTGAGGCACTCCACTGTCCACTCCCTTCCACTGAGAAAATTGCCCATTTAATCCTACTCTCTGTTTCCTGTCTTTTAGCCAGTTTGCAATCCACGAAAGGACATCGCCACCTATCCCATGACTTTTTACTTTTCCTAGAAGCCTCTCATGAGGAACTTTGTCAAACGCCTTCTGAAAATCCAAGTATACTATATCTACCGGTTCACCTTTATCCACATGTTTATTAACTCCTTCAAAAAAGTGAAGCAGATTTGTGAGGCAAGACTTGCCCTGGGTAAAGCCATGCTGACTTTGTTCCATTAAACCATGTCTTTCTATATGTTCTGTGATTTTGATGTTTAGAACACTTTCCACTATTTTTCCTGGCACTGAAGTCAGGCTAACCGGTCTGTAGTTTCCCGGATCGCCCCTGGAGCCCTTTTTAAATATTGGGGTTACATTTGCTATCCTCCAGTCTTCAGGTACAACGGATGATTTTAATGATGTTACACATTTTTACTAATAGGTCTGAAATTTCATTTTTTAGTTCCTTCAGAACTCTGGGGTGTATACCATCCGGTCCAGGTGATTTACTACTCTTCAGTTTGTCAATCAGGCCTACCACATCTTCTAGGTTCACCGTGATTTGATTCAGTCCATCTGAATCATTACTCATGAAAACCTTCTCCATTACGGGTACCTCCCCAACATCCTCTTCAGTAAACACCGAAGCAAAGAAATCATTTAATCTTTCCGCGATGGCCTTATCTTCTCTAAGTGCCCCTTTAACCCTCTCGATCATCTAACAGTCCAACTGACTCCCTCACAGGCTTTCTGCTTCGGATATATTTAAAAAAGTTTTTACTGTGAGTTTTTGCCTCTACAGCCAACTTCTTTTCAAATTCTCTCTTAGCCTGTCTTATCAATGTCTTACATTTAACTTGCCAATGTTTATGCTTTATCCTATTTTCTTCTGTTGGATCCTTCTTCCAATTTTTGAATGAAGATCTTTTGGCTAAAATAGCTTCTTTCACCTCCCTTTTTAACCATGCCGGTAATCGTTTTGCCTTCTTTCCACCTTTCTTAATGTGTGGAATACATCTGGACTGTGCTTCTAGAATGGTATTTTTTAACAATGACCACGCCTCTTGGACATTTTTTACTTTTGTAGCTGCTCCTTTCAGTTTTTTTCTAACAATTTTTCTCATTTTATCAAAGTTTCCCTTTTGAAAGTTTAGCACGAGAGCCTTGGATTTGCACACTGCTCCTAAATCTATTTGTTACCCGGCTAAAATTAAATGTACTACAACCCCCCCACCCTCCTGACCCCCCAAAGACTTACCAAAACTCCCTGGTGGTCCAGCGGGGGGTCCGGGAACCATACCCTGCACTCAATACACCCTCGGTACCAGTATCAAAATGGCGCCGATAGCCTTTGACCTACTATGTCACAGGGGCTACCAGTGCCATTGGTCAGCCCCTGTCACATGGTGACAGGGGCTGACCAATGGCACCGGTAGCCCCTGTGACATAGTAAGGGCAAGGCTATCGGCGCCATTTTGATTCCTGACACCCGACTGCATTAGTGCAGGATATCACTCCCGGACCCCCGCTGGTCCCCCAGGGACTTTTGGCCAGCTTGGGGGGGCCTTCTGACCCCCACAAGACTTGCCAAAAGTCCAGCGGGGGTCCGGGAGCAACCTCCTGCACTCGGGCCATATTGCCAGTATTCAAAATGGTGTCGGCGCTACCTTTGCCCTCACTATGTCACAGGAGCCTGACTTCAGTGCTGGGAAAAATAGTGGAAACTATTCTCAAGATCAAAATCGTAGAGCATATAGAAAGACATGGTTTAATGGAACACAGTAAACATGGATTTACCCAATGGAAGTCTTGCCTAACAAATCTGCTTCATTTTTTGAAGGGGTTAATAAACATGTGGATAAAGGTGAACCGGTAGATGTAGTTTATTTGGATTTTCAGAAGGTGTTTGACAAAGTCCCTCATGAGAGGCTTCTAAGAAAACTAAAAAGTCATGGAAGAGGATTTGCGGATCCAAGATGGTGGCACTTTAAGAGTCGGAGCTGAGTGGCGTCCTGCTTTCCTCTGAAAAATGTTTGCTAAATTTTAGAAATGCCACCTAAAAGGAAGGGGAAGGTCAGGGTTTATCCCTCGACACCCCTTCCGATATCTATTTTGCAGCAGGAGATCACACGGTTCCTTACCTCCTCAACCATTGATCCAGGAGTCGAGGAGCCCTTGGATTGGGGAACTGGGAGAGAGCTTTCCGTTCCGGAGACTACCCTGAGCCCAGAGCAGAGAGCAGCCCTGACGCATGGAACAGGGTTGGTGTTTCAACCCGACGCACTGGATGTGGGGACCTCTTCTGAGTTACAGGCAGAGACACCAGCGCTGACCGCAGCCCTACGGGCAACATTAACAAGCTCGGTCATCCCGGATGAAACGAGATCCAGCATGGGAACTACAGAACTTGGGCAGGGAGAAGGAGCAGTTGGCGTAAGTCCTGCGAGTTTAAGCCTGCCAATACCGCAAGAGCTTACCCCATCATTTAAGCCCCTGAAAATCCCAGACCGCCCTGAAATTGTGACTATGACTGCGCTATGGGACTTGATGGTGGGAGTAGTGTCAGCTGTAAACCATTTAAGCGAGAAAGTGGAGATATTGGCTTCTCAAAGCTCCCAAAATTCAACTGAATTTCAAAAGAAACTTGATCAAGTTTCAAGGAAGATTGTGACACTGGAGGAGAAGGAACAAGAACATTTAAAATTTAAAGCAGCAGTGGTTAAGGACAACCAATTTATTGCTAGAAGAGTTGAAACTTTAGAAAATGCTTCTAGACATTTAAACATAAGGATCCTAAATTTTCCTCGGATATTGGGTGAAAACCCATATATTTCCTTTAAAAGATTTCTGACAGAGGTCCTGTGTTTTGATGAAGGAAATGTACCTGCAGTTAACAAATGTTTTTTTTCTGCCTAACACAATCTCTGTTTTCCCTTTTCCACTGAGAAAATTGACCATTTAATCCTACTCTCTGTTTCTTATCTTTTAACCAGTTTGTAATCCACGAAAGGACATCGCCTCCTATCCCATGACTTTTTTTTTAATTCTTTATTTATCAATTTTTAATTTACAAAACCTTCAATTTTGCAAATATAGAAACTCAGAAAGGATGAAATAAAAAAACAGAAGAAAAAAGAAAAACATAACACTTATATGTGCATTTAGATATAAAACATAATTCAAATACATCCATCCTTCTTAAACTATAAATCAATATATTAATAGCCTTAGCTAAGTATAGGATCCAAAAATTATTGAGAGTAATTAACAGGAAACTTTTCATATCAGTAAAAACAAGCACATAACAACCATTACTTTACATAGTTATGGACGATGATGTAATAGGGGTTTTCAATAAGAGAAAACTTTTCAATTGCTCGGGAGTGAAGAAAATATTGACTTCAGCTCCTTTCTTTATGAAACACTTGCAAGGAAATTTAAATTTAAAGGTATAACCCAATGTAGTAACCTGTTGGCGTAGGGTTAAAAATTCCCTACGCCTTTCCTGGGTGATCGGGGACAAGTCAGGAAAAATGTTAACATTTTCATGAAGGAAAACAGTTGGAAACTTATTGAAATACTTTTTCATAACAGACTGAACATCCATAAGTGATATCAGTGATACCAATAGAGTAGCTCTATCTAGCACTTCTATTGCAGAGTCTTCTAAAATTTGAGTTAAGTTTTCCTGGATATTAGCTCTATCTATCTGATAGAGCTCTATCTATCTGATAGATATCATAAGTGATATCAGTGATACCAATAGAGTAGCTCTATCTAGCACTTCTATTGCAGAGTCTTCTAAAATTTGAGTTAAGTTTTCCTGGATATTAGCTCTATCTATCTGATAGAGCTCTATCTATCTGATAGAGCTAATATCCAGGAAAACTTAACTCAAATTTTAGAAGACTCTGCAATAGAAGTGCTAGATAGAGCTACTCTATTGGTATCACTGATATCACTTATGGATGTTCAGTCTGTTATGAAAAAGTATTTCAATAAGTTTCCAACTGTTTTCCTTCATGAAAATGTTAACATTTTTCCTGACTTGTCCCCGATCACCCAGGAAAGGCGTAGGGAATTTTTAACCCTACGCCAACAGGTTACTACATTGGGTTATACCTTTAAATTTAAATTTCCTTGCAAGTGTTTCGTAAAGAAAGGAGCTGAAGTCAATATTTTCTTCACTCCCGAGCAATTGAAAAGTTTTCTCTTATTGAAAACCCCTATTACATCATCGTCCATAACTATGTAAAGTAATGGTTGTTATGTGCTTGTTTTTACTGATATGAAAAGTTTCCTGTTAATTACTCTCAATAATTTTTGGATCCTATACTTAGCTAAGGCTATTAATATATTGATTTATAGTTTAAGAAGGATGGATGTATTTGAATTATGTTTTATATCTAAATGCACATATAAGTGTTATGTTTTTCTTTTTTCTTCTGTTTTTTTATTTCATCCTTTCTGAGTTTCTATATTTGCAAAATTGAAGGTTTTGTAAATTAAAAATTGATAAATAAAGAATTAAAAAAAAAAGTCATGGGATAGGAGGCGATGTCCTTTCGTGGATTACAAACTGGTTAAAAGATAAGAAACAGAGAGTAGGATTAAATGGTCAATTTTCTCAGTGGAAAAGGGAAAACAGTGGAGTGCCTCAGGGATCTGTACTTGGACCGGTGCTTTTCAATATATTTATAAATGATCTGGAAAGGAATATGATGAGTGAGGTAATCAAATTTGTGGATGATACAAAATTATTCAGAGTAGTTAAATCACAAGTGGGTTGTGATACATTACATGAGGACCTTGCAAGACTGGAAGATTGGGCATCCAAATGGCAGATGAAATTTAATGTGGACAAGGGCAAGGGATTGCTGTAGTTACACAATGTTAGGTTCCATATTAGGAGCTACCACCCAAGAAAAAGATCTAGGCATCATAGTGGATAATACTTTGAAATCGTCGGCTCAGTGTGCTGCAGCAGTCAAAAAAGCAAACAGAATGTTAGGAATTATTAGGAAGGGAATGGTTAATAGAACGGAAAAGATATAGTTGCGATGGAGAAGGTACAGAGAAGGGTAACCAAAATGATAAAGGGGATGGAACAGCTCCCCTATGAGGCAAGGCTGAAGAGGTTAGGGCTGTTCAGCTTGGAGAAGAGACGGCTGAGGGGGGATATGACAGAGGTCTTTAAGATCATGAGAGGTCTTGAACGAATAGATTTGAATCGGTTATTTACACTTTCGGATAATAGAAGGACTAGAGGGCATTCCATGAAGTTAGCAAGTAGCACATTTAAGACTAATCAGAGAAAATTCTTTTTCACTTAATGCACAATTAAGCTGGAATTTGTTGCCAGAGGATGTGTTTAGTGCAGTTAGTGTAGCTGGGTTCAAAAAAAGGTTTGGATAAGTTCTTGGAGGAGAAGTCCATTAACTGCTATTAATCAAGTTTACTTAGGGAATAGCCACTGCTGTTAATTGCATCAGTATTCACTGATCACTAACCAACCTCTTTCCCTTGTTTACTCAATTCACAAACTTAGCTTTTTCAAGGGAAACCTTGTCTGGTGGTTTTTGTACGGATTTGCAGTTATCCCTTTCTTCGCCTCTGTCTATTATTCTTTTATTTTTAAAGATGTATCTGAAGATATTCACTTTTTAAAATATATTTTTCTTTTCTTTTTTATTCACAGAAGGCGTCGCTCATTTGACACACTGCACATCGAAGAGTGACTTTGACACTGTGAACCCGGCATCGGACACAGTAGAAAATTCTCCCGCAGTCCCTGAAGCAGGCACATAGTGGCGAAACATGGCCAATGTCGGACGGGCAGCACCGCACCCATGAACATCAATAAAGGTGGCGACCTTGATAAGTACAAAATAAAAATTTGATTGGGTCGGTTAAGCAGCCGGGGAGAAGGGATTTTAAGAATAAAAAAGAAAAGAAAAATATATTAAAAAAAGTGAATATCTTCAGATACATCTTTAAAAATAATAAAAGAATAATAGACGGAGGCGAAGAAAAGGATAACTGCAAATCGGTTATCCTTACAAGAAACCTCCGTACAAAAATGACCAGACAAGGTTTCCCTTGAAAAAGCTAAGTTGGTGAATTAATTGCATCAGTAGCATGGGATCTTCTTGGTGTTTGGGTAATTGCCAGGTTCTTGTGGCCTGGTTTGGCCTCTGTTGGAAACAGGATGCTGGGCTTGATGGACCCTTGATCTGACCCAGCATGGCAATTTCTTATGTTCTTATGTACATCCAGAACTCGTCTCTAGCAAGTCCTGATGTTACATTTACCCAGTCAATATTGGGGTAATTGAAATCTAAACACCACACGGGCTGGATCTGCACTCTTAGATTTTACATCAATTGAATGATAGATCATTTTACCTTCCTTTATCTACTGATCCCACACCAGTGATTCAGGCTGAGATAAAATCCTTGGTACAGGAAGCATTAGATCTTAAATTTATTACTACTCGGGAAGCTCAATTTTTACAATGTGAGTTTCCTGTCACACCGGCATTTTATATCCTCCCGAAGGTCCATAAATCGCTCAAAAAGCCACCGGGGCGACCAATCGTGTCGGGGATAGGCTCCCTTCTAGAGCCCCTCTCAAAATTTATTGATTATTTTTTGAGACCCTTTGTTCCGAAAATTAAGTCCTATGTGCGGGACTCATCACATTTGATTTCATTGTTGGTACAGTTATCTACACCAGAGGACAATGTATATCTAGTTACTTTGGACATTGTTTCATTATATTCAAACATCCCTCAGACAGAAGCTCTAGATGTAATTCAAGATATTTTAGACTTACGATCTTACCCTATCCGGACTCCTACAACATTTCTGATGGAACTGGCACGGTTAGCATTAACAAAATTTTTTTTCATTTTTGAGTCACAATTTTATCAACAAATCAAAGGCACGGCGATGGGTGCCACAATGGCCCCAAGCCTAGCCTGTTTGTATGTTGCTAAGTTTGAGGAACAGTTTATTTACTCATCTTCATGGTCACAGTTTTTTACAACTTGGTTGAGGTATATTGATGATATTTTTTTAATTTGGTCAGGAACAGACATCCAATTTTTCGTTTTCTTAGATTGGCTTAATAGTTGTAACAGTCACCTTCAGTTTAATTTTGATATACAGGCTCATACTATTCCGTTTCTAGACATCTTGATTTCTGTTTCGAATAATGGTTTTGAGACGACCATTTTTCGTAAACAGACTGACAAGAATACACTTTTACAGTATAAAAGTTGTCATCCACGTTTCCTCAAACAAAATATTCCCACAGGACAATTCCTAAGGTTACGATGGCTATGCTCTTCAAAAGAGGAATACATGTCTCAAGCTAAGCAGATGCTGCTTCGGTTTACCCAGCGGGGATACCCGTACAGGATTTTGAAACGTGCCTATAAACGGGCTCTCTGTGTTAATAGAGAACTTTTATTTTTACCAAAAAATTTATCTGAAGACAATTCTATTAATTGTATTCTACCATTTTCAGTGCAGAGCAAAAATATTTCAGACCTCATCCGTAAACACTGGTTAGCACTATCGTTAGATCGCTTTTTTCAAGCTACCCTTCGATTCACTTATCGAAGAGGTAAAATTTTGAAGGATATGCTGGTCCATACAATACAGCATCCTGTGACTTCTGAAAATATTTGTGGCCACAAACCGTGAGGTCACTGTACAGTATGTCCGTTGACGATGATTATATCTGAGTTTATTCATCCTGTAACATCCAAGGTTTTCTTCCTCCGGGGTACATCTAACTGTACTACTACTGGGGTTGTATATATAATTTATTGTCCATGTAAGAAATTATATGTGGGAAAGACAAAACGCATGATTAAAACCCGTATAATTGAACATAGATCCAATATAAAGAATAGGAGGGAGAATGAGCCCTTGGTTGAATATTGGTTACAACAACAACACCAAATTACAGATATTAAATTCTTTGTTTTGGATGTGGTCCGTCCCCCACCACGGGGCAGAAATTTTTCTGAACTACTCATCCAAAGGGAACAAAGATGGATTTATCTCCCCGACACAGTGACCCCTGGTGGCCTAAATAGCGAATTAGGGTGGAGTTTTTTCACCTAATGCTCACCAACTTACCTGCCGTGATCTGATTGGCTTTCCATTCCTGCATTTTGATTGGCTCTTGACATTCGCGCCAAAATGTGGTTTGGCGTTTAAATGGCCAGCCCAGTGATATGGTATTTGCACTCCCTGTTAACCGGTCGCTAAAATTATTGAAGGTATGTTGAATTTTTAATGTAATTTGTATACATCTCTTTCGGACTGTACCCCTCTTTGTGTTTTTAGGATCCATGCTAAATGTTTAAATTTAATTTACAGATTTGTGATTTCATGGTGTTGTCCTTCCCGACGCAGCCAGTGGGTGAAACACGGGGTCCGTGTCAGAGGACCCCTACTTGTGCTTGGAATTATACATAAAAAACTGACAGTGGAGTTGCCTTATGAACTGTGTTATAATAATAAATTTTGGATCCGATAAGTTTTTCTGCACTTGTTGTGTTTTTGGTAATTGAAATCTCCCATTATTATTGCACTGCCAAATTGATTAGCTTCCCTGATTTCTCTTAGCATTTCATTAACTGTCTGACCATTTTGTCCAGGTGGACGGTAGTATACTCCTATCACTATACTCTTACCCAACACACATGGGATTTCTACCCATATAGATTCTACTGAGCATTTAGTCTCTTGTATGATCTTTATCCTGTTGGACTCTATACCCTCCCGGACATAAAATGCCACACCCCCACCAAGTTGATCCTCCCTATCATTGTGATATTTGTACCCTGATATAGCACTGTCCTCCTTCCATCAAGTCTCTGTGATGCCAATTATGTCAATCTCATCATTTACTGCTGTACACTCTAACTTTCCCATCTTACTTCTTAGACTGGCATTGGCATACAGACATTTCAAAGTGGTTTTTTTTTGTTTGTATTAATAACCTGCTTTTCAGTTGTTAGGGATAATTTGGAAATCTTTAGCTCAGGTGATTTTTTACATATAGGCACATGGACTACATTTGCTTTTATTGGAACCTCTTTGTTGGGAAGCCCTAACTCTCCTGTTTCATTAGTATCCTTCAAGGATACATTCCTCCGAACCATGCACTGCTGAGTGAAAGTCGGTTTTCCCTCTTGTTCTAGATTAAAAGCTGCTCTATCTCCTTTTTAAAAGTTAGTGCCAGCAGCTTGGTTTTCACTTTGGTTAAGGTGGAGCCCATCCTTTCAGAAAAGTCTCCCCCTTCCCCAAAAATTTCCCCAGTTCCTTACAAAACTGAATCCCTCTTCCCTGCACCATTGTTTCATCCACACATTGAAACTCTGGAGCTATGCCTGCCTCTGGGACCTACATGTGGAACAGGAAGCATTTCAGAGAATGCCACCCTGGAGGTTCTGGTTTTCAGCTTTCTACCTAAAATCCTATGTCGTTGGTGCCCACATGTACCATGACAGCCGGCTCCTCCCCAGCAGTGTCTATAATCTTATCTAGGTGACATGTGAGGCCTGCCACCTTCGCACCAGGTAGGCAAGTTACCAGGCAGTCCTCATGTCCTCCAGCCATCTATGATGGCCAGCCTAACTCTTCCCTCCTGGGCAGTAGCCCTGGGAGACTTGTCCTCAGTGCGAGAGGACAATACATCACCTGGAGAGCAGGCCCTTGCTACAGGATCACTTCCTGCTGCACCAGGGTGATGTTCTCCTACTGGGAGACCTTTCTGATTCAAGACAGCACTGGGCAGCCAGACTGGATTTGGGACGGCTAATATGTCCCTGAAAGTCTCATCAATGTACCTCTCTGTCTGCCTCAGCTCCTCCAAGTCTGCTACTCTAGCCTCCAGAGATCAGACCCGTTCCCTGAGAGCCAGGAGCTCTTTGCACCAAGTGCACACATACAATCTCTCACTGGCGGGTAAAAAATCATATATGTGACACTCAATGCAAAAGACTGGAAAGCCCCCCTCTTGCTGCTGGACTGCAGCCTTCATCTTAATTTTATTGAGTTCCTAGTTAAGTTTAGGATACTAAGGGAGTTGGAATTATAGTACTTTAAATTTATAGGTGAATTTACTAATTAATCAGCTAGTGTCCTACAAGGGATTGATTAAACTTTCAATAAGGGCTGGTTCAATAGTATGATTTAGATAAGACCCTGATTGATTTTTAATGAGAATGTGTCTCTTGCCTAAAAATCAAGGGTTGAGTGGGTGGGAAAGACACACACAAACTCTAAATAATATATCCCACTATTTCACCTAGAAATAAACACTAGAATTAATTATCTCTGGCTTGCTTATTACCTCAGACACACACAAACTCTAAAGAATATATCCTACTATTTGACCTTTCTCCAAACTTTTATAAGTCTAAAGATTTCCCAAAGCTATGCTTACCAATCCTCTTTAACCACCATTAAATTGATCTCTACTCCAAAAATTGAAGGGTTTGAGATTCGTGTGCCTAATGGCACGCGCTTCCGGTCCTCTTCTACTGCAAAGGGTGCGGGGCCTCTGGAAGCTGGGACTGTAGAATTCAATCCCTGGTTCGCTTGTGGTGATTTCTGGACTCCTCTCCTGGGGGATACTGGGAGCCGTATGCAGATGAGCCTTCCAGTCCTCTTCTACTGCAAAGGGAGTGGGGCCTCTGGAAGCTGGGACTGTGGAATTCAATCCCTGGATCACTCACGGTAATCTCTGGACTCCTCTCCTGGGGGATGCTGGGAGCAGTATGGAGATGAGCCTTCTGTTCCTCTTCTACTGCAAAGGGTGCAGGGCCTTTGGAAGCTGGGGCTATGGAATTCAATCCCTGGATTGCTTACAGTGACCTCTCCCAGGGGATGCTGGGAGCAGTATGCAGATGAGCCTTCCAGTCCTCTTCTACTGCAAAGGGTGTGGAACCTCTGGAAGCTGGGGCTGTGCAATTCAATCCCTGGATTGCTTGCGGTGACCTCTGGACTCCTCTCCTGGGGGATGCTGGGAGCAGGGAATAGAACTAGGTATAGGCTGGGGCCAAACATAAATAGGTAAGACAGGAAAAGGATACTAAGACTAGGCAGGACAAGGCAGACAAGGACAGGACTGGACAAGAGCTAGACAAGACAGAAAAGAAGATAGAACAAATAACCCAAAGGCCCGAAGGCAGCAACATAGAAGGACCATAGGCTGCTAGGTTTAGGGCCTGGAGACCAGTAAGCAAGGAGAGGCCTGGAGAAGCCACAGAGCAAGGTAAGAAGTGAGAGCAGGCCCAGAGGGTGCAAGATAGCAGAAGGTCCGCGGACCACAAGCAAGGAGCAAGAAGGCCCAGAGGCTGGAAGGCGAAGCTAGGGATAGGCCACAAGGCAAACAGCAAGAAAACCTAGAGGCCAGGTCAGGTCAAAGATCCAAGAGTGACTCCATCATGAGACAAGGATACAATGGCAGGGCTTGGGTGTGGTGCAGGCAGTGAGGAGGAGCTTGGCAAGGATTCCTGGTGGAGCAGAGGCTGCAAGCAAGGCTAAGTCAGGAGGCCACTGAGAAAATGTCTTGGATAGCTCAGGGCAAAACTCAAGAGGCCTCTGCAGGTGGGGAGACGTCATATTAGTCAAATCAGGGTATGATGAGGCTGCACAGCAGACAAAATCATAACAATTTCATCCATGTAGTCCTCATTCTCCCAGATACTTCTCAATCTTGCCATCTCTTGTCTATCACCTGTTTCTTGAGGGAGTCAATCTGAAGATATCTTTCACACACTGTACCGGTGTGAAAGATATCTGCAGATCTCACTGTAAATCAGACATCTGTTTGGACAGCTATTGAAATAGTAACAGTTATGACTTGCCTTGGCAATATGATGCTTCCTGTCTATCCTTCAACTGTTAGGAGCTTCTGGTATTTGTTGAAAGAAAATGAGATACCTAAATTTTATCTTTTTTCATTATACACTAATTCTTTATTCATTTTGTGCTTATCAACATTTGAATTAAACTGAACAGTGCCTCTGTCTACCTTCCTAATCCTATATGCTGTGGTTACTTAGTCCCCAAATACATCCATTCATAACATTTGTGTTCCATCACACTTTCTCACTTGGCCAATGATCTTTTCGGATCAACAAGCATGGCTGTAGAAATCTGTTATGTCATCATGTGGATTCCAGGAGTAATTTATTGGGTCCAGAGAGTCGGTTCCGTATCTACAGGACACCTACTCAAACAGAAGAACTGGACAGAGATCTGATCAAAGACATCCAAAAGGTGGGAATGAAGGGAGAAGCGTTGCTCTTTGGAGATTTTAATCTGCCAGATGTGGATTGGAGTATCCCTTCTGTGGAATCTATAAGAAGTAGAGAGATAGTGGATGTCCTTCAAGGGGCTTTGCTCAAACAAATGGTAATGGAACCCACAAGGGAGGGTGTGATATTTGACCTAGTGCTCATAAATGGGGATATAGTCTCTAATATCCAGGAACGTGCCCACCTGAGCACCCATGATCATCAAACAGTATGGTTTGATATAAAAAATAAGATACAGAGAAATCACACGAAGATTCAAGTTTTGAATTTAAAAAATACTAACTTTGTCAAAATGGGGTGATACCTGGAAGAAGAAGATTGGGAGAAAATGGGTGAGATGGAACAACAGTGGGCCAAACTAAAAGTGTTGCGCCTGGTGGACCACGGGTCCATCCTGTGGCCCACCACTCTTACCTCCAGCCCAGGCCCATCCTGGTAGCCTCTCCATGGTGCAACAGATCCTTTCAGCTGGGATAAGGCTGCCCACCGCAGCACAGCTAGGCTGACACTGAGCTGCTACAGGTCCTGCTGAAGAGCCTCCCTAGGCATGCACGCACCCGACTTGATGGAAATTAAAGGACCTGTGCTGGGAAATCCTCCACGATGCTTTCTGATGACATCATAAGCCTGCCTGGACACCCCTCCAACACCTCAGCAATATGTCCACTCCATTGGAGAAGTGCTTTGCCTCTGCGTTCCTTCATTCCTGGTTTCTGATCCTTGCTTCCTGGTTCCTGATTCCGCTGTGTGTCCTGTTCCTGGTTCCTTGACCATCTGGTTTGTCTTCTGAGTTCTTGTCTTCGTGGTCAGTCTTCCCTTCATCTGTCTTCAGCATCTCGTCTTGCTCCTGAAGTTCCTCGTCTTTCCTCAGCCTCTTCGTTCCTCGTCTCATCGAATTGGACTTATGGCTTTGACTTCAGATTGGACTCTGGCTTTGACTTGGACTTCTGGCTTGACCTCGGATTGGACCTTAATGCTGCTTGATCTCCGCCTGCTTCTGACCACTGCCTATTTACCATTACTACTCAAACTCTGCCTGCCCTGACCACTGCCTGAACCATGACACTGAGTGAATTCTGCCCGTCTCTGACCACAGTCTGAACCTGTTTCCGTTTGCCTGCTGCCATTCCTGACTGCTGCTCGTCCTGACTCCTCTTTCTTTACTGGGCTGGCCTGCAACCTCTTCTTCATGACAGATGTTCACCTGTACAGAGGCCCGTGGCTAAGTCTAGCTGGCCCTGGCATCCAAGGGCTCAACCTAAGGGGAACAAGGGCTGGTATTGGTGAAGCTCCAGTTGGGGCTCTGCTCTTGCCAGCTCCACATGCCAACAGTGGGAACTTGCAGGGCTTTTTCTTGTGGGTTGCACCAACTCCACCTCAGCCTAATGGTCCACTTCCTCAACAAAAAGGAGCTATTACAAAGGCAACAAATCTATATGTTAGAAAAGTAAACAAAAGTAAGAGGAAAAAGAAACCGATTTGTTTCTCAAAGGAGGTGACTGACAAAATAAAAGGCAAAAAGAACAGCATTCAAGTAGTATAAAGATTCCCAAAAAGAGGAACACAAGGAAGAATATCTGGTGAAGCTGAAGGAGATGGGATCCGCGGCAGCCCTGCTACATACAGCTCTTTTTCTGCATGTGGGCTGATGCTTCTCCTCCTTCCTGCCCATGTGGCTCCGGCAACTTTTTTCTTCTTTTCTTTGGGCCATGCTGGGATGGGCTCCACCATGGCCTCACTGGCCTTCCTGCGCACGTGTGTAATTTCTGTGCACAGCCGAAAGAAAAGTTGTGGGCGACCTGCACACTCGCACAGCTTCGAAAGAACAGTGCCCTTATCATACGTCTTGGGGTAATTGCACTTAGCAGCAGTTACTAACCTTGAGAGAAACATGGGTGTATTCTGAAGTTTGCAGGGTAGACTGGATGGGCCATCTGGTCCTTTTGTGCAGTCATTGCTATGTTACTATCCTTGCCTTCCTCCTCTTCTTCCAAATGGAGGTCCCTTGAGGGACCTTTGTCCTCAGGTTCCTGGGGAAAAATGGGAGGTGGCCCTATGGAGGGTGAGAGAAGGGAGACTAGAGAAGCTGAGGCCTCAACCTAGCTGAGGCCTCAACCTACACCATTGTTCCTGGTGCTTGGAGGAGCAATGGTGTAGGTTGAGGCCTGGCTCTTGCTGCTTGTGGGAGCAGTTGCTGGAGGGGCCTGCTTCTCCTCCTCCTGCTCTGATGGGGAGGTGATATCTATTAAAAAATAAAGATGTGAGGGTTAAATGAGCTAGTGGTGTAAAAGGTAGTGTGAGCCACTACCTTTTACACCATTTTAGGTGAAATAAATGAGTTTTCCTCCAAGGTGGGGTTGATTTAGGGGAAGGGTTGTAGTAAGTGGATGTGAATGAAGCAATGGGGTAACCTGCACTGACCTTGTAATACAAGAACATGACTTCTATTAAGCTGGGATGAGCACCATTGGTCAGATCATAGTGAGAGGTCACAGTTGCATGGCCATGTGGTGGGGACATTTAGGGAAGCTGGCTCCAATTCCTTAGTTGTTGTGGTGATGACTGGGCTACTTAGTAATCTGACCTTGTAGGAGTGGGGGAAATATGTTAAAATGCTGATAGCACAGAGAGTTCTAAACAAAGCAATACTAAGCAATAGCTTACACAGTGCCTATAATTTCAGCCTTGCCTATTTGAAACCTAATTAACAATTGTGAAACCTCCTAATTAACAATTGTGAAACCTCCCAGAAGTTTCATACTATGTCTCAAGTCTTAGACATACTTAACTCTGGCCTACTCCTGCCTCTCTTGCAACTGCTCCAGTTTGTCCCCTTCAAGGTGCTGAAATTCCTGGGCCTTCTTTTTTAGGTCCTCTGCTGATAGGGTAATATGGCCCATTTAGTTTGCCCCATTTCCTTGCATGGACCTAGCCCTAGCCCCCAGTAGCTGTGGGACTTTCCTTGCCTTTTTGGCATCTATAGATTCTGTGTGCTTCTCCCATGTCTTTTGGAACTCAGTATTTCTGTGAGAAGCCCTTCCCTTGGATGCCCATTCCATCCCCCCACCATCCTTTCAGTACCCAAAGTTACCATAGTGAGATAGTAGGTGCTAGCAGAAAATGATTCTGAACGTAGTCTGCCCAGATCTACTATTTCCACTGCTAAGGATGTCTACCAGTTGCCTACCACAGTGTGACCACCGGCCAGATTGCTCCTTATCCCAGACTGCCTCTTGTGAGCTCTACCATCTTAGGAAGAAGAGAAGAGTTGCCACCAGCACCCACCTTTCCCATGCCTACATAGAGTAGCTCTTGAGTCTACTTCCTTAAAGGCCCTTACCTCCTACCCAAGAGAGGCCCTGTGGTTAAATTGCCTCCAGAGGGCCAGCCAAGCTTGGGCAATCTTCCTCTGGTCACTCCTCTGGTCACACCTCTGGTCACATCCTCCTCTGGTCACTCCTCTGGTCACACCTCACTCCATGGGTGAGGAATAGCTTGCCTTCATTGGCCCCACTTCATTGCACGTCCCCATCCTTCAAACTTGGCTTCCTTGCATTCTATTAAATATATGTGTATAATTTTTGAGGCGGAGGTACACATATTTTATAAATTGTGTGCCTAGTGCAACATAGTTTATAAAATATACATATAACTTTATGCGCACTCACACTTAAATGCATATGTACCTACCGATTTAGGTACACTATTGAAAATTACCTTCAGAGAGATGAAGCTGGACATGAGGGATCACTCTTTGACTATGTACCTGAAGAAAAATATTTCCAATTTTGGAGCGTAGTTGCATAGTTTGCATCTTTAAGCCTGAAATGCATAATGACCATTATTGTTCAAATTACTTTATTTACATGAGGAAAGTGTATTGATCGTTGTTTCTAAAGGCTTTTTCTCACTGATGCATAGAAAAGGTGCTAGTGGAATTGCTAGTCCAAGGTCTCTGTCTCTCTAATCAGTGAGTTCTGAATTGTTTGGATGTATTTTTCCTGAGATTCAATGGATCCACAGCTCTAATGGTATATTGAACTACAAATTAATTATTTTTAGTGCATTCTACTCAACTTCTCCAATGAATCTTTTTCTTAGACTATTGTACTTTATGCCTATTAAAGAGGAGGAGAATTTATCTCAGTGAATTGTTCATGTTTACTGCTGAACTTGATTGTTTTAGGCCATTCGTCCCTCCAGAAAAGGTTGAGTCATCAAAGAACACAAATAACCAAGCTATTTACAGCCCCTAGACATGTGTTGGATAATATCAAATCAAAAAAACAAACCAACTTCACTCATGTCGTATTCAACAATATTCATATATATAAATTCTTCCGGATGTTAAAAACAAGGAGGAAAAAGACCTCAGAACCTCATGCTTGTTCTAGCAAGAACATACAGCATTTCAGAGGCAATTGTCAATCATTGGTCTTAAAAAGCCTCCAACCTCCAATTTTCTAAATTTTATTTCCCGATATTATATTGATACTTTTATTAATTTGTAAATATATTTTTTCAATATTTTCTTAAAAATGTACTTGTTTAAGCTCAAGCTGTGCTCTCATTTTTTGAAAATCATAGCATTTTTTTTAATAATTAAAATTTGCACTGCACATTCTGGACATGATGAAACTTTTAACTTATCTGATTGGATACTTCACACAGAAACCATCTACGTGTGGTCACTCTTCTCAGCAGTCCAAACCAGACATTTTCAAGAATGCTATATGCAGACCAGAAGTGCAGTGTATTCATTCATCAAGCTGATGTCAGCTAACGTTTCGCCGTATGACTGTATCAAGGCATAAGCTTCTTTGACAAAAATTCCAACATCCGAATAATTCTGTGCTGCGGACACAACCGCTAATGGTGACTTTGTTTTTTTGATGTGACATTCATGGACTTCACGATTAACTGCTGATATGATTGTATAATATAAAAAACATGGATTTCCTCACCCCAACTAGGTGGGTTAATAGATTTGAAGATTCTTTTTCTTCCTCTCTTATAGATCCACAAACCATCCCCAAAATACAAATTTGGCCATCCATTCATTTAAAACAAATTAAGAAGCCAAACTGAAACAGGTGACTTTATTTTAGCATTTTAAAAATGCCCCCAGTGCCCCCATAATTCCCCAAAATTTTCAGGTATATTTCTTTCATAAATAGTGCACACTATGATTTATGCACAATGGGGTAGATTTTAAAAAATAGCGCAATCGCGTACTTTTGTTCTCGCACCAGGCGCAAACAAAAGTACGCTGGATTTTATAAGATACGCGCGTAGCCGCGCGTATCATAAAATCCAGGATCGGCGCGCGTAAGGCTGCTGATTTTGGGCAGCCTGTGCGCGGCGAGCCGCGCAGCCTGCCTCCATTCCCTCCGAGGCCGCTCCGAAATCAGAGCGGCCTCGGAGGGAACTTTCTATCACCCTCCCCTCACCTTCCCCTCCCTTCCCCTACCTAACCCACCCCCCGGCCCTATCTAAACCCCCCCTACCTTTATCCATGGATTTATGCCTCTTGGAGGCAGACGTAAATCCGCGCGCACCAGCAGGCTGCTGGCGCGAAGACCCAACCCAGGGGCTGTTCTGGAGGGTGCGGCCACGCCCCCGGAATGCCCCCGGGCCGGCGCCACGCCCCCAGGCCCGCCCCCAAATGCTGCGTCACGCCCCTGAAACGCCGCGTCATTTGGTGATGCCCCCGACACGCCCCCGACACGCCCCTTTTAAAAAGCCCCGGGACTTACACGCGTCCCGGGCTCTGCGCGCGCCGGTGGCCTATGCAAAATAGGCGCGCCGCGTGCGAGGGCCCTGCTCGCGTAAATCCGGCTGGATTTACGCGGGCAGGGCATTTAAAATCTGCCCAAATATTTACAAATAGCGTGTACTATTTTCCATAATGAAGAAAAATTAAAAAACAAATTAAAAAATCTCATAAAATGAAAAAAAATTTGAAAAAACGATATGAAAACAAATGAACAAACCAAAACAAAACATTTTCTGCACATTTCTCTAGTATGCAGGTATGCTCACTGGTCTTGGATGTCAACATTTGAACTTCTACACTAAACTGTCAAATTTGGGAATATTAATAATTATTTTTTAACCTGTGTGATGTTTTGGGGTAGAAGGTGACATACTTGTAATTCTCATAGCAAGGGCAGAATTTGGACAAGACCAAGGAGAATCAGGTTCTACCTGCCATTGGTCTATGATTCTGATGATTCAAGTCTGAGTTATAATATCTCATTCATCAGTGCAAACATCAGCTCTTGGAGATCTGTAATTGAGGACACACCTAAAGGATTAGATAATTAATAATTATCACCTTTCAGGATTTAAAAGAAAAAGCTAAAAACCTGATTATTTCAACAGGCTTTTTAAGATGTAATGTTGAGAACCTGAATTCATGTCAAGAAACCCAACCTGAACCCAGCAGACACAGCCAATTTTCGCCCCATCGCTAACCTTCCGTTTGTCACCAAACATATGGAGAGAATAGTTAACAGTTATCAGAATTCCTAGAAGACCACAAGATTCACACAACAGCCCAATTTGGATTCCGCAAATCCCTCAATATGGAATCCCTCTTAATCTCATTGACAGACAGAGTCCTCTCCGGACTGGAGAAAAAGACCCCCTACCTCCTGGCACTTCTCGATATATCTGCAGCATTTGACACCGTAATGCACTCTATCCTCATCACCTGGCTCTCAGACATAGGCATCTCTGGATCAGCCCTTGAATGGTTCAGATCATTCCTTAACAACAGGACATACAAGGTTAGAATAAGCAACAAGGATTCTCACCCGGTCAAGTCCATTCTCGGAGTCCCTCAAGGATCCTCCCTCTCCCCAACCCTGTTTAACATCTATCTTCTCCCTCTATGTCATCTGCTCTCAAGTCTAAAGATCATACACTTCATATACGCCGACGACGTCCAGATCCTGTTGCCAATCACTGAGTCTATCTCCAACACCATCAACTTCTGGAACAATTGTCTACAGTTCATAAACTCCCTCCTCACTAGCCTCAACTTAGTTCTCAATACTTCAAAAACGGAACTTATGCTGATCACCCTGGATGACAACTTTCAGGCTGCCAACAATCTAATCACACCGCTAAGGATCTCCCCCACACACATAAGATACCTTGGCGTTACCATCGACAATAGGCTGAATCTCAAACAATTTGTCAAAAACACAACGAAAGAATGCTTTCACAAGCTACACATATTGAAAAAGCTGAAACCTCTCCTCCATTTTCAGGACTTTAGAACAGTCCTCCAAACAATTCTATTTTCAAAAATTGATTATTGCAACTCTTTGCTAATTGGCCTCCCAGCTATCACCACCAAACCACTACAAATGTTGCAGAACTCGGCTGCCAGGATTCTAACCAACTCTAGTAGAGGAGAACACATCACACCTATTCTAAAAAACCTACACTGGCTCCCTATTAAATCTAGAATCATATTCAAAGTACTAACCATAACCCACAAGACCATTCATTCCCAAACTTCGCTAGATCTACGCGACCCACTTCGTCCTTATGCATCACTGAGACCTATCAGAACCAGATACTTAGGCACCTTACATACACCTCCAGCCAAGTCACTGCTAAAGAAACGAGCATTCTCGACTGCCAGTCCCTCTCACTGGAATGCCCTCCCCACGGACCTTCGTCTTGAAACTTGTAGTCTAACGTTCAAAAAGAAGCTCAAAACTTGGCTTTTCACAAAAGCCTTCACTTAAAGGTCTCTCCCTATGGGATTGATTCACGCATTTCAAACTCCAATATGCTAGCTGTCTGATGCTGTAACCATAAAATCTCCTGTCAGTTGTACTTTAATATGCAACCATGCTTATTAAGTCTGTTGTAAATCCGAGTTTGTTGACTGTTATTTGTTATTTGTAATAATTTTAAGTCGTTCTGAGCTTTATCTATAAGTTCTTACGAAGTTAGCCCTGTTATTTGTACCCTCTTGTTCGATGTAATTTCCAACTTTGGTTCTATGTAAACCGACGTGATATGTACCAGTACATGAACATCAGTATATAAAAGCCTTTAAATAAATAAATAAACAAACAAACAAATAAATAAATAAATAAATAAATGTCTGTATAAAGAAAAAGAGCTCTGATTAACACACTTCCTGAAGGCATTATTTTATTTTATGTTTTTATGGTCTGTTAGGTTTGTTGTATTATAATTATATTTTTATGTCTGTTTAATTATATTTTTATAATATGCTTTAATTGTATCTTGTGTATAAGTCAATCTCATATATAAGTCGAGGGTATATTTTAGGCCCCAAAATCAAGAATTATTTGACGGATAAGTCAAGGATAAAACCTAGGGGACTTATGAAATGGTGAAATCATACTAAGAAACAAACCAATAACTTAAGAAAATTGCTTTTATTTTTGTGTTACAACAATTTTTATTGTTTCCAACAGGATATAAACAACATCATAGAAATGAGACAGAGAGTGTAGGGCTTCTGATACACTTTCCGCCACTATGACATAGAAACAAATATTATGACATTCTGCCTCCCCAAACCCTTCCTAACCCCCCTCCCCCCCACAACCAGTAAAGAATACAGTAAGTCCATGATATGTTCCTTCTACTGTCGAAGCTGCATCCAGGATGTGCCATTCGACAGAAGTTGCACCCAGTCTAGGGGCCAAGAGCAAACTATGAGAGCAATGGGATAAAGTTTGTAGATAGAAGTCCCAGACCTTTAGAAATTGTTTCCTGCGATGTGGTGACTGTCTCGAAAGGAGCGCCTCCATGTGCATCATTCGATGGAAAACGTTGCGCCAGGTCCAATAGGAATGAGGGGTAGGGATGTGAATCGTTTTTTAATGATTTAAATTATCGTCCGATATTTTTAATATCGTCATTAATCTTTAAAGAGTGTGATACAATAGAAATTCCCCCGATTTATCGTAAAAAAATCGTTAATTGGGTTAGTGCGCACTAACAGGAAGTTAGTGTGCACTACCCATTGTTAGTGCGCACTAACAGAAAATGAAACATTTTGACAATTTTCAGGTCAGTTAAGGTCAATTAGGAAGGAATATGTATTCCTATTGGCTGCCCTCTTATCTATTGATGTTACCAAGGTTCCCACTGAGGTGATGGTTTAATATATGGGGGATGGGAAATGGAAATGGTTGGTAGCTTGACAAAGAAAAGGGAAGGGGGAGGTGAAGAGCCAAGCATGACTCCCTGGTCTCTGAAGGACAGCTCTCTTCAGAAAATCAGAGCTGCTGAATGGAGGGGCTGTCTCCCCCTTCACATCCCCCCCCCCCATTCACTGCTGGTATATGGGAGAGAGAAGGGGAGGGGAGGTGAAGGGCCAAGCAGGATTCCCTGGTCTCTGAAGGACAGCTCTCTTCAGAAAATCAGACCTGAATGCAGGGGCTGTCTCCCCCTTCACATCCCTCTCCCCCCCCCCATTCACTGCTGGTATATGGGAGAGAGAAGGGGAGGGGGAGGTGAAGGGCCAAGCAGGACTCTGAAGGACAGCTCTCTTCGGAAAATCAGACCTGAATGCAGGGGCTGTCTCCCCCTTCACATCCCTCTTCCCCCCCATTCACTGCTGGTATATGGGAGAGAGAAGGGGAGGGGGAGGTGAAGGGCCAAGCAGGACTCCCAGGTCTCTGAAGGACAGCTCTCTTCAGAAAATCAGAGCTGCTGAATGCAGGGGCTGTCTCCCCCTTCATATCCCTCCCCCCCCCATTCAATGCTGGTATATGGGAGAGAGAAGGGGAGGGGGAGGTGAAGGGCCAAGCTGGACTCCCTGGTCTCTGAAGGACAGCTCTCTTCAGAAAATCAGACCTGAATACAGGGGCTGTCTCCCCCTTCACATCCCTGCTCCCCCTCACCCACATTGCTGGTATATGGGAGAGAGGAGTGGGCGGGGAGGTGAAGGACCAGGCAGTCTCTGAAGGACAGCTGTCTGTTCAGAAGTTCAGATGGGCCATACAGATAAAATTGGTGAGAAAACTGTGCTAAAGTTTGAAGTTCCTGTGTTAAACTAAACTTCTTTTTTCACTAGAGTAGAATAAAATAAAATGAAGTACTTTGTATATTAAACTAAAGAAACTTTACATAACATGAAATTAAGTACTACTCTATATTCTACTTTAGTGAAACAAAACATTTAATAAAGAAACTTGCAACCTGAGCTTCAAAACATTAACATACTATAGAAAAATTAAACAAAAAACTTTATTATTCATTTATTATATTTACAATGGTTAAATTTAAAGAGCCGGCTGAGGCTAGACTGGCTACTGGCTAGTGGCTACTGCTGGCACTGTCACTGCTGCAGCCTGCTGGCACTTTTTTTCTCTTTCTGGCTAGTGTGTGCTATATCTGGTAGCAAAATGGCCACGGGGGACAGCACCAAGCATGCGCGGCTTAGTGTGCACCTGTAGCTAATGAACATTTCCTCAAATGCTACTTTTAAACCATTAAGTAACAATTTTTTGATAGTGCGCACTAACTCGTGTTAGTGCGCACTATTCAGAAAAACGATTTTTTTTGCAAAAAAATCATGCCGATCAGATTTTTTCTCCCCCCAGCCGATCCAGATCGTTAAAATGATCGGGCACACGATTCACATCCCTAATGAGGGGTGTCCTTCCGCCACTGCCATAGAATGACCTTCTTGGCCACAAAACAGGCTTTGCGTATTAATAATCTAGCCCCCGCTTTCTGAACCCGCAACGGGGAAATGCAACCAAACAACATCCAGAGGGGGGAAAGGGGAAGGCTCACCTCAAGCAAGCCCACCAAATAGCCCAAAAAGCATGTGATAGCGTACCCCTGGCAGTATGACATCACCCTCATTCATTGGAAGCTTGAAGTTTGCTATAAAATGCTCCTTGGGATGATACATAGCCTCTACGGAGACATTTAAATTGCATTTCCCGGTAGTACATGTTCCCTGAAACCTGGGAGATTCGTTTAAAACACTTTTGTATTATGGTCACTGTAAGTGTAAAATCGACGTCCCTATTCCACCACTCAACAAGAAGGGAAAAGGTATCAATACGCATTAAGCGATGAAGGCTTTTATAGAAGGCGGACAAGGAAGGCCCCTGAGAGTGTTCAAGGGAGAAAACAGCATCTAGGGATGTGAAGGCAGCTTTGTCACCGGCGCTAAAGACCCAATGTAATGCTGACGTTGCAGGTACGAGAACACCTCCCCCGCCAAGAACCCATATAACTCCTTAAGCTCAGAGAAAGCCAGTATCCAACCCTTGGGAGAGAGCACATGGCCCATTTGTGTGACCCCTTTAGCGGCCCAGACACGGAAGGCCGCAGTGTGGGTTCCCGGAGCAAAGTTCGAGTTCTCCTGGATGGGCTATTTATTTTTTAAAAGAATAAAGTGTCTCATAAGAAACATTATCATTTAATATTTAAGAAAATGTCCCTGCTGTATGAATCCTTGCCTCACTCCCCCATGGCTATCCCTGCTGTTTGAATCCTTCTCTTTTATTCAAATCCTTCCTATTCTTCATTGTCAGAATGTCTGAATAAATTGTGGAGCTGTTCTTTGGTGATGCCATCAGTGTAAATTTTGCCTTCGCTATCTCCATCTGTTGAATCATCATCCGATGCTGATTCATCTTTGTCTTCATAGATGGCATCATCTTCTGAAATGTGGCATTGCTAATGTCACTTTTCAGGAATGACTTCTTGACTATTTCTGGTGGAATTGACTCCCAGGCATCCTTTAACCATTTTGCTACCAAATCAATGCCTGGTTTCATCAAATTCACTCCTTTTGTTAACTTTGATTGACCAGAACACATCCATTGTTGCCACATATTACCGCAATTGGTCCTTGAAAGGCTTGTTGAGATAGACATCTAACGGCTAAAGCAATGATTTCAGATCTCCTTGAATCACTGCTAATATTCCTACACTACTCAAGTGCCGTCGTTATCCTCATAGCATTGGGTGAGTTAAGGGATCAGGAGGAGGAGCGTGTGAACGATTCAATCATGCATCTTGAATTATGGTATCGGCATTAGGGATGTGCATTCGTTTGCGACGAAATAGGAATTATAGACGATATTTCCTATTTTGTCACATTTTGGGAGGTCCCTGAAACAATAGGAAAACCCAGGAAATTTCATGTGGTTTTCTTATTCTTTTGGGAGGGAAGAAAGGGCACATAAACCCCCCCAAAAACCCAAACCAACCCCAACCCCAGATTTAATTAATTACAATCCCTCACCCTCCCGACCCCCCCCCCCCAAATTTACCTAAAGTCCCTGGTGGTCCAGTGGTGGTCCCGGGAGCGATCTCCCCCTCTCTGGCCACCGGCTGCCACTAATCAAAATGGTGCCAGTGGCCCTTTGCCCTTACCATGTGACAGGGGCTATCGGTGCCATTGGCTGGCCCCTGTCACATGGTAGGAGCATTGGATGGCTCGCACCATTTTATAAGATGGTGCCGGCCATCCATTGCTCCTACCATGTGACAGAGACCAGCCGATGGCACCGATAGCCCTTGTCATGTGCTAAGGGCAAAGGGCCACGGCGCCATTTTGTTTACTGGCAGCTGATGGCCCGAGAGTGGTAGATCACTCCCAGGACCCCTGCTGGACCACCAGGTACTTTAGGCAAGTTTTGGGGGGGTTGGGAGGGTGGGGGATTGTAAGTAATTAAGGCCTGGATTTTCTAAGTTCGCAGAACTTAGAAAATCTGGTGGTAATGGGGGGCGGGGGGGAGGCACGAAGCGCAGGGTGGGGCTGCGAAAGCTGGCAGCTATCGCACCACCTCAGTGCTATCGCTGCAGGCTTTTGCAAACCAAAAGCGCCACCGTGAAAGGTGGTGCTATTGGCCGCGTTACTGATGGCAATAAGGCTCCTTACCTTTTCACTGTCAGCGATGTCTTTGCGGCGTCCGCCCTGGTGCCGCCCCGACTCCTCCCCTTCTGTTACAGACGCCACCCAGAACCTGCCCCGATCTAGGTATCACACGCATGTGATCCCTTTACAAAATGACCCCCTAAATCTGAAGGGTTGGGGTGGTTTGTTTTTTTTTCGGTTTGGGACATCCGAAAAAAATTCGGCCTGAACTGCGGGAAACAAAATTTCCCGCGGCGGGCTGATAATGAAGGGCGAACTGAAAGGTTCAGTCGAATCACATCTCTAATCGGCATTATGTGGATTGACCAGTGGGTAAGACGACCAAGATTTTAAGGACTGATTTTTAGGGTAAAACCTTTTCACTTATATACGATGATATATGGTAGGTGTCATTGTATGAAACTCCAAGGGCATAGACTCAGGAACAACACCAGGAAATATTTCTTCACAAAAATGGTGGTACATGCAAGGAATGCCATCCCAGAAGAGATGAAGACAAGATTAGTAGAAGAATTAAAAAAGGATAAACATAGAGGACCCCTAGAGGCTAAAGAATGGAAATGAAAAAAAGGGGTAACTGAGTTAACTTTAGGTGTAGCATTTCTGCATAGGGGTAACCTGCATGAAATGGACTTGCTACCCTTAACAGAAGGCATGGGAGTGACCTGCATGGAACAACATTTACACCCTAATCTTGCTGGGCAGACTGGATGGATCACGTGAGTCCTTTTCGCTGTCATTTACTGTGCTATTATGTTACTATATGTAACCAAGTGATATTGACATGTGAAGGTAGAAACTGTGATTTGGTGGGTTCTACAGTATTGCATTAAGAATGGGCAGGCTAGATGAGCCTTGTGATCCTTCTTGCTCATTATTTTCTATGTTTTTATGTAAATAAAAATACTGATGGGTGGAGTAATATAATTGGATTAGCAGCAATGACGCATAGAAGGGAGGAGTGTGAAGGGAACAGGTTTTCTTTTTGGCTCATTTTTTCATTTTGGATCTTTTTCAGATTTCATTTTGTTTAATGTTTATTTTGGTTGTTTCATTTATGGAACCAAAATAAACATTACATTTTAAACAAAAGCACTTAACATAAGAACATAAAATCAATCATAAGATGTGCCATCAAGCCCAGTATCCTGTCTCCAACAGTGGCTAATCCAAGTCACAAGTACCCAAACATTAAACAGAGCATGTGGTACTAATGCCGGCAACAAGCAGTGGCTATTCCCTATTTATTAATAGCAATTTAAGGACTCCTCTAGGAACTTATCCAAACCTTCTTTAAACCCGGCTATACTAATTACCTTAATCTCATTCTCTGGCAACGAATTTCAGAGCTTAATTGTACATTGACGGGTAGATTTTCAAAGAGGTACGCGCGTAGGATACGCGCGTACCCCCCGAAAACCTACCCCAAACCCCCCCTGCGCGCGCCGAGCCTATTTTGCATAGGCTCGGCGGCGCGCGCAAGCCCCGGGACGCGCGTAAATCCCGGGGCTTGCATGGAGGGGCGAGTCGGGGAGCGTGTCGGGGGCATCCCCGGAGTGACACGGCGTTTTGGGGGCGTGTCGCGTGTGACATGACGTTTAGGGGGCGGCGCTGCAGGCGTGGTTTCGGCCCGGGGGTGTTCCGGGGGCGGGGCCGCAGCCTCCGGACCAGCCCCCGGGACCGGAACATGGAGCGGGGCAGCCGGCCGGCGCGCGCAAAGTTACGCCTGCTTCCAGCAGGCGTAACTTTGCCGACAAAGGTAGGGGGGGGGGGTTAGATAGGGCCGGGGGGGTGGGTTAGGTAGGGGAAGTGAAGGTGCGGGGGGTGGAAGGAAAGTTTCCTCCGAGGCCGCTCTGATTTCGGAGCGGTCTTGGAAGGAATGGAGGCAGGCTGCGCGGCTCGGCACGCGCAGGCTGCCGATTTTGGGCAGCCTTGCGCGTGCCGACCCCGGATTTTAATGGATATGCTCGTATCTATTAAAATCCCACGCACTCTTGTTCGTGCCTGGTGCGCGAACAAAAGTACGCGCTCGAGCTAATTTAGAAAATCCGGCCCTGAGTAAAAAAGAATTTTCTCCGATTCATTTTAAATGTGTTACTTGCTAACTTCATGGAGTGACCCCTAATCGTTGCATTATCCGAAAGAGTAAATAACCATTTCACATTTACCCGTTCAAGTCCTTTCATGATTTTGTAGACCTCTATCATATCCACCTTCAGCTAAACTGAACAGCCCTAACCTCTTTAGTCTTTCCTCATAGGGGAGCCGTTCCATGCCCTTTATCATTTTGGTAGCCCTTCTCTATGTTTTCTCCAGTGCCACTATATCTTTTTTGATATGTGGTAACCAGAATTGCACACACTATTCAAAGTGTGGTCTAACCGTGATGCAGAGGCATTATGACATCTTTTGTTTTATTTTCACCCCAACATCCTCCTCGGTAAACACTGAAGCAAAGAATTCATTTAGTCTTTCTGCGATGGCCTTATTTTCCCTAAGTTCACCTTTAACCCTTCAATCATTTAATGATCCAACTGATTCCCTTGCAGACTTCCTGCTTAGGATATATTTAAATAATTTTTTATTATGAGTTTTTGCCTCTGTGATCAACTTCATTTCAAATTCTCTCTTAGCCTGTCTTATCAATGTTTTACATTTAACTTGCCATTGCTTATGCTTTTTCCTATTTTCTTCAGATGGATCCTTCTTCCAATTTTTGAAGGAAGATCTTTTGGCTAAAATAGCCTCTTTCACCTCACCTTTCAACTATACTGGCAAATGTTTGGCCTTCCTTCCAGCTTTCTTAATGAGTGGCATACATCTGGACCGCGCTTCTAAGATTATATTTTTTTAACAATGTCCACGCCTTTTGTACATGCTTAATCTTTGTAGCTGCACCTTTCAGTTTTTTTCTATTTTTCTCATTTTATCAAAGTTTCCCTTTTCAACATTTAGTGCTAGAGCCATGGATTTACTTATTGTCCCCCTTCCAGTTATTAATCCAGATTTGATCTTGTTATGATCACTATTGTCAAGTGGCCCCACCACTGTTACCTCTCTCACCAAATCCTGTGCTCCACTGAGAATTAGATCTGAAATTGCTCCCTCTCTCATTGGTTCCTGAACCAATTGCTCCATAAAGCTATCATTTATTCCATCCAGGAACTTTATTTATCTAGCATGTCTTGAAGTTACATTTACCCAGACAAAATTGGGGAAATTGAAATCTCCCATTATTATTGCACTACCAATATTATTAGCTTCCCTAATTTCTCTTAGCAGTTCATCATTCATCTCATAATTTTGGCCAAATGGGTTGTAGTATATTCACATTGCTATACTCTTTTCCAACACACATGGGATTTCCACTCAATCACTCATAAAGATTCTTTTTTTTTTTTTTTATAATTTTATCTTTATTAGCCTTTTCAAAATATAACAAAGTAAGACTTTGTAATGGTAATTGAGAGAACATAAAAAGAAAATTATACAAAAATGAAAACCACTCTCCCAGAAAGCCAAAAAACCATCTCTTATCCATTATAAAGAAAAACAAGGGGGCAGATGAAAAATAGAGGAGAAAAACCAGAAACATTAAGGGCCAGATTTTAAAAGCCCTACGCTTGTAAATCCAGAGGATTTATGCGTGTGTGGGGGGGGGGGGGGGGGGGGGGGTGTTACACACCAAGGTTTAGGCTTAGTTCCAGGACCCAGACCTGAGGCCTGATCCCAGGAATTGGAAGCCTAGGTCTGGGCCTTCAGCTGTCTTCTCCACATCCTGGTGCTTGAAAAATGATGCCAACTGCTTGGAGGATAGACCGGAGTGATGACATTTTGGTGGATGGTGACATTTTTCAATCGCAGGAACATGGGAAACATGGCTGGAGGCCCAGGTCTAAGCTTCAGCACTAAGACCAGACCTCAGCACCAGGCACCATTCAAGGCTGGGCCTAGATTTTGGTGCTGGGTCCAGGCCTCAAAGCTAGTCCCTGTCACCAGGCTTAGGCTTTGGCACCAGGACCAGGCCTCAGGGATGGGTCCAGGCAGTGGGCCTAAGCCTCAGACTAGGCCTTAGTGTCAGGCCAAACCTGGTCCTAGGCTTTGAATCCAGGACAAAATACCAGGGCTAGAACCTGTCACTGGTTCTAGGTCTCAGCACTGGATACAGGCATCAGTGTAGGGTCCAGGTCTCAGGGCTGGGACCCGGCACTGGGCTTTGGCTTTGTTGCTGTGGCCAGGCCTCAGCACTGAGCTAAGCCCATGCCTAGGCCTTGGCGCCTGGACAATTCCTCAGTGTCAGACCCTGGCACCAGGTCTAGGCCTAGGCCTTGGTGCCAGGAACAGGCTTTGGTGATGGGCTAAGCCTGCACCATTTTTTGACTCAGGATGGCCCAGCAAGGGCTGCCAGAAGCTGAGTTTTTTTTTTTTTTTAGCAGTTCTGTTTCTTTTTGTTTTGGGGAATTTTATCTAGTTTAATGGCTTTTTTTTTCAGTTTGACAAATGAACCAAACCGAAAAAAAAACATGAAACGAAACAAATCCAAATGAAATAAACGCCATAACAAAAAAACAAACCAAACCGAAAATTTTGGGGGTTTCCACATTCCTGTGCTCTAATTCAAATCAGACATAAAGATGTTATTGTCTTAATTACAGGACTGCAACAATATTGATGACATATGTGTTAATTGTAGAATTAAGTTAAACAGTATAAAAAGCTACCTGTCTGAGGCTGCTTTTCAATCTTAACAACTAGTGAATAATGACTCTTGTTTGTCATGTGTGCTTGTCTTGATTGCATTGTAAGCTCCATGGTTTATTATTAGTTTATGAGGCCGATACAATATAGTGTGCTCAGGCTAGCACACCGGGTAACAGTCTATTGGACGCGCTAAAATAATCCCCAATGTTATACGGGGATGAGCACATCCAAAACACACGTACAATCGAGTGCATAGTTAATAACGCTCATCACATGCAAATTCCACATAGATGAGGCTATTAGCTATTACCCTGCAATGCTAAAAAGTGCCGTGCAGCCAAGGCACCCATTTTAAGGCAGCAAATTTAACGCCTGCCCGAGAACTGGCATTAAAGCTTGCCATGCTCAAGGGCTCCTCAACCCCCTCCCCCCCCCCTCAAAATCCTGCTTTCTGTGATTCCTCCTATTAATATCGTCGCGAAACTAAGTAGAAGGAACCATAGAAAGCAGAATCATGCCACGGCCAATGGCTTATCAGTTTGGATGCACGATTTTAGCGCAATGATATTGCTTCGGCCTGTGTGTGTCTATACAGCATTGTATAGGTCTAATAGTGCTTTAGAAATGAGAAGTAATAGTAGTACGGTAGTAATATCTGTGGAAAAGTGTTTTGGGATATTGAATGAACACCACAATACATAGAAAGCGGAGTAGAGAATATGACAGCGAATAAAGAAAGTAAGCCCCAACCGGTTATCCCTGCCCCATGCACATCTATTGGTCAGCGTTATCAATTAGAAAAACTGTTATTCCCATTCTGTTCTTTTTATTTATTTATATTCTGCCTTTTGGCACTTCAGAGCAGATTATATTCAGGAGCTGCAGGTATTTCCCTATCCCCAGAGGGCTCACACTCTAAGGGCTTCTTTTATGAAGCATTTTTCCTGTAGACACAGAATGGGAGAAAACATCTGGCCTTAAGTTTGTAAGTGAGGCAATGAAGGATAAAGTGATTTGGCCAACGGCACAAGGAGGTGGGATGTGAATGCTGGTTTTCTTGGTTACTAGGCCACTGCTCTAAGCATTAGGAGCTCCACCACTCCATGCTAGACCTTTTCAAGCCCAGATCTGCTCTGCCCATGGAGTAGGTGGTGAATTTAAAGTGAAATAAATGAATTCTCATAATGCGAGCAGAAAGTTTTCCATACAGTTACACGTTAACCGCATTCGCATATCTGCATTCATAGCCTGGAACGCACAGTGTATAATTACGGATATTGACACAATTTTCAAAGTCTAAAGGTGTGAATACCAAACGGGTGGCAACTAGGAAACCCTCAAAGTGGATTGTCAGTTTCATTTCGGTATAGTGATCTTTCTGCCATGCTCTGCACTGTAACAATGGTGGAGGTTTGAAATGCAAGACATATTTCTGCAAAATAAGGGAAGAAACAATACATTTTGGAAGTAACTTTTGTTTGAACTCATAAGAGAAAGAAGCCCTAGCTAGAAAGCAACTATTTATAGTAACCTAGACAAGTCAGCGCTCCCTCTTCCCTTTATTACATGCCTTTTCTTCTTCCTTCTGACAAACGTTCTCGCCGTGCTACTGTTGCTATGACAACCAGACGAGTCAAAGGTTGGCACTTTGTATTCTGGAGCTTAATACCAAGGATTTAAACATTACTGCCCCCCATCCCCCACTAATGGCAATTATATTTCTAGCAACAAATGGAAACAACATTAAAAGTTAACTGCTGAAAACAAAGTCTGATTCTGCTTTTAATTTGAACTCGCTTCCAGGGGATGGAAACCTTGAATCCAGTCCCCATAATGTATATCAGGAGGAGTCACGGTGAGGTCCTGTGTGGAGTGGGGCTGCATAGGTTTAAAAGTAAAATACTGGAAATCCCTGCTGAAAGCTCAGACTGAGGGCCAGATCCTCGGCCTGGGCTTTGAACCATTTTTTTTCTTTCAAGTGAAATGTTAATGAATCATTACAAACACTGGTTCCTAAGGAAAGAAGCAAGCAGAAAGTCTTGTACATTCTTGACGTTTCGTTATTTTAAAGCTGTTAATAGTGGGCTCTGGACCAAAATATTACTCAGAGAGGAGCCCATCTTATTCAACTGGTGGCCACATTTTGGAATAAGCCATGCCCCCCGCCTCCCCCTTTCCTCGTGCACAGTACTGGAGTAGGGAGAGGCCCTAAAGTAAACCACATCCTCGTCTTCATCTTGCAAACATTCATTAAGCAACTTTGTGTTTTGATTAGAGATGTGAATCGGAACCGGAATCGGTTCCGATTCACATGTGGGTTTTTTTGCATTGGGCCTGATCGTGGTTTTGTTTATCAGCTGCGCCTGAGCTGATAAACAAAAAACCCACCCGACCCTTTAAAACTAACCCCTTAGCTTCCCCCACCCTCCCGACCCCCCCAAAAAACATTTTACAGGTACCTGGTGGTCCAGTGGGGGTCCCGGGAGCGATCTCCCGCTCCGGGCCGTCCTCCCGCTCCCGGGCCGTCGGCTGCCACTAATCAAAATGGCGCCGATGGCCCTTTGCCCTTACCATGTGACAGGGTCCGGCCAATGGCACGGATACCCTGTCACATGGTAAGGGCAACGGGCCATCGGCGCCATTTTGATTAGTGGCAGCCGACGGCCCGGGAGCGGGAGGACGGCCTGGAGCGGGAGATCGCTTCCAGGGACCCCCACTGGACCACCAGGTACCTGTAAAAAGTTTTTGGGGACGTCGGGAGGGTGGGGGAAGCTAAAGGGTTAAAGGGTCAGGGTGGGTTTAGGGGTTATTTTTGTGTGCCGTTTTTCCCGCCCTCCCCTAAAACGATAAGGGAACCCCCACAATCAATATCGTGGGGTTTTCCTATTGTTTTGGGGGAGCCCCCGATTTCTGACGATTTTGAAAATAATCGACGATATTTTCAATCGTCCGAAGCCCGATTCACATCCCTAGTTTTGATGGCCGCCGCACATTGCCGACATTCAATGGCTTGATCCCTAAAGAATTTGGCTGGGTTGCTCTTCATGTTTCTTTAGAAAGCTATGGCCAGTTGACCTTTAAATGACACTGATCATCAGAGAATTTTGGTTTTACACTGTGTGTGATAAGTGGACTCCCCTTTACCATTAAAATTACAAGCACAGGAAGAGTTGGAAACTACAAAAGTAGAATTAACTTTTTTTTTTTTTTTTTTTAGCTTTTTACATTTTGTGTGCCTGTGGCCAAATTTGTGTTGCTGCTAGTGGTTTGTTTATAACCCACCGTAGTGTTCTGACATGCAGAGGCGTGGTTTTGTATTATTATTATGAAGCTGTTGTTGCGCGCCCCGTCTGCGCCTAGCCCATGCACGGGCCTGCTCACCTTCCTAGCTCCTCTGCAGGTCACGGGTTGGCCTCCCCAGCAGCAGCCGCGCGTTCCTCCAGGCCTCGGTGTGCCGCGACAGCGGTCGCTGGGCCTTCCACTGCGCACCAGGCCTCACGCCGGAGTTAGGCGTCTCCAGTGGCGTTGGCCACGCCCCTACGCACGTAGGTGTGGACTGCCCGGCTTCTTGTAGGGCCAGGGGCGGGTCCTAGCTCCGCGGCGCATCCTGATTGAATGTTCAATATAAGGAGGTTCCTACCTGCACTTCCTTGCCTTGGCAATCGGGTCGGCACTGCATGTGTACTAGTTTGCCTCCGCGTTCACAGTCTTTTTCCAGTCTTATTCCAGTGTCCTACTGTTCCAGCGTCCTTCTGTTCCAGCGTCTGTCTGTCCTGTCTCCCCAGGAAGTACCCTCGGACTGTCTCTCTGATACTGACCTCGGCCTGCTCCTTGACCATTCTGTCTGTTGCCTGGATCCTAACCTCTGCCTGCCTTGTGACCTTTTCTGACCTCCGGAACCTGACCCCTGCCTCGATGACTACTCCTTGGACTGATCCTCGGATTCTGACCTCGGCTGCCATTGACCACGTCCTCTGATTCTGGCTCTGTCCCTTGCCTTGTCATCATCATCTACGCTGTTCCTTGCTCCACCAGACCTACAGCCTCGAGTCCGACCGTGATCTCTTGCTGTCCGTGGGCACACCTCTCTACTACCTCTCCAGGAGACCCTGCAAGGCCCACCTAAGTCCAAGCGTCCCAGGTCCCTATGGGCTCCGCCCGGGGTACTGCGGGTTTCCAGTGGTGAAGCTCATCCTAGCCTCTCTCCTTCTGTGCTCTGCCCCCTGGGGGCAGGTACTTCCTGGTCCCTACCAGGGAGCCATTCTCCACTGCTCCAGGACAAGGGTTCACCTCCATGCGCAACAGCTGTTTTCTCCATAAGTTCCTATTATAGTCATAGCCTTCATTTTTATAAATGTCTTCACCTGTGGTCATTCTTTTTTTGTTTATTCTATGATTGTTCTTCCCATACATTCACATTCATATCTTTATAAAGTCTTGGTGAGCATCTACACAACTGCAGTATCATTTACTTAGGGCCTATGTACCTTGTGGTAGATTTTTAAAGTCTAAACGTCTAAGTAACTTAGCTGGGTATAACTTATTCAGCTAAGTTATGTGGATATTTAGTGGCACAGTTGATACAGTTGTATCCGTCTAAGTTTGTACCTGCGGTTGAGCAGGTCTAACTTGGAAAACATATCTGGTTAAGTCTAAATATTACTATTTAGCTGGATAACTTATCTGGCCATGCTGAGCTGCACACTGCCCAGCAACAAAATTCTTTATCTAAGAGATAGCTGGATAAGTGACTTATCCAGCTATCTAGTGGCCCTGAAAAGCAGATATTCAGTGGCCGCTAGCTATGCAACTATCTGCCGTCTGAATATTGGGCCCTATCTATCTAAGTGAAAAATGCTTAGTATCTAGGAACTGTAGAAGCATATGCACTAAAACTGCTAAACATGAAGGCTTTAAAATAATCTGAAAATACATGAATATATATGTGCTAAAATTAGTGTATGCACTTATGCAAATGAAAGAACAGCATATGCAAATTAGGCTTTAGCATGTGCATGCTAACTAGTATGGTATGTTCTTTTCTACATGTTATTTAGCATGTAATTGCTGATACCTAATTTTTAACACATACCTCAAATCAGGTGTTAAAATTTTAACTCACATGCTATATAAATCACTCAGATGCCAGAATGCATTGTGGGTTTCAAGATGGAGAACATGTGGTTGTTGGAGCAGGGGAAACTGTCATGAGAGGAGAAGGAAGGAGAGTAAACACAGAAGAGAATGAGAGACTGCATAAGTCAGAGGCGGAGGAGGCCAGAGAGGATAAAGAGAGAACAGAGGAAGAGATGGGGTGGGGAGGAGCAGGACCAGAGACATGGGAGTAGGGATGGGAGGGGGCTGGCTAGGAAAGACAGTTGATACAGAGAAATCTCGATGCAGCTCGGTTTTCCCGGGAGATGAATGCTGGCCATGGCTCCTTACTCTGGCAAGTAGCCCAAGGACTTGGGAGTCAGGAGCTCATATGTCCTCTTGCAGACCAGACATTTGGAGTGCTAAAAACTCACTTCAGGTTTCTAGATAACTGAGGTGTGTCCATATAACACCCCTGAGAAAGTAGGTGTTGTTATGATTGTCTGCTGCTTTCTTCACAACACTGCAGTAAGGTTCTTCATCGAAGGCTACAGTAATGCACTCCTCCCGCCCTACCCACACGCTGGTCTGGAAATGAGTGGTGCCGAAGTGTCAAGGAAAGTTCTGCTTTATTTGGCCACTTATTCCGAGCATTCCTTTCTGTATTTCCTTTTACAAAGCATGGCTGTCCTCACAGGCTTTTTCTGCTGCTTCCATCAGATACCCTCACAGACAAGGGGTAAAACCCTCCAACTTTATGCAAAGAAAAGAAAAGCTTTAGGAGGTCTCTCTGAGGGTCTTTCCTTTGACACTACAGACCACGTTAGGAAACAGTTCCTAACATCTGACAGTTCCCAGCAAGGTCACTGGGGTGTCCTCCCCATGGGATCCAGAGACTCTCTTAAGACCTTCCTTTGAGTTGGAATCCATTTTTCTGCTCTTCTCTAACGGAAAGAAAGTCATCATTAACTAGTTGATTACTGGCAAAAAATGACAATTTATTTACACAAAAGGCAGACAAAGTGACAGTACTATATGAATTAATTTTTAAGCCATTTACACACATAAAGCCTGGTTTTATGCGGATAACTGGCTGTTCTAAAATTGATCCAGCTCAGTGGGTGTAAAAGTGCATGCGTAACCAGGTTCTGCATGTACTTTTAGGCACTGAGGAGTGATATGTATTCATTTAGAATAAATGTATTAAACGGGATAAATGAGGACATTTTTGGTTAATTTCTGTAAATAAAAACAACAAAACCAAAAGGTCCTCCCCTAGGTTCTTTGTCATCTGCAGGCTGCCAGAACCATTTTTAATTCTACAGGAAGGCAGGGCAGGAGTGAGTGGGGATTGCTCCTGCATTTTTCAGGACCTGGATCCCACAGAAGGGCCTGAGGAGGTCATGGCTAGGCCTAGCTCAGCTCATTCGGATAGGCCTGGACTGCAAGATTTCTTTTAAGAGGCATTCTGGTGGATCAAGGGACCCAGGGAAGTGTAGGGTTGGGCTTGGGAAGGCCCAGTCAAGTAGGCCAAGGCCCTGTGGATGACTCAGGAAGGGGGAATTGGGGGGGCTCAGTTTATTTTTTTTTGGGGGGGGGGGAGGATTTTTAAAATATTTTTATTCAGTATGGGAACCAAACTGAAAAAACATTATATAAACTCAAAAAAAAAGAACTCCCCTGAAAAAACAAAAAAAAATGAAACGAACTGAAAATTTATGGGCTGCACATCCTTAGAGGAGAGGCACACTGTGGGTGAAGTCAGCACTTATACGCATAGGGCCGGATTTTAAAAGCTCTATGCGCGTAAATCGCCTTACGCGCGCCGGGCCTATTTTATAAAGGCCTGGCAACGCGCGTAAAACCCCGGGTTGCGTCAGTCCCGGGGCTTTACTAAAGGGGTGGTCTGGGGCGGGGGGTAGAGGCCTCCGACACAGCAGCCATTTGCCGCTGTGTCAGAGGATCGCGTGCCAGCAGGCTGCCGGCGCGTGCAACCTGTGCCTACCTCCAGGCAGGTGCAAAAGGTGAAATAAGAAATTGGGGGGGTGTTAGAGTAGGCCTGGGGGGGGGGGAAAGGTTAGGGGAAGGGGTGGGAAGGTTAGTTAAGGGGGAACGGCAGCACTATTCGGCACGTGCAAGGTGCACAATTGTGCACCCCCTTGCGAGTGCCGACTCCCGATTTTATAACATGTGCGCACCTGCGTGAGCATATTATAAAATCGGGCATAAATGTGTGCGCCCACGCGCAGGTCTTAAAATCTACCCCTATGTATGTAAGTGTAGCCAGTAAATCATGCTCTACACAGAGGGGGGGTATCTTTTTTTCCAGAGAATGTGCACATGTACTTGGCCAATTACCTGCGTATTTTCAAAGAAAACTTATGCTCGGTAAAATCTGTACAGGCAGACTTTACTGCTATGTAGGCTGTTTGAAAATTACCCTCATAAGACATTTTCCAACCAGATGTCCACAGATGAGATATGTTCATAAGACATTGTAAGAATACCTCATAATATCTAAGGCAAAGGTTGGAACTGTCTCATAGAAAACATAATCTCACAAGTCACTTCACCCTCTGTTACCTCACGTACAAACTTAGGGGCCTAATTTTTAAAAGGTTTTCTCCCAGTCTGTGTCTGTGGGAAACATTCTTTGTACATGACCTCCTTAGATTGTGAGCCCTCTGGGGACAGGGAAATACCTGCAGTACCTGAATGCACTTTGAAGTGCCTGAAAGACGGAATATAAATCAAGAAGTCAATATTCAAAAGTCATTTAGACGGATAACTGAAACGTTATCTGTCTAAACAGCTACCCAACTATATTCAAAGCTGTATGCAGCTAAATTCTAGCCACATAATGACTAGAATTTAACTGCATAAGGCAGGGGCATTCCAGGGGCGGGCAGGAGGCATTTCTGGGTTGAGCAAAGTTAGCTGCATAACTGTGATATTCGGGATTAGCCACTTAATTTATGCAGCTAACTCTGGTCACGCCGTAGGACTGTCCTAAAGTTGGCCAGATATACTTATCCAGCTAACTTTAAGATAGCCGGGAATATTCAGCAGCACAGGCACGCCACTGAATATCACTATTAAGTTAACCATATAGCTATGTCTAGCCAACTTAACTATCTGCTCTGCAGGTGAATATTGATCTCCAAATAAATTAATTTATAAAACGTGTATAGAGGATGTAATGATGGTCCATAAAGTGCAGACATCATGAGTTCTTTGTCCTATAGGATCTGCTTTTATGGAACCAACAGTTCCCAAGTTCTGTCATAGGTACTCCTGTGTGGTGTTGATGAAGTGGAATAGGAGGGGGTTGATTTGAGCATAAAACACTGCATGAGAACTTGGGTAGGATAAAGAAGAGAAGAAACTGTATTTTTACACTATCAGGAGGGTTTTAAAGACCAAAATGGTAAAGTCACCTGCATAAACTTAGAAAGAAAATAACAGCCAGCCTGGTTGCTCGGTGACAGTGCTGTGCACTGGCATGCCATGCGGAGGAACACAGGTTCAATTACCAGACCTAGGCTGACTGGGGCTGGACATACTCCTGGCTTTGGGGAGGAAGTCTCAGCCATTGCTCAACATTGACATCTACTGATGTCCTGGAATGCATTAGGGTGCATTCCAGGAGGACCTGCAATCTGTGGCCCCTGATCGAGGTCTGTCACCACAATGGCTGAGCTAGGTGGGATGGGGTTATGAAATAGGGAGAAAACCTTGGCTGGTTGTGAATGAAGGCTCCTGGTGCCATAGCGCAAACAGAGGCTGATTCCCAGTGAGCTGAAAGCCCATACAGCACCAGCGGGAGCAGGAGGAAATTGGCAGCCCCCATCCCAATAAAAGAAGATAAACTGCATGCAATGTCCTAATTAATTTGCTTGAGATTAGTTCAAAGTACATTAGTTCATTCACTTAGTTCTTTGAAATATCTTCATTTGGGCAATTATTTATAAGTGGTACTCTAAAAGAAGGAAAAAATCGAGCAGAGCGTCGGATAATCATGTCCAATTCCTTCCTGATTCCAGGAAAGTGATTAAAGCAAATGCATAGGTCTGTGCCTACTGATTAGATTTGATCTGATCCTCAACATATGGTAGCACCCACCTAGTTTTGGTTTTTTTTTTTAAATCAAGGATCAGCAATGTATTTGGGGCTGAGTGACACAAAGGCCCAATCATCTACTTGTAAGATGTCTAACTGCCAGATCAACAAACTGGTGATGGGATGAGAGGAGGCAGGGAGAAGGTTAGAGTCATTTTACTGCCCTCTTTTTCTCCCCACCGGTCTCTGCCTCATAGTGCTTCCACTTTCCCTGTCTGTTTTTTCTTACATCTCTTGCTCTCTCACTGCCTGCATCTTTCTTTCAGCAGTACTGCGGGGAACCCATCTGGTTTCCTACAAAGCAGTGCGGTTGCTTAGGTCATTGCAATAGGGATGTTTGATGATTTCCTCAGTGGCAGTGGTATGTTTGACATGTATAAGGCACTTTTGCTTTAAGATTTTTTTGTCTTCAATATCTGGAACTCTTAAAGCAAAAGGATGAGTTACATTTGGTTCATTTTAGGGGAAAAGCCAAATCATGGCTTTGGTAAAGTATTGCTACAGTCTGGCCACCAGATGTCACTATCCCTGTTTAGAACACACTATAGAACAGGGGTCGGGAACCCATGGCTCGCGAGCCAGATATGGCTCTTTTGAGGGCTGCATCTGGCTCGCAGACAAGTGTCGCCACACTTTCCCGCTGACCCAGCTGCTCCCCGGTCCTCCTCCGCCCGGGCTTAAAATGCTGTCAGCCCGGGCGGAACGCGGCAGGTCAGCTGGAGTCAGCGGCACCGGCGTGCTCTCTTCTTCCCGCCCCCCCCCCCCCCGCGGCCCGGAAGAGGAAGTGGAGAGTTTCGGGTGTGTGCGCAGCAAGAAGAGGCCACGCTAGTGCGCTCGGCATCGGCCCGAAGAAAAGAAGACTGCAGCGCGGCTCGGAGGAAAATGAAGAGCTTCAGCCGCGGCCGATGGGACTCCGCCTCCGCGAGGGCTGAAAATGAAGAGGTTAGCGTTGGGAGGAGGCTGCTGCTTGCCGCGAGTTCCCGGGTGGGGGGAGAGAGAGAGAAATTGCTCGCTCACTCTCTCTCTCCCCCATACCCACCCCGGGAACTCGCGGCAGCAGCAGCCTCCTCCCAACGCTAACCATTTTCAGCCCTCGCGGAGGCGGAGTCCCATCGGCCGCGGCTGAAGCTCTTCATTTTCCTCCGAGCCGCGCTGCAATCTTCTTTTCTTCGGGCCGATGCCGAGCGCACTAGCGTCGCCTCTTCTTGCCGCGCAGGCACCCGATACTCTCCACTTCCTCTTCTGGGCCGCGGGGGGGGGGGGGGGGGGCGTGTGTGTGTGTGAGAGATTGCATGTATGTGAATGATTGAGAGCCTGTACATGTGAAAGAGAGTATGTCTGTGATTGAGAGCCTGCCTGTGACAGAGAGAGAGAGCATGAATGTAAGTTAACCATTGGGAACCTGTATGTGTAAGTTTGTGATTGAAAACCTGTTTGTGTGAAAGAGTATGTGTGTATGATTGAGATCCTTTGTGTGAGAGAAATCATGTGTATGTATGATTAAGAGCCTGTGTGTATAAGTAAGAGAGAGATCATGTGTGTCTGTGTGTGATTGAGAGCTGGTTTAGGTGATGGAGCATGTGAGTATGTGATTGAGAGCCTGTGTGTAAATGAGAGAAAGAGAGGACATGTTTGTAAGCATGTGAATGAGAGTCTGTGTGTGAGAGAAAAAGTCAGCATGTATTTATGTGATTGAAAGCCTGTGTGTGTGTGTAAGCGTGAAAAGATAGACAGCATGTGTGTAAATGTGTAATTAAGAGCCTATATAAGTGAGAGAGAAAAAACATGTGTATATGTGAGTACTGAGAGCATGTGTGTATAGGTGTGTCATTGAGAGCCAGTGTGAGAGAGAGCGCTGGTATGTGACTGAGAGAGGAGAAAGTTCCAAGCAAACCACCCCACCTCCTGCTAATTCAGAACAATCTCAGGACACCTGGATATCAAACGTTCCCAGCTATGCAGAGCAAAAACATTTTTGTATCCTTATTTTTCCTTACTGGGTCTTTGTGTCTGCTATTTTGAAATATTTTGTTGGTATCTGGAAATGTTTTATATGAGTTTTTAATTATTGGATATTCCACTCATCAGCTGTTTCGAAATATGTTCTTTTTGTTAGTACAGTTTTACTGCTGATGATTTTATATTTCTTGATTTGTTTTATAAGGATGGGTGATGTTTCTTTTTTTCCTTTGTTACACTGCATACAGAGACTCTGGCTTGTTGCAGTTTCCAATTCAGTTTTTTCTGCATGCTTCTTGTTATGCGTTTTGGTCTCTTTATTCTATGTTAGGTGAGGGACAGCACGTGATTCAGGTGAGGTTTTCTGCTGGCGTGTAGTTTCTGTGTAGGACTCTATAGCAGCCTGACTTAGTCCGTTTTCCTAATAGGAGATGTATTGGTGTCTTAAGGCCTGGTGTAATATTTTCAGAGACATATTGTACTTTAAAAGTGTGATCTTACATAAAATGCACACATTTACTTGTATTTAGTTTTAAACATATTGTATGGCTCTCATGGAATTACATTTTAAAATATGTGGCGTTTATGGCTCTCTCAGCCAAAAAGGTTCCTGACCCCTGCTATAGAAAGAGCCATTAATTGCCCCGAGTCCCTCCCACCTGGAGGCTCTGGATTGGATGCTTGAACACTATTTAGCCCAGTCATTTTAAGATACATAGGGCCAAATTTTAAAAGCCTGGCGCACACAAACACCGGGAGATATGCGCGTAGCCGGGCTGAGGGCGCACAGAGCGCATTTTAGAAATAGCCCAGCCATACGCATATCTCTCAATATGCACAGAGGTGCCAGGCTCATTAAAGGGGGTGAACCGGGAGTGGGGTCTGGGAAGGGAGGGGCAGGGTCTGGCTGGGATAGCGCCTTTAGATGCTGTCCCGGGGCAGCGTGGCTGGCAACTCACCAGCACATGGAATTTACTTCTGCTCCAAAGGAGCAGTAAGATATTTAAAAAAAAACTAGGCTGGTTAGGTAGAGGTTAGGGGTCGGGGAGGAGAGGGGAAAAGGTAGGAAGGGTAGTTTAGGGCGATAGGGAAGTTCCCTCTAGTCCATTCCTGAATTGGAGCGGACTGGGAGGGAACTGGGGAAGGCCCTATTGCATCGCCACGTGGTTTTTTTTTAGAAAATCCTCCCCTCTGTTGCCTGCGCAATTCTAAATCCATTCGCACATTTGTGTGCAGATTATAAAATTCGATGCGTATGCACATGCTGAAATCATATTTTATAAAATGTGTGTGGCGATGAGCACATATTATAAAATTGGCACACCATGGAGCAATACAGAGGCATTATGACATTTTCCGTTCTATTAACCATTCCCTTCCTAATAATTCCTAACATTCTATTTGCTTTTTTGACTGCTGCAGCACACTGAGCCGACGATTTCAAAGTATTCTCCACTATGATGCCTAGATCTTTTTCCTGGGTGGTAGCTCCTAATATGGAACCTAACATCGTGTAACTACAGCAAGGGTTATTTTTCCCTATATGCAACACCTTGCACTTATCCACATTTAATTTCATCTGCCATTTGGATGCCCAATCTTCCAGTCTCGCAAGGTCCTCCTGCAATTTATCACAGTCCTCTTGTGATTTAACTATGCATAATTGTGTGTTATCTGCAAATTTGATTACCTTTCCAGATCATTTGTATATATACTAGCTGTACCCGGCCATGCGTTGAGGTGGCTCAGTCTGGTTTAATTTCACAATGCGCATTAGCTCTGCTCCGGCCGTCCCAACTCCCTCCCCCCCTTCCCGGCGGTGGACGGACTGGCTCGGCGACTCTTTTACCCTTTCCTCCTCCTGTGTGTAACTGTCCGGCAGTCCCTACTCCCTCCCCCCTTCCCCAGCGGCGGAGGAACGGGCTGAGCCGTTTCTCGGAGCGGCGACTCGTCTGCCATTTCCTCCTCCCCTCTGTGACACCCAGCAAGTAGCGCAGAGCTCTATGGTCTGCACATGCGCGGTAGAGCTGCTCTCTATTGTGCATTTGCAGTCCGTCGGTCAGAGCCCATTTATATTGTAGATAGCGTGTGTTGTTTAACGTCCAACAGATGGTGCTGTTTTTCCAAAAAAACATGGTTTTACCTGTCACAGGTGTGACATCTATATAATATAGGTATATAAAAATACGTGCGTATTCGAATGCAACGTTGTGTGAAAATTTCAAAGCAATCGGTGAAGAACTTTCGGAGATTTAAGATTTTGAACAAACGAACATTTACATTTTTATTTATATAGAAGATTGAAAAGCACCGGTCCAAGTACAGATCCCTGAGGCACTCCACTGTTTACCCTTTTCCACTGAGAAAATTGACCATTTAATCCTACTCTTTGTTTCCTGTCTTTTAACCAGTTTGTAATCCACGAAAAGACGTCTCCTATCCCATGACTTTTTAGTTTTCTTAGAAGCCTCTCATGAGGGACATTGTCAAACACCTTCTGAAAATCCAAATACATTACATCTACCGGTTCACCTTTATCCACATGTTTATTAACCCTGTCAAAAAAATGAAGCAGATTTGTTAGGCAGGACTTCCCTTGGGGAAATCCATGTTGACTGTGTCCCATTAAATCATGTCTTTCTTTATGCTCTATGAATTAGATCTTTAGAATAGTTTCCAATATTTTAGGGGCATACGGCCTTTCTGCCAGGCTGGCCCAAGGGTCCACCTTCCAGTCCGCAACATTAATAGCAGGTATGCCCCTAACTTTCAAACTTGACGCTTAGATATTGTGTCATTAAAATTGGATACGGTCGCTCAAGACCATCAATGAATTTTACAAGAGCATTTGTCTTCTATAAAGAAATTGGAAGATGTTAAAGGTTTTAAAGACACTAATGCTGTAATTATTCAAGAGCGTATGGCATCAGTAAGGAGACTGGAATTTTTGGAAAAATTCATTGCAGCATTTGAATTTGCGGTTGCTTAATTTCCCCAAAGTTCTTGGAGAATTGCCTATTCTTATTTTGAAGAAATATCTAGTGGAGATACTAAAAATTCTGGAGGACACTGTTCCAGTTACTAAGAAGATAGTGTTACTATCTCAGAAGCAAACTTTGCCACGGTCTAATAATGAAGGAAACATCTCCAATTTGACTGATTATTTGGAAAACTCAGCTATAGAAGTTACTGCAAGACAAACGCTATTAGTTTCTTTTTCCATTGACCAAGATATAAGTTTAGTCATGCGTTATTATTTCAAAAGTATTAATGTTCCTTTCCTGGGTGGTATAGTACGTGTCTACCCAGATTTGGCTACGCCTACCCAGTTATGCCGAAATACTTTTTTGGATATGAAATCTGAAGTTGTTTTGCATGGAGCCAGTTTTCTTTTGCGTTACCCATGTTACAAAATAACACCCATGTTACAAAATAACACCTATATCTTTTTTAGCCCTGAACAGTTGAAAACATTCTTAGATGCTAGGGTACTAGTACCAGCTATGAATTTGGGTATTACTAGGTCATAAGTGGATGTAATGTGGGTGAGCTCTCATGTAGCAGTTTCTTTTTATGGGAAGTTTATTGATCTCCTCTTAAGATTTTCTATTTTTTTCCTCCCCCCTTCAGGTTACCTCTATGATGGAGAGAGTGTAATGTAATATGGCATAGAAGTGTTTTGTAACATGATATAGAAAAAGATAATTGTTTAAAAGTAAGTTACTTAAATTGAACTCTCTGTAATTTTCTTTACAATGTATTACTTTGTGTATAATGAATAAGATTAATAAAGAAAGAATTAAAAAAAAGTTTTTATTATTTTGCCTTTATGGCCAACTTCATTTCAAATTCTCTCTTCACCTGTCTTATCAATGTTTTACACTTAACTTGACAATGCTTATGTTTTATCCTATTTTCTTCAGATGGATCCTTCTTCCAATTTTTGAAGGATGTTTTTTTTGGCTAAAATAGCTTCTTTCACTTCACCTTTTAACCATGACTGTAATCATTTTGCCTTCCTTCCACCTTTCTTAATGTGTGGCATACATCTGGACTGCACGTCTAGGATTGTATTTTTAAAAAATGTCCATGCCTGTTGAACATTTTTTACCTTTGCAGATGCACCTTTCAGGTTTTTTCTATTTTCCTCATTTTATCAAAGTTTCCATTTTAAAAATTTAGTGATAGAGCTGTAGATTTACTTATTGTCCCCCTTCCAGTTATTAGTTTAAATTTGATCTTGTTATGATCCCTATTGCCAAGTGGCCCCACCACCATTACCTCTCTCATCAAATCCTGTGCTCCACTAAGAATTAAATAAAAAATAGCTCCCTCTCTTGTTGGTTCCTGAACCAATTGCTCCATGAAGCAGTCATTTATTACCTCCAGGAACTTTATGTCTCTAGCAAGTCCTGATGTTACATTTACCCAGTCAATATTGGGGTAATTGAAATCTCCCATTATTATTGCACTGCCAAATTGGTTAGCTTCCCTGATCTCTCTTAGCATTTCATCATCTGTCTGACCATTTTGTCCAGGTGGATGGTAGTATACACCTATCACTATACTCTTACCCAACACACATGGGATTTCTACCCATAGAGATTCTACTGAGCATTTAGTCTCTTGTATGATCTTTATCCTGTTGGACTCTATACCCTCTTGGACATAAAGTGCCACACCCCCACCAAGTTGATCCTCCCTATCATTGCGATATAATTTGTACCCTGATATAGCACTGTCCCATTGGTTATCCTCCTTCCACCAAGTCTCTGTGATGCCAATTATGTCAATCTCATCATTTGCTGCTATACACTCTAACTCTCCCATCTTACTTCTTAGACTTCTGGCATTGGCAACAAAAGTGTGCTTTTTATTTGTATTAAAACCTGCTTTTCAGTTGTTAGGGATAATTTGGATGTTTCAGCTTCACCCAGATGGAGTTTCTGATAGGTGTGACACTCTTCGTGCACTCCCTGCCAGAGAATCCTTCTCCTACTAATTTACAGACAGATAGATTTTTAATCCTGATACCCTTTTGGGGTGAAAGGGCACTCACCAGGGGACCAAAGACTTATGAGCCTACTCTAAACCCTAGGTGGGCAAACCCCAGTGATGGATCCTGCCGTGAGAGACATTGAGAGCTGAAGATGTATCCAGTAAGTTTAACCTTTAATGCAGTTTTTGGACTTGAGAAGAGTGGGGAGGCTTTTGGATTCCCCTTCCCCACTGGGACTGCAGTGCAGAGAGCGCGCCTGCCTGATCCCACTGACTTTTTCCCAAGAGAAGGCTCCCAGGAATATTGATAATCAAAGGATGGAACAGCAAGAGGGAGACCCCCGCCAGATCTCCACAAACATCAAGGGACCAGGAAGGGCAAGGTGTCTGAAGGAGAAGATCAACTAAAGGAGGAATTCTGCAGTAAGGTTGGGGGACCCCTCCACTAGGATTCCTGGACAGCTGCTGGGAGAGTTGCACATTAACAATCATCATGGACTCTACCCAGAGGTCTGATTAAAGGACACCTATCTACAGAGGATAATCAAACGATGTAAATTCACTCTTCTGGACAATGGACTTTAATTTAACGATTTCTCAATAAAGCATTAAATGGAATAGTAGTCAAAGAAATATGCCCACGCACTGTTTTATTTTATTTTTCTCTCTTTTTAATACAACACCCAGCATACAGAGCGAACAATTAAAAGCACATTTTGGCAAGGACAATGGTAACACTTTTAAATAGTTAAATGGATTCACCCATCAGTCCTGTGTATTCAAAACTAAAACTTAACAACACAATAGAGAACCTCAGCAAAAGCTCAAGATCGATAGGCATCTTTTTCTTTACTGATCAGCACATCAGAGAATTGCATTATATTTGTGCAACCCTTTCCCGGGGAATGTGTCCAATTCCAAAGGGCCATAAAAGAATTTATTAAATGTGGCTAGCTGACCCCAGTTCCTTACCACGAACACCAAAACAAAGGAGCCCGCGGGCCCCAGCTTCTCCCCACTCGTTGTTGACACAATTTTCAGGCTGTGTTTAAAGGATATTATTCTTTCTGAGTCAAAGCAAAATGGAAGTACAGCAAGGGATTAAGCACCTTCCGCTCTGTGCTTCAGGACATTGCTGAACCTGCCTATGTTGTAAAATAAGGCTGCTGCCAGCATGTCTGTGTGCTAATCCCTTCTACAAACATGGATGCATAGAAACAGCACTCTGATCGAAGAATGCTTCCCTCCAGACATTCTGCAGACTAGATACTCATTATGCAGATCTCAACTTCTACACTTTTTGGAATAAAAGCAATAGCTGTCTCTGAAACATGTATATGCATTGATTAAATATATAATATGCATATCTGGCTGCTATAAAGCATGCCGGGCAGAAGATTAACTAGCCACCAACAATGGCGGGTGGAGGCCCTCAGGATCAATATCATCACTGAGACTCTTACTGCATTCCTGACTTCTGTCTTGTGTCCAAACAACGAAGCTGAAGTGATTCTGCTTGCTGCTTGCTTCAACTTCTGATCACTGATCAGCTTGGAAGCAATACAGACTTGCATGAGGCCTATAATATATGTTATCAGTGAAATCACTAATAGGGTCATTTATCAAATTGCGGTAGGCCGCTATCATGCGCGTTACTACCGTGCCGTGTGCAAAAATGACCTATCGCAAAATGTGTATGCATTTGAAAAAATTGATATTCAAATGGGAGGAGTTGGGGGCAGGATAAATGTAAAGTAGGGGGTGGTAGCGTGGTGTGCGTTAAGTATCACACGTTATCACAGGTCAGTAATGCGGCTAATAGCTACACCTTTTTTTCTTGGCGGTATGGTCCGATTGCAGGCCGCGGTATTATTGCAGCACGTATTACGCACGATAAACACTCCAAACAATCCCCACATACCTACCAAGCATTCCTGGACCAATAAAAATGCCTGTTTTTTATCAGGTCAACCTTCCTAACACCATTTTGTCACTGTCAAGTGTACTTGTACAAGCACACGTTGTGCCTCACCAGGCTCGCCGCAGATGACAAGACATGGAAGAAGGACAACCAGAACAATAGCCAAGGCCACCTGCAAGATGTGCAAGGGAAGTACCAGCAGTGCTGGCAGAGGCTCCGTTGCCATGGGCTCAGGCCCCCGGCCCAGGAGATAGAGAGCATCTTTCCTCCCTGAATATCCCTGCTGGGCATGCCTGAGGACTTTGTGGTTAGCAGGTATTGGCTCAGCTCTCGGGCAATCCTGGAATTATATGAAGCCATCCGAGGGGGATCTGGATCCTGTAACCCTAAAGTCCTGCGCCAAACTCTTGGCCACTCTCCCTTTCACAGCAAGTGGCTCCTTCCAAACCACAGTAGGATTCATGGGGGGAATGTCGCAAACCACATTCTCACGCTGTCTGGACCAGGTCATCGAAGCTGTCACTGACCACATTATTTATTTATTTATTTATTTATTTACTTACCTATTTATTTATTTAAAAATTGTTTATACACCACCTTTACAAAAGTAAATTTGATCAAAATGGTTTGCAACATTAAACGAAACATTAAATTTCCTCGTGACAGGCAGCACTTGTTGGACTAGAAGAGAGATTTATTTATTTATTTTTATTTATTTATGAGCTTTTCTTTACCGACATTCGTAAGGCACATCATGCTCTATGCCTTCGCACACTTTCCCCAATGTCATTGGAGCTTTCGACTGCATTCACGTGGCCATGGTTCCACCCCATCAGAGTGAGGAGACATACCGCAACAGAAGGCTCTTCCACTCCTTCAACGTGCAAGTGGTCTGTGACGCAGGAGTGCGCATCCTGGAGGTGGTGATCAAGTACCCAGGAGCGATCCACGAATCCTTTATACTTTGGTAGGAAATACACTTTTCTTTCTCAATTGCATTTCTGCCTATGGGTATGTGGCTAATGGCACCCAAATGGGGAGGGGGCGGGGGGGGGGGGGGGGGAGGACATGATCGGGGGCATAACAACTGGCTTGTGCGGTTGTGTATGCAGGTCATTGGCCAAGGGTATGCCTTTCTTCTGGCCAAATTTCAGAGGCCTGCCAAAGTAGTGCAGCCAAACAAGGTACAGAGCCTAAGCTGAGGATCCACTATATATGTACCACATATTTATAACCTAAAATGTGTGCTCGTGGCACACTGAAATGTTGTACTGGCAGATAGCAATTGTTACACCCTCATTTGGAAGTGATTAAAGCTGTGCAGGTGAAGTAGCATGGAGGCAGAAGGCCCAGGATGAGACACAGCAACATGGAGGCAGGAGGCCCAGGATGAGACACAGCAGCATGGAGGCAGGAGGCCCAGGATGAGACACAGCAGCATGGAGGCAGCACTTGCAGAAGATGAGAAGAGAAGACATCCTGCAGCAAGGAGCAGGAGATGGGACAGCCTCACAAGAGACAGCAACTGCAAAGAGATTGTAGGCTACTTAAAGTAGTCTGTAATAGGCCCAGCGGCTGAAGGACTGCTTCTTAGTGAGTGTACTGCTTGAAAATGCTTGACATAACACCATCCATTGTGTGTGATGGCACAGAAACTCTTTAGTGAGCACACGCTGAGCCCGTTTCTTCCATCTAGATGGCACAGCAACTCTGTGAAGAGGCCGTCCTTCTTTCAAACATTGTCTTCTTACCCGTTACAAGACATTTTCAGCATTCTTTCAAGGCCCCTTGCCATGATGGGGCTTCCCACGTAGCGGGGGGAGGGGCGGGGATTTGTTTTGGGGGCCTACCCCTGCGGCATAGTGATTCCCCAGGACTGCTGCGGGGTGTCAATCCTATGGATGCAGCTGAGGATTCTGATAGCAGGTCCGGCATCCGCTGAAGGATTTGCGTCATGGCATTTGTTAGATTGCTGATGGCTGCAGCTATAATGTTGGCATTTTGTGGGCTGGCTGCCATACTTTGCTGCAGGATCCTGTTTTGTCACTTCTTGGGACCCTTAGCTCTCCCCGCAACTGCCTGACTTCTTCTCCAGAGATGGCTGCTGCAGGCGCTGGTGCTGGTTCCGGTCCTGGCGGCGGTGTGAGTGCTGCTGGCGGTGGCATTGGTGGTGCCGTTGGTCCTGATGGTGAGAGTGGCTGTGATGGTGGGGGTGGGCCTGATGATGGCTGTGTTGGTGCCGGTGCTGACTCAGGGCTCAAGCTGGGCATAGGTGGGCTTGTGCCCACTGTGTGGCCTGTTGATAGTGAGTCCGCATGCTACCGTGGCGTGCAGCTCGCCTGAAGGTTGCCACTCCAAATTGCCTGCCTCGATCAATGTGTCGAGATCGAGGTCCACATTAATTGGGCTTCTGGAGCCTAGGGGCTGAGCAAGAAGATTGGCTCTGATTGCTGGGACTGCCTCTCCTCCTGGCCTTTCTATCAGTCGCAGCTCCATCTCTGTTACTACTCTGGGACAGAGGGCCCCTCCTCCAGTCTGCCGTTGATACTTCAATCTCGCTGCAAGCTTGGCCTTCAGCTGGGCTTTCTCATCCTGGTAATGATGGGCGACCTGTTCCCCGCTCCTTTGCACTCTGCTGTGGTGGGTGATGGCCTGGGCAATGTTTCTCCATATTTTCCTTTTCGCTGCCTTTGAGGTCTTGGCTGCGTGGTTTCCAAATAACATGGCGTAGTGCTGCAGGACTCCAGCGATGAGAAGCTCATTCTCTGCCACACTGAACTTTATGGCACGCTGCCTCTGCCATGGTGCTGCCTGGCTGCCCGAAGGCGGTGCCACTTCCTCTCCCGGAGGGGTGTCCTCCCTGCCCTCAGTCTCCGTCCCTCTCTTCTCTCCCCTCCCTTCCTCCCCCCACTTCACCCTGGCCTACCAGCTCCCTTCCCCTCTTTCCTCTCTCTCTCTATGCCTATGCTGCCTTACTCCTCCCACCACTCTTTCCTGCCTAACCCCTTCCCCCACCCCACCCTCCTATCCCTTCCTTCTTGCCTCTCTACTTCTCCCCCGTCTCTTCTCCTATTCCTACTACTCTTTCCCCTGCCACTCCTGCCCTCCTCCTCCAACTCCCTCTGCCTCCTCCTTCCACTCCTATCATCAGACCTCTCCTCGCTTGCCAGACCGATCATGCTCCATGCTCTCACCACTCTCACAAACACACTCCTCCTCCGCTCCTGCTCACACTCCTCCACTCCTCCTCACACTCCTCTGCTCCTCTTCACATTCCTCCTCTCCTCCTCTCACTCCTCCTCACACTCCTCTGCTCCTGCTCACACTCCTCCACTCCTCCTCTACTCCACACAAAAAGACAAACTGGACTTACTCACTTTCACTCCAATAAATATTACAAAAGACAAAAGGGAAACAGATGACAACACAAAACTGCACTATTCACTCAGAAATCACAAAAAATGTCACCACTACTCTAGCTGCACTAAACTCCTCTCCTCTCACTCCAATGCCCGACACACCCTCACAGAAGAAGGTGCAGGAAGTCAGTATTTATACTGTGGAAAAAATAACGTGCTGCGCGATGACGTACCGTGCTGTGTGATAATGTACCACAGCGTGCAAAATTTACCTGTGCGATGCGGCAGGCCGCCCATTTTAATAATCATGCCCCTTTTGTTTATTGCGTGCGTTAGTCGCATGATAAACATAGCATTTTGATAAATCTATCTGTAAGAGATCTATGAGATTCAGAATGGACTTTTTCACGTTCTTTGTCTATGGAAAAAGTGGTTATTCACTAAGGTGTAAAATGTCTCTTTTCTTTTTAACTGGTTTGAATATTAAATTGGTAAATAAGGTTTCTTGCTTACTTGCATGGATGTATTAGATTTGGCTTCTCCAGCATGGGCGTAGCTGAAGGAGTTTCAGAGACTATTCTATAGACTCATGGTCATCTGAACAGCAGAAAACCTGCAGTATTACCAACTGTTGTATTGTCTGAAGTTAAGAAAGCTAGCACTGGCCACTACTTGATTTTCAGTGTTTCTGCCATGTTTTCAGATATATGAGTAAGGTTTTGATCAGGGCTGGTACAAGGGTATTAGGTGCCCCTGATGAAACCTACAGCCTGTGGCACCTCACCCCCATCCATCACACCCACTCCACACACTAATAAGAATTATGCATGAAAACCACAAGTAAACTGAATTACAATTTGAATATAGTAAATCTCCCATATCAAAACTCCATAACTGTCAGCATTCAAACACTAACGATTCTACTTATGAAAAGGTAAAACTGAAATTATTACACCAGGCCCTAAAACGCCAATACACCTACTATTAGGAAAACAGAAAAAGCCAAACTACTATAGATCCCTGCACAGAACCTCCACACTAGCAGAATACATCAACTCAGTCACACATGCAAAATACAAACAGACCCTCGCAAAAATGCAGAATAAACATATAGTATTAATAAAAACTGCAGACAAAAACTGAACTATTAACTGCAACAGGTCAGACTATTATGCCATACAACAATGGAAAAACAGAAATATTACAATTCCTCAGAAAACATCAAAAAATAAAATGAGGAAATATAAATCAATAAAAATACAACCTTACAAGTAAACAGAATATTTCAAAACAGCTGACAAATAGAATAACGTCTAAATTTAAAACTCATATACATTTTACAAGACCAATAAAATATTTTAAACACCATCAAATAATTAAAAAGGATAAAAAAAATCCCCAGCTTTTCATACCTGGAATCTTTTGATTTGCAGATGCCTTGAGATTGTCATGGATTAGCAGGGGAGGAGTGAGAGGTTGTTCCTCACACGATCTCTCATATATACACACATGCTCAATCAAAGAACATGTTCTCATACACACAGACACAGACATGCTCTCTCAGATACAGCAACATATACACACAGACATGCTCTTTCACACAACACAGATATACTCTCACAGAGACACGCATTCAGACACAGACATGCTGTCTCAGACATGCTCTCATACACACACAGACATGCTCTCATACACACATAGGCATGCTCTCATACACACATGCACAAACACATGCTCACATTCACACAGATATGCTCTTTTATACACAGACATGCACAGACATGCTCTCAGGCACACATATACATACATACATACATACACACACACACACACACACACACACACACACACACATGGTCTCACACATGCTCAAACACAGACATGTTCTCATAGACACAGACATGCTCGCTTACCTACACAGACACACAGACCCATGTTCTCATAGATACAGTAGACATGCTTTCACAGCCGCAGGCACACACATGTCCTCACAGACAGACAGATACACACACATGCTCTCACTCATTTACTTCCTCTCTCTCCCTATTAGTATAAGACCAGTGGCAGCCTCCTCTTTCAGCACCCACGGCAGATAGATTCTTCATTTTTTTGAGGTCCGAGGGTTGATGCTGCTCTGTTTCCTGCTGGGGGCAGGAGTGCTGTTGCTGTTCCTTCTGTGCTTGAACCTGGGAATGAGAAAGGGGAAGGAAGTACAGAGGGAACAAGAATGCATGGGGGATTATGAGTGATAGAGAATGTAGCACACACACACAAATACTCCATCCATCCATCCACTCGCCACCCTGCCTGCTCCCTACTTGAGTGCCCTCGGTATGGAACCTAGAGAGATGGACTGTGTTAGAAACTGGCTGAGTAGGTTACTGGAGTTTGCCCTGAGGAGGGCTGGCGTTACTAACTATACCTCAGAGATTAGTCATGGAGCTGGTTCTTTTCAACATTCTCATGAGCAACATAGCAGAAGGATTGTTAGGAAAAGTTTGTCTTTTTGCAGATGATACCAAAATCTGCAATAGGGTAGACAATCAGGAAGGTGTGGAAAACATAAGGAGAGGTTCAGCAAAGCTCAAGGAATCGTCTAAATACTGGCAGCTAAGATTTAATGCTAAAAAATGCAGATTAAAGCATTTATGCTGCATAAACCCAAGGGAAAGATACAGTATTAGAGGTGAAATTCTTCTAAGCACAAAAGAAGAATGGAATCTAGGGGTGATTGTATCTGATGATCTTAAAGTGGTCAAACAGGTGGATAAAGCAACAGCAAAAGCCAGAAAGATGCTTGGCTGCATAGGGAGAGGAATTGTCAGCAGAAAAATGGAGGTGATATTGTCTCTCTTTAGGTCCCTGGTGAGACCTCACTGTATACAATTTTAGAGACCGCACCTTCAAAAAGATATAAACAGGATGGAGTCAGTCCAGAGGGTGGCTATGATCAATGGTCTTCGTTCTAAAGCATATGAAGATAGACTTAAAGATATATGTATATATACCCTAGAGGAAAGGCAAGATAGGGGAGATAACAAGCATTTGATTAAAACCAAACAACTACTCATATCCTCATTTTAACATCTATCAGACTTTTCCCCTCTTATCTTAGTATACTCCCCTGTTGTAATGTAAATGCATTCTTATATGCTTGTTATTGTTTTAATGTAAACCGAAATGATATGTAACTTTGCTACATGAATTGCGGTATATAAAAATTGTTAAATAAATAAATAAATAAATAAATATGAGAGAGATATTTAAATATCTCAAAAGTTTCCATGTACAAGAGGCTAGACTCTTTCAATAGAAAGAAGGCTCTAGAACAAGGGGTTATGGGATGAGAATGAAATGGGGTAGATTCAGGAGTAAATATTTCTTTACAGAGAATAGTGGATGTGTGGAATGACCTCCCAGTGGAGGTGGTGAAGACAAAAAAGGTATCTGAATTTAAGAAAGCATGGGATAAGCAGGGGGATTTCTGACAGAGTGATGAGAATTGTAAGGGCTACATAAATTGCATGGATGGGCAGACTAAATGGGCCATATGGTCTTTTTCTGCTGTGATGTGTTGCGATCGGCATAAGCGTGAGCCCCTCTTGCTGTGGCGTAGTTGACACAAACTCATGGGCAGGACCCTAAGGTCTACGCAAACAGTGGACGGACAGGTTTTTACATGGGCCAGGCTATGACAAGGTCTAGGAGTATGTGACTATAGTCAGATCTGAAGAATGGGTGATGGTCAGAGATGAAACAAGGCTGAAGGACCAGGCAAGGTCGAGGACTGTGCCTGAGGCTGAGGATGAAGGCAGGCTGAGAACAAGACACTGGCAAGGCAGACTCTGACAAAGAGAAGGCGAAGGGCTTGTTTGCTGAGGTGACAAGAGCCATGGCTGGGTTTAAATACCCAGCCGCATGACATCATCAGGAGGTGCCCGCCAGGAGAGTTTTCATGGTGGGGCCTTTAAAAGGTGCCACACAGCGCGCATGCTTGCCTAAAGATGTCCAGGCAGGATGACAACGTTCATGTCACGTGAGCGTGGCATCATCGTTGGCAGGATCCTGGCCGCAGGCCACCATTGCAGCTGTGAGGGTAAGTGCAGCTACTCACGGGGCCATCCCGTGAGTGCAAAACGTAACAGTACCCACTCCTCTAATCCCCCTCCCCAAGCCTCTTGTCTTCAGCTTCTGGGGAGACGTTGAAGGTACATCTTTACCATTGGGGAACTTGGGTGTTACAACATGATGTCCAGAGATTCTTTGGTGTCAGGGCTGAACTAAAGAAGCATCCGCTGACTGGGCACGGATCCTTCAAGAGGGGAAGGGCATTGTGTTGAATGAGGCCATCCCGCGAGTGACAAACATAACATGATGTTTCTATGTTTCCCTAGGCAGGTAGATATTGGGGAATGGGGGAGGCAAGGGGCAAGATTGCTGGGGTGTGAAAGGGTTGCCAACTTGGAAGAAATCTAGAAATATTATTAATGACACTATTTGCCACATTTCCTTGCCCCTGGGAACCCTGCCCACTGCCTCCTCCTTTTCCTCAGCATTTCAAATCACTGAAAGGGCCAGATATGGTCACCCCTCATACCCTTCTCAGCAAACAACTTTGAAGGACTCTCTGCTCCCTCCCTTCCATATTCAGCAAACAATGAGATGGCGCTCACTACCTTCCCCCATTGCTCCCTCTGGCCCTCTCGGAGATCTGAATTTTCCTAGGTGGCCCTTCCCTTGAAAAGTCTGGGGACCCCTGCACTAGTGTCTTTTTCTCCAACTAATATTTTGGCAGTGTGTTAACTTGCTATGATTTATGTTTTTAGTTTATTGTGCTATTGATATGTATTAATTATTTGCTGCTGTTTGGAGGATAACTTTCAAAGAGCTCCACACAGACCCATATACAAAGATATATAATCTGCACAGGTACGCCCAGATTATAAAATACACGTATAACCACAACATATGTACACATGCATGTACATTTCCTACCAGTTTTAGAAAATAAAGGGGTGGGATTGAAATAAAGGCATCTAATCGATACCAATTTTAATTTTTATGACTACAGTATATATTTCAATGGCGTTTATGTGAATGCAGTGGTTTTATAGTTTTTTTTTATTTTGGAAATGTTTAATTGTTAGAGTTGGCTGTTAATTATTGTATTGGGCTGGGTGGTGGGTTCATGGAGGGAGGTTGTGGTATATCAGTAATAACAGGTCAGGGTGTTTATGGAGGGTTATGTAAATGCTAGAATGAAGTTAGGAGAATGGGGAGATATCTGGTGGTCCCTACACTTGATATCAACCAAAGAGATACAGTTTGTGCTAATGATAGAAATGTTCAACTATCATCTGGCTATATTAAAGCCCAGTCTATTAGGAAAAAAAGCTTGCATATGCAGATATGCTGTTGGATAATTCTTTAGAGCTGCTGTTCTTCATAACAGAATCATGGCATACTGATGATGATTTGGGTTATTTATTTAAAATCTTTTCTATACCGTCGTTCAGTATATTACCGTCACAACGGTTTACATAGAGGCACATATAGGGGCGGATTTTAAAACGAGCGCGAACAGCCTACTTTTGTTTGCGCTCCAGGCGCAAACAAAAGTACGCTGGATTTTAGTAGATACGCGCGGAGCCGCGCGTATCCACTAAAATCCTGGATCGGCGCGCGCAAGGCTATGAATTTTGTATAGCCGGCGCGCGCCGAGCCCCGCAGCCTACCCCGTTCCCTCCAAGGCCGCTCCGAAATCGGAGCGGCCTCGGAGGGAACTTTCCTTTGCCCTCCCCTCACCTTCCCCTCCCTTCCCCTACCTAACCCACCCGCCCGGCCCTGTCTAAACCCCCCCCTTACCTTTGTCGGGGGATTTACGCCTCCCGGAGGGAGGCGTAAATCCCCGCGCGCCAGCGGGCCTCCTGCGCGCCGGGCCGCGACCTGGGGGCGGGTACGGAGGGCGCGGCCATGCCCCCGGGCCGTAGCCACGCCCCCGTACCCGCCCCCAAAACGCTGCCGACACGCCCCCGAAACGCCGCGACGACCGGGCCCGCCCCCCGACACGCCCCCGACACGCCCCCCTCCGAGAACCCCGGGACTTACGCGAGTCCCGGGGCTCTGCGCGCGCCGGGAGGCCTATGTAAAATAGGCTTCCCGGCGCGCAGGGCCCTGCTCGCGTAAATCCGCCCGGTTTTGGGCGGATTTACGCGAGCAGGGCTCTGAAAATCCGCCCCATAGTAAATTGTACATGTATCTGTACATATTAGTAGTGGAGGTGCCTTATAAGCTCGGTAACATAGTTTCATAATAAAGGCTATGGGGTAGATTTTCAAAAAACGCGAATAGGCGTACTTTTGCTGGCGCATCAGGCGCCAGCAAAAGTACGCTGGATTTTAGTAGATACGCGCGGAGCCGCGCGTATCTACTAAAATCCCGGATCGGCGCGCGCAAGGCTATGAATTCTGTATAGCCGGCGCGCGCCGAGCCGCGCAGCCTACCCCCGTTCCCTCCAAGGCCGCTCCGAAATCGGAGCGGCCTTGGAGGGAATCCTCTAACGCCCTCCCCTCCCCTTCCCCTCCCTTCCTCTACCTAACCCACGCGCCCGGCCCTGTCTACACCCCCCCCCTTACCTTTCTCCGGGGATTTACGCCTCCCGGAGGGAGAAGTAAATCCCCGGGACGCGACCTGGGGGCGGGTACGGAGGGTGTGGCCACGCCCCCGGACCGCCCCAGGCCGTAGCCACGCCCCCGTAACCGCCCCCTAAACGCCGCGACGACCGGGCCCGCCCCCCGACACGCCCCCCTCGGAGAACCCCGGGACTTACGCGAGTCCCGGGGCTCTGCGCGCGCCGGGAGGCCTATGTAAAATAGGCCTCCCGGCGCGCAGGGCCCTGCTCGCCTAAATCCGCCCGGTTTTGGGCGGATTTAGGCGAGCAGGGCTCTGAAAATCCGCCCCTATATGTTCAGTGTTGTTTAATCTGACCTGTGACTACAATAAGGACTGTTAATTTATACATTCAATTAAGGGTGTAGTAAACAAACCATGACGTACATACATATAATGTGCTAGTACCCCCGGGTATGTTTTGTGGGGGAAGACTAGAGAGAGTAAAAGAGGTGGTTTGGAGGCAAATGTGACCCCGTGAAATTATGCAAGGGAGTAGAGGCCTTATTAGTAAAGATCTTGAATTTGGACTGATATATGCACCACCTGCCCTAACGGTAGCAAAACGGATGCAGTTTTTTGATGGACTGATTAGTTTAATATTGACTAGTAGGATTACTATTTTAGTAGGGGAGTTTAATATACAGGTAGATAATAGAAGATCATGAGTAGCAACTCAGTTTTTAGATTTAATGGCTGCATTGGATATGCAACAAATGACAAAAGGCCCAATCCATCGTGGAGGGCATATGGTTGATTTATTATCATGCTCAGAGGATTTTTGTAAACAACATATAGTATCACATTTGCCACCAAAATTTGGTATTATGGTCAAATCATTATGCAAATATGGGAAAGATTTGAGCAAAGGGTACTGGATTAAAAATAGCTAAGAAGGTAAAGAATGTGCGACCTAGAGTGGAAAATGCTGAGCTCAAACCGGAATGGGTTTGGACTTGACTCCCCAGTTTTTAATGTTGTGGAAGTAGCAACTGAGTGGTTTGAGCAATTACCAAAGAGATATGACAAAATAACACCAGAAGGGAAAGTGGTTGTGTGAATATGGTAAGATGGAAATTTCCATGGTAAACTCAGGAGTAGGAAACGGAGGAAAAGTAATCTCGAGTGTGATAGACGGATGACCTGGGTACGTTTATCTGAATTATAAAAAAGATTCTATTCTGAAAAGATTAATAAATCAGTGAGCCAGCCCCCGGGAACTGCTTGTGCTTGCAATCATGACATCTATGCTCAAGAAAGCAAAGAAGAATTACATAGAAGAAGTGGACTGGGATGCCTTAGCAGGTTACTTTGAACAGAGGATTTTGTTAACTAAACAAAGTCTGGCAGCTGCTGATAGCCAGGTTATTGGGGAGGGGCTGTTTAATCTGATGGGAGATGTAATAAGGATAACGAGCAATTGATGACTGTCGGTTCCCCAACTGATCCCATTCCATTTTATTATTATTATTATTATTTATTTCTTTTATATACCGACATTCAATCGAGATATCACATCGGTTTCCAGATAACCAAGAGAATAGGGCGTAGTCCGCCCTATTTTACATTATAACATGGTAACCAAAAAACAATTATTTATTTATTTATTTAGCAGTTTTTTATACCGACCTTCATAGTAGATAACCATATCGGATCGGTTTACATTTTAACAAAGGATAAAACTGAGGTAACAATTCTGGTAAATAATAGATAACAAAGGAAAAGGAATAAGTCAAAAGTTACAATCAACAAGGTATGGAAAACTTGGAGGCTTAAAGACAAGCTGGAAGGAAGATAGAGGCAGGTAGAATAAATATAACATGATACGAATAATTTAACGGGTTAGAGCATATGCTTTAACCAGGAAATGCCAGTGTCCATTGTTCAGGAGGAAGTGTGTCAAAGTCCTTGTAAGAAGTGAGGCTCAAACTAGTGATTATCCGGTGGATCTGGGAAGGCTTGGTGAAAGAGCCACGTCTTTAGTCTTTTTCTGAAGGTTAAGAGGCAGGGTTCCAATCTGAGATTTGCTGGGATATTGTTCCAGATAGCTGGGCCTGCAATTGAAAAAGCTCTGTCTTTGGTCGTAGAGAGGCGAGTGGCTTTAGTAGGGGGAAATTTCAGAGTGCCTTTGTGGATATCTCTCGTTGGTCTGTTAGAGGAGTGGAGTTTGAAAGGGATATCCAGGTCGAGTTGGAGTTGCTGATGGATGGTTTTGTGTATTAGGGTAATAGATTTGTACAGGATTCTGAAATTTACTGGTAACCAATGTAGGTTTCTGAGGACGGGGGAGATGTGTTCACCGCGGCTGATGTTGGTCAGCAGTCTCGCTGCCGCATTTTGTAACATCTGCAGTGGTTTGGTGGTAGATTTAGGGAGGCCTAGAAAGAGGGCACTGCAGTAATCTATTTTGGCGAACAGAAGAGCCTGGAGGACTGTCCTGAAGTCTTGGAAAAATAAGAGTGGTCTCAGTCGTTTCAGAACCTGTAGTCTGAAGAAACTGTCTTTGGTAGTTGTGTTGACCATTTTTTTAAGGTTTAGACGATTGTCTATTATTACCCCAAGGTCTCTAACGTGCGTACAGGTGATGTGAGCATTGTGCGGTGAAGGTGGAGGAAGATTGTTTTCATTTGAAGAGATGAAGAGAAGTTCCGTCTTTGAGGCATTGAGGACCAAGTTTAAGCTGTTGAGTAGATTAGTAATGGATAGAAGACAGTTATTCCAGTAGGTGAGAGCTTTTGAGATGGATTCAGTTATTGGGATTAGAATCTGTACATCATCTGCGTACAGATAGTGAATTAGGTTGAGGTCTGTCAGTAGTTGGCAGAGGGGGAGGAGGTATATATTAAAGAGGGTTGGAGATAAGGAGGATCCTTGTGGTACGCCAAGGGAAGATTTTGTTAGAGGTGACTCCTTGTTATTGATTTTGACTTTAAAAGTCCTATTGCTGAGAAAGGACCTGAACCAGTTGTGGGCCGATCCGGAGATGCCGATATCCTCAAGGCGATCCAGGAGGATGGTGTGGTTGACTGTGTCAAATGCCGCCGAAATGTCTAACAGAACTAATAAGAAGGAATGTCCTTTGTCTAATCCCATTATAATATGGTCTGTAAGCGAAATGAGGAGGGTCTCCGTGTTGCGTGATTTCCGGAAGCCATATTGCGAGGGGTATAGGATCTTATGGTCCTCTAGATATTCTGAAAGCTGGGTGTTTACCAGTTTCTCTGTAAGTTTGGCAACGAATGGTAGATTGGAGATGGGTCTAAAGTTGGCTAGTACATTAGGGTCTAGATTGTGTTTCTTGAGGAGGGGCTTAAGAGAAGCAGTTTTTAGGCTGTCTGGGTAGCTTCCTTGAGTTAGAAGGCTGTTAATAATATTTGTTAGAGGTCCTGAGATCGTGTCTGGAATAAGCAGCAGGAGTCTTGATGGGATATTATCAGCCGGATGACTAGATGGTTTCTGTCTTTTTAGAATGGATTCAATCTCTTTGGTGGAGATTAATTCGAAGCTGTCCAACTTAGGTTTAGCGAACAAATTGAAATTCTCATCTGATTTGAGAGGTGTTGTATTAGGAGGAAGGAGGGCGAGAGTATTTAGGATCTTCAGTTGAAAAAATGAGGCGAGTTCATTAGCCTTGGATAGAGCTTGTTCGTCTGGAATAGGTGGCGGGGTTGATTTAGTTATTTGTGTTACGTAAGCAAATAGAGCCTGGGCCTGGGCCTATTATAACAGTAGTACATGGAACAAAAGGTTATAGGATATAACAAAAGGTTATAGGAATAACATATGTACATGAATGTGTTGTTGATAAAATATATTTAGGATTAGGGACTTGTTGGTAAAGTAATTTAGGAATAAAGGAGGGAGGGGGGGTGAGGGAAGGGAGGGGGGAAGGTGGGGTGGGAGGTAGTGGAGTGAGGGATTCAGGGGGGTGAGAAGACTGAGTATGGGATGAGGTGTGTTGCGTTCGGGCAGGTTAAGGGTCGGGTGGGAAGGCTTTTAAAAACAGCCATGTTTTAAGGTGTTTTTTGAAGGTTTGCAGTGATGGTTCATTTCTGAGACAGGTGGGGAGGGTGTTCCATAGGGTGGGTCTAATAATTTTGAATTATTAGTGGGTTATCACTAATGTAAATAGATCCTTGATGGAGGAAACTGGACTAGAGATTTTAAAACAGGCATTAGTTTGTCCAATTTTAAAAGATCCTTCATTGCCCCAGTTAGAAATGTCCAGTTTGCTCCCAATTTTGAATCTTTCCCCTATTAGGAAGCTATTAGAAAAATGGGCAGCTTTACAGTTAAATGAATATTTGGAAGATAATAAAGTGTTGGATGTTTACCAAATGGGTTTCTGAAAAAATAGTGGAACTGAACTCTTGTTGTTATCATTACCTGATTATATACATTGTGGATAGGGGGTAATTCAATACAGTTGGATGTATCAGCCACTTATGATTCAGTGAATTACGAGTTATTACTAGAGCAATTCAGGGATTTCTACTACAGCACTGAGGTGGTTTTCATCCTTTATATGTAAGAGAAGCCACTGTATAAGAATAGGAGATAAGGTATCTTCACGGCGAATAATATAATCAGGGGTACCACAGGGTTCATCTTTGTTATTTTTCAATATTTATTTGAGATTTATTGATGAAATATTTCAGAGGTTTGGTGTAATGTATTTTATTTACATTGATGATTTGCAATTTTGCTTACAATATGGTCCAGACGATGTGCAACCTGAAAAGCAGTTTAAGGAGTGTTTGGAAGCAGTGAATTCAGGGTTAGAAAGACACATTTTAGTGTTGAATGTGAAAAAACTTACTAAGAGTAAGTTGGCAGAATGGGATAGAAGAAAGTGAAGAAATAAATGTTTAATGTGTACGCTGCACAGATCACTAAGGGTTGGATTTTCTAATGCCGCAAGACATGGTGAATTTGGCTGTAACGGGGGGCGGAACAGGGGGGGGACGGTCATTCGATAGCCAGCAGCGATTGCATCTCCGCTGTGCCATCGCTGCTGGCGTCGCGCCAAATAACTACACCATAAAAGGTGTAGTTATTCGGCGTGAAACTGGCAGTGAAAAAGAAGCGTACCGTCCGCTGTCAGCGAAGTCTTCGCGGTGTCAGCCCCAGTGCTGCCCCGACTCCTCCTCTTCCGGGGCTGACGCTGCCCCGATCTTGGTATCACGGGTGATCCGCATAGAGAATGACCCCCTAAGTTTGGATGTTGCGGGTTCTAAGTACATTAAATAAATAAATCAATCAAAATAGATGGAAAAACCTAAACAAAATAAGTAGAGTCCAACATTCAGCCAAGGCGAAAGATTGGTCTCCTGACATGGCCATTTTTCTCAGTAGCTGTATTGAGGGGGACACTATCTTCAAACAAAATAAAAACTATAAGTATGCATGTGCATAAACAGGACAACCAAGAGAACATAAACAGCACTGGAGAAAACCAAATCATGATTAACTCTTACCAGAGAAATTTGGCAGTTTTAAGCTATGAAAATAGACAAGCAACATCACCGACACAACCTGTCCCAAACATTTGAAATGCCAGAGAAAGGACTCCAAAATAGTTTGTGCCAGGGATGCTGCTAATCTTTTGACAGCTTGAAACTGTCAGATTTCTCTGTGACAACGCATGGCCCCAGGTGCAGAGGAAAAGGAGAGGAGTCCATCAGCCTGGAGCCCGATGATGGGAGGAAGGTTTTTAGGGAAGAAGGGGAAACAGCAGCAGATGGTGGCCAAGAGGAGGAGGGGCTGGATCAAGGCCCTGGGGGGGGGGGGGGGGGGATATCGGTAGATTGGAGACTAGGAGGAGGAGGAGGAGTCAAGCAGGGAGGGAGAAGACTGGGGATTATGGGACTGAGAGGGGAGAGAGACAGGGTGAGGACTGGGAGTCAAGCTGGAGAGATCTGCTGCGAATGGGGGAAGAAGAGAGAAAGTCTGCAGTGAGAGGGGGAGAAAAGGAAAGAGAGCATCTGTGATGGTGGTGGGAGAGACACGTTCTGTGCAGCCATCACCAACAGGAATCCCAGGATTAGCAAAGGTTCCCAGCCATGGTGATGTCCTGGGGGCTCCCAGCGGGCAGGCACTTGCAATATATTTTATGAGAAACAGTGGAACAGAGCCCCTGGAGAAAAAAATTGGATGAGGTGGTAGAGGGGATCCCCCGTTAGGAAGCTGATAGCACATCAGTGCTTGTAACAGCGTTTCAGATTTGCACTTTTTTCAGACAGAGGCCACATTTTATTTTTGCATCTGAAATAACCATTTTTGTCCCTCAAACACTCTTCCTTACTCCAATGCATTTCCTTGGAAAATGAATGCATCTTATTATCTCTTCTTAGAGCTTTCACTTACTGACAAGCAAGGTGGCAATTGGAGTAACAAGGTATCATTCCAGATGGATTTTTTTTTGTTTTGTTTTTCATGGTCTCCTGGGATGTCCAATTTGCATATGCAGTAACTTGTTACGAAGGCTGACCATAGTCTAGCGAAGTGTCGCTTGATATGCAAACTTGATACATAAATATTGTAGAGCATCTGTCTGAGACAGAAAGCAGAAGCGCGGAGGCACGTTTGGTTCTCTTCTGCTCTTCCCAGCACGGATCAGTCGCTTGCAGAAAGCGCTCACATTCCTATGACAAGCGGTTTTATTTAGACGGCGTACTTGGCTTTAGTTTGTTGCCTGTCACGTCGGCGGCATTATGTGCATGCATGAGTTCCATGGTTCTGCCTGGTCACCAGGGACTGGCTGAGCGAGCTCCCTTTTGTTTTTATTTTCTAAACTTCCATGTCTGTGCAATCAGGGAATTTTCAGTTTTGCTTTTACATAGAGAAATCAGGGCTACAATTCCCAGGGTGTGCAGTGAAAGGCTCAATCCCCCTCACAGTAGTGACAATGTTGATGGACTGAAGCCATCTGGAATCCCTATACTGAGTATCTGCTATGGAAAACTAGCAATATTTTATTTTTTTAAGGTCAGTCTTGGTGTGGTAGCATTTTCTAGGTTTATGAAAATATCAAGTTGCCTGTTTCTTAATCCCATTGCTAGTCTTATGGTCAAATCTATTTAACATATTTCATTTTTTTTTAAAAAAAAAAAGGTAGATTCAGCCTTTCCTCCAATTATAAAAATCTTGACTCTCTAGACCTTTTGGCTGTACCCATGCTTTGCATGAAAGGCTCAGCATACTAGTTGCCTTCTTTAATTTGGTTTCATAATAGCGGGAACAGCTAAGGAGGGAAATTAAAAAAAAAAATTAGCTAGATAATTAATAAACACAATAGTGGGCTAAAAGAAAGGAGGAGTGGTTAGAGCAGCAGGCCGAGAGCCAGGAAGCCAGCGTTCCAGTTCCACTTCCACTTCTCCTTCACTTCTCCTTCTTACGCTCCTTGTAACTTTCAGCAAGTCACTTCACTCTCTATTGCCTTAGCTACAAACTGGTATTTTCCTCCAGGGAGTCCCACAGTTTAGTGAATCTCATGGCAAACACCACAGGGAAAATACTATGGCATGTGGCAGTACAGAAATACAAAGATAAAAGATGTCCAGCACACGATGGTGGCCCCACAGCCTAGGGCCTCCATCTTTTAAAGGAGCTGATGCAGTGCGTAGTTCCATCCCCTCCCAATCAGTCTGCCATTGTCAAGAAAAATAAATTTCCTGGCTTAGTAATGTCTGCAGTGAGGTGCGTTTAAGTGACCCATGTGCTGTAGAACTAAGAAGCACTGCTACAGTGCTGGGTTATTTTTTAAATCATGCTTCCAGGAAATCCTGGAATCACAGTCACTTTACTCTTGGCTTTGGAGGATCACAAACTTTTCTTCCTTGTATTTTCCGGAGGGGGAGGGTGATACACCTCCCCCCCCCAAGATGTAAGACTGAGATAAAGCAAAATAAACCTGCATTTGAATAGTTGGGTGACATTCTTTAAACAGGAACTCCAGGTACCTTCCATCATTAGCTGTTCAGTGTCAGCAAGATATATGCTGGTCTCTGAACGCTGCTTTCCTGGGATATTGTCAACCAACCAACATATTTATCCCATGTGGTTTATTTTCGACCTTTTCCTCGGTTCTTTTCAATTACTGTGCTCTGCGGCGCTGATTGCCTTCATAGTATTTCCCTTTTTTAACCATAAACACAAGTTCTATTATCTTCTCTCTGTGCCGGCGCTTTGATTTAGGTTGCATTTTCTTCTGTTTTCATCAGTTTTCTGGCGCTTTCACAGTATATCTCGCAGTTTATCTCCTTTACAAAGGCACTCTCTTATTTCTCGGTCCCTGATCAATACTGTCCTGAGATGGCCTGGCTGGCTTCCACTACTGGGTGTACTTGTTCTTAAAGGATTGCTATAGAATTTCTTCTTAAGCCTCTAGTTTAGGGTTTTCTGTATCTCATTAAGTTTTAGCACTTTCATTCTTCTATTTATTATCTGCTTTGCAAGCCGCTGGAACGTCTTAACAGTTTGAGACCTCTTTAGAATCTGCGGATATCTTTTGTTAAGGAGCAGCAGGGGATCACTCCTAGTTATAGAAAAAGGGCCATGGACCTGAGACACCATCAGGCCCAATATTCCGCTGCTGAACGGCTCGGCTAGTTATAGCCGGAAAAACATATCCGGGCGACTAGCAAGGTACATTCAGTGGCGCAGTCGCAATACTGAATATACCCTCCTATCTTAAAGTTAGGCGCATGTGTTTATGTGGCTAACTTTAGGACAGCCCTACGGTGCATCCAGAGTTAGCTGCATAAAAGGCTAACTCTGAATATTGGAGCTAGTAGCATAGCTTACCCGCTAACTCCACGCCTCCCTGAAATGCCTCCTGCCCGTTCCCGCCTCCGGAACGCCCCCAACTTATGCGGGTAAATTCTAGCTGCATAAATCATTATGCAGCTAAAATTTAACTGAATACGGCTTTTAATATCGCCGATTAGCCATTTAGTAGGATAACTTTTCAGTTATCTTTCTAAGTGGCTTTTGAATACCGACCTCCCTATTTTAAGCAAAGGCCATTGAGACTAGAAAAAAAGGAAGTGGAAAGCTTCCAGAATAACTGAAGCTCAGGAAACAGTTGCTCTTTCCTAGTTCACATACAGGCTGATGCAATATCGGCGTGTTAAATGGGTGCTCATAACTGAGTGCTCACTCCCCTAATCCACGCTGATCTACCTCTCTGGGGTGCCCAATGCAAAATGCAAATGGGCTGCCGCAGTGAAAAGGAGGCGCGAGGGGAAATTATGAGCCACTAGCGCTTTCTCGGCAGCGGGCGCCTAGGAGAGGTGGCTGCCAGCAGGTTAGGGAAACGGACGCTCGTTAATTGAGCATCCCTTTCCCTAACCTGACTGCCGGCACACTTTTTTATTTTATTTTATTTTTGGGGGGAGACATTTCGAATTTTTCAGTTCCTGTGACTTAATAAATCCATGATTTTAAGTCGGAGGAGGTACAGAGAAGCAGTATTTTCTTCTTTTTTGTATACTTTTTGGCCTACTCCAAAATTAACGCCTACTCGGGAGAGGCGCAGTTTGGACACGCTAACCCCCATTTTGTATCAGGGGCTATGGATGCTCGTCCAAAACACTCATCCAATTGCGTGTTGAGCCGTGCACTGCGGCCAGCATTTGGTACCACATGAGCCTGGTAATGGATTTGCTAAACCAACAATTTTAGGGTCATCAATGAAAATTGCAATGATTTTTTTTCCTATGAAATCTATGAAACATATTGAAAGAAATAATGGAAAGCAGGGTCTCCGAAAAGGCCCCCTTGGCACTCCGTTTTCCATTTTATACTAGCCAGAATCTGTGGTTTCAGCCTGGGGACATTCCGGGGGCGTGGCTACGGCCTCCAGACCAGTCCCCGGACCGGAACATGGCACGCGGCAGCCAGCCCGGCACGTGCAAAGTTACGCCTGCCTTAAGCGGGCAGCGCACGCAGGGCTCGGCGCACACAAGTTGCACAAATGTGCACCTCCTTGCGCGTGCCGACCCCAGATTTTATAAGATACGCTCGGCTACGCGCGTATCTTATAAAATCCAGCGTAGTTTTGTTTGCGCCTGGTGCGTGAACAAAAGTACGCGCGCGCGTAGATTTATAAAATCTACCCCAGTATTCAAGATGCGGTCTCACCATGGAGCGATACAGAGGCATTATTACATCTACCGTTTTATTTGCCATTCCCTTCCTAAAAGTTCCTAACATTCTGTTTACTTTTTTTTTTTTCAAATTTAAAATTTTTACATGAATTACTTCAAATGAAAATCGGTACATTTTCTGGTATACAAATCTGTATCTTTGAACAAAAAATAGAGGAATATTTTTCCAGATTATATACCTAAATATAGGAATTTGAGAGACAAGAGAAATTACAGAATGAATGTCACACAACATTATTCAATATATACTAAGATAGGTGAGCAATTTCTAGTCGATCATACTTCGGGAACCTCCTGAGGGTGACCTAATAGGAAATCTTGCAGTTGTTTAGGGTAAAAAAACCATAATTATTTTCTTGGTATCTAATGCAGCATTTGCAGGGAAATGTTAGAACATATCGGGCACCCAGATTGATCACCCTTTGTTTCATAGTAAGAAATGCTTTCCTGCACTGCTGCGTTTCTTTAATTACAACAGGGTAGATCCACAGTTTTGCTCCATAAAATAAAGCCATTCTATTTCTCAAAAACATTTTTAGAGCATAATTACGATCTGAAATAAACGCAAAAGTTATCAACATAATTTTTCTTTCTTTAACTTCTGCTTCTAAGGATAGTTCTAATATCTCAGACACATCCATAGAAGGTATGTTTTCACCACCAGCTTCAGGAACAGCCTGTGGAAGATAATAAGCTCTAGGAAGAGCTGATTCTAGTATTTTTAATACATCTTTCATATATATTTTGAATAATTCCACTGATGAAATTAATCTAAGCACTGGAAAGTTTATCACACGCAGATTCAACATCTTCAGATTATTCTCCACTCTTTCAATTCTTCTTTCTGCTGTTATTTCTGACTTAATAAAGTTTTGTTGAGCAGACTCCATTTTTTGTAATCTTTCCTCATGTTGTAGAATTTTCAAACTATTTGTCTCAATCTTTATATTATTCTTTTTAGTTAGCTGACAAGATGGTCACCAGATAGGATGTACGGGAAGCTTGCTCCTGCAGTGGCATTTTTCCTTTTTTAATTCTCATAGAATTCTTACAGAAAATGCCTCACACAAAACGTAAGGGGAAAATACGGGGAGCATCGGCCAGCTCTCCGGTTGTCGACCCTTACCAGCCGCGCATTGAGGGCTTCCTGACCGGAGCAATTGGAATGCCAGAGGGCAGGTCGCTGGAGGGATGTTGGGAGAACGAGCACATTCCCCCTGACCCCGGACGTCACCTTGAGCCCAGGCGAGCCGACCAGACCAGCGCATCCAGCGTGGGGAGAGGAGTCTCCGCTCGAGGCGACGGAAGGCAGACTACAACAGGAGCCTCCAGAATGTGAGAGAGAGGACACCGGGGCGTACCGAATTGAAACGGACGCCATACGAGGTGAAGAAACCCCCCCCCCGGGTCGCTGGAGATGGGACCTGGAGAAGAACTATGGACCCATACTGCTGATACCAGCACAGGTAACATACAGCGCATGGAAACACAACGGGATGTGAATGAAACCAAATTGGAATCTAGTACAGTTAAAGTTAATCTAGGACAGCCTGAGGATTTTACTATGGGAAAAGTTTGGTATGCACTTAAAGCCATTGACACTGCCTTAAAATCGATTGCTCAGTCTTTGAGTGAAGTTAAACAGCTGTTTTCTTTTTTGATCGCCACAGCACACTGGGCTGAAGAACATAAGAACATAAGAAAATGCCATACTGGGTCAGACCCAAGGGTCCATCAAGCCCAGCATCCTGTTTCCAACAGTGGCCAATCCAGGCCATAAGAACCTGATTTCAATGTGCTATCCACTATGACACCTAGATCTCTTTCCTGGGTGGTAACTCCTAAGATAGAACCCAACTGTGTAACTACTGCAAGGGTTATTTTTCCCTATATGCATGCATCACCTGGCACGTCCACATTACATAGCAACATAGAAATGACGAGAAAAAAGGACCAAACGGTCCATCCAGTCTGCTCAGCAAGCTTATGGTAGCATCTGCTGCACCACATAGGACCCCTCTATACTTAGTTTCTTAGACTGTCAAAGGGCCCTTGTTGGTTGCTTGAGTCCAATTCCTCACCACCTCTTGCTGTTGAAGCAGAGAGCAATGTTGGATTTGCATCAAAAGTACTGTATCTTTTAAGGGTAGTAACAACCGCATCAGCAAGTTACCCCCATCCTTGTTTTCCCATACTGTAAATGTCATTGTCCTTGTTGGTTGCTGTCTGGAAAAGGTTACTCACTGCATTTAATTTTGCCAGAGGGAGAGATAATTGGCCTTTAACCATCCCTGATTTGGAATTGACCCATGGCTTTATCTGGTTCATGGCCCATTGCTCTGATTACTAGGCTACTACTCTATTCCAGAACCTAAATTTCATCTGCCATTTGGAAGCCCAATTGTCCAAAGTCCTGCAATTTATCACAGTCTGCTTGAGATTTAACTACTCTGCATAATTTCGTGTCATCTGCAAATCTGATCACCTCACTCGTTGTACCCCTTTCCAGATCATTTATAAATGTATTAAAAAGCCCCGGTCCAAGTACAGATCCCTGAGGCACTCTACTGTGAAAACTGACCATTTAATGCTGTCTTTTAACCAGTTTGCAATTCACAAAAGGACATCACCTGTATATGGTATTGTATCAAATGAATTGTCAAAGTCCAGATAAATGATGTCAATACTATGACCTCCATCTACAGGTGTAGTTTGCCTGTTTAGTTTTTTTTTTTTGGGGGGGGGTCAAGGGGTAGGGAGGGAATTTTGGTGAGGGAGCACTTTAGAGGGGGGGAAGGAAAGCATAGCCCCCCCCCCCCATACTACACCTATGCCTCCATTAGCTAATGGCCACAAAGAAATGTGTTAGGTTGATGGAACATGATTCATTTGCCCTAAAGTCAAGCTGCACAACTACAAAATACTGTTTGCTAAACAGATTGTTAATTTTTCTTAATGACAGTGTAATATTTTCACCAGTATTAATATCAGACTGAGTGACCTATAAACATCCTTTCCAGAACTTTCCTTTTTCATGTCATAGATTCACATTTGCTTTTTTCTAGTCTAGTACTTCCACAGTTTAGCTATACTTTTATTTCCATAATCCCAGGTGCTTTATTGATAGGCATTATTAATAGTTATTTTATTATAGTATTAATGTCAAAGTTCATCTCCAATAATCAATTAATCTACCAAATTATTTATTTCCATATCTCTCAGAATTTGCTTCTTCACTGCTTACAAACAGGGGTAAGAAAACTTCAGATATAGTGGACAACACTCTGCTTCGGTTTTCAGGATATCTTTAATGAATATGCATGAGAGATATTTGCATGCACATTTCTTCAAGTCTATGCAAATATATCTCATCATATATATTAGTGATATCCTGAAAACCCGAGGAAATTGGTGTCCTAGGGACGTGCAGCCTCAAAAAATTGGTTCATTTTGTATCTCAATTTGCTTCATTAGTTTTTGAAGAAAAAGAAATATTCTTTCATTCATTCCATTTGATTTTCATTTTACGTTGAAGTTAGTGGGGTGAGGCCTTATTGACTTCACTGTAAAAGGAAAACAGAGGCCCTCTGATGCCAGGGCTCAGGTGAGCCTGGATCCCGGTTGCCGAGGCTGGGCCTGGACCCGAGGCCTATGCTCAAGGCCTAGGTCTGGATCTGATGGCAGGGCCCAGCTGAGACTGGGTCTCAGTTATGGAAGCTTTGGAAATAAGCTAATACCAATGTCTGGACCTAATTGACTGTCATTAAAATCTCATGCAGCTTTTTTGGGTACAATAAATACGGATATATTAAAGCAATACAGCGAGAGATGTTTTTGCTTACCAAACAAGGTGAATCGTGCCAAGCTGTTACTAGATCCTTAATTCAAGTATTTGTCACCAGAATAAAGTTTTAAGAAATTAAAAAAAGCATGCAAACAAAATATTCAGAGAATATTGAAGAAAAATCCAATGGCCTTCTGCAAGAGAAATGTATAGATTTGCTGTCCAAAATTCTTTTGGTTGAATTTGACCATGTTTTTGATACTGTTAAGGTATATGGAATTGGTAATATTTCTTGAAGGCGTTTCTTAAAATGTCTTTCATTTAAAATATCTTCTCAAATAGTCTGAAGTAGATCAGGAAGCAACCCTGGTCAGGATAAGTGATAATTTTCTATACACAATTTGATAAAGATGATATTATATCCCTTCAGTAAAAAGGAATTATTGTTCAAGGAAGCTCCTATTTTTATTTCTCAGATTTTAGCTAGGGCAACTGGAGTTATAAAAAAAATGTTTAGTTTATGCCAGGAAAATGGTGGCTGAGGATTTCAGATGACTCATTTCCTGCCAACATGACAATACAAGTAAATAATATTAAACATCTTCATGAGTTTGATCATGTTGAGTCTTTTCCCTTTTTTTTATTTTTTTAGAAAAAAATCAACTAAAATAGAGGGAGTTAAAACTATATTCTAATCCTTTAAATGAAATACCATAATGGGCTGAGAATTACTTGGATAATTTTCTTAAACAGTTTACCACTGTGCTTCGTGACTATTTTTATTAGTCTTAAATGATTATTGACTTGCTGATACTAAAAATAATGGAATTAAATATGCTTTTGTTGAATTGGATATTGATTGCTAAGGCATTTTTGCTTTTATTTATTTCAGCATATAGAGAGGACAATTGGGGGTAAGGACACGAGTTCTTCAATAATGTCAATGAAGATGCTGAATTGGACTTCTGGGGTGGTGATGGTTTTCACTTCACTCTACCACAAATTGAAGTCCATATTGAATAATATATAGTGTTTCTAAGGACTTGCACTTCAGTGTTAGAAAGTTTACAGAGATTCAAAACAAAGTTGGTCTATGCATAGTTAATAGGGGTGTGAAGGAGGGAAAATTTTGTTTTGCTATTGGGAGGCTTCCTCCCCCAAATTTTGTTTTGTATAATGTTTATTTTGTTTCTTTAGTTTAAAAAAACCAAAATAAACTTGAACCCCTCCCAAAAATGGAAAAAAAAAGAAGAAACAGGTGCTTCCAGAGCCTCCCATGTCCCCCATGGAAAAATGCTGGGGCCAGGATCCTCCACGTCCCCTACTTACTGGGTTTGGGGTGTCCACAGATGAGGCCGAGGACCTGGCTCAAGCTGGGGCTTTGTGTGGGGCCTAGGTCAAGGTTATGGTGACCTACTATGGCCTAGGCTTACACAAGGCCCAGGCTTGGAGGCCTGGACCTGATGCCTGGGCCTTGGCCTAGGCTAGGGCCCAGACAGAGGCCTGATGCTGTGGCCTGACCTGGAGGCTTGGCCCTGATGCAGCGACCTTGGCCTGGACCTAGGCCTGATGCTGCAGCCTGACCTGGAGGCCAGGTCCTGACACTGGGGCCTTGGCCCAAATCCAGACCCAATGCTTCAGCCTAGCCCAGAGGCTGGATCCTGATACCTGGGCCCAGGCCAGGGCCCACACCCAGGTCCAATGCTGCAGCCTGGCTTGGAGGTTGGAACCCAATGCCTGGATCTCAGCCTAAATCAAGGCCCAGACCAGGCCCAATGCGAAGCCCTGGTGTCGGGCTAAGATCTAAGCAGAGGCCCCAACGTTGGGACCGAATCAGAATGTGATGTTGGATTTGGTAAGTATTGGGGGATGTCATCAGGAGATTTCTTGGGCCTTTGTTCATGTCTTGGCCTAGGCTCTGGCATTGGGCCAGAGACCAGGATGAGACTCTGGCATTGAGCTTGGGCATAGGCCATGGTCCCTTTGTCGGGTCAATGCCTATGCCTAGGCGAGGCCCAGATTTCAGTCCTAGGCCTAGGCCGAAGCACCGTAGTTGTGTTCGGTTGTAGGCCAGAACTCCTGCTTTGGTTCTCAGTCTACTTCCCCAGTCTCAGCCCTAGGCCTAGGCCTGACTGGAGATTAAAAAAAACAAAAAACAAAAAAAAGGTTTTCAAAACAAAACAAGATTCAGATGAAATTTCATCGGAATTTAATTCAGTCTATTTTGAAAATGATCTGAAGCGAAATAGGAAGTTTTGTCTTATTTCCTATTTCGTTTCTCCTGAATGTCCTAATAGTGAAGGTGCCTGCTCCTGTCCACCAGGTGATTTCTCCTTTTCCCCTGCTTCTCTGGGGTAAAGGGCAGACTTTCCCAAGGGATTAATTCTAGTTTTGAACTTTTGGCACCAGGACACAAAGGGCATCATTTTGTTTAAGGAAGAGAAGATTCCAACATAGTTTAGCACAAGTGGTTATATCCACAAGCATGCTACTATCTGACCATTACCCTAAAACATGGGAGTTTTCACTGCCTTTCCAGAGAAGCATGATGGCAGGTTGATCAGGGTCACCATGCATCAGATGGAGTCCACTTATATTTCCCATAGACGTGTGGTTCAGATACTAGTATGCTTGATTCACTGAGATGCAAGTTGCTTCTCTTTTTGCAAATTCCATAGCTCAGGACTACAGACTGCGGCAAGGTCTGGCCTAGAAAAGATGATAGTGGGGTTATATGAATCCCCAAAGAGCCACCAGATTCTTCCAGCAATCTTCCACTAGGACAGTAATACAGCTGTTCTTTCTCCTAATTTCCTGGACAAGTTTCAAAGTTTTTGTCAGGGTCCTGTTGGCAAAGCACAGATATTGTAGATCCAAAGCACAGATTCTGTAGATCCAAAGGACTGTACCAGTTCCTGTGTGAGGATATGGATTTGCTTTAAGATTTGTGCAATGTTCTCTCAACCTAACTTGATGGACTCTCTAACTGGGTAACATCAAGCTAGGTTGGGAGAACATTGTACAAATCTCATCTTTGGGTGAGTTTCCTCACTCCGAAGGTCACCAAATTTTCACAAGAGTGCACTGTTCTGTTTATATGTCGCACTCTGAATGTCAAAGTGACCCTAACCCCCACACTAATACCTAAACCTGACCTCGAGTAACTAGGTGATGTTACCCAGGTAGAGAGTCCATCAAGTTAGGTAGAGAACATTGCATAAATCTCATCTTTGGGTGATTTTTCCTCCCTCCGAAGGTCATCAAATCTTCACAAGAGTGCACTGTTCTGTTCGTATGTCTCACTCTGAATGTCAAAGTGGCCCCTAACCCCTTCACTAATACCTAAACCTCACCTCGAGTAGCTAGGTGGGCCTCATATAGAGGTATAAATACTTACCTAGTATGAGGACCTTCTAGCTAGGTGCGCTCTCTCTCTCTCTCTCTCTCTCTCTCTCTCTCTCTCTCTCTCTCTCTCTCTCTCTCTCTCTCTCTCTCCAGCTTAAAATACTGAAAGCACTATTTGCTAAATCATCGCAAAGTGCAATAAAGCCATATCACATAGCTTAACGCAAATGAAAAAGGTGTAGTTAAAGCCGTGTGATATGGCTTCGCAAATTGTGAAGCTGGCCCACTTGGCCAGAAATCCTGCCCCAAACTCCTCCCCTTTTCCTAATTTGCATCGCACCATGCATTATGGTGTTTTTGCATGCGTTAAAGGTGCTTTTTGCATGCAAAAATGCCTTAATGCATGTGAAAACGCCATATAGCACTTTGATAAATGACCCCCTTAGTTAGCCAGATAAGTGTAGGAAAGCTATTTGGCTATCCTATAGTTAGCCAGATAAACATATCCAGATAACTATAAGAAAGCCAAGTATATTCAGTAGTCTGGTTCTACCCTGGTTAAGGTGAAGCCTATCCCATTGGAATAGGCTCTACTTTCACCAAATTATTCCCTTTTTCTAACAAATCTAAAGCCCTCTTCTGTGTACCAGGCTATTTCTAGGGTCCTACATGTGGAATTGGGAGAATTGCTGAGAATGCTACCCTGGAGGTTCTGGATTACAATCTCCTTCCTAAAATCCTAAATTTGACTTTCCAAACCTTCCTCCTGCACTTTCCTATGTCATTGTTATTCACATATTCTATGACAACCAGCCTTTCCCCAGCACCTTTTAAAAGTTCTAGAACTAGTGGTTACAATATGCAGCTCCAAGGGAAAAGGAAAAAGGTGGTGAATGCTTGGCATGACCTCCCGGAGGAGGTAGTGGAGACAAAAATGATAACAAAATTTTAAAAAGCATAAGGATGAAATTACTGAGGCATTTGAAACCATATTTGGAGTTGCCTGCTCTTAAGACGGTAGCTTATGCCCTGGTTCTTTCAAATCTTGATTATTGCAATGTGCTGTTTCTGGCATTATAGGGAAAAGTGATTTGTAAATTACAGCTTATTGAAAATACAACCGCCCATTTGGTTTTGGGAAAACCTTGGAGAAGTTCGGCCAGACCTTTGTTGTTGGATCTGAATAGTGGATATAAGGAGATTCAAGAACTTAGTGTTGGCATTTAAAATCTGAAATGGTTCTTGTTCTACCTCCTTGATAGCAGAGAGACTAAATGATATACATTTGCTTCGACATACACTGAGGAAAATATAAGAGATATACCCATGCCAGAAATGAGATTCAAAGGTGATGATTCAGAAGAACTGAAACAAATCTTAGTGAACCTGGAAGATGTACTCGGGCAAAATGACAAACTAAAGAGTAGCAAATCACCTGGACCAGATGGTATACATCCCAGAGTGCTGAAAGAACTGAGAAATGAAATAGTGGACCTGCTATTAGAAATTTGTAAACTATCAGCAACATCATCTATGGTACTTGAAGACTGGAGGTTTGCCAATGTAACACCAAATTTTAAAAAGGGATCAAGGGGGTGACCCAGGAAATTACAGATCAGTGAGTCTGAAATCTTTGCTAGGTAAGATGGTAGAAACTATCATAAAGAACAAAATTGCTGAACATATAGATAAGCATAGTTTAATGGGACAAAGCTAACATGGATTTAGCCAAGGGAAATTTGCTACATTTTGTTGAGGGCGTAAATAAACATGTGGATTAAGGTGAGCAAGTTGATGTAGTGTATATGGATTTCCAGAAAGCATTTGACAAAGTCCCTCATGAGAGTGTTCTTAGGAAATTAAAAAGTTATAGGATAGGGGGCGGGCAGTATCCTATTGTGGATTGCCAGCTGGTTAAAAGATAGAAAACAGAAAGTACAGCTAAATGGTAAATTTTCCCAATGGAGAAAGGTGAATAGTGGAGTGCCCCAGGGCTCTGTTCTGGGACTAAAATATTTATAAACGACCTGGAAATGGGAACAAGAAGTGAGGTGATCAGATTTGCCGATGACATAAATTCATTCAAAATTGTTAAATCATAAGAGGATTGTGAGCAATTGCAAGAGGACTTTGCAAAACTGGGAGCCTGAGCATGCAAATGGTAAATGAAATTTAATGTGGAGCAGTGCAAAGTGATCCATTTAGGGAAGAGTAACCCAAATTATTGCTACATAATGCAAGGTTCCACATTAGAAGCAGGGCCGGTGCAAGGGGATTCGGTGCCCTGGGCACTGTCAGCCTTGCGCCGCCCCCCCCCCCCCCCCCCCCCCCCCCCGTCGTGCTGCCACCAGCCCGCCCCCGGTCACAGCCTCGACTCTAGGGGCAGGGACCACATGCCGCCACTCCCCCACCCTCCCAACCTCCCCCTCCACCCCCAAAAAAACCTCACAAAACACCTGGTCCAGTGGGGAGCCCGGAATCGTCTGCTGCTCCCGGGTTGTCGGCTGCCACTAACCAAAATGGCGCCGGTGGCCTTCAGCCCCTACCATGTGACAGGGGCTACCGGTGCCATTGGTTGGCCCCTGTCACATGGTAGGGGATAAAGGCCACCGGCGCCATTTTGGTTAGTGGCAGCCGAGGCCTCGGGAGCGGCAGATCGCTCCCGGGCCCTCCGCTGGACCACCAGGGGGGCGTTGGGAGGATGGCACGACGGGGGAAGCAGGAAGAGGCGGGGGCTGGTCAGAATTTTGAAGGGGCACATTTTGCCCTTTCACAATTCTGCCACCTGAAGTGGCCCCCTAAGTCTCGGCGCCCTAGGCACAGGGTTACAGGTCTAACAGATGAGGTGGTGTTAATGAACTAAAATACAATCAATATTCTTTACTTAGTTATTCCAATGTGACAATTTTATTGCAGAGTAGAAAGTCAAAAGTTGGGTGACTCAGTGATCCAAGAAGTTCTGGACAGCAGAGTTGCCAAATTGCCTGAACTATCAGGGACAGTTCCGAGGCAAGTCTTAGATTTAATTCTCATTGCTAAGCCCTCTGGGATTTATATTTGCTTTCTGCTGTTGTGATTGTAATTGCAATTATAATTATAATTATAGTTGAGTATTTATTTGCCTTATTATTATTTAGTTGTTGATGTTGTTGACTGGTTTTCATATCTTTCCCTCGCTAAGCTTACTTTTCCTATATATCCTATGTAGCCCCCCTTCCTGTTCAATGTAATTTCCTCCTTGCCGTTATAATGTAAACCGATATGATGTCGCCACGAATATCGGTATAGAAAAGTTTATAAATAAATAATAAACTCTAGACTGCCTCTGTGTCTGACGTCAGCTGAGACCTCGCCTCCTGACGGTGAGGCTCATGGGGCTCCTCCGCATGGGCGGTACCATCTTTCACCTCGGCCCAGGCCTCACGTACTCACTAATCCTAACACAGTCCCAACTCAAGCCCAGGAAGGTTTAGCAATGTCTTCAATGGCTACCAACTGGCTCCATGTTTGTCAGGACAGGCAGACCCAGCTCTGGTTTTACCCTTGCATGCATGGATGGAATTGTGGTTCTCATTTCCCTATTGATTTCCTCAAGTAAAACCAGTACCGGTTCATCCTATCCAGAAACGATAGAATCAGTTGGTACCCCTCATAGAGTGAGCAGTGGGAATTTGATTTAAAGCAGAGCATCCAGGTCAAACAGTCTTGGGTTTTAATTGTAGCCACTCCGATATATGTACTTGCAGATATGCACAAAACTCACCTGCTGTGTGGTATGTATGCTTTCCAGACATTTTACATAGCATTTAAAAAATAATGAGGCCCATATTCAGGCACTGGCTGGATGGCAAAATTAGCTGGCTAAACCTCTCAGGCTAACTTTGAAGGGAGTGCAGCTGCACTAATGAATAGAGTTGGCTATCTTAAAGAGAGCCAGATCATTTTATCCAGTTAACTTTAGGACAGCACTACAGCAGGGGTGGCCAACTCCCATCTTTGACAGCCACAAACAGGCCAGGTTTTTCAGGATATCCCCAGTGAATATGCATGAGATCTATTTACATACAATGGAGGCAGTGCATGCAAATCTACCCCATGCATATTCATTGTGGATATCCTGAAAACCTGGCCTGTTTGTGGAGCTGCGGGACTGGGGTTGAGCAAGCCTGCTTTATGGTGTTACCGAGTTAGCTCCTGCACCTGCCCCTGGAACACTCCTATGTTATCCAACTAAAGTTCAGCCGGATATGTGTCCAAAATATTAAAAAGTTAGCATTTAGCCTGATAACATGAGTTAACTGGCTAAATGCCTCTGAATATGGACCTTAATGGGTTATTCTGTGAGCCGCTTACAGTATACGATAATGAGGCATGTAAATGAATTAAAATAATTAACTTTGTTCCAGTATATTTGATGTGTTAGCAATCAGACTATAATTAAGGTCTTCTAAAAAGGCTTTAAATCCCATAGTCAAACATTACATTCGTTGCTCCCTCCAAGGAGTGACTAGGTATGTGCACATTTGTTTTTCATGTGAGCAAAAATGTTTTAAACCAACAATTTTTTAGCTCAAGCATTTTTGTTCCATTTCTGTGCATAGCACAAAGAAAAATGTATGTGAGCAGCCATGTAAAACCTGAAAGGAGCTCAGGCGCCCTGCTTAGAGGACACTATGATTACATTTAAGATGGTTTCTTCTTGTTAATTTATTTTGATATTCTTTGAATAACCTGGAAAGTCTGATCTCAAAACTGCCATGAAAGATGTCTCACAATTTCAGGATGAAGCCTTTTAGTGTTTGCTTCAGTAGTAAAAGATTAGAAGGACAAGTCCCAAGTGCAGAATAAACCCCCAATGACTGATAAAAGTACTGGGATCAAAATTAGTGCTTTTCTTTTCCGTTTTAATCAGAGATGTTTTTTAAAAGGACTGGCAAACAAAACAAAACAATTAAGAATATACTTCCTTCTCCTAGTAAAGTGTTCTACGCCTACTTGGAGGCGAGGCACTACATTAGGACACTATTTGGAGCACAACTGGGTGAAGACCCGTGGAATAAACTTAGGGATTTCTTTTTTAATACTGGGGGTAAGAGAGGCAATTCATGCGCTACCTTCTCTAAGGCCCTAAAAGGCTTAACAGGTCACTCAGCCCTTTTAGCTATTCAGAACAAGTGGGTGCCACACGCCGAATTATATCTGTCAAGGGCGGATATCGAAATAATATTGGATGGATGTATTACGGGAACAGAAAATGTGACCCTGCGAGAACTGGGTTTTAAAATTTTACACTGTATGTACATTTCTCAAGCCAGATTGTTCGCGGCAAAATTATGTGACTCCGATTTTTGTCAAAAATGTCTAAAAGAAAAAGGGACAGATATGCGTAGTCTGTGGGAGTGTGACCAGGATGGTTCTGTTTTGGGATGAAGTGTTGGAGAGTCTAGGCCGGTGGTTATGCACTCAGACACCCAGGACTCCTAAAGTGTTAATGATTCCCTCGAACTCTTAACAGTGCATGATGGACTATTCCTGCAGAAGGCGCTGCTTTTAGCAGTTCAGTCATGGCTCAATGGATTACAAATACTCCAGCCACGGGAGGGCAGTGGCTTGCTCGCCTGGAAAATCTGCTACAAAATGAGATGCTGACGGCATGTTCTCAGAAGAAGGAGGCACAGGCCCAGTGTTTCTCCGCTTGCAACAAATTCTGGCAGTCACTCTCACCTTCTAAAAGAGACAACTAACTACAAATACCGGGACTCTGACAGAGGCGCTGGGGAGGCTTAGCTGGAGGAGAGACGCTTCATTCCTGCTCAGAGGATAGGGGGGGGGGGGGGGGGGGATCAGGGGGTAACTTCCATTGTTATGGATTGCTGTTTATGTTATTGTTGTTATTACTCAAAAATTTAATAAAGAAAGGTTAAAAAAAAAAGAATATACTTCATTCTACTGATTTTTTTGTATTCCATGTCAGAGACAGAACAAGTATTGAAGCTCTTGAAAACTCATCCGAGCTGTAACTTCCACTATTCTGAATCTCAGAAAACTGGCACACAAGAAAGAGTAAAACTTGACAGATATCTTGGGAGATGTTTGTTTAAAAATGCGTGCACCTTTCTTTTCCAATCACGGCGTTTCCTACCATAAAAATGAAAAATATCACCAAGGAACAGTGAAAAAGAGAGCAAGGATACAGAGCAATAGATTATAGTATTTGTCTTCCCCCCACTTCCCATAAATCAACAAGTCAGTGTTTCAAATAATAGTGCTCACCACTACCAACTTAAAGAAAGCCACAAGAAAAACTTTTCACATTTGAAAATTGATCACTGGATTCAATTAAATGATTTTTTTCATCTCCCCTGCATAGAAGCTGAAAAACAGAACAATATAAGCCCGGAGCTGTTTGCAAATTGGAGAGAGTTATTCCCAGTGTGAGACAGCAATTTAAATGCTAACATTTACAGAACTGAAATGTTTCCAAAGAGTGGACTAAAGCTGACTGATTCCATTCCTGACTCTGAAACCTCTCACATACAGTAAAGGCATTCAGTGAAACACTACTATGAAAAATGCAGGATCAGGAGCATTCTTATGGTGAAAAGATGTCAAGTGATTCCGTCGCTGTCAGGACAGGAGTAAAACTTCATGTAACAGAATCTCACCAGGAGCCTTTAATGCATTAGCAGGTAGGAACTGGAAAATAAATATATTATTTTTCAGGTCACAATATGGAAGTAAATTATTTCTGTTTCCTTCTGTGTTTGGGATGTTCTAATTTTCATGCTTGGCGTCACATTTAGGGGGAAGGGGAGGGGGATTAAATTGACCAGTTGACAGATGGATCTTTTGATCTTTTCACATGCATGCTATTTCTAAAAGGCAGTACCCCAAGCTCAAACTTTATTAATATTTTCTGAGAATTAAACATAGTCATAGTGTTATGGGAGTCTCTGTTTAGTGGACCCCTTGGGCCCGACCTGCTGGAGACTGGGAAAGGTGGTCAATGTCTCTAATGAATAGCAGGCCGGGAGGCAGATGTTCAGGCAGGACGTAGATGCTCTTCACCCTGGAAGCTGGTGCTCCCCCGGGAGGAGCCCGTAGGGGCCTGGCCGCTGGGACTTAGGCGGGTTGTGGATCAGGACAGGTAACTGGAACCAGACTAGGACAGTAGCAATACTGTAACTGGGCTCGGGTTCTGGAACCAGGCAGGAACTGTAGCAAGACTCAGGTACTGGAACCAACCAGGTACTGTAGCAGGAACAGAGCGACGAAGCCAAGCGAGTCACTCCGGGGCGCAGCGCAACAGGAAACCGGGAAGCTAACCCATTGCAAGGCAAAGACTGGATGGCCGCGGCCGGCTTATCAAGGCCGCGGCATCTGACGTCAGGAGTTGGGAGGAGTCACCACTGGCGGGAAACGGCCTAGAAAAGCGCCCAAGTGGCGCGCGCGCCTAGGCGCCAGGCGTCCATGGGAGACCTCGCAGCGGCACAGCCCTAGCAGGGACGCCGCCAAACAGACCGCAAACCAGGCCTCTGGAAGCAGGAGCAGGTCCGGAAGCCCTGAGGTAAGGGCCTGGCCGTGGTGCTCGCGGCCAGAACCGCAACACATAGGGCATAATGAGCAAATCAAACCATTTTAAGCACTGCATTAGCTTCATTTGGTTAAATCGAGTGTGGAACTAGAAGTCTTGGCAGATGATTCAACAAAGTCTTTGCTATGAGGGGCTTCTAAGAAAACTAAAAGGTCATGGGAAAGGGTCAATGTTCTTTTGTGGATTGCAAACTGGTTAAAAGACAAGAGATAGAGAGTAGGATTAAATGGTCTGTTTTCCCAGTGGATGAAGGTAAATCGTAGAGTGTCTCGGAGATCTGTACTTGGACCGTTGCTTTTCAATATATTTATAAATGATCTGGAAAGGGGTACAATGAGTGATGTGATCAGATTTGCAGATGATAACAAAATTATGCAGAATAGTTAAATCACAAGCAAAAGAGAGAGAGAGAGCGAGAGAGAGTGTTATAGAGTCCATCAAGCTAGGGTGAGAGAACATAGTAGAAATTTCATCTTTGTGAGATTTTCCTCATTCTAAATGATATCATATCTTCACCAAGGAGTACTGTTCTTACATCTCATTCTACATGCGAAACTGACCCCTAAACCCTAAATCACCACCAACACCTCAGCTAGACCTATTAGATGGCCCTCCTATAGAGATATAAAAAGCGCACACAGTGAGGTCCTCCCCACAGGTGCTCTCTCTCTCTGTGAAAAATAGGGATTATCACAGTGTGTGCTAAGTTTACTGCCCCATGTGATACTACCGATGCAAAGTGGAAAGCTACCATGTAGTGTGGTAATTCTAACATTTCCTTAAACATGCTCCTTTTTCTTAACGCGGGCATTATCAATGCATTAATAACGCATTTTGATGAATCTAGGGGTTAGTGTGGTTGGTTTTAAAAAAGGTTTGGATAATTTCCTGTAGGAGAAGTCCATAAACTGCTATTAATCAATAAGGAATAGCCCCTGCTTGTTGCCGGCATTAGTAGCATGGGATATATTTAATGTATGGGTACTTGCCAGGTACTTGTGACTTGGATTGGCCACTGTTGGAGACAGAATACTGAGCTTGATGGACCCTTGGTCTGACCAAGTATGGCAACTTCTTATGTTCTTAATGCCAATAGTATACAAGGAGTGGTAAATATTAAGGAAAGAATTGATCAATTTATGCAGTAGCATCATTGAAATGAAATAAGATGCTATAGCTGCAACATAACCTGCCAAATAGTGTTCAAGTATATTTTGGAGCCTTTAAACGGTTTTATTGTTAAAACTTTGTTTTGGTGAATAAAACGGAAAATGTCATAATGCCTCTGTATCGCTCCATGGTGAGACTGCACCTTGAATACTGTGTACAATTCTGGTCGCCGCATCTCAAAAAAGATATAATTGCGATGGAGAAGGTACAGAGAAGGGCTACCAAAATGATAAGGGGAATGGAACAGCTTCCCTATGAGGAAAGACTAAAGAGGTTAGGACTTTTCAGCTTGGAGAAGAGACGACTGAGGGGGGATATGATAGAGGTGTTTAAAATCATGAGAGGTCTTGAACGAGTAGATGTGACTCGGTTATTTACACTTTCGAATAATAGAAGGACTAGGGGGCACTCCATGAAGTTAGCAAGTAGCACATTTAAGACTAAATGGAGGAAATTCTTTTTCACTCAACGCACAATAAAGCTCTGGAATTTGTTGCCAGAGGATGTTGTTAGTGCAGTTAGTGTAGCTGGGTTCAAAAAAGGTTTGGATAAGTTCTTGGAGGAGAAGTCCATTACCTGCTATTAATCAAGTTTACTTAGGGAATAGCCACTGCTATTAATTGCATCAGTAACATGGGATCTTCTTAGTGTTTGGGTAATTGCCAGGTTCTTGTGGCCTGGTTTGGCCTCTGTTGGAAGCAGGATGCTGGGCTTGATGGACCCTTGGTCTGACCTAGTATGGCATTTTCTTATGTTCTTATGTTCTTATGTGTGTACCAAGAGTGGCTGTGAATACAAGAACCTGAAGTCATTTACAAAACAAAAGCAACCAAATTAAGTTCAAAATTCAAGGCACTGATTGTCCAGCTAGACTAAAGTCCATCCCAGTGGATGATGACCTAGATGAAGGGCGTTCTCTGTCTGGCATGGCCATTTTGGGCCCATGCTAGAATAAATGTTGCTACAGACTCATCCTCTTGTTAGGGAAACAGAAAAAACAGGTGCTCGCAAAGTAGTCCTAGGCAAGTTAAAGCAACTCACAATCTGACTAGCTGTAAAATGGAATTATATTTTCATCTGGTTGGAACATGGGGTTTCTCCTTAGTCACTAGACCAGTGCTCCCTCCTTCTGTTTTTTTAAATGCAGGACTCACTCAAGCACTATAGCAAACTATGGAAGCCACTACAAAATGAAATTTCTCTAAGCCAAGATTTACCAGTCTATTTTTAGCATTTAAACATACACATTTCTAACTCTTAATATTTAAAACTATCATATCCACTCGTCATATCCACTCGTCATGCTTGTTCAACTATAACTCTATTCGCATACAATTTTGTTAATTATGTTCATATAGTTTTGCTGTACAATCTTTTGTTAAATTAAGTTCATATTGTTTGATGTAATTTCCAAATGTTGGTTCACTGTAAACCGAACCGATATGTACTTGTACATGATCTTCGGTATAGAAAAGAATTTAAATAAATAAATAAATAAATAAATAAAACTAACTGATTTGTTTTAAGTTTAAAGGCAATCAGCCAAAATGGCATGAATCTAAAGAGAATCACCCTATTTCTGAGTGATGGAAGGTCTACAAATCTGCCAGCTGGCCCCCACTGCAGTGTTGCAGGGTAGATTTAAGGTGCAGATCAGCTTCTTTCTGACTTACTAGGCTCCTCTGCAGCTGTGGAAATTACATCAGTAACTTCCAGATAGTGAGGGATGATATCCGGCAGGCCAGTACTTGCTTGCAACTTGGCAAAGCCGTTCAAAGCCTTGCTTTCTAACTTTTCCAAGCTCCTTTCAGGATCGAGGCAGATTGTAAACGACACTGTACAGCTGTCAAGGTTTGGCAATCTATTGCTTTCCATAGCGGCGTCTCTGAAAATTAAATTCTGTAGAGCTGTGGGCTGCACACAGTAAGTCTTTAGTATCTCAGATCAATACAATGGCCCTTTCTTTTTTTCCTTGAATGAAAATTAACCAGTTTGTACAATGTTACATCTATTACATTTATCGTTAGTTGTATCTAATTAAAGAAGAAGCATCCCTATTTTAAAATACATTTTAGTTTTTATCTTAAAACAACTTTCTGGCTATTGATGGGGTCTATCAACCCTGCCCCTACCTCTATCAACCCCTGCCCCTACCTCTCAACATTTATGGGCTGTTTCCCCTCATGCATGAGTTATAATTTTGGCCAAGAGGGAGAGAGAGGATCTCACACAACATTTTCATGAAAGCAGGAGGAAGGGGGATGGGGCATTTGTGGGAGGGAAGGGGGATCTGACTGGCCAAATTTAGACCTTCTATTGCAGTGCCCAGATTTGCGAATCAAGTTGGGCAGCAGTTGTTGAAAATCAGTGCTAGCCTTAACTCTCCCCCTGGCATGCCCAGAATTGGATGGGCTAAATTTAGTAGCCTAGTGAATCTTAGGAGCTACAGTTAGCCAATTAGCCCAGTACATTTCCAATGGCTGTGATCCAGCAGGCTAAGGCCTCACTTAGGCCTAGATTTTCTATCTTCGCCCGGCTTCCTGAATCACGCGGTACCGGGGGGCGGGCCTGCGAAAGCCGACAGCGATCACACCACCGCGGTGCGATCGCTGCCGGTGCCGCCCCGAAGCCTCCTCTTCCATCGCCGATGCCGCCCCGACTCCGCCCCGATCACCCTATCGCATGCAAAAGCTATTGAAAATGACCCCCCCTTATCTAGTGAGATCCCTTTGATTATTTACCCATATTGAGGACTTCCCCATTGCTGTTGATCTTAGGATCAATTCAAGCTGCTGAAACGCTGTACTTAACACTTTTGCCACTGTGGGATTGAAGACGTGCCCTATATTTAGGGATTTTCATTTTCATTTTTCCTGGGAATTTCAATGTTATAACAAAAAAAATATTCAATGGAAAAATGACTTTTCCACTGATTTTTCTCCTGTGTGTTATAACAAAACCATTTTTCCACTGATTTGTTTTGTTATAACATTGAAATTCCCAGGAAAACAAAAAATCCCTAACTATATAATACAATGAAAGTCTTTGGAAGAAACCGACGTTTGATTCTGCCGCAATGTCCTCAAAGCAATAACTTTATTTTGAGATTATCTAGGGGACTTTTGCTTTTGTCACCGACATGGGATGGGAGACAACATTGTAAAGCCAAGCCCCTAGAGGAGGGTGCGCATCTCCTTCCAAAACCAAGTAGCCTGTACGAGATGCCTGACTCCGCCAAGAATATGAGGCTTTTCGAAGCTCATTCATTTAACCCAGCACTAAAGACTGTGATTAGCCGATGATAGGTTACTCAAACATTCTAACTGCAAAATAAATGGGGGAAAAGGCTTTTTTTTTTCAGGTTTTAGGAGTCTCTGGTGCCTCGTGAATACTCTAGCAAAGTGGATATTTCAGTGTTTTCAAGCTTGTTACACATGAAAGACTCTCACAATGGCTGGCATCTGCTGTCTACAGAGCTATTGCTTTTGGATGGTTATCCTGGGATTTGAGTTGGGCAACCCTCGCCAGCTAAATCTAATGTTTGACTAACATGTTTACATCAACAGCGCTTCCCACATTCATAGAGATTTATCACTTTGTGGGGGTTTTTTTCATCTTTTCATATGCTGATGTCTAAATACCTGTCTTACCTAATTTATTGTCAATTTATTGGTGACAATTCTCTAATGCTGGACCATGGAGAGCTGTTCTTGGACCTCATGGCAGCCAAGGACTTGCTACATTTTCCAGGTCTTCCACAGCTCTGTCCATGTGCTATGAGAGACCGACCACTGTTATGCCCTTCTATGTGGCCCTTATTTTATGTGCATTATTATTTTCCGAAAGCGGTGTATACGCTGCCAGAATGAATGATGAGATGAGAAATGTTTGTAGTGGAAATGCAGGCAACACCGCAGCTGGGTCAGTCTGGCAGACTGTGATGGCAGTAACCACAAGTCCTAGCAGAAAGGCAAGGGCTCAGGTAACAGGACTGGCCTGGCAGGCTATGCACGCTGCATGTTGACTGGCAGGATAACATCTGGCAAGGCCACGGAGACTCAGGAGGCCATTGAAAATACACAGTTATTAGGCCAACCTTAAAGAAATTGCATCTAGACCCAAATGAATTAAGTAAGAATCGACCAGCCTCCAAACTATAATTCCTTGGGAAGATTATTGAAAAAGCTGTACAAATACAGCTATCTGTTTTAGGAGTTCCAGTGATTAATTTGAGACTTTACTCAAAATCGCTATTTTGCTCACAAAATGAGTCACAGGAAACCATTAAGGTGCCTTCCTCGGGCAATGTTTGACCTTAGTAGCTTTGAAAACTTCCATTTTTAAACAATTATTAACCTTATAAAACTATCAGCTTTACTAAACTGCATTGTTGGTTTACTTTGAACTTATTTTATTTCTTCTGTGTTTCATGCAGAGGCTAATATTGGGCAGCAAAAAGTGTGAAGAAGGAGAAAGGTAAGAGTGAGAGAGACAGGGTGAGAGCACGAGAATGGAAGAGAAAGAAACGAAAACAGAATGAAAAAAAATGAGAATAAATGGGAAAGACAATATATGAAAATGTGAGTGGGCAAAGAGAAAAGAATGAGCTGCGGAGAGTAAAAGCAGTAGAAAAGTGATACAGCACATGTGGCCAATGTTCCAGATGGATGAGACCCTGGGTTTGCTTTCTGCACAACCTCTACTGAAGCCGCACTGCTTAACCCTACCATTACATTCAGTGGGTGGCTGTAATTATGTGGCCATATCGGGGCAGCCCTGTGGGGGGGGGGGGGGGGGGGGTAAAAGATCAGAAATTTGGAGGGGAAAGAGGAGACTTTTGAGATTGTTGGCTAAGAGTTCAAAAGAGCCAGGTTCCAGTCAGGGGTACTGATTATTGTTTAGAGAAGAAGCTTTTATGGTATTCCCAGCTCAGGATGGAGTAACAAGTCCAGCTCGCAGGCACAAATGGATAGTTTCCCTCATGGAGCCACAGGAGGGCCTATTGAATAATCCTGCGCCTGATGAACTTTGTGCTCATTTGCGAGTTCTGTTGTTTCCTTCAGACTAGGCAATGGGCCGCATTTTAAAAGCCTTACGCCCGTAGGGGGGTTACGCTCGCCAGGCCTATTTTAAAAAGCCCTGGCGATGCGTGTAAGTCCCTGGCCTTGCAAAAAGGGGCAGTCCAGGTGTGGTCCAGGGGCGGGGCCAGAGGCCTCCGACACAGTGGCCATTGCCGCTGTGTCGGAGGATCGTGTGCCGGCAGACTGCCAGTGTGCGCAACTTGCGCCTGCCCAAACCAGAGGCAGGCGCCCAGAGGCAGGCGCAAAAGGTATGATAAAACTTTTGAGGGGGGTAGAGTAGGGCTAGGGGCACGTATCCTTTTAAAATCTACCCCAATGTTTTCCTATCTCGATGCTAATGAGTAATGGATTTTTATTATCCAAGCTGTTACCACTGCTGTCAGAAACTGTGACCCATATTGTTTTGTGATTACCCAGAAGAGTAAAAAAATTATTCCCCAGAAGAATCATCAGAGGGATAGTCTGGTATAACAAAAATGACAGGAGTCGGGTGGCACCTTATAGATTAACCAATTTATTGAAGCAGGAGCTTTCGAGGTGCATCTGACAAAGTGGACACTGTCCTCGAAAGCTCCTGCTTCAATAATCTGCTTAGTCTATAAGGTGCCATCAGACTCCTGCCATTTTTCCCCAGAAGAATAAATACACCGGCCCTTTGTTGAAGCCACCAAAACCTGGTTATTCAAGCAGGCTTTTACTCTAAATAATTGACCCTTCCTACCACAGTTTTACTTAGCGGATGAGATAGAATAAGGAGAACAAAGGGAAGAAGGGCTAGAAGGGAGGGGGGATAGACAGGAAAGAGGGCGGGAAGAAGGGTAGGAGGAAGAGAAAGAACTGAGGAGGAAGGGAAAGAAACGATTGGGGTTTTATCACTATTACTGTATTTAAAATGGTTTTAGTCTATGTAAAAGTATTGTTTTATTAATTTAACGTTTTTGAAAAATGATGTAACATGTATAATGATACGTTTAGTATAATTGTGTTTTGAATGTTGGTACTGCAAATTCGATCAGTGTAAACTGCCTTGAAATTAATTTGAAAGCCGGTATATAAAGCTGAATGAATAAATAAATAAATAAATAAATAAATCCCAGGACTTGGGTTTGTGATCCAGACTCTTGACAAGGAATGCTTGAAGAACATAGCAAGGCTTTCACTTATGGGTCACAGAGGGGACTTTTCTTTCCCTGTTCAATAGGAAACTTTCATACCCTCTTCACCTCTGAGCCTCCACTATCAACCTGACCAAATCTGAACCCTCAGACCAGGTTGCTGGTGAAGAATCTTTGCTGCCAGGATTTCAATTTTATGGACCCCCTACTAGATTTTATATCAGAGAAGAGAGATGAGGACTAGAAAATGAGGAAGGAGAAGATTTAAGTCTGAGAAAAGGAACGAGGAAGGAGGACCTTCCAGTTCATCTGATGTTTAATGTCACTGTAAGCTGCCGAGTGACTGCAAGACTGACAGATGTAGTTCTAGCAACTGCAGCACTATTAAGTCTTCTGGTGAATCTCAGGAGGACAGAAAGCTTGCAAATGATTGAGGTAATTCTCTAATGGCCTCCCCACCATTACGCGGACACTGTTTCCAATCTCTTATCATATGTAATCCCTAATGATTTCTCTGTTATGTGCTGTTTTATTAAAGCACCATTGAACTATAGCCTATTGATTTAGATTTCACAGACAATTGAAATTTAAATTGACTCCAAATTGAACGTCTCCATGCAATTTCTGCTCTGCAGTAACGAGAGATAAAATGCTACTAGTTTTGATAACAAATTATGCCAGAGGTACAGTTTAATCTGAGAAGTGTGAAGGTGCCTCGAGATTCTTGGAGGGGAGGGGAAAGAAATGTATTTAAAAAATGTACATTTTTACAGTGATTTTCTAAGCCATTTTGTGGTCTGCAGTCAGAAGAAGTGATCAATATTTTCTCCTAAGCATAGACTTATATCATGCTGAAAGTATTTGCTGTTTTGTCTTCCTCTTGGTACTGAGTTCAATTAGCATCTCATTTCAGGTAATACCTCTCAGATTGTTTTTTTTAAACCTCCAATTATCATGGTACATCGTTTGAATTTCATTTGTAAGCTGAGAACTATTTATGCCCTCTGATGACCGCACTACATCTTTCTTGCGACCCTGTATAAATTCAGTTAGTGGAACAAAGCGACAAGATGCAGGAGAAGAATGGAATTTTAAAAAGAGAAGACGGGCCCATGAGATCAGGAGCCGAGCTAGAGAAACTCTCTGCCACTGCCATGCTGCTGTGCATGAACGGCAGGTATTTTAACATAAATGTCCACGGGTAGACAAGCATGTGAGATTCGTTTGCTGGGTTGCTCTCCAGAGAAGTAGGTAGTTTATGCTCTGCTTTGCACCCTCTAATATTGTGGCATGCTCAGGTGCATGGCTATAATCCTTTGCTTTTGCACTGTTTGGGATGCCCACTTCGTCATCACACTCTCTGCTCTAGCGTCTCAATGTACCTCGCTCCATGGAGGATGGGCTTACACAGATTTAGGACTCGATGGGATTTAAATCCTACTAATTAACCCCCCCCCCCCATGCCTTTCTCCTAAGTGCAGGTTACCAAATATAATGCAAAACTTCTTGAACTATTTATTTATTTATTTATTTATTTAGGTGTTTTTATATACCGGGATACGTTGGGAACATCATCTCGGTTCACAAATAACTAAAACTGCAACAGGCTTTACAGAGAACAAATTAAACAGTGGAAGTAAATAATGTAAACCATGAACGACATTTGAACAGTTAACACGATATGCTATATAGTTAACAGATTAGAATGGGAAAGATAATTCAATGTAACTATGGAGATGGCTTTTACTATCTTAGGGCTAAACATGATTCACATTTTAATACAGCTTCACAAAGAAATAAAAATGGACTTAAAAGTGCTCTCAGATGGATAAAGTGAATATGACTGTCACTAATTACCCCAAAGGTATCCACTCACAGTAAAGTGTTAACCATAGTGTAGGTCCAGTGCAGATGGGCATGCATGCCTCCTGTAGGGTGATGTCTCCCACGGGCTGGTCTTACGCACACCATGACAAGAATGACCCTCACTCATATGCCGGAGTATATTGGACTCATCTCAGGACTTGCATTGTGCCAAAAAGATCTTCCTTCTGGACTTAATAAAATGTAATATGTATTGTCAATCTCTCAAGGTGTACCCAAACTTTCTTTTAATGAGGCCTGTGGCACCCACAGTTGGGATTATTTCTGAATCCTTCTGCCACATTTTCTTGGTCTCTGATTGCATCTTTTGAGGTTATTCTTTTTCTGGTTCTGACATTTCTATTAGCGATGCTGTTCTTGCATTTTTCTCAGGGCCGGTGCAAGGGGATTAGATGCCCTAGGCACCTTCTGCCTTGCTGCCCCCCTCCCCCACCGGTCATCTGCCACCCCCATTAGGGGGTGCGAGCCATGAGGGGCTGCGAGCGGCGGGGCTGCGGTGGCAAAGAGGAATGGAGACTGCCGAATCTCCACTCCTCTTTTTAAAATGGCGCCATTTAGTGGCAGCCGACGACCCAGGAGCAACAGATAGCTTCCAGGCCCCCCACTGGACCACTAGAGGTTTTGTGAGTCTTGGGGGTGTCAGGAGGGTGGCTCAACACAGGGGGGGGGGGGGGAGGCAGGGTGAGGTGAGGGCTGGGCAGAATTTTGAAGGGGTACTTTTTACCACTTCAAACTTCTGCCACCTGAAGCGGCCGCCTCACCCTGCCTCATTATAGAACCGCCCCTATTCATGCCCCTTAATGGTCAGCGTCTTAAGCCCAGGCCCAATTCGCCTAGTGGTTCCGCCGGCCCTGGTTTTTCTTCTGTACCACAATATTTGGTTTTCTTGCACTGAGCTTTTAGCAGTTGGAATAAGAATGTTTCCAGATGATCACAACTTCTTCATTCTCTACAATTCTTTCCAGGTTATGATCCCAGTGCTTTTCTGGTATAATGTGGATGAACCGTGCCACTTCACCATGCCTTTCTGTATACAGCACGTTACACCCAATGATGAGATATCTTATGGGTATATAAACTGTAATCCGCTCCGAAAAAGTCATTGGAAGTAGCGGAATACAAGAATTTTAAATAAATAAATACACAATAATTTCCACTTCTATTTTACAGAATCTGCATTTATCTGTTTTACCATTTTTCTATGCTGGCTGGGAATCAGCTTGTCCATAGTCCAATGTCCTGTGCTGCAATTATCAGTCTCTCATCTTTAGGTTTAAATTCACTTCTCTTTAGCCATGCCTGTGTCAGCTTTAGATCCATGTGGGGTTGCTACAGAAACTTTCTATATTTCCCCTGTATTTGTGCTTTGCCAAATTGTGGGGTTTTTTTTTTTTTTCGGTTGCTCATCTGATTCTTGAAATAGCTTTTTTCTCTTGTTTTACAAATTCTGTTGCTGTTTTCCTCTTGTGTTTTGGGAGGTTCGCACTCATTCCTTCCGCTCATTGAAATGATTGGCCTAGCTGAGGGATGGAGATGGCTTTTGGCCATTCACTTTTTTAAGGATTTTGATCTGTTGATGCTGTTAGGGATGCTTTAAGACCTGCAATGGCTGCTTTATGTGTAATCTATAGGATCCATACCGTCTTCAGCTCCTGAAATGGACATTCTCAGCATAAACTGATTCTTATAGATTTCTTGGTGGGCATGGAGGAATTTTCTTGTTCTTACATCCAACTGTTTCAGATGTTCATTGGGCCATTCTACAATTCCAAAGCAGTAGGTGAGTGCGTGCGAGGGTTGCAAGTTAATTGCTAGCTTGTATCTTATTATTCTGTGCTGAATGAACCCCTGCATGTATGAACACAGAGGAGTAGCTGAGGTTTTTATAGACCAGAAAAGCTTTATTGACGAGATTCATTGGCACTACAGCTGTTGAATGGTATCAGTGACTTAAACCTAAATAAAATGTTAAAGTTCAGTTTACAAGGCCAACCAGAACAGAATTTTACTTGGGTGAGGATCCAGCTTGGAAACTGTGGTCTCAGCTGCAGCACAATAGTAAAAACGTTTGCTCCATCAGAAACCAGGGATTAATGTATCAATGTTGGGGACCCCTTGGGATCTCCACTAGATGGCCCGAGCCTGGGACAGGAGCATACCATTTCTTATAGCGCCTCCTGCAGGAGTGCTGAGCCCCTGTTTGTTCAGGGCTGGCGCTAGGTTTTTTGCTACTCATAAGAACATAAGAAATTGCCATGCTGGGTCAGACCAAGGGTCCATCAAGCCCAGCATCCTGTTTCCAACAGAGGCCAATCCAGGTCACAAGAACCCGGCAATTACCCAAACACCAAGAAGATCCCATGCTACTGAGGCAATTAATAGCAGTGGCTATTCCCTAAGTCAACTTGATTAATACAATGATGACTGTGCTGCCTTCATCTCGTTCTTTTTTTTTTAACACTTAATTTTTATTGGTTTTCCAATCCCCCATCCCTGACCCTGGCCCTCCCCTCACAGAATTAAAAATTATGCATTTATAGTAACAGATTTTACATGAAAAAAGGACATTCAAAGTGTAGCTGGATTAAAAAAAAGGGTTGGATAAGTTCCTGGAGGAGAATTCTATAAACTGCTATTAATCAAGGTGATTTAGGGAATGGCCACTGCTATTTCTGGCATTAGTAGCATGGGATTTATTTAAAGTCTGGGTAATTGCCAGGTACTTGTAACCTGAATTGGTCACTGTTGGAAACAGGATGCTGGGCTTGATGGACCCTCGGCAGGAGTCAGTATGGCAATTTCTTATGTTCTAAGCTAAAAATATCACTAACAGCATGTATATTATATTTACATGAACTGCTGTGATGCCAACCAGAAAATCCTGCAAAAAAGGCACTCAGAACCTGTATGATATTAGCCCTATTTTAATGCATGGTGTGTGTTGGCTTGACTCTGAGAAAGTCATAAGTAAACTGAATTACAATTACAATATAGTAAACCTTAGATACCAAAACAGCACTAACTAACTGCCAACACTCACACTGCTCTCTTACATGGACACTCCCTGCCTCCCTCTCTCATACACGGACACCCAGTACTTTCACAAACATGCTCTCACTGACACACATACACATGCACGCTCTCATTTCTCACACATGTTCTCACTGCCATAGATACTCCTTCTCTCACTTACTCTCACACGCACACTCACTCTTGCCTGGGCCCCCTCTCTCTTCCTCTGCCCGTATCTTTAGTAGTGGCGGCTACCTAGTCCTCTCTCTCTTCTTTCTTCAGCTGCTGGTGGGATGAGATCCACTGGTGGCTGCCTGGGCCTCTCTATATCTCCATCTGCTGATGGCGTGGGATCTACCAGCAGCCACCAGGGCCTCTCTCTGTCTCTTACAAGAGGAGCAACTGATAAGTTCCTAAACTGCCTACTTTGTGATAGGGATATTGGAATAATGAATGGCTCTGCACCAGCCCTGCTTTATGTTCCCCTATGAACCGCAGTAACTACTGATTCAAAAAGGAACTGTGGGGTTGTTTTTTCCAAGAGAACTTGAGCTTATTGCGAAACCACTAGGAATTTACCTGCTGAGATCCAGAGCTCTTGCTTTAACCACTTAAACTGGTTTCAAGGCAGTTAAAACTGTAGACTTTTTTTTTTGTCTGTTTGTTGTGGCAAAGAAGAGAGAGAGGGTCTTCTCCTGATGAGACATGCGGCCAGTTCTGTCACGGGGAGATAACAGAAGGAAAGAAAAGTGGCAGAGCTTGGTTCCAGCACTGCTCCTTGTCTTATAAGCCGTGACACTGATTATTTTGTCTTTAAGCCAAGACCTGTTCTGGGTAGAGTTAAGGTGGAACCAGATCAGGGAAATTTCTGTTTGCTTCTAAGAACAAAGGCCTAGATTCATGATGAACCGTCCGAAAAAAGGGGCGGGACAGCGAAATTGTGCAGCCGGCTGCTGTGCGGGCATCCCGTAGCACCACGTGAAAAGGTGGTGTTATTTCCCGTGGTGCTGCTGGTGATAATGTAGAAAACATTATGTAGAAAACATTTTCGCCCACAGCGCCACCGGGCCATAACTCCGCCCAAACCCCTCCCACACTCCTCCCCTTCCCCTAATTTGCATTGTACCACCGCGACACGATACCGGCACATCGTGGTTTGATGAATGACCCCGTCTGTTTGAGCTAAGCTCTGGTTTTTGGACTGAGACCCTTATGGTAAGAAGCTGTTTTCTTGTTTTCTGCATACGATTGTAATAATGGAAAGAACAAGGATGTTTTACCCAAGAAGGGGGATCTGATTTGTGTGAGCTGACCAGGATTGGATGGACTGCTTGAAATAATGTTTGCCTTTCCTTGGGTGGTAGATTAAGACTAGACGTGGGTTCTAGGCCCGACGGACCTTCCGTTGTTCATGCTGGTATAAAGTAAAGAGTCCCCCATAGCCTCAAGACCCCAAAGCATAGAGAGGAAACAAACCAGCCTTACTGAACGTCATCCTGGTGGCACTAGGACCCAGTGCCATGCCAGAGAGCCTTTGGATTATTGTTTACATCTCTACAAGGTGAGTTCTAGTGCAGATTGGTGACAGCATTGCTCCAGCCAAGGAGACAACTGATCAATCCCTTATACTTACACTTCTAGTGCTGAGAGCAGCGCGGAGGTGCCGGGAGCTGGGAGAACAAAACTATAAGGTATGGGGGAGGGAAGATCAGGAAGGTCGGGAGAAGGGGGTGCTGCGATCTTTTAAATCATTGTAGGAGAGGGGGTGGGTTCCCTGATTTGGATGATAGAAAAACACATGGATGGGGGGGGGGGGGGTGCTCATGGACATTTTAACATTCTTGTGGGGGGGGGGGGGGGGGGGGGGTGGGCATGATCCGACAGGGCCTTTATTAGATATTTTGTGGGGGAGGGAGGGAATGGCCTGCTGGCACAGTTAATTTTTTGTTTTCATTTCATGATAGCGCTACTTAGCAAGGCTGGATAACTAAAAACCTACCCAGCTATTTTCAAATATAGCCAGTTACGATTTTTGTTATCTGGCTTTAAAGTTATATATTCAGTGAGATCTTTATCCCGCTAACTTTAGCTGGATAACTTGTCCAATAAATGGCCTGCTGGATATTGGCCTCTGAAGAACTACATTTTTTAGTTGATATCTTAAAAGGTATTACAGTATATCAATACTCTAGGTTCATAAAAAGATACTGTAATGGCATTGCCATCCAAAATTTCCGACTGGCTAAGGCTCTCCAATATTATCTATTGTTTAACCATATTGTCTAATAATTTGGCACATTATAGTCCAAGAACCTCCAACAAGGATATCATCCAAATATAGAAAAATACAGGAGATCTTTATTAAGCTTAGTAGGCTTGCTTCACCCCTGCCATTGACATTATCTTCAGAAGCCTGAGCCTATACAGCTGAAGAGGTGACCGATGAGGCAGGAGGTCCAGCAAACACATTGACTCAATCCTCTGGGCTCCCCCTGCTGGCATCCACGTGGCCTGTCCTACCCCCCTTCAACTGAAGGAGCTGTGTTAGAGGTGACAAATTGCTCGTGACATGCAATGGAGTACAATAAAGGAGCATGCCTCTTAATGCACACCTCAGGAATAGACTGAGGAGGGAGACCGAAGCCTAAGACATTAAAAACTTGCCCATGGGAAATTGTATTCTGCTTGGTCCTCGGACATAGATTTGATCCCATCAACTCAGATGTGGAAATACCTTTGGACGATCTCCATTCGTACATCTTTATCAGCCAGTATCCAGCAGACTTCATATTTCATTCTCCATCGAGCCCTTTGGACTCCCTGGAAATTACATAGCGCCCAACTACTTTCAAATCATAATTGCTGGTCATGTTCTAATAGTAAGGCTACTATGGCTCATATGCTTTTTTTTTGCCCCTTTGTAAATTCTTTTTGGCAACAAGTTTGGTCCACTATTTCTTCTATATTAACCCTTGAATGCCCCATCTCTTACTGTATTGTGATACTTAAAGGCGCACACCCATCTCTTAACTTATCGTTACCTCATAGACGGTTACTAGATTTTTTTCTGGTACTTGCTTTACACAACATTATGTCCAATTGGAAGCGTAGCGACATGCTATCTGAACCTTTATGGTGGAATACAGTGTGCCTCTATAGTAAATATGAGAAGACTATGGCGGTTAAATCCAATCGGTTAGGCAAATGGGCTATGATATGGAAGCCCCTTGACACTTATATAACTACGGTTTTGTAATAGGTACTGTAAAGTTTCGTAATTATAGTGCTGGTACCAGTTTACATGGATCCTATTTCTTTTATAATTCTTTTTTCTTCATTCTTACTTTAGTTTTTCTTCTCTCTTCCTTCGCATTTTCTTTCTTCTTTCTTTTCTTCTTAATTATTATCTTCTTTCTATTGTTTTTCACCTCCCTTGTTCTTTGTTTCTTGTTCTTACCATACACAAGGTGTTAGTATATAATATCCTAACAGGACTTTCACAGTGTTTTGGTTTTTATTCTTCAACTATCTGTTGTATTACATTGTGTTAATGACACTGTTTGTAATTTTACCTTCGTGGAGGTAGTCTGTTAAATAATAATAAAAGAAATTACAACTAAAAACTTGCCCATGGGTTAACCCTTCCCCCACTCCTAATACACCATCCACCCTCTGGAACCTGGCTATACTCTGTCTTTCACCCCTTGGCTACTTGCCTGTCATACTTCTGGCTATTACTGACCCCCCTTATCCAACTGCAAACATGTGCCTCTCTGATGCTAAGCCTATTAAATCTCTTTGGAGATTGGAAGGTACAGAGAGGGGTTCTGGAGGCAGTCAAGACATTGATCCTAATCTTTCAACCCAGTAGTTCTTGAACAGTTCCTCCAAGAACACCAACTACCAAACAGTACCAAATCCCCTACTAAACTGCATCTACCAGATCAGTTAATAACAAGACATTCATATCCAAGACCTGATATCCAATAAATCAGCAGATTTTCTTTCCTCACATTAACCTGGCTCTTGAAGATGGAATTCAAATTGGTTACCCAACGTTTCTATAACATTGACAATTGCGATGAATGCATAGAGCCCTGCCCCCACCACAACACCCACACTACAAATGACACACAAAGAGAGATCTATTGGATGCATAAAGCCAAAGCTTTATTGTAAATGTTATTAGCACTACTTCTCTGGTACTTGAGCCACATGATTACCAATGATACAATCCATGTCACCAACACCTTGACATCGATCTTCACCCACGCAAGATGACCATCTTGCCTGATCCCCTGCTGTGTTTCCAAGCAAAGGTGTCATCCATGCTGCTTGTGTACTGGCTTGTATACCCCACCACTGGCATGAGGTAGTGGTGCACGTGCCTGATGGCCCCTTACCCCTCAGCTGGGCTTGTTAGCCTTGACAAAACAAGCTCTCCAAAATGCCCTGTAAGGCATCATTGAGAAGATCATACCCAGTGCCTGATAGATGTATTCTATACACACTTTCACATGGATTGTCTGCCCACTCATGCAAAATCTGAACCCAGACACTAACCTGACAATTCACATTCTTACATCCCCTGGTTGATTAGACTGTAGATCGGGATGGAGTAGAAGAAACTCCATTTACAGAAGAGAATGTATGGGAAGAGTTAGGAAAACTGAAAGTGGATGAAGCCATGGGGCCAGATGAGGTACATCCCACGATACTGAGGGAGATGTTCAATAGATCCCTGGAAACTGGAGTAGTGCTGTGATATTGGAGAAGAGCAGTGGTGGTCCCACTTCACAAGAGTGGGAGCAGAGAGGAGGCTGGAAACTACAGGCCAGTCAGTGTCACCTCAGTGGTGGGAAAATTAATGGAAACTCTGCAGAAGGAAAGGATAATGACCTATCTAAAATCCGATGGGCTGCTCAACCCGAGGTAGCATGGTTTCACCAGGAGAAGGTCCTGTCAAACAAATCTGATGGATTTTTTCATTGGGTGACTAGATTTGGATCAGGGAAGAGCGCTCAATGTGATTTACTTGGATTTCATTATAGCTTTTGATATGGTCCCGCATAGGAGACTCATGAACAAAATGAGAAGCTTGCGAGTGAGTGCCAAGGTGGTGGCATCGATTGCAAACTGGTTGATAGATAGAAGACAGCGTGTAATGGTAAATGGAACTTACTCTGAAGAGAGAATGGTGTTAAGTGGAGTGCCATAGGGATCGGTGTTTGGACCGGTTGTGTTCAATATCTTTTTGAGCGACATTGAGAAAGGGATAGAAGGTAAAATTTATCTATTTGGGGATGATATTAAGATCTGCAACAGAGTGGACACGCCAGAAGGAGTAAAGAGAATGAGATGTGATTTAAGCAAGCGTGAACGGTGGTCGAAGATATGGCAGCTGGGATTCAATGCCAAGAAGTGCAGAGTCAAGCATCTGGGGAGTGGTAATCCAAAAGAGCTGTATGTGATGGGGGGGTGAAGGGCTGATGTGCACGGAGCAAGAACGAGACCTTGGGGTGATAGTGTCTAGCGATCTGAAGACGGTGAGGCAATGTGACAAGATGATAGCTAAATCCAGAAGAATGCTGGGCTGCTTAGAAAGAGAGAAATAACCAGTAAGAAAAAAGGTGATAATCCCCTTGTACAGGTCTTTGGTGAGTACTGTGTTCAGTTCTGGAGACCGTATCTCAAAAGGGACAGAGACAGGATGGAAGCAATCCAGAGAAAGGTGGGCAGACTCCATCAAATGGCTTATGAGGAGTGGTTGAAGGACCTAAATATGTATACCCCGGAGGACAGGAGGTGCAGGGGAGATATGATACAGACCTTCAGATACTTGTAAGGTTTTAATGATGCACAATCAACAACAAACCTTTTCCATTAGAAAGAAATCAGTAGAACTAGTGATCACAAAATGAAACTCCAGGGAGGATGATTCAGAATCAATGTCAGGAAATATTTCTTCATAGAGAGGATGGTGTATGCCTGAAATGCCCTTCTGGAGGAAGTGGTGAAGACAAAAACAGTAGAAGACTTCAAAGGGGCATGGGATAAACACTGTGGACCACTAAAGGCTAGAGCAGAGCTTCCCAAACCTGTCCTGGGGACCCCACAGCCAGTCGGGTTTTCAGGATATCCGCAGTGAATATGCATGAATTAAATCTGCATATACCGAGTCTCCATGATATGCAAATGTATTTCATGCATGTTCATTGCGGATATCCTGAAAACCTGACTGACTGTGAGGTCCCCAGGACAGGTTTGGGAAGCCCTGAGCTAGAGGATGAGAATGAAGAAAAGAGTCCATGGGGGTAACTTGCTGGTGTGGTGGTTACTACCCTTAACCAATAAACCTTCATACTGTTGATGCAACTCCATCATTGCTCTCTGCTTCAACGGTAAGTGGAAAAGAGGAAAAGGGGACTTAGATTCAGATAGCAATCAACAAGAACATTGAATTTTATAGCCTGGTAAAACAAATAAGAATGGGGGTTACTTGCTGATGCAGCTCTTACTACCCTTAACCAATAAGCCTGATACTTTTGAAGCAACGCCAACATTGCTCTCTGCTTAAGTGGCAAGAGGTAATGGGGAATTGGACCCCAACAGCAACCAAGGGCCCTGATTTTGACCGCCCAGAAAACTAAGCATAGGGGTGACTTATATTGTGTGGCAGTCAGATACTACCATAAGCTTGCTGGGCAGACTGGATGGTCCATTTGGTCCTTTTCTGCCATCATTTCTATGTTTCTATGTTTCTATGTTTCTATATGTAGGCCTTGATGCTTTTGACACAACTGCAACATTGTTTTCTGCTTTGAAAACGTGGGGAGGAGAACTGGATTCAGGCGACAACCAACTTGGGCCCTGATGCGCAGATATAAGGGAAAAAGCTTCTATGCCCAAGTCCAAAAGAGAAACATGTCAAGCAGCAAAATCTGTATTTTCATGAAGGCTCCTCACCCAGTAAAAGTGTTGCTATGTTAATATATAAGAATTAGAAGTAATTTTCACATAGCAGCAGCTACTACCCTTAACAGAAACATGGGAGCACGGATTGGCAGTTACTTTCAGTCTCATGTATTGACTGTGGAAGACTTCCATTTCCCAATCCTCTGTATTGTATCCCTGTGGAGTCCTGCTTGAATTGCGCTGGTGACCACCTTTATCCTGAAAGAATGGGTACTGAAATTGTTGGCATCAAAACCCAGCTTGGTCAGGACCATGCTCAGGATTGCCAAGAACTGGCACCTGGTGAGGAATACTTGATCAGAATGGATTAGCAGATGCTTACCTCCTGCAGGTTGTGAAGGCAAATAAATTTGCAAGTTTTTTAAAGGGGCAAGTAACCTGAAGTGCTATCTGCCTTAGGCAGGGCTTTGAAACCCAACCTGTCTGATCTGTTTTACATTTGTGGAAGAGTATGAGGACAGATTGACTTAAAATCTGGACATTCTGTATGAAAATGCCATTGTAACCCATGTCCTTCTTAGATGCGGCCACAGTTCACTTGCTCTCAGTGCACCAAAAAAGGTTAGGGAAAATGCTAAACAAAAGGATGGTAAAATATGCCACAATTGCACTAGAAACTCAAACGTTATAGGATTCCTGAAGTTCCCTGTAGGGCCCACCTTCCTCACCCAACCTGAACATTAGAACATAAGAACCTGCCATACTGGGTCAGACCAAGGGTCCATCAAGCCCAGCATCCTGTTTCCAACAGTGGCCAATCCAGGCCACAAGAACCTGGCAAGTACCCAAAAACTAAGTCTATTCCATGTTACCATTGCTAATGGCAGTGGCTATTCTCTAAGTGAACTTAATAGCAGGTAATGGACTTCTCCTCCAAGAACTTATCCAATCCTTTTTTAAACACAGCTATACTAACTGCACTAACCACATCCTGTGGCAACAAATTCCAGAGTTTAATTGTGCCTTAAGTAAAAAAGAACTTTCTCTGATTAGTTTTAAATGTGCCCCATGCTAACTTCGTGGAGTGCCCCCTAGTCCTTCTATTATCCGAAAGAGTAAATAACCGATTCACATCTACACGTTCTAGACCTCTCATGATTTTAAACACCTCTATCATATCCCCCCTCAGCCGTCTCTTCTCCAAGCTGAAAAGACCTAAAAAGTCATCATCCTTTTCACCATAAAGCTCCTAATGGGATCTTCCCAATCTTATGCCTTCATAAAGAAAGCCATCCCAGCCAAATAGTTAGTAATGGAACCCTTCGACTTTCCATTTTCCTTTGCCATGGATATATGTTTGATCATTAAGTCTGCTGGAATGGGCCCCTCGACCCAACCACACCGTCAAGAAACCACGCATTTTCTCATATGCCCTACAGTACACAGTCCAGGTAGCCAGGGCTACAGATCTCTGCAAAAGATCCTTTGTGGCTGCACTCCAATCTTCCATAGGCGGTCTGGAAGTCCTTCTTTGTCTGCTTTGGAAACCTGTTTTCAGGATAAGTCCCATTTAGTATGTGACAGAGCCTGTGACACCCTTACTAATTCCAGGGACATGGAGCGCCCTTAGGATCATATTCAGATATAAGCAAGTAAGGACCACTTCCCTGAGAAGATCAACTACCCTGGGACACCTGGCAGACTGTCTATTGATAACCTCAACTACAGCATGATTGTTGCGCCAGAAAATAATCTGTTTGTTTCAAAACCTATTACTCCAGATAACAAGTGTGACTAGAGTGGGAAATAATTTGAGGAAGGTGATGTTCCAGGTCGAACCATGTTATAGCCCATGGTATGGTGCATCTCGATCCCTGACAATAAACCTCAAATCCCCATCCCCCAGGCATTAGAATCCTGACTGGAGCCTGCCAAATGGAAATGTCATTAAATTCATTGAGGAAGGATACCCATATGGCCAAGTCATCCTTGATGCCCTTGTAATCCTAATTAAGTGATGGGGTTTGCTGATGCCTGCCATTGTCACCACCACTCCCCTCTGAAACATCCTCTCCATTGGGATAACCTTGCACGCCAAGTTCATGCTTCTGCTGAGGGACTGTATGCTGGTTAATGTCAACTTCTTGGCAGGTATGGCCTGACATAATAGGGACTGGAGCTCTTGAATCATGACAACATTCTGTCTAAATCCAGCTCTATTCTCTGAAATTTAATTACTTAGAGAGGCCTTTGGTTTTGTTGTGGGCAAGCGGCATGCTGAATTCCCTGGCAACATCCTGGTATGTGTGTAGTTAGAGGGCACGTATGTCTGAATCTCCCAGCTCCATGAACAGAAAATCATCGTGGTAATAGATGTTATCCTGGTCCTGTCTCTGGGCTGTAACCCAATGCAGAAAGGAACTGAAGAGCTTGAAGTAAGAACATGACACAGAACACCCCCATTGACATGCACTTATAGAAATAATGCTTGCTGCAAAACTTGAAACCCAACAAAGGGAAGATGCATGACTGGATGGGCAGGAGTCTGAATGCAGACTCAGTATCTGTTTTAGCCATAAGAGCACTCTGGCCACATTCTTGCAATAAGACTATTGTATTGTCAAATGATGTGTATTGAACTGTACACTCTTCAGGTGACAAGTGGTCATTTACAAATGCGCCCTGGGGGGTATGACACAAATTCTGTATGAGCCTGAATTTGCCTGACTACTTCTTAGGGACAATTGTAGTCTTAGGGACTACTTCTTAGGGACAATCCTGTATATTTTGTACTCTTGCACCTTATTTAACCATATACATTTTGTACTTATTTAACCATATACATTTAACTTTATACATTTTGTACATTTATTTTCTGTACCTGTGCTCCTCTTGTATATTTTCTGT